>NC_064599.1:3116250-4525000 GCF_943734845.2 Anopheles funestus
AATTTTGTTCTTATTCTAGTTCTTCTTTGTTATTCGTTAATTCAAAGTTCATTATAGCATCTCCCATAACTTAGTATAAATGTAAACATCCAACATTCCGACCACCTAAAATCCGTTATTTTACTTAAGTGGTAATTTTACTTAATCTTGAGTTCAATTCATTATTTCGTAACGGCGTTATAACAACTAGTATTCCGAGTTGTAACTTAAAGTAAGTAATCAATTTCATATTTTACTGCAACCTAATTCCCTTTCCGATATTTTAAATTCACTCAGATTCCTCTTACGAGACGCTCTAGTTCCTGCTATCTGCCCTTTACCCCCTAATTTTCCGTTGGTAATATGCTTAATTTAACCACAGGACGCTTTACGTTCGACGCTTGTGCAGTGCGCAACGTGACCACTCTGACGACTCCATCCTTGCCTGGATGTACTTCAGTTATGCGTGCTAGCGGCCACTTCATCGGAGGCATGTTGTCTTCATGGAGTATTACAAGCATTCCAGGCTTGATCGGAACAGCGGGGTTGTGCCATTTTGTCCTTGCTCTTAGCTGTTGCAAGTACTCGCGCTGCCACCGCGACCAGAAGTGCTGAAGCCTTTGTTGCATCACACGCCAATGATTCAATCGATTTTCTGGTATGTCCTTCAAGTCAATTTCTGAAATATATTTCAAATGAGAACCGGTTAGAAAATGACCTGGAGTAAGGGCTTCTAAATCAGTCGAATCCGCAGATAACTCAGTGAGTGGGCGTGAATTGAGGCACGCCTCAATTTCCGTCAGCAGTGTTGTCAGGTCTTCGTAGCTTGCCGCAGCTGTACCCAGGACTCTGATTAGATGATATTTCATGGAACGTACAGCTGCTTCCCACAAGCCTCCAAAGTGCGGGGCTCGTGGAGGGATGAACTTCCATTTTATTCCTCTTTCCGCCGTCCAGTTGGTGATTGCCTCCTTATGGTTTGACGACTGGAGTAACTCATGCAGCCGCTGAAGTTCATTCGCGGCACCCTTGAAGTTTGTTCCGTTGTCAGAGTTGATCTCTGATACTGCTCCTCGCCGTGAAACAAATCTTCTAAGAGCCGCTAAAAACGCTGCAGTACTTAAGTCAGAAACTAACTCTAGATGCACGGCACGTGTAACAAAGCATACGAACACTGCTATGAACGCCTTGGTTGGTGCTGCTCGTCGGTGATGTGCCTTTATCATTACCGGTCCGCAATAATCAACTCCTGATATCGCGAAAGGTCGCGCCTTATTCACACGTGTAGTCGGAAGAGGAGCCATGGGTTGTATAATTAACTTCGGTTTGGACTTGAAGCACCTTATACATTGATGGTAAGCTCGCCTCACTACTGATCTTGCTCCCATGATCCAAAATCGCTGTCTGATGGTCGTTATCATTAATTGTGGTCCAGCGTGCAATAATTCGGCATGATAATGTTCGGCTAACAGTTTCGCTAACGCATGACGTTTGGCGATTACTATTGGATACTTAACGTCTTCTGAAAGCTTTGCATTTCCAATACGGGTCTGCACTCTCAGGATACCCTTGTCGTCTACTGTAACATTGCATCCTTTCAGCAACGATGTTGTAGCTATGTTCTTTCCCGTACCTAGTGTCTTCAGTTCTTCGGCGAAACTATCTCGTTGAGCGATACGACAAATTGCGTCTTCTGCATGCCTTAGCTCTTCAGACGTCAGCGCTGTTGATTCCCCTTGATGATTTTGTTTCCGCAAAGCAGCAATGTAACGCAAGCAATATGCAATCACTCTTCTCAATTTCGCGTATGTTGAATATCGCGAAAATATTCGATCTGAGAAACTCTCTTCTTTCTCGGACATTACTAACAGCGTGGTTGCACGCTGTTCCTCTACAATTGTCAGTTTACCCACAGGAGGTTCTGGCCACTGATCTTCAGATTGGGAAAGCCAACCAGGCCCCGACCACCATAGTGCACTCTGCTGCAAGAATTCTTCCGGATCACATCCTCTCGATGCCAAATCGCTTGGATTTTCCTTACCAGGAACATGTCTCCACTCTACCCCTCTGGTTAACGCCTGAATCTTTGCAGTCCTGTTGGCAACAAAAGTTTTCCAACGAGAGTGTGGCGATTGAATCCAATGCCATGTCGTGAGAGAATCAGTCCACATGTAGCAAGACACATCGGTTACCAACGCCTCCTTCACCACACTATACAATCTACTTCCAAGTAATGCTCCACACAATTCAAGTCTAGCAATGGTCATTCTCTGCGATAAAGGTGCTACTTTAGACTTCGAAATTAATAGATGAACCACAACTGTTCCTGTCGCTGCCAGACTACGAACATAACAGCACGCACCGTATCCCTTTTCGGATGCATCGCAGAATATGTGCAACTGATATTGCTCGGCGGAATTGGATACTGCTAATCGTGGTATTTTCACATCTTCTAACAGCTTCAGTTGGGTAACAAATGATGACCATTCTTGACTTATTGGTTTTGGCAGCTCCTTATCCCAACTCCAAGGTTTTCCTTCCGCATCTTTCAATGCCCATATCGTCTGCATAATGAGCTTCGCTCTCATCTTGACCGGGTCCAAGAATCCCAACGGATCATACAATCGAGCGATACATGATAAAACATGTGTTTTTGTTTTGACTTCTACTTCGCTTGGTACCCGTACCTGGACCTTTAAAGTATCTTTGCTTGGAGTCCAAACCAATCCTAGTGTTGAAATTGAGTCTTGTTCAGTGGCAAGTTCTAACTGACTGCCGGTTGCATGCTGCTCACTGGGAATACCGATTAACGCTCCATGATGATTTGATGCCCATTTCCGTAAGCAGAACTGACCTTCGTTCATTAACTTATTTAACTGATCCGCCATTTCTCGAGCCTCTTGAACGGAATCTGCACCTGACAACAAATCATCAACGTAAAAATCCCTTTTGCATGCTAACGCCTTTGGGTACTTGCTTCCGTGGTCTTCAAAAATACGCTGTAGCGTACGTACAGCTAGGAAAGGTGCACATGCTGTGCCATACGTCACGGTTTTAAGCTCGTACACTCTTAGCTGTTCTCCAGAATGATCTCTCCACAGGATTCTCTGCAATGCCTTATCGTTGTCATCTACTAGCACCTGCCGGTACATTTTCGCCACATCCGCCACCACAGCAATCTTCTTCATCCGGAACCTCAACTGTATGCATATGATGTTTTCTTGTATCTGAGGTCCGGTGATCAGGACATCGTTCAGCGATCGCCCTGAGCTCGTCTTGCAAGATGCATCGAAGACTACCCTGCATCTCGTCGTTGAACTTCCAGCCTTCCACACAGCGTGATGTGGAAGATAATATGCCACCTCCGAACTCTTCCCCTCGAACTCCGAGTATGTGCCTATACAGGACATATGGCCCAAGCTTATATATTCCTGCATGAACTCCTTATAAGCATCGTTAAGTTCCTTTTCTCTTCTCATTCTTCGCTCTATTGCCAAAAACCGTCTCAAGGCAATCTCCCGTGACTCACCAAGCAATGTTGAAAACTGTGGTAATTTAGGAAGAGTTACAATGTACCTGCCATCTCTACTACGCCGAGTTGTCTCCTCATAATGTTTCATACATGCGATGTCATCTTCTGACGGAATCCTTTCTTCTGGCAAATTTTCGAGCGATACGAGACGATCCATCGAGTTGTTAAAGCGTTCTTCCATCACGCTACAGCAGGCAAGATCATATTGGTTCGTGTCTTCGGGGTTCGTAATCATTTTTCCACTTACAATCCACCCAAGCTTGGTTTTCAATAACCTTGGAAGGTTCGGCGCTAAACTTAGTTGTCCCTGCTCCAACAGCTCAGCAAATATCTCTGCACCAAGGAGTAGATCAATCTTCTCACGTTTATTAAAACCTGGATCAGCCAATACAAACCCTGATGGTATGTTCCATTGCTGTACATCTATTGACCTTGGAGGAAAGTCTGCGGTGACACTTGTTAGCACGAGGAACTCTAATGTGGCCGCATGTGAGGAGTTTACTGATTTGACCGTAGTTGTAACTGTACTGCTTGAGGTCAAGGCCACCGTTCCTACTCCAAACAGAGGTTTCTGTACTCGCGTCTTCCGCAACTTTAACTGTTGAGCTAAACGTTCGGTTATGAAGTTAGATTGAGCGCCCATATCCAATAACGCTCGCGCCGGCACAGGTTCACCATTCCAGTTCGACACCAACACTTGTGCCGTAGATAACCAAATCATTTTCCTTTTCTGCTTACTGCCGTCCTGTAATGTTGCACTAATGGGGACGACTCGCGTTTCACTGACAGCAGATGCATTCTTATCACACAGTAACGAATGGTGTCTTCTTTTACAATGTTCACACCTCGAATGCGATCGACAAAACCTAATACTGTGACCACTCCTCAGACAGTTAAAACACAGCCTATGTTCCTTAACCTGTTCTTGTCGCTGCGAACGGTCCATAGTTGAAAAGGAACTACACTTTGATAACACATGATCAGCCTTGCACACCGGGCACACAATTACTGATGGGTTCGTCGTTTGAACGGAACACGCTAACGATGTTGCATTGTCTTTCTTCGACCGAGGAATTTGATTTCGCACACCACTGACTGTTTTTGCTGGTTTAGTATCAATTGACGTTTTGTTTCGCATAGTACAACTATTAAGGATCTTGATTTGCTTCTCACAAAAAATCATTAATTCCTTATACGAATCAGCTTCTTGGTCAGCCGAGTGTTGCTCCCATGCTAGAAGCGTTTTAGGATCAAACTTATAAATCACGAGCGACGTTAACGGTGTGTCCCAATGCTTTACCGGTTCACTTGTTCGTTCCATGCCTCTCACTAATCTCTTTGTCTCGTTCACTAAACGCGATAATTCTTCGACCGACGATCCATTCATTGGTTCCAACTGATATAATGCCTTAAAATGTTCCCTTTTTATACGCTTGGAATCATCATAGCGTTCGTGTAATGATTTCCACGTAATATCGTAATTCTCAGCTATGAGTTGAGTGTGATCGTATAAAGTAGCTGCGTCTCCCTTCAAGGCTGTTAACAAATATTGCAGCTTGGTTACGTCTGAAAGTTCAACCACCTCATGAACCATGGATGTGAAACGGTCCTTAAAGGTTAGCCATTTTGTGACGTCACCATCGAACGAAGGCAAATTTATTTCCGGTAGCCGTACTTTAGGGCGATACGTAGATGTTTGCAATATTGTGCTACTAGCTGCTGGCATCATTATAGCTTCCGGATGCAAGTTACTCTTAAGAAATCCCTTTACTTCGATAAAGGTTTTATTAAATTGTTTATATTCCTCCACTAAGGCATCTTCATCACAATCGTCTTCATGCAGTAATTGTCTTCGCGCACTAATGAACTCGCTTCTCACGTCCTCCAGCTGCTCCAATTGCACTTGTACTTGCACGCTGTGCCTTTCTGCATTGTAATCATCCACAAATTCTTTAAATTGATCGATACTACGCAAACAGTCACTGTAAATTCTCTTCAACCTGCGAAACTGTCGATCCGTTATGGGGGCAGGTTGAACCACTACCTTATCCCCAGTGGACGCTGTGGAACCAGTCGGCTGGTCCGTGGTAGGCATATTGGTGAATTAAATTATTCCGGTCCGACACTATCGTTCCTTTAATCACCAGAACTTATAATGAGCTTAAAGCCACTAGTTTGTCTCCGATAAACGATGGATTTAATTCGGGTATTGAAAGTACGCATAAACTTATTACCCACACTGTAACCATGTGACGCGCTTCTACGATACCGAAATGGCTGCACTGATATGGCAGTATCGTTTCTATACAGTCTCAACACGCACTACGCGTAAACGTTACACACACATTGCACCTGACGCGCACAGTCTGAGCCAATCAACCACGATGCCGTTGACCTCACAAATCGCCAAAAGTGTCTGCGAATCAATTCACTTCGCTTCACACTAATACGTCCAATCACTTATCAGTGATCATCGGGTTAGAGATCGCTCGCTCTCGTATTAATGTTTCACACGCAGCACAACCACTTTAAGAAATGAACCTTTTACACGTTCAAAGTTCCTTTGCTGCACACGAATGCGTATACCGACGCATCACTAGTACTCTTACAAGTGCGCAGAAAGTATGGTTAATAAGAATTCACTTATTATCCCACAGTGTAATCACTTCTAACTGTTGGCAATGATATATTTTCAACTGTAAGCCCTGTCCCTAATCCAGCGATCCGGTTCGAAGGACCAATGTTCGTAGCTCTAAAGGGTGCTTGTTAGGGACGCGTGTGGTTTCAATGATTGCTCTACTCGGACTGGTTTATTCTCTCTAAATTTTGTTCTTATTCTAGTTCTTCTTTGTTATTCGTTAATTCAAAGTTCATTATAGCATCTCCCATAACTTAGTATAAATGTAAACATCCAACACATTTAGACATGTCCACATTCTGGTCTCTCCAGCAATGAAACCACAAGAAATATTCAAACTCTTGTAGTAAAGAACAAAGTCATCGACCAACCCTTTTTCCATTAACTTTTACCCCATTTGCTGTAGAGTTTATTTTCTTGTGCGTCATGCCTGTTTCGTACCAGTCGTCAATCAGCTAGTGCTATGCCTTGCCTCACATTTGAACAAATAATACATACATCGTGCTAGTTGACTCCGTCTTCCAACTTCCAAGATGATTAGGTTTGAAGCTGCAACCAAACGTACCATTCTTAAGCTGACGTTCTTACGTTATCGCTTCGCTAGAAACGCTACCACACGGAATGGGAAAACGGAAAGTTTACTTATCTGCAGAAGCACTACGTCTATTTTTGGAAAACATTTGCCATTTGCCGCTCACACCGGTTTCCGGAAAAAGAGCGCATCCGTAACCAATGACTCACGATGATTTGCATTTTCTTCCTTTCCGGATGAAGATAATTCAATTTTGTAAAATGAGCCGAACCAATTCCTTCTTCCATTCCGCCAGCTGATGCGCAAAACCCTTGATTGGAACACATAGCCTTTTTTGCATCAGTGGCATGTCGTGTTAGCTGCTTATTGATGGTTGAAAAATCATTCTCTTTGCTCTTTTGCAGGGCGAAAAAAGAAGGTAATAGACGAATGGATCGAAAATTTGGGCTATCTGCCGCACCTCGTTACACACCGAGCTCTCTCGTTTTCTGTGGATTAGTAGCTTTTGGAAAAGGCAAAATCCGACAACAACAAAAAGGGGTTGCTGGTAGGTGATCAGGGGCAGAGGCGCACACACAGCATGCCCGATGCTTTCGGTTTCGATAATACGATTTTTCATTAATGTTACATAATCGTGCCGGATGACGTGCCGAAGATTGACGAAAGCATCGGTACCATGGTGCTGCTGTTGACATTTCCGATTCCTGCGGTTTCCGAAGGGACGGTCGGGATAGTGAAAAATGATCTTCAAAATGATTGAATTTCAATACGCTGATGACGACGGTACTGGATGTGTGTAATATCACTCGCTCAGAATGTGGTTCGCGGAAATTGCGACGTTGGGTTGTTTTTGAGAATGTAAACATTTACTTTAATTCGTAATGTATAAAGGTACTATCAATTTAAGTTGTTTGTCACCAAAAAAAATCTCTTTTGGATAATTTAAGTGATTTAATTTTTAATATTATTGATGAAAGTTTTGAGTATTTTTATCGAAAGAAAATTAAATAACAACAGTAATTCTAAACGTTATTTTATTCTGAATGGGTAGTTCTGTATTAATTATCATAAAAGGATAAAATAATTCCTTTGAGAATATTGCACATTTCAAGAAACAGCAAAACAAAACATCAAACGTGACCTGCATTCAGGCGGCAATCACGTGAAGTAGCAGCTTTGGGGAACACTTAAAAGTATGGTGTTTCTCATTATAGTACGAGATACGCTTTCCTGCATCGCTATCGATCGTTTATAATGTGATTGTTTTAATGAAATTTTCCAGCCGCTTTTGCTATGTTACGTATTGATCAAGGGAAATAAATCAAATAGTTCGTAAATGTACGCACGCCTTCACTAATAAAATACTGCCAAGGGTGGCATTCTTGTCCCCCAAAATTGGAACACGCCACTTTAGGTATGCAACGCAGGCAGTTCTCACACACACACGTGCTGCGGTACGCTCATTTGCTTGGTGGCAAATTGGTTGCCACACTGTGGTCGGAATGTAAATGAGCGACAAAACTTTTTTCTGCCAGCCGCTCGTATTCACCGTAACGACAACCGGGCGTCTCCATTTGGTGTTGCAAGAATAAACGATGGTTCCACACAACGTTGCTAGCGCTCTATAACTGAGCTAGATGCTCAGGACATAATTCACGATGCCGTAAATTGACAGTCTCCGTAAGTTTCTCTCATCCTTACGTACAATTGTTAGAATCCGCGAACCAATCATTTTGGTTTTCAGTTAGAGCTTTTTACATTTTATTATTTTTCCCTTTTTTTCTTAACGTAGTATAGAAAAGTCATTCTGCTTACAAACGGTACTCAGTAATAAATGCAACCAAAAAAATAAAACGTTGACCAAGTATTCGGTGGGATGGCGAGTGAATGGAACCTTAGTCACGCCACTGTCTGCGAAAGGTAATCGTCGTGGTTTTCTTTTTTTTGCCATGGAATAGGATGTGGCTGTTAAAACCGCGTTTGTTGGGAAAGATAGCCGTCGATGTCGTCAACATTGTTTCCATGGTTTTCGGTTTTATGGTACGTTCGATGGGCATGGTCGTTAAAAGTATTTATGGCCAGATCTGGTCTTTTACTAACGATTGGAGGTTAAAGGCAAGTTATCTCGTTTGCTTTGCATGATTTCACACGAACGCGATATGGTGCCAAATTGAAGCCTAATCGATCGTAACGTGTCGTATTTTTTTCAACAATTGTTACTACTAAATAAATACGACGATAAAGGTGAACTAAACTTTAAGACGATGAGAGTCATTTGATATACATCCATTTATTTGCTGTTGATCAATGGAATAATCCAATATAAATGTTAAACAAAATAAATTTACAAAAAAAAGGAAAAAACTCTATCTTTATCTCTCTTTCTATTGTTGGCTGAACGACCCTTAAGATTATGCCGACCATTTCTTGTGCACTAGACTTATTTTACCACGTAGCAGGATACTCAGTCCTTGCTACGGGGAAACGGTTCGGATGCGATTTGATCCCACATCCTGTCGTGTGGAACCGGCGTCTTTTACGTGGCCGCCCCTAAAAATACTCTGAAAAATATTCGGGTCTAGTGTCTATTCCATAGCCTTGCAAAACAGTCGAAATCATTTGTTAAGACCATCAAAAACTGTCACAGCAAAAGCTTTACTATCTTAACGATCGACCTTGCGCATATACTTCACCCCAAAAGCGATGAGCAGTTGAATAATGAATGATTGTCAAACCAACTACCCTCGGGGACGGAAACCCAAAGCCGGCAGCTCAATGCAATCGTATCAAGTAAATCATCTCAACGAACCGTGCGCGCGTAAATCAACGTGGCTACGTGGCTACGGGAGTAACCCGGTTTGCTGCAGAGTGCCGATTGTAGCGCAATTTGCATACGATGCAATGGCGGATGCTGAGAAGAACGGTCGTTTGTGTTATCGTAGATGGAGGATGTGTGATAAAAGTGTAGGTTTTAGCTTCGCCTGTTGCTGAATATTTATGAATAGCGCTTGACGACGGAACTGCTACGTTCCTACCATACTTTTATGTTGTGCAAAAGTTTTCCAAAGAGGTTATTTACCAGAAAAAAAACACTCAAAAAACCCATTGCAAGCGTGAAACTAACACTCTGTTGTATAAACAAAACAGAAGCCCATATACGAACTATTTTGGATAGAGAAAAAAATATATTCATTTAGCCAGACAGGATCAGCAGTAATTGTTAAACCTAGCTAGTTTATTAGTCATTTGAACAAAACAAATCAGGAAGACACGGACTTTTTAGTAAATAAAGTGCATTTATTTGGCTGTATTAAATTTTTCACATGATCCTGTCACTAAACGCTTAGCAATAAAAAAATTCTAAAAATTTGAAAATTTCCTAAGGCTATAGCGTTAGCTTTTTTTGAGAATTTTAGCAAAATTTTATAAACTGATTTATTTTAATGCGAATTGGTTGAAATACGTTTCTTTTCACTTGTTTTTTAGGGACGTTTGTCAAAGGAGTCAGTTCGCAAACGCGACAATTGCTAAGCATGTATTGACGGGGTGATGTATAAAAGGTTTTGAGTTCCGAAATTATTTTTTAATGGAAACACAACGTCATCAGGTACACATAATATTGTGTTCTTAGCACAGATGTTGCAACACAAAGCATATTGTAACATTGTAACGAGTGGCATGTTCGAAGCCTTGCTTTGCACCGTAGCTTCCTGTAACCTGTGTTGGGAGCATGCAGAAATTTCCCTCGTTTTGCCGGAATTGGTCGGAGAACAATTGTTAAGAAATTACCCATTGTTGTTTAATTGACGTCACAAACGAGAGAGAAACCCCCGATGAATGGATGAGCTTTCCGTTGCCGTAGGCGAACATCCCAGAAAGCGTGACGTATTCTTTCCTCGACGGCAAAGGTTCGGTGAAATGGATCAAGCTTGCTTTTACTGTGGTTGAAATGAACAAAGCGAGTGAGAAGGAAAGTTAACACAATCGAGTTTCCAGCCAAGATCGGCCATTATGCGCTTGGCAAACGTTGCACATCCACATGATATTTATCGATGTTGTGCGTCAAAGCATTTGCTAGCGAGTCTTGTGATTTTGTAAGCATAATAATGTTGGTTGCATAGGCAACAAAAAAAGCTATTGTTAGCTCTTTTTGTTAGTATGTTGTGTCGAATAGAGGTTTAAAGGGCTTTCGCTGTGTTTGTAGCTAATTTTGACAATTTTGAACAATGCTAAATATAATTGTTTGTGCATCCACATATATAATATCATGGTTATTTTTTCCTACCCAGAGAGCAGAATTCCATTAAAAGCTTCAAATAACTAGCAAACAATGTGTCAGGATACTAAAGAATTCTTGCTCCCAGCATTCAGACGTATATGTGTTAAAAGAAAAGCTGGATAATAGAACGTGCATAATAAAAAATAAAAATAAATTATGAACATAATTATGGATTAAGTGTAAGTCCTAAATTTTTACTTTATGATCAGCATTGATGTAAAATAAATTTATTAAAAGTAAAAATTTCCTTCAACATCAAATTTTTTTTCGTTATAACTTCCTAAATTATTTATAGGGCGTCTCAACGAATGGAGGCGCCCAGTGTTCGCATCAAATTTCTTGCGCTTGAAGCAACACCACATGCTAAAACGGGTTTACCCCGTACAAGCTCAACTATTATTGAGCTTCTGCCAAACCACATCCGAAAGTGTTGCCTGCTACGCGTCTCAGTAACAGAGCGTAACCGGACGTATGTGATACGGACAAGCAAATTTTCGGACCCAAACTACACGTGTACAGACGCGTATCACAAACGTCTGGTAATAATAATCACTGTGATGATTATAATGATAACAGCAATAATAATAATAATAGTATTACGCTTCAGTAATATGACGGTGCATGGCGGCCGCACCACCCAAAACGGGGCGTCCATCCATCGGAGGATGGAACATTAATTAACGGGAACATGAGTTATGTGACCAACAGACCAACCAAAACCGACCCAACCCGTGCCATAATTGCCAGCTGCGGTGTCATCCCCGGATCAGGATGGGTTTTGTTCAATTATACATGATAATTATCACGTAAGCCGTTGTGGGTTTGCATTCGACCCTGTGTCGTACAAAAGGGATTCGGCGAAAAGCGACACATGTATCCCGGTCATACCGGTGGGTTGCCGTTGGCGACATACATACATATTTTCCGACAGCATACATGGTTGCCAATGACCTATGCAGTGCCTCTAGCCGGTGTTAGGTATAGGTGATCCTTTGTCTTTAGCGGAAAGGGTTTGGCAAACATAGACACTGGAATAAATGTATCGCTTTTGGGAGGGCGAACCAATTAGTGGTGCGAGAGGTGCAATCAAAGATTGATAGGTTATTTGTGATAAGAGTACACTACCATTTCTATGAATTTGATGGTAATGATGCACAAAATCAGGTAATTTGGTCCTTTTTTCATAAACGTAAAAAGAAACATATTGCAATAAGCCTAAATAAAAGTCTGTAATATGTTTCAAATTACATATCGTATTTCATATAACAAAATTTTAATGTTTTTATTCATTACCTTCGCATTTTCACAGATCATATATAAAGTTCTTGTGACGAAACGATTGCTTTTTAGCATGAGTTATTTAAAAATAATAACATTAAACATTAAAACGGGTCGGGTCTTTTGTATCGAAAGGCATAAAGCTTAAAATAAATATCTTCCTTCTCAAATTTAGGATCATAATTTTCAACTAACTGTCTTCGCCCAAAATTCAATTTGCAACTGCCAGTAACAATGACTCCAAACTAACCTCAATACATTGGAGGAGAGACTTCTATATCAGGCTGGTTGAATTATTTTTTTCGTAATGCGAAGAAAGAAAGAATACTGAGCCGTTAATCCTAATCCTGCCACGGTCACTTTTAATTTGTCACCGCACATCGCAACACTTCCAATCGCCCCGAAATGTGCCCGAGATGAACGAGAAACCTTGCCCTCAATGAAGCTCATTTTTTATCACAACTTCTTAATGAATCGCACATTTCCTTCGCTCATTACCGTACGCTCAAACCGACCGCGTGCGAGAGTAAAAGTGAGTCTGTTTCAAACGGTTCATCTACGCTGGTGGTTCGGACAAAAACCCGGCGAAAGTGAAAATACGACCGGCACAAACGAGCTGTGGCGATGTTAGCCTGTTGGGCTGTTCTCGTTTCTGCTTTTGGTGTTCGTTAGATTAACTCCCATTCTTTCGGTCGATATATCTTCATCAGAGCGCGACGACAGTCGACGGTGTTTCATGTCTTGACCCGAGCGCATTCCGTTGCGTAAGGGCTAAGGGATCGGAATGATAACAGCAAAACCAAAAAAAAAATACGGTTGCCGGTAACGTGAAGTGGGTTTGCTTGATTGCAGCATTTGCTGGAGACTGCTTAACGATGCCCACAAACACGGCCGAGATGTTAAACCAATGGGCAAGATTAAAGGTCAAAATAGAGTATTTTTTTAAATAATTTAAGAATTTCATCCGTTAAACAAACAAAACAAATTCTTATATGAGACAAAATTAATTTTGAGAATTTTTTTTAATATCATCTTAACTTCAGACTTTCTGAGGGTTCTTGATGCAGACTAAATATACTCCAGATTCCAACAAGTATATGAGATTATTTATTTACTTGAATAAATAACAGCTGCTTCTTTTTCTTTCTATGGTATGATATGTACCTACTTACATAGTAATTGTCTATCATTGACTTGTTGAGGGAACCATTGCAGTCAAGACTTTACCTCAGGTAAAAAAAAATTGTTAATCCTTCCCATACCCAGTACAGTATTGTCCGATCGGGTTATTCAAAACAACACAAGAAACACAATAAAGCTAAGGGAACTGAAATCATTACGAATAGCTGCAGTTCATTTCACATGCAGTATTAAATTTGCATGTCATTTACTACGCATCGGTCGGACGACATTGGCAGAACAATGGAAGGACAGTATCCAAATGCGGTTCCGGAAGAGTAAAAGCAAAACAAAAAAAAAAAACAGAAAACTATTCCGTTTCCGAATGGTGTAATTTTCCTTTTTTCTTTACGCCAAACTAATGATCCGGCTCATCCTGTACCGAGTTTATTTACCACAGACTTAGTCGCTTTGAACCTTCAGGGAAAACCATTTGATGATAAGGGATCATTCAACTATTACGTAACGAAGAAATTGTTACATTTTGACCGCCTCCCTCGTTATTATGCGGATCATGGGGAAGTCTACTAAAGAAAAGAGTCAAACTATAGTTTACTTTTCGTCCTACTTACTCAAACTATCCAGCATTAAATTCCAGAATTTTAGAAGTATTTTATTTTATGTTACGTAACACAAGTTTTGACCCCCCCCCCCCCCCCTCCCTCCCCCTTCCAGTGTTACGTAATAGTTGAATGATCTCTAATATTATTCAACAAGTCATTAGCTACCGGAAATCATTCCATTCACTGCAACACCACCCGGAAGGTACGATGGTACGAATGCAAAGCCATACTATACTGCAAGGCACTGTGAAGGCATCCATCTTGGTTTGGAACGAAAATAAAACTGCTGCGGACGACGATGACCGAATGGTGAGCCATGCCGATAGAGTAACAATGCGGCAAACAGAGCTCCACGCATAGTCGGGTGCCTTCGTCATTTGCTGGGGGCATGGAACAGAAAAAAAACTTTACATCCATTGTCTAGCCAGGAAATGAAACCGGCCAATGCGAAAAACTAGTTCCAAACGGCCAACGGATGTAGCGCCGGGCGTAGGTCACGCGATTTACTGTTTCCGTAATCTACTGTACGTATTTATGAGTAACTTCCCTCACGCTGTTTGTCTTACTCATTATGCTGCTTTAAATCCTTCTACCGCGTGTTACCACGTACAGATGGGCGCAGCGTAACTAAGACAGGTGCGGTAAAACTTTATGCAAAGACTGCATTATGCTTTTAGCTCATAACGATAAGATAATTGCTACCTGCAAAACACGAAACGTTTGTAGCATTACAAGCAACTGGAAGCAAACTGCATTCGGGTGTTGTTTTTATTTGTGTTTATTTGTGTTTGCATGAACGACTTTTCCCATAATGTTTTGTAAAAGTCCTTTTTTATCTTTTTTTTTGGCGGGTTCTATCTTTTAAAATCCAATAGACAAAGTTGAACTAAATATTTGAAAACATGTCCACAATTAGCTTATCTTCAAAATGTACTTTTTTTGTTGCAGCTTTTAACAAATGCAATTACAGATAATGAACAGTCTTTTGCCGCTTATTCTTCATGCATTCAAAATATCAGCTTTAAAAGAAAGCGACAGCTTCAAAAGAAATATCTTTGCTTTGTATACACAACCTCCTGTTGTTGGATCGTTACGCGAAAAGGAAAATGTGCCACCTCTCCCCCAAGGGCAGTGGTAGGCGATTTATGGCACAATTTATCAACTTTAACGTCTCATCTGATGTCTATTTTGTGAATCAAGACAAAACTCACTGACAAAACACATTCGCGTTGTCCCGCACAAACTACGTGCCTCGAAGCAGTGTGGATGACAGAGCGCTTTCAGTTTTTTTTTTTTTCATTTTAGAATTTTACTGCTTCGCTTTTCGTGGACGAGTGCAGTTCACGTACAAAACAATACCCGTAATTCAGATACATTTTGATAATTTGGAAATCATGGAAATTTTTCAAGCCCCAGCATAATCGCAAATCGCCTTGCACGAAAGTCGTGAACTCGCGCGCGATAAAAGAACTCTCGCGCCCCAAAAAGTTCGAACATTAGGAGCAGTGAGTGAAGTTCCCAGCCCACGGGGGAAAAGCACTGACCGGGGGAGGTTGGGAAACGGTGAACAACAGCATAAAAGATTTTACGACTCTGAGGCGGCACAGTTGGCATCGTCATCGTGAGGCGGATCCCAGTTCCGATTGACGTCAGTCCAGTAGTGGAAGATCATTGGGCTCCCCAGTGATGGACAGCAACGACCCCGGTTGGGGAGTTGCGGTACCGGCACAAGGGAGGATAATGGTGGCGTCCCGTTTGATGGGGGCGGTAGCTTTGATTGACTCAAGCCGTCAATGACAGGCGCCTTTGCCTAAGGTCTGTAATCATTTCCAGACCACCAACAGCAGCAATGTGGTGCAGATTAGGCTGCCAACGCTGGACGATGGCGTTACTGCTGTCCGATGCAATAATGGCTGACCGGTAGGTAATTGTGCAAAAATTGAACGAAATAATCGATGCTGTATGTACCTCGGTAATAGGAAAAACAGGGAGCCAACTCACTTTTATCATCCGCACAGGTAGGACGGGAACAGCTAAAGGATCCTTTGCAACACAGAAGCAATATATTACGTGAGTGACGTACTTATATTTGATTACTTTAGTACCTAATGCAATTAAACAGATCTACAATAAACAGAACTCCCTTTGCGAATTGCTTGTAAACATTAAAATAAAACCAATTTCTGTTTAAAATGTATCTATCTTACCTAAGGATAAATATTTTCAAACATCAGTTACGAAAACTTTCCCAACATTTTCAAGAAAAGCAATAAACACCACAGGTAACCTTCAAAGTTGCATCGGTTTTTTTCCGGAAGACTGACTTTTGCATGCTCATACTCCGCAGAATGTGGGATTATGTGTGTCTTTTTTCTTCATTTATTACTGTTTCCTTCATCTAGCTGGACAATAACACCGACGCAATGGTGACGACAATTCGGTGTCAAATACAGAGCACGATGAGTTTAACATACCATTTTTTTGCTCCTCCTGTTTTATGTCCACTTTTTTTGCCACACCTTTTCCTGTGATATTTGTTTGTCTTCCTTTCGGATTCATGGAACCATTTTCAGGATTCACTTGAATGACAATGCTGGGATTATGCAAGGATGATCTAGATTAGAGACGGTAGAATGGCACAATTACTATACCGTGTACTTCACGGGAGGAAAACAACATGGGGAAAAACTGAATGGTTCAGTACTGAAGACTAACACCAACCAAAACAGCAGAATGGGGAAACACCTTTAGAAAAATCTTTTACACTAAAATACACACGGCCCATAACAGACAAAACATCAATAACACAATCTAAAGCATGAAATGAATGTTCATTTCCGGTGACAAAAGTGTTCAAAACTTCATGGTTTCACGTTTGGCTGAAATGGTCGAGAGGTGAATGTATTTGGCGGTATACTAAACAGAACAAGTTAGACGCATCTTTTTTATGTTCCATTTGTTACCGGGTAATAAGGACCGTTGGGACTATCAACTTTCCGTGTAATCCAATTACCAGCTTCTAAAATGGGTTTCATCTTGTTTTCTTTTTGTTTCTTGCTGGTTTCCCTTCAAAAAAAAACACCGAACAATACATTTGCGAGTACTTCGTAGGTTTATCACGATAGAAGACAAATTCATGGCCGGTTACTTTTTACTACCCAACTGGACGATCTATCCTCCATTAAGCTGTGTAAATTTTTCTATTCTTCCGTCCGCTTTTTTCTGCTTATGATTCTACCAGAGCTTATATGGAACAGTATGAGACTGTGTACATGGTGCTCCATTATCTTTCTTTACCGTGGTTTTTATTTTACTATGAGAAGAGCGTAATATAAGGAGAAGGTGTAACTCACATAGTAAAATTGCGTCCTATTATATTGGGGCTAATCTTTCGGAAATTCGTTTCGTCAACAATCGGAAAACGGAAAGGTTTTGAAGTGACTTGGTATGATTAGCTTTAATGCTTTCCAGTTTTTCGATAGCTTTGATCTGAAGGTGTGAAACTATTGCCGCTACACGGATTAAGATGAATAGAACAATGGAATAATGAAGAATAACATTAAAGAGATTTAAACGATAAGGCAATTCAAAACCCGGAAAAGGATTTTTTTTCTCTTTAGAATGACTCTTATTAAATAAAGTCTTATTTATCAAGCATCAGTAATTCTAAATTAAATGAAGTAAAAAACATGACGATTTTCTAAAGTTATCAAAAATTTTCACTTTTCACATCAACTTGAAGAAAATCTTCTATTAAGCGTACAAACAGTGATACATGTTTGACCCTTGTTGAAATCGCAGAGGAAATTATTTTCCGATTGATTTTAATTTCCCATTACCGTTTGCCATCATTTAAAGTATCGCTGATTCAGTTTTGATCACATTCATTTATCATGCCTTCGGATAAGCACTCCACTACTTCCAGTCCATCCAATCTAGCTTTCCACCCTGAAAGAACACTTCGAGGTTCGTTGCTACTGAACCCGTTTCGCCCATAACGATGGTCATCTCCTATTCCTTTTTATGTGTCCATTCCTTTCGGAGGTGGATTTTTCTTTGCCACCATCTGTATTTTGCGTGGTCGCGACACGTGATAAAACTGCTCGCTTCTCGCCTTCAAATGAATGAAATAAGTATAGTGATAGCAAGTCCAGCAGTAACTACAACTCATCACAGTCCGATCGGGAAGGGTGAAAAAGAAAAACACAGGAAAAATGCTTCACCAAATAACCGGTCACGTAGATTATCCTTCAATCGTGATGTTGTCCTGGAGAGTTTAACCGTTCGTTTGACGCGAGTACAGCACGTCTGGTCCTTTGAGCGTCATCTCGAGTGCCAACACCTCTTTTAACAGCCAACGCGCTTGCCCTCGCGGTCCCCGTTCCCCACTCGCACCGTTACAATGGCTCGTTGAGTGAGTTACGAGTGCCATTACGTGTCCACACGCCCGGAGCGATCCAGGCTGAGTGTCATCCGAAATCGTCCCGTCCTTGCATCTCCCCCGTGCCGGGGGACGAACGTTAAGCGATGAAACATAAACGTAGCCCAACCATCAAAAAGCTTCGTCGTAGTTGCAGCTACCGCTGGACCGGTGCCGAGGTGAAGGTCAGCCGTGGAAGGGAAGTGTAAATCCTTAAACAAAATCACGTCAAGTTGAAGCTTGAGTTGGCAAATGGCGCTGTCGTTATGAGATGGAATGAAAACGACATCCGCACGACGAAACCAAGACACCCCCGAGGGGCAATCATTGCGCAAGCACGGTGGACGCAAAGTTTTCCTTTTGTGGGTGCAACGGTGTAAATAAATAGACGCTAAGATGAACTGATGGAGATGAAGTGCTTTTACGCATCAGCTCCCCGGGCTGTGGACGGAAAGCACACTTTAGGGAGAAAAGAATTAAGTTAAATTATATTTTTGCTGCATAAATATGCTCCCGTGTCTTGTAATCTGCAATTGCGGGTGGTATTTAAGCGGAATACTGCGTTTCAGAACACCTTTTCATAAAGACAGAACGAAGAATAAGCTGCCATCGGTGGTGAAATGAATCGTAAAACAATGAAACATTAGATGCAATGAGTATGAAAATCGCTGCAAGCTCAGCTTTACGACGAAAATTGCTGGCAGTAGCGGTTGATTGCATTGTTGATGCTTTGTTTGTGAGGAAACTCATACTAAGGGAAATAACATTGTAATCAGATTATTACCGGTTTATTGTGGAGATTATTCGTACACACTTTATTAAAGCAATAAAATACATTAGCTTTTACAATCATCAGGATTTATAAGTAAATTGGATCGTTCATTAATTATTATTATACTATTAGACGAATTAGGCGAGTTATCTTCAATTTGTATCAAGGAACCAAGGTTTTCAGTGTCTAAATCTTGAATTCTACTCATCATGGAAATAAGTAAAAAGTCTTACAATAATGTTAAAAAAAAATTAATTTATAATAATCTTCTTAAAAAAGCTCTTTTTATTCGATACAGTATTTCTGAACTACAAACTCCACATTCTACGTAATAATGTTCTTCAAATATACTCCCCGAAACGCAACACAATGAGCTTTAATCAGATGGTGACAACATGAGACAAAAGCACAAATAAGAGCTGAAAGTTCTACGAATAAAACTCCGTAATTCCTTTCCATAACCTGGACTGTATGTTTATTTTTACTTTATGAATAAATAATACCGTTCAGTGTTCTACGGACTTCCACATTCAACCTGATGATAGTTAGGTAGCGGTAGAAATGCGGTTGATTCGCCTTGCTCACCTCCTGCATTTTGTTCTATTTGTATCGCACGCTGATCAACTGCAATGGAAAAATCGATTCACCAGCAGTTGACACACTCCAGCCGGTCTAGCGCGACAGAATGCAACAATAGCTGTCGAGACTGGTGGAAGTGGACCGATAGCATCACGGATGCACACGATATCGAGTCTCAGCGGTACACCAGGCTGTATTGTTTCTGAAACCGAGTGGCGTGTATAATTCTGTCCCGGTGACATCGGGATGGCGTATCGTCGATGTTTTGCCGTAGTAAGCATAAAATATTGAGTGTATCTTCATACCGATGTGCATGTGCATTTGGCACAGTTTCAAAATCTTTCCTTCCCCCCGGGGGTGGTTGGGCACAAACGGGCGGGCAGAAGAACGTGCTGTCAACATTATTACACTGACTGCATTACTAAGCGTGGATGAGTGGAAGAATCAATTTCGTCGTCATCATCATTGCTGCATAATGCATTACGATGTATGCGGTTCCGTAGCGTAGTGAGGAAGCTGCACCCAACAGTCTGCTTGACATTTGCTGCAACTCAATCAATTGATGGATGGCATCGTGAGTCCACGGCTTGGGGACTGTCTTGTTTATCAATTAACCTCTTTTTTTCATGATGCATGTTCGTATCAGTTTCAGTGCAGTACCCGAATGCATTTGTCAACAGACAATATTCGCACAAATATTCACGGAGCAAATAAACCGTTTAATTTCGTACTAGTGAGCCTTTGGGGAAAATGGAGTATGTTGTAAATTGAATTGCAAAAGCATTGGTGTATGCTAAATTTCAACTTCGCATCACTGAATTTGCTAGTAGTAATGCACAAGGTTCATAATTTTATTAACTCCGCAGTGCTATGTTGGCGTAATAATTGGTTAAGCATCACTGAGCGGAAGAAGTCTTATTAAAGGTGATAATTAAATTATTTTGGTATAAAATTCACATGCTTCTATCAAATCTCTGATCAAAAATACCTAAAAAAAAGAATCGATTTTTATCGTGTAACAAATTCCGAAACATGGTATGTTAATCAAAACTCTTATCACCCTTAAGTGTTACCCGAGTTGACAAAGTAATATCATAAAAATTTCAGCCATTTACACGCGCATACACCGAGGTATACCTGCTTTATAAGCATGCTACCCACGTAATGAATGCAATTAATTAGTTATCTAAATCGTGTAGCCCGGAGCTGTACAAATTTATTACCCGACACACACACACACACCGGTAACATATGTATACGCATTTTATTCATCACCCAAAAACTGTGGCATCCCATTTTCATCCCAAACAATCATTACACATGACCAGTGTAGGCCGAAGCTCATCTCGTTGCGCAAGCAAGCAGTATACCCATGGGATCCG
This sequence comes from Anopheles funestus, assembly GCF_943734845.2. Taxonomy (NCBI): domain Eukaryota; kingdom Metazoa; phylum Arthropoda; class Insecta; order Diptera; family Culicidae; genus Anopheles; species Anopheles funestus. The sequence goes on from NC_064599.1 coordinate 3,137,384, forward strand.
GACTGGTGCAACAGCCGAAACCGGCCGATTATGAGATGATGGTAATAAACTTTATTACAACCATGAATCTTTGAGCATTTGTTCGGGTTTGTTTCAATGGGCCCAGAACCGGGAGAGGGTGGTTGGGAGGGGAAGTCATCGTTTCGCAGAAATAAAACCATCGTAAGGAAAATGTGATTATTTTTTGGGGCGAAAACTGTTTGTTGGCGAATGCGTGGATTCCATTTTGCTTCTCTTTTACGGACAAACAAACGAAAAAAAAAAAACAGAATTAGACGAAAGTCATGGAAGCTTACTGCGTCATTGAACGGATTCGAGAAGCGATTATCTTGAAAGCCTGTTAGGTACGGATCCTAAGTTGCAAAGGATAATTATCTACTTCTCCCCCCCAAATCACTCACGCCTTCGATGATGGGTATGGCTCCCGATGCCTGACCGGATGTGCCGGAAGTAGTAAATATTCGCGAGGGCGATTCAGTGCGTTTCGAAAAGCCGGTACCAAAATCCCGAAAACAGTTACCGATACCCTTTTCCTGCGGAAACGATCCGACTAGTAGCGTTGTTGAGCATGTTCGCTTGAAATATGCATTGCCCCCCGGTATCCCGCTTTTCCGGGCAACGGATGTCAGATGAATGCGGGATGACCAACATCCGCAAGAAAACACTTGACCCTTTGACGAACAACATGCGAACGAGGCGAAGGAAGTGGGAAACGATTTTCCGCTTACCCACACATTTTCTTGAACATTTTGCACGAAAAATAAAACAAAACGGAAAAAGGGGAATCGGCGAATGCGATAAGAAGTTTTGTTCCAAAGCTTGTCCGGCCGGCTTCCGCACACTTTTGACCGCTTGTACCGTTTTCTACCGGCGGGCAAAAAACCAAAAGCGCCCGAAATACAAAAGAATAAGAAATAATAGCACATAAAGGCACGTCGACAACTGAAGGCGACTCATTTTCATTGATAAGTGGTGCTGGCGCACGTGCTTGCCGTGCTTGTTCGTTGCATAATCGAGCAAGACAACAACCAGGAAGAGGAGAGGAAAAAACCCTCCGCCAGTAAAAGAAGAAATGTTTCTTTTCGTAAAAGAATCGATTATCTCGATAGTCCCGGGTACCGGCGGTATACGAGCTTTATCTAGCAAGCACAGCAACCGTGAAAGGGAAACTTTAGCTTGGCCTAGTGCCTTTTTATTCTTCCAAAATGGCGTCCCGCAACGTCTTGCTTCCTTGAAGGCAAACAACGCAGACAAAGATAACCTTTTGCGCGCGTTCCTATTGTTATCAAATTAGAGCAGCGTGGTTGTGAATGCATTTCCTTCTTTTCTCTGCTATTAAAAGAAAATGCTGAAAGTTTTCCCTCTTGAGGCGTGGCGAGGTTACAACCCGTTCAGAATGGAATGTGTAGACGTTGAAGAATACTGATTCAGCATGACATAATACAATGGAGCTTGCAAAAGGGCAAAATGCTTCTGCTGCGCTGAATGTAATTCTTCTCAATGTAATTAGCAATGTTTAAAAATGTATAAATGCATACGACGCACAGCTTTACTTCGGTACCGACGTAATGAGACTTAGTTAGAATCTTAGTTTTACATGAGGGCCATGCGCGCATACAATATTTACTGATCATTTCTATCGATTAGTGTTTGGTTCTTTTCGAAAAAGGATCCATTTTTGGACGCTGGTCGAACAATCGATCTTTTGGTTTAATTTATTATTTTTAATGAATGAAATTTCAGAAAATTCGTGAAAATATTTGAATACTTTAGACTGCCATTTTTATATAGAGCTTATTGAAAATGCAAACATGAAATTTCTATAAACGTGCTTGCTATATAGAACCCACTATTTGATATTCAATTACATAATTTATTTGATTTATTTTATTTTCTTTTTAAATCCAAAACAAAAATTAAATAAGATTTAATGCTTGCGTGTGATAGAGAATTAAAACAAACTAAAGCAACCATAAAAGTGTAGCCTTTTTCCTTCCCCAAAAAACATGACATGTGAAAATCTTTTACCGAAAATGGTTGTCAACCAAACGATCCTTCCACATTCCCATTTGTCCATCGCCTCATCGCCACTTCTCCATTTCAAAACCATCCATTTAACAACCCCCGCCCGGTGCGTACCGCGTGGACAGACAGACAGACACTGTGAAGGTAAACGGTGAATATAAAATTTAACTGCAAATCCATATCGTTACCACCCGGTTGGAAGCGAAATAGCGCCGCTACTGCTGACGATGAGACAAATAATAAATGGCGAAGGGATGCGGAGTGTGAAAATCTCCGATGATACATGAGCTGTGCTTTATAATGATGTGCTTTTTGCAAAATGCTCGGTGAACCTTATCGTGTATCATATACCCGTGGCATGATATGCTCGGTGAACTGAGCACACGGAGCCGTTTTATATCATCTTCAGCTTTTATGCTGTCATTTTTACGAGATGACTCGAGATACGGGACAGCTCCCTAGTGCTGTGGCAGGTAGGAAAATAAAAACTCACGCTTCTAGTGCAAAATCGCACAACGTTTAAAGACAAGCTAAATGAAGTACTAAGATTTATTATTTACGAGAAGAAGAGAAAGAAAAATGCGCTAGGTTAATTGAGTAGGGCAATGCTTTTGGGTAAAAGTTGTATCCTCAAATTTATGTCGTTGTATGAAATGTAATCTTGGCGCCAATTAAGTAACGTATGATTTATTTAAAATGCCACGGTAAGAAATTACACCGAGGAGGTGTTTAACAATGTGATTGAGGCAGGTAATTGTACAAAAGTTTGAAATTACAATCCGGTATTTGTAAAATAAAATGAGCTTTTTTGTATTCAAATTTAGCTGATCGACATCTAGGTATCTTCAAGCATTTAGGATTTTTATAAGGGGTTTTCTACGAAAGATTATATATTTGCTCCTAGAATAATCAGATTATTATGTTTATTTTTCAAGTTGATAAACTATCAGACTGTATATCCAAACAACTGGTAACATCATCCTCATCTACATCCACAAACATTGCCATTACCAGCAAGTGAACGTGTTATCATTCCATTGCTCTTCAATCAATGGATTATAAAATGGCTGTTGATGAAAAGCATTTACTTCCATCACAACCATTTGTTTATTTTTTTTGTGGTGTTTTGTTTTTTAGAGCTGCAGCGCTTCGAAGTTTTAACTCCCAGCGTTCCAGAGCCGGCAGCAGTTGAATGAAATTTTCAAAACAAAAAAAAACGCATAAAAATACATAACCTCACCGTACCCAGATGTGTGGCAGCGCTAGCAAAAACACACAACCTCCCCCCGGGCAGATGAAAGTGTACGCCCGGTTTGATGGAAGGAGAAACAGCAAAACGTACAAATTGGATGCACCACAACTGTTCACCGGAACAGAAGAACAACGTACCACTACCTCCAGTCCCGGTATCGATTTCCAGGCTGCTTCCAGCAGTGCAACGTATCATCAGCAAGGACCGCCACATTCGGCTGGTCGCGCAACGCCCGAAGGATATGCAATTCATTGCACTATGTATCATGGCTATTCATGCGTTTGCGTATTTGTTGCAATAAAGCAGAAACATCATCGTTGTTTTTTTGTTTTTGTTTGTTCCCGTTTTTATTATTCTTGCTTTTTGGAAGAAATTAAATTATGCTTGTGCACGAATACTGCTCTATCCTGTGGCTTCTGATTGACATGTACAGATATAGAGAAATGTGAGACTCGTTTTTCATTTATTCGATCTTGCTATTTACAATACAGGTTTTATGTGAGGGTGTCTAACATTATATTTAATTAATCTGTTTAAATTTGTCCTTTTTTATAAGGCTCTTGAAATTTATTAATTCATTCTTAGTCCAAATATATGAACTGAGATAATCTTTCCATACACGTAAGGACGTAAACTACATTATTATTTCTACCTGCCAATCATCCGAAATATATGTTAGTAAGTCACGATTCGTATGTATTCGTGATGTTTTTAGTTTCTGTTTTATTTCAAAAGCTCTTCCCGAACAACATAGTGCATAGTGGAAGGTATCAGCAATGCAATACAGAATTGACCCAAGCTCATGGAATATGAAAACAACTATGACCGTTCGTTCTACTTGTCGCACAGTTTTCAACTTGTACCATCCCTCACCAGTGTCCGTAAAAAGATTCTTCTCGTTCGATGCAGTTGCTGAACAGCCGGATCTGCTACCAAGCACAACCGTTGCACCATCAACCGTCTCGGCACAAACATCCCTCCCCCGAGAGAGCATGTTTTGTCGAAGTTTTTGACAAGTTAAAATTGTCCCTAACCCAGGGATAAATGATTCAGGTCAGGAGCCTTTTCCTGGGTACCAAAGGTACTACCGTGCCGGGGGACAGTCATGTTCGCAGCTGCATACATTATCGAAAAATATATGTTTTATGCCACCGACAGCGCGTCGTTCCGATGCTTTTGTCCGGGAGTTTTGTATCATTTCACCGACAGATGAACGGGATGATGAAAATAGTACGATCATGAGCACGGTCAGAGGACTATAAAGTGACTATCGATGGTCCCCAGGAAGCGTATGATAAATTTTTAGCCAATAGCCACGAAACTTTAACGTGATACGCCATAAGTTTTATTTCAGTGTATGTTTAAGTGAAATATATAATAAAATTGTTTGTCGTAGAATGTGCTGATCAAAATCTGATTTACGAGAAATATAATTCTTTATTTAATTTTTAAATTGTGAGTATTTATAAGGGACGAATATTAATTTATTATATTTTATTATTTCCGCGTAGTGATTTATTACTTTATGGAAATTTTAATTATTTTAAATTAACTTATATCTTGTTACCATAAAATATTTCAATAAATCGTAAACAACTATACAAACATGTTCTACAACTTCAATCTGCTTTAGCGATGACCACGTTTCCAAATATAACAACTTTTAAAAGTTAAAATTTATTTCGCTATTCCTAACCAATCATTAGAATACTTCGCCTTCGTTCACATCCCTCCCAAACGCATTTCCACCAATGTCGATTCGCGCACCCTTGCAACCAGTATTCCATGTTTATCACACAGTGCAAATTTATCGTACATCACTCATGTTTGTGGTGAGTGAAAAGAAAAGAAAAACTAAAGAAATCAAATCCAAGATCAAAGACTGGTCCACACTTTCCTCCTCCGCCGGAGTTTCCACTATTTAGGCCAAGGCTCAATTTATTGCGACTCGTTTATAATTCAACTTTTCTCCAAACCGCTCCAAACCATGGGTTGATGGGTACTCGCACGGTCGAAGAATGGTGGAAACAGCGGGTAATTATAAATTTTGTGTACGAGGAAATTATCGGTTACACCAAATGTGGCCCGCCCCGTGTGTTGTCCGAGGGAAAAACAAATTCCGCTGGAACAACTGTTCCGAGCCGTAGGCGCACCTACCAAAACCACACAGCTCAACACAGCTGCCCAGATGATCTGTGGCAGTGTAGTTAAATTGAATTTTCCCTACGCGAGCATTTCCGTCATGCGGCGCAGGACGCGCACGCAAGGAGTGGCGCAAAATGTGTGAATATTCTAAATGAAAACATCACACGGTCCCGGTGCGAAACAAGAAATGGTGAAGATTAATGAGTTAAGCATAAGAAGCGATTACACGCGTATGGGATGAGAGCTGAACAAACAAGGCAAACCCCAAAGAAAGCGGGTGGAGAAGCGGCGCCCAACCCCCCAAACCAATACACCTTCATCAACAGTAATAACAAGCAAAATTATTGCAAACATCAAACACACCACACCAAGCCATTCCGTTGCATCCGTTCGGTACCGGTTTTTTGGCTAAAGCAGTGAACCGCACGCCGGTTTTGAAAGCAGTACCGGCCCAAGGTGAGTAGAGACATGGCCAACCCGCGTCCCGATTGTGGTCTTTGACTGGTGGCAGGGAAAAAAGGTGAAAGAAAACACCATCACCCCGTACCCCGGGTAGGACACAATGATCGTAAAAGAAAACTCCTACACCTCCTCGCAGCATCAACGGTTGGAAGGAAAATTACAAAAAGAAAAACCCTACAGCCGGTTAATGACGTCAAACGGCTGTGTAATACGAACACATGCAAACGTTGTGCTGTAAACAACTCCATAACCTCTAGCCGGGATAAACACGGAAAAAAAACTTACCCACACTAAAGCATACATCTACAGTTTTGGTATGATCTTCAGAATAAGGTCTCCTCCGAGAGATGATTAATGTGATAAGCAACAAGTATAATATTTTAATTTCATGAAATAAAACATTTTAAATAATAATATATTTGTCTTGTAAGATGACAAGATCATAAAACAACTTCAATTTTTGTGGCTTCTTTGTAAACTTTGGTCTTATAATCACTTATCAATTCACTCCAAAGCTTCTTCTGCATTCACGAACATTGCGTCAGAAGACATCGGTCATAACGAAAAAAAAAAAACAAACAAGAAAATAGAAAATGTAGCACCCCGGTAAAGGAAAATTTATTTTACAGCAATACCCAAGCCATCGAAGCCCATGCGGGAACGCTACGATGCCCGGGTGGAATAATTTTCCCAGCGCCTTTTACTGGGACGCACTCCCGGAGTACCGTAGTTTCGCTCTCGCTATCTTCCCGGGATTTCAATCCAAACCACATAACCGCGGAACTGTGTATGATGTACTGTGCGCACACACACACTTACAGCTTACAGAAATGAAGGAAAAATAAACAAAGTATAAAATAATTAATTGGGTTAATTCGGAATGTTTGCCCTCAGAAGCCGTACCCGTGACGTTGATCGTGGCGTACTGCTGTTTTGTGCGACACAATGTACGACCAGAAGCGATTCCATTTTTTCCAAACTACGATGTAACTAATTTCTGTTCATCAAAACCCCGGTCGGAAGATGGCAATCCTGGCGGCAAAAGACTAAAGAAGGGAGAGAAGGGTGGAAAGTTGTTTTTTTTGTAAATTATGAATTATAATTTCTCTGCATATTTGACTACTTGTTGTGGCACTTGATTTGTTTTACTTACAAGACCTATTTTAAGGGGCAGTGAGTGAACTGTCGATCAGAGTGAATTTCTAATTTGAAGTTGTTGGAAAACATTAAAAATTGGACAGCCACTTGAATGGAACGGTAATGCATTTTCCTACAAGCGTTTCAAACCACCGTCGAAACCTAGAGAAAAGTCTAACCCACCCACCTCCCAAAAACCCAACCGGGTGCCGTTCCTCTCTGTCTGAGCCGTCGTTAAACGGATGATGGTAGTTCGGAGGCCGTAAAGATATTTTCGTAAATTTGACCCGTGGTGGTGTAGTTTATGCGTTTTCATATTTCATGAGGCGAGTTTACAGATTATGGCCAGACGAATGGAAATATGGGTTAAATGCACGGGCGGCCAGGGGAGGGGGGTTTCTACCTTGAGGTTGCGGTTATTTAATTCTAAAGTTTGAAAATGCAAGATTAATTTTCGTCTCGGGTATGATTTGCGGAACGTGAAACGACTTTACTGCACCATTAAGACAATTTGCACGGCGTGTGTTTATTTGGGAAACGTCTTCTAACTATTAAAAAGGACATTAAAAACAATTTTCCGAAACAAAATGGGGGAATTTTATCATCCGTTCTTTCACCATTTTTTTGTGCATCATTACAAGCATTATTGAAAAATTTAAAAGCTTTTTTTAATTCATAATCGACACATGTGTTCCTGGCTTACGGCAACTGAACCAGCCCCACAAATCAATGTGTTTCACTCGATTTCGAAAAATCACACATCCATTTGCATCACGCAGGGTCACAGTCCCATCGGGAGGGAACATCAGGGAAGGCAGCAATCAGGGGAAATAGTGAATCAGTAGCGATACAACCGCGAGATATCCACTCCGGTTTTTGGTGTTGCCACGTACGACAAGGATATTCACAGTTTCATCATCACTCTTACTGGCGACCTTCAAGCCACCAAATTCAAGTGTTTGTGCTGAATAATCTGAACGACAGAGAGAGAAAGAGAGAGAGAGAGTTCAAACCCGCCTGTGGCATTCATTGCGTGATGATGGTGGAACATCGGGCTAGCCGATGCTAATATCACAATAATCCTTTTTGCGTGGTTAAGAAACTCTCGAAAACCCCGAAACGGAAATCCAAGGACAAGCAACCGCTCGACTGGTTCAAGCTGTGGGTTCAAAGGGCTCCCCGGAGAAGCGGAATGGAAGAAACATAATTTATCATCCGTATGTCACGAGACACTGCGCCGGAAACGCAAACCAACGGAACGCCACGGAATTGCTGAGGATGACGATGACCAATATTTCTCGTTTGCAATCCAAAAGAGAGATACTTTCGTGGTGTTTTCTTACCTTCTAGGAATGTTTGCTTTTATTTTTGTTTTAACATTACGAATAAAGAATCGATAGGGATTTGGTGGCAACATTAGTGTTTGTGTCTGAAGTGAAGAAAATCATCCGATCCTAATGTTTGATCCTCATATCCTTGTGCTTATGACTATGCCGACGTGAGTAATTTGTCCCATGTGTCGTGTGTAATTTACCAGAACTTAATTCACACATTGAGTGTCCTTGAAGGATATGAACTCATTCGTAAGCTTTTAGTCCTCTGAATTATGAAAAAATAAACAATTGGAGTAACCTCTTTAATAACTTTCTAATATCTTAAATATTCCCAAATAACTGCATTAATTTTACGACGATTTTGTTTAAAAAACCAAATAAACAATCGTCCAAGAAAAAGAGGAAAAAACACACACGATCGCACGATCTTTATAGCGGCAGTAGCATACGGTTGTAATAATTATCATCCACACCGATATCGTCCTGCCGTGCAATCTTTCATCCGTAAACAAGCAAAACGCGCTAATGCAAATAAATGCTCACCTAAGCCACACTCCGCACACTCGTTCAACCGTTGGCAATGTGAATTTATTACCACGCGGAGGGACCCGCAGTGGGCGCCACATGCCGCAGCAGCGATGCTAATGTTACGCCAGGTGTTTCATGAGGCGGGGGTTTTGGGAAAAGCAAAATTTTACTGCTCATCACACTAAACGGCGGAACGCTTCGTGCCCATCACTCAATGATGATCCGCCCACAAATGATCGCACCTCACATCACCCAAATACCCGGGGTCCGATGTTTATTTGATTAGGTACGCACACATATGTAGTCGCCGACCCCCGCACACCCATCGGGCCAGCTGCAGACACGCAATCTTAAGATATCCAATTCCAATGAACATAAATGGATGCTGGTCCGGGTGATGCTCTCTCTCGCTCTGGTTTTAATTTATGTAATCTCATCTAGTCCGACTAATGACTACAGTAAACGGCACTCACGCAATGCGAATGTGTGGAAGTGTTGCATTCGGTTAATCAAAGTTATCAAGCCGTGCAAACTAAATGATAAATGATTTACTTGGTGAGAATAATGTGAAATTTATGTCATATCTCTTTATAAATAAAATTTTCTATTTCTGTATTATACCTCCTGACACTCCATACATATTTAGATTTGTTTTATATACCCCATTTCAGAAGATATATTTTCAAGAAACCACGAAAAAAGGGTTGCTATTTCCACATGTATGACTGTAATAAAAATTCCCACTAGAATCATCCACCATTTCCAGTGTGTGAATGCACTTTTACGCTGCAACATCTGACATCTGAGCTCCTGAACGACTCAGCGTCAGGAATAGAATAAATTTTAATAAGCAACCACTGTTTACGGGCGCAACATAAAATTGAGTGCAACATCAAACCAACAAAAAAAGAAACGCCTCAAGTCACATAAAAACCAACAAAGAAGCGAAAGTGTTAAAAGGCTACAAGGCATCCTTTACGGTTACGAAATCAGTGCCACAAATATAATGATACAATGGCACTCGCCTCACCCGATGGGCACACCATAATGGAATGCATTCACTTTCGCTCCAAATGGAGCCTGCGGTTCATGCAACCGTCTGCAATGATTTCTATTATTCTCGGTGCCTTGCATAGTTTTTTTTTGTGTGTTATTTTATTCTTCCTATCTCTCCATTCCTTTGTTATGCACACATGGCGCAAAGTTAGGTTCACCATGACCGTAGAAGCGCCAGAAATGAAGTCCAATGTCAGTGCGCTTCCAGGCAACGTCGGTAGCCATTTGCTAGCGAAACGCACACACACACAGAAACACACAGTTTCGTCCGGACTATTGCAAGCATTCGAGTTTTCTGGTGCGGCACTACGCGCGGCATTTCGATAGAATTTTATAGCCCACACTAACACCCCGTATAAGAAATGCTGGAAAGTTGGAAGAAGCCTTCCTTCTTTTGCTAAGGCACTTTTCTCATGAAAGCGAATGGCACCCGCGAATGGACATTCGCTGCGGCTTCCACAGACACATGGTCGTTCAAAGTCACACCAAGCAAGGAAAAACCTACTTCAAAAACCCAGTCAAAAGATGGAGGGCACCACCATCATCAATTCAGCAGCGATCTTCTTCAAAACGCTTCACCGGTCGATGACGTTTATGGGGGTTTTTTTTCTCTTGAGCAATCGAGAGATATGCGGCCGAATGAGTTTTCGAAACAACTCCCACCACGACACTTTTATCGTTCAGTCAGCCTGTGTTTGGTTCGAGTGCTTACAGGGAGGAAAAAAAGACCATTTGACGTAAATTGGCAACGACCCTCGACGAGAGGATGTGATAAGCAAACAAAAAAACTGGAGGAAGTGAAGATGCAACTCCACTCAACTTCCCAGTGGAAATGAAACCTGAACATTCCGAATAGAAGGAAAGGAGCAACTCCTTTCGCAAACTGCATTCAGCCTGGTTATGTCGAAGGTAACGGAATAGGACATGATCAGCTCAGATGGATGTGGAGAGTGCCAATAACGTGTTTGATACAGCAAGACCAATCCTAAAGGTCCTAAAGGAAGGTAGAACGTGCAGCAATACCGGCAATGCAGTCCGGCATTACATCTTGTTCACTGTCGGTTGGTTCCATTCTATGGTTACGATTGAAATGCGCTGTTTAACACAGATCTTAAGTATGTTTCCCCCTTATCGATAGCGTGCGATTAGCAGGTGCATAAAACACTCATCGACTGAAGTTTGAGTTGGAAAACGGAAACTCCATTTACTCTCCATTTTATTTTTCATTCTTCCATTTACTCATTTTATCCACTTTTATCAAACATGTATATATTGGAAACATTACACCCTTGTGTTAAAAAAAATAAAAAAGGGAATGTTTACACTAGAAATGAGAATAAAAACTCTTTTTAGTGAGTCAACTCATCGTTATTAGGAGTCAGCTCGTGTATCGACTCATTTCGGAGTCATAAAAAACCCCGGCATAAGCGTATAAGTTAAGGTTTGGTCATTTTATTCACTCATGAGTGTAAGCATTTAGTCGTGGTGAGTCAAGTTTCAAAAAGAGTAAATACGAGTTGAAACGAAATTGTGAATGAAACGGGTTCCGCCTCTACTTAGGAGATTGGCAAATTTATAGTATTTATTTTATTATTTTTTATTCGTTTTTTTATTTAAAGCATTATTTGAGTGAAAGGAAACTTATTTAAACCAATTCGCATTAAAATAAATCAATTTAAATTTTTTTGCAAAATTTATCAAAAAAAACCTAAGGGGTAAGCCTTAGGAAATTTTCAAAATTTTAGAATTTTTTAATTTTTTGTAATTTTTTATTCTTTTTTTTTATTTAAAGCATTATTTGAGTGAAAAGAAACTTATTTCAACCAATTCGCAAGAAAATAAATCAATTTATAAAATTTTGCAAAATTACTCAAAAAAAAACCTAAGACTATAGCCTTAGGAAATTTTCAAATTTTTAGAATTTTTTTCTATACAAAGCGAGCAGTATATTCATTTGGCTAGTTTGGGTATTGTACAGATGTATGCCGTTTCAACTCACGTATTTACTCTTTTTGCAACTCGACTCACCACGGCTACATGCTTACACTCATGAGTGAGTAATGGAAAAAAGAGTCACTAAAACTCCTCGTGGTGAGTGAACGAAACTCGTTCAATACAACGTTTCAACTCACTATCTCACTCTTACTCACTTTGTACATCTCTAGTTTACACCCCGGAGGTTGCCACTAATTAAAAACATTTATTACAACATCATGTGAGTAATGTTGCGGTCGTTTAGACGTAAAAAATTGCTCTCAGGAAAAACAAAAAAAAAACTAGGCCAAACGTCAAGCTCAATCCGCAAAGCAAGTTTTTCCACGAATCGGCAACTTTAGCACGAAACTTTTATTCAAGTTCATACACAACATCAATAAGAAGATCAACACGTCTGTCAAAGTGAATGCTTCCATGTTTGCTTAACAAGACCAGGACGAAGCTCATTTTTAATGAACGAAACTTTCCCGGAACATATGACTCCATATTCCGCGCGGGTCTCGTTGACTTTCTTGTCCATTTTCCTTACTTTTCGGCAAATGCAAATACACTTAATGGGAAACTTTTGCTCAACAAATCTGTAGACACCAACAAAAACCGGCAACATCACTTCGTACCGTTTGGATAAACTAATCACTCGTACCCGGGTGACAGCCTTTCAGCTCAACCTTCTTTCCGGGTTTTTTTGTTTTCGTGCATGACGATTTTTTTGCTGACGGTTAAGAAAAACACGCCAAACCGGAGAATTAAATCCAGCATCACCCAACGTTAATCATACTACCGCGGCTGCTTTTGCTGTAGGAATTTTATTTCTGATACGTGGCACAATTTTTGCAATCCCCGATAAAGCGCAGTGACTCCGGACGACAGGGAAGAAAAGGAAAGAAAACAAAAACCGAACAAATAATACGATGCAATCACACAAACTTGTGCAAACAGCTCTCGCCCAATCTACCGGGCGGATATGCATATGGTCTCTGTTTCTTTATTCATTGTTTCATTTACATTTTTCCCCGATACGGTGCATGCGGAAGGTAAGCCACATGTTGTGTCCGAGGAATGGTCTCCGGTACCGTACGCTTGTGAAATGCCTACTTCGCTGTCGGTATCGGTTGTTCCGTGGTACAAAAAAAAATGTGCATACATTCGACGTGCAACAACGATGATTGCAAATGAAGTTCAATCGCAAACACACACCCGATGCACTTCGGATAGCAAATCGAAAAAAGTAGACATTCCGGGAGGTAAAAATACATACAAACCCCCCCATGACTGGTCCCATATTGAAGTACATTGTTGCAAGGGAAGTGAAAAGGATAAAGAGTTCGATTCGAATGGAAAGATGCAGATTCGATTATCAATAATGCTCATTCACCTTTTTACACGAATTTTCATACGATCGTGAAATGAGATTCTTCGTGGAATTCTTCGTGGATTTAAGAAGCTTTATGTAAGTTTCTTAAATTTTTGTTTTTTATAATAAAGTTCTTTTTCGCTCATCTTGGCTTAACGACCTTAGAAGTCATGCCAGCAATTTCTGGCTAGAAAGCCTTATTTTTACCACGAAGCCGGAGTGTCTGTCCTTGCTACAGAGGTCGGTTCAGATAGGATTTGATCACCGGTCCTGTCGTGTGGAGCTGACACCGTTTATCACGTACACCACCGGGCCGCCCCAAAGTCTTGCCTTGAAGTCTTGAAGTGTTGAAGTGTTACTCAACTACTTTTATTGCCTCTTATTGTTAATAGTGTTCGATTTTTCGTACGATGACCCCCAAAAATTCACGCTTTTCTATGCCTATCGAAAATTTGTTTTGAAAAATAATCATTCCTCACTACCGTGACCGCTCGGGAAGCTCAATTAGTGCAGCAATTAATTGCAATCCTCAGTACCGGTCCAGCTAAATAAACGAAACGGCACGCCCTAATGCAATTATTTTGCGATTGAACTTTTCCACAGCACAAATGCGAATTTTATCCACTCTCATCCTCTTACACATCCGAATGGGAAGATTTTTACAAGATGAGCAAAAAGAAAAACACATTCGTTTACTTAGAATAGGAAAAAACCGTTTGTTCGTTTCGGAAAAAGAGCGCATCCATAAAAGGACGCAACCTCTCCTGGCGTCGTCGTGGCTTTTGAAGGACTTCCATTGCGCGCCCGCATTTGTACAGCAAAACGACGGTGTATTATATCGATTTCGATTCCGAATAAAGTACATTTCCATCGAACACAATAACGAGCATCAAATGATGCTTCTGTTTTGGTACATCGGTTTGAAAACATACTTCCACCCGCGGGGGGAAGTTCCAGTAGTTTATGCGAGTCGAAGATTATTTTTCCGACACGTGTCGTTAGTTTTTTTTTCTTGTTCGCGAGCTTTTTTTTGTTTTTACTGGAAGCTTCATAAAACAAAAGCTCTGCAAGCTGCGATCAAATTCCACTAATCAATTGTCATCGCCGTGAGAGGCAACTGGGACGTGAGCCGCCGTTGGATGAAAATGTAATAACATTGGAATGTGCAACATGAATTTTGTGATTTTTTTTTCTCTTGCCATTGGAGCGTGAATATAGCAATAAGTGTGAATATAGCAAAAAAAATGAATTCAGACTTCAAACTGAACTGGTTGACAAGACAAATCGACAGCATCAAGGGTACTCGAGCGCCATGGAAGATGGAAACGGAACGTGGCAACATCCGGTTGCGCGTACGCTTGCGATAAGCTTAAACTTTATCTTTTTCGCTTGTCCCCTTGGCTGTTGGCAAAACGAAAGACACAGATCTCAAGCGGCGGAACAGTGGAATTCGAGTTATCAGCTCGTTTTAAGTGACGGTAAACAATAAACACTGTCTGCAGTGTAGTAAAAAAACTCGGTCTTTTGCGGGTATTTTTTTTTATTTTATTTAGAACACGAATCTCTACTTTATCTTCACGTTCGTGCCATCAAGATGGTGAAAAAAAAATTTTTTTTAAACCCCTAAAAACGGGTGAATTTTATAACAAATTTTCATTTTAAGTTTAAGACAGTTTCGTAAGGCTCTTCAATCACCTACCTTTAGTTTGGTTGTCGCTTTATGCCGTGTCCACCACCGTGCGTTATCCTTTGCCAGAAACGGGAAGGGGAAAAGGCCAACTTTATAGCTGGTTACTTCCCGGCCCCCCGGGCAGGTAAAGCTTTCCGTCCGTCGGCAGCAACTACTAGCACGCGTTACTACACCGAACAATAACGTCGTCGTCGCAGCAACCAAAACGGCTCATGCTTTGCCACGGCAACACACGCACAGCACACTTTGCAGGAAACTTTTTCCAACCAGCAAACTGCACGAATCTTGCGCCGTACGGCATGAAATGGCTGCCGGAAACAATGACAGCGGATGGTACGCTGGTACACTTGGGGTGCCAATTCTGGCGACGTATGTCACAAACATCCATCCACCAATTTACACCAC
The DNA here is from genome assembly GCF_943734845.2 of Anopheles funestus. NCBI lineage: Eukaryota > Metazoa > Arthropoda > Insecta > Diptera > Culicidae > Anopheles > Anopheles funestus. The sequence continues at coordinate 3,152,767 of NC_064599.1, forward strand.
TGGTGGGGCGATTTTTTAAAGCTGCCAAAATACACTTTTTATTTGTGTTTTTTGGTTCCGTTTTGGAAATTATGCCTCCCCGAAATTGTTTACTTTAACTCGTGGTGTGACCGTCGAAGCGAAAAACTACACTGGTTTTTTTTTGTGGGGGGAAGAGACAGGCGAAGAATGGAATTGGAATTAAAGCGATAGACACGAACTAAAAACGAACGTCAACAACATCCAGCGGGAAAGATAATCAAACATCAAAGTGTAAACTGGATCATCTATCTGTTCGTTTTTTTATCTTCTTTTAATTTGCACGTTTTCGCGTTTTTTGTTATTTCGCCTTGCTGTTTTTAATATTCTTTAAGTAAAAAAAAAGTTAGCAAATTATCACTCATGCAGTAAACTGATAGGGATTTTTTTTATATTTCGCCCAGGAAAAAAAATTGTTTGTATTGAACTTCGGAAACTGGACACCGTGTATTTTATACGGGTCGGCCCGTAGCACTTAAATACCGCGAAGGATTCGAGTTTGCTTAGAGAGGATAAGAGGACAGCACGGATGAGTAAGTATGCGATCTGGTGCGGGTAAGAAAACACCCAAAAAAAAACGTATTTATGACGTCGCTGTTTCCGAGGTCAACCACTTGGAAGGTTTAAAGGTGATCGGGTTTTCTGCTTATTGGTAGAAGAGAAACACAATATTCGACCTGATGTAAACAATGTGTGTAACTCCAACCTTTGCTTTTCGTCCGCCCGAAAGAGGAGATGAAATATTTTTTACTCTCCTAACTGGCCGTCGTTTGATGTGTGTTCGTTGCGTCCGATTTACGTCGCTCTATGGCGGCAAACCATCATATTTCGAAGCGTTCGATTCGATCCTGTAAACTGCGGCCACTTTTGCTTTTGCTTGCTTTTTACCGGGGGGAGCACTTGGCCAACTCCAAGAACGGGTGCGCATTCGGTTTACGGTGAAACGGTATCACAGACAAACGAGATCATTCACGAAACCGCGTAAAAGAACTCTTGCCCAGGGAGAAAAAGGGGTGAAATGGAGCAATTGAAATGGAACACCTGACCCACGAGCTGAGAAACAGTGCTGAGAGTGCGGGGGGTAGTATACGGTTTTACCTAAGATGGATTGCACATTTTCATACCGACAGACACGGTAGCCGGTAGATATGTGATGCTGCTTGAAGAGCAGAACAGCAGAAGCGAGCAGAAACAAGATGGAAGAAATGAGAAAGGTTACCAAACAAACAAAAAAAGAAGTCGGACGCACTAGGCTTAAATCCGGCACGATCAATGCTTACAGCCGACACCAACACGCGTTCGGACGTACGTATCACGGTGGCGAACAAGCATCGTTCAGTCCATATGGTAACTGTCCAACACAGCGATACACTGGGACAGCGTGAAGCGTACGCGTTGGTGGCGTTTGATCTGAAATTCGAGCAGCAAATAGGTTGCAGATGTTCCGTTCTGTACCATCGTCACCACCGAACCAAACCTTTTGCCAGAATGAAATGGAATGAAAAAACCCATGTTAAACACGCGCGAACGTACACACAGATAGCAGAAAGTAGTAAAGCAAAACACTCGATACACGAGATGAGAAAAAAGGGCGATTTGATGTTTTTTTAAAAAAAAGAAAGAAACACAACCACCTTCGAACAATTAACAGTCGGAATTGTTTCGTAAAAAGGGCACCATTCGAACACATTTGCACGTTTGCAATCACACGATCGATTTGCTTGTAAACGGTTGCCAAGCAAAACACACGCACACACCACTTTTGTGCACAACACTACAAAAGACACCAAATGTCTTCGATCGTAACTACAGAAGAAGAAGAAAAAAACAGAAGCGACGAGAATGCCGTCCACCAGCGTTCTCCGTACGAATCAACCCTTGGTCCCTTGGTTGACTGATGACGTGCGATGGAACCGTGTTTTTGTCCTCTCGCCGAAAGGACCGTTCGTCCCTACGGTAACATCCGTACAATTCCGTTCCACCGTGTGAAGTGCAGCGTATGCTATCCAACAAATTTTGACCGAACACACAACGCACACGCACCGCCAAGAAGCGCAACCGATCGCGGCAACCATTCGTAGTAAACTGGAGCGACCTGAGAGCGACCGGAGCAATACTAGATTACTATTCGCAGAGCGTGTTTTCTGCGAACAACTGCTCGAATTTTAACTGCCCGAACCGAACCGAGATGTTCCCCTTTTTGCGAATGCTCGCTGTTTTAATGTAAAAGTGCGTGAGAAACCGAACGCCCTTGGCTCGCGTGTGCGCTCTCTCTCTCTCTCTCTTCCGTCCGAAATCTCGTATCGGCATGGTGCATGGTTATTCGTGTTACCCCCCAATCGGTTTACTGGTGATGTACGTGTGTGGATACAATGGGTAGGAAAACATACACTATACCCGGTGTGTGTGTGTGTGCATCGTGACTGATTTTCCTGTCCAAGGATTCGGCCACTATCGGCCAGAATGGCGTCTGGTTTGTTTGTCTATTCCTTCGCTTTGGCGTGAAACAAAACAATCTCCAACAAAAAAAGGAAACAGAAACGCAAGTATGCGTGCGCGCGCGCATACACACATATTCTCACCACGGGGAAACTTTCGTACCGCTTTCGGGAATTTCACGTGCTTCTGGCCGTCGCTGTTGTCGGTTTGATGTGTGCGCCACATTACTGTTTACACACGCTGATATGATGGTAACGAAACGTGACGCGTTTTACGGGGTAACTATCCACGCGGCCGGCATGCGGTAGGAAGGGATACAAACCCCCGGCACGAAAACCAATGGACGCGCAGTGTCGGTTGAAGCTTATCAGTGACATACTGTACGTTCGATATCAAAAACCAGTTCCCGCCGAAGGGGAAGATCTTGTCTTGTACGCAGTCATGGGAGTATTTTTGGTGGAAGTTGGAACAGGAAAGGGGCTGAAGAGTTAAACAAAAATATATGCAAAGTTTCAAATGCCCTTGCCGGTAGCCACTATCAACGGCAAACATTGAAATCGTTATCCATTCACTGCCACAAGTATGGCAATGCAAGGTAGAAAGCGAAGTGGATAAATTACTTGTATTGTAATTGCAATAAATTAATCTGATTTTGCAAAGCCGGCTTAATGAGGAGTAAGAATAAGAAAGTCTACTAACAACACTAGTATAATAGAATAGTAAAATTTATGTTAATTTAAAAAGGGCCATAAAATTAAGTTAATTATAACCATTTCTATCACACACCATTACAAGGCGAAAATGTAATGCAAATGCTAAAAAACCGGATTCCATATGGTACCGATTGTATCGACAATCAGCAGCAACTAAATACAGCAAATGGAGCAAAACAAAACCTCAACTTTAACACTATCGTTGGTAGAAATTTTACGAGAACAATTCCCTGTACAATATTTTATGGCATTTACACACCGATCCACTACCATTATCAAACCTCTGCACTTCTATTACAAACCACACATACACACAATCACACACCAGTGACGTCACGGACGTCCTAGAAGCGTTACACTCTATTTTCCGCGATGGCCTCCAACTCCAACGCTCCCCCATTCGTTCCACCGTTCGCAATAAAGTACAACGCACAGATACACCAAAAACTTACTGGTGTGAAGTTTGTACCATGTCGGAACTTCCGCGTCAGGACATACCCGAGTCCCGAGTTACCATTTCCGACCGAACTAAAACTGATGGCGTAATAAATTGTGCTTCCAAGCGCTTCTCGGTTTCTCCACCCGACCCGAAAGCAAACTTCTGTTTGGCGTTTGTTTCCAATCCAGCCAGGTTGTCCGTGGTGTGGCGCCTCCATCATCTGCCCACTGGATGGAATGGAAGCTTTGCTGGCGTCAATTCCGTTTGTATGCACGTGGACGACATAACGAAACCGACCCGAAGGTAAATCGAATAGTAAAGCTAGAAAGGGCATGATGGACAAAAGCAGTGTTCCCCCGGGTGGGGAGGGGGAGATAAGAGGGCCGGGGGATAATTTGGGCGATTTTTGTTTTGCACTTCAAACGTTGAATGTAGCTTTTGGTTCGTAAAAGTGATGTAACGAATAGGAAGTCTTTTAACATTTAGAAAGAGAAAGTTATTATATTAAAAATATTTTTTTTTAATTTACACTTCCAGAGTTCCCTCATCCAGTGAAGAAACGTAATACATCTTCAATAAAAGAAGTAAAAGAAATAATGTAATTAAGCCTTATTCAAATAAGATTATAAAAAAAAAACTCAATTTTTTAGTGTTTTCGTAGACTGTTTGTACAATTGAATACACAAAGCATTTACTTAAGTAAGATTTCAAAACAACTTCCATCCAACACGGTCCTTCAGCTGTCTGTGGAACAATTCCATTTAGTAACATCAATAGTTAAGCTGCTTTCGGGGTGAATAATTTACTGGAAGTAAGCAAACATAATTACCGCCACAAGTTGTTGAAAAGCACTCGGCCGTATTGTGTCTGGCGTACCCTCCCGTGTCACGCTAAGAGAGTGGAGAACGCGAGTCCCGCGCGTGCACGGGAATCACGGACATCATTTTTGACCCATGGACCCTGGGACAGCAACGATGACAGATCGGACACTGATGGGACGGGTTTCCGGTTTGATTGGTGGTTGAGTCATTAGCCGTAACGCACCCGTGTGCTCAGTATTTAGCAATCAGCCACTGTCAATGGGCCATCATATTGCTTAGCTGATTATAAAATATCTAACCTCCTTTCTTTTTGGAAGGGAACATCGGAACACCGTCTCACTTGTGCCAGTCGCTTAATAAAAGACACACTTCAATCACACCGGTTTGGAATTACGAACGGTTTTCATGGAGCGGACAGGCAAAACGGGGCGATAAGTTGTTTGAGATCGCGTTGAATGATCTCCGAGTACCGTGCCTAATGACTAGATTTCTTCATTATCCTTCCATCCATGGTCCGTTCCTCGTAAGGCTGGTGACATCCTCGAAAGTAAATCTACCACCAACTCCCTTCACTGCCATGCTCATCCCCCAACACAACACAACAGTATGACAACGATTGCCAGGACCCGTGCCTCCCATCCCGTGAGTGTGCTGGAGTTATCGATTTTTCCACAACCGCGTTCGCGCGTGAATCCGGCCGAGGCATTGATCGTTGGGCATTGGGGGGAGGGCGCTATATCCCTGGCGCTTTGTTTGCTTGTTGCTGGCCCCCGGGTTTCTTCTGCCCTGACCTGACCAACGCTTCTATGACGTCATTCGGTGATGGGCGCTGGTGATAGTGAAGTTTTGCTTTCAATGAAAGAAATTAGCATTTCTATGGAAGCTGCCTACAAGACGACAATGACGACAGCGAGGAGACGAGGATAGGCGTAGGGTTTGGCGCGAAGTGTCTAAATTGCCATCAGATCGGAGAGCGAAATGCCGGAAGCATTGTCCTTTGACCTTCGCCTCCGGCACTATCGGTAGGCGAACGGCGTTGGAACCAAAAGGGAGATGGGGCTTTTCCCTCAAGCGACAAGAGAATGGGTTGGAGTGATTGAAATCGACAACCGACAGCTGGGATGGTTTAAGCAAGGAGCGTGAGGAGCTCAGGGTGGGAGAGAATTATAACACGCCTCGACACTGTCTGATGATGGGGATGGGCGCGAAATCGATGGGTGTAGCATGTGGATAGACCGTAGATAACTAACGTGCTTCCCCAAAATATCGGCCATAATTTAGGGGTAAAAACGATACGGAGACAGTTTGTATAACAGGAAATGAAGGCGCGCTGGAGTTTGGAAAGTTCATATATACAAGGCCAGGGGTGGATTCTATAGGAATGTTAAACGAATATCCAGACAGTTACATTTCTTCGTAATTTTCTTCTGACATGGATTTGGAGAATTTATAGTACAAAATTAAGAATTCAATTATACGCTCAATTTGATGAGCCGTACATCGAATTGATTTCGTTTCCTAAGTGATATGATTTAGTCTATATATTTTTTTTACTTTAGATGTCCACTTTTTAACTTTTCTGAAGACTTTAAATAAATTATACGATACGACACAGTATATTGAACCAAATTTGTATAGTTCGATATTATAGCAGCTCCGCCATTGTCTTTCTACTCCCATATGAGGTCGAAAATCCCTCAGAGCAACTTCCTCATGATTTTTTTTCCAAGATGAATTTTTGTCAGCTTTGGACAACTTCCATGTCTCAGAGGCGCATGTAAGTACTGGAGTTGTACAGGTTCTACAGAAGTTAATTTTAGTATTCTAGTATTCTATCTCTGAGTATGTCCTGGGTCTGAGATCAAACTTAACAAATCACCCATGACACAGAGGTTTTTGATGCTATCTCGAGGTTTTTGGGAGGTCGTCGGATCATTTTTTGGTTATAGTTAAAAGAGTCTTTGGAGTCTCCCATCAATCCAAAGTTATCGTAACAAAAGTCTCAAAGTAAACCACACTTTCATGCCTTAAAAACGTTATCTACCTTCTCCTTCCCTTACCAAAATGAGAACCAAAAACAAAACAACAAAAAAGGGAACTCAACATCATAAACTTTTAACACACTGCTTCGTTACTTTGTCAAGAATTCCACGACCAGCTTTTCAGCTAACAAACGTTCACCGAATGGCACGCTACTCATTACCGGAAATTGGACCGTGTCGGAACCGGTCCCTACCCACCCAATAAACCACCGCACCACCGTCAGCGATAGGAACAGGCGGGTATCAGGCAAGGTGCCGGAAGTTTTGAGTTCGGGCCCGTCCAAAAACCTTTCGCCATTTCTCTCGACTAATTAACATCTTGTTTACTCAACGCAAACGTGGCCAGGCGTTACCCCAAAAACATTTCGACAGCAGTTAGCGTCAAGCTTTAAGCTTTATGCCAACAATCGGAAGATTGTTCCTGCAAAATTGACGTTGGGATGGTTGTATTTCTGGATTATTGCCGACGGCACCGGCTTCAACCATTTGACCATTTGTGTTTGCTTTGGTTTGTTGTTTAGAGCTCTGTGGCTGGCTGGGTGTGTGTGTGGTTTTTTTTCTTATCATCCTCACTTATTTCCATCTTCGTGCAACAGTACCTTCCCCTCCCCGCCGGTGGCTTCCGTTTCGTTTTAATGCTGCACGTGTGTCCTCGGGCGTTCTACCTCACAGTGAGAAGGTTTACTGTTCTGGTCATTCTGGTAGCGAACGCAGGTCGAATGGTGCAGAAAATGGCATGTACACAAATTGCGGTCAGACCACGACTCACTTTTCAGCCCCCAATGTTTGTCGACTACTGAGGCGGCCTGAAACGCGTTCGCGTTCGTTTCGTTTTGGGTAATGAATTTATGGCTTAATTCTTCGAGGATGGGATATGTACGGGCTGATAGTATTAATAAATTATATCATTGCCATACGGCTGCCTGGCAGCAATCGGCCCCTTTTTTTGCTAGTAAGCTCAGTGGCAAACGCAAGGCCACAGACTTACAGAGCCATGTTTGCAGACATGCCACACATTTTTGCTCTCTTGTTTGATGAAGTTTTCGTGTTTGTTCTTGTGTTTTTTCCGCTGTTTTGCGCTGTGCTTTGTTTTCGATTAACTTATCTAGACGCAATGAATGGCTTTGACGGATAATTGCGTTATGAAAGGTTGTTCCGCAATGTATTTTCTGATGAGGTTTTGCCGCAGCAAAACATTTGTTTTCATTAATGAAATGAATCGTTCAATTTGAACCACGAAAATGGCTGGTTAGAGAGAGTATTGGATCGTGAGCGACGCCTGCTTTTAAGTACGGATAATTAACGATAAACCTTTTTACCGCATAGTCCATAAGGATAAATGATACATTCATACTTTTAACGTGTAAAAAATATCGAAAAAATATTACGAAAGTAAACTAATGCATAAAATTAAGCCCACGAAAAGACATTACTTCGAGCAAATGTGAGATCGAACAAAACGGAACAAAAGGGCAGTGATAGATCGTCGATCTAGTCGATCTTGTGGGAGATCAGATGCTTCTGTTAATGCAGAACTGCAGCCATGTTCTCTTAGGACCATGTTTCCATTTACTATATCTACTTGTTTTGGAACTCTACTCGTTTTTTGGAAGATTTGAAACGTTTTGAGTTGTTTTTTTAAAGATCGGATTGTTCGGTTATATTCTTACGACGTGTCCAGTCCAATAAACAATCAGGTGTTTAATGTCCTATACATAAGTGAAGTAATTCTACAATATTTGTTCTCCCTTTGTAGTATTACAAATCGTACAATCTCAAGAATACATCACCCAGTTACCTTTATGTTTCTTTCTGTAGCGATAAGCATGCGCCACTGCGCATGGGGATCCCCTTCTAACAAGACAACCCCCCGGAACATTACCCCGTACTTTGCATGCGTGTAAGATGGAGAGAATCATCACTCGTATTACGGTCAATGTTAACGCACCCGATTCAAGAGCAATCTGATCTACAGCTGATCGTTGTGCCGATCAGAGAGAAAAGAGAGGAAGACACGATTTCACGAATGCATGCTAAAGAAACTCTGAGCCAAGAGATCGACCATTGAAGAACCAGTTTTTGAGAGCACATATCGCAACAGTCAGTTCATGACACTTGCTGGTTGTGGTAAAGATTGTCCAAGTTCTAGTCTGGTTGTCAAATTCTTCCTCTTTAGTTTTTGCGGTGATTCCCCGCGTGCGTTGGGAGCATTTTAATTCTTGCAATGAAGTGGACTTTAATGTTGGTGTTTCTTGGTCAAACGGTGGCCTACACAATTCCCACAGTACGCTTCGAATATCCGGGAACGCGAGGATTCCGTGCCAGCATTCCCGGTATGTACACGCGGGGGTTTCTCACTTCCGAATTCTAAACACAATTCGCCTAATCAAACACAACTCGCTTCCGTAGACACTCCCGGCTTAGAGATGTTTGCCTTTCATGCGCGCCTCAATAAACCGTTCGAAAGGTTCGAGGAGGGTGATTATGCGGAAGATGTTACCCGACCGGATGAGAATGGAATGTGGACGTACGACACAAACAAACCAGTCCTCCAGAATGGCACCATCATATACTACTGGGTGTACGTTCAGTTTGATAACCAAGGTTACTGGCTAACGGACAAGAAACACACCGTTCTCCGGACCAAGAGTACGGTGGCTCCGAAAACGGCCGCACCAAGGCCGGCGGCTACACCGAAACCTACCACTACAACGGTGGCACCGTGTCCTCCCACACTCACCACGTACAACGGTGGCCAATCGACCTGTGCCGGGAAGCTAATCTTTGAGGATACATTCGAGCAGGGTAGTTTCGCACCCAAGTGGCAGCACGAAATCCGAATTCCACTGGACACAGATGTAAGTGAAAAGAATGGATAGGACAGCAAGACAGAAAGTAATGTTTGTAATGTGTTATTTTCAGTCGGCAGAATTTGTGTCATACCAGAACTTGCCGGACAATAGCTACATTGCAGCGGGTCGTCTTGTCATTGTCCCAACGCTTGTTAACATGAATGCGGATTACACCGATGAACGCATCCGCACGGGAGACCTCATATTGCAGGGGTAAGTTAATACTTTTACTACGCGTTATCAATTCGTTTTTTTTTTGCTATTTGCGTACAACCGTAAAGCAGTGCCAAACCAACGGGAATACCACATTAGACACTGAAAAATAAGTAAATTAAAGATGGATTTTTTTACGCAAAACTCTCCAGTATTGGATTCCCTAAAGGCCATGGTTTGAAGCACACCATTTGTTATGCGACAGTAATTTATTTACGTTTTAATCTCCTTTCCTCTAATAGCTGTACCTCGCCTACCAACAATCCGTACGAATGTCAACGAAAAGCTGCCCGCTCGACGATTCTACCACCCGTGGTGTCGGCTAAATTGAACACCAAAAATTATTTCCGCTTCCGGTATGGGCGTGTCGAGATACGTGCCAAGCTACCGAAGGGAGATTGGATTTTTCCCCGTAAGCATATTGTTGTAACCACCCCGGCTCCTTTTCCTACTCACGTATTGTGAGATATTGCATTATTGATAGACATTTATACCAATTCCTTCATACTTCCTCCTTCTCACACACGAACACAACAGAACTGTTCCTTCAGCCGTACGAAAACTATTACGGATATGCCGACTACGCATCCGGACAAATGTGGATCGCCCACATCCTGGCAAACCGGATGCTGGTGGCACGTGACGGCAAACAAATTGATGGCCATCGATTGCGGGGTGGTGTACTGATCACCAACAGTGGCCCAGTTAGATCCGACTTTTTGCGCTCCAATCTTAATGACGATCATTTTGGCGATCAGTTCCATGTGTACGGGTTGGTATGGACGCCGGAACAAATATTGCTCACCATCGATGGGTTTCAGTATGGTGCGGTACGTACCAACTTCCGCCAGCACGCCCAACAGCACAACTTAACCCAGGCGAACCTATGGAATGCGGAGGCACCGCTTGCACCATTCGATCGTGAGGTAAAGTCGTACCGAGCAGGAAGCTTTCTTCACAACTGTTTTTCACTTGTTTTGCTAATGTTTTCATTACGTACCAGTTCTACGTCTCACTTGGTGTTGGTGTTGGTGGGGTAAAAGATTTCCCCGACCTTTCCCAAACTGGACCATCGAAAAGCGCTAAACCATGGAACAATACCAGCCCAAAGGCGGAATACTTTTTCTATCAGAATCGCAACACGTGGTATCGAACATGGACCGAACCGGAACTAACGATTGATTATGTGCGTGTTTACGCCCTATAACAACACTCGCTGCTTATTGAACGATGCAAAATAAAGCCCTTTTAAGTGGACGATTGTTCACTGATACGATATTAATGAGAATGAGTCGTTTTATTTTTTGTAAAGTCTTTATCCACAGTTACCCAAAATGCTACAGTACTGACAGTCGTTTGCAGACAGACAACATGGAACGTATTCGTAAAGTTGCCTTTTTAATTTCAATCACTTTACCACTAGGATTGCTACAAATAAATGTAAAGTACAGCGAAACTACTGCATCCGATTGAAGCTCCTAATAAATTAATTTCATTTTTTAACAGTACAACGAAAGCTACTGCAAACAACGATTGGAAGGGGTCAACTTACAAGAGTGTTGCAAGATGCCTCGTCTACTACCGGACGATGTACTCCAGCGTTGTCAAAATCGTCCTTTTCCTCCCAGTCTGCCAGGAGAGCCCGATCCACTACCAGCAAGAGTAAAAACGAGCAAAACTAAAAATTAACGATAATCAAACTAAACTTTCCTTTTTCAGTGTCAGGCAGAATGCGTACTAAATGAAACGGGCATTCTAGTGAACCATCAGTTCCTTATAGAGCAAGCGATCAAGGTGCTGCATCAACAGGTCCCGAACAGTACTCTCGTATGGAAGAATGTGTTCGAAGTGGCAGCAAGGAAGTGTTACAATTCACAAGTGGTAAAGAAGATAAAATCCTTGGAAAAATTATATATGCTACAATTTTTTACTTTTCGATACAGGAAGAACCCTTCTATCTGGGAGATGTGGCTAAAAATCAGATCTCATCGCAGTGTATTCCATCGTCGCTGCAATTTCTCGAGTGCATGTTTACGATCGTGTACAGGGTAAAAACGTATTACATTTCATGGACGTTACAACTTTGAAACAGATTTTCCCTTCTCTCGATCTACAGGATTGTCCCGACGCTTATTGGAACGTAACTAATGATCGATGCTCCGTAGTGTCCGTTTTGAACAACTGTCCATACCTGTTCCTGCATGTATGGAAGATTTAGAATCTTTTTTTCGTCATATTGAAGACACGCTACTTCTTTTCAACATAAATCTATCATTAAGTAATGTGGCTAATGATACAAAATGACAAATTATATATTGAATGATCAACAATAAAGCCTTGTAAGTGGACGATTATTCACTGATACGATATTAATGATAGTTTCGCTTTAAAAAGGAAGAAGTCTTCATGCACAGTTACCCAACGCTACTACTGACAGTCGTTTGCAGACAGATAACCGTAACGGATCACCAAAATGGAACGTATTTATAAAGTCGTGTTTCTAATTTCATGCACTTTACCACTTGTATTGCTACAAGTAATAATAATCTGCAGTGAAACTACTACAACTAATTAAAGCTCCTTAAAAAATTTCTTTACTCAACAGTACAACGAAAGCGAATGCAGACAGGTTCTGAGAGGATTCAACTTTCAAGAGTGTTGCAAGATGCCTCGTCTGCTACCACGGGATGTCTTCCAGCGCTGTCAAAATCTTTCTCTTCCTCCCAGCCTGCCAGGAGAGCCCGATCCACTACCTACACTAGTACAAACGAGAAGGAAAAAACAATGAAACGATAATTATAGTATTAACAAGTTATCTTTCCTTTCCTTCTGACATCAGTGCCAGGCAGAGTGCTTACTAAATGAAACGGGCATTCTAGTGAACCATCAGTTCCTTCTAGAGCAAGCGATCAAGGTGCTGCTTCAACAGGTCCCGAGCGGTATAATTTTATGGAAGCATGCGATCGAAAAGACAGCCAGGAAGTGTTACAAGTCACAAGTGGTAAGGCAGATAAAAAGCGTGTATAATTAATTATTCTGCAATTTTTACATACGATACAGATAGATAGGTTTTATCTGGCAGATGTGGCTAAAAATCGGATCTCTTCCCAATGTATTCCATCGTCGCTGAATTTTCTCGAATGCACGTTTAGGATCGCGTACAGGGTAAAGAGGATTCCATATTCTTTACAAAAATTATGCCACATGAAGGTGGATAAATGCAAAATCAATTTTTCCCTACCTCCGATCTACAGGATTGTCCCGACGTGCATTGGAACTTCAACAACGGTCGATGCTCTATTGCGTCGATTTTGACCAGATGTCGATATCTGTTCGTCCATGTCCATGAGATTTAGATTCCAGACGTTTTTTTCCCAACTTCGGTTGTAAGACACGCGACTTCCTTTCAACATAAAGCTGACGTTAAGTAATATGCATAACGATGAATAAAAATATAATAAAGAAGAGGAGTGAAACTAAATTCTAAAACATTTGGAACAAAAAATATAAAACTTAATTGGAAATAGCAAAAAAGCAAAACATGAAAACGGTTGTTTTACAATATTAAAAAGCCGTTAAAAATCGATTCTCTACCTTCGAGATTCAGATAAATAAGTTTAAGCTCATTCCTGTCCACTTCACTCAAAATGTTACTATCGGTGTGTATATGGTTAATTCATTCTTTGCAAAGCAACTGTGTACGTGGCCAGCTGCCTATAGAAATGCTAGAAATGTCCTCTAACCGACCGCCGGAACGGGTAAGTGGCCGTTTTATAGCAAACGTGTACCACAAAGTCAACATTCCATTCCTTCGCAGGTTACTCTGTCGTGTAGTGAAATGTTTCACCAAATCGATCCTCGTAACTGCTGCACCATACCCTATCTTCTCCAACCGGACATTGTGGAGCCGTGTCTACCAACCCCTAGGGCTTCGGTGTCATTGGCAAGTGAAAATGTAAGCCGTGAGTGAATAACCCGATATTTAACTTATTTTATGATGTTTTATAGGCGGTTAAGAGTGTATTGCAGAAAGTATTAATTCGTTACTACTTTTTACAACACAACTAATGGAGGATTAAAGGAAAAGATACATTTGTCAAATATAATTTTTCACAGCCACAAAACGCGACAAATCTGAATGCAATGATTACTAATAATTCTCTGCATAACATGCATTATTTATCAATTACAGTGTCGGGCTGAGTGTGTCCTAAATCGTACTAAAATTTTGATTGATGGACACTTTCAAATGGAGACTGCAATGAGTATATTCACCAATACCACCATGGAGGATAGCTGGTTAACTGAGGTCATTCAATACGCCATAACCAAATGTCACCGGAACCATTTTGTATGCTATCGTTTGCAAAGTATAATCCATACCGGAACGATTTAAACTTTTCGTTTTTGTCCACTATTTACAGAATAAAACAGTAACCTATTTGCCTGACACTTGTACACCGGATGGACGGCATCTTATGGATTGCATATTTGCCATAACTTATAGGGTAACGTTCTATACTTATAATACTGCAAGCTACCAATACTACTTACTACGTTTTTTTTTCTTAGAAGTGTCCAGATAATTATTGGATCGCAACAGATGAATGTAAAGAGCTGGTGCGTACGCTAAACGATTGTTCCTACTTTCTGGTGTTTTCTAACAAATTTTGACTTCCGCATCCGGACCATATTTTCGGACATACACTTATCAGGCCGTTATATCGTACCATAACCATAATGGTGCACATTTTAAATACATGTATTTGGTTTGACTTATAAGTAATAATTATAATTTTTTTAACGCACATCGTGTCCCGCCCAGCACGCAGCATCATACACTGGGGTAGCTGGGGTAAGGTGTAAAGTGAATGAGAAAATGATCACGAAACCATAGGTCGGAGATTCGTCACTAGGGCTTCCACGCGTTCGTTTCGCTGGCAATGAAACAGGCATTAATGCCGATTACAACTACAACATGTGTGACAATAAATTAATTCTACTACGTCAATTACTACCACTGCTCTTGCACCTTGTCGATCGCGATCGGTGATCGAGAAATGTTACAAAATATATGAGCAAAGATGTTTAATAAATTACGTACGTATTACATAAAGAGTGCTTGTACTGTACACGCATGGAGGAAAGGGAAACAAATATACACGGTAAAGAATGTAGGTAAAACTTAAAAGATAAATTATCATAAAACAGTTAAAACCAAATTCTAATGTGTACAATACGCATGAGCGTAAAGGAAAATCGATCATATGCCAGTGATTTGTCAATGTTCATACACAAATGCTCTAACTATATGATTCTATTCTTTCCGACATATATTAACATTCTAGTGCGATTCAAAGCAAACAGCACATGTTATGCTTAAGCTCTTACGCTCCGAAAGCATTTTCCAATCCTATTTCATATACACTCTTATACGTACACGCTTTACGTATATAAAACATACATTTAAATAATAGAAAGCCATAGCATTCAAATATCAAACAACGAAGCTTTCGCTTGTTACTTATGGCGCTTTCAAGACATTTCACTTAATGTCGCTTTTGTACACTAAGAATGGCAAAAAGGGGTTTCATCTTCTTGTGAATCGGTTTTTTCTGTTTCTCTTCTCTTTTCATAAGAAGCATAAGGTGAGATGCAACAGTCAGTTGTTTTAAAAAAACCACTCAAAACATGATGAAATCCGGGTATTTTAGGATACTGATTAATACCTGCTAAGCTGGTTATGTCATTTTATCTTACACTTTTCCTGCCTAAATGCTAATGTGAAATCTTTAAAAACTTTTGCAAACTACAGCAATCTTACAAATAGTTACAATAATTACAATTATTCTTCCTCGTATTACGAATCTCCAGCACTAGCCAAATATGCTTATACTTTTCATCCTTACAATGAAAAGAAATATGTATATAGAGAGAGAGAGGGAGGGAGAGATTGACCACACTCCCGGTCCATGTAGCAGCTATTTCACATTGGAACAATTTGCCAATTTGAGCACGGGTGGGGTTTGTGATACGAACTCACAAATTATGACTGACGGGTGGTGGTTATGATTTGCGACGGATCGAAGATAAAGTTCGACGGCAGGGTAAATACCGTATTTCCATCCACCGAATTGATAATCGTCGCCCGTCCCGCACCTAAGCTTGCCAGCGTGGCACCCTGTGCGTTTGTTATCGTCTGTACGGTTCCGCTGTTCGCTGCGGAAGAGGACGCCGTCAGCGTTTGTCCGCTCACGTTGTTAGGAAGCGCTATTTGAAGATGCTGAATGATCGGTTTCCCATTGGCGGTCGGTATTTGGGCCGGGATGGTGAAAATCTGCTGCTGTGTGGTTGTGCCATTCGGATGGTGTGGTTGCTGCTGCTGCTGCTGCTGAATGAGCTGATGAACCTGCTGCTGAATTGGTAACTGGATGGTGGTGGTGTTAGTCGGCACGTGGGTGATGGTTAGCGGTAGGGATTGTACAACCGTTGCCTGTTGTGATTGTTCTGAAGAGACCACGGTCGGGGCGGCTACTTGAGCCAATGGTGGAGGCTGCGAAGGTTTCGATACAACGGTCGACTCAAGAACGGTAATCGTATTTCCTGTTTGCTGTTTCGTTTCCATCTTTACCTGTTGGGGTTGTTTTTTCACCGTTGGCTGCAAGAAGAGCAAATACTGTTGTATATCTTCGAATATCTCATACCGACTACTGTTGGTCCTGGTTTGAATTGGGATTAAGTTGGGATCGCTTGTCACACAAGTGCTCATATTTACCTTTGGCGTCTCCGTCTCCTCTTCGTAACAACCGTGCGTGTCCTTATGTTTCAAAAATTGATTCTTTGACGAGAAATCCTTGTTGCAAATGTTGCAACTATACGGTGAAACATTCGCTTGATCCGTGTGTGTTCTTGAAACGAAAAAGACAAACCCAGTTAATGATCAGATGATAAATCAATTGCAATAGAATCCTAATCAGAATACAACACAAAAAACACGTACTTTCTGTGCTTGTTGAGATTGTCTTTGCGTGAGAATAGCTTTTGACATTTGTCGCAGTTAAACATCTTCTGTCCGGTATGTGAAACCGTGTGCCGCAACAGGTGCTCCTTACGGCTAAAACTCTTATTGCACTCTGGTTCATCACATTTAAACGGACGCAGCCCGATGTGTGACTTAAGATGCTGCACCAAATGTTCCTTCCGGCCGAACGTTTTCCGACACACATTGCACGTCGTAATGCTGACATCTCCTCCGCCGGTACGTCCAGCTGGATTCGCTCCTCTCTCGCCAGGACGACCGCTGGACGCTTTCGCTTGCTGATCGGACGCAACCGGATCCTGTTTGCTTGACATAGCGGAAATAGCACTCATCTGTTGCGATGCAACGAGAGATTGTGCGGTTCTGTGTGCTTCCGATTCCGCGTTCTCGTTCCCGCTACTATCATGATCGCTGAACGAACGGTTCTCGGACGTGCTGTTGTTGCTATGCGATGAAACGTTGCTTCCATTCGACGACGACATGACATGTCCAGCACGGCCGGCCGTCGGAGAGGATTTGCCAACGGTGGTACCGCCGGCACCCTTGCCCTGGTTGTTTCCACCCTGTCCATTAATTACGATCGTTTGTTTCGGGGCCGTGGCAGCATGTGCTAGCTTCGGTGGAGCGGCTGTCGGTTGACGTGCAGGAATAGCTTTGCGTGGAACGGTAACGACACGTTGATCTACCTTCTGTACTGCACCGCCGGTAGAAAGAGCCACAATGGCACGTTGTTGGCTTTGTTGTGTCGAAACAGTAGCCGTTTGTTGTGGCTTCTTGACGTTTTGTGTTTGTATTTGCTGTTGTTGTTGCTGTTGCTGATGCTGTTGCTGTTGCTGATGCTGTTGCTGTTGCTGATGCTGCTGCTGTTGCTGCTGCTGCTGTTGTTGTACCGGCTGCAGCGTCGCTTGTGGGACCTGTGCCGTCGTCATGACAACGCTCATTTGTTGCCCGTTGCTGTCTGCGATCGTTTGCGTCTGTGATGATGTTTTTCCCACCAACGTCACGTAGTTGCCAGCACTGACCTGAGCTTGCACCATCGATTGGTTTTGACCTAAAATGGTCATCGGTGGCATGGCGGTTACTGGCTGTGCGGTAGCGGCGATAGTCGCCATACCATACTGTGGCATTGCCGTTTGCTGCATCGCTAATGTTGGGTGTTGAACTAGACGCATCACACCATCGGGTCCAGTTTCTAGTTTAACAAGTAGCTGAACCTGCTGGTTTTGAGGTGCGTTACTCACTATCTGCTGACCTACTACCGATATGTTGGATGTACTGTTGTTATTAGCACTGTCGTCCGTTGAACTGTCGTTTTTCAACACGATCGGTACGAGACATCTGTTGTTACTGGGGATCACCTTCACCTCCGGCAAATTGTACGTTTTCTGCGGCGTGGAGGTGTACACGGTGCCTGTATTGGACACGATCATCCCAGACGATGAAACAGGCGCTACTGTAGCAGCGGAAACGGGCGATGTTATGGTGGGAGTTTCAATCGTAAAATTACCAACATTCATTGTCTTTGGCGGTGTTGTCTGTGGCGCTGCTGGATGTTTAACGATTTGATAGATCCGTTTCCGTTTCGCTTCCGTAGCATCAGTCTGTACAATGGAAGAAATAAATGGGGTTTTTTCAACTACTGTTCAACGACATTTAAACTAGTAACAATTTATCGTACCTTAACATTTTGCGCAGACTCTCGTTTGAGCGGTTTCGGTGGACTCGATTTTATCTTAATAAACTCATCAACTTGTGTAAAGGTTCTGCAAAAAAAAACAAACACAATCAATTGAATCCCCTCTAGTGCCTGGACTCCCTAATCAATCCGACAAGATCCGGACTTACGTCTGCGGCTGTGTTTCAGTAACCTTCGAAGTGACCGGAACGAGCGTACCATTCTCCTGCTTGTAGTGTAACACGTTTCCCTTTCGCGTCGTCGGTGCATCGAACGTGATCGTGTACTGCTGATTTGGTTGCTGCTGATTCTGTATGGTCAGTATTTGCGGTTGGTTCATTTGCTGCTGTCCCACTGTTTGGTTCGTGTCTCCGTCTGGTTTTATGCCAACCGCCTGTATGATGGAGCTGAGAAAGTCCCCAGCGGTGTTATTTGTTCTTAGGGTGGGCTGTACGGCTGTGAGCGAAACGGTCGGTGTAACATTAGCACCGGAACTGACCGTGCTTATCGTGCCACCGTTGACCGTGTGAACCACGCTTTTTGGAATCGTATTGATAAGTATCGGTGTGGTACTGATTTGCTGTTGTCGCTGTTGCTGTTGTTGCTGCTGTTGCTGCTGTTGCTGTTGTTGTTGCTGCTGCTGCTGTTGCTGCTGTTGTTGCTGTTGTTGCTGCTGTTGCTGCTGTTGCTGCTGTCGCTGCTGCTGCTGCGATTTCCCTTGCACAGTTCGATTAGAAACGACCGGTGCGGTGGGTGAAATATGTACCACGCTAGTCTGCGTACGGTTCACTATTTGTGGCGGTTCTTTTGCCTTTACATCGCGTATGTAAACTTTTCCATTGTTTTCTACGCTGCGGGAATTGAGGCAGCTTTCCAGCATGCCCTGTGCTTTTACGGCAGATTCACGAAATTCTTCGTGCGATTCCACCTGCTTCAAGCAAACCGTACATACTGATTTCGGTAAGCGATCCGATTCTTTCACCTAAAAATTCATAGCAATAAGAAAACAAAACAGTATTAAATGCGCATCGGTACTGGAAGCATTTCACCCGCCATCACTTACATTTATTCCGAGCGATTCTGTAATCTTGCGGTGTATTCTCTTCTTACGGCCCTCATCCGAGTAGATGCCAACCCGTGGCCCATTACTGCTCGCGCACAGGCGGCACAGTTCGGAAAAGTTCACGCACTTGTACTCCGTCATTGCTGTCTGGAATGGGCTCCCGAGCGGGGAAGAGTGGATGTGTGTCCTTTTTCTTGTACTACACGGTACCGCGTATTGCTGCTTCTGCGTTTGCACGGCGTTCGTCCCTCGTCACTAGGTGCAAGGTACTTATTCACCGTTTTCCCGCGCTAGTTCAACCCCTTTTCGCTTTGTTGTTTATCATCTTTTGCACAATTTGTACATCAACACATGCTTTTTGCGACAACCACCCCTCCGCATTCACACACTCTCGCACACGCATGCACACACACATTGAAAAGGTTCACTATGATCGAAACCTGCCGCCCGCCATCTATCTACACAGCATCGGCGATTTGCCCGTTTTCTGCATACACAACAATCACTGGCGAATATTGGACACTTTGCAAATTTGACACAGCACACAAAAGAATCTATCTGGCTCGGTTTCCGTCACTGCCATGCCCAGTTAAAAGCCTATCGTACGCAACAACAAACCACCCCCACCTTAAAAAACGGAAGCGTCTAATCAATTGCACTGCCACTGGCTATTGTCCATCGACCTATACGGACGGGAATCCAAATTTCTAGCAAAACTTTATCGTACACAGGTGCTACACAAAATACATTACACACCACACACGATAGCAACCATTTTTTTCATTTAAACTTCCAAACAGAACAGGAAAAACTCTCGTGCCGTGACGCTGGTTCGCATTTTATTTAATTTTTTTTGTTTTTAATTTTACCCCATTCTGACAAACAGCGAGCTTCCACACACACACACGCGCACGAGATACCGTTCGATATGGTTCTGTGGTGTCAAGGTAAATAGATACACAATTTGACAGTTGACGTTCGAGATGAATCTACACTTTTGGGATGTGAAATATTTCACAACATCTTCGGTAAAAACAAGAAATAGGAATAATTACATGAACTGTGCGTTAAATACGGAATTTTCAAAAAAAATTTACGCTTTAGATACTTATTGGGCCTCATCGACTGAATCAACATGGTGGACACAATACAAAAAAGGAAAATTCAAAAGGAATTTTCAAACTCAATCGATGATCTTTTTAAATTGAATTACGATGAAATGGTTGTATGATCGCGTGGATGACCTGTTGATTCAAACGAGGCGGCCAATGTAATGGAAGGACGAAATTAAGATATTTTATTACAAAAAACGTAATATGTAATGTTGGTTTATCTATCATCAGAAAATACTTTTAACTTGACGCAGAATGTAGTTGCCCCGTCACTACATGCTCAGCAATTGTCGCGTTTGCGAACGAACTTAAAGAAACTTTATGTTTAATCAAACGGTAATTCCGTTATGATCACAAATAACTTAAAGAAACTTATTTTAACAAATTCGTATTAAAATACATCAATTTATAAAATTTTGCTAAGATTCCCCAAAAAAAGCTAAGGCTATAGCCCTAAAAAATTTTCAAATTTTTATAATTTTTTTATTTTTTTCTGATTTTATATTCTTTTTTTAATTTAAAGCATTATTTGAGTGAAAAGAAACTTATTTGAACCAATTGGCATTAAAATAAATCAATTTAATTTTTTCTGCAAAATTTCTCAAAAAAAACGTAAGGGGTAAGCCTTATGAAATTTTCGAGTTAAAAATTTTTTTAATTTTTTTTTCTGTTTTTTTATTATTTTTCTAATTTAAAGCATTATTTGAGTGAAAAGAAACACATTGCAACAAATTCGCATTAATATAAATCATTTTTTAAAATTTTGCTGAACTGCTCAAAAATGAGGAAAATTTTATATTTTATGAAACAGGGTAAGGAACTTGGTTTCTCGAATACTTTCTGGCACAGACATCTGAGGGCATGAATGTCCAAGAAGAAAATGTAGCCATTGGTGCCATCTACCGACCACGGGTTAAAGATTGCCGATCCGTTGGATACCGACAGAGTTATAGGCAAAACTTGGTGCAAAAATGAAGAAAATTTTACATTTTCTCAAAGAGGGTATGGAACTTGGTTCCTCGAATAACTTCTGGCACAGACATGTGAGGGCATGGCCGTCCAAGAAGAAAATGTAGCCATTGATGCCATCTATCGACCACAGGTGAAATATTGGCGAATACCAACCGAGTTATAGGCAAAACTTGGTGCAAAAATGAGGAAAGTAAAAACACAAATCTCCTTTCTGCGTTGGATTATTGTTAAAAATATACTTTATTACACTGTTGAATATGTTCCACTTTTTTCTAATGCATCTACTACTGCTTACCGCTGCTAAGAACGACTTTCGCAGAGACTTACTGCGCACTTAGCTTACGGATATATGTAGCAGATTATGCTTACATTGACGATTACTATTATTCTTTGATACATCAAACATCCTTCCAAATTGGGTTTGTTGAACACTTATCATCTAGGATTAACACTAAACGTGTATTGCACAAGCGATTTTAATATTATTTTACCTTAAATACAACAAAACAGATACAAAGTGCTGTCTCACTAGAATGGATCTACAACAGTCTGTTGAGGAGAAGAGATTTTGTCCGGTAAAGGTAAAGCACCAAAAATGGGTCCATGATGAATAGAGAGCGCCTGTTCATTAACTGCCGGCCTGTTACTATGCTATCACTTAAACAATTTAACTGCCAATTCTCCCATTTTTTTGTAACTCTCCTGTACAAAGATTCGGCCAGTTTCGGCAATCCACAAAAGTAGCAGATTGATGTCCATTTAGTTCCGCACCTTTGCCCTGACTGGGGTAGGAGAGTGGGCCGGTGACGCATTCCGACTATCACCGGTACTTCCATCCACCGAATTACGACGCACGGGTTCCGCCGTTCCGTTCGATTCCATCGATGCTTCGTACTTTTTGATGAGCGCATTATTGTTCGCATAGGTCACCTCAAGTCTACGACGAATCAGAGAAGGTAATTCTTTGAAAAAAACGTTGGAAATTATTTAACCATTAACAGCATGCAGCAGCCCATGCGTCCATTTACTTCCGAGGGTGGAACCCACTTTTGTTGGATGAGTTTTTTGCGCGTGAGGAAAGCATAATTTTAAACATGCACGTTCCTTGGCCACATGGTCGACATGGGAGAAAGGAGCATAAGTCAATTAGGTTAGCTTGCTATTTGGATGGAGATGTACAGATTGGCTCTTGTGGTGTGTTTTGTTAGCACTTCGATTGACAATATCACACCGCGTTCTGCGCCTAACGAATTTCCCCCCATTCGCGAGCTTACTTTGGCACTTCCAACGGTCGAATCAAGCTCTGTATGATCTTTCGATTGGCCGACAGCGCTGGTCCACTCACGCACAGCGTGGCCGACTTTAGATAGTTGACCAGATCCTTTGTGTAGTTTTCCTCGCCCTCCTTGCTGACCGCTTTCGTGTCCTTCGAGGAGTTGAAGTTGAACGGAAATACTTTGCGGAACTTGGAGCGAAAACCTACGATCGGAGTGTTACGCAAGTGAGTGAAGAACCAAACATCAATTGGAAAACTTTTTACCCCATACCGTTTTGTGTTGGTTGTGGCGTAATGCTGCAGCTGCGTGCCTTGAGCGCATTCTTGTCCACCGGAAGATTAATGTCGTGCGACCATCTACCGCAGGGTGTCGATTTGTCCAGCAACCGTGCCCGGGCGCATTGTTCTATCGTTTCTGCACAGGTGTGTCTGGGAACAGATGGAACAAATTTCGTTTTATTTCGTTTCTTTGGAACACTATGACCAGAGTGTTGTTTTGCATACCTGCCACAAAAGCGTGCCCACTGTTCCGCCCTAAATCCTCGTCCGGTATCGGTTTCGACTGGCGATGCCCCTGTCCGAGGGAGGGGAAAACGAATGGCGAAGCACCGGCAAGACACCACGTGGCGAGAAATAGGTAAAATGGAAAATATCTACACCGAAAAAAAACACCGGCCCATCCGTGTGACACTTACCAGCAAAGAGCAGCAGCTTGGCACACCGTGTCCTGCCCTGCAGGGCGGCCTTCATGAGTGGCGTGAAGCCCAGATTGTTCTTCGGATCAATGGTCAAGCTGCGACATTTGGTGATGAGCATGTTTACCACATCCGAGAGACCTGCGTAATTTCGTCAGAAGGAAATAGAATTGATTAGAAAAATTAAAAAGTTAAATCTGATGAGAAATTCCAAAGTCTGAAGAATTAAGTGCTTCAAGTGTCCTTGTACTACACATCGCTCAAGTGTGAGTTATTGACCTGCAAGAAGATCGCACGCACTCGATGCATTATAAACTAATTCCACATAGACATACTACATATAAATAGCTGAACCACAGGGACATGTTGCATATCAATAGCAAACCCTCCCTACTCCTTGTGTAAAAACCCACCCAACAACCCTTACTTACCGGCCTGGGCCGCAAAATGCAACGGTGTGTTACCCTCGTTGTCCGGTTTGTTGACATCGATGCCGGGCAGTTGTAAAAACAGCTCCAAAAAGTTGGTTAAATTTGTCGAACAGATGTACGAGATGGCCGTCTGGAAGTGTAGAGTAAAGTAGAGACATTACCAGGTGTTGTAAGGGGAGACGCAACTCATCACGCACACGTTGTACTGCATGCGGTGAATTTATTATTTCTACGATTGCCAAACAAACTGGAAGTGGCCACGGGTTTTGACCATCGACCAGCGGTGAGGTATTCGCTACAGTTCAAAACCATCGCGAGTTTCGTCAATGCATACCGTGTGGAATGAACGGAACTACGGAAGATGGGATAGGAAGTTGGTGGCAATCACGTACTTTACGTGGAAGGTTAAGTAATTTCATATCGGAAACGTACTGCATATAAAGCATAATAAATTTGTATCCTGCATTGAACGATTTTGAAATTAATTTACCATCTTCAGATGGTAAATTTGTCGTTGTCAATATTCCTTTAGTTAAATTTTGCCTATTCGATATCGTTTGAAATTGATAAAATAGAACAAACATTACAATACAGTTTGATAAGAAGTACAAATTCAAATTATTCTCAATTATTTACAATTTATTTATCTTTATTTTAATTTAAACTAATCGGCCAATAACATTCTCTACTTTTCTCGAAAATTGCGTTCAAAAGGGCCAAACATGATGAACCATTTATTTTTATTCAAAATGTAAGGTCAAGTTGACTATTCAACTACTCCCAGGCAAAGTTCTCAAGGCATTGTTCTTCAATTTGAGTAATAAAAATAGCATCAAAAACCTGTCTTGATCAAACTATCACACACAACCTAATAAATCGTGTTGGGAAAAAAGAACCCCTCACACTTAATTGCTTTATTAATCAGGGTCATTCCTTCCTTTTTTGGTTTAGCAAGTCATAACATTTACAAAACATTTGTTACGAAAATTACGAGCACAAAATTGCATCATCAAAGCTTACATTAAATCGCCTGTTTAAACACGTACATGTTCGGTACATGCCGATCTAGCTAATGGTAAGCAAAACCGGGGGCAGATTTGTGTATTTGTTGCTAATAAATCGCCAACAGAAAGGCCATCCACTGCTAAAACCTTTCTTGCATCTGTCAGGCACGAAATCGAACACAATTATTGTCCCTTTGCCACAACCTCACCCACCCCGCCCCCGGGGGTGCGAAAAGGCCAACGAGAAGAAACGGCAGCTTGATGACAGCGTAAACAAATTGCGCCGTCCGCAAACGAGATGAACCATTTTCCGAACCCATTTTGTGATCGCACACGCTTTTGTTCTCTCTCTTTTTTTTTAAATTTACTTTTTTCTTGCCTTCTTACTGTATCTGGGTGAATTCTTCCTTCGCATTAGTTGTACAGTTTGACGTTTTACGTTTTAGGAATTTAATAATTACAACCTCTGCCCACCATAGTACCATCGGCTAAAATGCAACCGTGCTTATATCGAAGTAAATAGTATAGAAAAAAAAGGTAAAAAAAAGTTTACAAATCACTGCATGAGAGTGAACACAGGCGGAAAAACAACCTTACAAACCGGGAAATGTTCCGCCAGTGTAAACGGTATTGTTTTACGCATTGTTGTATTGACCATTTTCATTCAATTTCCTTCTGGTTTTCTGTTTGTGTACTGCAACTTTTAATGGGCAAACCGTTCCGGGAACACTGTAACCAAGCGTGGCCAGGGGTTTCCCACGAGTTTGTGAAACGTTCGATCAGTATCAACGTCGAGGGAAAATTATTTACTTCCAACGGAATTCTTTTGCGATGCATTCGCTCCACTGTTATGGGGTCCCCATCGTTTGTGGGTGGATGGTTTCTGTGTGTTTACATCGGGAAATGAATGCTTTCCGTAGGATTTTCGAAAAAAAAACAGGGAACAACCCTTTTCTGCAACCATCTCCTACAGATGGCAGAAAGGTAAGCGATCTTTCCCGGTAGACTGTCCTGTGAGCGGACATCTCCATGCTGGTGATTCAGCGTTGTGGTTGCTGCTCTGCAATAACACTGGTTGTGGCGTGTGTTTAAATTGAATTACGATCCCGAAACCTATCTCCAACCCCGAATCACAATGCGTCCGAAACGATTAAAACGAACCAATTGAGTCGAGAATTTTGCTTGGCTGATTCGATCACGTCAGTACTGTAAATAGATCAACCAGACTCGGCGGTGTCTTAAAGTATAATTAATGTTGAGCAAATCTTCCGGAAGATATTACTTATAAATAGCAGAAACAGTTGAAAACATCTTAAAACTATTTTTTTAAACCAAATATACCAACTTCCAACACTGTATTACATTGCATAAAGCCAAGCAATAACCTTCTACCCTTTAAAAAGGAAATTAAACATTCCAATCGACACGGACAAGCCTTTGCACAGACAATCAATCTACACAAAGCCTTGTCAGTCTGGTCCCAATGACACGCTCCAATTAATTTAATCTATTCTCATTTTATGTTTTCAATTATCCCGATTCGTACTCTACAGAACTATGACACTGGTCTGTGAGTATTCGAAGGACCTGTAGCTTTTATGCCGTGGGTGTATATAAATAATATCGTAATTATTTAACAGGAGCTTGTAGTTTATTCAACCAAACGTGTAGCTCGTCATATCAGCGTGAAATCTTTAGCAGAATTGCACTAAACGACACGGAGTTATGTGATTAAAATCTTTATTTTTGGTAATCTGAGATTGATGAATTGAAAGTTTACGAGATCGAATAAAAATATTAGTTTAATAAATATTAATCGTGCATTATTATAACACGCCCAGTAGATTAATATCGATAAGGAAATTAAAATAAAAAAAAAATATGTCAAGTGCAGTACGTACCCTTCCACTACGATCAGTAGAATTGAGATTCTCCTTCGAGATGCCATTCTCCAGAATGTCTCGGAACACTTCCTTCAGCAGATACTCGTTTGCATCGCGCGATGCACGCAGCAGTGTCGTCACCGTCGGTACCTGCTCAAGACTCATCCTGAGGGCACGTATTCGTGAGCTAAGTGTTGGACTGAAAATTAAAGCATATAAAAGAAGAAATTATATAATAACTAATTCTGATCTACAATCTTCACATTTAAATAGCTTTTGATGTTTTTAAAACTACATTTTTTACGTAAGATTGACGTCATTGGTTTCGGTTGATTTGCCAAAAAGGCCTATCGAATATTCAAGTAGTGTTTCCATTTCTCTCATCTCTAAATGATCGAAATGCTGCTCAGTTTATGTTGCACTAGGCAGCATATTTCATTGTCCAAATGTCTCGTGTCACTTAACGCTCGGGATTTGTAAAAACCTTCCCGATGATGCATGGCAGAATGAGCGTGAAGTTGCATCAGTTTTGAGCCAAACCTGAATGCTGTACGGTTTCATGCATTCTTCTGCCGCATTGCACAATTTGTTGTGTTAGGAAAATTCACGCACTACCATGGTGCCGTTGACCGAGGAATTGGTGGGTCCATCTCCAAGGAACGTCTCGAGGAACTATTGGGAAGCTGAGACGGAAGCGCAAGATGAAGCAAGACACACCCCGCGCACAGTGTTTATGCTGGTGAGAGTAGTAAAGTAGTACAACATTTCCCACATGGGGTCTAACCAGTGTTTCCCGCATTCCCGAACAAACCCAATCCCAACGGTGTGTATGCTTTCGCCAGTTTCTTGCCCTCGATCAATCGATATAAATAGAGTAGCGTCTTGAGTACCGTATGGCACCATGCAGTGTGCAGCACAGGGTGTCTCGTACGGTGTCCGTACGATGCTCCAACTAAATCACGGGCTTAATCACGGTTACATGTCACCTCCCGGGAGGGAGTATATTCATCTCGCCGTACTACGATTGCTGACGTAATGGTTAACAGGCTGATGCGGCTTTCTTTAACCTCATGATAGTACACTTCCGGAGCAGGAACGTTACGAACTACTAGCAAAGTTCTCCGAATCGCTCAATTACATCCTGCCATTCGCGGTACGGGCCGCTGATCCGCTGATGAGTGTGTTGCTTTTTAATAGGCTCATTAATCGAAACTGAACATTACGATAAGACGCACTGCGACGCATACAACAACAGTGAACAAACGCTACAAGAACAGAATAATAACAAATGCAAGACAGAAGCGATTGAGCGTAAGTCGCTGAGTGACTGAGGTCGTGTAGACAAATGCATACTAATGAGCGACAGGAAGGCTAAATGGCCGTCGGACGATTGAATGCTTGAAGACTTTAAAAAATTATGTCGTTAAAGAGGGAAACGATTCACCTCAGGGTGGAGTTTAAGAAGATGATAATATCAAGCCATCAACTTTTGATTGTAAACGCAATACTAGAGATCAGTGATCGACAATAGTTTTCTCTTCTTTACTAGCGTTTACTAGCTGTTATTTTGTGAAAATTCAAGAAAAAATACAGTTAAAAATTTGCCATCAATTTACACCGTTTTTAACCTTTTGCTCCTTTAGTACAATGTATATTTTTTTAGTAGCTATTAGTACGAAGCATATGGTGCATATATCAATCAGGAATTTGAAACAGATGTCTATTTCACATCTGAAACATTCCAAGTTCATTCCTTTGAAGTAGTAGCAAAGAAGAAGCACACAACAACAAAAGCATTCAAACTCACAGTGCGTAGATGCGTAGTGTCCTAGCAGAGGTACTGTTTGAATGTGCAAAAGGCTGAAGGAATTTTATTTTTAAACCCACAAAACCAACGAGTCGCTCACGCACGCCACATTTGCCACAGATGGTATTAAGCGACTCTCGTACAAGTGGTGCAGGACAAAGAAGTTACAAGAATTAGCCCGTAGAGGTTGAAATTTTACACAAACAAATTTGGTTTCTCTTTGATCGTATCTACTAAGACTGCGTGCGGCATTCACGAGCTGTAGCTCAGCTGCCGGAAGGTGTGAAAGGATATGGCTTACGTTAAATTTCAATTAGAACAATTCATCATACCTATCGTACGCGTTTGTTTGGATTATGGCGTGGATACATTTCCAAGGAGCTAGTTGCAAACTCGCAGACTCCGCACCAACTGCGGTGCGTCTCAATCGATCAATCGCGATCGCCCAGATGTCTGTTAGTAGACAACAATTTCTACTCGATGAAGGATACAGTTCATTTGATGCTCTTCATCGTCTAACGTTAGATTTGTATATTTTTCACCTCTCGAGGATGAAATTTCGACTTTGTTGATCATGCTCAAGTGTGGTTTGATGGTGCACTGTGAGTTTACTCACATGTGGCGCTTTTCCTCGAATAAAAGAACATTCATTCCGCTTTAGGCACGAAACGTGTCCGGCAGAGGTCACGATTCGGCACAGACGAATTTCCAAATCCACTTCTAGCTGTAACAACGTATTACGTCTTACTTCCTATCAGCTTACTACTATGTCCAAGAATAATACAAATAGAAGAACAGAAAAGAGGCACAAAAAACAAACGCATAAAATTAACTGGTTTCAGCGGAAATGTCATAACCTCTCGATGCTTTACCAAACTACACAAACAGTATACAATCACGGCTAATCTCCACCCGTGGCCAAGAGACTGATGTTTACGTTTTTGGCATTGGATGGTATTCTTTTTTATTTATTTTCATATCTATCTCTCTTTCTTGTCCTCTTTGAATGACGTCTTTTTTCCGTGAACAGTGAAAGTTATGCCGTATGACCCATGGCTTAGCAGGATTGATAAGGCCGGTGGTTAACGTTATCAAACTTTTGTGCATATTTAACATTTTTTTTCTTTGCAATGTCGCTAGCGAATTACGATTAGCTAATCGGACATGTACATGAGAGTACATGTGCCCCCAGGACCGGAATGATGGATGAGTGAATTTATGCAGAGATTGACGTTTAATTTGCATTCACTGGACAAGAACATATTAAACCGTGCTCCATCTTGTGTGTAAACTGTTTTGTATCTCGCGTGTAAATAAAAGTCGACAGTTTTCCCCTCCCCGCGGGGCGGCTTGTTAACTACGCTGTGATAAATGATCGCACATAAACCCTTTTTTCAGTACAGTTCTAGACGCCGTTCGTTTAAGGTGGTTAACAAAAATGAAAGTGGAGGATTTTACACTGTACTAACGCAAAAAAGGGAGCAAATTGGGAAGTTTGCCGAGCGCTGTAGCACCGTCCATTTTTCATCTTCATTTCCCGGCGTAAATGTATCTTCCAAAAATCCAAAGTCCTGTACAAATAGACCGATCCGTCCGACGGGGGGGGGGGGGGGGGGGAAAGCGTGAGAATAAAAACCCATGCAGCGAAAGTCTCACGCGAAAGAAACACGTCAGCAGTTGGAGATGGTTTGCTGATCGCTGGCTCCGATCTAGGATGGATGGATGGAGCAAGGTAGTGAAGGAAGCAGCGATACATTCATCTCTTTGGTGAATAAATATTTATCCTACAACTTTTCGGCCAGCTCAGCTAGGCTGGTGGATGCTTTTGGGTGATGGTGGGAAGTTGCATTTATTCTCCAACAATCTCTCGGAACACATCATATACATTCACTCGTGCGAAGGTGGACTAGAATGGGATGGAAGTGTTAACAGTTAGGAAGAAATAAAAAAATAATCATTGGAGATTTTGAGTATGACTAGACACAAGGTGCATAGACACATCACCAATGGAATGAGTAATGTCCACGAGCGTCCCACGAGTAGAGTTCCCTGTGAGTTTTCTGTGGGTCAATTGGTTGGATTTAATTTGTACGCCACATCTTGCACCCATGTGCACCATCAATTGATTGTACCTTGTGGACGAATTAGCTGCTCAATCTGATCAGTCTACAAAGACATTCACTGATCATTTACCTTCCATGTTTCCGGGGTACTATTAAAACGGTAGTACTCCTGGAAGCTATTAATAAACGAGTGCGAATGCATATATTGACATGGACCATAAATCACACCAAAACCTTTGCGTTCCTCCAAAGAGGGCCTTTGAAGATCACTTAGCAAAACTGCAGCTACTGATAAAATCTTCCTTTACCTCTGGTAGTCGCTGATCTTCGCGATAATGCCTCGTAAAGCTGTCGTACACTTACTAAAACGTTCGGTTGTTTATTTTTCGAACACGATCAGTTTGTTTCACTTTACTTTTTACCGTTCCAAGCTCTGTTTTTCTTTCCCCAAGCGTGTGCACTTGCTCAATAGTAGGTATTTATCTGTTCGAAGGTAAAAATCCTCCGAATGTATAAGACGAATTTGTTTAAAAGTGGCGCTCCGTATA
The DNA here is from genome assembly GCF_943734845.2 of Anopheles funestus. Classification (NCBI taxonomy): domain Eukaryota; kingdom Metazoa; phylum Arthropoda; class Insecta; order Diptera; family Culicidae; genus Anopheles; species Anopheles funestus. The sequence goes on from NC_064599.1 coordinate 3,183,872, forward strand.
AATACACTTTTGGGCTGAGAAATGATGTGCGATAAGAGCATGGGGAAGGTGTTTTTTTTGGGTGAATCGCACAATTGTTCAAACAAACTTTACCGGCCCAACGCTTGTTTGTTTGACCGGTGCGAAACGGAGATCCGTACGCTTTTGATTTACGAGCCACGCTCAACCCGAAATCTTCGTTCGCCGGCGTATTATCACCTGTCAATTACCGGTAAGGTGGAGGTGGTTTTGTGGCAAGTCAATTTAGATACCGATCAGCCCATTATTTATTGCCCCAAGTCAGAGCTAATTATTGTGTGTGTTTTTTCTGTGCGTTTACGACAATTTGTGGTTCTCTCAACCAAGAGTACTTGGGGAGTTTCAACGCGAATTGGAGTTGAGTTGAGATATCTTCATTCTACGATCGGGAGCTCGATCTTCAACGCTGCATGCATTAATTTTGCTCTGTTTGTCGGTGTATCTTCATTATTTCCCTTTTCTCATGTATTTGAATACTCAGTGTTCAGTGTTTGTGAAATATTGTTTCTCGCAGTGATAAACATTTTACTTCCGTCAATCTTGTTGACAATTCTTCCGGATTCCGTTCCAAACCCTTGGGTCTTCTCGTCGAAGCTAGCGACAACTATGTTTGTCACTTCTAAATTGCACTTTTGCCGTATTGCAACCCCATAGACTCCCCGTTTTCAATCGATCAGTTACGGGTTCGGAGAGGAAAAAGAAAACAAAACAAACAACACACACCGTACAATATCTGCATCCGCCAGCACAGTGTGTGTTTGATTTATACTAATTGTTGTTTAGCTGTCAATGGTTGCCAGCGCCATTTGCAAGGTTTTTTTGCGCTCGGCTTCGACAAACCGTGCCGGGGCCAACGCCGGATGATGCTATCGTTCGGCGTTTATTCCTTTGCCGCTTTTAATTGCACCAGGCCCGACTGGCATAAATAATATGGACCACACGAGGTGTGTAAGTTAGTGCCGATGTGTGTGCATCGGTTCATCATCACCACGTTCCACCGTTTGGAAATCGATCGAAATGCCAAACGGTGTCGGAGCTGTTAACATCACTTTTTCACGAGGGGTTTTTTGGTTGTTTCATACGTTTCGTGTATGCTTTTTTCTTTATTTTAAATTTGTGTGATGACAGTTTTCCACCCTCTCCTTGTCATGTACGGTGATCGTGTTCCCCGTTCAGGGGGAGGTTGTATTACGAAAATGGGGAAAAAGGTGTTGCGCAAAAGAAAAAAATAACACAACTCACACATCCACCCGAGAGCTACACATCCACCAAACAGAACAGTTTGCTCCAATTTTTCGATTCTCCAATTTTTCGAAGGACTATTTGCAAACCTGGGCAAGGGAAGAGTTGCATTGGGCGTTGGGTGAGGTTGCGTTTTTTCGTAGCCAATCGTTAATGTCAAACGCCATACTGTCTCAGGTCGGCTCAACAACATCCGTTACGGTGGAAAGGGGTTTCTTCCAATTCCCGCCCCCCCGTATTTCACGGTGCCACCCTCCAGGTTGTGGCGTATCGATGCTGGATTGATATTTTTAACGGACAGCGTGTAGCCGAATGTTTGTTTATCTATTCATTTCCGCGCCCAATAAGTGGCGTTTAATTATATTTATGTGATTTTTTTTTCGTTGGTTTCAACACTCCAAAGAACGTTTTACGCTTCGATTTACATTCGGCTTGGTGGCGAGAAGCTGAGGTGGGAGGAATTTAAAAACAACGCATAAAAGAACATTTGCACCCGGATTTAACATTTCCAAATTCGATCTCTATCTGCTTGCAGCGGTACGGTTGAATAATTAAGTAGGAATTCGGACAGAAAAATTCACTTTATTAACAGCACGCGAGTGCAACGATAAACGTGTCACCGATTGCATGGTTCGATGCAGGAAGTCATACGAATAATACGTGAGTGGTGTAATTACATCGGATTATGGATGGAAAATCAAACGATAACTTTGTTTAAGCTACCACGTACGGAATTGTGATTGGGTTGTAGACATACTGAAAGTATGCAATTTGTTTCCAACATGGCTAGGAGTATAATTTGATTTTTTAATTATTCGTGTAGTACTTATTTAAAAAAATTTAACAACCCTTTTATAACTTGCTCTATGTACAAATAACAGAAATCATTATAAAAGTGCACTGTACTACGTTCCCTCGTAGCGATTAAACAGCCAATGATCGATCGACGAGTACGCACTCGAACATTTCACTCAAAAATCACCATCAAATTAATGCAAAACCGGTACACCGGGTAGGGTGGCGCAGTATAGCTTTGCAGTTTTAAAATAAATATAACTCACGATTTATAGGGCCGCCGTGTTTTCTACTCCGCTTTCCTCGGCAAACCGTGACGCGCGTGTTTCACACAACTGGACCAAAACCCAGGAACCAGAAGCGCGGGCGGCAACCGTTCTGACGAACGTACTCACCACGGCGGGGGGTTGGATGGAGGAATTATTTATCGCTTTAGAACAATTCGTAAAAACAAACCACTCCACGATCAACTGCCAAACCCGTTGGCTTCACACCCCCGGGGTATTGATTATATTAGTTTGCACTGTATTTTTGTTCACACCGAAATCGTTCTGAATGCGTTGGAATAGTGTTCAAAGCACACACAATAATTAAACCGTCACTTGCTGACACACACCGGTGAAAAGTTGGGAAGCAAACGATTGGGAACTGCCGGACGACCGACCGTATACTACGAGCTGCTGAATGGTAAATGAACAGTTTCGTTCAGCTGCCTGTTTAAAAACACGCACGCGAAGCGAACGCAAAATGTTGGCGCGCGTTTACACTGTTGGATTGAGAGCGCTAGTACGAGTGTGAAATATTTCACGCTGACTTGCGAGCTTTGAAATGTGTGAAATATTTCCCAAGCTCTGAGGTATCGTTGTGTGTGATTACTTTTACTTGTTTTTTTTAAATTAAGTAAATTTACCCATTCTTGACCCGATAGATTTGTACTCCAAAAAAAATGAGAAATATTGATCAATATATCAATCTCTTCAAACAAGACGTTATTTTGTATATAACTCAAAATTTAATTTGCATTTTTTCTCCTGCCAATATTCGAAATAAAAACATTACTTTATTCACATTTAAAGCAATATTCTTACCTTTTTGTTTCTGCCTTGCCTCGATCCGAACCGATCAGTACCGTCGTGCTGACAGGGGCGCTTGGTTCATGGTTGGCACTTTCTAGCTTTTTGAGCGCTCGATTCGTGCGCCATCTTTCAACAAAGTCCCAAAACTGGGCAGTGTTACGATCCCGTCCAAGGTTCGTATCCCTCGCACAGCGAAACTTTCCATCATCCCCTACGATGCCCTTGAGCGGATCGTTACCATTCCCCGCCGGTTCGTGGGATGTTCCATTCCGTTCGTCAGCAGTTCCTGTTCCATTACTACCGTTTCCATCCTGTTCACTGTCATCGAACTCATCCTCCTCCTCGTCGTTAAGCGTTGCTGATACGGCCGTCTCCATACCTTCGTACCGGTCGGTATACTCTGGCACGGCAAGATACTGTCCACTTTTCCCGTACATCGACCGATGGTTACTACCGTTCGATGTACCTGTCTGCCGGATAATACTAGATACGTTGATTTCATCCACACGCCGATCTTTCAGCTCGTTTGTTCCGGTCATTTCACCCGATTTGTTAGCAGCTTCCTGCACCCTTAACATCATTCCATCCATCGGTGCTAGGTGTGGTGAGATAAGTGACTTCGTGTGTCGTCCACCGGGTCCTACATTTCCCTGCAATTTCCCAACCGATTTCGTTCGCGTTCGAGCCACTATTGGTGCTTTCGATGGATGCGTCTGAGAACCGCTGCTGGAGATTGTACGCAGCATAATGGTTGGTTTCTTTGTGGGATGGTTCCACAGACCGCCAGCAATCGTGCCGAGATCTTCACTCGGTCGTGATCGATTTGCTCCACCAACGTTATTGTTGACGTCCTCTGTGCTGGGAAATTTTTGATTTATTTGTGGCAAGCTTTTAAGCGATCGTCCCGAACCACCGGTTCCACCACCATTGGAGGTACATCCATTGCCGGAACTTGATTTCTGTTGGTAAGCCTTCTGACGTGCGGATTTACTCTCGGTGGAGGCGCCTGGTGATCCTTTCGGTGAGGATAGTTCACTTCCACTATCGATCGAATTAACGGAGGGACGCAGGTGTAGGACGATCTTATTGTTCAGTTCCTTTGGTTTGTAAGCTGTCGAGCTACCAATCGACGTCGAGGTGGCCGATGTCGGGGTAGGTGTTATCTGCAACGATTGATGGGCACGCGCTTGTGCTGAAGATGTCGTCTGCTGCGACTGACTGATGAGCGTTCCATTGACGTACTGCATTGTTCCGTGAGCCATACGTTGCTTCTGGACGGGCGTGGTCGACGGTACGGCTGGTACCGCCGGTTCGGGAAGGGAGAAACGTACCTTCCGGTTGGTTTTCGGTGGCGACCCATCCATCATGCGCTGAAACACATCATAAACGGAATGCTAAATTAAAATGTTGATATTTATTTCTCTTCCGTCCACATACATAATGATTAAACGATAGAGAAGCACGGAGTGTGAAGGTAAGAGACAGGAAGAGAGGGAGAGATAAAAAAGAGTGTAAGACATTTTTATTACTATAGAATGTTTTCGTTCCTCACGATCGTCCTAATAACATCTGTCACGTACTTTGTTTACGGCGTGTTTTGGTTTGCTGCTGGTTGTTTGTATGAATTCTTTTACACCACACGTGCATCAACCAGCACGAAGCTCGTAAATCAAACCTAACCAGCAAAGTGTGGCAACGAGAAAACACAATAACCAGATGGGCACTGATTAAGCATCATTGCAGTGGGGATCTGCATCGAGAAGGTATGCTTTTTTTCCCCTGTCTCGTTGGAACCATGTGAAGAGCAGAAGCAGTACGAAGCAAAACAACCACGATCGGTTTCGGTTTTCGGTGGTCCAGTTGTTTAACATCAATGTCTATACCACAAAATGGTAAAATTTTATTAGTGAAAGAGCACATGTTTTTCATTATTTTCAACAAACAGAACACAATATTTGGTTGATGTTTTATTAAAAATAACACGATTTGAAATTTAAAATTTAATCATATAATTTTCCATTTACAATTAAGCTATATTGACCCAAAACAAAATGACATAAAAGAGAAGGGGATAAAAATAACACCAACCGAAACAAAACACCTCACACATGTGTTTTATTTTCTCTTTTAATTGGCATCTCATCGAATGAATTATAATTGTGTATTGCATCTGTAACAAGCACCTTTCAGCAGTGCGATTCATTAGTATCTATTTAGTATCAATAGTCATAATTTCTCCCTCTAAAACGTCGTAAATTGGAGGTTTTTATTTGGATTTCTCCTTGTTTTTTTTTGTGAGGAAAATTACGTTCAATGAAAGGTAATAACAATAAATAAAATGTTTTTAAAAAAAATATTTACAACAAAACTTTTTTTAAACCTTTTTATATCAGCCATTCGTATACTGTATGGGACATTTAACAAAAAATTGGAACAATAAACTTTCACTCAGCTTGTCATCGGGCTGGGCTCACAAAACAATCCGGGACATACGGTATACAAAAGTAGGTTAGATAGACTCGTGTGTCAAATTTGAGGGGGAAAATCACGTATTGATAATCTCACGAATGTCTTCTACCGTCTCAATTTCATACATTTCCCTTAAAATGAAACCAAACAGTACCGATAGCACTCATGCAACGTTAGTACGGCCACATCAGAGCGTTTCCTCCTACTCTTCCTTCCCTTAACTACTTCTATTCCCAATAAAGAGGAAAAGTGGATCGAGCAGCAGTAGCATTCGCTTGATCGAGATTGTGTTTTTGTGCACATTCCTGAAAACGACGAATGACGTACGCCAAAAAGCACGGTGGAATGACGCATGTATGCCGCCCGGGTGCGATACATGCGATCGAAACGATGAAACACTCGCGCACCCAAAAATGCCGAGGAGGATCCGGTTTAATCCCCCGATGGGTTTTTGTGTGAGTTTTCTTGCTTTTGCACTCCAGCTACAACGAGTTGTTTTTCCATCGTCGCCGTTTTGGTATGCGAGATCCGCCTCGCGTTGTTATTTATTCCGCCAGTCCGTCCAGCGGGCGTGAATTGCCAAAAAATCGTGTGGAAAAATGGAAAAAAAACCCGAAAGTATATGGAAAGGGTAATTTTCCACTAAGGAAGTGTTGGTTACCTTTGCTTTTTGCCTGCCAACGGTGTTCATTTTCTCGTGTGCATTCCCGGCACACTGGATCGCACTGGAAACGATGATTATTGATTGCCGTTGTTGTCTGTTGTGCGAACAGAACGGGGGGAGAAAAAAAAAACACATTTTTTCCCCGTCCCAATTTAACCGTTTCCGTGTTCCGTTTCCTTCTGTCTCCTAATGTTGCAGGTGCGATATTCCACTGCAATGGCTAGTGAACACGCTACCATAGGCATAATTATTGGTGAAGTCATTGAACTGAAGTAGATCTATCAAGTGAAGTAGAGAAAGCGTGATTTTTTAAAATAATACAGAAAACATGATTTACACACGTACACATAGAGCCGCATGCAACGTGCTATTATTGAGCACAACCAGGCGTCTCCATCAAAAACGTGTTCACAACCAGGCGTCTCCATCAAAAATGTGTTAATTTTATTAAATTTTTCAAAATCATTTCTGTCCACAATAAATCATATTTTTTGGAGAAAATATCTTAAATAAAAATAATTAACTATTTAAATTTACTTTTTAGTTTTTAATTTTATTTTTTTGTGTAGTCATTATTTTCAAAATATTTTCTTATCGATCTTTATGGACAGCACGCAATTATTCACGGTTGTATAAAGTAGTCCAAAATATGTTTTAAAGAAATTGGACATTTGAGGCACCAAAACTATGGTTAATTTTTTTTTCGGTGTTTTGGGCAAAATATTCTGGAATAATAATTACTCGAATTGAAATTGTTTTTTGTATAACACTACTTTGTAAAACACCTCAAGGTTAAATATTATTTTCCCGCCATATAATTATAGTATCGTAAACCTCGCTAGTACTGCACCACGGCTGTTTACAATAATTTGTACCTAAATTGTAGCCATTCAGGTTCAGTTATCTTTTATTTCGTTGTAATATTTCTCCACATAGCCAATCAATCAACGGCTCCTTTTTTGCCACTGCTTACAAACACACACACTGCTGATTGCATGATTGGTAACGTTCAAGGTGAAATCAGCCAAACTAATAGTAGTAACAGTTTGCAAGGTTCCTCTCTTCAATCTGATGTCGACCCGGAATGCCGTAAAGCTTTAGCCATAGCGTGACTGAGCGTAAGTCGTAATCGAATTCGCAACACTTTGCTCACATTACACTGCTGCCAAGGAAGTGTGCTTTTGCTTCTCACTGCAAAGGCTAACGATCGGGAAGGATTTGCTGGTTCGGCACGCTTTCCCATCGGTACCATTAAGCGATCGAAAAAAAACCCCTCCGTTTCTGAAAGTTATCTCTTTTCACGCTACAAAACCGACAAGCGACAACAAAAGTGGCTTCATTATTCGCGCTGTGTAGGAGGGGTTTTTTATGATGGCGGCAATATTTACACCATAGCGAAAGGGTCGCAACTAAGGGTCGATTAATAGTTCATTTAATAGGTTTTCTTGAGTGTCTTTTCGTTGCGTTTATCGTTTCGGGTTTCGGTTTTGTCGCAGCGACAATGAACGTCTCGCTCGGTGTGAGACGTTGTGCGAAATGTGGCCTAGTCTCGTTCTAAACAGACAGACATTTGTCGTTTTTCATTACCCCTGTAAAGAAAGGACGCTGACACGAAGGAATTAATACGAGGGTGTAATTTATGTATCGTGTCAGTGAGAACCTAGAATCGCGTGATCGTTTAACTCATTCCGTACCGTGGCGCTGGAAGTTATGTTGGAGTAGGTAATGGTTTGGATACCCTTTGCTACCGTAAAGGCGCCCCGTAAATGGGAAAGGAAAACTTGATTTGAAATCCACATACGTGACCACATAAATCAGGTCACACTTCGCACTGCCAGGTGGTGGTTTGCTAACGCTTTATTATTCTAATGCTCCTCGAGGAATCAAGGTGTTTCGTATCACACGTTAAGAACTCATGTTGAAGTAGTTTCCCCACCCGGAGGTCACGTGTAATGCTTCCTCTTGGAAACCGTGCAGAAAGCCCGTCCTTATGGAACTACCTAACTTTCTCTACACGTTAAACCACGTGACCTTCGCAATGCAACACCGAGTGCAAATTGTGTTTACGCTCGTAAGGATGACCCGAAAGTGGTCGACTACACTTCCCGATTCCATGCACAATTTAAGCCATTTGCTATTTACCGTGAAATCGATTTTTCGCTACAGTTTTACCGCACGTTCGATACGGTCGTTTTCATCGAAGTTAAACTAAAAAAACGGTTGCGAAGGGTGTTCACAATAAGAAGCAATGCTAAGAAATGCTTTTCAACACTTGCAGAAAAAAAATCGCCCATGAAGAAACCGCGAACGGACATTAAAACGGATAAGGAAACGGTGATGGCGAAAAAAAAATTAGCAAAATTCAATCTATTTTCGCAACCGTGGTTTAATGGTCACTTGTTAACGCACCCGAAGGAGAGATTGGCAGAAATGTTTTGCACACATGACCTATTAAAAGACCGAAACAAATCAACCGTTTGTCACAAGACTACACCTAGGTTTTTGCTTATTTTTGAACTTGCAAGCGATGATTGTTTTAATGTGTGTTTTTTTGTTGTTTTGGTGGTTTTTTGGGGTTCATTTGTGGACAAACGATGACAAAGTAGACAACGCCGTTGTGCGAAAATTTTTGTTGTCTTAGGTTATTTGTTGATTGCTAAACAAAAACAATATTTAAATTCATTTTTTGATAGTATCCAAACATTTGAAACAAATCTGGGTTCTGATTTGTAAAGCGTTGCGTTTACTCATTTGAAAGCGTATGTAACTTTTTTATTTCTTCGAAACCTACTAGAAAGAGAAAATGCAAATAAAAAAATGCTGAATTTGTATATCTAATCAAACCATTTAAATTCAAATATATCTCTTGTGCTTCTAGCGTCCTAGTGCGAACAAAAAAAATCAACTTTAAACACTACCAATCGATAGCATTGCAAAAAAAAGCAAAACAAAACAGACCAACTTCAAAACTACCATCAGCTGGTAGTAGTGACTGATTGCACGCATTTTGTGGATGGTGAATTTCCCACCGTTCATCCTTGTTTACTTTTGAACGAGGTCAAATAGCACGCTAAACACGCACCTTGCTCACTACCACCGATCCATTCACACCTCAAACCCGCGCCAACACTCGCCGCAAGAAGATTGATCTATTTTCGTACCAATATCGCAAAGTCCATCCCACGCTTTGGTCGCATCGTCGGCCCCGATCCAGGAAGGGTAAACCATGGCCCAATGGGAGCGAAACGAATCGTGTGGGATTCCATCCTGTGCTCGCCGATTAGTTTTGCTGGTCCGAAATTGTTTCTCTGCCATTTGCATTACTTTGTACAGGCGATCGACAGTGCGCTGGTCGTACGAGCCTAATGAGCTATGAATTAACCTTTTTCCCTCATTTCCTCCGTAGCTTAATGTGTGCGACGGGATGGAAGCGTTTTATTTTTATGCCAAAAACGGTCGCCTTCGCTGGTGAAGGTTGTCCGGCTAATAATAACCTTGACACTAAGTTGTGAGCATAACGCTAGAGGAAAATGTTATGAAAAAACATAACATAAAAAGGGATGACTGCTGAGCGGCTTAGCATTGAAAAAAAAAATGATTCAACCTTAGTTTTTTCTTTAGCTTGATTGGAGTGAATTATTGTTGTAAGTAAAACTGATTTTAGAAAGAACAGAAACGAACAATATTTAAATTTGTATAACCCTTACCAGATTCTTTTCCAGAAAGATGTCCTTTTTCTTTGAACTTGTTGAAGCAACACTGATTTATTCCATAACGAATACTCAATTCATTTCAACAGCTTAAGATCGTCACTTTGTACAAAAACACAAAATAAATCACGGTTAGCATTGAGGATCGTTATTTGCAGAAAAACTTCCAACTGTCATAATTGTTTAATGTTTAAATCCTCAAAGTATAACACCATGTCACCACACTGCTATCATTCACTACAATTATCGAAGAAGATGGTATCACACAGGCAGAAGTGAGATAGAGCAAGCAACAGACTCGAACACCAATAAAATGGCTTCTGTTTTCTGTTCCCACCTCACAGTTCAACTACCTTTTTTCCTGTGCATTTGCTCCGGTTTCTTAATTCCCTTAAAAAAAGGGAGATTCCTCTTCACTTCCGTGACGACTGACGGGTGTCAAACTGAGGGCTCTAAAACATTCACTTCTCAAAAAAAAAAACACAATCAGACACTTGCTGTGTGAGAAGAGGCCACCGAAAAACACCGATACCGACGTTGATGACGTTTTTTGAGGGGTTGCGCGAAAAATGCTTTTTCCACTCACTGGCTTGCATGGATCAGTCGGCCGAACATGCCGTTTTGATAGACGTTGTTTTTGGACGATGAGCGTCTTTTTTTTATTTCACTTCTTCATTTTTGACACACTTCGCAACTTGTCAGGACACCACCGGGAATGGAGCGGCCGAGAAAAAAAAACCGACAGTTGGAAAATTTTTAACCCCCCGTTTTTGAAGAACAGGAAAAAATTGGAAAACGAAACAACAAAAAACTCACAAACCAACTAAATCACACGCTCGAAATGTGCCGCAAATGCCGGCTCAAACACAACACGCTTCGACTTGCGCTCCCGTCAACGGTTGGACGGAAAATGAGGGAAAATTGAAAAGCGTTGCAACGTTTTTATACGCAAGCGAAAAGGCGCACACCGTGCGGACGCTAGACAAAACGGACCGTCGTTGGGAGACGCAGCGTCCAAAAAAGGATGGAAAAGTGTGTTGAATGGGGGGGTGGTACACGGGGCAGGTTGAATGTGTTTGTGTTGATCATATCGAAGCGGGTCACCTTTGGTTGCGGCTGACTGTGTATTGTGGAGTTTGGGGTGGGTTTCTTTTTTTGCATTGAGCGGGAAAAGGTTAGTAGGCGTCCAATGGACAACGTTGTTACGTTTGGAAAAACAGCTGTTTTTGAGGATATTTTCAAGTGCTTTGAGGTAGGTCTATCGAAACAAAACTATAATTAGATGCTAAGCAATAGTTTGTATTATTTGTAATCAAATGATTGACTATTATTATGTTTTTTATATAAATTTCCCAGTAGTATGAGTTTGAGTTTGGACATTTGAATTTTCGCAATTTGAAACCAAACCAATAAACTAAAACAAAAGTATCAGAACCAAACATTTACTCTTATATAGCTTTTTTACATGACTTTAATAATTAATTAATTCTTCTGACTATGGTTTATAAATTATTTGTTGTTTTTATTTTTTTTTGTTTATTTATTTATTTATATTACAAGATTACGGCTTTTCACAAGGCATTTCCTCCCTGTACTTTGCCTTATCCCGGGCATACTCGGTTGTGATACTGGGGTTTCTAGTTATTGCTGTTTTTGGTGTTATTGTTGTTGTTGTGGGTTGCTTTGTCCTATATTCTATTGGTTTGTGTGCGTTAATGCGTCCAGGATTATTGTTGATATTTTTTTTAATATCATTTATCATGGAATTATTTATCATGGAATTTCAATAATACTCACACTGTTATTGATTAATGAAACAAAATAAGAAAATGTTAATTTTCTGTAATGGATGTAATGAAATTTTATAATATCAGTTCTAGTAATAGTTTTGTACAAGAAATGTTCAAAATTAAAATAAGGCTGAATTCTTGAAAAAAAAATAAATCTTGAATTAACCAAGGTTAACATTTTTAAACTCTTTGTATTCCATACCTTCAACAGGTCATTGTAATACGAGCTGTTCTTGTTTCATTTTAAAACAACATGCATGAAACAATCGAGAAGGGTTAATGACACATAAAGCTGTACAAGCAACGAAAACTATTGCCCGTGTGCCTCCCTTTCTATAAATCTCACAGCTAATCTTTAGAAAGAAAGAAAAAAAAACGCAATAAAGATGTAATAAAACCCCCCCAAAAAACCATGCAAAATATCATGGCAACGATCACGAACGGTTCAGAGCATCGAATTACCGTGACCATCGCATACCCGTTTACCATTGCCAGAGCGTGTGATGTGTGCATGTACACGAAATCATAATCCTAGCTGCCAGCTGACAAAACTGACGAATTCTCCCTTACTGGCCATGAATTGACCTGGCACGAATGATGGTTTAGTGTAAATGATTTAAAATAAAATAAAAAAAACCTATCATTCACTACTGCAAAGCCTTCATCAATCGGACAATGATCCGTCCGGCTTGCAGTTGGAAGAGACCAAGGCGACTTCCTGGGTGTTTACCTGAGGGTAGAGTATAAATAATTTGATATCGCTACACGTTTGCTGATGAGCTCAGCTATCTCGGTTGACTCATAAAATATGACATGTGGACGTCCTCGTCCCCATCCTGGAATCGATCGATCGACGGAGCGTCGTGGGTCATCTTCAACTTTGACCCACTGATGACCGGTGTTAGTAAACAGAGTGTCACTCTCCCCCTAGCAGTGACATTCAAACGATAATCCACCGATCGAAAGCGAAGCATATATGTGTGTGAACACGGGTACAACCATCCCCTATATTGTCACGTGGGTAACTAATGGAGCACAAAGGCTACACAGGTGTGAGGGAACCAGCGGGAACAGATATCCAATGTTTACCTTTCCATTCGCAGAGGGTGCAATAGAGGCGAAAGCAAATTAGCTACAGTCGTTTGCCACGTTCTTACCAATCACTTTAAGGGTTTTTGAAAGTACACAATATAGTGCTCGATCCCATCCAGGGGTGTGTGCGTAAGTACCACCACATCGTGACGTCACTTGGGCCGTTGATTCAACTGAAAAAAACCGGTTGCAAAGCACACCACTAGGGACAAGGGAAACATCTACCATTTCATACCAAAAAACACACAAAAAAAGAATGTTTACGATTAACCGATTGCAAAAACAAACGGAACTAGGGAATTATTACCGAAACGAACGCGAAACGTACGTGAGCGTAAGATCGCTTTTTGTGAATGTGTGGAGAATAAATACATACAAAAAATAAATGAGAGAAACAAGATGAAGTTTCAGCTGAATGCTTTATCCAGCTTCCCCTTTAGCGAGCGCGCAACTCTCCGATGCAAGGGTGGGGGATATAATGCACCCCCCACCCGCCCCCTACCCCCCCTCCCCCCGTAAAGTGTGTTTGCACAAACAATAGAACGCGCTCCATTCGTTCGCGCGATACACCGCTTTTGCTCGTGATCGTGATCACTACATCGTGGATCCACGATGCGAACACGATAAAACTCCAAACGGCTGGTGTTAGTCGTTTCCCGGTACCGAGCGCGATCACATCGTACGGCCGAGAAAAGAAAAAAAGCACGGAGGATCAAAAGCTTAGCTCCAGCCAGAATTCTGTGGTTCAGTAATCGCTAGTATTCAACGAGTTACCGGTCGGTAATAGTAGACGGGTCAGTGTACAACGAAACTCACACACCGACGTCAGGGGTTTTTTACACGTTGGCACCGTTGGCAAGGCAGAAAAGGTGAGCTGCAGGGCGTCGGTTACAAGGTGAAGTCTACGGCTAAACTCGTTCCGTTTCGGTTAAAGCGTAGTGGCAACGTGACGGCTGACAGTGGAGATAAGGCAGTTCGATTTAGCCCAAATTAGAATATGGAGACGGGGTTTTGTTTTCGAAACCGACAGGTTTCTAAGCTTTTCGGTCGGACGCGACTGTTATCTTAACCAAAACAAATTGTTAAAACCTTGACTAGCGCCACCGCGGAAGGTTAAATGGATAGGAAACCGAGAGTTTGTTCTATGACAGTGAGTGTTTTGCTGGTTGTGATGACGTTTTTTTTTGTTTTTAATTTGCTAAGGTGCTGTGTTTGATTATTATTAAATACGATCATTAAACACGATCACGACATCACGTCTTGTTAGTGGAAAGTTAAGTAGAGGGTGAATCGCGTGCAGTTTCGAAAGCAGGGTTCTAAAGCATCTACTCAACGTCACCGACGCAGTCAATCGGATTGCTCATCACGATCTCGTCGCCCTTTTTCGAAGGGAGATGTCGCGCGCAATTAGCTATGTGATTTTCTTTTCTCTTCCTTTGCCTGTAAAGATCAGCACAAGACGCGCGTGATGAGCGAGACCGGAACGTTAAGATGACATCATGTTTTGAATGCAAAACGCGATTGTGTTTTTTTTTTGGTGTTGGTTGGCTGATGCTCTCTATGTGTGGGCTTATAACACCCTGTCCCCCCCAAACAGTGTGTGCCGTGTGTGTATGTGTGTGGTGCGTTTAAATGACCTCCAGCGGTGCAGTCATTTCTGGAATGGCGCCTCAGGTGTGTGACGGATACTGCAGCGATCATGTCATCGAACGCGCGCGCGGTTGGTATCTCTCGCGGAATGCAACACACGCCGGAGGGACCCTGGGGGGCAAATGTAAACAAAACCAACCAGACACACAGAACACATTGAGCGAAGAGTGAACCCAACTGTACAGAACAGAGTCACCTGGCTCCGGCGATGCTATAGTTTCCCGTTCGGTGCGCGAAAAACTATTCCCGTGTGGCTATAGCGTCGTGTCATGTGACCCGATCACGTAATCACGTTTCACGCCTCGAAGATCGGCTTAATGGTTTTTGGGGGATGAAGTTGGTGCACCATTTTGGAACATTGTGCAAAGCGAGTGGATAAAGCTAGCATTTTGGTAGCAAAAAAACTGTCAAAACAGTTCAAGAAGGTACTCCTGGATCATATTGGACTTGGACGTAGTAATGTTGGGGTTTTGTGCTCTTTTAGTCAAACGTTCTCAAAAGCTAGAAGCAATCCAGTGGATGATAGTATAAAAGTTTATCAAGGTTTTACAGCTGTCATCACTAGCATTATGATTGGAAGCTTCCTCTTCTGCTCAACCAACAATCTCCCTTCACCCATTTACGGTATGATATCACAACCGATTGTTGTCGGTTGTACAAGCGTGTAAAATTTTGTCGGCCCGTCCCGGCCCCCTTACAATCCCGCCGGCAATGTTATGTACGTGACGTGAAGGAAACAAAAAACGAAAATACGAGTGTGTCCGCTCATTATAACCGTTTATAGTCATTTATCAGCGTCGTTGGATGAGTGGGCTGGTGATCTACCTTGACAATTTTCTCGTTACATCACGATAAAGGGCGACGCAGCTATAGAAGATGCACCTTTTGTCATCTAGATATACTTCAAAGAGAAGAAGAGATTATTGTGTACATCATAAATAAGTTATTTTGATCGTCAGTTCATAATATCTTTCAATATTAATGTCGACGATCAAGAGATCTCTGGATATTTGCATTTTAAAAAGCACAAAACAACATAGAACGTTTAGAATGTTTACCAAAAATAAAATTCCACTTCCCACATCCCGATGGATATATACATTCAATTATCGTCAATGTGCAAATTTCATCTCAGAATTGATCTCGGATAATATTTGGCATTGCAGTACAACAAAAATCGTTTGGATATCCATCAAAACGTGTGGAGTGGACATCACTACCAAATACCGAACGAACGTATCGAGCACGCCAAAGTCCATGATCGGTCACATTTTCTGATCGGGGGGCTAATTGGTTCGAGGCAACCGTCGTGGTCATTGCTGCCCGGTGACGCTTGCTAGACGGGGACAATTAGCACAGTTTCAATCGTTTTTACATCCAACCGGATGGCACCGAAGGCGCAAATGGAAGATGTAAACAGACCGTATTGGTAGGGGAGCGATGTCACTAAACGCTCATCATTAACGACGTTCGGTTCTCGACAAGATTTTGCTTTGCTCTTAGCTTCGTGATAGGAAAAAGTTGGGGGGAATCGTACGAAAAAAGAGAAGAGTAAACCATTTGTTTTAAATTTACTAAAAATCCTTGTGAGATCATCAATAGGCTATTCATTTGTTCTGCACTTTGCAGGATATATTCCTCACTACTACTGTTGCTCACTACTGTTTTATAAATTTAAATATGAACAACACTTCCCAAACGGTGGTAACCAGTTTCGGATTCCATTTTCTAAGGGGCTAATAATATGTTAAAAAGACGGCTGTACTCATAGTTTGAAAAGATTGTTGACTCCTACCTTTTTTTCGTTGCTTGTCATCATCATACACGGAGTACCATTATTCGACTATGACTAATAACAAGTTTCCGTAAATGGGCAGTCCGAGTTGCGGAGTACACCCAATCACACACTAGCCGCTGAATCTCTTCCCAGTCGTCGAAGCCGTATTGCTTGATTAAACTTGAACTTCTGACTGCTGTGAAATGAAACTACCTCCACCCATTCTTTACGCGGGACCAATATTAAAAGAGTGCGTTAGGTCAACTTCATCATTTCGTTACATGTCGATCATTTAAATCGCGTCAGATCGTCGATATGTGTGTGTTTGATTGGAGCTCCATCTCAAAACACGTTCTGCTTCTACTCCACCAGATGGGTAACGCGCTGTGCAAAGAGCCTCGGACAGGCTCGTCACCCAGCACCGGGAACGCATTCAGTAACTTTAGCAGCGTAATCTGCCCGAACGGACTTGGCAAAGGGAAAACACAGCCGATGCGCAAGACGTACTTTTCCCGCAGCGCGTAAGTAGAAGCGAACATTAACTCACCTTGGATCAGATGTTTTCTCACCTCCGTCACCATTTTTTTCCAATTGTAGAGTTGATGCGTCCAAGAAAACTACCACGACTACGGGATGGCAGAGTGTCGGATTGTACGTACCGGATGGTAGTGGTCGTCAGCAAAAAGTTATCGATACACCCCCAGTTGCACCTCCGCGCAAAAAGCGTGGAGCCACCCTTGATGGACGCTATCGCTCCGATGAAGCGCTGAAGGTGAAGAACGGATTTCAGGATGTTTTCGGACGTGAAAGCCGTCGTCACTCGTGTGACGTTCCATCCGTTACACGACCCGCCAGTGTGCCACCGCCTCGCCCAGATGTAGCAGCACTTCCAGCACGCCAAACGTCCTGTTTCGAGATCGATGCCAGCAATGATGCGTTCAGCGATTTCTCCAAAGTTCCCACTACGGCTGAGCTGGAAAAAACACCATCCACCTCACAGATACCGCGTGTGGGTAATCGAAAATCGGACAAATTCTTTGGTGAACGATTGGCCGATTCACTTTCCCCGGATCAAGAGATGTCCTCCCGGGAGGAGCAAAAGAAGACGAAAAAGGATAAATCAAACCCGAGCCTGGTACGGGATGATGTTGATAAGATAGAAAAATTCGTCGAGAGTCAGGACACGGTGTCGGTCGAAGTGCGTCCGAAGATGGAGAAACAGTTGGAGACACGCGAGTCCAGCGTTTCACCAAGCCCGAATAAGACGGAAGGGGAAGACTTGATGAAATACATTGATCGTACGGTTTCGCGGGACAATCAGATCGGTCGGCGGGCCGAATTTCTAATGGCGATGTTGGAAGACTACAACGACAGCGTACGATACGAAGGGATGCAACCGGTGGAGGAACCACTTATCGTACCGAAACGCCGTAAAAGCAAACACATCTGTGACGATCACGATCATATGCACGAAAAGCTGCAAGCACACGAACGGGACGCTTCGGTGGGAAATGTAATACGTACGGAAGCCTCCATAGAACATGCGCCACGTAAACCTAGCCGAGATTTCTCTCGCTACAAACCGATCGATGTGGATCCTTCGTCGGGAGGATCGGATGGTGAGCAGAACAGTGCCGTGCGACCGGTACGAACCAAACAAAAAACGAAGCCACGCGAAACGGCATCCCTCTTACCGCCACCACCAGAACCACCCCGGTTCCAGAAGAGTCTATCTGAGACACAGTTTACCGCCAACTCGACATCACTTCAACCGTCAAAAGATGACGAAGAGCCCAAGGCGCATACGCCACGCATGCTCAAACGCATCATATCTATGCCGACTACCGAAAATCTTGCCAAAGAGCCGTCACCCCGTCCGGACACTCCGCAGCGTCCGGTGCTGACGAAAAGTTCCAGCTCTGGATCATTCTCGGCCGTGGACTTGCAGCGCACCCGTATCAGTGTCGAACGTTTCACACCGGAGGATTATGCACATCGTTCTTCGGGTGCGGATGAGCTGGTCAAACCAAAGTCCAAGCTGACAACGCGCAAGATTTCATGGAAATCAAACGAACCCCCTGTATGTCAGTCTTCAACACCTACCACAGACGGTCCTAGCGGTCCGAGCTTTACGATCGGTGATAGGACGGTAGTAACATCTGACTCTGCTTCACAACTCGCACCCCCAGAGGTACCGACACGCAAGCACTCGGAAGCCTCGACAGACCCAGAATCAGTTGAACCAGAAAAGGATGTGCTCAGTAATTCTGTACCAACCTTATCGGCGGCCTCATTCCTGGTAGACGATGTGGAAGATAGCAGCTTACGACAGTTCTGTTTGGGGTCGTTCATCGAATCCAGCAAAGTACTACCTCACCACGACGTAGTGAATGTGCTAGATTGCGTTTATAGCGCTTCCGACAATAAGGAAAATATCATCGAACAATTCCAAACGTTCTTGGAAGATGCACTCAGCGCAGAGTTGAACGAACCAAACCCTACCAACCCGAACGTGTCCAAGCTGTTGGAGAAGCTGTCCCAGACGAGTTCCGACGGTGACAAGCAGCTGGAAAATGTCACGATACAACTAGTCGGCTCAAGTCGCTCCTCGTCCGACATGGACGATTGTTTCGATCCGGAGTTTGAAAAGATCGAGAAATCGGAAGTCGTCGGTGAGCTGCCAAAGATTGAGCATGGCCTCAAGCACGGAGGTGGACGTCGTCGGGATAGCATTGAATATATGAGCGATTGGTTTGGTACAGAGTCCGACGGTTCTACCACAATGCTGTCCTCCGTTGGAACTGACGAGGTCACCGCAGGCGATCGGATAGCTGTAAAGCCACCGACACACAGTGCGTCGTATGGAATGCGCAAGGAAAGCATCGAAGACGTTGGCAGCTGGTTTTCCAAACACAACATACTGCGACCATCGTTTGGGGAAGAATTTCAGGAACCAAACCGCCGATTACGTCGCGGTTCTGATGGTTTTCTTGGATACGATCTTCAGCGCCAGTATCCGTTTGGACAGGGTCGCGAACGATCCGACTCACAGTCGGCGGAAATGTTTGAAGACATCACGAAACTGCACGAGCAACGAACCGACCAGCAGGAGGAACGTTCCATTCCGCAGCATCCACAGCGCAAGAAGGTGCTGGAGCACCGGAACAGTTCCGATGCACTGCTGATGAAAGTACTAACGCGGACGAATCGCCCAACACAGCACCACAACACTGAGGAGGATAGGCAACAAGAAAAAACAGAACCGATCGGGAATGTGCATGAAAGTAAGCCTTTGTTGAAGGTAGATCCGGCAAAAGATGCTTCCAAAACTACGGAAGACGCAACTACCATATCACGACCGGTAAACAATGAGCACGGGCATAGTGAACATTCCACGTTGCTGAAGTTCCTTTCCCAGGAGAAACTCATCGAGTGAACTGTCGAATGATGGATAGTTCTTGGGGCGTAAAAAAAAAACAGTTCTACATTAGTCAGTATTATAATTGTTACCGCACCGAAAACGGTCGCTTTAGCATGCGTAACGTTCGTGTTCGCTTTACGCACCTGCAGATATGCTTTAACATCTTCTTGCCTTGTTTTAGTGATAGAATAAATGATGTTGAAACGAATCAAGCGATCGTGTTCTGCGTTTTGAATTGATTTTACATTTGAAAAGTGATTTTACTTACCTTTAGGTTTTCAGTTCCTTTCTTTTCAAGTATTTTGTTTTCTTCCTATTCACCCAGCGTAGCCATTTGTAAGATGCTGTATTAACTGCTAGCTTTATTTACCTATGAAAACACAGTGCTACTGAAAACTCGGTCGTGAAGTTTCATTCCACAGATGCATAATGGAAAGTATTCGCTGAGTCGTTGAATAGATATTTTGGAGAATAATTGTATAGTGTTCACCTTGTATGACTCCCAAGTTACTGTACCGACGCAGTGAACCAGTATGTCAGTATTACCGTGTCCTCTCTATGTGAGCATGCACATGTTACCTTACCATTTAAAAGCTAATTCACATTCGTACGAAGCCCACTTACACGCAAAATTTTTGTTAGGAAATTATCTCTTCCAAACGGTGTCCGAATAATCGGCGAAAGCGTGTTCTTACCTCGAATATGCAATAGCATAGCGCATGGAATTTCAAAATGCGCTTTGAACAAGCGATTATTTGACCACAAACGATCGTGCCCATGTGTATCGTACGTTGCAAGGATGCATATTAGGTTGTTGCATTAATTTTGATCAGTTGATTTTAAATTTTGTTTTGGAATAATACAACGATTTATTAAAACAATCGTCTGGTTTTAGCACGGAACCAAACAAAGGGTTAAAAGATAGATGATTTCTCGCATGCTCGAAATCAGAAAGAACCGTTTTCAAGTCAAATAAAAAATGATACCAAATCAAAATTAATGCAAAAACCTAACAGTGCACTATGTGTACCCTTTTTACATCGTACTCATTATTGGCGATCGGATAGAGGAAAAAATTAAGATCTAAGAATCTTATACAAAAAAAAACAACTGCGAAACAATTCATCTAGCAAACGAATGATGCATTCGCAGGGCATTTTTTTGTTTTGTTTCGAAGACCGGCTATTACCAGTGTTATGTTTGTCTACCGTTTGTTCTATTTTCTTCGGCAGGGAAACCGCTGGCCTCGTCTCCATTACGCTCGTCTAGTAGCCCTGCCCATCATCGTAGTCCGCGTCATCATCGTCACCATTAGCAGTAACGTAGCCGCGTCCGTTGTCCGCTCTAAGGTGTGGAGGTTCGTGCTCGTGCGGACGATATTTCTCTTCCTCCCCATCTTCATACTTAACCTGCGACTGGTACTGAGAGTACTGGGCACTGTAGTCGGGATAATCTGCAACAACAACGAACAATAACGATAAATAAATGACAAATAAAAAATCAAACGTCATACAAGTAAACGTTTGAAAGATATTTAGGTAAAGTTTTTACAAAAGGCTTGTAAAACATGTACGAAATTTTGATACTACCAAACAGTTAAAACTTTACAACTGATAGCCCTGGAATTTCGCGTAAGTGTGAACACTACTCTAGCAACATAACTCGAGATCAACGCACTAGCATCTTTAAGCTTTTAAAAAGAACTGCTGATCCAAATGTTGCAAAAGGTTTTCTTCCTTTCTACGTTTTCCCTTCCACACTGCGATACTTACCATCGATTGGTTCCTCCTTGATTTTGATTTCTCCCTCGCGGAATTCTGGTTTTCGCTCCTTACGTTCAGCGCCACCGTTTCCGGAGCCACCGGCACGATCCATTCGATCCCGATCGCCCCGATCGCGGTCACTACGCTTATGGCGACTTTTCTCTGCCCGGTCGCGATCACGAGAGCGACTACGTTTGCGCTTACGATCCTTGTCCCGATCCCGGCTGCGCTCACGTTCACGTTCCCGATCCTTATCCCACCGCTCACCGCGATCATCCATTTCCCGCTCGCGACTGCGCCTTCGCCTGCTGCGATCCTTTGATCGGCTACGGTGGCGACGGTCACGATCACGAGAACGAGATCGCCGGCGATCGAATCCTGCAAAACAAAAATTGACATCAAATTAATTGATTCGTTCCGTAATGGTTTGTTTTATGCCACACTTACGATTATCTGGTCGATCTCGTTCCCGACGATCGCGATCCTCTCGTTCGCGTTCGAGCCGATAACGTTCCCGCTCACGTTCGTTGTCCTCACGGCCAGAATGTTTGATGTTAACGTCCGGTCCACCACGTCGTGTGCCACCCAATCCACCACCTAACCGTCTCGGAAGCCATCCCTTCACCGTACGGGCCCGTTCCACGTCCACCAGGACGCGCTTACCGTCTATTTTCTTACCATCCGCATGCTTGTAGGCCGCTGTAAAGTTTACCGTCCCCGTCAGGCGATGAGAATGAGAGCCATTGTTGAAGTTGTTGCAGACCGAAGGCAGTCATACATATCATACACATTCAGTTCATTTGTACACGCACAGCAGAGGGATACATAGTGACAATGCGCGACAGGGCGGGAAAAAGAGAGTCAAAAGAAAACAGAAAATAGTACAAAAAGCGGGTCGAGAGCTCGTGGCTCGGGTCGCGCCATACATTCGCCGGCTGGGACCCACCGGTGGCACGACACACGATGCGAAATGTGTAAAGGAAAATGGCAATGAGAGTTCCACAAAATGCACTTATGTCTCGGGAGTTTTTTTTACATTCTACAACACAACGTACCGGAACGTATATGGCAATCTGATTATTTTTTTTTTGCTCCTTGAACCCGCAGAACCAACACGTGGGAGAAGAAGTTTAGATATAGCTAAGGGTACAAATATTAGTAGTAATGGAAGGAATTTTGTTTATTGGCTCCGCTGATACGATACTCCTGACTAAACGATTGAAAGCGATTGCACTGTTGCTGTTTGCGGATAAGAGATCGATTGGATGATACCTACCCGGGGAAAGGGATCTGTCCGGAATAGTAAATTATGAGCAAAGTAAAAATGCACTAACGACACAGAACGCTATTAGCAGCCTCGTCAGTCAATACTTTAGTGTTCGTTTGTCACACCTCTCCTCAGTATGTCTGAGGTCCCACATTTCTGCACAGATTCGTACCTTAACCACATCGTTTTGTCGTTACGTTACCGTTTACCTGCGATGCGCACACCATACTTACGTAAGGGAAAAAGGTTGCAAATGCGCAGAGAACAAAAAAAACGTTAGCTATTGTATCCCTTCCTACGTCCACGCGTGTACATTTGTGATGCGTTGGAACAATTGTTGGGACAACGACGACAAGGACGATACTGTACCGCCGAGTTCTGATACTTGAGAAAAAAAACAAGGAACCGCGTGGTGTACCTACTAACCACCGGGAGGGGGAGTGCGCGGTCTAAAACGTGGCGGTATGATGTACCTAGCAGCATAACCGTTGCCTTTCGGTTATGTGTATGTATGTGTGTTTTTATGTGTATTTCGTACATCAAATTTTTGCTATTTTACCTATTTGCTATCATCACCACTGATCGTAACACCTCCGGTATCGGCAACATACTAACCATCATATTGTCATTAACCATAACAGCAGCAGCAACCGTAACCTCGGCCGGCACCCGTACCTCCAAATGACACAATCAATGAATTTACAGAATTCAATTAAGGACTTACGATTCGTTTGCGTGTAACTTACAACAGGCAGTTTACCGTCATTATTACCACATCACAATCAGCTTACCCATGAAGTACGCGTTTGCGAATACTTACATACGGCTGGCAAATGAAGCGTTTCCGTTCCGGGTTCAGTTTATGCGATAGAAAGTGTGTATTCACGGACCTACTATTGAGCACATTTACGATGTAATATCGACAATTTATTCGAACACGTCCCATCATTCCCGTCAATTCTCCTCTGCTTACGGTTTGTGCCGTTCACAGAACATTCATTGACGGGAGTCACAAGTATGTGCCCTAGGGCCAAGTTGCCATTAAACAAACAGGCGTTACGCTGAGTTGGGGCACATCAGCGTTACATGCTACAATCACCCACCCTGGGGTTAAGCCCGAAGAGTTCGCTACACTCCGTGATTGAAGATACTACTTTCGTTTTCTGCTGCTGTATGGATGGAAATGTTCAGGAAACAATAAAGCGACCGACCGGGTATAAGTTTTGATCTTCTCTTACCAATTTGCAACTACGATTGCCTACACATACAAACCTACCCAAAACGTGTACCTTCTTTAACAGAGTACGTGTGTGATTGTGTGTTGCTGGGTTGTAAGTTCCGCAGAGCGAAATCTACAATATAAAACGGTTACTCAAGCTTATCATTTTTGGAGTTAAATGAGCACTGGATTAAACCTCTTACGTTGCTTTTTATCGTTACATCCTGGACGCACCAGAGACAACCTAAAACCGTGCATTATGCACCATACGATGTAAAAAGCTTTGCGATCACTTTTTGGAAGAGTCTTGTTATCTGTGTCACTACATCATACACTTAGTCTAGACAAGCATACTAACCAACGCGTAGAATAGAAACAGTCGAGAGCTGTTTCTAAGGGCAAAGCAGACGACTTGGGTCGTTCAACTGCATGTAAAACTCATACAAACTTGCGGTTGACAACCGATCCATCGATTCTTTACAACACACCGAGCGTGTGTACGCTAAAACGGGGGAGGTCGTTTGGATGGATGGAACCAAACTGGAGCGATTCCAGCAGGAGTCGTAGCTTCAAAGGAAACCACTACGAAACCGTTCTTCCCGGTACTTACCATGCATGTCTCGTTCATGTTCATACTCAATAAATGCGTATCCACGCGGTTTGCCCGTTTCCTTGTCGTTGTTCATAATAATCTTCTTTATATTACCGTAAATTTCAAACTCTCGTCGAAGTTTTGATTCCGAGGTGTCATAGTTCTGCAAAGGGAAAGGCACAATAAATGATATAGCGAAAACGTAAGGTTGCT
This sequence comes from Anopheles funestus, assembly GCF_943734845.2. Lineage (NCBI taxonomy): Eukaryota > Metazoa > Arthropoda > Insecta > Diptera > Culicidae > Anopheles > Anopheles funestus. Next base: position 3,208,630 of record NC_064599.1, read on the forward strand.
TGTGGTTTGTTGCACTTACAATCCGAGCCACGAACAATGTTTTGAACGGATCCTCTGTCGCTTCCAGTAGCTGGTTCGGATCCCAAGTAGCTATCTCTCTTTCGAGCTTGTAGGCTACCTGTTCCGCACGTTCCCTTCGACGCCTTTCTAATCGCTCCTCTCGCGTTTCCACTCGCGTCGGCGGTGGCGTATCCTTTGGATCCTGTGGGTAACAATGGGGTCGCGAAACAGGAGCATTAGCGGGTTGTATTTAGCTAAAAACTAGCACTTTATACTACACGAAGAGCCTTAAAACGTACCTCAAAACATTCCAAAAAACTTCCCACCCCTAAGTAGCCCTGTGATTTCTTTTCATGGGGCAGCTTGTCCGGAGGCGGTAGGTACGGAATAGGGTCGCGGGGTGCGAACAGAGCAAGCAAGTTCGGAGGTAAATACTGCGTCATTTCGGTTCGATTTTTGACTGAACTGTATCACCCGGCAATGCACAATGGTTTTCACTTGAAAGTTAGGTGTGTTTTAAACATTGGAAATGCACTCCAAGCTTGTAAATTATCTTTTTCCCATCAGCACCAGCACAAACTGCATTGTTTGAGAACGCGTGAAGCAGAAGAAAACTACCTCCGGATGACAGTTGGAACGTCAACAATAGAGAAACGCTTCAGCGCTGTAGAAACGCTTCAACATTAAAATGTACGGTTGATGCGAGTTTAAAAAACTTACGCAAAATCAATTAAACTGAAAAATGATAAAGGAAGGTTAAAACGCGTTTTGAAGTAATGGAGAACAATACACAATATGTTGCAAGCCTTAAAGAGGGTAATTATTTTCTGCAGCACTTTATATGCATTCAAGAAGTGTTGATTGCTAGAATAGGAACGATTTTATTTGTATAATTAACACGTTGTGTGCCACACTTATTTTGGTGATGTTTCCTAGCACGCCACGGCGTTTTTGTTTACAAATTGACTGATTTTTGATAGACATGGCCCCCCAGGAAATGTAAATTTCAAACTGTTATTTCTCCGCGGAGATACCACATTTTTACAAAAAACCTTCGGCAAATATGCAGATTAGACTTTAATGAACCTAATTATATAGTTGGTTTTCGGAAATCCTTAGTAAATTAATTTATAAAAGTATATTTTTAGGATGCCTTTTTTCGAAAAATCTGACGTTTTGTTCATATTGCTATCTCTTGTGAGGCGCCGTTCCATCGTCTGTTGTTCAAGCATATATTTGTCTCACTCGCACTGCAGACAATCAAACGGCGCGACATAAGAGATAGCAATATGAACAAAACGTTAAGATTTTTCGCAAAAAGGCATCCAAAAAATATACTTTTATAAATTGATGGACTGAAGATTTGCGAAAACCAACTATGTAATTAGTTTCATAAAAGTCTTATCTTATTATTTGCCGAAGGTTGTAAGTAGAAAAGCGCAGCCACCGCGTAAAAATAACAGTTTGAAAATGACGACTACTGTCTATCAAAAATGATAGACATGGCCCCCCAGGAAACTTCACTGTATATCAAAATTGATAGACATGACACACAACGTGTTAAAACAGAATATAGAGCAAAATGATGAATTGATTGGCTACCTTGTCATCCAGAACAATTCTAAATAACAGGAGGAAAAGCTGCTCATAAATCGGAAAAGTGAGAAAACCACTCTACCGCCCTGTGGAACAGCGTGAAACTTCCGCCCGGTGAAAGATCTGGTACTTAGGTGGTGTGTCGCTTCACAGCTGTCAAAAAAATTCCCGAGCGTGTGTTTGTGTACCAGTGTTTGTGTGTGCCCTTTAAAACGAGAAGAAAAGATACGCATCTCGTTTTTTGGATGTGAGGTAAAATTACGCGCTTTTGCTGTGCATTTGCACTTCCGTGTACAATTTGTGCGTGTTCCCCGTTGCCGCAACGGTGCAGTGACCTGTGCAGTAGAAGGGGTGACAAATAAACAAAACAGTACGCGGTGCACGTAATCGTGTGTCGCCACCACAGAGCCAGTGGATCTGGAGCCCTTAAGAAGTGCGTGTGGAGGATGGAATGCGTAGTAGGAGCGGGTGTTTTGGTGTGCCGTGTTATTTCCCCTACTTTTCCACTGTTATTTTTTTGTTGTTTGTTGTAGCGCGCTATGGACGCACGCACGCACGAAAGACTCGTACCTGCATTGTGAAATCAATGCGTAGCGCTTCGAACGACGAGCACCCGAAGAAAGGAGCGGTGTGTGTGTGTGTGCGCGCGGCGGAACGCGAATGCACACACAATTCTCTACCGTTTTCTGATAGCCATTTTGCTTTGGCAGTGCGTGCAGACGGTAAAGAAACAAAGAAACATTAAAACACGACGTACGAAAAGCAGCGAACGAGTTATTCTTTCTAGCAGCAGCAGCAGCAGTATCGCGACCGTGCGTGTGACGCCGTTGTTACGATCTTATCTGCTGGGCGAGTGAGCTTAAATTTGTCGCGTTATCAGAGATATTGCATCCCATCTACTTCCCAGGCCTCTGCCTGCCACCCAACCAATGCTTCTTCTCCCCTTTCGAGGGCCTATGTGTCTTTCGTGGCCGTTTGATGAAGGCATCCCGAAGAGTAATGACAGGTCTCCATAGTTGTTTGTTCGTCCGAACCGGCGTAAACGAATCTAATCCAAGGAAACCATGCAAACAATGAACAAATCTTGCGCTTGCAGCAATCATCATCTGGCATTTGACATTTCTCTGTCGGAATATCGCAGATCGCTTCTCCGCCGGCACCCCTCTACCATCCAATAATCAATGCATTTCTTTTCGATTTTAGGTATTTTGTGTTAGCCGAACTCCGTAGCGTTTTTTGGGGGAGTAACAAAAGTACGTCACAATCGATGCATCCCGTACGCGTTCGATCGAAAAGTTCCCGAATCCTTTTGATCCTTCCGCGTTTGCAACGTTCGTAAAGTGTGTGTGCGCGCGTGTGTGTGTCTTTGTATGCACATCTTTGGTGTTGTACCAAACCCGATTCCCTCCCCGGTAGTAGCCGTTTCGTATGTACAGTGGCATTAAATTCCGATCGTAATTTTAGTGGCTAAACAAAACAGAAACGAAACAAACAGTTGTGTTTATCATCTTGTGTGGCCTTGCCTAGAAGCGTTCGGCGTTCATCTGTGCGAAAACATCGCGAATAGTTTGCCCCTTGGCGTGTTCTGCTCTGGATGCCCCAACGGTGTGGCCAACGATCGTCGTGTCCTGCAACTTCGTGCACCGTTAAAATTCTATCAAATATCGCCGGCAAGCAGAACGTTTACGTGACGAGGCAGGGAAAATGTTTTTCGGTAAGTTGGATTGCATTCGATACCCACCATCAAATCACTCCGGTTGCTGTGATAAACGTTTGTGAGAATATGGTGTGTGGCACAAGATTCCAAAATAAAGGCACACGAGAGTGCTTTCGTTCTTTAAATGAACGTAACAAAGACTAGCACCTACGCTTGGCGCGCAAATCATTGCCTGTATGAACTTCGGCACGAAGGGTTTTTTACATCGAGTCACCAAATGGAACACAATCATAATATCGATATGATTTTAGCTACCGAACAAACGACGAATAGTAATCATGGCCGAAGCTAGGCAGAGGAGAAATCAAATGCCCACGGTAACTGATTAGTTTGCAACCTGTGCACGGAAACAGTCGAAATCAGAGGGCCGCAAGCGTACGCAAAAACCCAGTGGTGCTGGTACGATGGCACGCCGCACAACAAGAAGAAACAGGCAGCGGAAGGCTGCTTCCACCGTGAGCCACCGGTTGTGGAATGATAAGAGAGATAGGAGTGGTTTTAAAATCATACCGAATGTACACAGTGCACGTAATGCTAGGGAAACACTCGTCACTGCAATGGGTACAACCATTCAAGAAACGGCCGATGGTAGGTGCAGTTTAGTACCGATAGGTTGTTGTACGCATCATCGAGCTGCGACCATTGGCAGCTGGTGTTCGATGTTGCATAGCCGAAGTTTTCTTCTAAAGAACCGTTAGAACCTTTGCGTACGAACGGTTTATGTTACTAGGCTTTCGAACCAGCTAAAACCTTTTTTTTAGCGTGCTGTACGCCTTCTACGCGTTGTGTAAGTGTGTGGAGAAATTACGTTTGTCAATTATTTTGCATTAAACGCTTGTCGATTGTTGATTTCGAACGTGTTTGATGTTTATTTGGTGCCAGAAATGTGCCGGTTGTAGTTTGTTTTGATACCATCGTTATGTTGACCTCTTTAAAGGATACAAATTAAAAGTGAATAGGCTTTAATTTGATTTAATTAAAATCAAGACGATGCGGACAGCTAGGATAAAGCTGAGGAATTTGTTTTACAATTATCAGTTAATAACACAAAGCGACATCTGTTGGAATTGCGCGACGTTACAGTAAGCTTCCGCAAAAAGCCGCTCGAATGCACGATAGCGCTACTGTGCATGGTGAAGCAAAAGGCAATTCGCTCCAAATTTCGCTCGGCAATGTAAATGGTGAATATAGTCAGGGCACAGGATCGTTTTGTAATGTCACCATCACCACTCACGATGTTTTTTCACCTATTTTTAGTTAATAAAATGTTTCGTATTTCAAAATTATTTTTCAGCTCCCAATTTCGGCGACTTGGTCGACGAAAGAGATCCGGTTAGTTCTCTGAAGAAGATCGCCACTGCAAAGGAAAAACATGCAAGGTACGTTCAATTCTTTTGTACATCTGTTTTATCTTTTACCACTGATTACAGAATTTATTTACATCACAATGCATTTTTCAATATAAATAATGTATAATTCCCTTTTTTTGTATAATGTGTACTTTACCCGTAGCATGTGTGTTTGAATAACCCGTAGTTGGTAAATCATAATTGAACCCAGACTGCACGTCTTAAGTATAATTCAGCTTACAAACGATGGTACTGTTCGGCAACAAAAACGAGCCTAGTAAAAAATCTTGTCACTGTCTCATGTCATCACATAAACAAGCAAGCACCACACCAAGCGCAAAAAGTGCATAATGTAGCACCGCTACAATGTTGCCGCCAGTGGTCTGCGGCGTACATTATCCGCGAACCAGAAACGCGACATCGGCCGTTTTGGCAAACGGTACTGACTACCTCAACACGAAAGCATTTAAAGACGCTGGTACGTCAATAAGACGCGCACTAGACGGCATCGTGTGCACAGACCGGGTATCCCATCCGACGACACTAGGCGAGCAATTAAGGAGAATCGCAATTGCATTTGCCATACAGATCCAAACCGTTATGGATAAAAGAGACATATTCTTAGCCCATAGAACGACGGGTGCTCCGGATCAGTAGGCAACGAGGAACGGGATAAGGTTTGAATTTCTTACCCCATCCAACCGCAGGATGGTCGCAGCGACCGGCAGAGCCACTCGCGCGTACTGGTGGAGCACGTCATCGAAGGGAAATGAAGGGAAAAACGGTCTCGAGCACATTGTGGTGGAGTGTGGCAACGCAGACCTTCGGCACAGACCGGAAGCGATTCTCAATTTGCCGCGACCGAAGAATACGAGCGTGTCTAGACGTGCGATGTGCATATGTGTACTTCACACGTGTCCAGCTGTATGTGTACGGGCATGTTTGGCTGTGTGTGCTGCATATGTGCCGTCAAGATGCACTCTGCGCCAGCAATGCGCCACTAGCGAGACGGACGGCAATATATGTATACATATATAATTATAATTCGACCGTACGACGGATTGAATTTTTGCACTTCACTTTGTCGTATCTCTTCTTGTTGCCATCTCGTCGTACAGTGGGGCACGCTTTTCGTCGCGACGAGATATCAACTGAAATACGATTGTGATCTTTTGTAGAAGCGCCACCTGGCGGTGGGTAGCACGATTGTCTTTTATAGGTTTTAGCGTATGTTCAATCAGAAGAAGAAATGCATAATCCTTTAAATAAATGTTGAAAATTCAAACTGAAGGACATTAATTTGCCATTACCAATGGGTTCTCTTTCACTGTAAGATGCACAATAAAATAAAACAAAACCTCTCGCGTTGTTCACAGTCTCACAGCTTGGACATTGCATTTATTACGATAACGTGCAGATTCGTACGCTGTGTCTCAATAGCTGCATTTCGATCGTTCGCTAATTTTCCTCTCGTTTCGCTCTGTGGTGGCACATTTCTTGTTGCGTTTGGTTCGCGCCTTTTCCCTCGCAACGTGGGCAAATTAAGCCAGTTGCGCTTCGGGCTGGGGGTGTTGATGTTAGTCTGTGGTTTGCCGTTTGAAGGCTTAGTTGGTCGTGTGTGTTGTTTTTTTTTCGTTGTTTGCTTTTAGTTTTTTTTTTGTTCCTTTTTTTTTCGCGAAGTGTTGATCTTGTTGTTATATTTGATATTTTTAGCATTAACACTTTTTGTTACCGGTCGAGACGGATTTTCTTCTCCGTAGGTATTGCTTTTTGCCCCTTTTTTTGCTGCCGTCTGTCGTCTGTGCAGTGGTTTGCACCCTGTGTGCGTGTGTGTGTGTGCATATACACGCACAAATTCGAACATAATTTTAGCACACCGCGATCGTCTAGACACACGAGAAGCGCGCTTAAAACGTTAATTTTTTCGCATTTGTTTTGCAATCTATTTTCGGTATATTGTGCGTGTGTGTGTGTGTGTTCGTGCATTTCTCATCCGTCTTCTTGGCATTCATGGCGCGGAAGGATAGCTTTACGAGAGCCGGTTCGGAAATGCGTGTGTGGCAAAAGAAGAAAAAAGAAGGAAATGTGCGATGATCAAACAGCAGGAGCAAAATGTGTTTTCTGTTTAGGGTTGATAAATGGTTGTGCTTCATTTATAATTTTTTTATTTGTACTAAATGCAACAATGAATAAAACATGAAATAGCTTTATTAAATTATAAAACTTTTTGCATGCCGGAAAAAAACAATTATGGAAAAAAACACACACGAAACTAAAAAATTGTTTATTATCCAATTGCTTTCCTTCACATTCTACAACTTCATCATGCACGGAGAACTGTCGCTGCAGCGTGTATGTATGCACTTTCTACGCACGTTTCTGTAATTGCAACAATGTAACGGTGGCGAATTGTTTGTGCATATGTGCTGGCGAGGTAAAAGAATGGCAAACCGTGTGAAGGAACAGATAAGGAAAAGTGCACCATGAGTCGCTTTCTAGTCGGTTCGAAGGAAACTTCTCACCGTTCCAGTAAGAGATGTGGATGGCTGGATCTGGAAAGGGGACGAAATTGGCACTGCATCTGGAATGGGGGACTTGGGGAGAGAAGGAGGAAAGGTAAGGTGTTGCAAAGGACGGTGGACATACTGCACGGGAGACACCAATATGCGGCACCGATACCGACCGAAAGTGTGAGCGAGTGAATGAAGAAGAAAGATAGAGAGAGAGCGAGAAAAAGGCGAAACTGCGAAACCAGACGAGGTCGACGGACGATGGTCGCTTTCGACGAGTTCCCGACCTACTTCAATGTGTCTGGCGTTTCATTTCATGTTGTTGTTGTAGCCGTTGTGTATGCGCCAGGTTACTCAAAATGTGGTTCCCTTCTTGTCCGACGCGCACATTCCCATCAAACCCGAACTCCCCCCTTGTACACACATACGCACAGCCGACGGGGATGTCACAGTGACACCCCGGGTTCTTTTTCCCTTTTGGGGTACTAATGAACGTAACCGGCAGCAGACTCTGGTGGAAGGGTATAAGCAGACAGACAGGCCTACCAGACACGGGAGGGCCGAGGGGTGGGAGAGGGAGGACAGGGGGAAGGAGGGAAGCCGACGACACTGAGATAGATGCAAAATAGCACCACCATTTCGCAAAACTCATTTCCCCTCGTGCGGAGAATGTGTCCCGAGTATTTTTTTTTTTTGTTAGGACCGACTTCTCTCAGATGCAGCGAAAAGTGCATGCGAAAAAGGGGTGAACACGTTTTTCACCTCCATCCGTTATTCTTCCCATTCTTCCCCGCAGCCAAAGCTAACCAAAGCGACAGGATGTGTTTTTGTCGCACGAAACACACATATACGATGTATCCTTTTTAGTTTAGTGGCCGTGGAAAATAGGGAAAAGTGGATAGAGTGAAATTTGGGTATGATTTCACTGTTGTGCTGCGTTGCTCCTGAATCACGGAACACTGGGGGCTTCCACACTGGTTCGAACTGTGCAAAACGTGTATTAACATGTGTATGTGAAAAAAAAGAATGGAAAAACGATGCGTGTGTATGCGCTGCTTCTTAGGATGAGCGGCCCTTCGGAACTGGTTTCAGCTCTCCCGGTTTCCGGTGGTCTGCAACGTAGAGAGTCCTCCTGTGCTGCCGTCAATTGCCTGCACCAGACTGCCCTCGGTCGATGAGTTTTGTGATTTCTTCTTCTTCCTTCTTCAATTGGTCCTTGAGAAGTATCTGTCGAGACTGGCGGAAAGAACCAGCTGACAAAAGTCCTATGCAATTGAAATCATCCGGTGCGCACGTTCGGTACGATTCGGGGCTGGGGTTTTTTTTGTTGTTGCTTCATCCACTTCTCTAGCGCAAAGAATGGGAACAATTATAATCGAATTTATCTGGAGTTAGATTTCCCGCACCAATGTCCATGGATCCATGCCGGGCAGACGGTCCTCAGGTACTAGAGCTGAGTTTCCCTCCGCCGAGGAGAACCCTTTTGCGCACGGGTGCTTAATTGCGATTGGCCCTAGGAGTGCGGCTACGAAATCCTGTTCCTGGTGTCCCCCTTTAACCCGTAAACCCGTCCCCGGGATCTAGCAAACACATACTGTGTGATAATGTGCTAACTTGCATGTGTGTGAAAGGTAGGGTTAATAGCCTGTTCTTTTTTTTTCTTTCTCTCGTTTGCCGGAACGTACTTTGCGCGCTATTACACAATTGAACTGTGCCCGCCCGGTCACTGTAAATCAGAACTTCATTATGTTACGATTATTTTAATGATAATTACAGTATGAATTGAGATTTTACCCGGTTTATCGCAGGATTGCTGTCAATCTATCGCAAAACTTTTGTTGGATCGTCTGATGTGACTCTTCAAACATGGCGGACGAAGTGCCTTATGTTTGCCCAAGTTTTTGAAGAAAAATGTTGGCTGACAGCAACTTCAACAGTATCTCAGTAACTTTTCCAATTGATAACCTTTACAGATATTCAAGACCTTCGCAAGGTCCTCGTTACCTCCGAAGAAGAGGTGATTACTTGCTGCAATCAATTACTAGAATTCATATTCCACAATTCCTTGAAGATCGTACTCCTTGTATTTCTTGAAGATAGACTTGATTCCAGCCAGAGTCTGCTTCTTGGGCTCGCCGAAAGACGTCGCATGGCGCAATAAATGTTTTTGGGTGGCCACGTACTGGAAGTATTGATTGCTCAACTTTACTACAATGTCATTATCTAAAAGCTCGCTCAATTCCCTTACGATCGTATCCAATACTGGGAACTTCCAGCAATTGTACTGGCTATGGATCTAGAGACCATCTAACATGAATGTCTTAGACATGATGTTAACGGATATTACGGCTTTAGTTTGTTTAGAAACAAACTAAAGCCGTAATATGCAAACTAAAAAAAATGCAACATTTCAGACATATTAACCATCTGGCAATAGTATTTTTGTTCAATTTTTGGGGATTTTAGAACCACCACGTTAGGCTGCTGTTTTATATGGAACCACCTTTCACCAGTCCCGCGTATCGTTCGCCCAACCATTCCGTCTACACAACCGATCGGGTATCCAATTATTGGCTTTAATTTATTTTGAATAATAAAATTAAAAAATGCTGTTTTCCTCCTTCTGGCCGGTGTGTCATTAATGCAATACAGGGTGGATCTGTAAAATGCATTCCGTCACATGCATGCATGGCTTAACGTGTAACCCGCGGTGGAGGGGCTACACTCTACATATAGTGCCAGGAGGGGAAAATGGAAAATGCGCACAACGAAAGGCACAAGGCATACGATCCAGCCAAAAAGGCAAATGGAACAAAGCGCAAGCACAGAAACAGTAATTTTGAATTGTAAAAAAAAAAACACACACACACGAAATTCCAGCCACGATGCTGATGGGACTAAGGGTTGGATGCGGTAAAATTGTCCGAAAATTATGTGTGTATAATGGTGGAATTACAAACATAAAAACGGCATCGTAAAAGATGGGAATTTTATTCCATCCTGGCCGGTTCTGGCTTCCAGGGACAGCTTCAGGAGAGGGAATGGGTGCTGGGGGTCTTGAGGTTTCTAATGAAGGGCGAAGTGAATGTGCATTCCGTCGCGTGCATTTTTCGGACCTGCGGTTCCCGGCTGCTTAGTCATGTGGTAAAGAAGTTATTTGGTTGGATATATGGCGGGTGTGGTTGATCATTTCCATTTTTATGTGTTGTTTATTTGCTCCTTACGGGGTCGAGCGCGTTGTCGAAAGCTTTCGCTACCGTAAGGAAAGTGCTGCAACTCGGAGTTTAAGTAGCGCAACGTGTTTGAAACATGGGAAAGTTTCAAAGAAAGGAACTTTTCTTCTATTGTCATATTCACGTTTTTTTAAAAAAAGGAAACTATTGTAATAATGTCTTCTTCAGCACCGTTCGAAGCCAATAATAGTTTTTCTATAACGTAAAAAAAATCCCTAAAAAACATAATTCTTACAACTACCTTCATTTAGTGTTGACACTTACCATTGGTGCCGTATCTAATTTATCGCTCATTAATGTACTTTATTAGTGAAAGTTAATGATCGGAACAGCTCCCTTACTAATGTGCAGTTCGGCCGTAAATTTGATCAATTTAAAAAATGAAACTTATTGCTTCGATAAGCATGACATTTTGTGGATGAAATTTGTCCACCGTATTGATTAGCCCACCGGGAGCTAGAAGTCCTGAGGTGATCTTCCTGCTGGAAGTGTTCTGCATTAGGTTGTTACTCATACTTTTTTTGAGGGGCTTTCAATTTTTATTCATTTTGACTGTGTTTCCCTTGTTTTAGGTAGCGTCACTATCGACGATCTCGGACCGTCAGACGTTCCTTGCAACGTGTAACACAACGTAACGATGAAGAAGTGTTTGGGGTACCTTGCTACTGAGCAAGCAGACACTACACAGATGGCGATCGCGATTGAAGGAACATGTTAGAAAAGTGTGTCTGATAAAAAAGGGACCGAATGATGGGTTAAGGACCAGCAAATGTTATCCAGCTTGATCTGGTGCCTGGATAATGAGGAGCCGCGTGTAGCGGTTTTCGAAAGGGCTAAGGAACTCCATCGCCTTGTCTTTTTTTTCGTCTTGGATACATTTGTTCAGCACACTTGTGCCGCATGTTGCGCTTCTCTTAATCCTTTGCATTAAACATGTTCATCGTAAGGGCACCTGTCGGTGTTACGCACCTTTTGCGCACGTGGACATTAACGTTTAAAGACATCCGTGTGTGTGAGTGTTTGTGTCCACAAGTTGTGGCATGTGTTAGGTTAGTTAGATTTTAGGAACTTTGAAGGTAATAAGGGTGGAATCAAGGCATAAGGCTCGTGTTTGGAAATTAACACTTCCATTTCCTATTCTTATGTACCTCTTGTTAGACGGCGATCGTGGATAGGATCGAACTTCCGGATATAGTACCAGATTGGAAATATGAAACTTTTGCCGTGGAGGTTCAAGTTACCTTCAAGAATAGGACATAGAACTTTAACTATGTGTTTATAATGCAAAATGTTGAATATTAAAACTAAATTCATTGAAAGAATACAAGGTATTACGTAAAACTATTCCTAGAATTATTGCCCTTGAATTCTGGTTAAATTGTTTTTGGATTCCTTGTTGCACCAAATTTAACGATCCAATCATCGTTGCACTGATTTCTGGTTAGCCCATTCACGTTTTGCCATTTTTCTCCCTGACCATCGATTGGTTGTTTGTTGGAACCATTTAACGGGAAAATAAGCGATGATGCCAATTAATGGTTTGAACTGAAAATTAATGATCGCACCACATATCACGGACCCCTCTGTGTACGACTGGGCCATCATATCCTTAAGTCCATTATAGGGCTTTGGTGCGAAGTGATGTGTAGTTTTTGGTAGGAAAAATGTTGCGGAAAACTTTAGCAAAACCCGTGTGGCACCCAGGGCAAGGTAGACTCATCCATCATTTGCGGGACGTACTTTGCAAACGTTCGCCATAAAGCAATTCCTCACGCTGTGCGAATGTGGTTGATGACAATTGGGCGGTGGTGGTGGTGATGCTGGTGTCACGGATAAAACGGAGCGGAACTATACCAGCACATGCTTCACTGCACACACATGCACTGTTGCACCATTGTATCCTTTGCACCCTTGCACGCCCACATCGGACATGATGGGTTTTCTCCCCCCCGCCCTCCCCCCCTTCGATGGTGTCGTCCTTGCCGCACTAGTTTCGCACTGAAACATGCTGGACAAGCTACGAGACGCTCTCGTCCAATCAGCCGGCAAAAATGAGAAATTGATCATCTTTTCATGGGTAACAGATGTGCGTGCATTGGTACGGGGATGCATCTGCAAACCGCTTGGTTGGCAAGGATATTGGAAAGGATCACAGAAAAGGGAATCACAACTTACCTTACCAAAACGGGGGTTTTGTGGTGAACCGTGCTTCGGTACGACACAAGGGTTCTGGAAAACTGTTCCGTTCCGACAGTGCAGCATCGAATTCATGTATCTGTCGCTGGGTACACGCTTTTCTAGTACAGCTCAGGGTATGATGCTGAGGAAAAACAAACATTACGTTCCCGCTTGATTGGCTGAACATAAAATGACAATCTATCTTTAATCAGCGTACCAAAGTATCTCATTTAATGCAAGCACACCTCTATCGCCCGCTCGATCCCATCGATGGGGCAAGGCCGTACAGTGTAGTCTCGTGGGTGTAGTACGTGACATTTTAATTTCAATTAACTTTTATTCAATCTCGCATCGACGTAGTAAGGTGAAATGATTGATTTTTAAATGTTGCCACTTGATGCAGTGCATTTTGTGCAGTGAAAACCCATGACATGAAGCAGTTGTTTGAATCTTTTATATAGTTTGTAATTTTAATTTACAATAGTTTTCAACACTTCAAGGACTAATGCAAGACTTTAATTTTTCAGGAAGTTGTTTTCCAATATTAAGAAAATAAATTCGTTTTCAATATTATGTCCAATATTGAGGAAATAATAAAGCCGAAAACGTAACGAATTTTGAAAAACAATTGATATACTTTTTTGGAGAATTATCGTGTTACTAGAATGGAAATATAAGGTCAATATCTGCTTATATTATTTAGCCAAAATCTCTCTTTTAATCGTACTTAAAGTACTTCATTTCTTCCAAAACTATTGGAGTTCTTCTGTTCGGCTTAATCTTTTACATAATATTGGATAGGAAATTGATTTAACTCTCGCAATATTGAAAAACCCCAGAAATCAAGTTGATGCTATAATTTTATTCTTTGTAAATTATCGTCTATTCTTCTTGAAGATTCTTATTACTTTATTTGAAGGATCACTAGAAGCTAATATTTTAAACATGGTAAAATGGGTACAGTTCAACTTATAATTTCTATAATTTTCTGATGTTAAGTAACCTGCATTTAGCAATTTTGAAGTAACGTTACCATACATTAATATGTCGTAAGAGCACACAGCTTCCACCGTACAGCGTGATCAGTTTCTGTTTGTCATCGTTTTCCCGGTTTGTCGTTTGTTGCTGTAAATGTCATTTCGATCCAACATCTGTCCCATTTTTTTTGTTGCCCGGACTGAAGAGGTAAGGATGGAAAAGCATACTGGCAGGATGTTAAAGAGAATTGCCAAGCTAACATTTTAACACTCAGAGAGGGAGAGAGAGAGAACGCTCGTTCAACGAACGGGGAAGCACTCACCCGGCGTGTCCTTTTTCCTGGAAAAGCAAACCTGTGAGTTCCTGGTTCGTCCGGTGCGGTTTTAATGCTGCCTACGTTGAGCGCACCCAGCATGCAGTAGCGTTTGGGTCTCTGGTGTGAGAGACCTCCGAAAAAAGGGATGGTACCACCAGGGAACAAGGAACAAAGGGATCTGGATCTGGAGGGAAACGCGGTAAACCAAGCCAAGCCGACCCGAAACGGATGCGGTTGCCTCAGAATCACGAATCTGTGGCCTGTCCTACGGAGCCCTTACACACATACAACCCAATGTATAGATTAGCTCAACACACACAGGCACACAGGCACACATAACTTTGGTGTATGTTAAAACATTGTTTGAAATTGTTGTATGATGATATTCCGTTTGAAGTTGTATTTAAAAGTTAAACACAAACGGGAAAGAAGCACCAGGATAAAGCGAGACAGAGGGATGATCGTCGGAAAAAAAGTGTGGAAGGGAACGGATCACGGATGGGGTGTTGTAAAATGGATTGGCTTTGAGTTTAGAAGGTGAGAAGCCCACGAAAAGGGAGAGAAAAAAAAGGACCCCGAAACAGCCCAAAACAACGAAACCTCGAGCAGGCCAAGGGACGTATTCGGACGGTGGAAGACCCAGCAGAACCCAAGCCCACGGCACGCAGATGTTGTCGATGGACGGATGGATTACAACACATCGTTTCGTGTTTTTATCGAGCGTTCCTCGCGCACACTCCTCAGAGCTCGAGACTGCCCTGCGATACTTCAGCTGTCGCTTGGCACATTCGGGCCACATTTCGTACACCAATCTTCAGCAATAACAGCGTTTTTTTTTCCCTTTTTTTTGGACTTTGGGATCAACATTTTGGACAGCACTGCCCAATCCCGCGCCCGCGTGTGTGTGTGTAGGTCGCAAATAATTGCAACCAGAGACCTAATGATGGCTCATTTGTTGTTCCAATGCAAATGAGTTTTCGCTGCACACATGGAGTCGGGATTTTGAAACGATGTTTATTTGCTTTTTTGTTGGGTTCAGGTTTTTGGGACACCATCCTAATGGAACGGTAGACACAAGGCACTTACTAACTGTGGTAATGAGTGTAGCTCATTTTCGTATCCTTAACCATCACTAGTTGAGCCACGTTAAGGATGATCGTACACTTGCGCTAACTGCAGTGCGATTAAAGTAATGGGCCTCTCGTGTATATTGTGGGGCTTATTAGGAAGCTTCATTAAGGTTTACTATAATTTGTTTTGTCGCATTTCCCACCTTCAAATGACAATCATATCATTCGTCAATAGTTTTTTTTGTGAAATATGATTTATTTATAAATCCCTTTACTGTAATGGTCAATGGATCTTGTCCACAAAATGGCGTAACATGATACTGAATAATATTTGTACTTTATTCAATTGTAAAATATAAAATGGTAGAAAATTTTCTTAGTGATCTTTTCCTTCTGTTGTGTTTAATTTAATTACACAATCCAGCAACAGAAATTAAAATTATTTTAAAATAGAAAACAGACATAAATCAGAGAATTAAATCGATTTTTGATACAATAAGTTTGTGAGACAAATTTGATTTGACCTTTCCCTTCCCTCTCACTCTCGCTCTCTCTCTCTTTCTCTCTCGCTGTTGTTACCATCGATGTACAATTAATTTGATATTTAAACGAAGGGCAAGCATTTATTCGAAACCGTATTGCATAAATTAGCAGAATAGATCGATAATAATCGCATTAATAAGGAACCGTTTAGTGCAGGACGCTCGGAATTGTGTCGCTAAAAGGGGTAGGCGGTTTACCCTTTTTTTCCGAATGATTTCGAAACACAAATAGAGTGGGGTGATCGAAATGATATATAAGTTCAATCATGCGGGATTGAAACTTAGGCGCGAATACTTTGTCGCAAAACAGAAAAAAAATAAAGGCATATGGGATACACACCCAAGTCCCTTCCGCCGAGTTTTGGGCGTGCGTGTGTGTGTGTTGCATAAATTAGAAATTAATTTTTCGTCCTCCCACCTTCCATCGATTGTCGATATAAATTTTGTGCTCTATTTCGCTTCTCATACCCTGTAAGCCCCTTTGTGAATAGGGAAGAATTTCCAATACGTTTTCTTCGTACAAAAAAGCAAGGCTCTTAGAGCCTCTCAACCTTACATCATCTACGGAAGCGACCTTTCTTCGAGCTGTTGGTAGAAAACGTTGTGAATAGCATTTCGTCATCACCCCTCACCCTACACCCAAAACCAAAGTAAGCGTATTCGCGAATATGTGTGTCCCATCTCGTTTGCCGGAAGTAGCACCGGCATTATTGCACGTTGCTTCCGCCGTCGGATCCGCGTTCCACTGCTTGGGTGTTGGAGACAAATTTGCATACATTATGAAATGATTAAATAAAATTTATTTACCACCAGGGTGCCGTTCGAAACGCGGAAGCATAATTTATGACAACAGCGGGCGAGTGTGTGTGTGCACCGGTGGTCATGGTATTGGCGTCCTGTGGAGGGTTTTTGGGCCCGACCCCGCACGGGGTGAAAACATGCCATTGCAGGTTAACGAGAAGACAAATCAACCGTGGGGGGGTGGATGCATGATAAACAGTGCAAAAAGAAATGATTATTTGCCGCTTAGTTTTGCATATTTTCGATCTGAAGATATGTGTGGATATTATGCTACGAATGGGAAGATTAGGGTAAGGTGTGTAAAATGTTGAATAAAATAAATTGAACGAGTAATATTACTTTTTTATTGTGAAATACTTATGCTGTCTTATACTTAACTGCGGTTTGGTGAAATTCGAATTTTGAGTAAATAAGGGTAACGTAAAAAGTTATTAAAATATGTTCTAAAACACTTAAAAACCTTTCTAAAACATTCAAATAAACAAAGAAATGTTAAAGCCAATATTTTTGTTGGAAACTCTAATAGCGCAAGAATATCTTTTGCTGTCGTTTCAGTACAGAATAAGAATAATTTCTTCCCCAAAAAAATGTTTATTGCTTTTCCTGGTTGCTTGTTTAAGGTCTGTGCGCGACACAATTCGTTTACTTTCTATTGTTTTCATTACAATAGAACCGGGGCCCCATCATCTAGCCAAAACAATAAAATGCATTTCGTTGCAAAACATCAGTACAAACCGTCCGTCCAGAAGGGTCCTCGGCGATTGCAGCTTTTGGTCACTAGCGCATAATTGCATTTTAATCATCCGTCCGGGGGCTCTGGATGCTGAGAATTCTAGACATTGGGCAGAAGCGCCGTAGCTCAGTAAAATCGCATATCCTCTGAACAAGAAAATTATTTCGAAAAGGTGTGGGTTGGTGTTTTTTGTGTCCGAAAACACATTAAATTGTTTCCTTGAGCGGGGAAGGGTTAGGATCTCGGGTCCGCTTCTCGCAGCTTCGAAACGCTGCCCAACAATAATGAATTTCTCCTCAAAGCGGGACCAGCGAAGGGCAACGAGCTTCAGGCTCGTGGTTGTGTTTTAATTTTTCGGCTCCGGTTTGCGTGGTGCGGGGCCATTGGATAAGGGGCACTCGAGAAGTTTGAATATTGAACCGCCGAAATAAGGAGAGGCCTCTCCGTACGGAGTTGCACATCGTTTGCAGCATTCTGGCAGGAACGTGTGGCAGGCAACGGTATGCCGACCAACGATGCATTTCATTCGCAGCTGCCACTGCGCAGCTCGTGCCACTTCTCGTAGCTGAAAACAAAAATTGAAAGAGAAAATGAATTCGTAGCGTCCCAGCGACGGGTGCCGTGGAAGTATGGACCGGGGCGGGTGGATTGGGGGTGTAGCCGGTGGAAAAGGGACCGAAATGCAGAACACAGCCTGTGAGACGGGATAGAATTTCGGGGATTTATAATCCATTGCCACGTGCCACCGGCTTGTCTCGAGGTTTAAGCCAAAATAGATGATTTATTCCAAAATTTCTAACTTGCTGTTATAAAAAGGTTTTATTTTCTAAAACTTTACTCAACCAAAATTTAAGAAGCGAAAGTACTGCCAGTCGCTGGATGCTTTTCCCAATCATAACCATAATTCTGTTACGAATTTTAAATAGTAAAATAAAATAATAAATTTTTGGTTATAAATTTCAACACCATATCTTCCGGTCCCGCCAGCAAAAGGTTCGATGTTCTGTCACTTTTCTTGTGGTTTCGTTCGTTTCGTCTTATTCTCTGCAGGATGGCAGCTGCAACTCACAACGACCCAAAATGGCAGGAGTAGCAAAATACAGCCACATACACGGTCGGGCTTTCTTAAGTTTCCTTACTGTTGGAGCAAGGAACGTGGTAAGCCTCTGGCTAACAGGCGGCAGGATGTGTCGTCCCTAGCGCGATCGATGATTGCAACTAAACCGTCAGCGCACTCAGGCTCTAAAATGGGGAAATAAATTATAATCTTTGTAGAATCTTGCTGAAATTATTCATTTATTGCATTTTGACCGTCCGTTCGGTTCGTCGCTTCGTCTCTTCTTTTTCTTGCAAGTCTTCGAGTTCGGGTCGCGCAATCGGGCAGAGAGTTTTATGTTGTTTGAGTTTAATAGGTTGACTTTTGCTAATATTTAACGTTCTTTTCATGTTCAACTTTTTGTTTTAGTTCCGATATACTTTATTTTGTTTTCTTATTTTACGAACAAAGCTATGTTTTTGTTTAACGGAAAAAGAAAACCTTCCATTTTGAGCCATTCTTACGTCGAAAGGTCGAATTTATTATAACGTTTTTTATCTTTTAAGGAACGAAATATAAAACAATTACAAAAGATTTGATTGACAAATGTACTTATTAGGAGGTTCCTCTCTTTTAATCATAATAATTCGACACAAACTCATATTAAAGTGCATTTTCTGTCAACATTCTAATAAGGGTTGTCATCATTAATTGATGTCGTATGCAAATTTATTGCCAAAGTCTTAAGAAATTTATGCACAACACAATCGAGTCAAGTGCCAAGGATTTTTTTTTTTTTTTTTGGTCTTTTACTCTGCAATGTTTCATACTGCAAGAATGGTACCGCGATCGAGCATACATCGTTCCGGTTGTCAGCAGATGTTTACGGAAATCTTTTAGAAAGAGGAAGATAATTCCACGTTTCAACGTGCGTGTCGTCCCTCTTCGTACGTTGGCTTCACCATCACGCTGTGGAGCATCTCCAATGTCCGGCTGTGTCGCGCCCCGTACACACAATTGATATCGGCTCGTGCCATCGATCGAACGGAAATGGGACGGTATTGCCGGTTGAAAGTGTGCCACCGCACGTGCGGGATGGCTTCTATTTCTTGCTGCTTGCTGCGTGCTTTCATACCGAGATCTTCGTTTATCGCGTGCCGCCAGTTTCAAAAGCACAACGAGAAATAAATAAGAATTATGTCCACGGACCATCTGCGCGAAACGAACCCCAAAAAGGTAAAGGAGTAAAATCGTTTGGACAGGGGAAAAATCGCAAAATAGTTGGTTTGTGCAGGTGGTGGAGAACGCAACCAGAATCAGCGGTTGAAAGGGGGTAACGAAATCGAAGGACAGGTGGTTTTGTTACGATGGCCTTCTGGCCATCGTTTTAGTCAAATGTTCCACCGGTTACGATGGGTCAGTTTGATATTTTTTTTTCTTCAGGGTATTCCGAGCTTTTAGCAGTCACTGTGATGTGCCCTTTCAGGGGATCTTCATTTAAACGATTTTATTTTTTATAAGATACTAGCTATATACTTATAAGAATACTTTGGAAATTGTTCTCTTTAAAGTACATAAATGTTTCATGTATTAGACTAAAATTGGGAAACTCGAAAAACATTGAGTTCTGAGGACTCCATCTTAAACCCGTAACTAGAGACAGTAATGATGACTGATGGAGACATTAACGTCATTTATGTAAATTACAAATTTGTACTTGCCTAAAACTTGTTGGTAAAGATATTGTTACTCAATTATATTTCTTGATATCTAAGACCTAAAGATATTACGATCGCTTTTTTTTGCATTTCTGTAACTCCTACTTTAGTCCTTTAGACGACATCCTCAAGAAACTCAATATGGCCATTAAGTCCTACAAAACCCAATAACTGCTATAAAATAAAAGATCCTAAATTAATGTATGCAACAGCCGGGAACTATGTTTCTTATACACTGTACTATCGTGTTCGTGTGTATGAGATGCATTGTTCAACTTTTCCTCCCTCAAACGGCAGGACTAAGATGCGTGAGCAAAGGAGGATGAAGAAGGGTGCAATTTTTCAAGCGACAGTTTTCTATGCAGCTGCTTCTTGTGCATTATTCAAACCAAGCGCGTGCCTAACGAACACGACGAAACTCGACAAATCGGTTTGATTTGTATGACGATGTCGTCGAGTTGACAGAAGAAAAATCACTTCCGTCTTTAAGGATAGCAGGTTCGGATGGTGGAACTGGAGGCGGTTGCAGAGGTATATATTTTTGAATGTTCCACAAAAAGTACGCAATTTTAATGAAAAGCGAATTAAATTTGATGGACAGAAATACCACACCCTCTTGTCCCTTCGGTGTCGTCCGTTTCGTGAAGGAAGATGATGTGGAACAAATGCAACTTAACCTTCCAGTGTGACTACCAAGATTGAGCCCGGATTGTGTGTGTTTTCTTCAGTCGGGAGAAGGTGTCCTGAAGATTGAAAAAAAAGAACAGAAGATTCCCGAAATAAAGCAAACACCAGGTGATACTGAAACCGGGCGCATCCTGTGCGCTCGTTGTTGGTGCACTGTACGGGCAAGGACAAAAAAACGCAAGCGCTAAGGAGTGTTAAAAATAAAGTAAGGAGAATGAAAAAAAACGCACTCACACACAATATCCCTTCTTTGCGCACGTGGCACAACTTGGTTTCATCGCGAGAGTCCGCCCTCCGGCGCGGGTTGTGCATCCCAAACAAGGCGGCGAACAAGATTTTCGAATTCTCGACAAACAAGCGAAGGCTTTCTTGACGGGGACGGCTGCGACTGCATCCGCCTTGACATTGAATTCAATAAAAGTTGAGCGCCAGGTGGCTGCAGCCGTCGTCGTTCGCATCAAGGAGACGCTACGGATCGGTCTGTGGGTGATGCTAGGCGGTCGTCGTGTTCTATTCCCTTCCTCATATGCTGGTCGACACATGGCTCTACGATCTGTCGTCACTGTCTCTCAATGTCAATGTCATTGCAGGATTTTTTTTCTTTCTTTTTATCAAGGAAAAATGTGGTTTGTAAGAACAGAAAGAAACGCTTCAAATTGCAATACATTTCAAATTAAAGTAAGTTAAATATGATTTAAAAATATTCTTATGAAAATGTAAAGTAAAAATGAGATAAATTTTAATTAGTTTTGTCAAATTCGCGTCTAATTTGTTGACTTTTTTGTGAACATTCTTAAGAGCTTATTAAACCATTTACGTCAAACTAAATAGTCAGGTTTCTTAAGATTCGTTGTCAGTGAATAATTGTAATCCAAACATTTAATATTTCATCTATAATCAAATTAAACTTAAAGCAGAAATCATTGAAATTCACGCTTCTAAGGCAACCAAGCAGTAAATGAATACCTCTTTATATGCCTCCATCTTGAATCGTGTTTAATTCGTCTTTGATTGGCATTGTTTGTTTCTTATCTGCCGTCGAACAGACGACTGCTTACAAATCGGCACCGGTACAACAATCGTTTGACGCTTTCTTTACAAAATGTGGGTTTCAAACGCATAAATTCCGCTCCACTTCTTATGGTTCACCATTTTGGCAAACTGTTCAAAGTGAAATCTTTTGCCTCAAACCTTTTTCGCAATTTTCTGCACCCATCGTTCAAACGAAACACCCCGAAGGATTGTGTGTGCTTGTGTGCGATCAATTCGTTGCATCTCATCGATCTCTCTCACCTGCAGCTGTCCGCATTTGTTCGCAAAAATCGCATATTGTCCGCCAGCCGTGCAAGGGCTGAAGCGATCCTTTTAGCGTTTCTTCCCGTCCGCTGGCTTGGTGGTGGGCACTGTTCTTTTGTGAAATTTCTTCAGGATCTACTTTCTTCCAGCTTCGAAAACCCCGTACACGTTCTGCTTCTGCAAACGCGTCTAATGATGTGCGATGGTGCATGCAAGGATGGGCCGAAAATCCCTTTCGACGAGCTTTAAATAGTTCGCCTTTCCTTTTCCCAGATGTGCTTCTGAGCGTGTCACGGTGATTCGATTATATGAAGATAAATTTTCCATGATGCACACACACGGGAAATGGTTACAAGCGAGAGCAAATGTGATTTACGAGGGGAGTGAATCAACCCGACAAAAAGGGAAAAAAGTGGTGCAACGCGCGATGCACAATGGTTCCCGGTGGCAGCGAGAACGGGCTTTCGGAAATGTGCAAGCAATTTACGGCGAAACGTTTTGACGACGTCCAGCAATTGGAAAGTGGAAACCGGAGCGGTGCCAAAGCATAATGGTCCGCACCAGGGTTTAAGATATATTATTGTAACATTAATTGTGTTGGAATTGTGGAAAATACGATTAGTTGTTTTTTTTTCTTGTGTTCCTATTTATTTTCGTTCGGTAACGTAACATTAATGTCGAATAGGTCCAAAATTGGATCATGGGAACTTGTATCGATTGGTTCATATTCGCCTCGCAGGATGTGGTTGCTATTTGGGAGAACTATAAACCTCGACGGATTATTTTAAATTTTGGTTACTTTGTGTTTCCAAACTAAAACCTTGAAGAAAAAAAAACGATCATTGTTCATAATAAGGCAAAAAAATCCGAATAGTCAACCTATCTTGAGCTCCAGGAAGTGTCTCGCCTCATGAAGGAAGTGATATGAGCAAAAACATTTGTCTGCGTGCGTTCGGGTCCACTCCACAACACGGAAACGGAAGAAGCTGCTTGTCCTGTTTAGTTTGTGACAACCCGCAGAAATCATTGGTACAGTGACAGACAGTGCACTGTCAAAATCGCACACACCAGTGAGTGATGGCCTAAGCAACACAGCAGCAAGTACAGGAAAAGGTTCTCGCATTGTCGGGGAAATATGCATGTGCATATGCATGTTCTCCTTCTCCTATTATATCCACCTCATCAAAAAAGGGAGCGTACAAACCCCCGTTGCTATCGATATCCGATTACATACTCTGGTGTCAATGTGCGTGAGTTTCCGCTGGCACGAAATTTTGGGTTCCTCCGGGTTCCTCCGGTTTTGTTAGGCGCTTCTCAAATAACACACCCCCAACAATATGGGAGAAAGGTGTGCAAAAATCAGCTATTGTCGAACGCAAACGCATTAACGAAAGAGATTGATTGATAGCCGAATGTTAAATACGATGATTGAAGGAGGTATGAAACGTCGAACAATGTTTAAAAATGACCCGATCGAAGGACGTGACAGTTTGGAAAGTAGTGTCATTTTCCCGGGTGTCAAATCATTACAGTGTGAGAAGGGGGGTGTCTAAATGGACGCGTCCTGTTTAGAATTTGGATATGCGCATGTTTGATGTGCTTTTGATCTAAATGTGGCAATTTGGTGTTATGAATTCCGGAATCAATGACTTCACTCTGGGGCAGATCACAAAACTGAAACAGATGTCAATTTTATTTTTTCCGTTTGTGATCTTTCTGCATCTGCATATTTATTATTTAATGTCCAAAACTGGTAGAATTACATTTATGTAGTATGGATCATGTCTATATCATGGAGAATATTTATGACAATTAGTTTATGTATAACGTCTCAATGTTTTTGACTATCCTCAAAGTACCTTTAAATAGTATTCTAATCACATTTTTTTATTGAATATTTACAGGTATGTCTTGTCCATATAATATCGTTTTGATAAACCTACTTGTTTGATCGTTGTCTGGTAAGAAATACTACGTATTTAAATGTATATCATAATTTGACACTAAAACTACCGAACCAGTAATTTTGACTAGATGACAAACACCTTTTTCTGGTTAAACAATATTGCTCAATTTAATCCTGGATTGTTATATCCAATCAATTGTACAAACTCCAAAAATACCTTAGAACATATTCCAGTTCTTCATTGAACGCATCACAGTCTTGGTAGTTCTGGTGCCAATATCTTTGATCAATAGCGTGTTCATTGTTGGAGTCTTAAAAGCTCAAAATCTTTCTAAGTAATCCAACAATGAGTACTAGACACAAAAATGTCTACGAACCTTCCTACTCGATCCGCTCCGGTGTAGTGATGGTCGGAGCTTACAGAGTTCCAACAAAAGGCTTTTTTCTTTGTTGGAGAATCTCTACTTTCTACTACTTTCTACTTTCGACGAACTAAAAGAACCAAACAGTATAAATAAGGAACTTTGCCAAAACTTTGTTAATAAGAAGGAATTATAAACTGAGTTTTGATTTCATCTTATTTGTTTTGATCCTCAATATGCAGGCTTGATCTCCTATAGCCTGCATATTGAGGATGTCACATTTCTTATCTTCAGCTTTTCATTTTGCGCTTTGGCGAATAAATTTAATCAAGAACATCAATTACGGGAGTTTTATCATTAAATTTATGTTAGTTTGCATACCCTGATTCAGCTGGTAGAATTTTGCATCTATCAAGCCCAACCAATCAGTTTTATGTTTTTGCACTTTTTATCGTAAAAAAAACCCCCACACTCATTCTCAACGAGATATGGATCGTAAGCATCACCGTGGGAACGTTCATTATTTTAAATGCGCACAACACAGTGCGGTAACATTAGATTTTGAACGGCAATGAGTGTACCTTTCCGGTATGAGTGTTTGCCTTAGGTTTTTGCTAAGATGAATATGGTTGTAGATTGTTTTCTTGAATCCTTTTTTTTCTCTTCTTCTCGACAATTCCCCGACGAGTCGTATATTTTGGCAAATCTTGTAAAGAGCGAAGAGAAAAAAAAGGTGTAATACTTTATGTGACCCTCTCAAGGAGGGATTGTTTCGGTCCGTGTAAAATCTATCATGTCAATACACAAAAGCCGTCTAATTGAAGGACACTGCCACACAGAAGAATGGCCTTATCGTACACGGTGCGCCGCCAAAAACCTCCCGAGGATGAGGAAGAGGAAGTGAAAATGGAAAATAAACTCGCTTTTTTCCTTCTTCTTTTTGTTGGTGTTTCGTTCTGTATTTCGTGCACCGTTTCTTTTTATTATACTTCCGCATTACGAATCCTTTTCAGACGACGGATATAGATACCCCTAGTTGGGCTGTCTCGTTGGTAAACGGAGGCCACTGAGGGGCGTGACTGAGAAGTGAGGTGTTTAATTTTACAGGGATTAGAGACATGTCTGGAGGTCCTACCGGGATCGATACAGCATGGCGTTGCAGACGGAAGACAGCAGGCAGGGTGTGCACCGTAATCTGCAACTAAAGGAAATTAATTGCGAAAAAGACTGCGGGTACCAACCACCGGCCAAGGATACTCGTTTTTGGGAAAAATTTATTAACTGACACTTCACAAAACCCCGATGCAGAACCGTTTCGATTTTATGTTTTCATTCACACATTATTGATCCCAAGGAGAAGGATGTTTCGATGAAGTTATGCTCCTGGGCCCAAAAATTATGAAATAATGAAGGTTTAGAGATGTTAATTGAAATTCCGAAATGATATATTCGGCACTTTTAAATGAAAAATATTCGTGTTCATCGTTTGCAATCTAAAATTACTTTCGATACTATAAATAATACATATATTAAAAATTTCAATAAGCTTATTAAGTTTGAAACAAAAAGTTTTTTTTTAAATTCGTCCAAATATTCTTAACATGACCTCAGCGTAGCAGCAGCTCGTCATAATCGGGATGAAAAATCTGATCACTAAACAAACGACGGGTAAGAGAATGTTTTTTCATTCTCTAAAGCATAAAAAAAGGTCTTTAAGATTTCTTGCTTCGTCATTTGTTAAACAAAAAGGATTGACATCAAACGCAGCATAAAATCTCCGCGATCGCGGTCGATTCAGTTCGGCTCGGGTTTTTGGGGTTCGTTTGTCACGCTGTTTCATTGCTACAGGCCCGTTCAATTTCTTGTTCACTGTCTCTCTCTCTCTGTCTCTCTTCCTCTCTCTAACATTCTCTCGTGCGCAACGTTATGTGTTTCAACACCTCCATTAAGCTAAAAATATTGCCTTGTTCCTTCTGCACCGATTCCACCCCCCCGGGTGGCTGGCGTAGGGGATGACGAGTTCTCGTTAAAGACCGGCATTTGTCTTGTTTCCTGCGAAATTCAAATCAGCTCCACGTTGCTCTCTCACACGCTGCCGGTACTAATTTTCTTGCCGCGTGCGTGCTCGTGTGTGTGTGTGTGTGTATTTTTTTTATGTCTGCACACGTTTCCGCAATGGACGGGGAGGACATTTTCGGGAAAGGGGCTCTCCCTGCCTCCCCCGGTTAGCCCGTTTGGTCAGCGTTTCTCTGATCTTATGGTCGTTTTGTTTCGTTCCGATCTCTCCTCCCTTCATCGTTTGTGGCAGCGTGTTAATGGTGGCGCCACCAAAAGTGTTGCATTCCAGTTCAGAGATCTTCCCACCGGGGCGGGATTTTGGGATCCTTCGCTGTTGGAAGATTTGGTTTTTCCCAAGCCCGCCACAGCACACTCGTTAACTCGGCGGCATCTTCTTAACCAGGTATATGAACACACAGGATACGTTCAAACTGCTGGAGGGGACGTGATAGCGTTCAGCATCAACGCACGGTTCTGATCAGCGCACAGTTCTCACTCGTTCGCGTTACCGTGGAATGGAGTTGCCTGGCTCCTCAACAAGATTGAAATTGGGATCGCCGTTTCGCCTTTTGTGGATGTGTTTGTCGCCCGATCGCTCTCGGAAGTCTTCCATGCGGGGTATTCCCTCTCATCGTCGTATTGGCGGCTTTTTCGTGCAGTTTTCTGTTTTTTTTTTACACGAACGCCACATCAGAACATCTCGGTTGTTTGCCGCTTACTGCATCTGCACTGTGCAAGCCCCCCAGCATGATGCTCATGATAGGGCATTTTTTGTTGGTATATTTGTGACTGATGCAAACGGTTCCCCGAGTGAGCATCGCCTTTTGCCACAAGTAATCGATCCGTCGGTTCCCGCCAAGGGGAAAATACAGTGTGATTCATATTTCGTCAGTGGATGCAATAATGATTGGACTTGATCAGAATAAAAAAAAATTAAATTTGCATCTGCAACTATGTTTGCTATTGTTGAGAAGGTGCTGTTTTGGATACTGTAATGCATTCATAGAATAGAAAATTTGAACATTACTTAGTGCGCTCACTCAATAGTAGTGGTGGGAACTCTGGAGTGGATTCATGAATCCACTTCGACTCCGATGTCCAAAAACCGTATTGAACTCCGGGAAAAATCCAGAGTTTACTCCAAAATGTCTCGGAGTGGGATTAATCCGACTTCGCGAAAATTGAGGATGTACCCATCACCAGTCGGATCTTCAATTGAAAGGATGTCTTTTTAGTTTCTGTGGTACATGAAATAAATAAAAACTTAGTACATGCCCATGCCCACACAAAAGTATGTTCAAACGAGATTTTCGAAAAGGTTAGGGTGCGCTGTACATTAATTTCAGTACGCACTGTACCCATGCGATAGTTTATCTGTTGCTCTCGCTGTATACCCCATCGCTTGCCACCGAAGTTTTTGGTTATTATTGTGCAGAATGGCCGTGGGCAAAAGTGCTTGATCCATCCAACGTTCCGATGCATTTCGCTTCCTTGCTGGAGCTTGTTTGTTGTGAGCCTTTTTTTTCTCGTAACCCCCCCCACCATACAATGCTTTCAACCTTCTTGTTTGGCTGCGAAGGGGTTTCCTTTCGGCATGCTTGGCCCGCGGACCACAAACACCCCGAGAGTGAGAACATTAATAATGGCGATGAGATGATAACAAGGGCGCGCGCGCTTTCTGTGTGTGTCTGTGTGTGCATCCCGGAGACGAGACGAGGCGCACT
The DNA here is from genome assembly GCF_943734845.2 of Anopheles funestus. Taxonomy (NCBI): domain Eukaryota; kingdom Metazoa; phylum Arthropoda; class Insecta; order Diptera; family Culicidae; genus Anopheles; species Anopheles funestus. The sequence continues at coordinate 3,236,440 of NC_064599.1, forward strand.
CGGACCGCCATCGGAAAGAAGTCCGCGAGTCCCGGACCTGGCGGTGGTTAGGGTCGATGGCACCTTCTCAAAATCTGATACGTCTGTAGCGTTTTATTTGTTTCACAATCCTTTTTGGTGGTTTCCCGCGGCTCTGGTAATGCGTTTTTGGTGGTGATCGTGGTGGTGGGGTAGCCAATCTTTTTGGAAATGTTGTAGCCGCCGTTTTTCGACGAATTTCAAACGAAGAAGCAACACATTCTTCTTTAGCATACGTACGATTTTTGTTACGAGCTGGACGCTTCCACATTTTCAAGAGACGCTCGTGGCTGGTTATACGTTGCGCGCGTAGGAATTTTAATTAAATCGCGTTCAATTCGGTCACAACTGGTAGACGGAGCTAGTGAGATCTGGTTAGCGATTGGTTCTGCAATTGTCCGCCGGTTACTGCTCATTCATTATCCCTAGAAATGGTTCAGCTCATCATTCCGGTCATCAGTTTTTCGCGATGACTCATGCGAAAACGGTACAGTAAGGGTGTTTCAACACCATTCAAGCTGCATGCCATAGAGAGCGTGTCATAGTTTTCGTGCTTACTGCAAAAAAAAACAACCTTTTTTCTGTTGGAGTGGGCCAAGAGATTGAGGAAATCCCTCATGGATTAGTCAGATGGCGCACTTGCCCAGGCGCCCCGGAAACAGAGCCCCGAGGTGACGCAACCGTGGTGTTCGAGAGCTGTATGACGTCTTTTGTGCCGTTTGTATGCATGCATCCGGTGTATGCATGAATCGATGTGTAGTCTTCTTGGAACGACTTTTACGACAAAAACGGGCTTCGCCCCAAAGGTTTGTAGGAGGGTAGTCTAACTTGGAATTGGCAATGCACTGCTCGTAGTAGAGCAGTTTAGGCGTTACCAAGTGATGACGTGGGTTTTGACTAGATGGTTGGTGTGGTGTGATGACGCATATGCCTGTAATCTCGCCCGGGCAATTGGAACCCAGGCTCATGATCTACCGAGAGCAATTGACGCACGGCGGAAGAACGAACATTCCTTGCGTTCGGCGCAGTATCAGCTACATATTGGGTAGTGTAGTAAAAAAAATCAGTACTTTCCAGCTGGTCGACTAAGAGTGCTTAATGGGTGTGCTGAGATGACCCGCCACTTCCTAGGTTAGGGCGAATGCATGATAGCCAAAGGCTATCATCAGGTTCCTATCAGCTCCGGATGGCTTCTAGAGCATCGCGCAGCGGTGTGTCGGTTGGCTGAGTCGTAGTTACAAACTCGGTCCAAAGTACAATTCTTCATCCAAAGTGTGTGTCTGTGTGTGTGTATGAGCTTGTAAAAAAAAGTTCTTGGTGCTCTGCTCTTGAAACGTTTTAAAACTGTCGAAGATTGCAAGACAAGTTTGTTTTTTTTCTTCCTTCTTCAAGCCCACGTTCTACAGTTCACATTTCATTCACAATATTCCACTTCTACTAGAGCATCACAGAATATCTCTTGGGTGGACAAACGAAACTGCTTGCGCGCGTGTGTGTGTGTGTGTATTTATGTACCGCTGTGTGTTGCAACAGCATCTTTCGCTCTTTATTCCCTTCACAATCTTCTAGCTTCGAAGCGCCGAGCAGCGATGATTTGTGAATGGAATAGCCACAACAGTGCACGACGACGGGCGCCTATTAAAAAAACGTGAAGGAGCGTGAAAAGGCGCAAAAGGTGAAAGCTAGCAGGCGCTGCTGAAATCCCATTTGCAGTCGTCGTCACCGCGCCTAGTTCCGTGAGGCCTCTTGCGTTCGTTCACACCAACACGAGAACCGGAGGGCCCTGGGGTTTGTGGGTTTCTGCTTGCCTCATTTCAGGTGCCAGAATCAGGGCACCATGCACGCGTGTGCTCAGGTTACATATACGGCTGGAGAGGATTTTTGAAACGAATCTCTCCACTCCTCTCCTTCCTCCTCCTGCGCCCTTCTACGCCAACTTACCGTTTAATTTCTTAACAGCCAGAACTTGTCTTGTGCCTGGACCACCTTCACGGAGGTTTTTGTTGAAGTAAATAGATAGAGAGGAAGGAAAATAGAAAAGCAGTAAGGGGGAAAAAAAGAAGACAAGAAAACAAGTAAACAAAAACTAGAAAAAAAGGCGCCCCATTTTCTCCCGTATGTTGGTTCGCGTACACCACAGCCACATCTTCACCACATGCAAGACACGTGAGGGCGATTGGGGTCAGGGAGGTTCCAAAGGGGTGGGTTTGGTCGGGGGGGAGAAAAGGGTGGAAAGTGTTTTCTTACGCCTTTCTCATCTTCCAACTCCTAACAGGAAATACTCGACGCATTCCACACATTCCGATGGTGATCGTAAGCGTCATATAGTCGTCAGACGCACTCCAAGCGTCGTCACAAAAGGAGAAGCGTTCCATTTGATTCCAACCGTTGTTTTTTTTTCTTTAATTTCTTCTCTCTCTCTCGTTGCTTTCAAATATTTGGCTGCGTACGTACGCCACGTACGGATGCAGCCGCATTGTTTTTATTGATGTTTACCTTTGCGCTGGAATTGTATGGACATTTAAAATGTTTAGCTAAGATATGATCATTCATCACATAAGAAAAAAGGGGCTGGAGAAGTTATACTATACTACAATTTAAAAAAAAATAAATAGAAACTAAATTAGAAAAGGGGAGACATTTGTCTGCTAGGTGTATCGCTTAGGTATTTCGTTGGTAGAAACATCTAATTATGCAGAAAAGAAAAAAATTGTCGAAAATTTTCTTAGCCGCGTACACAAAGTATTCCTGTAGTTCGCTTTGATGGCCATCTTCCTGGTGTGCATACCTGCACGTCCGTAGCCGAGCGGCGTATACACAATCGGTGTCCGGTGGGGTGTAACCTAGTTTTGCTGCACTTTGTCGTTGTTACTTTTCCTCGTTGCTCATCCTTTCCTAAGCACCGTTCGCTAGTATGTGACGCTTGTGGCAGCCAAGCAGCATGCCGACATATTGCTACATTGCATTACGAATGGAGTACATGATCATTCCTTTCTCTCCGCTTTTTGACTCCCTTCGGTTTCGGCCGCAGAAGGAAGCTGAATACGATCCACTGGGAAGGGTGAGGAGATCTTCGGAGGATGAGGAGCCTGGTCAGCTTGCGCTGGAATTTTTGTTTCGTACTTCATCTTCTTCATGCCCGAGAGACGCCCTGCTGCGTTGGTCGGGCGGCTTTCGTTTGGGTGGCCATCACCCCGTCAGCATGCCAATCGTGACCGGTGGTTGTTCATTATCATCCGATATGTTTACAGACATTTGCGCCACTGTTTTTGGCCCCGGACGGTTCCACCGGTCCGAAGATGAGAGTGGAGTGTTGAACGTGCTGTTGAAAGAAAGTCGGTGAAAGAGCCACCAACAAAAAAAAAACGAACCGCGCAAGACACAGATCAGGGTGTGTGCCGTGGGGTAGCCTTTCCCGGAAGTCTGGTTCACGAGTTAATGGAGAAATTTTGAGAGGAGAGCAAGGCTGGTAAAAAGGAGTCTGTGTGCGGTAACCTAACACGTTATGCAGAGAGCAAGAAGCTTTTCTTGCAGTGGGGCGCCAATGCGTATGCTAAACATCATCCCTCCTCGCGAGCGTCCATCGTACGCAACTCCCCGTTTCAATCGGAATGCAAACCCTACGGTTCTGAGCCGCTCTCGGCAGACTTAGTGCTGGCGGGCAGCCGAGCTGCATAATAAAAAGTGCAACCACCAACCCACTCGGGACTCGGGGGCATTAAAACGTCCGGCAATGAATTGGACTTTTATTGGAATTAATTTGTGAAATTTACATGTGATCCCGGATGGTGTGGCATACGTACGCATATTTGCAGAAATCGTCTACATAAACAATGATTTAGCTAGCGAGCATAACAATCGTGTGTTGGTTTGAATCGATTATTAGGTTTTTTGTTTACATTTTTGTTGTGAGTTGTTGTATATAGCTGTAAATATCTTCCAAGAAGAAGTGTAACAGAGTTAAATTGATGGATTAACCCAATCAATGTCCAAGGAATTCTGACTTCTGAGCATGACAAACTATGGTGTAAATGAGTCTTTTGACAGGAGTCACTCATATGAATCTTCAATGTATTCGAATACGACTCAGAAGAAATTATGGAGGCCACTAAGCTTCATAAACAAGAGAATACCTCAAGTATTGATACTCCAATACATCAATTCAGTTTGGATTTTGGTCATCTCTATATCTGATCTGGTTTATAAGTCGTAGATATTGGAGAAATCATAGACCAACTTGAGAATTGCTTTATTTAGTATAATCTAACGTATCTTTGAAAATTCAGAAATCTGGAGAGATTCAAGAATTTTTGGACATTCTTTAGAGATTGAAACTTCGAAGAGTCATAAATCTTCATATAGAGATTCAGAGTCACTCATTAGACATCAAGAATAGCCTATCCCGTCGAAGATCTACTTAATTACCTGTAAATCCCATGTATCTCCTGGTTGTTTATCAAATCATTGAAACATTCTACAAACGACACAAAAAAAACTGTGTCAACATCAAGAAGGCAACAGCCTTTCGTTGCCTTTAGCATGTTACGAAATAGTTATTTTGGGTGGCTTATCAAACTTCCGTCGAATTTAATGTTCGATTCCAAAGTAAGGAAGGAAGCGATTATTTACCAAAACGCTTCACACTATTGACCGGGCGGTATGGTGTTAGTCGAAGGTGATAAAGGTGCTGCTGCTTCGACCGTGCCGTGCCGGTTGACGCTGTTTTCACACTGTTTGCTGTGGTAGGGTCGCGTCGCGTCAAATTTATGGAGTGAAATTCGTGGTAAAAAAAGTGTATATACATAACAGAACCCTATGCTATCGGAGCCAAATAAGATAGCCGAGTTTTTTTTTTAGTTGGTGGCAACTTGGCAGCACCTTTTTATCACGTCGTGTAAGGCGCAGGTTTGCTTTCGACATGATCCCATTTCTTTCAACCGATTTAGATGTGTGTTGAAGGGAGGGAGAGAGAGAGAGAGAGATGTATCTAAACCAGCAAAATGCTGGTCGGCAGATTCCTAAATGAGAAAGTTGGAAGAACAAATTCTATGCCTATTTGCGTTGAGGGCTTGTTTACTTTACGTCGTACTCCGTCCCGGAACGCGCTCCGGTCACATACCTTTTATTTTTCTTTCCCCGTAATTGTGTCCGAGACATACGGTGAGGATCTTGTCCGGTTCGTACAGCATGATTTGATGTTGAAGAAAGGCCTATCCTATTCACCTCCCCCCGGGTGCAGCGCGCGCGCACCCACAGCGGCCTACTACCCTACGGTTCGTGCAATATATATGTATATATATTGTTGTTAGTCAAACTGCTGCACTACTCCCGCCGATGTGTGTGTGTGTGTGTTTGTATGGGTAACGGACGCCCCCTTGGTTACCGTTATTGAGGTCAACCGATCGGATGGTGCCGAGGGCAGCAGAACATGTGCGCGTTGGCCGGCTGCAGAGGCGCAGCAAGGAGAAACCCTTTTTTGTTGAATGGAACAAACCGACGACTGAGGTAAACCACACACTATGAATGAAGCAATTTCATTCATACTTTCTCGCGAGACACACTATACACAACGTGCACGGTTTCCGTCCCTTCCGCATGGCTGTACCGCGACTCCCCTCCCCCCGGCACACCCATCCATCACATTCGGTGCATTACGATGCGACTCTATATCCGCTATAAGTGCTGCTGCTTTTGCTACTACTACCCGTTAGCAGCAGCTGTAGGCGGCGGCGGCAGCATTTGGTGGTGGATTGGATTTTGCATGCACGCACATACCAGCAGCGGAATAGGTGACCGAGGCAACAGGAAGGGTGCCAAAAAAGGGGGAGAGCATAAAAGGGATGGAGAGGGAGAGGGGAGAGGGTGGCGGAACTTAGTTGAGAGATCGTGATGGTAACATTTAGTGTATACGGAGGCGACCCAACATGCTATGCCGATTGCGATCTCGCCGTTGGACCGTTGCGATGGTTGCCCCTTTTTGTTGTTGTTTTGGGTGGCGCAACAGAAGGGAGCTCCAATAGGGAGCAATTTGTATCGTTACGAAAATCTGTGCGCCACTTCCTGTCTGCTGCGCTTCATGTTGCGCGCAGAAGTCTTAGAATGTGGAACGGTCGGAACCTGGGCAGAATTAGTTTACGCAATTGTGCCTAATTTTTGCTCGGTTTGCAGGATGGTAAATGTGTTGATATTTTGGATGGTAATTTTATTTAACTTATAATCGAGCATATCCGCACTCGGGTGACAACAAAAGTAACTACAGAAGCGTGTGGAAGAAATTCATTTAATTAGGTACAAATTCTTAGATTGAGTTAATTATAATTCTTAAATTGAGTTAATAAACAGATTATTTTTGGAACAATTTAACATTTTAAGATAAAGTGGAAGCTTCATCATTTACTACTGAACACATTATTTAAAAATATATTTTTAATTCATTAGTTGTCGTACATTTTATTCTGTTTCTCAACCAGTTTCCATCAAAAAAAAAAAAAACTAACAAGAATTTATTATTATTTTTTAAACATTCTTCACCAGCACAGGTTGTTCGCATCGTTTCTTATCATGAAATATTCGTAAGCGATATTTTCACCCCAAAACATGGTTCACCCGTGTCCGCGTGCAAACAAAGAAAATTCGCATGCACATGTGCAGCGGTTTATTGCACTCTGCCCATTCGTATCTGCACTTTTTGGGCGATTGCATATCAAGCCGCTGTAGGATTGATTGTTTGTTACTGTTTGCTGACTGCTTTTTGGTAAGAGTTTCCCAGTTTCGTTCCGCACTTTGCTACGCTCGTTTAGCATGAATTGTGGATATTGGAATGTTTCTCGTTTTTTTTTTTGTTCGGGAGGGAAAATTATCACCATCATCACTTTTTAGACGTTCGCACGATTCCATTATCAAACGATAAATGTGGCTGCTATCTGTAAAACCACTTTGCCCCTTCCTTTGCGCATCGGAAGGGTTTTCATATGCAGCATTTGTTTGATCCCGAACCATCATTGCCCATCATCAAATCCGTCGGTCAATCACATCGATCCGCGTGCAGCACCGTGCAATGTGCAGACACCCCGTGCAAGGGTGTCCTACCACTACCCTCAGAAGTGCACCGGAAATACCACACCGCCGGTGTTGCTCTCCCGCTTTGGACCGAAGGGAAGGCAAACGAAAACGAGCTGCAGATCGAGTATGAATCGTACCGAAATGCAATGCGCTCGCGTGAGTGCATTCGCCAACGGACTTCGAATGCGACCCCGGGTGAGGGGTCTGTAAGGTGCAGGACGAGTGTACAGTACGGTAGTAAACATCATCATCATCGTCGTCGCCGTCGCCATACGCTCATAACAGATTAGTTCAAATATGACGTGGATTTTCATTCATAAATCTCATCCGAGCGCCCGGTGCATCCGACTGCAGTGGCAGACGTTATTGCACTTTTTTTCTATTTTGTTTTGTTCTGCGTTCAAGATAGCTACATTCGCGGCATATGTTTGCGCATCTACATCGTGCACTGCATGTATAAATGTGCAGTTTTGCTTCTATTGCCCTGTATGTGTGTGGATGAAGGTACACCCATCATTGCATGTGTGCGACGTATGAATGTGCTGTGGACAAATATGCACCGCGCTTTGTGAATTGCTTTCCAGGTTTCTTGAGTTCTCGAGCTCCACAGACGATACAGATCGTTGACGCTTTGTCGGTTTGGGGATTATGCGGTGGAATAAAGTTACCGTTTCCGACCGTGTGCTTAAGTTTGCAAAATTATACCACGATGGATCTGGTTTGGTTTGGATGATGAATTCTGGCAAATATTTTTTTACCATTAGACGTAAGCAATCGACAGTGGCATGAGATTGGAGTATGAATTTGTTAATATTTTTTAAGCTTTTGTTTTCCTCCCATTTTGAATGCATTTTAAGCCTCATTTATTGTTATTCAGGTAGATAGAAATATTTACCAAAGTTTGTAAAAATACATTAGAATTCTCGATCAAACAAACCAGGTACTGACCATGATAGCTCAGTGAAGAAATTAAAACTCAAGAATATGTAGATCTTGACAACCATACATTCTTCGCCTTTTGTCGCGCAAGATGCAACAATCTTGCAAAGAGTTTTGTTCTTTAGAATATCATTTCTCGCGTGTTTGTATGTGAACGTTTTGTGGCTCCTTCGTTTGCCGTACGGTCCTTCGTGCCAAACGATCCTATCAATGCATAGCGATCGTACGCTTTTCTTTATTGGTATGCAGGAATACGTGAAGAAGACGGAAGGTCAGTAATCACGCCGAGGCGAATTGCGAAAAAAACAACAAAGCGCAGACGGGAACATCAAAAAACAGGCGCAAAATCCACCAACAAAGGCGTCCACCCCATCCGGGAAGTGCAGGGTGAGGGACATGGCGAGAATCCTGTTGCTGGATATGTACTCTTGTTTGCTTTTATTAAACCCGTGTGCAGGAAGCGGGAATGCTCGGTGGTGCTGGGTGTACAGAAGAGGTAAAGAGACAAGAAAGGGATAGCAAGGGTATGGAACGAGGAGACCACATTTCAACTTGAGACAGTGTCCACGATCGTACCAAAGTTTGGCTACCAAAATGGTCTTTCCAGACCGGACCAAACAAAGTGCAATTCGCAATTCGCGGGTCGGCCATACTTGCCACGCCGTGCAAGAAGAAAGGGCATGCGAGGCCCGCAGACGTAAGGAAGGAAATTGGAAACCTCGAGTGTACCGATTGTCCCGGACCCAGGAGGGAAGGTCCTCTCCTTCGTTGTGCACATTCCACGGGAAACTTGTTTGTTGTTGCTTTCGGGGAAGCGTATTCTGGAGCCACTGTTGCATTCTGTCTTTGATGCGTTTTCGCGTAGTAGAGTGCAGTTCATTGAACAGAAAATTAAATGCATATGGTGTTATACACAGATACACACAAATACCCATGGGTTTTGGCATTTGTTTCGAGATCTGGAACTTGAAATCTTGAAATCTTGCTCGCATGTGCTTACTGATCTAAATCCAATGTTTGCTATCACACATTAGCTCTTTGCTTTATGGAAGAATGTTTTGTGGATATAGGATCGCCAACAGACAAAAGAATAAGAAGACTTTAACTTTATTCACATCTTATGATTTTGATAACTTCAACTTAGTCCCCCAAGCAATATGACCTGGCCGTTTGTCCAAAAACTGCAATCTTTCTGGAGATCAACTCATCCTTTTGACTTCTCGTAAATTTCAATGTATTTGGACTATGAAAGCCAACATTCTTTATTTATGTTCTTTATTGTTGGTTTTTTTTTAATTTAATTATTATTTAAAAGTTTTGTAACTATCACTCTCAAAATGTTCGTGATGCGCCTTGCAATAAATGATGGCATTCTCGTCCCCATATTCCTGTTACTCACTATCCCCAACACTATCCGTCCCGTACGATCTCATGCTCCTCATTGTTGTTATCTGTTTTGCACCGGCCTTCCAAATTATTATGTCGCTTTCTCTTCATTTCCCGTCCGAGTGCAACCCCAACACCTCAATGCAGATGAACCGTCCCTCGTATCCTGGAACGGTCCTGTTGTTGTTTTGCCGGTACCTTTTTTGCGATTTTTATTATGTTTCTACTCCTTTATTTGTGCGCACCGTAAGTCGGCAATGTTGCTGACATTGGCCCGGAGGCGCATCGACGGCGGTATCGATTGCAGAGAGTCGTAAAAGAATGCAACTCTCATAAACACACACACACACACACACACTTATGCACGAAGCAACTCCTCAAGTTGATTAACGCTCCATCAGTTCTGTTGCATTTAATTCTACTCTTTGGTTTGTTGTTCGTTTTTTATTATATTCCCTCATTCTCGTTACGCGCATACAAACGATGGCTGGTGGTCAAAGCAGGACATTGAATGCATTTTTGGACGCTTCTTTTCGCCGTTCGAAAGAAAGAGCTGCACTTTATCTCCATTCACCGTTCCGCGGCGAATGGCCGAACGTGCTACACTTTGTTTTCCCGCCAAATAACTTTCCGGCCACCGTCGTCCGGACGATGCGGTCCGGCGAGACTTTGACTTTTGGGGAAGGTGTCTTTTTCCTGGAACGCGGGTTCCTCAAAATGGCCAGGAAAAAGAGAACGAGGAAAATAAAACAACATCATCATCACACAATCTTTACACACAAAAGGGTATGGTAAATCTTGCGTACACTGCAGGCATGTCTGCGCCACTACAACGGTTGCAACGCTCTATTCCATTTCCACTGCACTGTTCCGTACCCATCCCTGGAGCGAGTGCATTCCTTGCAGTCTGGGATTTTTTGGCAGTCTGGTTTTGTTTTGGTTTTGTTTTGCTGATGATGTAGAGATAGCCGTCCGGTTCGGTTTTGCGCTTGGTTTGACTGACAGAAGGAAGATGCGGCTTTCCATCCGCCATTGAGGATCACCGCTTTATTCTGCGATGCTTTCGGAAATGAAAACTCCAAAGTGTACGTCAGGTTTTATTTAATTCTCTGGTTCTAGTGTTCAACTATTGATTTTTTCTTTCTTTAATATCCAGAAGTTTTTAAATGTTTGTATGCCATTATAAGCTTTTTGCAGATATTTGGACATTTTCCTGACAAAGAATTCCTGATATCATTAAATTTTTAACAATTTCTAAATTATTCATCCATTTTTTCACGAATCTAAACATCAGTAATAGAACAATCAAAATCATTCATTTACTTACAATATTAAAACTACGGTTCGAAGAAAAATTAAAAAAAAAAGTTGGATAAAACAATGCTACGAATCCAACAAAACGCTTTTACTATTACTCATAGGTGTTTACTTGTTTACTTAGCATTATTTACACTTGTTCTAATCTTCTTACGTATACGACTAAAATATGCATCACTGATTGCTGTTTGTTTGAGTCATGTGTCGAATAGTGTTGTTAAATAAAATGTGCTTTTTTCACTTTACTTTATTACTCTTTGGAAGTGTAGCGAACGGTACTACCTTCAATGTCCGTGAGTCACATTCGTTTAAAAAAAAATAAAAGTGGTTTTAAGTATGAGTCATGTGACGCAAAACTACTTCTAGGTTTCTACTAGTCATAGAGAATTCCAGCTCTTATCGATTTTAAACTCGTCACGGTCAATAATAATTATTTTTTATAAGACTCTTCCCATCTGCCCATGAAAATCAAATCGTTCTAGTGGTATGTTTGTGTGGAACTAAAAATCAATACACAAATTACGCAATATATCTGTAACAGAAGAAAACTCTAATCAAAGCTTACACGGTTTATGGTGCATGTGATTACTCACAATTATTACCAAGTACCTTGTACACGAGTGCTTCTAAGAGTCCAGCAGGTCCAGCCTGAGAGTGATTAGTTGACTAGAAATGAAAGTGAAATTTCTTCCCCAAAAGGCGGAAGAGAACGTCCCGCGTAGGAAAGGTGCAAGGAAAAACCGTTTTCCAATTTCGAATATCCGCTCTCGTATCCTCTCGCTCTCCGCCATTTTTGTTTTGCAGGAAAAGCTCGTTCATCGGTTTGTGCCTGGGTTGTGGGCTACTCCTGGCACTTGTCGACAACCGCCTTTTGATGTCAATAACATTGTGTATATCATGCGTTGCGTGTTCTCCATGAAATTCTACTCTAGCTCCGGTTTTGTGAAACGGTGCCCGTTTGAAGTCGATTGCACTGGAAAGCCTACGCTTAGGAAGGGTATTGTAGCGCCAATGTCAGAAACAGAAAGTAGGTACCGGAGGGCTTCCAGGCCATGAAGCGCATGTGCGTAAGGTGGTAGGAAATATGATAGGGGAAAGGTAGACTGCGTAAAAGAGGGCTTCCTGGAGGAAGTGGGGAGTTTTGCCTCTGGGAGGGAGCTGGGGACGGGAGGGTCACTTTCGATTTCATTTCACGTTAAACAACCCTCGGTTGGAGCTTTATGTGTGCGTGTAATATGAATCGTTGTTCCGGTTTGTAGTTTGTATGCGTTTCATTCTTCGTTTTGCATTTACAAGCTTTTAGCTACAGTGACGTTCGCGAGTGAGTGTACGTTACTGAGATTGGCGCCAATTTTGGTTCCTGTTCCGTAAAACCTTACCCTACCTGTGATTGATTTCCTGAATCTCAAATGTATTCGGTTTATTGAACAAAAAAATGTCTTAAGTTGGAACATTTGATTGTGTAGATATTAGAGCATATCGTCATGAGAATAGTCTATAGAATGTCTGAACATAAATTTGTAACTCGTAGTGTTAGTAAGTAGTTGAGGCTACAATTTGAGTAGCCCAGAAAAAGCTTTTTCAATCGTAAAATTTGGAAATGATTTGCTCAGCAGCACAACTTCGATGCCCAACATTATGGAGCAAGGTCAAAGCTGTGAAGGCATTCCATTACCAGGTGGGGTAGAACGGTGCACGAATGGTTCGGGTGTTGCCTGTGGCAACGTTAAAAAGAGGTCGGAAAATTAGAAGCTGCGTAGTAAACCGGTAACCTTGTATCAACTCATTTAACCGTTTCGTTCTACCCGCTCTTCTTCGATGCTGCTCATTTCGTGTGGATGCGTATGGCTGTATGAGTATTTCCTCCTCACGCCCTTCCCCAATTTCCACCAACATCTTGCCGAACCCTTCTTAAGGGTGTACTTAACGGAGTGCGAGCGCTAGTAGCGTTGATTGTGTGGTGCCTTGTCGTGTCTCAGACCAACTCACCGTTTTACACGTCGCGCGTAGCTTGTGTGGCCGTCGTCACTCACGAGTCTACTCTTGGTTTACGGACAGGCTCTTGAGAAGCCTCCAACAATACCTGATATTCTTCACGTTCCTCTGAACTTTAGAACAGTGTCTTTTTCGTTCTTAATATTATGAGTGAAAAAAGCTTTTTTTAAATGTAAATTCTTAATGCTGAAGAATAACCCGCCAAAGGAATCCAGAGTTCTATGTTGTATAATATTTTTACATGCTTAATTGTGTTTAAAGAGGCATTTTAAATCAGGGTTAGTCTAACTAATGATAAATCTTAAGTGTATGGTAAAGAACACATTTTAGTACATTTATTACTGTTGTCTAGAACCTTCATGCTACACACTTTTGGCCCTCCTGCAATACTGATAGTATCTCCTCTGATAGAGGGTGTCTCAACCGGGTTTGATATATAACCACCCCTCTTGTTAGCAGGGTTGTTGTCACTCACTCTCACATAGCGACAGCGCGATTGTTGGAGAGCGTCCCCACATCAGCACTCTAATCGCTGTCGCCAGCATCATCGATGATGCATCATCGTCATCATCATCATTTCATCACGCACTGCGGTAACTCACGAGAGACGCACTTTCTTCTTTTTGTTGTCCTTCCACTTTTTCCTTTCGTTTGCCTTATCGGGCGTGGAGCGCACTCACGGCGATAGTGCTCTCTTCTCTCTTGCGCGCTGCTCCATCGCGTGAAGGCGCGCGTGATGCGACGTCGCGTCCAAAGATGGAGCACGCTTGAATGCGGATGGATGGATCGTGCGAAATTTGCCGCCGCCAAGCGTGCGTCGTAGACTAAATGCGCAATTTGCTCGACCGATTGTCGCTGACCCGACCGAAAGGGATGTTGTTCGCCAAGGTTGATCATGGATTAAATTGAATTCGGCCATCTTGTCGCTTTGTGGTCAGGAAATGAAGACGGCGATCAGGTAGATTATTATGGGTGCGATTTCACTTGCATGATGTTGTTCTTGATGCGAAATAATAGTTGGTAGTTTAGTTTGATTATAATTTTTAAATGAATTATATTCTTTTAAGTACTTTTTTTTAATTTGGACTGTGCAATACATTTCTCAAATATATTATCAACAGCATTGCCTTTTGAACAATTTAACAATTGAAGAATAAAATCCCAACCGAAAATTGAGTAAAGTTATCCCGTTTTTATTAAAAGATTGAATTCTTTCAAGTTCACTAGAGTTGCTTTAGGAATCACACGGATTCTGTGTGTAGTTAGCTATTTATAAGTTATTTATTATAGTTCTGCTGGGACAATAAAAATCCATCAATGGTGACACTTGCCATGGTAAAAACATATTCTGTATATTTAAGTTCAATAGATTCAATACAACAATTTGCTTGCTTCATCTGATTAATGTTTCTTCAGAAACTTTGAATCCTCCATAAATTTGTTATTTCTTTCTTACCTAAATTTATTCCGTATTCCAGATTATTCTATCCAGAATCAAGACAAGAACAAAATATATATTTAAAAAAAATAAAAGTACTACAAATTTTTATGTATCTTCTCTCTCTCTCTTCTTGGCTTTAACGACCTTACAGGTCACGCCGGCCATTTCTGGCTTACTAGACTTATTTTTACCACGTAGCCGGATAGTCAGTCCTTGCTACGGGGTCCGGATGGGATTTGAACCCGGTCCGGCCGTGTGGACTGGCGCCGTTTATCACATGCACCATCGGGCCGCCCCGATGTATGTATCTTATGTATCTTAAAATTTTTATTTACTCTTGAAGGTTCACAATTATCTTAAAAATATCTAGTTTTATATTTTAAATTCTTTTAAAAGCTGAATAAAGATTTGATTTTGTAATATTATTTTCACTAAAACTACCAGATCAGTCATTTCGACTGATCCAGATTCTTAGAATCATATGTTTTGGGTTACGCAATGCTCTCCCATTATCCTTGCAAAACTTTTCTATGTTATCCACCCAAAAATACATTTTTTCGAAATCTTACAAAAGCTTTTTATCTCTATTCATATTATCAATAACCTCTTTATGTAAAGTGCTTAATGACAAAACAATAACTAGACATTTTTAAACCAAGTTCCGGTAGAAAATCATCGAAGAAAATCCAATTTCTTACCACCGATGCGCTAACAAGATAGTGAGCGTAACGATCAAGAATTCAATATTACATTTCCGATCATTTCTAGCGGCTGGTGAATTGAAAAGATGAAACACCGAAGCAACAATAAGCCAAAGCGCATTTAACGATGCAGTTGCAGCTGTTGTTTGCCGGGCCCTGGTCCCTCTGGTACAAGCATGCCCGCCCGGGGGTCCTATTTTAAGCTTCGCACACAAAATTCAAGACACAATGCGTTTGATCTCGCATACACACTGCCGGCGCGCGCGCCTGGAAGGGAAATTGCGTTATCCACTGTGTCCGGAAAAGTCTTTCACGATAAACAGCGGGAAAAAATGTTTTTTTTTCCCCCCCGAATGTTTCGTAGCAGCCGTAGCGGATGACGGGAAGGTTGTTTCACCAGTGCCGTTGTCATCTAACGCAACTGAGTCTTGCCAACCGCAACTTCTTGTTGTGTTCATCCCGAAAAGACGGATGCACGAGTGTTTTTCCCCCATTTTTCCCCGGGACTCATTTGTCTTCACGTCTGGCTTCAACTCATCGTCACCCTCTACCCCACCCCCCCCCCTTTTTCTCCCTTTTGTTCCGTGCTCTATCGGCGTGCTGTGGCAGTCTTTTCCGTTTCCCACCCCCCCGTACGTCTGGTTTCGCTTCCTTCGCCTCCCGCTTCAATAGCACGCATTTTTCCTCCGGCAATGGAATCTCGTCCCCGGTGTTGCGCCCGACCAAAAGAAAATCTTTCGTAAATGTTGTGCTTGATCTCGCGCACGAGCACCCCCATGGACTGCAACGGAACTGTGTGTGCATTCCGATGCATGCAACTGCAGTGTCATCGCAGTGTACGCACTTTCCACAAAAAAAAGGGGAACGGAAACGTTCACGTCCGTTTGCGATCGTTAATAGAGGTGGCGGGATGTGTTGGGTTCTTGTGTTGCGGGAAGTTAAAAATAGGAAAAACCACGCGACAGCCGAAGATGCAGTGGATGAGACACAAAAAAAAGGATCCCCCTCGAATTTTCGAATTTCCTTCGCGCGGGTTCCGTTGTAGTAGCAATAACCCCCCAGACACACACTGGGCGTTTATCGTTGGACAATTTTTCCGTCCGTCAGGGGCATTCTCTGGGGTCGTTCGCCCTGTGTTCGCCCGTGTGTTAATATCGGGTAGGGGCGGCAAAGACCGGGAATACGAAACCATTTTTGGCTGTTCCATCTCGCACGGTAATGATCGCGTTAGGTAAATGCAACTATTGCACAGAAGGGGCAGAAAGAGCATATTGATTGCATTAGTTTGGAAACGATTTTGGGGGAAAACACACACACACGGGGCGCGTCGTCCCGTTCTGTCGTCTGTGACAGGTCGCATTTTCTATTCTTAAACGTGTACCCAGCCCAAAAACCGTTTCAACTACGGTTTCAGCATTATTGAACGTTGCGTCTAATAGGTTGCAATTCGTGCGTAATAAGATTTGGGGGAACGGAATGATCCTGTTCCGGGGCGATGATTATTTTAAATCTTTTTGTCACCAGAATTGCGACCAGGCGAGGGAGACATGGTTTGTGTTTAAACCCACCCCATGTTTGGTGCTGCTGAAAAATAATCGCCGTAAAGCATTTCAAACGTGTTGATTCCAAGACGGGATGGATTCTGCCCATACATGCGACACACGGGGGGACGTGTGTGTCCAAAACTGTTGAAATACCAATTTCTTAACGGCGAGAGACAAATGGTAATTGAGAGTTGGAGAATCTTCCAAAACAAAACAAGAAAAAAAACGGTTTTAAAATTTACAACTTTAAAGCCTTTGTTAAATGGTACCTAAACTATCGCCCCCCTTTATTGTTGGTTGATTGCACGCTTTAATGGTGATAGTTTTCGATCTAATTCAAACATTAAAGCTATTTAAAGCTCGTGATGCATTCTATGTAATGACTCTCCAAATCGTATAAAGCTGTTTGAATGATTTTTCTCGGGATCATTGATAAACCTTTTAATTTTTGGTGCAATTGTATGTACCTACTCTGTTCATACGCTTATCTACATGTTTTTTGGGTTTAATTTACTTTTTTGTTGGTGGATATTGCTTTTGTTTCAGCACTGTTTTGATTTATTTTATTTATATAATGTTTTCGTAGTGTTACATATAGTTTGTATCGTATTTTGCGTCTTACAAGTCGATTTAACTGATATTTTATTGTATGGGTTGTACATCCTTACAATTCCTCTTATTATTTGATCATAAGTTTCATTAGGAAATAACATTATTCTAACGATATTTATAATCTTTCTCTAGCTGTAAATATCCAAACAATGTTTGAACTCGTAGACATTCTCCAGGTTACAGTCTGACTTGTCAAATTGAACTTCGAAGAATTCCAAGCAATATACGAAACTTTTCTGTTTGTCCATACGTCAAACGTCTTTTCTCGCCCTTTTTTTTACAATACATCCTTTCTCCCCGGCCCTTATCCTTAGTAAAAAATTCACATACAAACCGCGATGCTTGGCAAAAGCATCCGTAATCGTTTTCCTGATTACGTCAGATGTCATCCTGTTGCTAAACTAGCTGAAGCTGGCGGCCAGTCAGGTTCGCTTCGGTTGGTCACATTTCTGTTTTATCCGCCACGGGCTTTTGCCTTTCTGACATGGCTAAACTTTTTTGTGTTAAAGTTGATTGGAATTCACGACTTCTTTTGCATCGTTTTACCGATGCCGGGTAAAACGATATGCCACAATGTGATAGGATCGTTGGTTTTTCGTTTTATATTACCGGCAACAAGTTTGCAATGGTGGTTCTCGTGAAGGTTCATTTTCTTTTGTTTCCCTTAAATTTTCCCTTAAATTTTATCATTAATACATCTTATTGAAGCAAAACGATTAGGTTTAATAATTCCTTACATTTTAAGTCGAATATCGATCAATAAACAAATGTTACAATATCTACTCCGATCAATTGAATGTATATTTAAAAGCAAATCGATTCTTCAATATATTTTTCACGATCTATTTCAACAAATTTTCTCTCTACCTTAGCTTCTAATCAATTTTCTTCCAATTTCGGAACTTCGTGTGTTTATCCTTACATTTTTCTCCGTCTACCTTTTTTCCGACACCTCTCAAACTCATAATTAGTAAATTATATTCAACAGTTGAGCCTGCTCGTATAAAAAAAAGCCCCTAATTTAACGATCCTTTGCCGAAATAGCCTTGAAAAGTGTGGCGTAAAACGTAGAAAAAGCTCCACCAGCAGCAAGCTCTCCGTTCCACGATGGCGACCCGCGGCTCCCATTTTGTTTTTTCGCCGTCAACGCTTGCGCCATTTGCCGCGTCCCTTCCCAGGGGGCAGTGTGTGCGGGTGCGTCTCGCACGGTTGCGGTACGTTCGTTGTCCGCTCTCCGCCGAAGGAAGCGTACGTTTTGCGAAATCTCAACATGGGGAGAAAAAAAAATCCACTCACATACGAACATTTTCGTACGGTGAGTTCGTGTGCTCCACCGAATATCATCATCCCCCCAAAAAGGTACTCTAAGGTTTTCGCTATCTTGCTCATTTAAATGGCAACATTAGCAACAACTGAGAGCGAACGAATGAAATGGAACATTTCATGCAAGCAAAGCCACCCTCTCTGCCTACGCACGCACACACATTTAATGAATGTGTATTATTTGCGAACACCGCCCCATTGAGTGCCCGATTGTGGATGCAAAGGGGGGTTGGGGGGGGGGGGGGGGGGGGTGTTGCGTGGAAGGGTGTGAAAGGGGTGTTTTGGGGCGATAACGTACCCCACTCAAGGCAAACGTAAATGAGTAGCGCTCATTCGTACGCGTAACTTTCATTTTGTTTTTGCGTATTTTGCGTATCTGCTCGCGGGATGTCCCATATCTCGCGTGTTGCGTCTGATAGTAAGAGAGAGAGAGAGCGACAGATTGCAAGAGAATGAGAGATGGGTTTTTGTTGTCGCGAAATTGTGTGTGTGCGTATTTTTTTTATATTTCTTAATTTTTTTTTTTTGGTGCCATTCGAACTGTGGATGCGTACCTGAGTTACAGCAAAGAGAGCAGCCATCGCGAAAAGGGAAGGCTCTCGCGAAATCTAACAAAAAAAATAGAGGAGCCAAACAACCTCTCGCGAAATTTCGCACACAAGCTACTCGTACTGGCACGAATGGAGAATACTATCGATGACAGCACTTTTTCCACGACCGATAGAAGGAACAACAACAACAACAGCAACAAAAACAACATAATTCTCAACCACCCCTTAACGATAAAACCAACTGTGTGACTTTGTAAGAAAGCCGGGTATGTGCGAGAGCGAAGACGCATTCATCATCATGTGATGGAATTTTCGATGCTTTACCAAGACGAAGGAAGAAATCATCTCACCGATGTCGTTGTATTTTGATAAAAATTGATCAATTATGTCACAAGAGATCAAAAATCGGTAAAAATGAATCATTTTCATTCTAATTAGTTTCTGTATTTGTGAAAAAAAATTGCAACTTCTTCAATTTTTCTTGCTTCTTTTGTTAGTTAATTTTTATTCTATTATCAATAGTGTGTAACAAGGCAAAAAATTACAATTTCTTTAAGTTTTACAAACTTTCTACAGGAAACACTTTCAGTTAAGGCAGCAATTGGACTGGAATTTGTGTTTTTTTGTTGCGTTACTGTACGCTAAACAAGACGGGCCACACGCGCGGCCTTATCGCATCATCCAAGCACATTACAACTGTACCATGCTTCTTGCACGTCCACCGTTTACCTTGCCGGCAAGCTGTACTACGCTCCCGTAGTATCGATCTGTTTTAGTCATAATGTCGTTGTATAGCTCTGTCCCAAAACCCGCGGCTACTTTGGGTGTAGCTGTGTAGTGGTGGCAGCAGTATACGAGTGTCAGATGTGGGTGCAAGGAACTCACAAGTAGCGCGTAACAGTGACATTGATAAAAAGTTGTTTGGATTCGCTGGGCGCGACGACGACAATTCGCAAGGTGGTGAAGCATCTCCCACGAATATGAGGAGAGTAAGTAAAAAAAAAGGTGCGAGCGACATCTCGCGGTTTTTACGCAAGATGCTTGTCTTCGGTCGCCTTTCGGCCTGACTCTCTCTTCTCTCTGTTCTTCTCTCTGCAATTGATGAGAATATAGTGCGTAGCTGAGGTTGATTTTGCGAACCGGTGTTGCGGATTTTCTTCTCTATTTCAGCAACCTTTTTTTTTGCTTGCTATGGATTCCCCTCGTGTGGCCTCCGCTGGTTAATCTCTGTCGCGGATAGGATTTTAACGACGCCATTTCGAACGTCTATGGTGGCCCGCATGGGTTACGCTTGATAAGCTGCTTCGGCAAATTAAAGTTCAGTTTCTATTGAACCAGCCTGGTATGGTACGCATTGATCCAAAATGGGGCCGAAAATGGGGCGAAAAAAGAAGCACAAGACATAATGTTTTACGATTGAAACCATCGCACAAACACTGAGGAAATCACTACGGCCATTGTTGTACTTTCGTGCATGACGCAAGGATCTCGAACATCCTTAAAGGTTAGAAAATGGTTCTTCCCACAGTCTTCATCAAAAGCGATCCTTCCGCCGTACTGCAAGTGACCAAGATATTGCGCGCATGTCTTTCTGCTACTCCACCTGCTGGATCTTACCTACATTCGGGGGTGTTTGGAAGAATTTTCCTTTGCAATGAAGCTTCCCATGCAAGAGAAAAAAAAAGAAATGAAGCAACATTTCAGACCTTCGCAACAACCTTCTCCAACCGAGGACCGGTACCGGGCGTTGGCTTGGCAATACTTGCAGCACGAAACGTATCATCATCATTGAAAAGCATATGGTTCGTAGACAGAAATTGCTCAGATTTCTATCCTGATATTTTTGTGTCCTATTCATTATCATCTTGCAGATAAAAATATGGATTAGAGCTTTAATATTCCGCATTTTTAACTTGAAAAATATCTTGTCATTTGAACTTTACGACATTGCCACAACTCAAAGTTGTCACATCTTTATAATTAATAATTAAAAACTTTAAAAATCTCTAAATTCTGAATGTAATTAGAACTGATATTCGAGCTATTAGCGAAATATGTCAAGTAAAGACAAACAATTTCAACGGTAAAGATACCAAGATGACCTAAAAAGAGTAGATAATCAACCTTTTAACCAAGGTCGTCTATTATCACATGAAAGTTGAAAAAAAAAACAATTTGTCGAATTGTCATTTTATTATAACACCAATCTTAATTAAGAAACACTGAAATATTAATAACGAAAATTTTATCAACGTATCAGACACAATCATAGAAGAAATTAAATCAAACGCTCATCACTCTTGGTCACTTTGTACAGGTTCATTGAATTGTGTACCATTTTCATTATTTTTTTTTCAACTAGTTCACTTTTTTGCACTATCCATTTACGGCAATCTGATGCAGATCCGGCACACCAAATTCCAAACTTAAATCACTCCGTCGCTGCCGATCGTGGTCCAGCAGTAGACCACCTTCCTGGAAGTGATCATCGGATCGTACCGGCACCGACCGTACCAACAACACAGGCGATGCACCACTTCTCCTCTGACTGAGGAATGCATTCCTATTTCGATTCTTTTCGACCTCGGCTATAGGTTGTGTGTGTGTGTTTGTGGCTTGGTGATCACGGTGCAGTGTGCCGCAGGGGTATGTGTGTTGAGCAGGGGAATGCAACGGAAAACAACTTGCCGTCCTCCGACACATGGATGATGTTGGTGTCTCTGTGACAAACCCTTCAACCTGTTCCATCTTTTTCAACGCGCAAATGGTAGTTGGTGTGCGAGAGAGAATGGGAATGAGAAATGAAAAACATCCACGAAAGGACCTATCTTTTCACTGATGCACTATCTGCTGATGGTGACGGTTTTACGCAATCTTAGAACAAAAACCTACTCCTCTTCTCAGTTACATTCTCGGCAGTGGATTGCGGGAAAGGTGACTAAATGTAGCAAAGGAAAAATCGAACTACTTTATTCATTCATGTAGAAAGGGAACCACACGCGAACAAAAACATTGCAACATCACCACCAGCCAGCAAAAGGAAGCTCTCCGAGAAGGAAATGCATAGTTTGGAATGCGGCCGGTGTATGTGTGGTTTTCCTTCTCTCACCGCAGCTATGTTCCCCGTGCATGCCGTCAGATGCAGTCCCGTCCTGTTGGTTCTCCAATCTACCTACTCTAGGAATTGGACAATTGTGTGATAGGGAAGCATATCACAAAAAAAGAAACGAACTTAAATGAAACGGAAAAAATAGAAAGATGCAACAGCATCTCTATTCTTCTGCCGACTGGAAGAACGCAACGCAACCTGACTTGTACTCCGTTTTTTTTTCTTCGATTTCCTAGCAACTTCGTCCCCGTGCGTCCCATCCGTCCCAAAACGCTGGAATGCGGTGTTCCCTTTCGGGTTCCGGAATTTCTCGGCAAGAGCGGGAAAGAATAAATATAAATAAAAAAATATAAACGAAAAGAAAAGAGGTTTCCAGTTTCTATTCTTCTGTTATTTGGTGGCAATGCAGTTTGCCGCATTTGCTGCACCACTTCGTCATTATTGCTGCCGCTGCTGCCGCTGCTGCTGTTGCTGGAGCGCACTTTTATTTACTCTTTATGTTGTTGTTTTTTATCTCCCTTTTACCATTCTTTACTGTTGATATAATATGTGTTTTTTTTTTCGGTGGAACGACCCCAATGTCTCGGGTCCTCTGGCGGCCCTCCGGTACTACGGTGAAATTCACGCAAGAGAGGGAGTACATCGAGAGACTTACATGGTGATGCTTAAGAATGCAGAAGCGCATTCGTCGATAAAGTGCATTCGGAAACGTCAGCGGCTTACGTCAATTAGACAACTATAAGTCAAAAGAATTCTTTGTTTGGCTTCTATGCTCCTTTACTTCTATGCGATTGTTTTGTTTGAGGGGGTATTTTTCTTTGGGTTTTTTGTTTTTTCCAGAACCATAATAAGTTACCAACATTCCACTATAAAATATTATATCTGTCGTCAAAAAGTTCTATAGAGAATTGTACGTTAAAATGAATGTAGGAGAAATATGAGAGGAAAAACCTTACTTTGAGTTCACTATTCTGGATGATCTCTTGATGATGATCTCTGATGAAATCTTATCTTAATAAATCTCATCTGCTATAAAATTAACTGTCATTGAGTTTTGTAAAATTAACAAAATCTTTTTTCTTTTATTTTCAGGTTTGTTGTTATTTTAAATACACTTCAAAAGAACGTTAACTCAACTAAGTTATGTGTAGTAAGTAACAAATACTTGATATTGAATTATTTTGGACATTCATTGTTTCAATTTCTAATACCTGTTTGAGCTATTTGTAATCCTAAAATGAGTAGAAGAACATCTTTGTAAAATTGATGTTAAACTTTCATTTTCCAAACCTTTTCATGTGAATCCATAGTGTCCGTTGATTTCATACGACGATGATTCAGTGGTTGTTTCCGCTCTGTATTGAACACTACTAACACTAGTAACGGGCAAAGCGCGCGCGCTCTGTTGCTATAAACATCCGTTTCATGAGGAAAGAAAAAAAACCTTTTCACATGTTAGAACGAAGGGTGGTTTTGTGGTTCCAGCAAAGGAAAATGCTCTCACATTTTCCGACCAATACACTCTCGCAGACTGAACTTCTCTCCATCTCCCGATCTAGTTCCTCTTCTCTCAGTATCAGGCGCACTTTGGGTGGAAAAATATCCTTTTTCGCATATAGAGAGAGAGAGAGAGAGCGCGCGCGTGAGAGGCGAGTTTGTTCGCCACAACCCCCGGTGGCTCCCCAATAGCAAAACTTGCCGGTAAAACATTGCGTTTAAGGAAAATAAAACCACACACACACATCGAGCCAAAAACGACATATTGTCGACGGATGGCGGGTGACGGATGGCAGGACTCGCCCCGGGGAAATGTGATGCAGCGCGCGGATTCTCGGTACCGCTCACAGTGTTTTCCTGATTCTTCTCGTGCGGTTGCAAAACTTGTTTATAGATAGTTTTCAAAATGCAAATAATCATTACAGTGAATTTTTTGCCGTTGTAAACACTCTTTCTAAACAATTGCTAATGGGGAGTTTTTTTTTGGGCAAACGAGTTTAAGGTGGTGTTGGTACTAAATGGTGGCTGCTTCTAAAATCAATAACTATAGTTTATGCTGTGAAAAGAAGAGTTCACATCGCAAAACTGCATCTATATGTGCGTTTAGTTTGTATATAGCGGAAGAATATTTACCGTCAAGATCGTGTCTCGTAACAGGATGCAGCGGAGATGCTGTCAAACTCGTCTAAGTGTTTGTGCGTCTTTATAAGTGTATGCGTGTTTACATAGACCGAATATGTTGTAAAGTACTTTAAAATGTCAAAAGCAAAGTGTAACTAAACTAACGCGAAACATGAAAATCATAAAATCTTTTTATATAATACGGCATGAAGATGGTGATGTGCATAATCTTCTAAACTACAAATTTGTTGTGGAAATTTAATTAGTCCATTATTTCAATCTGTTTACATGTATCTTGCTATTTGAACATTTATGTTACGTTGATTAAATATCTTTTTAAAATTAGGCCTTTGGTTTATCTTTCTTATTTATATAATTTATCTAAAAACCCGATTTGTAATGCCTGTTTTGGATAAATATTCCTCACAAACCAGTAGACGCTAGTTGGTGTTTGATTCCATCCACCTTACACTAGATAGGAAAGCAAAAGAAAAAAACAAATCGCCAAAAAATGTGAGCGAGAGAAACATTTCGGCACGGCTGGAGAGCGCACACGGCATTAACTTTCTCCAAAATGTGATAAATCAAAAAAGGAAAAATGAAAAGTGACTCACGGGGACGAAGGAAAAGAGCAGTCGCGCGACACGGTCCTCCTGCGAAAGGAGGCGACGACTTTCGGAGTATAATCGATAATTTTCCGACTGTTCAACCCATGGTCGTGCTCGCTCGTATGATGGAATGGAAAGCGGTGTATCGAGAGTTTTTCTCGTCCCAGCTCACCAGAATGCTTTTTTAGGTGTGGTTGTGATGGAAGTTAAAAGCAGGCGGGGGGTGGGATGAGGCAAATACTGGAAAGGAGAAGTAATTCCTGGAAAAGGAGCAGCAATTCCAGCAAAGGCTGTTGACGAAAAAAAGGATTCCACTATCTGTCAGAAAGGGAGCATCGAAATGCATAGCAAAAATGTTGAGTTTGATTTTATTTTGTAAAAGAGACTCTTATTTTGCGATAAAAATAAAATAGAGTGATTGACCATTAGTTCGAAAAAAATAGACCGAATAAAACGTATCTGTATCGAACAAATGTGTTTAAATCTATTTGGTTAGGTTGTAGCACAGCTGAAGCAAAAAATTTAGACTTCAATCAGTCGGGATTTTTTATCTAAAAATGTTACAATTACCGATGGTTGTTTTTTGTACGTTAAGGAAAGTATAGGTGAATGTTAGGAAAAAAATATCTCTCTCTGTTTTCGCAGTATTCTCAGTAGTAACGGAGAGCAAAACTCTCCAAACACAAATGCCCCTTTTTCTGTCGTACGAACGCCCCTAAATTCGCGAAGAAATCCTCTCGCAAGGATATCAGCTAGTGTTAGTGCCAAGCCCTTTCAGTACACAAAACCTTTTGGTATTAAGACCGGCGCATAACACATTCCCTTAAGATGCCAACCTAGACGCTATGCTCTTGGCAGAGGTGTACCGTGCGAGAGCCCAATTGTTTTACTCACCTCAAATGATGTACCACACTTCTCAGCGGAGCGGTTTTTGTTTGGTTGGTGGTTTATGCCACCAGCCGAAGCTAAATGTGATTTGGTTGCTGTAGGTGGTTAGGGCGAAAGGAGTGCACGGTTGCCCTTGTATTGAGTTACATGGAATTAGCCCGCAAGCTTCTCCAAAAAACAACCCCCCGCCGAATACACTATCAGGTGATGATGGAGAGCAAATGTTAGCTATTTTTGTGCCAACCAGAGCCAGTTGTTGAAAGGCTACATTTTTAGACGACAAATCTTTCCCTCTTCACATATCCTCGTTACCCCCTCGTCCGTATGAAGTGTATCGAGGGTTTGGAGTATATATTTACTACCACTTGCAACATGATCTTCATTTCTTTTCAATTTGAAACCTTATCATTTTGTTGTTGAGAAATTGTTTGTAAATTTTGTTGCATACTGAGGATATTTTGGAATTATTTGTTTTGAATGATGATTTTTAGAATTTCAGCGATTTTACTAAGCAGTTTTGATTTGAATTTATTTTTTTTTGTAACTTTTGTGTTCAAATAAACTCTGTAAGAAAATATTTAAAATTCAAAGAGATATAAGATAATGATGTATTACCATCTTTTCGGTTAGTTTCAAGGATATTGGTAGAATCTTCGAAGTACTTCTTTTCTAAAATGAACAGTCGTTGCGTGTATATGTGAGAAATCAGTGTCAAATGTGTAATTAATACTAAAAGGAAGCTTAAAGCATGTCCTTCAATTCTAAACGAAGTACTTCCTCCCGAAGTTTCCCCTATGAACAGCCAAACAAAATTGAAAACACAATCAATGAGGACGATCCTCACAACAAGGGCTCAGTTTTTCTCAACTTAAACATTGGTGACAAACACGAAGATGACAGATATGTCGAAATAATGTCCGCAATCGCCGTGACCGAGAAAAAAGAACTCGAACGATGCAATGAGCGTAACCGATGCCTTGCACTTGCGGACGAAAGCATGCTCGATCATAAATTCGATCGGCTGCTATCGGAGGTGCACGGACTACGGGATCAAATTGGGGATCGCATCGAAACGCTGAACCGTCGCCTTACGCAAACGAATCGACTGTTTCTGGCACACCAGGACTACGGGCATCGTTCAAACCGGGCCGGTGATCTGTTGCTAATCGGCGTCCCGGCAACTCTCCAAGGTGATGGACTACGCGAGTGTTATGTGCGTATTGCCCGCCGTCTGGGATACACGGAGAGTGAAATCCCCATCGTCCATATACGAAGGCTTGATCTCGGATCATCGTCACCGGATGTCCAACCATCCCGGTACAGTGTTGCCGTGCTGGACAATCTCGCAAGGACACGCGTTGGGAAGTTACGTGCCGGTGTAACCGATCCCACCGTACAGCCACCAGCCGTACACGTCCAGTTTGTGTTTCGAAATGCTCGAAATGAGTTTTATCGCCGGTACCAGGAAGGTGGCAAAGCGGGAACTGGACTGGCGCTGCAGGATTTGGGTTACAGCGGATCGGAGGGGCGAGTGTTTGTGAGTGAAAATTTAACCCGCGGTAACGTCAGCCTTAAGGCGGAGGCAATGCGTCTGAAACGCGATGGCAAAATCAAGAGCGTGTTCACGGTGAATGGGCAAATTTACGTGAAGCGAACGATTGATCATCGACCGGAGTTGGTCACCAGTAGCGTCGATCTGCTACTGCTGGATGAAACTAAAATGAAAGCAAACAAGTAAGCTTTTATGACCTTTTTTAACGTCTTTTAATTGATGTTTTGTTTTCTTGTGTGATTTGTTAGTTGTTGATAGAAACACGATTTTCAAGACTTTTTTTTAGTGTTGTCAGACTATAGTCGTTATGTATTTATTTTATAAGTATTTATTATCACATCAATTTGTCATTTACGACTTCTATCTGTGGCGAATGATTGAATAATGTCCTAATAGCTGTGCCTTTCGGCAGTTAATGACCAATTTCCTAAAATTAAAATTACTTCTTCCACTTATCCCATTACGGAGTTCTAGAGCTATTTTTCACTCTTTTCATAAATGTTACTCCTATTTTTCTCGTTATGTCAATTGTATTGCTTTGATTTTATTTGTGCTCTTACCCAGTTGCTACAGGCTTCAGCAATAACTTCGGTATTTTTATGCCATTCACTCAATTACCACACCAACCTACAAAGGTGTATGCTTTTTATAGTACCTACTGCTGCTGCTTTGCTATGCGTCTTCCAGACGAAAATCGTAAGTAGTGAGCAAGAAGAGAACTAGTTTCTGCGTGCGCTCGCGCTGTAGCGACACCATTATAATAATTTCCCAGTATCCTTCAAGCATCGGACTCACTCAAACCCAATATTGGTGCCTTTCGTCGTCTTACCTAGTGGGGGCTTCACAAGACGTTTCGTGCGATCGAACCCATAATGGGGTTTTTGGGGTGGCACCGCAACGACAATCATTCCACCCACAGGTGTGTATGTGTGTGTGTGTGTGCGCCTTGTGTCCTCGCAAGGAAGATGGGCAGAATCAAACCGCAATCGATCGGAACCCTCCACAAATAGCTAAGCACCGAGCGGGGCAAAGGGTTGTCTTCGCGTCTCGCGAGGAGCTTTTCATCGGAACAGAGCAAGATCAATAATAACTCATTTTATCGCCTTCCTACCGCAACCAGGATAGATACGATGCCGGTCGCCTTCTCGGTCCACTGGATGCAGATGCTGGATGGTATGCAATGCAGTTTTCCATTAGGTTCCCACGAATATAAAATTGATAATATATTAAAGTATCTCCGCAAACCAACTGCTCTCTCGCTCTCTCGGCCACCATCACTATGGTGGGTTTTTGTATATTGTCTTTGGAGACATCTTCCTCTAACCGCAACCCTGGACACTGGTTTGCTGTTGGAAGTGGTGAGGTAAACCAAGACCATGGGCGAACATAAAGCTGCTCCAGAAAAGGCAGATCGAAATAGTCTCACTTTCCATTGCTTCCCGTGGGTAAATCTTTGACCCTGCTATGAAGATTCGGTGCGGTTTCTCGCTTGGTTGATGGTGGCTAGTACAAATCACTTTAGCGCGTCTGGGATCAACGAATTCCGCTGAAGTGTTCAATAACTGTGCGGGCAATAAACATTTTTATATATCTTTTTCTTAGTGTGAAATTAGGTTATTGTTACTATTATATTAATAGGCATAAACATTATAATTCTATATTGTTTGTCATAATAAATAATGAATTCTTTCTCTTATTGATAATGAGATTTTTTTTGTCTTTTTTTTCATTTATTCCTGACATTATTTTTGTTGTGAATTTGTTGTTTCTGAATTGAATTGACACCTGTCGATCGAATGATAAGGGATTCTGAAACATTTTCTTTATTAAATTTATCTTCCATAAAAAAATTCCTAAATATTTTTTTATGTTTGAGAATGACCTCTTTTGCCGTTTTTTTATAAATAGTCAGAACGAAATTTATCAACAAAATGTTGCAAATTCCTTGAGGATATTTTCAAAGTTTTTTTTTCTCTTCCATCTCCATCCATCTCACACACAGCACCAAATCTTCCCCCGTCAACGGGTATAGAATTTTCATTGCCGGTAAAAAAACCCCCATCCGAACCCGTTTTAACGTGTACTATGTGTTTGCTGTTGGGAACCGTTCCACCCGCGGCATAAATATGCAACCACCCCTTTAGCTTGTGCCGCGGACACTCGCATCCTTTCCTCTTGTGTCGCTCTGTTATCATCGGCAGAACATTATTGCTACTCATAATGATGGGCGTGGCAAATAGCAAAGATGCTAAAACAACCCGTTTACCGATAGGTGAGATGTCTGAGATGTCCATTCCTGAACGATTGGTTTAAATTTTTCATTTTTATTACTCTAGTAATTAGTTTGAAAATGCTTTTATAAAACAATATATTTATTTATGAAATGTTACATTTTTTTATTGAAGAAATTATATTCGCATAACTTTTAAAACTTTACTTATTATTAAGTTATGGAAAATTGGTACATTCTTGCACGAGAAAGAAGTTTAATTCTTACCTTTTAGCAGATGAAAATACATTGAATTTTGAAAAATATAATGAATCCAATTTGTTGAAAATTTCATGATCAATATCTATAACGCTCTTAGTAGCATCCCTTAGTAGCCTAGAGGTCTTTACAGGAGTATTAGCCATTTTAAGTATACATTGTAGTCGACGTAACTCAAAAGCTTCAGCTCTTAGTTCGCTCGATATGAAGAAACCGCGTGAGGCTTATACCATTTCAAACGCACTCGCGAGATCTTCCCCAACCCTAACGGCTTCCGAGAGAGGAGAGCTTCCGTTCTGTATCGTAGTGTGGAAATATATGTGAGAAAAAAATGAATTAGAAAAAAACCATCCACCAATATCATATTTGGCCCCCCATTTTTTTTTTTTTTTTTTGAAGCTCATCCCCTAAATGTTCACTCAGCTCCCGACACTCGCTATATGAGTGAGAAGTGCTCACGCCCAAGCGCTTCTGTGTTGTGTTGCTCTTGAGGGTACTCTTGAATGCCCCAAATCCCCGCGCCCTTCCCCCCCCCCCCCCCTTGTAAGGTTTTTTATGTTTATATGTGTGTGTGTGTGTCGTATTTTTTTTTTGTTTTCTTTCTTACGAGGTACGCAATACACGCGGTGCTCTGCGCGCGGCGGCGATGACCTTGTGGCGGTTCGAGCAGTTCGTTGAACCTATGAGTGAAACGCGCGCGCCAAAAAAAAAATACGAAGCTAGAAAAGAACAAAATAATACAAACACACAAACACACGCGGTCAAAATGTGTAACCCAACATTCGCCGTCGCCGAAATCAAATTGGGAATCTGTCGCGCGCGTTTAGCTACAGAAACTCACCCTCCCCACCCCCCCTGGGGAGGTAACCCTCCACGCCCTTTGATGTGTGTCTTCTGCTCCAATCCAGAAGATGCGGTGGACTTTTGCGAGGTGTGTGCGTGCATATAGGCTTGTTGGAGCATCGGGAAGCAACGGGGGTTGGAGCACTGTGCCACAGCGTTGTGTGTGCGTCTTGATAAGTATTTCAAGTAAACCACAGCGTGGACAATGGATTGATAAGTTGGCAGAAGGAGAATAAAATAATAACATCAAATCTTTAAATACTGCATTATGGGGATGATGCCTTCCGTCTAGCTCGTTAAGTATCCTTGCGATCCTTGACATTTGCAATGGAAAGATGTCCCTAACCGTCCAGCGGGACGGGAGCAGTTGCTCCAGTTTATTAGCTTCTTAAGCCGATTTTTAATACCCATCATTCGACGATTAACCCCGGATCGTACCCAACCTACCAGAACGTGTTCGAAACACTTTGCAACACACTTCTGGTTCATCCGTGCGTGCCGCATGCTGATCAGTGTGGCGCCGCAACGATTAAATACATGATTGGTGATGGTGGTGGTGTTGTGGGCCCCTTCTTGCGCATTCTTGCGAGCCTGTGATGTATTTGTGTCGCTGCTGCGGTCAGCACCGAGCTCGGTCACACGTGCTCCATTTTATCTCAGCCTGCCCTGGGGCGTGTTACAATGCGACTTGATAAAACAGATTTTTTCCGGGTTGTTTTTCTTTACTTTTCTTTAGTTTTCAATCAAATTTACCTATTATGGTATTTAAATTTTTGTTCATTATGAGAAAATGTGAGGAAAATTTCAAAGTTTAATAAAATGTGATAAAACATCGAATCATAACCAAAAACAAAACAAATAATGATAATGGTCATCATAACAACTCTTAATTTGGTTCATTTATTGATAAATGGTATTTTAATGTGTAATATAAATTCATATTGACATTGCACTTCATTATATTAAGCTTTTAGATGGGTTGAAATGAGATATGGAGACGCTTGGTACTTCACTTAACATTGTCAGTGAAGTTTGTAGAGGGAAGAGGTTTCAAAACACCACGAAATCAGGAAACTGAATATTAGAGTTATATTATCACAAGTTGTTGTTATGTTTTTGCTCTTACTATTAACATTTTTTAAATAATAAAAATGGAAAAAATTGAGCTAAATTTAATATTTTCTTTAACAATATTTGTCTGTATTAAATTTGTATTTCCTCAGTTCTTAAGGTAAAATCGACTTAGATTTTAAAGTTAATTCCTTTATGCATAACATGCATAACTTTAAATAGCAGTTTAATATTTGGATAGATTTTGCGATCAGTTCCTATCACAAGCATAAGCTAAATCGATTAAAAAAAAAGAAATTGTGCCTTACAATTGTGCGATCTGTTTGGTGTTCGTTTGCGAGCGTCGTCGTGCACGCGTATATGCATCGAAATAAAGATATTCAAATTGGCCATAGAGTTCTGTTTAGCATACAGCCGTCTGGTAGTGTTAACGTGTCCGGACGGTCTGGTCGTTTTCGATAGCGTCACCAGGACCAGCGCTCTCTCGCTCTCGTGCTCTTCACTGGCTGGCTCAACTTGAAACAAGGCATTCGCGCACGTAGGAACGAATAAGAAATATCTAACGAAATGGCACAGGACAACGTGATAATGGCGTCGTGGAAGCGGCGAATAGTTTGTAAGCGCCATCAAACCACCAAATGTAACTAACCCGAAAAAGGCACGCGTCTGTTTGGTATGAATTTTATGCGTGTCATTACCATCCTCAGCGCTCAAGTATATTAAAATAATCCAATCGACACTCATTGTTTGTGGAACGCTTTCGAGTGAACTTTTTCTATTAATTAATGTGTATTTGCACAGCACATAAAAGCTTAATTATCGATTCTTGTAGAATTTAACTTCTTTGTTGTCTAAGATGACGCTGAGTTGAACCTCATTATCGTCCTTGGTGATATCTCAGTATTTGAGACCGATGGACAGTATGTATTATACTTTTAGTGGCTATTTACGTAAATTGTTTTTAACTGACTTATGATAAAAAAAAACATTTTTTTTCGTGTCTTAAATAACGTTGAGCTCATTGAATCCATGTACTGTTCTCCGATTGGATGTTAATAAAATGGATATTTTAACTGGTCGAATCAATCCTTTTTTTGTGTCCTTATGTTTCTATCTCTCTCTCTCGCTCCCTTCCTTGAGATAAAATTTAAATCCAGAACGAGACAATCGGGAGCTCTACCATATTGGGAACGGGCTAGTCGATCTAGCTACAACGAAACCGTTCCCACGGCTTTAGATTTTCCTCCTGCTGCCGGCACAATTCAGGCCCAAAATGTAATTATCACACTTTGCTGTCAATTCCACCAATCATCGCACACCCTGTTGCATATCGATGCGTTCCTATTTCACGGTACATGGCTTATCTCCCGGGGGTCCCCGGCTGCCATGGGCGAATCCTTTCGGGCGTCCGGCAGGATGCACAATCATCAGCTGGGAAAATGAACTGTTAATGGAAAACAACGCCCCCAAGGCAAATGGCACTGATTTCCTTACTGGTGCTACGAGCGCAGGAGTTGGCAATAAGATAAGGAACCGTTGAACGTGTAAAGCAATGTCATGGGATATAAAGTTAAAATATTGGGAAAATGTTGTTGTATTAATTATTTGTCAAATTTATAATACGTTACATTTGAAGCGTTTAAAAAGTATTAATTTTTTAATTGAAAAGCAAATTGAATAATAAATTCGTAAGGAGATTTCATGTTGATGAGAATCATTCTTCCTTAGAAACTCCCTTCTCTAGGATCACCTCAGAAACATCATTGAACGCCTGTAACCGGCGTTTATGACATTGAAAACTTATTCATTACTACACTCTATACTATTATTTGCAATTGTAAAGAACCTTGCGTCTCCATCGTTGTCTTCATCATTCCAATAAGTAAATGGTTGAAGTAAGTTTCTGTAATCTAATTTTTATTTTTTTCTCTTCTCTACAGGTAAGTGTCTATGACGAAAATTCTGAAGCCTCTAATGCACCTTTTGAATCGTAAGTGATATGTTTCATTAAAACCATTATCTCAAAATTGTAATGCTACATTTTGTCTACTGATTAACCGGAATCGAAGTGTCAAAACATTCTTTTGAATCAATTCTTAAAAGTTTGGGAAAACTTCATACTCGCTACAAAAATCACGCTTTTGTAAACCCAACACACAATCCAAGGCTACAGGAGTTGTTCCATCGACCCTTTAGAAATGAGTCTAATGAGGACATTAGATATAGTAACTGTCATTTGGTGGGACTGGAAAGGAATCATTTATTGTGAGTTGCTTTCGTTCAAACACTAATTTTTGGATCTTTCTTGTCAACAAATGGAGCGTTTTTGCCAGGAAACAGCAAGAATTGAACCACAGGAGAGGTGTCGAGGACAACACCATGCCAGACATATCTGTAGTGACTCGCTCAGGGATGTAGTGATTCCTTCAGAAGCTCAAGGATTTTTGATGCGAAGCTTTAGTGCATCCTTGATATAGTCTGGAACTGCTAAGCATCGATTACTTCCTTTTTCTTGCATTGCACAATTTTTTGAGCGATAAGATATTGGGATCCAGAGAGGATTGTGGAGATTGGTTGATTTAGTTTTTCGACAATAAAGACCAAGACTTCTTGGATATTGTCGTTTTATCGTTAAGATTACATTAAACTCTACAAGATCGAACTATCCGAAGTAGATTTGGTTGTTTCACGCAAACATAATTAAAATATCATCATCATCATTTATTCATCCTCAGTTTTTACACTTCAGATCTTTTAGGTTCGTCTAATTCCCCAAATAAATTCTAACTGTATTCTCATAAAATTTGAAATAAAGCACCCTTTGATTCATGCCGTTTATATGTTGTTCATCACGTTGCCTCACAGAACTCGCTTTGCAGCCTTAAAACATCCTAACAGTGCGTCTTCTATGTGGCTTATTTGTTGGACCCTTTCCCGCTCAACACGGTTTTCTCGCGATCAAACTACAATGAAACACACCAACACACATGCTCATACTATACGCACACCCACACATTACGATGAAGGCCGTCTTTACCTTACTATCGGGGTTTTTTTTTCTTTTCTTTATTATTCCCTTTACTATATTCTCCTCCTCCGATTCTGTCGCTGTCGGCCTTTGCATGCGTGTACCATCCGTCGTCCGGATCAGGTAATTTCTCAGCCCAAAAAACCCGGAGACCGCTCTCTGATCCTTCCAGGAATTTCATCCGAAGCGAAACGAAGCGCAGCATAAATGCCATTGCGACGCCGTTACCTCTCCGCCACGATTGCACCACCCTTTTTCCCGTCCGATTGCGGCACTTGCATTGAGCGTCTAACGCGTTCTCGACGGCTAGAGTGGCATTCTGTTTTGGTATGCTCGAACCAATGCACCCCTGGAGGAGGAGATCCCGGATCACGCGCGTATATGCGTGTGTGCATGCACACTTCCGCGTCTGGTTTTTGGGGATGTTTTTTCCCTTTTTCTTCTTTTCCCTCTTCTTCTTTTATATGTGAACGCTTTCGGGTTGTTGTTTTCGTTTGTCGATCGCATCTCGGCGATGCGATCGACACTGGCATGTTTGGTGGTCGTCGTCACCAGTTCGCTTTGGTGGTCAAAAGCACCGTGGGCAGAGGACGGGCGGACAGTGGTAGCAACGGGCAACGGGTTTTCTTTCTGTTTTCTTTGGTCCTTCTTGCTTCACCTCTCGTTCGCACCTCACCTCTTTCACCTTTCTCCCTGTACGCCCTGCTGCTCGGTTGGCTTTGAGGCCGATTCCCGTTATTTACAGCGCCATCAGCCTGAGACCTTAAGGATACGGAGACATTCGGTGTTCGCTGTTATTCCCTGCTCTCATTTACTGCCAGCTTGTTGGTGTTGATGCGATCGCACCCGTTTTTTAAAAGAATGTGCGTCTCGGAGGCGGAAACCGTGCAGAGAATGCTTCTCGGTTGCGTTACGCGCGCTTTTTCTTGCGTTCAAAACAACAAACTTTAGTTCGAGCTCAGAAGCACGAAGCAGAAGTAATAAAAAAAACACATCACTGTTGATCCATGAACTGCGGCTTTTTCGGCTTTCGGTGTGGCGGTGTTGCGCTGTTGCGAGCTTTCAAGAAGAACGCAGTTGAAGCTTTCATTTCTTGGCGGGAATCGAAGTGCTCGAAGTCGTTTTTGTTTTGATGTGGTTTTAGAACTATGTTCCTCAATTTTTTTTTGAGAAGGGTAAAAAATGGCATACAAATAGGTTAATATTGGTAGCATTTTAACAATTTACGTAAACCAAAAAAAATACCTTCATTATTTCCCTTATAATACGTCTGCTAGTGTTGTCTGTTGTCGGAAGCTTTACGCATTCATTTTATCTGCAAACTTGCAGACAAGGAATTTGCTTTACGGTCGAAATGCTACAGCAATATCAAAGGCAGACTTTACGTAGTTTGAAATGTAAAAAAAAGAAGAAAAAAACAAGAAAAAAAATGCCGGAAGTGAAAAGTCATCGTCCTCTCATATATGGAGAGTTTCCATTAATTAATGTTTAAAGCACGAATAACGAACGGCCGAAATCCATTCGCGGGTGCGCCTTCACATGCTTTTATCGCTAACTGCTAAACGCTGCTAATTGGGATATGATTTAGAGTAGAATTAAAAGTATATTCGATGCGTTGAAAAGCCCGCCTAAGATATCACCGTTTCATTATTTTCTTGCCCCGTTCGGTTGGTTGGTTTTTGGACGTGATTGTGTATGTGTGTGTGGAAGTGTGTATGTATTTGTGAGTGTTTTTTCCTGCTGGCCCTTATGTCGTGCGATTTAATTTATCCTTTTCCTTGTTGTAGGGTTAATATTCAATAGTGTGAAATTGAAAACAAAAGTTACTCAGGGAGAAAAATTTATTACAAAAAAAAGCGTAGAAGACCATTTTGGTTTTTCTGTAAATTTAATTTGAATTTTTATAATCTTTAAAACGCCATCAATTTTTACATGTTTACAAAGAATAATGCGACTACTCGTTGAAGGGTTTAAATAATTAAAAACACTCGCCATTCTCATACAATTAAGCACCGCACAAGGGTGTTTGTAACGTTCTTATCCCTAGACGATCTGATTTGGCCTTAAATTTTCGTGGTTTATGAAGCTGAAGGTAATCTCTTACGGTAGCTTCTAATGTACGAAAGCCTACCGTTGCTTTATGAAGCGAGGCGGCCAAAAAGAGGCCTCCTTTCATGAAACAGACCCGGTAATGGTTGGCAAATTTGTGATTCGAATTAAATCTTGACCGCCCAAAAACCGCACCGCCCGCTCATGCAAACAGTGGAAGGGCTTGAATAACAAAACACCGAAGAACACAGGCCCAAAAAAAAACCCAACAGCACGTGACTGAGATGATTATGACATTAGAAGACGAGCCACCTGATGAACACACGAACGCCGGTAATCGTTTGACGCTCTGCCTTTGCCCAGAGCTCTGTCCAGTCCAGGGCGTTTTGTGGTGTTTAAGACGGTGTTTCTTTACATTTTTTGAGACTTTTACCTTGTCTCTCTGCTTGCACTAGCTGGGACGGACGGCGGTGTGTCATCTAGTTCCGGTTGAATTCTTGCCCAGCGCTGCCCGTATTCAATTTTTTAAACCTTGCCCGGTAGGTGGCTGTTTGTTACTACAGTTTAGGGTTGTTTTCACTTAGGAATGTTTTATACACAACGTGGGTGATTAGATTTGTATGCGGTCTGATTAGGTGTTTGTTTTTTTTGGTTTGGTTTTTCTTTTACGAGTTAACGCTTTTAAAGTTTTGGTGACTTGCTGGACCAGAGAGCATTAGCGCATGTTTCAAAGCTTTATCATGGGAAAGCTTCAATGGCGATCATAATGATGGTTTGGTTGTTGACTAGATTGCTAATGAGCACCTTATTCTTGTCAAAGATTTGTTGGAAAACTATCCTTAAGGTTTAGAGGTCTCCACATTCGTTCTGGATCGTTTATTTGCAAGCGCATAACCATTACACCGGCTTAGCAGTGACAGCGACAAGATCGAACGATTAGGTTTAGTATCATTAAACACACGAAACACATTTCGCGGTGATTTGTCTCCTGTATGCAGTCTATTAATCGAATTCTTTTTTCCTTTTTTTCCTAAAAACAAAGGGTTTTTAATGGTTTAAAAAATAATTTCATTCATTAAGATCATCATATGACAATATGCAGGGTAACTCGCCAATTAATTATGTTATTTCAATTATTGGAAAATTTGTTTTTCATATTTTAGGTTCTGTAAAATTATTTTTGTTTCTAATGCCGAATCTAATATTCCTTTATATTCTTCATAAAAAAAAGAAAAGAGACGATATTAGAGTCCCTTAGAGAGGTCAATGAACCCTTCACGTAAGAGCCATATTTGCATACAGATAAATGTTCAAATATCAATCGATTGTGTGAGCTTATTTATAGCAGCCCTGCTAGAATAACTTTGTTACATTGCAGATAAACAGTTCAGCAAACATCAATCGCTAGCAATGGAACCGTTTCCGGATAGGGAAAGAAAACTTCCGAACCATCAACCCCCGAAAGATACAAGTGGCGAGCGGCAAAACCTCCTTTCACCGTACGAAACGTAACCTGCTAATTTGCACCGACTGGCTCAGTGCAACCCGCCTCTCTGTCCCAGTTAGGATCTTTCTTACCGGTGCCCCGTCGTAACCACCGTGTAAATCCTATGTGTGAGATTAAGGGGTTGTTTTTTTTTGTTTTTATGTTTTGTTTAACATCTTAAACTCCGCTGCACGATTCGCTCATTAGCGAAATGCGGCGAGATATATCCAACCACCAGGAAAGCTTCTGCCGAATCTGACCCGCCCGGCTTCATTTTTCCCCCGATTTGCTTTGACGGGGAGTTGCGGTCTTTCTGGATGGAAGGGCTTTTCCATGAGCGACACACCGTCATCTTCCTCGTCATCATCATCATCATCATCAACGCCGTCATCATCTCCTCCAGACCATTTGGTGCCACACTTGCAACAACAAACAACAAAAAAAGCCGATAGAGTATTGCCGAAACGATGCGCGGAGATGAATTATTTATATTAGCACATCGCTGTCATTTTGCGTAGTGTGTTTTGTTTTTAATTTTCTGTTTGCCATTTTCTTATCTGGCTCCTCGTGGCTTCATTTTCTATTTTGCGGTGACTGCTTTGCGAATGTTTTCAGTTTTTTTTTTTTGGTCTGTGTTATTTAATGTAAGCGATATAATCAATGGTATGGGGATTGATTAATTGCGGCAGTAGACTTTTAGGCACTATTCATGCTGTTTGCATTGAGTGTGCTTTTGCGCAGCTAGCGATGGAAAAGATGGAAATACATTTTCAACTATAACTCGTATGAAGAAGATTCATGGTTTCTATATGGTGATCCAAGTTCTATTGTTTTAAATGTAGGAGAATTGTAACAATTTTGTTGAGTTTTTATATGATAGAAATAAAATTCGTTTACATCCATTTCTATTAAGGGGTTTCATACTTATTTCTAAAAATAAAAATTCAAATGTAAGCAGAAAATTCACATGTACGCAATAAGCGTTCATAAATCGACAAATACAGTGAAGTGCCGATTATCCGGGTACCTTTTATCCGTGCAGCTCAGAAATGACAGTTCCAAAGGTGAATTGACATATTAACTTCAAACCGCTGATGGCAAGAAATAAAAAACCTCAAAAGGAAATGATGCAATTGGCTCAAGTTCGACCAAATAGAACAGATTTATTTTGCGAAATGCATCTAAGAATTATTAACATTTAGCTTTAGAAAAAACACACTAAAAAGAGTTGTTCCTATTATCCGTGATATTCGCTTATCCGGGTAGTGCGGGTAGAGCACGGATAATCGGCGTTCCAACTGCAATTTAAACGTGGAAACAATTATTTTTAATGTATCTGTTATTTCCTTCTTTACGATCAATTGTTGTAGATAAACGAATGATTACTTATAAAACAATTTAATGAACCATTTGAACTAAATGCTATCAAATGGCGTACAATGATCCAACCTGTGATACATCTCGTTTGGTAATTATCGCTGCTCGCGCTCGTTCGTTACACAGTTACACCTTCGCCGTTGAACGGAACCACGCAAAAGGCGCCCACAACACCGCCGTTATGAACGTTGTCGGTCGGAAAAGAGCTTTGGTGTATGGCGCTAAAGCAGGAGATTACACTAGCAGACCGGTAGCAGACTGCCTGGCTCCTTGAGATGCTGTAAGCGTCAGATT
This sequence comes from Anopheles funestus, assembly GCF_943734845.2. NCBI lineage: Eukaryota > Metazoa > Arthropoda > Insecta > Diptera > Culicidae > Anopheles > Anopheles funestus. The sequence continues at coordinate 3,276,240 of NC_064599.1, forward strand.
ATAAATCGAAATATGAACTAGTTAAGTGTGCGAATGATTCCAAGCAATATCCTTCCATTGATGGCTTGAAGGGCCGAACTATAATTTGCAATTAAACATTTGAAATTTCAACTTGTTTAAATGAAAAATAATTCCTAAATAATCAATAATTATTAATGCACTTTAGTCAAAGTTCTTTGAAACATATGACAGATGAATTGGTGATTTATTTTGTGTAATATTTTTTGCATAATAATTCAACGATTTTTGTGTAGCGCATCACAGGCACTCACTTTTGTGTTTGTTGATTAGCTTCACAAAACATGTTAAATATTAGAATAGATTTGTTTGCTATTTGCGAAGAGTATATACAGCAATATTACAACAAAATAAAGTTGAATGAATAATTGTTTTAATAAATCAAATCTTTTCGTGAAATTACGTTCAATACAAAGTTTTTGTTATTGCTCCGCTACTATTTAGGAAATTATACAAGAGTAAAAGGTTTCAAGAAGCTTCTGTAAACCTCTCACAAGACTTTTCCTAATGTTTAATTTCTTCATCATTTAATATGTTATTATTCGCATCAATAAAGCGAACCTCGGCATGCTGTAAAGAAGGTTTTATTTTGACTGGGATAGCACATTTGCTACACCCCATTAAAAAAGGATCCGTTTTCCTAAAAGGGCGGGATGATGGAGTTGAGCGTAGTTAATTTGTGTGTGCGTGTGCGGTGTGTGTGTGTGGGAAACCATTTTTCCGCCAACGAGCGGTACCCATGTACCGTTTGAGTGCATGTTGCGTGCGTAGTTTTTCCTCCCTTTCGCCATGCTCGGGACGTTACGTTTGTACGCAATTTGATGTGCTGGTATGTAGTGCGACACCGAGTGGATCGCATCTTAAGAAATTGAGCGTGAAAATGTGAAACCCGCAGCCTCTCACGCGCTCGCAAAGTGAGCGCACTCAAAACTCGCTCACCATGCGCTCACCGGCGCGTTGTTTTGAGAGTGAGCGCACGGTGAGTGGTATAATGGCGGATGGGAAAAAGCGAGACGGCACGGCGCACGTTCGTCTCGCTCGTGCGTACGCTAGCGCAACCGGGCACAGTAAATACCCCATGTGGTAAAACGGCAGAGCATTTGAATGCGCTCTTTCAGCGAAATTCCTCGGGCAACCGTCGGCTCCGGGTTGAACGATCCATGATGTCGATGGGCCCGCAGAGCGCAGAACACTCCGCACAACACTCAGCCTTCGCATTTAGTCTGAGTGCGTTAGTGGCGACGGTGGCATAACGTCGATCCCGTGCGGGTTGCGTTGTTTTTTTTCTGCCTGCTTCACTGTGTGGTGTGTTGTGCCGTCCCTCTCTCCTGTCTGGCTGGCGCGCGGGACACAATGTTATTTTTGTAATTAATAATTGCGCATGCAAATTTTTTTGTGTGTGTGGTCTTTCCTGCTACACCACCGACCGGTATATCTGCAAAAGAAAGTGACAGCAAACACGGGTGATACCTTCCTGTGGCTAGTGGTGAAAGGCAGGGGTCTACCTCGGTGTCTCTGAGTGAAGGAAGTGAAGAAGGTAGAGGTGTGATAAAGCGAAAGGTGATAAAAAAAGAGGTGCGTTGTAAAATTTGTGGGAATTAACTGTGCCCGAAGAAACTAAACTGTGTGACGGCAATCCATTTGCCACCGACTAAGTGTTGATCGCTGATCGGAGCAAAGCAAAGCAGCAAAGCGGATTTTCCGTTTTTGATTAAAGTGAAGAACAAACTTAAACGTATGTAAAGTAACAAAAGCGAAGAGCATTAAGACGAAATGGAAAGCCAACTAGTGCGAGCCACAAGCATCCGTGCGGTGGTGCAAAAGAAAATGGTGGCCACCGTTACCGTTGCCGCCACCGACAACGATGAGCTGCGTCGCCGTCACGGCGCTCGACGTCGCCGTACGGAAGAAACGCAATATTTTCGGGTTCACCGTAACGACCGCACCACCGCCATCGGTCACTTGGCGGCCACCGCTGCCGATGATGATAATGATTACGTCGATGACGGTGATGATGCTGATGATGATGAAGTGCTAATGAATTGTCGTCGTTGGCTTCGCACGCCGGATTAAAACCAACGACAAACGAGAGGGCAACATCGAGAGAAAGCGCGCGCGCGCGCGCGCACGCCATACACATTCGTTCCGTGCTCTCGTTCGTGTTCCTCCTCTCTCTGGAAATGATGGCTAAAATGCTACGACGAAAACAGATGCAGAAGGAAGAAACCGTCCGCTCCGGGTATCATCGAGCAATGTTTGTGTTTCGAAGTTTTTCGGTTTCCCCATGAACAGCAGCAGCAGGGTGGTGGGGTCGGCAGCAGAGCAGACGGCGGTTTTTGGGAAAGGGAAAAACAACCGCCAGAAGGCGGAAGAATTCACTTTGAACGTGCCTCGGCCCTTCCGCGTCTGTGGGCGCGCGCTTGGTATCCGCGCTCGATTGCCGCCGTCCCATTGCCCGTTTGGGCTCTCTGCGCCTTGCGTACGTGTATGCGTGTGCGTGTTTGTGTACATGTGTGTGTGTGTGTGTGTGCGCACAACGGTAGTGTGGATTTATAGCGGTAATGTCCAACACGGAGAGCTGATCGTGCCCCTGAGGTGAAGTGTGTGTGTGTGTGCGCGTTTCTGTGGCTGTTGGTGTGTGCGTGTGTGAGCGCATTGGTGTGCGTTTCCAATCGTGTGTGATACTGTGTCACGTAAAACGGCGTGCACTTCCCGTTGCCGCGTTCCGCCTGCCCGCTGGAGCCCGAAGAAGAAGCGAAGCGGAGCGTTGGTAGTTGTGTATCGCACAGCACCACCACAAACAAACCGAACGACAGCCATCAGCGTTTTTGGTGTGTGGTGCAGACGCGCAGCATCATCTTCATCAACCTGATGGAATTTTTCGCCCAACTTCCGGATTCAGCCGCCGCCGTCGCCGCCGTCGCTGCCGCTGCCGCCGGGTCGGTTATTGTGTTGGCCGAGCAGCGGTGTATTCACGCGTGCGTTTGTGAGACGGCCAAGGATAGAGATGGACGTATATGCTGTATTTCGTGCCCTGTTTTCGCTTGTTCCGATTTGTGTGCGGCCTCTCTGTCTCGCCGCCCTGTGGCTGATGATGATGATGATGGCCTTGGGGAGCTTGAGCGCGCGTCGCAGAACGAATGATCGCGAGTGTGTGCGTGTGTGTGAAAAAGAAGGCGAATGACAGAAGGGGGGAAAAAAACGACAACAAACGAGTGAGAGTGAGAGCGCGCTCTCTCGCCCAGAGAAAAGGAGGTGAGAAAGCGAAGAGCGTAAGGGCGTTTTACACCGGACCTCTCCTTCGTTTTCCCGGTCGGTTCCACCCAGCGCTTATCATCGTCCCCTCCCATGTGTGTTGTGCTCTCCCCGGTTTCTGGTTCCAAAGGATACCGTAACAATTTCGCGTTGACCAACCCTCATGCCTGTGTGTGTGTTTATGTCCAGAGGATCCTTCCTGCTCGTCGCGGAACATCGCGTTTCCCCATCCAAGACACACAGTTCTTAATGGTGAAAAATCGTTTACTTTGCGACTGGTTGGTGCATTGCATTGGAGAAAACCAAATTATGTGACTTCTACGAAAAGTGCGTGTTTACGTGGGTGCGCGTGCGCTTTTTACAAACACACACACTTCAACAAACACACACACACACACATCGTGTCACTTGCCAAGAGTTTATTGGCGATTGTGGAAGGTTTTAAACTGCTCCGTTGAACATGTGAAAAATCCTGATCATCTTGAGGATTGCGAACCCGGTTCTGGTCACCTTAGCCAGATTTTGTATGTGTTGCGGTTTTTGAGAACAAATTAATAAAGGTGAGTTTCCGATGATGCGTGGACGAATGTCCTTAAAACTACTTTGCTATAAATGCAAGAAATTCTGTTTTTTACACATAACAAAACGTCGTAGAATTACGCTAGAAATGGAAATTCAAAATGAAGGAACGTTTTCCCGCCTGTTTGGTTTCTTTCGTTCTCTTGTTTGTTTGTACGACACCCGTATGTGTAGTAGAAAGAGAACGTGAGATAACGAGAGAGCGTGAGAAATGGTTTTGAATTTCGGAAGAGCTGCGCAGACAAAACGCATTCGAGAACTGTTCGCCCATGGAGCGAGCGAGAGCACATGCGACGAAATGATGGTGTTACCGTCCTGTTTCATTTTTGGTAGTAAATTTAAACGAAGATCTCTTGTGTATGTGTGCTTGATTGTAACGGATTGGGGGGAGACTGCTGTGGTGCATATTTTAGTGGGGAAGCATGATAAGCCCCAAGTTTCTGCTACACACACACACAGACTGCTCCCTTGTTATTGTTTCGTTTGGTCAACCCAAAAAAAAACACATTTGTATACAGACGAGCCAAGTCCAAAGCAGCATATGCGCAAGTGAGATAGCAAGAGAGGAGACGTGTGTTGGTACGTCGTGCGTATGGTTGATATAAACGAAATGCCCGATCAAGTGAATGTATTCTCTCCTGCTCTTTTCGTTTTCTTTGAGAAATCTTTCTTTTTCGCACCGACTTGCTCTTGTTTGCATGCTTGGAACGTACATGGCGAAAGAGAGAGGGAGAGAGGTAACATTCCAGCGACTATGTTGGTTCACCCGTCTCGCTCTTGTGGTTATGTTGATTTTATAAAAAGTATGATTTAAAAAAGTATGTAATGATTTTGTGTCCAAAAAGTAGCATGAAAAAAGGATAAGCGTTTATGACTGAATTTTAGTTTTCTCGAGAAATTTATAAATGAAAAAAAATGCAGTTATAGCAGTAGCGCCCGGGATTCTTCTTAAGTAGCAAAACAATCGGTTTTCTAAGTATGAATTAGGTTCTTCAGCATATCAAACATTCTTGTTAGCTTACGTTCAAGAATAATATTGTGAACGGAAAATGAGTTATAAATTCATATGAAATACTTAAATAATTATACTGAAATAAAAATTGCACAAAATGAAGAATGGTGTCACTGTGAAGCAAATCTGTCTGGGGAATATCACTCAACCTTGGACAAACAATAATAATTCCAAACGAAATAAAAACCGCGCGTCTCGTTTTTCTAACCATCCTCGGAAGCCGACCGGAAGTCTTCACGACAGCTCTATATTTTATTTGGTACATTTCCTTCTGCTTGGTCTAGTCGATTTTTCATCCGTGAGTGTGAGTCGATTTTTTAAAAAATCGTTGCTCTATCTTCAAAGTTAGAAAAATTTTGAAAACAAAAAAATTCTTACCGTAATTCGTGCGAACGGTAGAAGAGCACGCATGCCTTTTCACTCTACACATGATTTAGTAAGGGAAAGGAGAAAAATACATGAAAGTGGAAGAAAAAGAGCGTGAGCAGAGATCGCAAGAAAGAACAAGACGTTCCGAAGCGAGTAAAATGGTGGCAAAAGAGGGATTGCGTTCTCTTTTCCACCTCACGCGCTGTAATATTCTTTTACACACACGCGTACCCGTGTACGCCAGAAAATGATGTTTTCGGGTGCTGTGAGACTATTTCCCTTTACTCCAAAGAGCGCGCATCCTCACCGATCCGCGAGCTTTCTTCATCCTTTTTCTCGTAAGAATTCGCAATAGTCGCCGTGTGAGAACGAAGATTTGTTCGCCGTCTCTCTTTCCTTGAAGTCTCTCGCTTACACCCGCGGCTGAATGCGTATGTAGTCGTCTAAACGGCCGCCATTTTGTGTTGTCTCGTGTGACAGAGAGCAGTAAACCGTTGTCATGCTCACTTCATCTCACTGCTGCTTCGTGAGCGATGCGTGAGTGACCGGAGAATATTGGATCTCTCTTTCACTCATTTCTCCGTTTTATGTTTTATGCTACTTTTTTTTTACAGATTTTTTCTCTAGTGAGTTTGATTTTATTTGACTGTAAAACTTAAAGAAATTTTTATAAATATTTTTTTTTAAACGGCTAAATTAAAATTATTCATCGCATTCAACCCTTGTTCGAAATAAAAATGCCTTAAAATATCAACATATTTATGTATCTGAATTCTTAACCACATTTGGAAAGAATTAAGAAATAAAAAGGGAAGAAATGTTGGGAGACATTTTTACTTAAATAACATTCCACTATTTTGCCATTAGCATGAGCCAAATCAGTAAAAAAAATATATGAAAAAATTATCACAGAGCGTAATAAAAAAACACACACACACACATTCACGACGTTAACGACACAATACAGGCTTACGAAAAGGCGATGGCGAAGGTACCGTTGATGACGCTGATGACGATGACGATGGAGAAAGTAGCGTGGGAAAGAAACGCCCCAGCTCAAGACATTTTTCTTGTGCGTATTTTATCTTGTTCTTCTTTTCATACTTTCTACCGTGTCCTTCCCTTTTTTCTTCTCCACCTTTTGCTCTCGGATGCTTCACGTCGTTGGTTTCGTTACCATTCACGAATCGTTCACTCGGCGACGATCGTCCTGAAAGTGTTTTTTTTTTGTTTTTTAATATAATTTTTTTGCCGATCATTGTCAACATTGATAAGGGAAAATGTTGAGAGACTTAATAATCGTATAAAAATAAATAACACGAATAAAATGTCTCATTAGCCGGTGGCATTAAATTTTAATGTTTTATAACTTTTTGGAATTTTATCTAAGTAATGTCCAAATTTATTCTAATCTTTACCGACACTTAACTGCAAATCACACAAAATAAAACTAAAAAATATCACTACAAAAAATGTTCACATAGCTGTTGTGGTTAGAAAAAGAAAGCGAAACACAAACAAGCACACATGAAAAGTCAGGGCCCATGACATCTAACAAACAAACAAAAAAAAAACGAATCGGTTACTATGATGCTAACGGAAACCGCTCTGATGGAAAAAGATGTAGGAGAAAAGAACACTCTAAATATTCATTCATGACGCGCGCGCTAGGTTTGAAGGATGAAAGAACCAACAAACACAACAGAAAAAAAAACATTGCTCTCATCCACCCGATTGGTCATCTTGGCAATAACCTTTTTTTTGCCGCCTATGTTCTTTCTGAGTTTGAGGATGATGAACAGTGACCTAGTTTTTGGTTCGCATTAATCGCCATTTCGACTATGAACCGCACATACATAGACAGGGTTGACAACGAAGCTAAGAAGCAGTTGATTTCTTCTTCAATTGCATGGGAACAACATTTGAAACTTGAGTTTTGCACTGTTTTTTCATTTTTCGATTCCTATACATATCCGGTTTGCTGGAATTCCCCAGTAGTAATAATAAATTCCCCACGATCGCTAAGCTTGCCTGTTTTCTTATGAATTGTGTTGTTTGCTTTCAGTTGTTCAAAGCCTTTTCATTCTCTACTCTTTTGTTCACTTCATTAGTTCATTCTTTTTTATGTTTTTTTTAGTTAAATTATAACATGTTAAGTTTATAGCAAACAAGTAACGGATTAAACTTCATTTTTAGATTTAGATTATCATTGTTACCATTTCCGCTTGTTTTGTTTTGTTTGTTCGTAGTGTTGAGTACTGCTGCCCCAAGTCTCGAATGTGGCGCTAGCACTTGCTTGCATATGCAGTATTGAAGTTTTATGTAAATTTATGCACCTTGAAACCCGAGCCAAAGGCACAATCCAGAATTGGCACAGACGGAAAAATGTGATGGAACAGTTTTTCGTGTTTTTCTTTTTTTTTCACTGCAACCTGGGCCTGTGTGTTCCGGGTAGTTTTTAGTTTGTTCATTCTCTCTCTCACACACCAATTCCGTCTTGTTGTCTGATGCGCGTTTGAACATATTAGGCAGTTTCGTATGCAGACAGAGAGATATCGAGAGGGTAACATACAACCCCCACCCTTGCTTCCACGGTGTGTGTGTCTGTCTCCCCCTCGGAGGGTGAGCTTTACACTGGGAATGTGTAATCTGCTTCTCCGCCAAAAGAAAGGGTTTTTTGCTTGTTGATGTTATGCCCTTTTTTTGCAATGAAGAAGTGAAGAAGGGAGAATAAAACGATAAAGTGGCAAATAACAGAATCATGCCGGGTTTTCTTATATGTGTGTGTGTGTGTGTGTTGGAAAAGATTTCGATGAATAGTGTGTGGAAGAAATTAAAAGGCGTCGTGTTGTGCGGTCATGTTTTTTGGCTGCGGCAACCGCGGCATTTCTTGAAGCAAAGCGCAGAAGAAGTGAAAGAAGCGAAAAGACCTCCAACCATCCCGGGCGTTTATTGTTTGGTGGAGATGAAGCAGATGAAGTGCAGCAACATAAGAAAAGAGAGAGGGAACGATCATTCCAATCTACGAGCAGTAGTAGTAGTAGTAGTAGTAGTAGCAGTTGTAGTAGTAGCAGAGGCTGTAGTACTATTAGTGTTCTTCCCGTGAGCGAGAGAAAGAGGGAGCTATTCGGTTTCGCATACCAAATGTTGCATGACATGAAAGAGAACGGTACGCTTATGCTACGTGTATATGTGTGTTTGGGGGGTTGATGGATTGAAGGGGGGTTGTGGGTTATGGAGGGTGCAGTAAGGCAGCGAGATTGTGATGGTAAAGCTGTGGGGGTCTTTTTTTATCAATGGATTTAAAGTTTCATTCATTAATGATTCCACGCCGCGCGATCATCACGAACGGCGGCCGGACGGTTCTGTGTGAATGTTGTTTTTCGTTTCTCCCGCTTCTTCACTCTGCTTTTCGGTTTTCATGAACGCGAACCGACTGTTTTTTTTTTATTCCTTTCTTGTTTGTTAATTTTGTTTTTAAATTTTGTTCCTCTCCGCATCTCTCTTCGCTTTCAAACTGTGTTTTTTGTTGTTGTTGTTGTGTTGTTGTTCTCTTTTTGATTATGTTATTGCGTCGTTCTTGTATTGAACCTCCCTATCTCGCTGATGTGGAATTGTGTGTGATTTTACTTCACTGCTGGATTGTGAATTGAATTTGTTTGATTTTGAACGGGATATTTAAGAGAAACGGTAAAATTAAGCTTTAAAAGCAATTAACGTTTAAGTTATTTAATTTATTACTTTTCGTTATACTCTTCTTGTAACTAAACTCATGTTTTGTTTTCTCTTCTAATTCCAGGTATGTGTTTCAGTAACTCATGATGAAGAGTTAAATAAAAACATATGTACATAAAACGGCAATCAATAATGGTCAACACATATGTATATTAGATAAGTAATATAAAAGAAATATATTTAGAACATTTAAACATTCCTCCTTGCTTTGCAGTTTACCACCCGTTCTTAACGGTCCCATCCCATCCTCCCCCCTCCCGAAATGTTGGCATGTTGGCGCAAAGCGCCAAAGGAGGTCAACCGAATTCCACCCCATTTTGGTTTGGTGTGGATCACGCGCCAGGGTGGTGAGAGATCGTGTAGGGTTGAAGTATGCTCTTCCTTCATCCACTTCGATTCGCCGAGTACAGACCACTTGCTCTCGCTCGCGCTCTCTCTCTCTCTCTCTCTCTCTTTCGCACTCCATACTGGTATGATTCGATTGGTATGCAACCACGATGATGATGATGATGATGATTTTGTCGATGATGTGTCCAGGTATATCCGTGGGAAAAGTCAACAAAAGTGCAGCGTGGTGTTGTTGTAGTCGTCGGCAAATTGACTGAGTCTCCCCACCAACCACGGCTTTGGAGGAAGAGAAAAGAAAGAATGATAGCCCACAACCGCCGCTGTGGAGTGAGAGAATAGCTACCCCCTCCCCACGGGCCGAAGCTTCCCAGAAGGGGTAGCTAGTGTGTGAAGCTCCCAGAACGGTATTTTAGGTTGTTTTTTTTTTAGTTCAATGTTGTTTATTTTGCTTTTTTTTAGGTTGCATTTTTTGTCCCCATAATCTATGAAGAAGGGTATGCAACCAGTGCAACGCTTTATTGACGTGATCAGGTGTAACAAATGCACCAAGGATTTTTTTTTCCTGATTTGAGTTCAATAATAATTGATAGTTTTATAATTATTTTCCATTTTTCTTTTAGGTTGACAATATGCTAGAAGAACATTCATCTCCTAAATAATGATTCCTAACAATCGATGCTGCAATGAAAAGAACTGTATCTCACAGATATTCATACCGAACTACCACGTCAACGGCATTCTTTCTGGGGGCATCGTACTCCCCACTAAGGGAAGAGACTGTATTGCCGCTCCATGCAAACCCACTTGTCGGTTCGCGTTCATACTAACCCGGGGCCAGAATTTATCGAAACAGTCGGAATAAGAAGCAAACTCCCTCTGCACTGGACCCCCCAACATCATCCCTCTGCATGGCGTGGAGTCACCTCCTCACGCCTCCTCACCTGCATTGGAATGTGTGGCTTTAAAAGTGTTTCAGGCGCTTAGCCTTTTTTGCCGCGGTGGCTGCAACTTGTGCTGTCTCGCTTACCTTCCATTCACCATTCACTTCAAGCAGTGCGGTTCCAATGTTCCTATCCTCGCGGTTCTAGGTCGCATACTGAAGCAACTTTTTTTTCCCGCGCATTGTGCTGAGGGCACCTACCCGGAGACAAAAGGGTTCGGCTAGCGTCTAGTGTTTTAAAACCTTAGATAAACGAAAAGGATACCGGAATTATTCAAAATATTACTCAAAGAAAGAGTTAAAAGAACGAAAACGTTTCGTTTTCCAATATTTAGCGTAAGTGTTTCGCATCTTGTTGCACTTTCTTGACTTCATAAGTGGTTCGCAAACTTTAAATAACGCACAAAGGGGAACGAAGTTCATAAGTACTTGGCTGGCTACTCCGTGTATGTGAATAACCGCGCATACTGGAATGGCGATAACCTAACCCCGTTCAGCGAAAGCCACATTCCAGCACACGCGCGGTTAGATTGGGATCTGAGCAAAGCAAAGATGCCAAAGAGTATACGAGAGAAATGCTAGCCGAGGCAGAGATCACTTCTTGCGAAAGGGGGGGGGCACATTCCAAGGAAAATGGACCCTAGTGGCGCTGATGTGTGTAGCGGTGGGGATAGTTTTGCATGCCTGAAATGCTTCTACCGAACAGGAATACCGAAACAAAACCATTGTCATATCACACACCAATTCGGGGTGGTATTTCAAGTTCGAGTCAACGGAGTTTTGATGTGGAGTTTTGTTGTCTTCCCAAAAAAAAAAAAAATAAACTGCTCCTCAAGGTGTGTTTGCAAAAGCTCAAGTGTCTTAAGCTTTCGATATTGAATCAATCATGGCGTTACACTATACACGCGCGTGCTACATAGTTGCAACGCCGCGTGGTGCGTCGTCTCGGAAGACTTCAGGAAATAAGGGGGGAAGTGATCCGGGTTGGCATCTCAAGCAACACAATACACAAAGTTCCCGACGCCTTGGGGAGGTCTCCGGAGCAAACAAATCGATCGATGAAGGTACGGAGCAGACAGAAACTGGCTTCCCTGGATGTCAATGACCGACAAGTGAACCAGTCTGTTGATCGATAGCGAACAGAAAGCGCAAAGCAGAGAATGCGCGTTGTGTGGGGCATTACTACTACACCAGAACCGGCGTCGGACCGGCCGGCGTACGATACGCGCGCGATGTGCGTGTTCGTATGGAGCTTGGGTCGGGCAGACAAACAAAAACCGGACACCCCGGAATGGGACGACGACGAACAATTCCACCAGCGTGTGCGGGCACGAGAACACTGGAAGAAAGTAGTAATACATATATATTTTTTTTCTCCCGCTCCAGGTCCATGGCAAGTGCGGTCCGAATCTTGTTGTCACATTTCTCCCTTTCGGGACCCCCGGCGTCTTGTCGGCGGACGGGCTTCTCGCGTTATTTTCCGATCGTGTGTCCTTTGCGGCGCGAAACGATGATCGTACGGCGTGCGGCATCTGATCCAACCGGAGCTAACCAACTTGCCAACTTTTACCCAACAAAACAAGACGGTTCAAAAGCGTATAGGCCAGAATGCGGAATATTGGAGATAGCACGATCAACAAACAACAACAGACCAATTTACGCCGCCTTTTGGGGTGGGTTTTTTTGTTGTTGTTGTTGTTGCGGGATGTTAGGGGGGAGTCGATAGGGAGCGGATGATGAGAGAGATGGAGCAAAAAACCAGAAACTTCAAGATGATGGGTGGTTGTGTGGGATTTACATCCATAAGGAAAAGGCTTCTTATTTTCTTCCTGCGCGCGTACGGAAAAGGCAAGCAAAGCAAGAAGGCCAAGAATTGATCGGCAAAAATCGATTGATGGGAGAAAGAGGAGGGAATTGGAGAGAAAGACAGAAATAAAGAAAAAAACTCGTAACACCGCGTTCCATTCTGTCTGCTATATAGCCCCACAACGCGCAACCAACCCGCCTCCCCCATTTCCCCACAACCCTTTTTGCTTTTATGCCTCTTATGGGCATAAATAAAGAAAGGAAAAAAAAAGGAGTTCGGTATCAACATAAAAGAGAGGGAGAGGAAAAATCTGTTAGTTCGTTCATATTTTCGTCTTGTGTTTCCATTTCTTGAATCTTTTGAATTTCCCTTCTCTTATTGCTTTCGGGTTTTGCGCTCTCTTCCCCGTTACATTGGAATGTGTCTCCTGTCTCGTTCCCCGCGTGTGTCCGCAGCATATTTTCATTTATCTTTTATACACTCTTTAGTTTCTTTTCTTTTCTGTTTTTTTTATATTTCTTTTCTTTTTTCGTTTTTATGCATAATTCTTTTCAACCATTTGTTGTGTTTTGTGTTTCTTTCTTTTGCTGTGGTTTGTTGAATGTGTTTTTTTACATGTTTCTTTTCTTTATTTCATTCCAATGTATAAATGTTTTTCAAATTGGTTGTTGAACAAAATGTCTTTTTTGATGTTAATATTAGAATTTTTGTAAAGAAAAATCAACCTCCATTCTTTTTCAAAAGATGTTTGTGTGTGTTTGTGAATTGATTCGGAAACCCTGTTGCAAATCGCGGTTGTATTTGGCTGTGAGACCAGTAACTCCACTAGAAAAAAGGTATTTATGTCACCTAACGGCCACTAGCCAATCTGTGATGGAATTTGCTTCTTCAGGCTAACTCTTTTTGCGCCTATTGGTTACAGACGGAAGCAGGCGCAGAAAAGGCAACATTGGAATAGATAAAACCGGGTAGAAATCAACATCTTTTCGAAGAACGAAAAAACTAGCCCCCAAACCCCTGTCTCCCTTTGCGTTTTAGTTGAAGCTACTCGTGAAGAAAGTCAACCAACGACTTCGTGTCGTGAGAAGGGAAAGAAGTGTGTGAAAGATGCGAATGCCAAATTGTCATATATTGCTGTAAAGCTGGCAAGGAGTAGAAGAAGGCTATATAGGGAATAGAAGAGCGGGCGGGGGCATATGGAAAAAAGAAAAGTTGGTAAGTGATGGTATGCCAATAAAACACTTGCCACATTCCACAGCACTTCGATGGCGGCGGTTTACAGTTAGATTTGTGTATGCATATTTAACAACAATCCAATGGTGAGGAGAGAGAACCCATTTTCGTTGGCGAAGTACGAGACACGAGGCGTGTGTCAAGAAGAACCGGCTTTTGGGTTTGGTGGACAGCATCGCCATCACGCGGCTACATACCTCCCTGATCGTTCCATTCCGATTCAGGCTGTTGTACGCTGGTTTGTTGGTTTTGTTTTCGTTAAAGCCACGATCGGCGGTGTGGTCTCCACACTTATCACATTGTTTCCTCGCGTGTGTGTTCATCTACTCCCGTGGGAAGCCCTATGTAGCGTCCTATTTCGCATAATCCATTCGAAGGAGGGATTCCATTCTTGTTGGGTAGGGACATTTTTTCGCAAGTAAGGTCTTTTTGTTACAAAATGAGTTCATTTTATAATTCTAAATTATAACAAAATATTTAATACCAATTCCCCAATTAATTCTTGAAAAATATTTCTAAACCTTGGTTTCATTTTAACTCGTTTTCTTTTGCAGGGATTGCTACCCGCGGGTACTGGAGCACATCATCAACACACAGTCTCCGCAAGTACTGTGCCGAGATTACAAGGAGATTCTGGGCACGCTTGACATCATCTCCACCGATCCAGGTAAGGGCCAATAAAGCAACTTTACATCATTTTCCAATATTATTTTTGAACAATTACGGCAATTTCCCCCGGTAAAGGGGTAAAGAAATGAGTCCATTTAGCGCTTTGAAAGTCTCCATTTTCGTCATTACGCCATTGGTTCCCGAATTCGCATTTGTCTTGTTCCGATGATTGACAATTTGGCGTGTTCTTCCCTTGCAAGCCTTACCACGCACACCATTCACGATGTGTTTTGCACAATTGCATCACTCTTCGCCTTATCACACTCCTTCGTACATTTTGTTCCAAATCTTTATTTTATGCTGCTGCATGCATTTTACGATCGAGAGGTCCAAAATTAGCTTTGCGAACGCGCGAACGAAATCGGCTTTGTTTTGATTTGATAACACACTGTTCGGCCCGAAGAAAAGGCCATTTATGTTCTGCCCCTTGTTGTACTGTAGATTATTCTTGGGTGAACCCATTTTCTCCTTCTTTCGCCTTATGCTACACTTTACCCATCCATGTGTACGGTTTGTGGTAAGGGCGTAAAATTGAACGTAAAACAAAATTGTAAAGAACCAACACCGACCCAGAGGATTGGGGCCCGCTCGAAGGCGTAATGGGCACTAACAAAATTGCATTTGTTTTCTTACTGCAGTTGCTTCGTCTCGAACTTTGTTTGTGCGTGCCTTGTGTTTTTGTTTTTTGGTTTTGCTCTTTAAAAAGACTCGTGACGATTGTTTACGCTCTCTTCCTTCTTGGTGGTTGCTTCGAACATGTTTCTTATCCTTCGCGTAATGCGTGTTTTCTGCGGAATCGTTGCGCCATGTTTTGGGTCATTGAACGGACAAAAAAACTGGCGCCGAAATGTAGGCAGAATGGAAAACAAATGGCATCTTCGGGGGAAGTTGCATCATGTGCAACTTGGTTGTTGTTTTGTTGTAGACATCTTTGGATACTCCCCTTAGAATTTGTTCAATTTTAAAATAATTAATTACGTATTTATAATTTTATCTTTGTTTTAAAGAAGTATAATAAATAATTTTGCTAAATATTTGTTTACTAATTTTACTAATTATTTATTTACTAAGTGTTTTAATTATTTAAAATTTTTATAATACAAGTCTGCTACCAAGCAAAACCCAAAGGTGGATATTTTAATTTTCCACCCCAAAATAGTTCTTAATCGACCACCAGAGGGACGGTTCCAAGAAATTGCAATAAGATTGCATCTTTGTGGCAAATTCCAAAAAAAAAGTACGCATCAGCAAACTGCATCAAGCAAAAGTGAGAAGATGCTACCTTTCCATCTATGAATCGTTGTTTTTTTTATTTTTTTACTGTTCTACTACAGTCCTTGTCTCTTCCCTGTCTTGGGGTGCCGTACTCTTGTGGTGTTTTAAATAAAAAAAAAATATTGTCTCCAAAATAGACTACAGTTGAAATCCATGGCCTTAGTGGAAAGAACGACCCTCTCATGTTACGCTATTCAGCTTTTCTCTGAAGACATGCACTCCCATCCCCCTCCCGAGAGGGTGGGTTGGATAGGAGGAGGGGAAATAGACTGTGAGGATGCGCCAATGCGCGACCCCCAGCAGGGATGGGGCCGAGACACAGACATTCGAAGTCGTCCCCAATCATCTAGCGTGTGACAGACACACGAGACACGGGACGAATTAGTAGGCAAAGGGAGCGAGATGTTGTTGTTGTTCGGGTGAAGAAAAAACCCCCTCTTGGTGTGCGGTTCGTGCGCTATGCGCCATGCCCCCGTGTATTTAGGAGGGTTCTATTTTCGGTGCAATGTATTTTCCTTTTCCGAAGCCGACTCCCCGTTTTCCCCCTCCCAACTCTCCATATTATCCCCTTCCAACCCTTCGGAACTTCATCCGGTGAGAGGGAAGCGAATTGCATTGAATGTGATGTGTGGCCGGCTCCTTTACCGGAGAAGTTATTCCCTCGATCTCGTGCATGCCATGATGATGCCACGATCGTGTATTTGATCAAGAACGCGCGCGCGCGCGCGCTCACACACGCCTCTCCCTTTGGGTATGTCGAAGGGTAATTTGAGACTCCCCAGGCCGTAACTTCCTGTCTGGGCAAACGACGACAGACCTAGAGGCCTTTTCGGAGTGTCTTACGGGCCGCATCGATCGAATAAGGAAAATGGGGAAGGAAAAAGGAAGGACCAAGCCAGAGGCAAAGAGCAGTCGCGCCTCGACGTGAGTGAAGAGCACACATGCAGCGCACGCAACGCATATGTTTTTAGTTTCATTCCACCGTTGCTGTTGATGTTCTTCTTCCATTCCCTGCACGAGAACGATGGTGTGTGGTGTCTTCAACATCCGGTCCCCTGATATGATGTGTGCTGCCCCGTTTCCTTTCCTTCCGTTGCGTTTCCCGCCTATGGGCGTACCGATGCTTCTTCCGTAAGATAGGGGACTCTTCTATCTTGTCCCTATTCACCACACTTATCCCATACGCCGGGTAAGATTCCGGGTGTGCTGTCTGTGAGAGTTGTGTTTCTTTATGCGTTATACATATTTTCCAGCTTTTTCCCCAATATGCATCACTCACACAGAGAGAGATCTAGCGTCTATCATAGGGAAATGATTCGATTTTCAAAGAGCTAGAATCTTCAAAAATTCGACTAATCTGATCTGATGCTTTCTTTTTTCTACTTTCTTCCTATGTCACCGTTTGGAAGATATTGATTGTAAAGTTTACTAAGCTCTTGCACCTCGTCTAGAACTTTCAATTCTTCTATCCCTTCACCCAACTCTCTTGTTTTGTTATTTACGGCGACAACCGGCAAGAAGAGGTGTAGCAACGAGTGAGCGAAAGAGGAAGAGTTTGATGGGTTGGTGGTTGGTTGTAATTACTGCCGCGCTTCGTAAAGAAAAAGATCACGACAAGGAAGCACGGTGCGACCAAACACACAAGGAGCGGAAGGAAGCAATCCATCTTTTCCTGGCTAAAAACAGAATGATGGCACAACACCGCTGCTGCTGCTCTACATTGGGGTGCATAAGAAATGCTGCAGCATATTTCTATCATCGGAACAGAAACAGGGGAAGTGACGCAGCAGTCGTCGTCTTGCTGGTTCTCCCTTCTGACAAATCTTCTTCAGACACCACTTTCCCGCGTTTAACACAGTTGGCATAAACTCTCGACCCTCCCCGACTCATATATCCGCGCCTCTACCTACGATAAATCTTCTGCTGTGCCATGTTTTTACTGTCGGATGTGATCTGATTTGTAACGAAGAAGAAAAAGAATGATTTTTGTGTGAGTGTGAGGGAAATGTAACAATGTTCTCTATATGTCCCCGTGGAACTCCGTTTTCTTTTCACGTTGCTTTACGCCTAAATGTATGCAATATTGGAGATTTTCTGCCTATAGGGCAATATACATCTCTCTCTTATTCCAATGAAAGTTGATTGGTTTACCATCCGTCCTAAATTGGGAATTCAAATGTATCACATATGTACATTTAAAAAAAAAGGCAATAAAATATCAATTCCTAATTAACAACCAATAGTAAGGTAGAAAATAGCAGCACGTACTAATGCTGGTTAACATCCATCACTTAATTAACTTCAGCTCCAACAGCCACACACCGCGTACGTTGTGTTCTATTTTGGAACCAATCGAAAATTAGGCATCTAAAGTGAGCGGTTATTCTGTCCTTTATTTATCAATGCTCCAATGCTGTTGTAACCGTCCCAAAAACCTTCCAACAGGAAGCAACAACATGGATAACATGGAGATTCTATCAAATGAGGATATCCTATTTTTGGTTCCCTTCTTGCCGACGATAACGATGAACGCTGTGTGACAAGTGTAAGGACGAAAAGCCTTTCTTCAGAAGCGTATTCTTCTGCTGAGGGGTGTGGAACACAGAGAGAAGGGTTGATGGGATTTCATCCTTTTACGTCGCTTCTCCACGAAAAGAGCTTCTCGTTCTGGAGATCTATAAATTAAATTTATGTATCTCGTTTAGCATGGTAGCGAAAGGGCCAAGAATTGTAAGGTATGAACGGTGGGGTGTGTGCTTAAAAATAGATCTTTCTCCATTCGAATGCCTCAATGTTGTAGGTTACTCCTTACAAGAAGTTTCGTCCTAGAACTAACATTCACTCATTCGAGTAGAACAAACATTCGGTAGTACAAATTTCTTGTATGTTATGATGTTATATTGTTGGTATGTATGTTTTCTATTTTATTTTATTTTATTATTTCACTTTTTACAAAATAAAAAAAATCAGATTTTGGTTTGATCCATAAACACACACAAATTTTCAACGGAACTCATCGTTGCAACTCCTGTTGCGGTTCTGTTTTCTGCACGCGCAACTTCACTGTCACGATCGCGTTGGTGACGCACCGTGGTGCGATGATAAATTGAAACTTCCTTCCTTCCGTTTGCAATCATTTGTTTGGATAGCACATGTGCAAGAGAGACGGGAAATGGAGAGGGACCTTTTGTTGGGAAATTCCGTAATTATTGAAATGTTTTTTTTTTTATTTTAAGCTAATTTGATCGAGAATTATACAAATATTCTTTCACTCAATTTTACTGATGCAATTTTTCCTCTTTTCACTATCTTCCACAGGTCAGTAACAAAAGCATCGATCGCAACACAAAAAAGGAAATTCTTCTACACCCCCCCCTCCCCACGTCAGGGTTGGGTAACGTATTGATGAGATGTTCATGATGTGTAATCCTTTTTTTTTTCGGGGCCATGCTCTTATTGTCTGCGTCACTCAACAGAAGAGGTTTTCCCCCGCAGCTTGAAAATGAAACACACATGTGTCTCTTTTTTTTTGCTTTTTGTTTCGCTCTCCATCTTCTTAGTTTCAAACCCAACTGTCAATCATCTAACTTCCGGTGAGTTTACCACAAACTCAGTCGATACGTCTCTCCACCGCCATGGTATTATGCCACCGTTATGCGAACGGCAAGTGAACACGAGCGAAAAGAGATAGGCGATCCGATGTATTCTATCCCATTTCTATCGCATTTCCGTCTCCGCGTATGAAATGTGTGTCGCATGAATGGCTGAACCAGAGGGCGAAAGTGTAGTCGACGACGGGGCAATGTGTGTTTGTGCGCAATTTAGGCGGAAGTACCATGTCCGGTGGATCTTGTTTTTGTTTTTTATATTAAACCTTTTATGCTTTCTGGCCAGCACCACCAGTACAGACAAGGCACCACCACCACCACCACCATCATCATCATCACATTTCGGGTTCGATGTCCGGCGGCGGCGAATGTTTGCAGCGTATAGGGTCCCGGTTTGTCATTAGGGATTTTTTTTTGTTATTTATTGTTGTTGCAGAAAGTTTCCTCTATGTGGTTCGTTAAGTGAAATTATTTGTCAGTGAACGACAGGAACAGGAACACAACAAACCGAAGAAGTGTGGGTAGTGCAAAAAATAAAAAAACGAATCTAAACGCTATCATCTCCACTATTTTACTCCACTCTTGCTCAACCCCGTTGTGTAGATGCCGGTGAACCATTACTGCGATTAGATTTGCTTCTTCACTTTACACTGAAACCCACACGTCTCGGTCCCCCCTCCAGCCCTCTCCTTCCCAACGGTCCACTTCCGGGCACTTCCGTTTTAAGCCAACGCGAGAGACACTTACTCGCGACACGAGTGGTAGCATCCGGTGTCTCACGATGAACGCATCGTTTGGCGGTGTGCACCATCACCACCTCCTGTTGTGGCCGGTTTCGCCATGATCTAATTGATTGTGACACCTACCGCACGCGACATTTTAAAGCGGGTTTCTTGCGCTGTGTGTCGCTTCTTCGTTCTTACCGGAAGGCGAGTCCAAACCTGATTGCAAATACCACCTTGGCTTTGCTAATGCAGAAGACAAAATGACAACAAAACCCTTTCCTCTTGGAGTCTTCTAAAACAAAACAAAAAAACAACTTCATATATGGTGCAACTGCGTCTAGGATGGAGCAGTTGGGGGAAAGGGCGTTCCTACCCGGGGAGGAGGAGGACGGAAGTAGTGCAGACCTGCCGGAAAGTGAGTTCCTCTTTTCCCTGATAGATTCACCAGTGGGAATTTGAACAAATAGAAATTGGTCATTAGTCGTTTGCTACTCCACCTTCTGTGGACTCTGGTACGACGTGTGCCCAGTTTGGCTTCCTTCCGTTCTTTTCTTCCCATGTGGATGTGTGTTTGGCGTTGCCTTCCAACATCAGCGCGATGGGATGGGTATAATCAATTATAAATTAACCAATGGGTTTTTGGACGTGCGGAGCACAAATAGAACGTTAATTTTTGGACTTACTTTTTATTGAATTTTAAACTAAAATTACAAACGACCTAAAGGGGAAACATTAGTTTCAATTGAAGTTCATAAATTGTTAGTATTGGATTACTTTAAAATTGTATTTAATTTAAAATAATTTATTTTCTACACTTTACACATTTAAACGGTCGTTTTATTTCATTGGTATGATTCGAAAACAATGCATGTCTCTTTTGTTATGTTTACCATCAATCATCAATGACCGATGGAGAAGGAAGTCTTTTAGCACATTCGATCGATACGAGCATATGGAATGTTTGTATTGTCTTTATAGGACACAGTGGTCAGTACGACGGTAAAACAAATGAGCACAACGATGCAAGGGATGGTGGAAGGGGGAAGGATGATATACTGCTGATGGGGGTGGGGGGCACCAAACCATTTTCCTCCATTTTCTCCTACACCCCCACACACAAATCAATAGACGGACAAATGAATGAATGCAGAGGATGAATGAACGAACGTTGTGTCCGTCCCACCCTCAACACATTGACTCCCGTCGCAATGACACCGGACACCCCCCCCCCCCGGGCGGTGGTGTATGTCAATGTGTTTCCTATGGGTTTTTGCGTCCATCCATATAACGGAGGTACACACAGAGAGCCGTAACTAATACACATAACCCCCGCGTAATGTCGTCCCCCAAAACACATAAGAACATGCAAAACCGGATCCAGATCGATACGGCATCCTTTTCCACCACGTTCCCGTACGCGCGGCTCCGTACATTCGGTACGGTACAAGCGTAATGTGAGACGATAGTAGAAATATGAGCACATATTCGCATGCTGTCGATACGAGGTACGGTTTTAATTCATACCCCCCAACGCCACAGATGGAACCATTTGCCTGCAGGAGTAACGTTACCGTTGAAGGTTTTGCCTGATTGAAACCTTAAGATAGATCGGTTGAAGCCATGGGTGTAATAAATTTACCTTAAGCATTACTGTATTTCATTTACAATATATGAATTTGCTTTTAAAAAGTCTTTACTTTATAGAAGCTTCAAGGCTAAAACGGTAAAAACGAAATTAAATATCTTCTAATCGTTTATTATTGAAGCAAGCAGTTGACTTTTTTTCTTAAACATTTCCGGTGTTTAGCTTATGGTATTATTTCAAAACAATACGCTTTTCTTATGTTACACCTGTTTCCAGCTACGTTCAAATATCGTGCCATCTGCCTCAAACCGCATGCCGTCTGCTTCAAATCCCGTGCCATCACCTTCAAAAGCGTGCCGCTACGGTCAAATCGTGTGCCACTACGTTCAAAATTGACAGCTCGAGCTGAAGGCATTGCCGTACCAAAACAAAACAAACACTTTTGCTAAATGATTCACAAATATTGCATTGTTTTTAATCGGTTTTCGATAGCTAAACGAATAAACTAAGGATTAATTGCATTTTGACTCCATTTTTCATCAAACGGGTAAAAAATTGGTAAATTGTCAACAAACAACAAACATGCATCCAAGCAGCTGTCAATTTTGAACGTAGTGGCACACGATTTGACCGTAGTGGCACGCTTTTGAAGGTGATGGCACGGGATTTGAAGCAGACGGCATGCGGTTTGAGGCAGATGGCACGATATTTGAACGTAGCTGGAAACAGGTGTATGTTGATACGTCAAACAATGCACCGCATTCGCAGGAAGGATTTATTCCTCTCCAGTTCATTCGTTGCCGCAGCACAATTACATCCTACAATTTACAGTTTCGTCCTTACAGTGGAAAAGAAAGCATTTAAATGTATGTTTTTCGCGAAACGAGCGAGAAAAAGGAAAAATTTCTAGTACATAGTACGCAGCGATGGAGACGCCTGGTCCGGTGATAAAAAATATTCTTTTTTTTTCTTACTACATGTTCTGAGCGTGGTTTCTGACCATAAGGTTTAATTTTTTTTAATCTATTGCCATTTTTTTATATTTCTCGCAGAAATTTCCTGCGCGTTTTAAAACATATTTTTCAAATTAAGAAAAAAAAATCTTCCCACAGCAGCTCCACCCAAGAGCTTTTCCAGGTGGTGTGCAGTGTACGGTACTACTTTGTGCTGGTATTTGTATGCGCTTTTTGGTGTCTGTATGTTCATGCGTTTGTGTGCGTATTTGTACAAAAAAGGGAAGCAAAAGCAATCCCCAATGTAATGCTATCATACGAAAAAGAGCGAAGGAAAAAACTTGTTCCAATAATTATTACGCTGATGATGTGTAAATGGACTGTACCGGTCTTCTCCTATATCCTCCTCGTGAGGTCGTTGATTTATCAAATTGAAATACTTTCACCGTAAGCTGTGTGTGTCCACTGGCTAGGCCAAAATCAGGCGCGCCCTTTTCGTCCTGCCTATTGCATGCGTGTGTATGTATGTACTTTGCCGTGGCGAGGAACGAGAGAGAGAGAGAGAGAGAGAGAAAGAGAGAAAGAAAGGCAGCATTTCCCACTACGCTACTACTCAAGGGCAGAAACGATGGTTTGTAAGCAGAGGGAATGAATGTTTGGGAGAAGCTCGGTTCGCTGCAGCATCCTTGTTACTGCTAGTTTGTGATGCTTTCCTTTCCTGTGGTTAAAAGGGGAAGCAAGAGAAATACACTCTTGAAATGTCTGAGCTCTTAAGTTGCACAAAAATTGACGATTGCGAAGGATGGTATAGAATCAAATATTGGACTGTATTTAAATTTTTATTTAGTTTTATTCTTTTTATTACATTTTAATTATCAATTCTACTTTTTACTATCATAAAAAACGCACAAATCAACTTCAATTATTTTTTTTCATCAAATTTTTCAAGATTTTGATGCCACATCTGCCACACCAGGTCTTGCCGTTTACGTAACAATTCATCAAAAGTGTTGCTCGCAAGATACGCGCTAGTTCTTAGCGTTATATTCACTTCCTTTGGCACAGGAGGCTCTCTTCACAAGTACATGGACAGCATACTGATGTGGTTGTGCGTGTATTTGTGAATGAAGTACGAGAAATAGCAAAAAACGACATATCTTGGAGATGGAAGAAAAAAGCTTCGTTCTCATTTTATTTTTTGCTCTTCAATCGCTTAAAAGAGAGAGAGAGAGGGAGAGAAATTGTGATCTGCGCTTTTCCTTTTTGGGAAAATTGTCGTCGCCATGGTTAAAATGTCAATCTCTCCAATAGTCCCCATTCGCAAATCCTTCAGGCGGTGGGAGAAAACAAAAACAGAGAAACATTCCATGTTGCGTAGCTTCACGGAATCATGAGAGAAATTCTTAAAAACGACCGAGTAAAAGCTCCCGAACGGATGGAAATTGGTGGAAATCTGTTCGCCCTGGGATACGTGCTGTGTGCGAGGGTTTTCCTTACGCTTCATCTTAGAGTCTTGAAGAGACTTAATTTAGTTTGTTTGTCATTATATTAGTAGGTAGCATTATATGCTTCATTTAAATTATATTCAGCACACATTTTTAATATTAATTTACTCTATTTTGCTATCTGTTTGATAATGATTGTTCCATTTTTCTATGCGTCTTCAAATGGTGGTGTACGTGCCTATCTTCATGTTCATTTTTTACTCTCACTTAATAAAAGAGAAGACTTTTCTATTTAAAAGTGTACGAGCGAATAGATGATGAATTAGACGAGGCAGCTGTTGAACTTTTCAGCCTTCAGGGAAATATGTTTTTTCTTTAAGTAAACATTTTATATGTATGCTCTTGCTTGAATAAAATTTGAATTTGTATGGAAGGAATTCCATGCCTTCCAGTTTGACGTACATGTCAAAATTTGATTGAGAGTTCAAATTTTTGGTAAAATAATAAGAAATGAGAGTAAAACATTAAAAAAAAGGCATGTTTCATCCTGACGTATCCACTGTATATAAGCTCCACTCTTTCTGGAGTTTCCACGCTCACACACATCCCAACCACCGATCTGTTACTCTCACTTCATTCAGAACAAGATTCAATGATAATGGCAGGAACGTCCTTAAGATGAGCAATTACTCTTATCGTACGACTTTTCCCACCCGTGTGTGCACAGCCCACCCCACGCACGCAACCTTTTCCAGTGTCAGGTACGCGCAGGATCGTCCCCTTCCAGCGGGCAGGTGGTGTTTGTAGTACTAGTAGTAATGGGTAGTAGTACTGGTAGTAGTACTACACTATACAATCCGTTCCGTTCCGTACTGTGTTATCTCTGTTATCAGCGAATGGCAATGCCGAATGGGCGCGCGATGATGGGGTTTGTGTGTTAGTGTGCGAGAGTTGAGTCGAATGTTTGAGAGCGAAAGGATATATACAATAATGGTGTATTTTAATGGTTGTGTTGCATGCTAATCGTTCAACTCCCCCGCGATGGTTGGTGTGTGTTAGTTACCAACAATTGCTCTTTCCTTGCATGCAATCTCTCTCACGTCTCTCTGCCAGCATCGGATGGTAAGAAAAAGGATGCTGAGCATATTTTCCGACCCGTTTCCACTATGAAAACGCGATCATCGATATACAAACCGTGTGTGCGTGTCCATGTGTTAGTGGTGAATTGTGGGGGCGCTTGTGCGTGTGCACGTTGGCCAGTTGGTGTGGCAGTTCCCCACTACCGAAGTCATCCCGTAATGGGCTCTCAACACCGCACACGATGATACCGCCTGATGCTCCTGGGACATCATAATCATCACCCACATGCTCACAGGAAGGTTACAATCTCGCTAGAGCTGTTGCTATATAAAAGTGTGCCCTGCACACCAACAGCAAGCATGCACACTTTGGAATGTACCCAATGCTGCCAGCTCTACACCCTCTCACGTAAAGCACGCACACGTGTGTGAATGTACCGTGGTGGTGCTGTTATGAGCTACTCTCTCTCTGGCCCCCTCGAAAAAGCCAGTCGACGGTGCAGCATCGGCATGTCCAGTTCTTCGGTTGGAAATGTGCGACTTGCTCCGCGCTGTACCATACAGCAGAAGAAGAAACCGTGCCGAGGAAAAGTGATGTATTACGGCAGTGATAAGATGAGCCAGCGCCCAGTATGTGTGCCCGCCCTAGTATACTGGTTGATATGATGCAGCACGGAGTACACATTTTATCAAACGCAGATCATCGTTATCATGTTGGAGATTTGGAGAGTTCCTTGTGAAAATACTGCTAGACTCGAAAAGCTGCCATTTCATAGCGCGGACGTAACAATATTCTAAAGTTGTGATTAGTGACAGAAGGATTCTAGAGCCTTACATATGCTGTGGCAAACAGACTCGTTCAAAAAGGTAATCAGTTTCTTGGTATATTATACCCAGAAAGGATACGTAAAATTGTATCAAGTGACTCCCCCGCAATCGTGTATTTCAAAAGTTGCATACTGGACACTAGTGATTCTCATAACTGTCAGGACATTTCGGTGCTGCTACTGTCAAAAGGTACATGACATAACCTCAATTTAGGGTGTAGTGTCCAGCTACGTCTTCTTTCTCTTTTTTTGTATTCGTGCTCTCCGTCTATCTGTCGGTGGAATGCAACAAAAAAAAAACCTGGAGAAAGAGAGCGCAGTGTTTTTGCAAACGGAAAATCGGATTTCTCTGCATGGTAAAGTACGAACGGAAAGGAGTTAGCATCATCATCAACGTCTTGAAGTGTCTGCATTTTGTTGTTGAATTATTGCTACCAACGCCCCTATCAAATGTGGATTTTTATGTTTTAAAAAATGATAAGATCTGTTAGTGAATTTAAAGTTTATTACAAGATCATCGTCCTCAACAATAGTTCAGTTAGTGTTGTATAAGCAGATAGTGTTGAGGACGCTACCCAACTGTTCTCCTGATTCTGGTGATATTATGTAGAAACAACATTGAACTACTGCTGTTAACCCCTTCGTTTAGGCGCATAACATAAGTGTAACTTGTTATGGTTATTATTTGTGACCTAACCCCTTCATATTCAACCTTTACACCAGCGATTGATCAATTCCAACTCTAACCGTCCCTCCAACCACTTTAAAGGAATAGTTTCGGATCAATAAATAGTTTTTATTTTTATTCCTTTCATCCTTCGTTTCCTTTGAGTTTAAAACCATCCCAAAAGTCCTCCTCACGACTCTTGTTAAGAGTTTTTATAGATGTTTTGGTCAAACATTAGCCAAACGCCTCAAACTTTACTCGCTCCATACATTTGCTTGAAACTCATAGGACGTATTGGTTTGTACTTTTCCTGTTTCATCAATTGTGGGTATTAAGTGGGATACTATAGTTATGAAGACCGTTGAATGTATGTGCGGATCGTACAAAAGGTACAAACTCCTGAGCCAGGAGGAAGTTTAGCATATCGTCCCTTACATGTTTCGTATCGTTTTTCTTGTTTATCATGTCAGAACCGCACCCTTCGTAACTTTAAAGGTATGTGGTTTAAAATGTGATCCTTAACCCCCTTGTGTGATCTAATCCCTATCGGCACATGATGTTGGGTAAATAAATTGTCCACGTTGTAAATTAAATAGCAACGGCTGGAATGGCTACCACAAACAGTTAACAACAGTGTGAACCAAAGTGTTCGGTTTTTACAAGACGGATCCAGCTTGGGAAAAAGTTTCTCATATTATTTCTAGCGGATGCGATTCGTCCTTGTTTCTTTCCGTGTAACGATTAAAAGGTAAATTAATTAGTTTCGCATCCTAGTACTGCGTGCGAGGACAAGCACCATGATGTGGATGTAAACCCACGCGGAAGGCAACCAAATTAATTTGAAATGAAACGCAAACAGTTAACTCTAGCACCACATTAACAGCGTACTCTCTTTACTCCATGATTGTACTCCATGATTGTACTCCATGATTTAATGTTTGGTGGTTAGTAAAGTAAGAAAAGAATCGAAAAACGGATATATTTACGGTCAAGTTTACTGCTCACTCTTAAATGCTTTGAAGTCTTTTTTTAATTAAACAAGAAATTCAATAAGGCGTCGCACATTTCGATCATCTGCAAGATCGCTTTTGAAAATGGTTTACTAACAGTTAAACGTTTGTCTCTTTTTTTCTTCTTACAGATGAGTCCGTACGACTATACTTGGCCTGCTGGCTGCAGAAGTACTGTGCGAGCTGGTTCGATCGAGACCAAGACCTGCAAAGCATATTCAGCAAAGCGTTCCTGGAGAAGATACTGCAGATCATCGTCCGTTACCTAACAGACGAGCCAAATGTAAGTAAATTTGAAGTAGAAAAAAATCAAACGAAAGTACTCCAAACCACGTATGTCAATGAAGAAGTTCTTTGGTTTAGTGACTCCCTCTCCACTGAAATCCTCTTTTCCCCAATCATCCGCAAAAAGCTCCATCATAAGGCCAATAGTAATCAACACATATTTTCACGCTCAATAACAACAAAACAAACAAATGTAACCACAGGAAGAAAAATCAAACTATCGCGAACATCATTTCATTTCCGTGTGGCTTCTTCGGGTAGCTCATTCACGCCCCATTTACTTCCCAGCCCAAAAAGGAGCCCAAGAGTTGAGTCCTGTTGGCGGCACTACCTTATCTCCTACAGTATGGGCATATGGTTCCTTCCAACACATACACACTTCGAAACCAACCCACACATTTGGACCACCTTCTACTCAATGGGCGAGTGAAAGATAGCGAAACAAGAAGGGCAGAACAGACAGGATCTCGCTCTCACAGTTATCATCCGCCCTTGTGCATAAGCTTTTGCCGGGCGCACGTTCACATTTGCGTTACATAATGTTAACAATTTTGGGCCGTGTTTGGAACGTTGGATGGTTGGGCAGCTCCCGGTAATTTTTTTATGGATTTCCCTGCACAGAGAAAACTTCAGCTGGTAGCGACTTGTCGTCTTGGCTGTGACTTTACTACTTGTTGCTGTGGGCCCGGCTTCCACCTAAGCTGGGTGTGTAACTTTTGCACGGAGTGGCATAAAAGTCATCTTCAACTGTTGCCCACTTGTACGTTGTTAACATGTTCTAATGATTGTTACAACCGTGCTGACACAAACTGACTTTGCTTCTTGTGTTTAGAATGTGTGAAGTACTTGCTGGAAGGGGGCGGGTAATAGGCTGCTTCAGGTGATGAATGATGGAATCTATTTAAGATGATTTAGATTGCTCAAACGTGTCTTTTGGCTGGTTAGCAGAAGTAGAGAAAGCAATAGTTGATTTAATTTAAAGTTTTGTTTTTTTTTATTGTATATTTTGCTACATTTCATCAGATATTAATTAAGATCCATTTTGTTGTAGGTTCGTGCTTCGTCATTCGAATCACTGACGTATCTGATTGAGAAAGGCTACCTAGACCGGGCGACCACGCTTAAGCTGAACATCGTCGAAGAGCTGGTCAGCAAACCGATCAACGAGCAGTTCATGGACATGTGCACCAACTACATCCATGTAAGTATATGCGCTTCTCTAACTTTCTTTCTTACCCTGATCTATCCTGCCAACGACGATGGCGTGTTGTTGTATACCTGCTGCTGCTTGAGATTTTCTTACCATATACACACTATTGTGCGAAGTGATAAAAAAGTGTTTAAAATAAAAGTGTCGTCAAGTGAATATTTTGCGTCGTTTCGATAGGTTAGTGTTAGTGGATTATTTTATGCGGCATTCTTTTGTCAGGAGGATAGATACCATAGGTACATTACTATTTCTTTTTATATGCAACATCGTTCGACAGCTTTTGCATTATGCTCACACTTCAAGTACTAGGGTGGTGTAAATCATTTCCAAAACACAGGCGGGTAAGAGTGGGAGGGTGCACAATCTGTGTCTCCAGAAGATATGCTGTAATAGTTCACTGACTTTCTTAGAAAAAGGATTACTGCTTAGCAATAGTATTATGAACACGTGACTGAAGACACATTGAGAAAGCCGGGTTTTGCAATGCTCATCTATCGTACAACAGTCAGCAGGAGGACGCCTATTTCTGGAGCTTTTGCTTCATATGTGTTAATATTCGTTATCTGCAGTCACAGCACCAAACACTTCGCTGCTAAGGAGAAAATATTAACACGCCTTTTTTGGGTGATTGGGAGGTGCTGCATAATGCTTTTAGGGGTGCCTTATTCAAAACTAGAATACGCATTACATAGATGAATGCTTGTATTTTCTTTGTTGATAACATTTCAAAGGAGTTCTTGTCGTGTTTCCGATTAATGTCCCAAAAATTACTCGTGTGTATAAAAAAAGAATCAATAAAATCAACAAATTAGCAGGATAATTATAATAAATTTCATTTCAACTGAGGGTTAATTCGTAGTTAGAAATGTAAAGTACATATTACAAAGGTAGTTACAATATTAAGCGCTAAAAATAAGGAGCTATTGATATGCATTGTATGATGTGTGGTGTTGGACAAAGTAGTTAAACAACAGTGTGTAAAAAAGTACATGGAAAGTAATTGTCGGACCAAGCCCGCAACGCGGGGTTTGTGGACTGCTTTCCATTGTCTAATTATGAAGCATTAAAACGTGTGACTACCGTATACTACTAGTGGTGTTGGTTTGTGTTGGTTTTGCTTATTAATTTGTGTGTGCGTGTGTGTGTGTGTCTGTGTATTTATTACTACTTATTACTGCTGGTGGTGGAATGGATATTTTCTTTTGGCTGTATTTTGTCTGCAAGAAAGACATGGGTAGTGAGATAGTGGCTTTAGTACTGGTAGATCTCACTACCTTGTCTTTCATGTTGATAGATACAATAGAGTATAATAATGAGTGATTAACGGCAGTATCTTCATCGTACGCACCTTTACCGAGGGATATGCATCCTCTTGACAATGTAAGGACTTTACGGAATAAGTCCACTTTTGGGTCTGGTGTGCTGTGGTGTGCTGGTTTTGTGTTATTTAGTTTTGTGCTTTTGTCCTTTTGTTTTTACTTCAAACATGAGATACTCAAGTTAATAATCAATGGTGGTGGTGATTATGTATTAATGCTGCTTATGTTTGTTTCTTTTAACTTATAACTTATTGTTGTGTCTTATTTACATTCCATGATTTTTGCAGTTTATTTTATTATAAGTCTTTTATATTTGATAGAAAAATCTTAATTATAGTTTTAAATTCTTAATTTTAAGTTAGAGGAAGTTTTGTTTTTGCTTTTTCCATATATTACACTTAAGTTTTTCTTTTGTTTGTGGTTGGTATCGGTTGATATTGTATAATGATTTACTTTTTTTACCACCACAAATTTAAATACCACCGTTTACTGTAAACAAACTAAACTCTGCTTCAGGTGCAATGCGTTGTCATCAAACCTGGTTGTTGTAGCTTGCTCTGATAGTTGCTATCACAGCCAGCTTTGATGAGCAACGCGTCACCTGCCGATCTTCATCGAGCCCTGCGGTGGGTTATTACACTCTCAATACGATCTTAGTTGATCTTGCTACGATCATGCTATTGTTATTTTATTTAATTTTTAGTTTTACGAATTTCTTCCGATAAGTCATCCGTTTTGGTACATTTTCGACCACGATTGTAGGACTTGAAATAAAAAGATTCTCCGCTATAGTACTACCACTTAAAAATTTGATTTTATCCGTTAAAACACTCGTTTCAATATTGAGTTTAGGTAGGTTATAGGATAAATTTTCATTTAATTTTTTTACGAGGAAGGAAGAAAGATGGATCATAATTTAGCAGTCAAAGTTGTAAAGTGTTAAAAAAATATTAATATCATACCGGAATATTTTGTTAAATGCGAAATAGAATAGCGGAGCGATAGTGAAAGGTGTATAGCAAGGAAGCGAAATGTATAGACTCTACATTAGTGATAGGAAAAAAAACCAATACATATAGTCGAATCGCAAAAATGAAGTCGTATCGAAAAAACCACACACAACGGACTGGGCTCATCAATTGGTTGTGGCTATGTGTTTATCACCAAATAAACCGGACTTGTTTTCCGCTATTCACTATCATATCACAGCCATTTTGATGAGCTCGGTCGGGTGCTGAAACACATCTGGTCCTCGGGTCGTCTCACCCCATGCATAAATAGTACTCGTGGTTCGGTGTTTTTTGGAGTATAGATGTTTTAATTTCCCACTAACGGAAGAAAGGTTCACATTTTGTTCTATTCATTTTTCGATTTAAATTTGTTTTCAAATATGTGTTTCCTTAGTTTCCTTTCGCACACTGCGCACTATATATATAAATATATGAACAAATTCCATTTAAATAGGTACAATTTATCTGGTGGTACAGGCGGACGAAAGAAGAAATGAATTTAGTGGCAGAAATGATAAATTAAAACACGACAAAAATTGATTCTTGTTTCCTTATAATAAGTCACGATATGATTTTATTAAATTAAAAGCTCACCAGTACGGTTATTTTAAACAAAACAGTGTAATCTTATTAACAATGTTAAGGTATGGTCGTCCGTATCAACTGAAGCGGATGATGAGCGTCATGATAAGTGTTTGTTTGATTGTGTTCCTCCAAACAGCTGGAAGAAAGATTCTGCTCGTGGTCAGGTCGTAAAAATGGTTGTGCTGTGTTGATTTGAGCAATGTTCATATCACAGCCATTTTGACGAGTTTGACTGCTCGTGAGCGATAATCATCGTGGCCATAATCAAGATTATGCCGGATCTTCGTCAGCGGCTGCCTCACAACACAACTGTGCATTTGTTTCTGTGCCGCTCTCAAAGTGGTTGTGAAATGCGTCCTTTGTGGGGTATCCAATTCGCATATCACAGCCAGCTTTGAAGAGCGCCACGGGATCGAATATTCATCTCGGAGAAGCATAAGTGCGTTGTAAAGTGTTTGATCTTAGTGACGAATAAGAATGATGACCTTTGGAAATATAAACGTACGCATGTCCTGTCTCTCAAAGTGGCTGTGAAATGGTGCACTTTCGATATGATATCTCATATCACAGCCAGCTTTGATGAGCTAGGCCGTGTGACGATACGACCGCATCACTCCGGTGATCTTCTGGGCAGGAAGAGTAGTGCAAAACTGAATGTGAGTTAGTGTTCGATCTACAGTGTATAAATATGCTTTAAATCTCTCAAAAGTAAGGTTACAACAACACAGTTCCGTCGTCTATTTTCATATTAATTCAATGCGCTCAAATGTTCATGTTTATTTTGTTCATTTTCTAATTTTTTCTTTAATTTGTTTCTCTCTTTTCATAACGTTTCATTGCATTCGCAACTCACACCTACTCAACTACTCGATCAACAACAAACTCGTCCGCCGCATGTCTGCAATGGCGATCGTCTGCATACAGCTGATGGTAAAGATTGCCCCGCTGGTGGGTTGCTCCAAGACGCACGAGCTACTGTACAGTCGCTTCGTGAAAATGTGTACCTGTAAGATCAACTTCGTCCGCAAGGAATGTGCCACCGCCTTTCCCGTGATGTGCGAAGTCTTAGGCAACGAAGTGTTCGAAAAAAATCTGGTAAGTGAAAGATGCTGGCTTGTAGTCCATCCCGCTTGTTCGGTGAAAGTGTGTGAAGTTGGGGAGAAATCAACTCTATCCGGTATTTTTGCAGCTGCCAATATTCATGAAATTGTGCGAGGATGAAATTTGGACTGTGCGCAAGGCCTGTGCGGAGGTGATGCCATTCATTGCACTGCTTTGCACGCTTGAAAAACGTCGCAAGGTGCTGGTACCGGCATACAAGAAGTTCATGTTCGACACAAGTCTTTGGGTGATCAAGGCGGCACTAAAGGTAATGGAACATCATCCCAGCCCATTGGTTAGAACAGTCTTTTGAAATCTTTTTTTGGTACATTTCTATCTCGCTAGAATTTGGGTCGGTTTTTGGCGACGTTTGCGCAGCTGCAGATACTAGGGCTTGCGTACAATGGCAGCCTGGAGCTGTCGATAACGAATGCGGCCGATGAAGCGTTCTCCGAGCTGATGGGCAATGCGCGACAACTTGCCCACGGCAGTCAGCAACCGGCTGCGAGTGTGCTGTTAAAGAACTTCGAGTCTTACGAGCAGCGGTTCAAAGAATCGATCCAGCGACATGCGCTGCTGTCGCTGGTGAAATCTTCCGATGATGATGGTCCATCGTGGAAGTCGGCTTCACCGCGGTCCGAGGATCGAATCAACGTGGAGGCGTATCTCGCGTCGCTAGTGTTCGTCGAGGAGCATCTGTCCCAGCGTCAGTCGACCGGTTCAACATCGGACGATGGTGGTGGTGGTATATCTAAGATAGCGGACTTTTACTACGTGCGCCACAAGTCACTGTCGTCTAGCTCGTCGATCGCATCAACATCGCCGACACCGTCACCACTGTATCGCGCCAACCAGAGTTACGATGAGAAGAATCCGCTGAATCGCTTCATGCGTTACTGTTCGCCGCTCAAGAACAACTTCGAGCACGCGTTCGCCAACCCATCGGGAAGCGATGGTGGAGATCAGGGTGGTGGTAGCGATGCCTTCGACAACCATGGCCACTGGGACTCGGAGGACGATAACTACGGTTCCAACCATCTGCACCATCTGCCGGATCTTAGTTTGGCCGGAGCGGACGTGGAGGGTGGCGGCGGCAGTGGAGTCATCTATGACAGCGATAATCCAAAGCATCAGCAGGCGGACGGTGGAGGAGGCGAAGCAGGAGGGCTGGACTTTATCCTGGAGGCGGGCGAAGAGGACGAAAATGCGATCGACGAATGTTTCAATTCGCATCAGTTCTGGTACATTAGTCCGGGTCTTGCGTTGGATTTGGAGTTCATCGACAAAGAGGAAACGGCGACGGGCGAAGAGGAAAAGGAGGAATCCGATGCGAGCAATAATAACATTCAGGAGGTTCACGAGCGTGCTAATGTGGAAGGAAAACTTGGAACGCCAGCAGCACCAGCCGCAGTAACACCAGCAGTTGGGTTGGCGGCAGAAGATAGCAGAAATAATAATCTGCTGCAGCAGGGCACTGGTGGCAACAGCAGCAGCAGCACCAGCAGTGAGTCGCCTACTGTTGGCGAAACGGACTCTTCTTCAGCCGCCATGGTGGTGGAAGACAACGAGAACCAAAATGATAGCGACTCAAGCTACGGCAGTATCAATAACAACGAGACCGAGAACAACAAACTGATCTACCTGTACGAGGATCTGCTACCGTCCCAATCACAATCGCAATCCGGTTCCGCAGGACAGACGGCGGGCAATACAACGGCAAGCAACAATAATGCCGGTGCGGGCAGTGGTAATGCTCCCGGCGGGACATCGGGTGGTGCCGGCAGTAGCAGCAGCACAGTAACACCAACAATGACCACGGTGGAACGAATCCGTGCTGCGGAACAGCTGAAAACTCTCATCCGCTGGGAGAACGAAGAGGTCGAGTGGAATCTGCTCGAGGACTTCCTGCACATGAAGAACGTCAACAAGGAGCTGTGCCAGGACTGTGCGTACAATTTTCCCGCCGTGGTGCTTACGTTCGGTGACAAATTTTGGCCAATTTTGAACCGCTACTTCTTTGACTTGTGCGCCGACATTCAGGACTCGGTTCGGCGCACGATGGCCGCGTCGATCAGCAAGATCGCGCTTATCATCGGGCGGGAACAGGCAACGCGCGATCTGGTACCATCGTACACGGAGTTTCTGCTCGATGCGGACGACATCAAGTTCGAGGTGGTGCGCACACTGGCCGAGTTCCTGCGAGTGATCGATGCGTGCGAACACGAAACACTGATGAACCATCTCGGCATGTGTTTGCAACCGCCGCTCAATATGATGAACTGGCGCTTCCGGGAGCTGGCTGGTCAACAGATTGTCGAACTGGCCCGCATGCACACCGCGATTCGCAAGGAGAACTGTCTGCTCTTCCTGACTGGGCTAGCAATGCGGCTCATGCTAGACAAGTATGACAGTGTCCGAAAGGCTGGCATCGATGCGGTACGTTTAGATGCTTAATGTTACCTTCGAGGATAGACTTTAATGTTTTTTTTCTACTTTTTTTATACAGTTCGTCGAATGCAGCCACGAGTTCCAGCAAAATGACAAGGTGTTTGAGTTCTTCAATAAGCACTTTGCCTTCTATAGCAACTGGCGTCGCCGTCAGACGTATGTGATAGCGGCTGGAAAAATGGTAAATTCAAACGAATTGGCACACAAAACAACAAAAAATCCTTATACTCAAAACGAAAATTATCTCCTTTCTTTCATTCAGCTCGAGACTGATCGTGTCGAGGTAAAAATCTTCCGCAAACATGTGTTCAACAATGTACTCAAATTGGCCGACGACGCGGTGCCGAATGTTAGAATACAAGTCGCCAAGTGCCTCAAGGAAATCATTGCTCCCCATCGTACGTATTGCTGTTATCCGCAAACATGTCGATTCCTTGCTTTATAGCGCATCTGTGTAAAAACCGTTTGTGTTCCATCCTTTTTTTTCTCCTGCAGCCAAATTTGCAAACGATCCCCTGGTCGAACCGACGCTACAGAAGCTACGCACCGATAAGGATTGTGATGTGCGGGGTCACGTGGACGGTTACCAGAGCCTTGAGGAGGAGATGGCAGCTGGTGGTAGTGGTGGTGGATCGGGCGCATCCAGTGCTAGCACAATGATGATGACGTCGGGCGAAAGTGAATCGCATCAGGATGCATCGTCCCCATCGACCGGTTCGCTGGCCGAATCATCCGTTTCATCGCATCTTTCCTATGCGGAGGTTACGAGTGGATACTTCGGTTCGGCCATGTCCTCCCTTACGTTGGATGATCATCAGTTTTCCGGCGATATGCGCCAACAGCAGCAACAAGACGAGGAGCACGAGCTGAAGGATGAGGAGGAGGTACAGCTCATTGCCGGATCGTCCGAACGTGGTGTTGATGTATCGAACGAGCAAATACCCGGCATCGTGGAAAGGCCAAACGAGGAAGAGGACGATGATTGTGGTGAGGAAGCGATCGAACAACCGACGTCGTCCATGTCGACCGATGACGATGCGGCATACTGTTCCGAGATGGAAACTTCCTCTGCCGTCTCGACGCCATCGGTGGCAACGGCGGCTGTTCTGGCTACCATTCCATTGCAGAATGTTACGATGACTAGCACCACCAGCAGTAGCAACAGCAGCGTCAGCAGCAGCAGCCAAGTCGTGCCATCGTCCGACAGTACGGACGACTTGTCGGATATTGTAAATGGTGAAACCGTACCGACGTCGCTTCCCACGCCACCTACCACCACAGCTAGCGATAGTGCTGTGCCGAAGAAAGCATCCGACACAAGTGCAACAGGGGCCGGAGGCAACAGCACCACCAACACGCCCAAGATGAGGGATAACTTCTTCCGGAGACGTTCCAAAGGCAAGAAGTAACTGTTGATGATCATGTAACCGGGAGCACGCACTAACCACACCTCCTCGTCCTGCTCGTAATCCTCCCGACCAACAGCTATTAACATTTAGTTGTCACGCGTAATGCAAGTCGAGAGCGCGCGGGAAAAGCGAGAATTTTAGGCGATTGTTAATACTACTACCCAACTATTACTATCATTACTTCCGCTACGAAAAGCGTCTGGTGGTTGTAAAAGCGATGCTTGAGTTTATTTTTTTTTAATGAATATAGAGAACAATTCTTCCTCGCGTCCCGAATGACCACCGATAGAAAAAAGAAGAAGCAAAACTACACAATTTGCCGAAAAAAACACGCACACACACAGAAACGCGGTCGCGCCCTTTCAATTTTGATTAATTAGTTTTGGTAGGATTGCACGCGCGTCGCACAGAGAGGTTAGGTTTTGTTAATTTGCTGTGCTTCTGTCCTCTTGCTATTTACTATTTCTTTGCACCCAGCTCACCGTACGCGGCTGTGTGTGTGTTTGTATGTGTGGTCGCCTGTTTAATTTAGCATAATCCAATCTAATTCAAGAACTGCTAGATAAATTAGTGTGGAGACGTTCCGTTTTGTTTACAAGCCACCGTTTGTTGTCCTTTTTGTTTTAGTTTGCAGCAAGACAAATAAAAGTGGTGGTCGCAAGATATAAGCAAAGAAACACATTACATGATCATCATGGAACGGCTGCCAGCAGTCGAGAGAGAAAGAGAGAGAAAAGAGAGGAAGGTTAGAATTGTTAAATAATATCTTACCACATAGAAACCGGCGTTTCTGTTATATCTTTCCAACAAATAAAATTCTAGTAGCTCCAGACTCAGGCGATAAAAGCGAAGCGTGCGAAAGGACGAAAGTTTATGGTAAGTGGAAGAGAAAGAATTACAAGCATATTATAATTACATTAGAGAAGCGAAATGATGGACTGCTGTGTAAACACGATGTGAAGCGCGATGTGATTAAAACAAAAAACAAAAACCGGATAATGAAAGAGATGTAAAACAACCAACAATTTCGATCGAGTTTATTGTGTCCGAAATATCGAACCCCGAAACGTGATGAAAGAAGTCGTGTGTTTGAAACGTGGCATAAACACTAATGTGAAAAACAGGTATGTAACAAATGAAAACGAAGGATTTATCTAACCATTTATTTGGCTTCCCTTCGTTTTATTTTCGTTGATTTATTTCCATTCCATAGATTCAGAAATATTTTGCTATTTGAAATTGATCCACATAAAATAAGCAATTTCATCGTTTTTTTGCCGTGGTTCGCTAGAGAGATGTGCAAAGTGAGTAAGAGTGAGATAGTGAGTTGAAACGTTGTATTGAACGAGTTTCGTTCACTCACCATGAGGAGTTTTAGCGACTCTTTGTTCACTCACTCACTCATGAGTGTAAGCATGTAGCCGTGGTGAGTCGAGTCGCAAAAAGAGTAAAAAACGTGAGTTGAAAGGAAAATTTCATTTCATTAGACTATAGCCTTACCATTTTTTTGAGTAATTTAATAAAATATTATAAATGGATTTATTTTAATGAGATTTGGTTGAAATATTTTTTTTCCACTCAAATAATGCTTTAAAAGAAGAAAAGTATAAAAAATAACAAAAAAAATTAAAAAAAAAATTTCAACTTGAAATTTTTGGTTAAGGCTTAAAAACACCCCCCCCCCCCACTCACGGTCACTCATCTGCGTGTCAATTTTTCGTACAGGGTGGTTCGGAGACTATGCAATGTGGCCTGAATTTGATTTTTTTTACAATTACTATTAAATTGTAAGGAGGTTTTCGCATAGTGAAAAGTGATTTATTCATCGAGGAACCAAGTTCCATACGCTGTTTGTGAAACCGTAAAATTTTCCTCATTTTTGGCCCAACTTTGCCCCATAGCTCCGCCGGTATCCAAGATATCGCCAAACTTTCCTCTGGCCATGGCTAGATGGCACTTGTGGCTAGATTTCGTCCATGCACCACTAATCGCTATCATGTCTGTGGCCGGAGCTATTCGCGAAAGCTCCAACGGATCGCCAATCTTTGACCTGTGGTCGATAGATGGTACCAATTGCTACATTTTCTTCTTCGACGGCCATGCCCTCAGGTGTCTGTGTCTCGAAACATAATTAAAAAACACGCAACCGATTTCGAACCACCCTGCACGAAAAAAAGTCACTCAAATGAGTGCCCGTGAGTGGGGGGGGTCGTGTTTCAGACTTTAGCCAAATTTTTATAAGGCTTACTACCCCTTGCCATTTTTTTGAGAAATTTAGCAAAATTTAAAAATTTGTTTAATTTTAATGCGAATTCGTGCAATAAGTTTCTGTTCACTCAAATAATGCTTTAAATTAAAAAAAGAATAAAAAATCAGAAAAAAAATTTAAAAAATTTTTCAACTCGAAAATTTCATAAGGGGTACCCCTTGCCATTTTTTTGAGAAATTTAGCAAAATTTAAAAATTTGTTTTATTTTAATGCGAAATTGTTGCAATGGGTTCCTTTTCACTCAAACAATGCTTTAAATTAAAAAAAGGTAAAAAATAATGAAAAAATTGAAAAAATCTATAAATTTGTCAATCCAGTAAGGCCCATTTTCGCACCAAGTTTTGCCTATAACTCGGTCGGTATCCAACGGATCGCCAATCTTTAACCTGTGGTCGATAGATGGCATCAATGGCTACATTTTCTTCTTGGACGGCCATGCCCTCAGATAACTGTGCCAGAAGTTATGCTAGGAACCAAGTTCCTTACCCTGTTTGAGAAAATGTAAAATTTTCCTCATTTTTGCACCAAGTTTTGCCTATAACTCGGTCGATATCTAACGGATCTCCAATCTTTGCCTGTGGTCGATAGATGGCATCAATGGCTACATTTTCTTCTTGGACGGCCATGCCCTCAGATGACTGTGCCAGAAGTTATGCGAGGAACCAAGTTCCTTACCCTGTTTGAGAAAATGTAAAATTTTCCTCATTTTTGCACCAAATTTTGCCTATAACTCGGTCGGTATGTAACGGATCTCCAATCTTTGCCTGTGGTCGATAGATGGCATCAATGGCTACATTTTCTTCTTGGACGGCCATGCCCTTAGATGTCTGTGCCAGAAGTTATGCGAGGAACCAAGTTCCTTACCCTGTTTGAGAAAATGTAAAATGTTCCTCATTTTTCTGCAATTCAGCAAAATTTTTAAAATGTGATATATTTTATTGCGAATTTGTTGCAATAAGTTTCTTTTCACTCAAATATTGCTTTAAATTGAAAAAAGAATAAAAAATCAGAAAAAAAATTCAAAAAAATTTTCCACTCGAAAATTTCATAAGGGGTACCCCTTGCCATTTTTTTGAGAAATTTAGCAAAATTTAAAAATTTGTTTTATTTTAATGCGAAATTGTTGCAATGGGTTCCTTTTCACTCAAACAATGCTTTAAATTAAAAAAAGGTAAAAAATAATGAAAAAAATTGAAAAAATCTATAAATTTGTCAATCCAGTAAGGCCCATTTTCGCACCAAGTTTTGCCTATAACTCGGTCGGTATCCAACGGATCGCCAATCTTTAACCTGTGGTCGATAGATGGCATCAATGGCTACATTTTCTTCGTGGACGGCCATGCCCTCAGATGACTGTGCCAGAAGTTATGCGAGGAACCAAGTTCCTTACCCTGTTTGAGAAAATGTAAAATTTTCCTCATTTTTGCACCAAATTTTGCCTATAACTCGGTCGGTATGTAACGGATCTCCAATCTTTGCCTGTGGTCGATAGATGGCATCAATGGCTACATTTTCTTCTTGGACGGCCATGCCCTTAGATGTCTGTGCCAGAAGTTATGCGAGGAACCAAGTTCCTTACCCTGTTTGAGAAAATGTAAAATGTTCCTCATTTTTCTGCAATTCAGCAAAATTTTTAAATGTGATATATTTTATTGCGAATTTGTTGTAATAAGTTTCTTTTCACTCAAATATTGCTTTAAATTAAAAAAAGAATAAAAAATCAGAAAAAAAATTCAAAAAAATTTTCCACTCGAAAATTTCATAAGGGGTACCCCTTGCCATTTTTTTGAGAAATTTAGCAAAATTTAAAAATTTGTTTTATTTTAACGCGAAATTGTTGCAATGGGTTCCTTTTCACTCAAACAATGCTTTAAATTAAAAAAAGGTAAAAAATAATGAAAAAAATTGAAAAAATCTATAAATTTGTCAATCCAGTAAGGCCCATTTTCGCACCAAGTTTTGCCTATAACTCGGTCGGTATCCAACGGATCGCCAATCTTTAACCTGTGGTCGATAGATGGCATCAATGGCTACATTTTCTTCTTGGACGGCCATGCCCTCAGATGACTGTGCCAGAAGTTATGCGACGAACCAAGTTCCTTACCCTGTTTGAGAAAATGTAAAATTTTCCTCATTTTTGCACCAAATTTTGCCTATAACTCGGTCGGTATCTAACGGATCTCTAATCTTTGCCTGTGGTCGATAGATGGCATCAATGGCTACATTTTCTTCTTGGACGACCATGCCCTCAGATGTCTGTGCCAGAAGTTATGCGAGGAACCAAGTTCCTTACCCTGTTTGAGAAAATGTAAAATGTTCCTCATTTTTGCACCAAATTTTGCCTATAACTCGGTCGGTATGTAACGGATCTCCAATCTTTGCCTGTGGTCGATAGATGGCATCAATGGCTACATTTTCTTCTTGGACGGCCATGCCCTTAGATGTCTGTGCCAGAAGTTATGCGAGGAACCAAGTTCCTTACCCTGTTTGAGAAAATGTAAAATGTTCCTCATTTTTCTGCAATTCAGCAAAATTTTTAAATGTGATATATTTTATTGCGAATTTGTTGTAATAAGTTTCTTTTCACTCAAATATTGCTTTAAATTAAAAAAAGAATAAAAAATCAGAAAAAAAATTCAAAAAAATTTTCCACTCGAAAATTTCATAAGGGGTACCCCTTGCCATTTTTTTGAGAAATTTAGCAAAATTTAAAAATTTGTTTTATTTTAATGCGAAATTGTTGCAATGGGTTCCTTTTCACTCAAACAATGCTTTAAATTAAAAAAAGGTAAAAAATAATGAAAAAATTGAAAAAATCTATAAATTTGTCAATCCAGTAAGGCCCATTTTCGCACCAAGTTTTGCCTATAACTCGGTCGGTATCCAACGAATCGCCAATCTTTAACCTGTGGTCGATAGATGGCATCAATGGCTACATTTTCTTCTTGGACGGCCATGCCCTCAGATAACTGTGCCAGAAGTTATGCTAGGAACCAAGTTCCTTACCCTGTTTGAGAAAATGTAAAATTTTCCTCATTTTTGCACCAAGTTTTGCCTATAACTCGGTCGATATCTAACGGATCTCCAATCTTTGCCTGTGGTCGATAGATGGCATCAATGGCTACATTTTCTTCTTGGACGGCCATGCCCTCAGATGACTGTGCCAGAAGTTATGCGAGGAACCAAGTTCCTTACCCTGTTTGAGAAAATGTAAAATTTTCCTCATTTTTGCACCAAATTTTGCCTATAACTCGGTCGGTATGTAACGGATCTCCAATCTTTGCCTGTGGTCGATAGATGGCATCAATGGCTACATTTTCTTCTTGGACGGCCATGCCCTTAGATGTCTGTGCCAGAAGTTATGCGAGGAACCAAGTTCCTTACCCTGTTTGAGAAAATGTAAAATGTTCCTCATTTTTCTGCAATTCAGCAAAATTTTTAAAATGTGATATATTTTATTGCGAATTTGTTGCAATAAGTTTCTTTTCACTCAAATATTGCTTTAAATTGAAAAAAGAATAAAAAATCAGAAAAAAAATTCAAAAAAATTTTCCACTCGAAAATTTCATAAGGGGTACCCCTTGCCATTTTTTTGAGAAATTTAGCAAAATTTAAAAATTTGTTTTATTTTAATGCGAAATTGTTGCAATGGGTTCCTTTTCACTCAAACAATGCTTTAAATTAAAAAAAGGTAAAAAATAATGAAAAAAATTGAAAAAATCTATAAATTTGTCAATCCAGTAAGGCCCATTTTCGCACCAAGTTTTGCCTATAACTCGGTCGGTATCCAACGGATCGCCAATCTTTAACCTGTGGTCGATAGATGGCATCAATGGCTACATTTTCTTCGTGGACGGCCATGCCCTCAGATGACTGTGCCAGAAGTTATGCGAGGAACCAAGTTCCTTACCCTGTTTGAGAAAATGTAAAATTTTCCTCATTTTTGCACCAAATTTTGCCTATAACTCGGTCGGTATGTAACGGATCTCCAATCTTTGCCTGTGGTCGATAGATGGCATCAATGGCTACATTTTCTTCTTGGACGGCCATGCCCTTAGATGTCTGTGCCAGAAGTTATGCGAGGAACCAAGTTCCTTACCCTGTTTGAGAAAATGTAAAATGTTCCTCATTTTTCTGCAATTCAGCAAAATTTTTAAATGTGATATATTTTATTGCGAATTTGTTGTAATAAGTTTCTTTTCACTCAAATATTGCTTTAAATTAAAAAAAGAATAAAAAATCAGAAAAAAAATTCAAAAAAATTTTCCACTCGAAAATTTCATAAGGGGTACCCCTTGCCATTTTTTTGAGAAATTTAGCAAAATTTAAAAATTTGTTTTATTTTAATGCGAAATTGTTGCAATGGGTTCCTTTTCACTCAAACAATGCTTTAAATTAAAAAAAGGTAAAAAATAATGAAAAAAATTGAAAAAATCTATAAATTTGTCAATCCAGTAAGGCCCATTTTCGCACCAAGTTTTGCCTATAACTCGGTCGGTATCCAACGGATCGCCAATCTTTAACCTGTGGTCGATAGATGGCATCAATGGCTACATTTTCTTCTTGGACGGCCATGCCCTCAGATGACTGTGCCAGAAGTTATGCGACGAACCAAGTTCCTTACCCTGTTTGAGAAAATGTAAAATTTTCCTCATTTTTGCACCAAATTTTGCCTATAACTCGGTCGGTATCTAACGGATCTCTAATCTTTGCCTGTGGTCGATAGATGGCATCAATGGCTACATTTTCTTCTTGGACGACCATGCCCTCAGATGTCTGTGCCAGAAGTTATGCGAGGAACCAAGTTCCTTACCCTGTTTGAGAAAATGTAAAATGTTCCTCATTTTTCTGCAATTCAGCAAAATTTTTAAATGTGATATATTTTATTGCGAAATTGTTGCAATAAGTTTCTTTTCACTCAAACAATGCTTTAAATTAAAAAAAGGTAAAAAATAATGAAAAAAATTGAAAAAATCTATAAATTTGTCAATCCAGTAAGGCCCATTTTCGCACCAAGTTTTGCCTATAACTCGGTCGGTATCCAACGGATCGCCAATCTTTAACCTGTGGTCGATAGATGGCACCAATGGCTACATTTTCTTCTTGGACAGCCATGCCCTTAGATGTCTGTGCCAGAAGTTATTCGAGGAACCAAGTTCCATACCCTGTTTGAGAAAATGTAAAATTTTCCTCATTTTTAAGCAATATAGCTATATTGCAATATATTTTAAATGTGATATATTTGAATGCGAATTTGTTGCAATAAGTTTCTTTTCACTCAAATAATGCTTTAAATTAAAAACAGAATATAAAATCAGAAAAAAATTTACAAAAAATTTTCAACTCGAAAATTTCATAAGGCTTACCCCTTACGTTTTTTTTTGGGAAATTTTGCAAAAAAAATTAAATTGATTTAATTTAATGCCAATTGATTGAAATAAGTTTGTTTTCACTCAAATAATGCTTTAAATAAAAGAAAGAATAAAAAATAATCAAAAATCGCACATTTTCGTTCAACTCACTCGCACATTTTCCTTTCTACTCACGTATTCACTCTTTTTGCCATTCGACTCACCACAGCTACATGCTTACACTCATGAAGTAAAACTCATGAGTAAAATGACCGAACCTTAACTTATACGTGTATGTTGGGTTTTTTTATGACTCCGAAATGAGTCGTTAAACGAGCTGACTCATAATAACGACTCATTCACTCTGAGTTAGCTCACTAAAAAGAGTTGTCATTCTCATCTCTAGTTCGTTACATTATATAATTATTTTAT
The DNA here is from genome assembly GCF_943734845.2 of Anopheles funestus. Lineage (NCBI taxonomy): Eukaryota > Metazoa > Arthropoda > Insecta > Diptera > Culicidae > Anopheles > Anopheles funestus. The sequence goes on from NC_064599.1 coordinate 3,320,798, forward strand.
TTGTGTGTTCGGTCGGTTTCTCGTAGCGGATTTAACTTATAGGTCATTATTCGTATTGGGAGATGTAGACGAAAAATGTAGCGAGAGTTACAGGGATAGAAAAGAGATTTTGTAATAAGTCCATATGGTGTAGACCATGCTGCTGAACAACATATTACAACAAAAAGATGCAAAGCCGCTTATTATTGTAATAAAGAAAAGGAATGTTTAAGACTATATACAAAATACGAACATGCAACAATCCCGCACTTGTGTAAGAACCTTTGCTTTCAATGCCGTGGTTTGTTGTAGGACAAAATGTGATCGTGCCGATAAGACACAGACCCCGCATTATATCTTGCTGGCGTTGACGGAGTCTGATGATGCTGTCGTTGGATGGCGGCTATTCGAGAATTATCACCAAAACCAAAGCTAGATGAAGGTGTCTGCATGCCGGAAATGCCCGAATCATTCGCAAACACGGACATGCTGGTTCCACCGATTTTACCGTCCGCTTCCATAAAGGGGCCGGTGTTGCTGCGTTGTGAGTGCATCTACAGAGTCGGTTCAGAAAAGAAGGAAATAATATGATAGTTTACAGTTTGTGATCATTCTACTACAACTCACCATTGTTACATGTTGTCGTGTAAAACTGCTATCCATCACCGATGGTGGTCTGTTGGTGAGCGAAGGTGTATTAAAGCTATCAACGGGCGATGGTGATGGTATCGTTGAACTTGGCCACCTTTGATCGTATCGGCGACTGGCCGAATCGCTATCGCGATTGGACAGTGCTGACGGATGGTTCGTTAGCTGTCGGACAGCAGCATTCCTTCTGGTAGGACCCATCAATGGACTATTCCCGTACCGGGGTGACCTTTCACGCAACGTTTCCTGAAGATTCCGACGGTAGGTACGAAACTTTTCGTACCGTCGTTGCGTTTCCACTATTTTCTGTCGCAGTGCGTCTTCCACGTCCTTCATCTGCATTATTGCTGTACGCTGTGAGGTCGAGAGCAACACAAAAGGCAGATGTATTACGTAATTAAACAGTTTTTTGTTATTGGTGCAACTATACATACACAGCGCAGTATTCCTTTTATCATATTCTCCCGTTGTTTGTGCTGAAAGACCACGTTTTGATAGGCAACGCTCAGCACTTTCAGCGAACCGGGATCATAAAACATCTTTTCTTTGCGGTCCATCTGAAAGAGGTGTAAAGGTGTTAATTAGAACAATTTCCGCTCATCCTTAAATGTAGTGTTACCTTCCTACCTGATTGTTGAGTTCGGTGAAGCGTTCCAACGGTTTTTCGCACACCGGACATATCGTCCCTCGATCTGAAATAACAAACACACAGGAATCAGGCAAATATACGTAAAGTGAGTCCCCATTCTCGTGCGCTACCTACTCGTTTTGGCCATGCATTGCTTACAAAGCACATGACGGCAGGAAAGATGGTAAAACTTTCGCTCCTTTCTCGACAACAGATGAAAGCAAATGTTGCAGTGTATCCAGCGCGTTGCGGACATTTTGATAGCGTGTATGATTATTTCGGCTTCACTACTAAACAACAACAGCTTCCCAGTTTACTAGCTTCCGCACGTATTATTTCGTTTGACATATTTTCCTTCCAAAGAGCGATGAGCTACTTTTCCAAAGCATGACCTACTAGGATGAAATTGTTAGAGATTTCGCTTGTCTAAAAATATTTGTACAATATCACGGAAAAACATGAAAAAGAAAACACTTTGTGTATGGAACTGTGTATTTTATAGTGTCATTTGACAATTTTCCGAAATGAATACGAGTGCCTCCTTCTAATTAGTTGTCTGTGTAAATGGAATTTATTTTACTACACTATAAACGTTTTTATCATTTTGCAGGATAAATAAACGGTTGAAATGTTGTTTAACGTTTCTCGACTGTCCAACGATCGTTTCGTATTGTAACGCTGTGCACCAGGTCCCTTTTCATTTCACTGACAGTAACGTGCGTTACACGGAGGATAGAAAATACAGCTAGTGCGCATTATTTTCAAACAAATCACAGCTGACTGGTGTGAAGTAATTCAATCTATTTTTTAAAAAAGCAAACAGTGATAATCGCTTAGAACTTTTCGTCTGTGTTAAAAAAGGAATCAAGTAATGCCGATCTACAATTAAAATAGTATAAAGGTTTTTATTGCGGTGTATAGAGTGCATATTACGCTAGGTACATTATTGTTAACATCCCTCAAACCCGTGGCGTCCTCCATCGCATCTTGAATGTCAAAACGTTTGTTTACAAGCGCTGCAACACAGCGATTCGCATTTCATTTTATCAAAGTTTTAAGATGGCCATTTACTCGCTTACGTTCTGAGTTTCTTGAGTAAACACTGTGAACATTTCGATAACAATTTAGCGCTTATCTTCTCGACAGGGGTGATCTCGACGCAAATCGGTTTAAGCGCTCAGGATGGTGCAATCGGATTATCTATGCCGCGTTTGCATGGGTAAAGGTGTGTGGAACATTTTTAGTATCAACGCAATCAACGATGAATTATGCACCGCAGCATCCATCAACTACATCCGTGACAAATTACAGTACGTCACGGAGCTACAAGTAAATTGATTCCCTTCAATCTTGAATGTAAACTCGTTCAACGCCATTAACAAGTTGCCTTTTGCCTTCTAGCTGCACGAAGACGATGGTTTACCATTGAGGATCTGTGAACTGTGTATCATACAGCTGAACGTAGCATACCGTTTTAAACAACTCGCTATTGAATCGGACTGTAAACTGCGGCAAAGCCTTGAGGCGAGAGCGCGCACACCAGCGTTAACCAATGATGAGCATCTTCCGGAGGTTCAAGCAGAACCCGAAATAGTAATGATCAAAGATGAAACACTGGATGAAATTACCATAGAGCCTACAACAATCACCGAAGAACGATTTGCTTCCCCCTCGCTGCCTAATAATGCAATCGTGCCGAACGAATTTCCAGCCGAAGGGATGGTTTACTTACACAAAGATGTTATCGATCCCGCTGAAGATGAAATCTACCTAAAGGATATTGTGAAAAAGGAAGTGATTACGATGCCATGGCCAATAACTAACGAAGAAACAACCGATACCTCCGCTTTACCATCCATTCCACCGGAGCAATGCGAACAGTGGCAAAAACCAGCGAAATCTTCTCACAAGCGTAAACGATCCAAAACATCACTGGATGAATTAGAAAATGAGTTACAAAATGATAAAAAAGAAGTACAAAAGGAAACAACATCGCAGCAGACATATTCACACAACGGCACAAGCAGCAGTGCTGAATCAGCAAAGAACAGGACGAAACCGACAAAAGCTGAGTTGCGCAAAAAGCGATTGAAGAAAGTTTTGGATAGTTTGCGCATCGATATGGTGTACAACCCGATGGAGCGGTACAGTTTGAAGGAGCTCGAAACAGCTCCGAATGCTGAAACTCCAAGCCCAAAGATGATTATGAAGCGCCGTAATTCCGTTTGTGTTTCATCCTTTAAACCATGGATATAGGATGCTTATGGTATTGTAGCGTAACTTGACCATGCCAACGCGTAGAATGAATTTTGTAAATGAATATTGTTGTCGTGACGAATTTTCCAAACGCTATACTATTAGTTGGAAAAAGTTTAATTGATTATTAATTAGTTTTTATTGATTGAAACAGAACCAGTATTGAGATACGCCGGTCCTATTCCAGATTGTAATTAGCATAATTATCGGTATAAAGTAGCTCTCTGATGAAAAAGACAAATTAGGTACAGAATGCTATTGAAAATCTGTTGAAATTTCGTAGTACTCGTGTTATAACAGAAATAAATCGAAACAAATCAACAGAAATAATTTACCAAAAACTGAAAATATGCTTGAACTATTGTTTTTTTTTATTGGGAAACATTTAGGCACTTCAAATGCATCAACCATCGGAATGCCGGATAGGGCAGGCTTGTTGAAGTGTGTACGACACACTATCTGGCCCTTCCAGTACCCCGGCTGGCATGGACTTTGCCACCGTGCACCGTATGGCGGTGCGTTGATAAGCGCTACCTTGTAACCGATCGAGCCTCATGATGATGACACGCACTGTGCCATTACCGCTTGCAAACGGTTGTCCATCAGCAAGATTTGATACCGGCGAAAAGATAGGCGCTTGATATCGTGATGTGGCAGATGAAGAAAACTGGTTCGCGGGAAGAAAATTGCGCATTACATCGTTCCTGGATGCGATTTGTATTTACTTACATAACGATTAGAACGATACCTCACGTGCCGGCGACGTTAAATCGTGAGGTTTTGTGACCCTTTTATTTATTGCTTTTGAGTGTCGCGGGGAAACAAAAAGGATAAGAGGAGCAAACCGGGAGGAATCACGAACTTAATGACACGTGCTAGCTGCCTACTTAGATCCAACTGGTTTTTGCATTTGATGGGCATTGCCAACCATTTGTGTTTATTCTCCAGTATGCAAAGAGATGCATTTTTGTCTGTTGCATTTTACATACCCACGTACCGTCGGTATGTTGCTTTTTTGTGGGTGTGTTTGTGGGGTGAGTTGAAGGGAGGGAAAAAAAGAACAATATGACGCATCGAGTGAGTGAGTTGTTGTTGTTGCGTGTTGATTAGAATATCGCTGTGATATCACACAAACACACACACACACCCATCGTACGCTCACCTGTTGCTTCGCTCGCTCTCTCTGTGTCTATGTCCGAGCAACAGCCGGGGAATCACACGGAGGAAACAACAGTGACCGCCTGTCAGTCAGTGCCCGCGATATCTTGGACAGAGAATTGAGAAAGGGCGGTTAGAGAAAAATAAAATATTGGAAGCACCAATCACACCCCAGAACATTACACCCGTTGCAGGGTTGAAACATGACTTCCTTTGTTTCCATGCGATTGTTGCTGTGGTAACGCACATTAGGAATCGTTCCTTCAACCGGGTAGGTTGCTTGTCCGTACAATCCGTACTTCCGTACCGAACATCCAAAATGTGTCCGATAATGTTGCGAACCGCACCACAAACGGATGCTGGCCCAGTTGTAAACCGGTGGTGGTGGTGCTTTTGTCTCACTGCACTCACACGCACACACACCGCCGCACCATATGGTGGAGCAACATGGTGTTTTTCGTTTTTTTTATTACACAGCTCACTGTGTGCGATCCCAGTGTGAACCTCTCTCCAGTGTGAACAGTTTACTAATGTGAGCCTCGCGAAGCGGATGCGTGGTTGCTATTGCGTTTCTTCGAACAAAACGGCGGACAAGACCGGAGACAGTGTGTTGTTGTCGCCCTTTTTGGCGAGCTTTTAACAAAACAGAAGAATAAAAAGGTTAGAGCACGAGGGCATCAAGTGTGCGCGGCTTTATATATTGTTTTTTTTTTTATGTTGGCAAACATTGTGTGCTGTACGATGTCCGATTGCCGGTCCGATTTGTGGTCGAAGTGTTGTATGTACGTTTGTTTGATTGGTGTGTTCCGGAGATATAACCCTCTCGGGGTTGTACACCCCGATAAGGGTTGTTGTACCACCCCCACCCCCTTCCCGTCAAAGTGACAGTTTGATGTGTTTAACCGAATTCTGTTGCAAATGCAGTTGCAGTATATGAGCAAACAGTGCCGCTTGAAACCCCGTACAGTTGGAACACGGGGAAAGAAGTTCCTGTGTTTTAGTGCCAGTCTGCCCTTGAAGTGAAATAATGTACCAGCAGAGTGTATCAGTTGCGATGCAGTTTCGTTGTTTTATTTGCATTTGCTGCAAACAAGGACCACACCTGTTTGCAGCCCGTGTAGAGAGTTGTTTATCAGCTAATAAAAGCACGCAAAAAGGCAAAGAAACAATGTAAAGCGTTCAATTCCACAACTAAAGTGTGTTTTTTTTTTGTTATTCTCTGTGTATTTCTCTTTAGTGGTTCGTTCTAATCCTAGGCTTCTGATAAGCGCGAGACCCCATCTTGAAACAGTGATTTGTACGAGTGCATCAATACGTGTGCATGTGCGTGTGATTAGTTGTTGAAGTTCGTGCGCTGTTCGTGCGAAATCTTTTGTTTATTTGTTCCCTCTTCCCGTGCGTGGAGCGGATTAAACAAGCGCGGAACCGAAAATGTCGACGCTGCTGAATTTGGACAGCTATCGGCATGAGATGTATGGTAAGTATATGTTGGTAGTAGTAATCATAGTAACCATAGCGCTTGGTTTTATTTTCTTTTTTTGCTTCTGGCTCTGTGACTGTCGGTGTGTGCGTGTGTGTGACGATCGAACGTGATAGGGGTTGAAAAGAGAAACATCAAAAGTTTGTTCCGGTAATGACCTTGTTGAAGATGTCGTACCATTCTTCTGGTGTGTTTTTTTTTGTTGTGTGTCCAGCGTTCCGGGGAGGTATGAATCACAACACCAATAGAAGGAATGCCGTGTTAGCCGCACTGTGAACACCACGATCAACCACGGATCAGTGTGTTGCTTTGTTTCCATTTTTATTATCACCCCCCAACCCTCAATCACCCCCTCTTCGCCTCCTCATCCCACTCCGTACTGAAGGCGGTGGGGTGGTTAGATTGTCATTATGTATGCGAAACTCGCAACCAATGCAGGCGCGCGGTTTCGCGGTTTCGTGCTTTCGTGTGTAAGCATGTATGCAATTGCCGCCGGGTGGGGAATAAACCGGTACGCGCGATCACTGCTGGGAAAGCCCCAACTCAAAGTAGTGGTAGACGCAACACCGACACACACAACGTTAAACACGTTTCCGAACGTCACGGGAAGAAGGGATGGATGGGGAATTCCCAATCTCTTAAACTCCCGCATTTTGTCCAGCCTCCGCGATCGTGGCACGGCTTAGCAATTTGCTACGATTGACGAGTGAGTGATGCATCTTCAAACGATCGTCGACACAGTGGGTTTTTTCGTGTAGCTTTGGTCAAAACTTTGTAGTTGTAAGTGACAAGCTACTATTTTGAAGAGCATTTGACACTAACAAAAAGAAAATAATACCAACTAACTTAAGCAAAAGATAAAAGAGAACAGATCGTGAAATTACGGAGTTGAATCACACTTTTGGATAATTAATTACATCAACAAGCTCTTAAATGCGGCTAATTCCTTGAAGAACTGATTAATCAGTAAGCTATTAGAGAGAGAGTCAAGCAGTGATGATTAGTCAGAACAAGATCACCAACGAGTATAGAGATGAAAGGGACCCAAGAGACATAAAGTCTCTCCAATTCTGCAAACAACTACAAAAACCAAGGAGTATGAAGTCGTTTAGAAGGATCGTTTTTAAGAGAAATACTTTCGGATAATAGAAATTGATATTTTTGCTTTCCGGCTTTGCTTTTGATACTTACTGAAGAAACGAGTAGAAGACGAAATCTCCTTAGGCGAAGTCGGAAGAAATTTCTTTACTGAAAACCTAGGACAAATTGGATAAAGTTTAGAATCCTCAGATCTCTGCGAGTCTCTGCTCAAATCTGGAATTCGAGAGAGGAATCAGTCGAAGATACCTAGATAGAGTTTTGGTTTAGTATTTCAAGAAGCTGTAGGAGGTGTACAATAATCCCAATACTGTTCAGCTGATCAGATTCGCTAAGTTCCGGTGGAATGACCATGTCATCGAAAATTGAAACCCATTAAAGTCTTTTTTAATCCCTCCACATCGACAAAGGAGGTCGTAATACCACCAGAGAGGGATGGAATCATATTGGGCAAGAGTAGTAAAGTAGCAAAGCTTCCTTTTCATATTGGGTCCCATATGACTTGGTCGCTGATATTTTACTAGTCTCGCTCTTAAAAAGATCAAAAGAAAATACTCCTTATTCTTGATAACCGTTCTCTGAAGAACGAAGTAATTCGAATGCTTCCGACGAAGAGATAAATGAATCCTCTTGAACTATTCCAGGAATGTGCTTTATTCGTCCAAGTCTCAATGATGTTGAGCGTGTGTAGATTGTCTATCATTTGCACCTGAACAACGACAACATACACCAAAGCAGCTTTCCACTCAATTGTCCACTTTTCCAGCAACTCATTCCATAGTGGAACCGGTACGCATGTACTCTTGAGATCTTATTTGTGAGCACGCTTATCGTAACGCTCGAGAGACTATTTGCAGAATGGGACAATTTTTGGTGACGATCGGGATGTGAAGGCTAGAAGAGAATGTCGTCATCGTTGCCCGGTGTCCAACCGGTTATTCATTTGTTTTTTGCCTTCCAAGCCTCCGGTGGAAGAGCCCGGTGGACACCTTCACGACAATACGAAGAATGCGATGCTGTTGTGTGTCGTGTGCCGATTGTCATACGGAGCGGTTGTAGTAATCTACACCATTTGTTTACGTGGTTTACTGTAGGAGTGTCATTAATCAACGAAGTAGTGACTTTTTAGGCGCGAAAGGTAATAACAAAGTTTTGATTCATGTTGGAAATATTCAACTCAATTAATGTGATAAACTATGTTCAGTTTAATGCGTATGCTTAGTGTGAAAAAGTAGTAGCAAAACCATTGCTAATAATTTTACAGTTTGTTTACCTTTTTGTTGAACTTCTCCAAAGCACGTGCGCATTCTCTGGCTTGGTAATGGCGGCGGAAAATACGCGCCACACGCTTGAGTCATGCGCGTTCGTTGGAGGCGCGTAAAGTGAATGATCAGGAGCAGAACTTAATTTCAATTCATTCTCACTGTTCTTGTCTTGTTTGTTTGTGGAAAGTAATTAATTTTATTGTAGCAGTGAGATGTTTGTTGAAGTATTATCAATATTATTTTTATTTATTTAAACAAACTTTCTTTCAACATACAGCACATGTTTGTGACTAATATATTATTCAATTTTGTTTATTTTGCTAGAAACCAAAACATTCCATTTAATTTGCATAAATAAAATCGATGGGCTCGATTAACTGGCGAGTCTGAAGTTTTAATTTACGTCACTGAACATGTTTTGTGGAAGAAAGTATCGAGAATGACGCGAATTGATAACTATCGATGTACTCTTTAGTAACTCGGTAGGACACGGGCATCATCTACGTCAAACCGAAACCAATTGGGGGAAAAATCCACCCACCTCCTTGTTGAGTGGTGATGATCACCTAAAGACTTCAGGAATGATTTTGAAAGTCCAAAATAGGTCGGATGTCGATTGAAAACAAATGATGTAAATAAATCCAAATGGTGCTGAGAAGTTCGCTAATTTTGTTATTATTTGAACGATTATACGCCCGGGTCAAGGTCACTAGAGGCTATCGCATTTCGGTGAGCTACTCAAATCGTTTTACTGATTACTGGCAATAAAAAAATGCTTTCGAAAGACCTTTCGTGGAGCGATTTGGATTTGAGGGTTCTGTCCCAACACCACGTGCCTGTTGGTGTGATGCACACTGGAAACCCACAAAGCCTGAGCACACGACGTCATTCCCCCATTTCGATCACGAGCGGTTGTGAGCGGTTTTGTATTGTTTCTGTCGTAGTCTTTCACGGCCATTCCAAAAAACAAGATCCAATGTGTTTAAAACGCTTTAAAGCCATTCTATACCGGCATGGGTATGAATGTAACCGGTTCTGCTTCCGATGTTGGAAGGATCTTTGGTGAATGACGTTAATTTTGTGTACGGATTCTTTTGGTTTTCAAAGTTCACGAAAAAGAAGATGGGAACTAACGTTTGTGTGTGATATTGGACCGGTTAATCAAATTATTCTTCCACCAAAAATTATTCCGTTTCTTTGACGTCATACGAGGAATGCAAGGATCTTATGTTGTTCGTTCTGTGTTGGCATGTTTTCTCCCAATTTGCCAATGAAACTCATCTATCAAATGACATACTTCCATTTAGATTGGTTCGCTTTCTCGCTTGTCATCCATCCAGTTGCGTGAAGTACCTTACAAGTTACCTGGGAAAAAGCTGTGACTCATCGTCATCCCTATTCACCCTACTAAATATAGAATGTCCTCTTGAAGGCTATTTCTATGTCACGGCGCAAGGCTATTTTGGCCGCGGCACTATTTATGGAATCCCGGTTACGTCAAAAAATCAGCCAACAAAACGCGCCTGCTGTGGATAAAAAAGGCTGACCGGCAAAGATCTATGACGTCGAGCGTAATCCCAGGCTCTTGCGGTGTACACCCGGTATCGATGACGTTGATCGACTTGCCGCTCGGCAAGGGGTGCGCTTAATAAAAAAAAAAAACGCACAGCAGCGGAGGCACGTATCAAACAAGAAGCAATTCTTATCGTCGAATTTATTGACTGAAATACTTGTTCACACCTCGCACTGATATCGATTGGCATGAATGAATGGATGGAAGCAAGATCCGGCTAGACGGAAAGGTTTCAATGGCAGAAACCCTTTGGGGAGGGGAGGGGGGGGGGAACAAATTGAGCCAAGAAAAAGGGATGGATGGGTCCCGTATCAGTGAGCTATCAGGTCACAAATCGATAGCGTTCTTATCTGCTTCCTTTTCTGTTGACTTAAGCCTCTTTTCGCCGGACAGTTAGCAGTTAGTATTGGGTCAAATCGGGAACCTATCTCTATCTCTGTCTTTCGGATTCGCTTCCATGTACATCTTACATGCCCCCACCACCGAGTACTCCCCTTTCTCGCTAGCTTCGTCTTTCAACGGAGCAACAAACTTGATCGCGTGCCCGCGCGAGAGCTACGAGTGACTTGTCCGGTACCGGCGATCATTCAGTTGCGTGCCGGCGCCGATACGGTTAGGATGCAGCAGCAGCAGCAGCAGTAACACGACTGTCAACCGGAGAGTTCGTAATATGTCGCTAGATCACTGTTCTAACGCGTTGGATGTACTGTTACTTCAACTCCAACAGCCGGACGTCCCATATCCATTGCAAACAGGTAGTGCTATACGTACAAGCCCTCTTCTCTCATAATGGTGGAGGGGGTCCGTCCGTCCTATCATATGGCAAGCATCGGAACGGAGAAGGGAGTTGTTGTGTTGCAAGGGTATTTTGCGGGTTTTCCAAGACAAGACCCACTGCCAAGAGGAGTGGGAGCAAAGAGGTCTCAGTTGTTGTCGCTGTCATCGGCGTGGTTGTCTAGTCTCTTGTCTTCAAGAGAGCCGGATTGTGATTCATTGGTTTTCGTACCGTTTGATGTGTTTCCAATTTTTCGCGTATATTTCCAGAGCAACAGCAGCTGCTGGGCGCTTCAGCCAACCAGTATACCATCCTGTCGATGGACACACCAACGCCGGCAGCAGGAACAGTGGTCAGTGTTGGAGATTCGCACCATTATACGCTTGGTTCGGGCCGATCTTATGCCAGTGCGCTTTCGCCTTCGTCATCGTCTGCATCGCCATCATCACCGTCGTCGGTTGCATCGCCCAATAGCCGTGCCAGCAACATGTCCCCGCAGTCTAGTGCGAGTGAGCATAGTGCATCGTATACGCTGCAAAACCTCAACATTTCCAACAGCACTGGCTCGATGAATTATCCTGGCATGGGTTATCAACAGCAGCATCATCAGCCCCAACATCAGCATCAGCAGCAACACCAGCAGCAGCAGCAGCAGCATCAAATTCAACAGCAACATTATTATGCTCCCCAGCTGCTGAATCTTGATCAGGAACATCTACCAGCAAACATTACCTACACGACCTCATCCAAAGGTAAGGCGGATATAGTGTTTCTTTGAAGTGTTTTGAACGATCGGTGATCTACGAATGGTTTGTTACGTTTGTTACAGCTTTCGGAGCACCGGATGCGGAATACAGTGAACCGCATCTAGTGATATTGGAGCAGCCGGTGGATAAGTTTCGCTTCCGCTACCAATCGGAGATGCACGGGACGCACGGTTCCCTCATGGGTAGTCGCACGGAGAAGGCGAAAAAAACGTTCCCGACGGTTGAGCTGCGTGGTTATACGGGGGAGGCAAAAGTGCGTTGCTCACTGTACCAGGTAGATCCGCAAAGACGTGCGCCCCATTCGCACCATCTCGTGATTAAGTCCGGTGAGTTGGATCTGATTGATCCACACGAGCTAGACATTGGTGGACCGTCGGGAGAATCCAATGATGGGAGTGGTAATGGTGGCAGCTATGTCGCCACCTTCCAAGGAATGGGCATTATTCATACGGCGAAGAAATTTATTGTCGAAGAGTTGTACAAGAAGCTGCGCAAGCATCGACTCTGCGAGTTGAACCGTGAACCGACCGAGCGCGAAGAACAGCAGATGCAGAAGGATGCAACCTCAATGGCGCGCACGATGAATCTAAACCAGGTGTGCCTCTGTTTCCAGGCGTATCGTGTTGAACCCGGTACTGGGCAATGGGTACCCATTTGTGAGCCAGTTTACTCCAATCCTATCAACAATATGAGTAAGTTTAGGAAGGCTGTGGAGTGGTTTGGATGCGAAAAGATCTGATTGAGTTTAACCTGGTGGATGTTGTTTTGTTCTTGTGTTTTCTTCAGAAAGTGCTCTTACAGGAGAATTGAAGATTTGCCGTCTAAGCACTTCTGTAAGTGGCGTAGATGGAGGCGAAGAAGTGTTTATGTTTGTTGAGAAAGTTTGCAAAAGTAAGTGAAATTTCTTAAGCTTTTCCATGCGCTTAAGTTCTAAACGATTTATTCCACCTCTCGTGTAGATAATATAAAGATTCGCTTTTACGAGCTGGACGAATACGATCGGGAGGTATGGCAGGAGATGGCCATTTTTTCCGAAGCGGACGTACACCATCAGTATGCAATTGCTTTCAAAACGCCGCCATACCGCAACAAGGACATAACGGAACCGGTCGAGGTGCACATGCAGCTCTATCGGCCGCGCGATCAATGCCAGAGCGAACCGGTACTATTTAAGTATAAACCACGACCCGGCATGATGGTGCCCGGTAGCAGTGGTACCGGATCTCGTAAGCGACTTCGCATTAGCTCTGGGAACATTTCCTCCGAAATTCCTACCGTTATCCCGAATGATCCGAATGGATCGGTTGGTTTGGCTGGAGGCGGTGGTGCTGGTGCTGGAGGTGGAGGAGGTACCTGTGGACCCGTAAGTGTAGGTTCTGGTTCAACTACCCGTTTACCACCCTTACATCAACCCTTCCCTATGTTGGCCAACCATGACGGTACCATACCAGAAGGTCACGAACCATCCTCGACAACAGCGATCAGCACGACGAACACGGGCCATCCGACTACACATCATCAGGACATAATGAGTGGGATCGGCTCAACAACCACCATCAGCAAGGAGCTGTCCAAGGCAAGCATCATACAAGAGATACTGAACATTCCAACAACGATTGCGTCGGACGTAGCATTTGATTCAAGCGACTTCCCATGTAACTCCGAAGGTAAGCACAGCTCGATGAGAAATTCGCACCGTTCGGACATCTCTAAAGTTGGTTGTTCTTTACTGCTCCAGAATTCAACAAGCTTATCCAAGAGATTGGCAACCAGCAGGATTTGGTAAAGCTGGAGACAGACTCGGAAACGGTCGGTGAAACGGAGAACGTTCTGAGCCGGGCAATTGCTGATCTGGTCGCATCTGGAGACGATGCCCGGCAGGGTGAGATGCTGCGTAAGCTGTTGGCGTTGATTAAACTGTTTGCTGGCGACGCTAACCGGTCTCGGCAGCTGCTTGCTTCCCACTGGACCGCCGCTAATCAGCAGCAGCTCAAGTAAGTTGTGCATCCATCTCACATTCCGTATCCTTGCCATCGCGAACGTCACCGAGGGCGTCCCTTTGCCGGTCGGTAGTTAAATCCGCGGCCTAATCGGGACATTTCCTTTCTCTCTATATCTCTCTCTCCCCTCCACATTCTCTCTCACTGTCTATTTGTGTGTATGTGTGTGGTGTGGTTTAGGTTCGAACCTCAGCCGTGGAGTAGCCATTATGAGGAGCATGGATGGTGACTAAACAGTTACTAAGCTATGTCACCTGTTACCGTTCACAATATGCAGATTTTATTATTGTAAATAAATTATTTGTTTTTAAATGGTTTTTAGTGTGTACATATGTGTGTGTCCCTAACTGTTGAAGAGTACGAAGCTTAATTGCAATTCTAAATGAGAAAATTGATTAATAGTCTTGAGTACGATAGTATGTCCGTATTGGCTTTATTGGAATCTTATTGGAACCCGTGCATAATGAAGCATATCTTTGGGTATTTTCAATTTATTCAGACTTCCCAATATGTTTGGGTTTTCCGATTAGCTGCCTTCGCGTAGTATGCCCTCGTATGTTTCGACAAGACAGTTGAGGTGTGTTGGACTGGAATTTCTAGATTCCCAGAATTTCTGGTAATGATTATCAGTACCGCGTTAGGAAAGTTGTCCGAGCCTCCGGAACTGGATCGCATGAAGTGTTTCGCTTTGAAGTTAATGATATGCTGTATAATTACTGACGATGAGATTTATGCCTTCCGTTAGACATGTCTTAGAATTCAATTCCTCCGGCTACTTCCGCGTTTGCATCCCCTCCTCCCCTCCACCGAAGCAAGTTACAACATCGTGCAATTGTTAGAATTCCTGTTCAATCCCTTGATGTAAATAGACAAGTAGCATCAATTAAACATTGATTTGTTCTCTGTATATTGTCTTACAGCTCTTTGCACGCGGCCATACGGCGCAATGATACGACGGTGGCGTGTAAGTTAATCGAACTGTTGGATGAGTTTCGGTTAACGGACGAACTATTAGATCTGCCGAACGATCGCAATGAAACGGCGCTGCATCTCGCGGTTTCTAGCAACAACGAACCGATCGTGGAAGCGTTGCTGAAAGCAGGCGCCAAACTTAACTTTTGTGATTATCGGGGAAATACGGCGCTACACCGAGCAGTGGTTGAAAACGTACCGGGTATGGTACGGTTGCTGTTGCGCCACGGACAAAAAGGAGGATCTCGGCTGGATTGTACAAATGACGACGGTCTTACCGCTTTGCAGGCGGCCGTATATGCTCGAAATCTGAAAATTACCCGTATTTTGATCGATGCCGGTGCTTCGGTTCGTGAGAAGGACCTCAAACATGGCAATAACATTTTACACATCGCAGTGGACAATGTACGTAATGATGGAAGGAAGGGGGTTTTTTTATCCTCTTACATACCTAAAATATGATTTATTTTACTCTCTATTCGGTAGGACGCGCTCGATATCGTAAACTACATACTGGACAATGTAGATCACGAGCTGGGCTGCGAGCAGAACAATGCCGGCTATACCCCGTTACAGCTGGCGGATGCTAAAAGCCACACCGGACAAGGAAACAACAAGCTGATCGTGCGTGAGTTGCTGTGCCACTATCCGGATGGTTTGCAAAAGGATGCAAAGGATGCATCCCGAAATCGTACAGAAGATGATCCCCAAGATCCGAACGAAGATGTTGATGAAGACGAAGAAGAGGAGGAAGATGAAGACGAAGAAAGGGAAGAGGAGGAAGAAATTGATCCGAAAGAGGCGACGATTATCAAGAAGGAAGGAAACGCGAATGTGCTTGAATCGATCAACCTTAGCTGCGATCGGGTAAACATTGCACGCCTGCTAGAGGAGCACGAACCGGAAGCGGAACCGCAGCGTAAAGCGACTAAACGATCTGATGTCGTCGCGGATCAAAAGGAATCATCCGGCACGGGCACACTGTTCGATGATCAGTGCATGGACGAGCTGTGTAAACATTTGAACGAGGACGACAGTTGGCGTGCGTTGGGTTCGTTGCTTGATTTCCATGCGTTTTTCACCGTTTGGGAGCAGGTGCCATGTCCAGCCCGGATGTTGCTGGGTTATTACGAGGTAAGATCCCACCTTGCGTGGTATTGTAGACACGGCATGAAGGAATTAAAACAATATTCAATTTTTGTTGCAGATGGAACAACTTAATATGGATCGGCTGATCGATATGCTTCGAGTGTTGGAGCTGCGTGAATGCATTCGTAGCATCGACGAAATGATCTGCCGACGGATGAAGTAGTGACGTAGTAGAGATGTGATTTCGTTGGACGCGTGCCAGCAATGTACAGGTTTTTTGTACCGAGGTGCCAATGGCCTGCAAAAGAATCCGCCCCAATTACCCATATGTGTGTTTGTACCAGGTCAATCTGTAACGATTGTTCTAGCCATAAGTAATTGATAAGCACAATATTTTATACCGTTTCCGTACCTTTTTGCTACATTCTATACAAAAGCACACGTTATATTATATCGTTAGATAGTTTGTAATCAAGAAATAAGGCTTTTGTTGTTCTTTTCGACTTCCATCCGTGAGGTAGTGATATCACGCATTTGCCCTGTGGCTCCTTTCTAACGGGTTTCCCCGCCTTTTGGGATGAGGAAGTAGAAAAGGGTTTCGCATGGGATGGAAACGTGACTTTGAAGAATTGCACCCAATGTGCGACGGAGGCGTAACGACACGTGTCGGGCAACTCTCGATCACCTGCCGGTTTCCAGCTTTAAACAGAAAAAAAACCCGATACGTTGTTCGGTGTTTGGTATCCGGTAATCTTAGTTTTATTGCTAGTATATAACAAGTAAATTACAACCTATCCGATTCCTTCTCGGTGGAAAGGAAATAGAATTCAAGCTTCCTCTCTCTCGCGCGCGCCCTTACTTAATCTTTCCCTCCGTGCTGTTGCGGTTGCGGGCAGGGGGCGCCAAGAGCGCCATTGAATTATGCAACATTCTAGCACGAACGGAAACATCGGAACCGGTTTTAATGGGAAAAGGGGGAAGCAAGTGTGTGAGGTGTCGAGGGTGGTCGAGGGCGATAAGTAGGTGGGTTATAATATTCTCACCACTAATCTGGAGAACCGAAACGAAAAGGGGATGCGTTTGGGTGTGTGTGTGTATGGGTTGGAAAATAGTAACATTCCTTCTCTTTGCTTCTTCCGGTTTACCTACTCGTCGGGATGTCTTCCCGCTATTCGCGATACGCCAGTATACGGTGGTCCCTGTTTTGGTTTGTTTGTATTCGCTTCCGAGATTTTCCGGTCGTATCTGTGTGTGTGTGGTTCGTACCATCGCAACCGTCTGCTCGCTGTAACAAGGCTGAAAAGAGGAAGCCATCGTCTACCCGCCCTAGACCAGATCGTAATCGATCCGCGCACCCATTCGCCGCAGTGCAATAATCGTATTGACCGCCTTGATCCAGCGCTTCTTGATAACATAGCGTTTCAACTTTGTTTTTGTCACGGATAGCTCGGTGGTGCTCTGAGCTGTCGTTTCTGCGAGCCACGGATGCCGCAGGGCTTTCCGCGCCGTTAGCCGCTGTTCGCCGTCCCGCACCAGCAGCTTCCGGACGAAATCCTTCGCACTTTCCGACACCGCGTCGAACGATTTGTAGTCGAACGTGTACGTACCCTGGAGGACATTGTTCATCGTTGCCTGATCGTCGCCGCCAACGAACGGTGACAGCCCGGACAGTCTGTCCCGGTTTTTGGTGTGGTGATGCGGGTTGTGGATGTTTGAGCATGGAAGGAGCATGTTTGATGGCATGATGAGCACAGCGCGAGGCGTAAATATACGTGATAGATGGAACAACGGAAAGATAACCGAGAGTTCATGGAAAAGAAAAATAAAGAGAGTATAAAGAAGAGAAGAAAAAAAAAGAAAAAAAAATGCATAACAAAAGCGAATGGTAGAGAGAGAGAGAGAGATAAATCGTTTGATCGTGTGCATTATATGGAGGATTTTAATTAATTTTTTTTTTCAATGATATATGACATAATACACTTTTGTTTCGCTAGGTGAAAATTTGCATGATTTATGTACAAGCAAGATAAAGTTGATTTATCTCACATTGATTTACTATTAGTAAAACGGAAATTGTTTCACAAATGAGTGACTCATTGATACGTTTAATTCCACAATTATAAAAATTATTGGCTTGCAATTAATCAACACTGTGCTGTGGAAATCCTCCATATAATGCAACGCAATGATAAGTAACATAAACCTACTCGTGTTAATCGGTTAGTGTAGTTGCATAGCAAGCTGTCTTAACGTTAGATCGAGTACGATAAACGATTAGCATTAGCACGCCCGCAGGTGTAATAAATGCGCCTGTGGCATCTGTTGGCATTCCGGATGGATTTTCCCGTTCGGATGCCGATTAGATGTCGGTTTGAGGTGTATATGAATTTTAATTGCCATTCCCAGCCCCGATAAAAGGGAATTTCCTGCACGTGGTGATCGTGTGTTTGGCGGGTGATTTTATGTTGCGTCCCCAACCCACTGCTCAACGTGCCACCGGGAGAGACGGTGCCATTTTTCCTGCACGAGACCAGAACGATAAAACATTCCAACTCGTCACGGGATTTTGGAAAAATCATTCCAACAACCATGGGGATGTTTCTTTTTTATGCTAATTTTCACCCCATTGCAGGTGAGTTATGTCATGATGCACAATAGTGAATGAAACTGCAATGAAGGGGGCATGAGGATTGATTTGTATGCAACGGGGCATGTTAATGAGATCGTTGCCACAGAACAGTGGGTTGAAGAAACTCGACAGGTAGTCGGGGAATCACACTGCGTAATAAGTGTAGTAATGTATAAATAATGTATGGAATTAACCGCCTGGATTTGTACAGTGATGAGTGGTTAAATCTTTATTTGCTCTTATTGATTTGCAAGATGAAGGGGTCTCTTCATTATTTTTCTATTTTTTTTTCACTGGGATTTTTTTTGGATACTGAAAATGTTAATTCAAAATTACTAGTTTCTTTACAATTAATCCTTTTTGTTTGAAAACGACTCAAAAATTGAATAAATGAAGATGCAGTTGTGGATTAGCGTTGTCAGCTTATAATAATAAGACATTATAGTAACATAAATCCATCTTATATCCATGTTTGATGAGTGTTTCAAAGTGAGTTGAAAATATGGATAAGTAAACCATAAACGATGCATGATCAGCTTAGGGAGAAAATTATTCTAAATTCCAAAAACCATCTCAACATTTCTCCCAACAGCCCAACCTTATGCACCCCGTTGATGGTTCACCAAAAGGCAAATTGCAAAACCCCGACTTAACACTACCGACGGGCTCCGTCCATCGATTACCAGTAATAAAAACCAAATCAAAACAGTATGTTACCAAGAACACTTCTAGTTCAGTTCTAGTAGAAATTGAAAAAATTAAAAAAAAACAGCCTCTTTGCACGCAATCGAACGGCAAATTTAATCCAGTGCTGGTCAATACGTATTCAATTAGACGAGAGTAAAAGGAGTGCATTTACAAAGGTAAAGTTGTACTTTTTGTTTTTCTACATAATTACAACTACAGAAGAAAAGGGAAGAAAAACCGATTAAATGGGCTCCAATTGTTTGCATAAATTGTTTAGAATAATGTGGGTAAAAAAGGTTTATAAAACGTAATAAACAATTAAACAAACAACTTAAAATGATAACAAAACCAAGTAATCAAGAACATGAGCGAATACAATGTAGAACAAAAAGATAACAAAACAAAGGACTACTTGAAATTGAAAAGATTAAATTAATTTTAACAAACTAAAAAAACGAAGTAAAACAGAAGAGAAACAAAAATGGAAGAAACAATCAAACCGATTGATGAGCTAAATATGAACACCGCCTACTAATAGCGAACATGAGTAGTACGAAGTAAAGTCGGAAGAACTTCGTTTCAAGTTCGAAGCAGAATGGTAAACCCTGTCGTGTGAGGGTAATCGATGTCGATGGCCAGACAGAGATGGGATACGATAGGAAATGGAATGGAAAATTTGTGAATGAATCAAGCAATTTCCGGTGTGAAGAAACAAAAAAAAAACAACCAAACGCTCAAACCTGCATCGTTCGCACAGCGTGTAAGAGGCAAAGCGTATGATCGTGTGATCGGTGAACAGTGCCGCACCTCTCTTTACTGGTCTGGAGTACGGTGCCGCGTCATGCTTGTTCGTGCGGTTCTAATTAGTAGCTCAATTACACCGTTCGTGTGCAGAAGTGTTGCGACCGTAATGATTTGCGGTCGGTCCTTCCGAATCGGGGGAAAGCAGTTAGGGCGGTTAGGGCGCAGTATGGATGCATCCAAATTCAACAGCGCAGCGCGATGGACGCGGAAGCGACTAAGGCGTAAACGCAACGGAGCAGCAAACGGATCCTGGCGCGTGTCGAAAGGTAGTACTCACAGTACGTAGCAGATCACACCCAGGCTCCACATGTCGGTGTAGAAGTAAATTTCATCGAAATTGAGCACCTCCGGTGCAGCGAACTCAGCCGTGCCGAACATCACCTGCAGCTTTTTGCCCGGATCGTAGCGTCGCGCAAACCCGAAGTCGATGATCTTGATCCGGTTGCCCGTCTTTGTGAGGCAGAGAATGTTTTCTGGCTATCGGGGGGACGAGAGGACCGGTAGCAGCGCGATGCAAAAATGTGGAAGGAAAGTGAATGTTCTGCCGTGGGGTGGATTGGATTGTGGGGTGCGCTGTTTGACTCACCTTCATGTCTAGGTGGATGATGCTCCGGCTGTGAATGTACTCCATGCCCTCGCAGATCTGCCGCATGAAGACGGCGCACGCTTTCTCCGTCAGCACGAAATCGTCGTCAATGACGCGCTCGAACAACTCGCCACCTTGAATGCTGCAAAAGAGAAAAAAAGGGAACCCCGCCCCCGGTTTCGGGGGAAGAATACAGCTAGAGACCGAGATCGCGTCACGTTAAGTGCGAAGGTCATCATCGGAATGGGTGAGTCGTAATAGCGCATAGCACAGGCGTTCATAGTGTTAACAACGTTGGTTGGCTCTTTTTTCATCTCACAATTCCTGTTTGTAGGACTCATCACACACACGAAGGACGAAACAGGGCGAAGCATACTTACAGCTCGAGGATGACGTAGAATTTGTTCTCGTAGTCGAACGCATCGTACAGCTGGATCAGTCGCGGATGGTGCAGGCAGCTCATGATGTCGATCTCGCGCACCATGTCACCGCGATCCTTCTTCTTCTTGTACGGTACAATTTTGGCTGCCAGCTCCAGTCCGCTCACCTTTTCCCGGCAGTGAAATACGGTGCCGAAGGTACCCCGGCCCAGTTCGGGTAATATCTCGAACTGCTGTTTCGGGTCGACGTCCAGCTTGAGCTGTACCTCCCGAAACGCGAACGCCGGTGCAAGGTCTGGAGGGGGATAAAAACGGGAGAAGAGAATGTGCGATTTGTTTAGCGTTTTTCGTTTTCATCATTCATCCAATGGCGCATGGCGACGATGCAACCTTGGGCCTGGACAAGCTGACTGAACATCATCTGAAGGGTTTTGCGTGTTCGGATTGGTTTGTTTACTTAGAAAACACGCCGTTAAATGTCTGCTTTCTTCTGCGGACTCTTTGTCTAGGTGAGTCTAACCCAAGAGAGACGGTTCTCTAGATGTTGGAGTTTAATCCGTATGAATTTTCTTGGTTTTTTTAGAGGATGTCTATACGAAAGAACTATACGAAAGCTGATATTCAAATATTGGTAAAGTAGAATATGTTCACCAGGATATCTGACACAATTTATCAAACTAAATTAGACAAAACATTCATAAATGAAAATTCAAGAGTTCCTTGTTCAAGTTGGTCACACCTTTTTAACAAGATCAACTTCTTTATTTCTTGAACTTGGTTACACCTCTTTAACAAAATCCAATTCTTGAATATATCAGGTCGAAAAATACACTCTTAAAAGTACATCTCAGCAGTTGGAGTAGCACTAGAGAATAAGTTGAGTAACTTTACCGTATAACGTGGCACACATGGCTCCTCAAAAAGTTTGGCTCAATGTTAGTACACGAAATGACACTTTATACAACTGCAATTAAGTGGAACATCTGGAACTTTTCTGATTTATTTTCGTAACTTTGCAACTGATCACTTATTGATTTGTGTTCAATACAATTTTCACTTAAATAAACTTTGCACAAAAGTTATTAATCTTTCACATAAACTCACACTCCAAAATGAACTTAATATTTTGAGCGCAAATAGGGATTTTCCTTCCACTTTATTCACAACGCAATTTTGCCCAAGATCACTATACCAACGTCCAATGCTAGAAAGTGTTCCATGCTGTTCCTTTGGCGTTCCACAACCGACTGAAATCCCGAAGCACTGCAGTTCGGATCGTACCGTACATCGAATCGCTTAATTGGACGTATTCGGATTAAGATCCAACGGCGGACACGACCACGATCGCGTTGAATATTTCGTCCTTTGGCCTCCGCCATTGACCGTGGCCACAGCTCGTTGTTCGCGGTTTGGCGTACACGTTCCGATGATGGTGATGCGTAGTGACATGAGGTTTTGCCTCCAAACGTGAAACAGTGACAGCAGTAGGAAGCACGCACCAACCTTTACTTGATCGTCCGGCGGGTGAAACGTTTGTGAAAATGGTTCAGACATTTATGTCGCTTTCCCACCCAGCTCTGGTTGACCATGACGTGAAGGAACATCCTCCACCGACACCACACGGAATGGCTCAAACAATACGGAGCTACAGGTAACAACCGAAACAACCTGCGACGAGGGACACGCTTTTCATTCGAGCGTGATGCCGGGCGTTTTCTTTTTTTCTACCGCAACTGTCTCCAAAAACATAAAAGAACGCGCAGTCGCCCAACATTGTGTCACCTTCCTCGCGAGGGATTCAATAAATCAAATCAATTAGGGAATTAAATGGAGGTGGCCACAGCGTGACGGTTGCTGTTCTCTGAGGGTGTTTTTAAATCTACCGTGACCGTTCTCGACTGACTAATTGCCGGTTTTTTGTAGAATGAAAAGCATAATGCTGGGACGCTGTTTATTGCTTGAGATGCACGTTTTTGCAAAATCGCATTGCATATGCGCGCCAGCTGTCTGGCTCTGAGATGCAAATGTACTTCCATCAGAAGTAAAATGTTTTATTTTTGTTACTACAGATGGTTGTGCTGTTTTGAGTATGGCAAAATTATTTGATCTTCATGCGGAGCAACGGTTTTAATACTTTTGGGGTAATTAAATTTCCCCAAATCACTTTCATTGCCACATTTTTCAACATATTGAAACACTTTTTTATTATTTGTTGTTTAATCTACTTAACACCTACCGTCTATTTAGTTATTTTCATGAGAATTATAAATTATAATTTTATTTATATTAATTTTATATTTAACAGAGACGAACATTTTGAATACAATTTAATGTGCCTAGCTCGTCTTAACATTATTATGTATATTTTTTTATAAGTAAACGTACTTTTGAAGTGGATGTAGTTATAATTTTACTTTCATCATCATCACAATCAATTAAATGTGAATTTTATGTCCAAAACAAACAATCTCAATTTCACAACAAATCCCACAGTAAACCCATTGAACGAGAGTGTTCAGGAGGTGTGGTTGTAAGTAATAATATTGTTTTACTTCAACAATACTACACAAACAAGTAACGATCGTGCATCCGGTCAATTTGATGGAAGCCGTTCATTCCATTTGGTCGCTCGTGTTTTTGGTTGATTTTGTCTCAGCTGTTCCGCACACTTTACGGCACCACGAGAAGACGCGCCATTTGCGAATAAGCCAAAAACCGCCCACATAGAAAACACCAAACTTTGGTGCCGTATTTTGCACTGTGCCAGATGTAAATAAACGTTAAATTATTGTTCTAAAGCAGCGACGCACAACGGCTGTCCTGTTCCTGTTTTTACAGCCACAAATGTGTGTAACAGTGTGATTGTTGACGATTTTCGGGTCGGCATGTGTTACCCCCTCACTAAACGCTTAGCAATTGTCGCATTTGCGAACGCGATTCAGAAAATTTTTGCGAAACTTCATATAAAAAATTATAGCCTTACCATTTTTTTGAGCAATTTTGCAAAATTTATAAATTTGCTATATTTTAATGCAAACATGTTGCAATAAGTTTCTTTTCACTCAAATAATGCTTTAAATTAAATAAAGAATAAAAAATCAGAAAAAAATGTACAAAAAATTTTCAACTCGAAAATTTCATAAGGCTTACCCCTTACGATTTTTTTGAGAAAATTTGCAAAAAAAATTAAATTGATTTATTTTAATGACAATTGGTTCAAATAAGTTTCTTTTCACTCAAATAATGCTTTAAGTTAAAAAAAGAATAAAAAATACCAAAAAAAATTAAAAAAATTGAAATTGAAAATTTCATAAGGCTTTAAATAAGAAAAGAATAAAAATTAATAAAAAAAAATTATAATCGACGCGGTGGGCACAAAAGTCTTCGTTCACCTATTTATCTTGTTAAAAATTTATTCTGGCTACCGGAATAATTATGACAAGCGTTCGCAAACGCGACAATTGCTAAGCATGTAGTGACGGGATGTAGTTATCGGTGCACGAATATGGTGTGAGTAGTGAACGTACATACAACATGTATAACCACATAAAAATAGACCCAACGGGACGGTGACACGCGTGGATTTGAATTCGGGTGAATTTTATCCAATCGCGCACAGAATTCCCATTGAACGCAAATTTGTTGTGTCGGTTTTGCTAAACAATCTTTGCCAAACGGGATGTGGATTGTGATTGTGAAGGAAATCGGTTGGGTAAATAAAGCAAACAAGGAAGTGTGAATGTTTGGAACGAAACTTAAGACAACGCCACCGAACGGTTTCGCGATCGAGAGTTTCAAGAGCAACAAGAGTTTTAACATTGTTCGGTGGAGTTTCTTATGAGAAGGAAATATGGTTCGATTTTTAAAGATCAAATTACAACCAAATTTACTTCCATTCGTACTTCAGTTGTACGCCACATCTACAACAGTTCCTACAAGAAACGAAACAAACCTACATTGTCTTGTCACGAGCACATGTAGAGAGAACTCTTCCCGCTTATGCGCTTAACGATCACAGCTAAAACAGTGAAGCGTACGCTGCAGAGTGGTTGGTAGAATCTATTTTCAGCATTGACCACCACCGAGCAGCGATTGTCCGTTTTTTCAACGATATGGTCTACGTACCACGCACCACCGAACAGCTGTGCTGAGGTTTGGTGATAAAAATCCCGGATCACAAATCTCAATGGCTCTATATTTCTTAGTGTTGTTCAACACCAAATTGAAGAGAGAGAGAGAGAGGGAAAAAAGAAGGTTTTGGAATGTGCCTCCAGAGTTCGAAACTTTAATGGCACGTCACATAAAAATTAGTATCTGTTTTCGGGTGTACATTTTAATTTTGTACCGTTTGCTATTTTTTTTGCGCCAAGCTGCTCCCCCAAAAACCGTGAAAGGAAGTATCAATTTTAAGCGTTCAACCATGGTGGACAGTCGGCAGCACACATCTGGTCGGGTTGGCATTCCAACACATCTGGAAGATATAGTCGAAACCGGTGACAAAAATCATCGCTCGTTCACGACTGTAATGGTGTGTTTTATGTTTTCGCTTTACTACCCCGAATTGCGATCGTTTCGGGTGATCATTTCGGTGGGAGAATGGTGTGTAAAAGGGGGGGTGAAAAAAGCCCCTAAAAAAACCCCACAGCCAAACAGGAAATGTTCTTGTCAAATGCTCGATCGGTTGGCAGCAGCAATAATAAAAAAGGGTAGTTACGTGCAAGCGTCTTGGAATGAAAACGTGCCGTTTGGCACTAATTCACGGTCTGCAAGATGCACCGTACGGTACATGTGATGTCAGTCAAAGCCAAGAAAATGTATTTAGGAAAAAAATTAAAACACTTTTTGGGTCATTATTTAAGCAAAAAGGGACGATGCACTTTTATTTCTTATTTTTTCTGCAGAGGGACAAAAAATCAAGTGCAAGGCAAATGTTCATTGTTCGAGTGAAGGGAGGGAAGAACGAGCAAGAAAGCGAGCAACATCTTTGTATGTATGTGTGTGTGTATGTGTACCAGTCAGGCAAGTCATTGGTGCTGTTTCTGACGAACGATTGTTCAGGAACAATTGTTCGTTGTGTAAAATCGTTCATGAATGAACTGGTTACCCCTCGTTTCAATTCATTTTAATTCATTATAAGTTCATTTCAGTAGTCATTAGTTCATTTTAGTCATTCACAAAAGCCAACCCAAACCACCCACATTCATTTTTCCCGTGTTTCGTTTTCAGCAATGGTAACCTGATGGTTTTCAAAATACAAACTGTTCTACTAGAACAAAAACGATGGCATTATTTAAAGTGTACTTTTCGATAGATTTCATTTACCGTGTAACATCTACAGTTACTCGTTGAGCAACTGCAACGAATCGAACGATCGTTCGTAGGTGTAGTTTTCTTTGTGGAAATGCGGTTCGTAGCTCGTGTTCCTTTTAAATTGAAGCCTTTAAGTACCAGAATGTTATTCTATGGTTTTTATGTATATTTCTTTTTGTTTTTCAAATATCATTTTAAAATACATTTTTATATGTACATGAAAAGTTTTGTGAATAATATAAAACCGTAAGGATTTATTCTAATCATTCGGACCAGACGGTGAAAAAAATTGAGATAAACCAAACCTGTTTAACATCTCAAGCATCTTCTTAGTTTGCGTACCGCTAAATCCGCGCCTGACCAGTACCAATTCGTTTGGGAGCACGCGGCCGCTTAGTCCGCCTTTAGGAAAATCCGCCTCTGCGAAGTTGGCATTTTTTCGAAGAAAGTAAAACAAAACATTGGTCTTGGGTCCAAGGTCACCAGGATGTTTTGCACCTTATGTGTGGAAGGTCAATGGAAAAGAAGCACAATGATG
Organism: Anopheles funestus; assembly: GCF_943734845.2. Classification (NCBI taxonomy): domain Eukaryota; kingdom Metazoa; phylum Arthropoda; class Insecta; order Diptera; family Culicidae; genus Anopheles; species Anopheles funestus. The sequence goes on from NC_064599.1 coordinate 3,347,420, forward strand.
AGAATGCTCCAACCGAGATGGAGCTATGGCGTTGATACGTCCACCTACAAAGTTTGGGATAATGGTTTGGAAGACGACGACAGATTGGCCAGAGTTTAGAAGGTTTTGGCAAGCCTACAAATAAGGCAACATTTCATTGACGACCCTTACGTAGGACTTGCGATCCTGCTACGGGTAAATAAAGTCAAGGAAAGACAGTAATGGCAGGACAAGAACTTTTGAGGTTTTAGTACGTAGTACGTAGTACTCTGGAAATAAATACTAGTATTTTCAATGATTTCCTTTCATATCAGATTTTACCTTTACTTATAGATGATTACGCCACAATTGAAGCAGTTTACATCCCAAATCTATCTATTTTATCCCTCGGTTAATTATCTTTGTACACGTTGTGGGGACTATACAAGGTTATTTTTCAGCTTTATGGAAAAATACGGAAAGTACACGTGCTATTAAAAAAATATCAGAACCCAAGATTAGTAAGAATTTGTATCCAGCGAAAAACTACGATAGCGTAAGGTTAAAAATTTGAAAAAATCATTCAAAAATTATTTTTTTTATTCTCTCCAATTTTGTTGAACATCACTTTTATCTACCTCTTCAACTTTTTCGGCTACTCTCAAAAAACTAGGTGTTGCAGACTGTACGAATAACATAAACCGTCACATTGAGGAAAATTTGAAAATGTGATATACATATCACAGTCGTCGATGATACGATGATAGATTCACTACAAACTATCGTTTCTGAACAATCGTTCGTCAGAAACAGCACCATTTACTCTTTATGATGTGACTCTTACCCCCTTCTGGGATGGGAGACGATAATTAGTCGTAAAATTTGACTCCATCTGTGCGCATCTCGCCACACGGTCACGGACGGAGTGAAACATTATTTTCCAACACACGGCAAGGCAGTGTTTGGCTGTTGCCAATTTTTGTTGACGTACTGTTTATTCATAACATAAACAAAATGGTGTAACGGGGCGGGAGTAAAGGAATGGAAATAAAATGTATTTATTTTGTGTATTAAAAATATGTAAAAAATAACTTAACCGATCAAGAAGGTTTATTAATGTTGAAACAATTTTTTTTCAACAATTAGTTAAACTTTAAGATATACACAAAACATTTTCTTATATATAAATCTTAGACAAGAAATCAGACAAATACAATTCATTCACACCTGCCTTCTGCTAAAGGGAAATGCATGCCTGTCTTCCCATTGAAAAGTGTCGCATTATTCCCTTTTCGGCGGAATGTAAACGCTGCAAAATCGCAAAATGGCGCAATCGAAATAATTCCACCCCCCCGTGTGTGTCTCCCAAGCATCCCCCCTTCCCGGAGGGTGAAGAAACAAACCCCCGACTCTGTATTACCCATACCAGACAAACGCTCGAGTGTTTGATTTATGTCTCGATGACCTTCACGATTTATAACGCTGCTGTCGCGATCTGTCGCGTCGCGAGGCCATCCATTAGCGAACGTTTTTGCCGGGGGCAGGTGTCGTAGTGGATGTGGTATGTGGAGATCGCAGATCTCAGGAAACAATATGATGATCATATAAAATAACAAAAGGGTTTATAATCGACTCCAAAAGGATTGTTTTGAGCTGAATTGAAAAACCATGCTGTTGGCACATAATTTTTGTAACATTCCTCGGTAAATGTTTAGCCCTTCGTGTCGTTTGGCAAGGACCGATGTTCACCTTTGGTACGGTCGTTGGCTGACGGTGGGTTCGTCCGCTGATCGGTCCCATCTGGCATGATCTGCTTGCGAAAGTGAGGATGAAAAGAGACACCAACACACAATTTACTTCTGCCTCTGTGTATGTGTGTGTTGTCATTTTTCCCCTCACGAATGTGTAATGGTGTGCTGCACCGTACCAAACACCGGGCGTCTCCATCAGAATGTGTTCTGCGGTGTGGCAGGTTGATTTTCCGCTCTGAACCACCTTGACATCCGGTTAGTGTTATACCATGACCTTGTCGTACGCCATAAAGCGTGTCTTCCTCGGGGCACGTTTATGTTGTTTATGTTGAACAACGCTACGGGTCGATGTTTCACCGTGGGACAATCAGGTCTGGGTCCCCCAATGGGAGGGGGGGAGCAAAACACTTTCGCTTTCGTGCCAAAAATCTCGAAACAAGAGTTATTAGCAAATATTTGCTATCTGGCATGATGGGATGCTGGTACCCGATACTGCCTGAATATGCGTCCAACTGCGCCTTGAGCTTTTTTGCGGTGGTTTAAATTGGTTTTTCTTTCCGTTGGTACGCGCGTTATGCAATCAGTTCCGCCCCGACGTCTGTAAACAACGGCATGTGTTTTCAACGCAAAAGCAGTGAAAGGATGCGAGAGTACAGGAGTACGGTTCTTCCATCATTCATTCACACGCCGGTCAAGCGCAGGACGGGGCAGGACCTCGAGCAGCATTAGTGCGCCGCGTGTTGTTGAACTCTCTAGGGCAGCGTTTTAATGGCAAGTGCCTGCCATTGACGCTTAATTGAAGATTTATTCGCATTCTGTGGTTTAATGTGTTCATTTTGATTTTGGCATTTTACACTCATACGTGAATCATTTAGGTAAAGAATATTTTACGGTTGTTTGACATGATGTAAAAAAAGAAGTTTTCAATTCTCATTCTGTAGCATCTTTATTAAATTTTTATTGTAAAAAGACCTTTATCAATAGTTAAAAAAAGTAATAAAAAAAATCAAAAAATATATAAATGATCTTAAAGAACAGAATGATAACAAAAGATTGAAAATTACATCATCACAATAATTTCACGAAACAAAATTAAAAAAGCTTCTCATAAAGCAATTTAAAATAGAAATCACACTGCAACGAGCAAATTGCTTTGTACATCAGCACCATTAGACATTAGCGGAACCTATTTTCGTGTTTCGGTGATTGCAGTTTGCATCTTTATGGTCACTTAATCCCATCTGACGTCTTTGTACTGAGATATAAAATGCATAGCAGATGGGAAAACAAAGAATTTTCTTTTGTCATAAATTTGGGTAAACAATCGTTTAAAGAAAGTGTTATTGTTCGGTCGTGGAGACTCGTAATCACAAAATAAACATTGAGAATAATTTCTAGAAAAAATAGTTTTCTAAAAATAAAATTAATTAAATTAAAATTTGGCATTAAAAGTAATTCTGATTATTTTCTAAAATAATTAAACCCCTTTTCGCGGTGACATTATATCATCCGTGGCGATGTTGGAGATGCGATCCATGCCGTCATACATGACACGATGACGCATATGTATTGGCAGGGCGTCACACACTAACCAGATGTTATCGTCCAACTGTCGGATTTTTGGGAAAATGCGAAAAAAGTGGGCGAATAATTTAGCCCAAAAAAAAAAAAAAACAAACATCCCAAACGCGAACAAAATGGTAGAATCAAGATCAGCACACAACAATGCAGCAACAGCTGTGTGATGGGATGCCAAACGTCTGCCAGCTTCCACTGCCAGACGAAGATTTGCGATTGGAGTTTCGGAGTTCGACGGGTAGGGTTATGAAGAGAGGCACGCAGAGATGCCGTCGAGATGTTTTGCATTCGGCCGAATTTATTTGGTGCGTATCGATGGACCGATCGTCGGGACGGATTGTTTTACCACGAGCCGTTACCACGGATCTGTCTGATCGGATTGGATAGGGTTTTTCGGTATTTTCGTTACCGGCTAATTAGAGCGGGGTGCTGTTTCATTGCGTATTAAAAGACGTTAGTGTTTATCTAATACGTGCAAAAACCTGATGGTTAGTAATTCTAATGATGAAGTTAATCTGGCTAAATACGATTTGCTTTATAAATAAAGCGAAAATTTTGCATTATTTTGAGGGGAAACAAAGTTTAACACAAAGAAAGATTGTAAAACAAACATTTGTTTGTAATGTTTGTCAATTTCAGACAGATCGTTTCCCCCACGTGTCTTTACAGATGACGATGGGAAGATTTTGTTTAGATTTCTTCTTCAATGTTTTTCATCATTGCTGATGGCCTCGATTCTACATACCACCTCGAACATGTAAAACAAATCTCTTCTAATCCCGAAAATCAATTATCAAAGTCCAACGCGACACATTACACCGTCAGCACGCGGCACAGACACATTAAAAGGATCAATCCAACGACCCAACCAAAGGGAAATGCAAGAAACTCCCTTATCTTCAGCCGCATCTTCAGAAACGCTTTATTGTCGCGTTTGAATAGTGGAGTGTCAGTGGCCACTCTCTTCCTGGCGGTTATGCAACATCGCTTACATCGGAACGTGTCCGTATAAGAAAACCAAGTGGAGTAAAGCGTAATACTACCACCAGCAGCATACCCGATACGGGGAAAGGAAACAAACCATCACCAAAAAGCATCGAAGTGTGAGACATTTCAATTCTAATTTTAGTTGACACTATGCCAAAGTACCAGCAGATCCTGGGATGGATGCGACGTGAAGTTGGGTGGAGGAATCAAGCGGAAGTGTGGAATCGTTTTTGGCTCGTAATCGGCCCGATCGAACCGAGCTTGGGACCTCCGCAAAAAAAAAACCGTCGTTTCCGTGTGTTTTTCGTCCGGGAAGGAAACAATTTTCCACCGTAAGCGATCATCCGAATTCGTTCATTATGATGTGTTTGCTAGCGGCCCTAACTATGCACACGATCGTTACGGTGGATTGATTTATTGCTGGCAAACATTTTCATTGACAAATATGCCAAATTATGGGTGAACTAGCAAAAAAAAGAAGGAAAAAGCAAACATCTTCCCCTTCGAGCGCAACAGTCGTCTTGTGTCGGTATCATGATGATCATTTTCATTAGCGTTTGGAGGGAAGGAAATTATTTTTATTCGCCTTGACAGCTTGTAAAATTTGCTGCTGCTGCTGCTGTTGGTTGCATTCTCGTTTCATTATTGGTCAACAACAGAACATGAGTGGACACTTCCTTCTTTGCTGCTGGAAGTAAACAGTTGTTTGCGACAGATCTATGAACTGTGAAAATTTTGATGACACTAGCCGCATGCAAAATGCAAATGTTGCACAAATAAATAACAGCCGGTTATAGCTTTTGCAGAATGTCGGGAATGTGTACCGTTGTGTAAGCAAAAATTGAAATATTTGCAAAAATTTAATGTAATTTTGCCCCTTATTTGTGAAGAAATGAATGAGGGAGTTGCCAGATTAAAGAGGAAAAAAGAAAAAAAACTAATCAGACGGAAGTCCTTTGAGTCCTACAAACATTAAAAACAATATTTAAAAAAATCTTTCAATCTTCTAACTCTATTTTCAATCACTTAGAAGACGTTTTCCAACCGGATTTCTAAGCACTGAAGCTCTTCGCGATCGTACGATTGAAGTGAAGTCTCCGAACATTTTTAAAACCAACGTTCCACAGTTCAAAAGGCGAAGAGCAGAGCAGTAATTTTCACCATAAATTGTAAAAAGATTAAACCGACTGATTTTAACATTCTTCACGCTGAAACGTGCTCCTTTCACTGTAAGCCAGTGAAATTGCAAGTATTCATAATTCAATTTATAATTATCAACACATCTCACACGCGCTTCAGACAGCTCGCAAACGGTCGCACTGTTACCGTCCTAAGATCGTGGTAGTAATTTTTTTCTTCTCTCAAATGAATGAATGACCACCCATTCACAAACCGACTATTACGTGGCGCACGTAAAGCGAAACCAGACGGGGACCGCATCCTTTTACCACCGGTACACGTTTTGGCTTTCATCTGCTGGTGTTGTGATGGAGAGTGAGTGAAGCAAAAAAAAAAAAAAACAAAAAATCCATCATCATTTCTGGACGATTTGTGAGCTTGCGGTTAGTTGTTCCATCACTTCACTCGACTTCGGTCGGACAGTGTGCGCAATTAATCAACTCGCGAACAGCTTCCAACACACGTGAACTCATATCAAATCGCTCAGGCGCAGCGAACCGAGCGGTATGGTTGAATTGAATAATTGCACCACCAGCTGGACATGGAGAGGTTGTTCTTTTTCTCTCTCTTCTTCCCGAGGTTACCATAGTAACAGCGGTTGAAGTCTTTGTGGACCAATAATTCAACATAAAATTACGGCCGTACAGTATGGAGACGCATGGTCGTTTGTAGAATGGCGCGAACGTGAAGCACCTGGAGCGTGTAATGTAAACGCACCTTTTTTGGGGGGGGTGGGTGTAAAAAATGGTAAACTGAGGGGCGTTTTTTATGTGTACGTGAAACGGAATTGTTGGAGCGCGTAAACATTCCACTACGCCACCGTTCACCGTCATCCACTTTCCCCTTCAATTTTCCCAGCAGCGTGATGTGTTGTGATGAATGTTTACGTGCCGCCAAATCTGTCCGTGCGAATATTGCTGCTATTATTCTTGTAGTGGACGATTCCATTTTTTTTTTGGTTTCATTTGTGCCGCTGCGCCTCCATTCACTAACCGGCCATTGGGGCTACGACTCATTGTCGTAGAAAGCAATGGCGTAAAGTCGCACGCCATACTACAGCCGGTATTTGACGTCAAACGGTCACCCTAATTGCGTTTGCTACCATTTCTACCGCGTTTTTTTTAACGAAAGTCAACCTCCGCTCGTACAGGATGGGAAAAACAGGAGATGGAAAAATGGAATGATAAAAAGGACACGAAACGTGCTGGGGTGGCGTGTTTTTGCTTTCACCCCTCGGGTCTGTTTGGCACTGCACGGTTCAAACTCCCCGGTGGCAGGAAAATAAACGAGCTACATTGTTTACCGATCGAGACTGTGGTAACGGCGTCGTAAAGTAAGGTACAGGGCTAAAGATCGGTCTAGGGGTTAGCACCTAGGGGGTTGGTCCAGGGCGGGTGAGCTTTGTGATCGCCGAATCGCACGACTCGGTAATCACGGTAACGCGGAAATGGCCCATTTTGCGAATGGTAATTCGGAGTGAAAATATATATCGACGATCGACGATCGTATAAGGTTGAGTGAGGAAAATGTAGTTTAACGAGAAAGTATTGCCCGAATGCAAATGGTATAATTAAAGTAAAACGCTTTACAATTTGGGTAAGGAAAGAATTGCTTAATTGATGTTTCTCTCTGCAACAAAATAGTTTAGGACTTCGAATAGTTTTTGGATGAGAAAATTTGCATTAAAATACTTTTTTAAAGATTCATTGCCATTGATAAAAATGAACACAGATTTTTTCTTTTCCATTAACAATTCTTTTAGATAATTTGTAAAATTCTGCTTTATGTTGTTTATTTTCTTCATTATATATACAATTTTCCACAAGCTTACCTTTTATTGGATAGTTTTCATCAACTTTATACATGATGTAGCCTTTCGTTGGTAGTCTTAGAGTGTGGACGTTGTCTTTTGTAGAGGAAAAATCACCGGAACACGCCTTAAATTACAGCTTATGTAAGCTGCGGTAATCTTAACAAAGGGTACGATAATCGTTAACACTGTGCGGTACTTTAACACTTAACACCATTGAACTAGAACATAACAGCATCACTAATTTCTTGCTTTCTTTATCTATCACTGCATTAATCGCTCGTTTAAAGCTATTCCCTGTTTACAATGTAGCTTATTTTAAACTATTTCATTCCCATTCGATCACATTACACTTCAATGGAACTTTTCACTCTTATGTCACAATTATTCACGTTGCTTCAATATTTTGATCCTTCTATGCAGCTTTCCTATACGATCGTACTACACTTGACCGCAACGTCCATTTTGTGATTGATCTACTTGAACGGTTTCTGCACTACCCTGCACACATCTGTCCCGTTCAGCGCTGTGACCGAATGCTGCACGATAGTGAGCAGGAAGCGATGGAAAAGCCGCATACGGATCGGTCCAACAGGCCAGATCCAACTCACGGCTTCCTCGAAAAATCGGACGAGTTTCAGCATTAATTTCAGCAAAAGATCGCAACATTACTCTCCGTTACTCACGCTCTCCATACTAGCAAGAGAAAGCATCGTGCTCGTTCTTTTTAAATGTTTCCTTCGACTGTTTCTCTTGTGTGTTTAGGCAAATGTTTTTGAGCAGTTTTGCTTGTTTCGCTGAACCCTACGGCTTGGCAGGTGAAGCGCGTTGGATCGGTATCTCTTGTGTTAATTCAAGAGTTGAATGATTAACCCAGACTTACTGACCTCCAAACATGCAGACGCCGGCCAAGAACAGTAGAGTGTGTTCAACTAATGTGGCCACACAACCCGAATGCCTTGATTGAATGGATCGATAAGTAGTCGAGTTTGATTGTTTAATTAAAATAGAGAAAGTGATTTATAATTAAAATCTTTAGTACAATAAGGGTTTTTTTTAAATAAATAAAATATATGAAATATAACATTTTCATATGGACTTTAGCACGGGAAAAAATTGATAAGCAACCAATTAAATATCTTATTAATAATTTAATTTGGAATTAAGTTTAACAACTAATTTGTATTCAATCACCAAGCAAATAATAAAAGAAAACTAACAAATATCAGAGCAACAAAACATAAAAAAAGGGTTCGCCATCTCTGGCATAGCTAAATGTTTTCTTGTATGCAAGTATTTAGAGCATGTACAACATTTTTAGGCAGGGTTACTTGCTTCACTCTGCTATTGATATTTCTGATTGAAATAGTTTAATAAAACAACTTTTTTTATTTTTATGACACAATGAAAAAATATTCTTGTTAAATTTATTCAAGTATTCACATTAAATATAATTCATACAAAAATGAACTGTTTGTTGCATACCAACCCTGTAATGCAACATTTTTCATGCATTGTCCATGAAATGAGTTGTGAAATTTAGTAAAGCACAACATGTTTTAAAATAAATATGTTTTATATTAAAATAAAGACAATTGTTTGTTAAAATTATTTATTGCAAAATTTGGACATTGTACAAACAACTTGAATAATAACAAATATTCCACACTTTGCCTGGTCTAAGTGGTCTAAGAGTTACTTGCGTTAGTGCAATCTCCTAAACTGTTAGAAAGATGATGAAGAAATCATGTTTTTGGAAGATTTTCATCGCTTCCTGCCTGACGAAATCTTACTTTATTGTGACATTATGGAGACGACTATTTCTCCAAATTAAGAATGTTTTATTGGATGAAATAAATTCTTGCTTAATACGACCGACTAGCTATTTTGCTGTTGTCGGTAAGGCAGCATTGGTTTCTTAAATATATAATACATTAGTTTAATGGTTCGTATTTCGAGTTCATTGCTGACGGCAATGTTTAAATGCATAATCTATGCATCATCTATTCTATCTATACTCGTAACATTATCGACATAAGTGTTTCACATAAAAATCCAAAAGACTACGATCACGCAACCGGTTGTGGTTCTGCAACACCGAATGCCGATATCAGCACATTAACGAGCGTTATGATGAAAATACCGATCGTGATGAGATTGTTGATTCGATCTGCCTTGCAAAAGTCATTCTCGTTCTTGATGTTATACCGACTCTTCCAGATCAACCCAATACCGACCGCTACTTGTGCGATAATGCTGGTCGAGATGAAGATGAGATTGACGTAGAAGTACGGATGACGTTTGTACGACTCGAGCACATAACGGAGCTGGTTAGCGTTGGCGGACAGAAGGGCCAAATCCATCATACCTTGCGCCAAGTTCTTCTTCTGCTGGTACACATTCACGTCCGGAATGACCTGTCCACTGTCGGTGGTTTCAATCTATTGTGATGAGGAAAGAAAGTCATTAATATATTCATATTGTACAAAAGAGTGCGATTGATCACTTACATTACGTGTTCCATCTGGATTAAAACCCGGTGCAAAACCCGGTCGATAGACGGGGACGGATGGTGTTTGATTGCGACGACCTCCTCGACGTCCGGGACGTGTTACACCCGTTGTGTCGACCGATCCATTATCGATCGGATCCAAAAATCCACTGTCAATGCCATGATTGTTTTTGGGATCATTCAAATCGATACCGTTGTCCAGCGAATCTTCATCATCGAACTCTGGTCCGGCGATCGGCGGTTCCTGGGGTGGCAGATTCGATTCGTTCGGAACGGGCAGCAATGGAATCGCATCAGTGCGAGCTTTCTCTGTATCACGCTTTGCCCTACGAGATGGTGATCGCTGCTTAAATTTGCAATGAAAAGAAAAGAAAAGAAAAACACAAGCTCATTAAATCTGTTTTGCAGTTACACAGATTGTTTTCTTCACCGAACCGATGGTAGTTTGTCGACCTGCTTCCAAAGCTGTTAAAGATCAACGAACGGTCTCGAAAAGTTGCCCAAAATTGCAGGGTGAAAGTTTTATTTCTTTTCGCGCGTACCACATCTTTCGGAGTGCAGCGAAAGATGATTAAAAAGAAATAACGGTAGAAGGGTGTACTGAAACATGAGCAAATCGCAAGTCGGAAACAAACAAACAAACAAACGGGGTGCATCAATCGCAGAAGCATTATTCAGTGATGGAACTGAACCGCAAGTGGTGGAGTCGACGTTGCGGTTTTAAGTTATGTCACGTACAACTGCCCTTACGCATGGCAATTATCAAACGCTTCAAGGGTGTCCAACATCGGTTAGAATAGAATGAAGTGTTCTGCGAAGCTAACTATAATATTTATTAACAAACAAATAAGTTATATTATAACTGTTCGTTAAATGAACAACTGATTAACTATAGGTTGAAGCATACTGAAAAAAATCAGTTTAATTTAAAAGTTTTCGTATGGAAGATTGTGCTTCATTCCCTCGACAAACCGTGCATTTAAAACCCAATATGGCCAGTCGTTAACCTGCGCTTTAAGCACGCTCGAACATCAAGGGTTTTATCGTAATTTCGTATTTACTCAAGAGTCATTAAAATCAAGAAACACTCTCTGAAATGACCCACTAATGGCACAAAATAGGTAAAATAAGAAATAAAAGATCAGTTTCAATGGATTAACTGTTGATCGTTCAAGAACGATCATAAAAAGTAAAGCAAAAAAACAAATAAAATTAATCTACCGCATTGATACATAAAAGAAAACAGTTGAACTGCACTTAACCAGAATGGCCAGAATACACTCTTTATTTAAATAGCAATATCATTAAATAAATAAAAACCATGTTCGACACTCTTGGTTTGCGAAATTCATAACGACAAAGAACGTTATCGCCTTTAGAACGGCTTATCAATTCGCAATTTACGTTGTTAGTGTTTTAATTATACTTATCATGCTTCTCTTAAGTCAAACAAACCACTGCCTGTGTAATGCTACTCTACTGTTAGTTTACTTTTTAATTGTTTTCATTCCATTCACACGCATTGGTGCTTGGAATAAGGTTCTTGTTTTAGCAAGATGATAAATGACTAACAGCGGACGTTAAACGTACCTTTTTGGCAGTGAGAATTTTATGTGCTAATTTAAATACAATTGAAATAGTAAATCAATCGTACCGCTCTGGATATATTCATTCAACATTATTGGATGCTATTCACTACACAAACCACGTCAACAACGTATGGGAAATTTATCCACTGCTAGAAGTTAAGCTAGAAGCAATCTAAACAAAACGATACGCTACGTCGACAAACGTTTTTTCCCTCCATTTTTTTCTTCAAATGTGCCCTTTTGAAAGGAAGGAAACATACCGATATGAATGCGCTGTCGCGATTGGATTGTTCGCGCGGAATCTGTAATGTCATCAAACCGGTTAGCAATGGATAAGAATGTTGCTGGCGCATTTATTTTGTGTTTGCTGCTAGTAACATTCATTCGTGGCCGTGAACATGTTGGGGGATTTCATCTCATGTTGCAGGTCGGAAATTCCCCCATTCTCCCCATATCTTTACTCATCACTGATATGCTAAAAGGTTTCCGTGTATTCCCAAAATCGAACGAATGCGTCATCATTTAGACGAACATCTTTTTTTCTCTCGCGCGCGCATTGCCGTGACCGTGATTTAGGGTTGGGTCGCGATCATGATCACGCGTAGAAGGGAAGCACAAAATAAAATAACAAACCAAAAAAAAAACTCACGCTATTCGACCGGCTCCGATTGTTGCCGCCGTTACGTCCGTTAGCGGGTGAACCAACGGATAGCGTCTGTCTTGGAGTGGCTCGTCCGGCATCTGGCACATCAATAGCTTCCATGTTAATTTCTACTGCTGCTGCATCTTTCTCTGCCGTTGATGTCATGTTGAAGGGTGAAACGTTTTTTTTTATTCGTTTCAGAAGATCACTTGATGAAGAAATGTTTGTCTCAGCTTTTCCACCAAAAACACACCACCAAACGAACACTGCTTCGCGTAACACGACACAACGAAATTGGCAAAATGGTCGGAAAAAAAGAAATTAAATTTCACAATTATTCCACTTTGTCAAGGGTCACTGGTAGGGTTAAGGCATAGAATGCCGTTTGAGCCGGTGGAAATAATTGCGACAGTAGCGATACACTTGACCGGCTCTGATGAATCAACCGACACACAATAATACTACCGACCGGTTTGTAGCTCGATCGTCACTCACCGAAAGAACAACGTGGTTTACGAACGGAGCAAAAGTGAATAGTGGACTGTACCACGACGCAACCCGGCACGAACTGAGCTGCCGTCTGGTGCCGTTGCTGTACGCTCGGGGGGTAAATTTGCGGAAAACCAAGCCAAACATATCCTTGCGTAGGTTTGTGTGCGATCGCACGCAATGGAGCGGTGTTTGTGCGAGGGTTGATAGAATGATGATTGGCTCCAGTTTAATCAAAGTTATTTTTTTTTATTGAATTTATGAATTTAAAGTAACCTAAATGATTGTTTTCGATTTGTAAAAGAGTAATATTTGATTAGTTTTTAAACATATTTTAAATTAAGTGTCAATAATTAAGTGTTTTATAAGTTTTTATGGGCCTTACACTCAGCGAATTTAGTATCATTTTTTATTCACATAAAAATACTTCGTCGTAATACTTCAAATTTGGTGTTTTTATCTCTAACTTTAATATATTTTTTCTTTATAATTTTCTCTCCAGCTTCACATCCCTTTTTGGTTGCGAATTAATTTATTTTGTGTGTGATATTTGTATCACTTTTTTAGTTTAATTTTATTTTGCTTGTTTATAATAATTTCCTTAATACTTTTTTTTTATTAATCATTTCTTAAAAAAATGTTATAATTTGCAAATCCGAATTTTAATTCACAATTGATCAATTGATCGATCGCTTGCTGGGGTAAAAAACTTTTCTACCAACCGACGATTGCATGCTAACCGGTTTCATTACTTTCCATCCAACGGCTGGATTTTTCGCGGGGAATCCATACGAACGTCATGTGACGTTCACTGTCTTTGTAACCGCCGGCCATGATTCCGGAGGGATGAAACCCTCCGGGCGATCGGGAAACGGACCGGCGGAACTTAATAGCACCAATTTAAATTTCGTTATTTTAGCATTTTTGTCTTTCCACTTCTGAGTTGATGTTGTTATGTGACGCAATGTTCTAAGACCGAAAGGTAAAACACCGATTGAACGATAGCGGGAACATTGTTCTTCTTTGTGTTCTCCTCAAATCAACCATTTTAATTGATAACGTCAACATGACCAATTCCGTAGAACTGACTATGCTAACTTACCTTTTTCGTTGATTTTATTCCGATCTCGACTTTCAAGCGAAGTGGTTAGCACCTGCGTGATATGGTAGCGTAACATGGAAGATAAATTTTTAGCGTTTGTTTCTTTTCTTTTTCGGGAGTCATTTAATTTAATTAATAGCCTCCATTCGCTCAACATGTGTACAGAGAAGAGACAGTTTTAAGCAATTTTTTCTCTTTTATTTATACAAATCTACAAAATGCTGTACAAAGTCATATCTCTCCGTGTGATGGAGTTGATAAGCTGCAAACTTTTTGCATAAAATATCATCTATTGCTGCATTAGAAGTTTCGCCGAGAGAACCATCTTTATCTCCTTTATCTTTGTTAGCTCCTATTTGGCATATTTTCGTCTTTTTGCAAAGTGCTTATCGGGTTATAAACGCGTTAGGAGAAGGAAAACAAATCCTCCCATTCTGCAGACACTGCCGGGAGACCGGTTTATGGGGTAGAATTAAATTTACATAACATTATTTGAACATACACTTGCGTGTGTTTTTTTATATATAAAAAGAACTTAAAAGCAATTATGTTTAATTGCGGTTCACAATTTTTTCAAGCAGGGTGCGGTTTGTGTTGCAACCCTCTCGACTATCGGTAACGATTTTTTTAAAATATTCTTCCAAAATCGAACTCTCTAAAATTGGAGGAGGGAGAGTTGCATGTTTTCCACGTTGTGGGTGACTAATTTTATCGGAAACAGCTGTAAAATAAACTGCACCCAACAACATACAAAACGATGAAGAATTACTTTAGAACATTCGCACACAAACACTCTCTCTCTTTGTGTCTTTCTCTCTCGCTTCACCGTTTCTCATCATACCGCACATACGCTGATGCACTTTGCACCGATACAAACTTGTGCTGCAACTGCATTCAATCCGGGGTTTTTCGAGTATTGTATAAAAAAATGGCACTTCCTTCGCGACGTTATTATGGTCCACGTGGGGCAACCCCAAATGCGGAGATCAACACATTCACGAGCGTAATGAGAAAGATGCCGATCGTGATGAGGTCGTTGATCTTGTTTGCCTTGCATATCTCCTTCCGATCGTTCACATCGTACCGACTGTTCATGATCAGTCCGACACCGACCGCTACCTGGACGAGCAAACTCACGGAGATAAAGATTAGGCTGAAGATGTAGTATGGATGACGTTCGTACGTTTCCAGCACGTAACGTAGCTGGTTAGCGTTGGCGGACAGAAGCGCGAGATCCATCATACCCTGGGCCAACGTTTTCTTCTGCTGGTACACATTCACGTTCGGGATCACCTCGGGTAAACCGGCACCCTGCTCAACCTGCCGTAGCAAACGTAAGCGAATTGATTTTTAAACCTTTCGAAAGGGATCGACCGATGGCGGTGTTACTTACGGTCGGTGGTAGCGAACCATCGTTTGCGCTTAATGCCATTGCTTTTCACCCGAAAACTGGTTCCACACCGAAACTCGGGGTTCCGGTTGTCAGCGGCTGCGTGTAGACGGACAGATTTCTCACCAACAACTAAGCGTCAAGGCGGGATGAATACGAAATCGTGCACCGCATCGTGCGCTGCCAACACGAAAATAAACTACGCACCCGGTTCAGGGGCGCATAACGGCGGGGTACAGGGTTCGTGTGCTTGGTTTTGTGTTGTACGATGAATGACTTTCTTGTAAAATTTTCCTCATTTTTGAGCAATGTAGTAAAATTTAAAAATGTGATATATTTTAAAGCGAATTTGTTGCAATAAGTTTCTTTTCACTCGAATAATGCTTTAAGTTAAATAAAGAATAAAAAATCAGAAAAAAATTTCAAAAAAATTTTCTACTCTAAAATTTTATAAGGCTTACCCCTTACGATTTTTTTGGGAAATTTTGCAAAAAAAATTAAATTGTTTTATTTTAATGCCAATGGGTTGCAATGAGTTTCTTTTCTCTTTAATAATGCTTTAAATGAATAAAAGAGTGAAAAATAATAAAAAAATCAAAAAATTCAAAAAAAAAAAAAGAAAATTTTCTTCATTTTTGCACCAAATTTTGCCTATAACTCGGTCGGTATCCAACGGATCGCCAATCTTTAACCTGTGGTCGATAGATGGCACCAATGGCTACATTTTCTTCTTGGACAGCCATGCCCTCAGATGTCTGTGCCAGAAGTTATTCGAGGAACCAAGTTCCATACCCTGTTTGAGAAAATGTAAAATTTTCTTCATTTTTGCACCAAATTTTGCCTATAACTCGGTCGGTATCCAACGGATCGCCAATCTTTAACCTGTGGTCGATAGATGGCACCAATGGCTACATTTTTTTCTTGGACAGCCATGCCCTCAGATGTCTGTGCCAGAAGTTATTCGAGGAACCAAGTTCCATACCCTGTTTGAGAAAATGTAAAATTTTCTTCATTTTTGCACCAAATTTTGCCTATAACTCGGTCGGTATCCAACGAATCGCCAATCTTTAACCTGTGGTGGATAGATGGCAGCAATGGCTACATTTTCTTCTTGGACAGCCATGTCCTCAGATGTCTGTGCCAGAAGTTATTCGAGGAACCAAGTTCCATACCCTGTTTGAGAAAATGTAAATGTTTCCTCATTTTTGAGCAATGTAGTAAAATTTAAAAATGTGATATATTTTAAAGCGAATTTGTTGCAATAAGTTTCTTTTCACTCGAATAATGCTTTAAGTTAAATAAAGAATAAAAAATCAGAAAAAAATTTCAAAAAAATTTTCCACTCTAAAATTTCATAAGGCTTACCCCTTGCCATTTTTTTGGGAAATTTTGCAAAAAAAATTCAATTGTTTTATTTTAATGCCAATTGGTTGCAATGTGTTTCTTTTCACTCAAGTAATGCTTTAAATAAAAAAAAGAGTGAAAAATAATAAAAAAATCAAAAAATTCAAAAAAATTAAAATTTACTAAGGCTCATTTTTGCAGCAAGTTTTGCCTATAACTCGGTCGGTATCCAACGGATCGCCAATCTTTAACCTGTGGTCGATAGATGGCACCAATGGCTACATTTTTTTCTTGGACAGCCATGCCCTCAGATGTCTGTGCCAGAAGTTATTCGAGGAACCAAGTTCCATACCCTGTTTGAGAAAATGTAAAATTTTCTTCATTTTTGCACCAAGTTTTGCCTATAACTCGGTCGGTATCCAACGGATCGCCAATCTTTAACCTGTGGTGGATAGATGGCACCAATGGCTACATTTTCTTCTTGGACGGCCATGCCCTCAGATGTCTGTGCGAGAAGTTATGCGAGGAACCAAGTTCCTTACCCTGTTTGAGAAAATGTAAAATTTTCCTCATTTTTGAGCAATGTAGCAAAAATTTTAAATGTGATATATTTTGCTGGGAATTTGTTGCAATAAGTTTCTTTTCACTTGAATAGTGCTTTAAATTAAAAAAATATTAAAAAATCAGAAAAAAATTTTCAAAAAATTTTCCACTCGAAAATTTCATAAGGCTTACCCCTTACGTTTTTTTTGAGAAAATTTTCAAAAAAAAATAAATTGATTTATTTTAATGCCAATTTGTTGCAATGAGTTTCTTTTCACTCAAATAATGCTTTAAATTAAAAAAAGAATAAAAAATCAGAAAAAAAAAAAATATAAAAAATTCAAAATTCCAAAAGGCTCATTTTTGCACCAAATTTTGCCTATAACTCGGTCGGTATCCAACGAATCGCCAATCTTTAACCTGTGGTGGATAGATGGCACCAATGGCTACATTTTCTTCTTGGACAGCCATGTCCTTAGATGTCTGTGCCAGAAGTTATTCGAGGAACCAAGTTCCTTACCCTGTTTGAGAAAATGTAAAATTTTCCTCATTTTTGCACCAAATTTTGCCTATAACTCGGTCGGTATCCAACGAATCGCCAATCTTTAACCTGTGGTGGATAGATGGCACCAATGGCTACATTTTCTTCTTGGACGGCCATGCCCTCAGATGTCTGTGCGAGAAGTTATGCGAGGAACCAAGTTCCTTACCCTGTTTGAGAAAATGTAAAATTTTCCTCATTTTTGAGCAATGTAGCAAAAATTTTAAATGTGATATATTTTGCTGGGAATTTGTTGCAATAAGTTTCTTTTCACTTAAATAGTGCTTTAAATTAAAAAAAGAATAAAAAATCAGAAAAAAATTTTCAAAAAATTTTCCACTCGAAAATTTCATAAGGCTTACCCCTTACGTTTTTTTTGAGAAAATTTTCAAAAAAAATTAAATTGATTTATTTTAATGCCAATTTGTTGCAATGAGTTTCTTTTCACTCAAATAATGCTTTAAATTAAAAAAAGAATAAAAAATCAGAAAAAAATAAAATAAATATAAAAATTTAAAAATTTCAAAAGGTTTATTTTTGCACCAAGTTTTGCCTATAACTCGGTCGGTATCCAACGGATCGCCAATCTTTAACCTGTGTCGGGGGGGGGGTTCTTATTTCAGACTTTAGCTGTACTATTTTGTTACGGGTTTATTATTAAATTTTATTTTACAAAGGAAAGTCACAAACGTTTTTCGAATTATTCCGAAAGAAACTAGTTCTTGAGGAGAAACTCATTTACGAACCCTGCATTTACAAAGTCGTTAAAATTTCGCATTTTAAACCATGCATACCATCTCTTCTTTTAATTAACACAATTCGAAGATCAAAAGTGACAGCTTTGTTTTACATTTTTGGTCTTATCATCATTTTCGAAGATTTCAGTGAGTAGTGATATCCTCGAAACGATTTCCACACCATACTCGTGGCAAATTCCTTAGTTTCCCCGCGTAGATATTTACCATTCAGATTGCTGCAAGTAAACGACAGTTTTTGTGTGAAATTATTTGAAAAAAAAAACTTTGTTTGACATACCTCGCATGACAGGCGGCATACCACCAAGCTCCAGCATACGTTACGGCACAGTTTTCACCCGCCGTATCATTATCTTTGTCTTGTGTGGTAAATGGCCTTCCCTTCAAATCACTTAAAGAGTCTCCAGCCGTACCGGTGTATCCGTCTATTCTTGTGAGCGCATAATTGTGGAGCTCGCTACCAATCTGAAAGCGATCGTACTTGGCAACCGTCCTGTTACCGTCGAAATCTTCCAACAAGATCACCAACTCGTGCGGTGTCGAAGCGGTTAGCTGATGGATGCGTTCCAACCCCAGCCAGAACTCACCATCCAGATTGCCAAACCCATCCTTATACTCAGCCCACTCGCGGTAGAAATTGATCGAACCATCGAAACGATGTTGAATCACAACCCAACCGCCCGATTCGTACTCTTGATCGCACAGTACCGTGAACGGTTGTTTGAAAGGTTTTTCCGGTCTTATGCTGTACACTCCGGACTGTGAAAACGGTACCTTGTTGCATGATCTGTACGTGGTGTAGTGTTTGTCACTGAGAAACGAAATGTGCGATGTGTTGCATCCTTTCTGTCGAAGATATTCACCAAACTGATGCGCCGTTACCAACAGCTTCTGACCGGCTAGAAGCTGCACAAGATCACGCTGTATTACGGTAACATTGTGCTGCATGTGTTTCCGATTCAAACCAAGATGGTTTACAGTTTCAGCCGTGTTTTGCACAATCCAGGATAAGTTTTCAACGGTTTTCACAAGATGATCAATTCTAGCGCTTAGAACTGTCATTTGTTCTTCATTTTTTAGTTGCTTTTCGACAAAGTGATGCTCCAGACTGTTAAGTTTTGCCATAAGCATCTCAAATGCAAATCCTGTTTGTGAATTTGGAGCATTCTGCAGATTTGATACACTTTCCTCACCTTTCACAACGGCACAGTAAACCAGAACCAAAAGGACAATTAACGCTCGCATCTTTACGTACGTGAGAAGCACTCGGCGTTTAAAATGAAACATACTTTAAAGTTTTGCGCATCTTGCTCTTTTATACTAGAGAGAGAGTGACCAGTCCACGAAACCGCATCCTTGCGTTGTGGTTTATTATGATAAAAAATGTGTGAAATACGTATTACGGTCGCGGGGATTTTTTCATTATTTCTCATGGTTTGTCAGAATACTTCACCCTTACTGGATGTATGTGTTGTTAGCACATTCTGTTGCATTTTGTTGTTCTCTTATTACATACACAAACACACTCTGTTTTCGTTCTCTGATTCTATCTTCATTCTCATTTCTGGTTCTTTGAAAAAACCGAGAGTAAATGATCCCAGAGTAAAGCCATCAATAAAACTCTTTTCTTTTCTTTTGGTGTCGAAGAATCATTTCTGGAGATTTTTACCGGACGATCATGGGGAAATCGTCCTACGTAACACAACAACCAGTTACCACCCCACCTCCCTTTCAACGTAACTACTATATGTAACTATGTAACTACTATATAACTTTAAGAAAAACCTGTAAAATTCACTCTCGAAATATAATCTGTTAAACGAAAATGTTTTAAATCATCTGCTCCCGCAGCGGTTTGAAATATTTCTGAAATATTTCATTTAGTTTTTTTTTTTTCAAAATTCACATTGTTTATGGACATTTATGTTGAAATTTTAAATTTATTTGAATGACTAATTCAAAATTAATTCAACTTCCTAATAATCTAAGGCTAATACAGATATTTTTCTTTAGAATATGTGGTTGCAGATTATCGTTTAAAAAAACAAAAACAAATGGTAAATTCTGCTCAAACGGCCTTGCCGTATGTCGTCTTTATTATAAAATCAATTTTATTCTATCCGTCTAGGCGTAACCAACATTTATTGTAACAATATATAACTATTTTTCCGCCAAGATAAGAACATCTTAACGATGAAAAAAATCTTGTTATATTTGACCCATTAAGAGATTTCCTGTTGTCAGTAAGGCAGTATTGGTATCCAAAATATCTAAAACATTAGCCGAGAAGACGACGAAATGCCTTATTTTCATCATACTTTTTGTTCTAAGATAAATTCTTATCGCTATCGAATAAATGCACACTCTTCATCATTCATTGTATACTAACAATTCTTTAAGCAAATAGACTACTTTTTTTCGCTGATTTCTGCAATACTGAACGCCGATAGCATCACGTTAACGAGCGTTATGATGAAGATACCGATCGAGACGAGATTGTTGATCCGTGTTGCCGCACGATAATCATCCGGGTTGTTCATGTTATACTGGCTTTTCCAGATTAACCCAAAACCGACCACTACCTGAACGAAAATGCTGGTTGAGACGAAGACGAGATTGACGTAGAAGAAGGGATGATTTTGGCACGATTCGAGCACGTAACGTAGCTGATTAGCGTTGGCCGATAGAAGTGCCAAATCCATCATACCCTGTGCGAGGCTTTTTTTCTGTTGGTACACATTAATGTTCGGAATGATATGTCCATCGTCGCTGATGTGAATCTATAGAGAGAGCATAATTAATATCAGTCAAATATCCATGTTGTATGAAAGTTGTCTTTTTTTCACTTACAACATGTGTCCCATCTGGATTAACACCGGGTCGATATACAGGTATTGATGAAGGTTGATTGTGAGTTACACCTGCTGCATTTACTGAGCCGTAGTTGGTTGTTGACTGTCGAGTAGAACGAACGAGTTGTTATCAGCAGAAGTAGTTATCATAGTGTTAATTCAAGAATGTGCCTTGAAGGCAACAATATCGATGTCGATAAGGGACAAAACATTCTGTACGACGAGATTTCAAATAGCGAGTAGAGACGGAGAAGACGGATATACCCCTGTTCTCGGTACATTAACATTTTAAAACACACCTCTTTTAAAGTTAATAAAATTAAACCTAAGAAAAGCCATCGATGTCATATTTATTCTTGTGTGCTTGGAGTGACCAGGCTTACACTTGATTGTACTGCTATTTGACACAACCGAAGCAACGCCATCAGATGCCTCGACTTGTTGGTCGTACCCGCAGAAGCTTTGGAAAGGAGGAAATGGATGTTCTGAGGAGGCTACTGTAGCATAGACTGAGAGACGCTTACTGATTCTTGCGTCCGTATCGAGCTATCACTTTCCTTTTCTCTTTGTACTCTGTACTCTGTGTGGTTTTACAAGCATGTTTTAACTAAGGGAATCCCCTTCAATTCTTTCAAGATATCTGATGATTATTCTGCAGTTTTAAGTACGCTTTGCAAAGTGTGCATGAACGACTTTGTCGGTTGCCTTGCCAAGTTATGATTAGATTAATTTAAGACGCCTCATTTTGGGAAGGCTTCTGCACGACCAATCTTGCTGTAGCAACAGAAGTAAAAACGCAACGACAAAGACTTTTGATCGCTATATTTTAAGCAAGATCAGGAACGTTGCCCTCTATCGAATGGTCTTATCAAATTCGCAATTTATTTGTTTCAGTTCTCATGTTTTTGTTATCACAATGTTTGCTTTCTGGTGCTTTAGTTAATAAGTTTTGCTCTACTCTTTTCTTAATTTATATTTCTCTTTCTTTATTTTGCCTATGCTATTTTTTCTTTAGCACTGAATCGATAATCCAATCTAAGAAATGAGTCATCCTTAAGACCTGCATTTTTTAATCGCACGTTGCCGTATGCCGATCAACGCGGTGAATCCCAATCATGATCGTGCGTAGAACAGAAACGCAAAAAGAAATGAAAGACATACTCACACCACGTCCGTTAGGGGGTGATCCGCTGGACAGTAACTGACTTGGATTGACCTGTCTTGCATTTGGCACATCGCTACCATTGGTTTCGATGTTGTTTATTAATGCTGTAGAATCCTCCGTCGATGGCATGTTGAAAGGCACCGTTTCTTTGCAGAAATTTGGTTTCACTTTATTAATAAATGTTTCTCTCTATCTTCACTAACACAATCACATCACTAACAGAATATTATTTCACTGCACCCGGCACGAGATGACAGAATTGAAATAAGCAATTAACATTCTGTATTATTGCACTTGCCAAATATTGCCGGTAAGGTTTGGGAACGCACCTTGTCTAGAATGGCAGTAAGAACTTACAGAATGTTTACATTTCACGACAACACCGGTTGCGATTCACTTGACCGGCTCCAATGAATCAACCGACACACAATAATACTACGTCTGTTATTGCTCGATCGTCGCTCACCCTTCCATGGCGTGGGTTTCGATGGAGATCAAGGGGATAGTAAACTACCCCTTAACAGAACATGGCACGAACTGAGCAGCCGTCTGTCTGATCCCATTGCGAATGCTGGGCGAATGTTTGGGGAAAACCAAACCAAACATATTTTTGCGCTGGTTTGTGTGCCATCGCATTTATATGAGCGGTATTAATGCGAGGGTTCACTGAACGATGCTTGAGTTATGAAATAGTTTTTTTGTGTGACGAAAGAATTACAATATTTCTTTTTCTTTACTTTTACTTTTATTGCAAAATAAAGTAAAGAAATTCTTCAATTAAATTTAATGTTCAATAATTTATTTTCTTATAATAATCGATCGCTCGCTTCGGTCAGATACTTGTCGAACAACCCTCGAGTGCATTCTAACCGGTTTGTTTGCAAAAGTTAAGCAAAAACCCATTTGAAAATAATTTTCAATACCATGAAGTAGGGTTGTGTATGAAGCAATTTGAACAAAAAACTTAATAATACCAATCGATTGAAGTGAATTGATCTTTGTGTGTATTAAAGAAGCGCCCATTTATCCGAAATTGAGTCCGTTAAGACTTTGCAAATAAAATGTATTAAAATATAAAATAAAATTACAAAAGAAATACACAAATTTATGGTCGTTATGATTCATGTACCAGTTATGTAATTCTAGTGTTGATAAAGAGCATTTATGCGAAATCACTTTTCCCGCTGCGACTTGAAATATTTCAGAAATGTTTCATTCCGTATGGTTATTATTTGAAAAAGTCACAGTGTGCGCGGTTTTAAGTTATTTTTTTAGATTAATTGATGGAAATTTTCTCATATTTTTTGTCTACAATCAGCAAACATACTGTTTGTTATTTTATAGTAGATTAAAAATAGTATTTACATAGTTTTGTTCAAAACACACCTTTTTGGGCGTTCTTTAAAAAAACTTCAAATAAATAAAACTCAAACTTAATAAATTTGTTTTTCAATTGTGAAGCACGTTTTCACAATTTTTGCAAAGGCATTCATACTTGAATGTTAAAGAAAAAAAAACATTACTTTAACATTTGTTCTCTAGTTCTGCAAGGATAAAAATAATGCTCAAAAACGAATTAAACATTCACATAAAAAATATAAAAAACATCAACGACAAATCAAGCAACTAAACTGCTTATTAAAATTTACCTAATTCATGATAAGTTCTTTAGTTAAATGTCATTTAAAATGGTACGCCAAAAACATGTCAAATGATTCGTATGCGTGTACGCAATAACGATGGTAGTGGCGTGCCTAGTGAGCGGGAGAGAAAGTTTTAGCCTCCAACACCGCTCTCTCTCTCTCTCTCGCGGGCAATTTCAAACAGCAGTGGAAAATCCTTTCTACCACCGAAAGGCACGGTGTTTTCCAACATCGTTGTCATTCGTTTCGGTTCGGTCGGTGCTGCTACTGCTGCTGTCTTGCGTGCTCGTTCTGTACGCATGTGGAAAAGTGCAGTTCTTGGGTGGGAGAAGAGTGAAAAAGAAAATATAGAAACAACCATTTTTCCGTACATTCGTAATCACATCCGTGGTGTGTGTGTCTGTAAATGTAATCGAAAGTTTAGTAACAACTGAAAGTAAAGAAAAAAACACAATCCAACAATTAATGCAACCAATTCAATAATACGTCCAATTGCGCAAAACATTGCGAAGTTACGGAAGATTATCTTCCGTCGGCCATCGTCGGCTGCCTAAGGTGTGCTGTTTCTAGGTGTGTGTGTGTATGTAAAAGCGCGTGTGTATGTTTATTTTACCCTCCCGTTTTACCGGAGCGGTAACAGTAGAAAATATTTGCAATTTGGTCCAAACACCCGAGACGGCGATGCAAATACAGTGCTTTGCTGATAGTGCTTTGCAGTAATATCCACAATACTCCCTCACACCCACCCAACCAGCAGGGCAGTGGCGTTTCACAAGTGAATGCTACAAAATGTCGTCCAACAGTGAGCAGGTATGAATGACGGAACATCCTGAAGGTGATACGACCGAAGGAAGTGAAAAACTAGGGAAAAGGAAAAATCCCTCCCTACCTTCGGCTTCATCGTGTAACTTCCCCGCTCCCGCGTGTGGTGGCCCTTTCTGTTTCCGCGTGTCCTTTTTCGTGACTTCCCTGTTTGGATGATTTTCCGATTCTCGACGAGGTTAATCAAGAGAGGGCGCTCGTGTACGATGTGTGAAAAAGAGCATGTGCGTGTGTGAAAAGCGACTGTGTGTCTCTGTGTGTGTGTGTGTGGTAGTGTTTGTTAAAAGGCTCTGCAGTAATAAAACGGGAATTTTGACCTTTCCACCCTGTGGTCCCTTCTTCATTGCGAAACAAATACCCACAACAAACCATAAAAAAAATTCCAGTCTCTTGTGGCAAGGATAAAATTGTGCTCTCGTCGCACTTGGGATTGAATTTTAAATGTTTATATTCCCCAGACGGTGATGGGGGTTTTTCTTCTAATCCACACCGCAGAACGTAAGCATTTCCCGTCTGTGTGAGAAATGACGAACGAACCTTTCTCGAGCGACTTGCGACGGTGGTTGGAAAGACAATGACGACCACAGGGAACCACAAGTCAAACAACAACAATAAAAAACAAAACGGCCGTCTACCGTAGGACGAGTAGAGGTGTAAATGGAAGGAGTTTAATTGTGGCCATTTTACTTGGGCCAATGTGAACAAACCTCCTCGCCGTCGTACTGTGTTTGTGTTGTTATGTGCAACAGTGTGCGAGTGGTTGCTTCCTGTTTCTTGTTGAAGTACGATGAGGGTGCTGCAAGTGTCCTGAAGCAGTCCTGACTTCTTCGTTCATAAATTTTCCTTTTTCCCCTCCCAAAGTCAAATGAAGTTTTCCATCCAATAGCTTTCTTTGTTATAGGAAGGAATCCAATTGCCCAGATATCGAGAATGTTTCCATATAAAATAGGGGAAGAAAATGTGTATAAATATTGGAAATTTTCCAAGAAATTTGAAAACATTTGAAACAAAGCAAAACAAATGTCCCACAAGCCTTCGGGAAGATGAAGCACGAATACGAATGTGCATTTCCTCATGACGTAAACCCCGGATATCGGTGGAAAACTCATGAGAAAACTCGATTTGCAAAGCTTTTCCCTTTGCCCACCCGCACACCTGAGTTCCATCTTCACCTCCCCTCCCAGCTTCTTGTATAATGGAACGTGATTACGTTGATGCATCTAATGGTGCTCTTCGCAATGCAATTTCTGCATCCGCTGTCCCTTCAATCCGCTTGCTCAGGATTCGATACGCAGCCCGCTGAAGGTGGCAGCACCAATACAAACACACGGCAAAAGGAATGACGTCGTTTTCCGAGGATACTGTCGGATGGTATCCGGTGTGCTATACGGAACACTCGCCCCCTTTAGACAGACGTTAATTTTATTTTTTTAATTAATTTCACCTAGCTGGAAAGCGTAATTGGTTGTCAGCGGGTATAGAGCTTCGGTGACGGTCGACACACCGGTTTGCAGAGCGGGTGACTTCACCGTTAAAGCCCTGCACCTTGCGAGATGATGTGCGTCTTCGATGTGGTGGAATGGAGATTTTAATTTGCAACAGGTCGTCCGTCATTTCCTGCTCGTTCGATTTATGAGTCCCGACAAGGGCGAGGACTTCGGCAAACCGATTGCAAGGGATGCGGAAAAGGATCTCCCGGGTTGGAGTCGTCCTTAGCGGGAGTTCCTGCCCCTAGGTGGATGAGGTAAATTCAATTACCTTACGTGCGCGCAGCTCCATACGAATGTGTGCGCTCGGGCACACGGTAATGATTTTCTCCACCGCAACACGTAAACTATGGTGAAGGATTTTATCATCATTCATTTACGGTTTAAATTGGGAAGCGGGTGTGTAGCGTAACATGGTTTCCACTGTTCCCTAAGCCCCCTTAAGAATGGTTGATTATTGAGCCTGACACTTGCTGAGCGTGTGCTGGATCTCGTTAAGGTATTAAAATGACATTGGAATGGCGGTGATTAACGGCGATTGTGAGGTATTTTCTACAATGCGCACTAGTGCACTGACACTATGTTTTAAATGGAAAAGATTTTAATTTTTTTAAAATTTTGGTCAATTTTATGTAAATAATAACATATTGAGGATCTAAAGAATTTTGCTTATATAACTCGAAAAAATAAAAAGTTTAGTTTTATTCATTAAATTTATTTTACATTCGACATTTAAAAACAATTATTTAAAATAAAATAAAAAATAAATTCCTTGTTGATTAAATTGATATAAAAATCAATAAATTATTTGTGTTACCTTGCTAAGTGCCTTTACTTCGTTCCATTGAGATGATTTCTAGTTGGCAATCTGTTTGAAAACAATTTGCGTATTCCTTCTCAACGGATGATTACGTCCTAGTGCCTTGAGCAGCGAGATAACTTCATGACCCACGATCCACCGATCACGACCGTGGCTTTTCGGTTATTTGTGCGTTTGTGTTCTAAAACACTAAAACCAACCACACATTCCAGCACCGTTCGGCATGGCGTCGTAGTTTGAGGTCTTAAACTAACATTCTATCAACGCCCTCCACGGCGCATAACCTCCAAGGCAGATCCCGAACCCGACCGATCTCTTCCGGATCATCTCCCATGCTTATCAGTCGAAACAAGCGCCAACGTTCGATTGTAAAGTAACGAAGCGGTACTTTGTGAACCACTGGTATAATGCCATCATCTAGCAGCAGATAAGACAAAGCGGCAAAAGGCAGCTGAAAACCGCACAAAAACCTCGAGCTCAAACCCTATTGCGCCCCAGGCGGCGGGGGAGATTGAGAAGAATTCTTCACCGTACCGATGGATCGCTCCGTTTTGTTGCATGTAGTGAAGTTTTGCTGGTATTTGTTTTACACCAGCATCACACCACCAGCGGCACAACCCGTCGACAATTACGTTGAAATGAAACGTTCGTTTGTGGAGCATGAGGAACACACGACGGCAAAGGAAAGCGTTTTGACGCTAGATTAAATGGTAATAAATAAAATTCAAGCGACGTTTGGAGATGATTACAGTTGCGGTTCCGTCGCATTGTGGCTTTATTTAACATCAGATATCAAGTGCAGTACTGCAGCGAGCAGCTGTTTTCTGTGGACTTTGGGTGAATGGTTAAACTGCGTGTTCAACACTCTTGTAAGATGAATTTAAGGTGGAGAAATTGGATAGAAAAATGACATCTAAACATCTGTTGAATTTTTATTGCTTGAAGTGTCTTTTTTCGGGTTTATATTATGAGCCAGCTTGACTAAAATGTCTTGTATTTTTGTAACATTTAACAAGAAAAGAGCTTTGATTAACATTCTTTGCATACAAAGCGTATATTTACGACTGTAATGATTCGTTCTGTAACTCCCCTTAAACTCAGCCTAAAAATAGGCTTATTTTTCTCTAAGCCACAACGAACAATTCGAAAATGTCGAAAGTGCAATGGAGGGAATACCTTTCGCTCGTGCTTTGTGTAAAGATGGTTCCAACCTTTCCTTTGTTGTTCGGTAGCGCGGAACCACCATCGTATGTGGTTACTCCCTTTCCTTTGGGGAGACTTATTTTTGCCAAAGACTCCCCTCACACACACGCACATGTGTTTGAGGATGTTTCGAGTCGAGGTGAAAATATAATTCACAGCCTGACTTTGGTGAAGATTAGATGACAGACAGAGAGTAGTTGGCGTAAATGCTCACAGGAAGCATTTTGCGAGGGGGCGAGCATTTGTGTATTATCCTTTTCCGTTTTTTCCCACATTTTCCCCGTCTATACTTCGGTGCGGTCCCTTTACGGATGCACATTATATTGTTCGGTAGACTTTGTGATGTACCCACGGGTATGGGAAAAGCTCATTTTCAACCGAACAATCTCGCAGTGGGAGCTTCGTAGAATCAACCATCAGTACGGAGGGAGGGAGAGAAAAAAAACCACACAATGTTTTGTGTATGCTTTTGTTTCATTTGTTCCGAGAAACGACCAAATGGTAGGCGTTTTGGGTGGATGGGAATCAAAATGGGATGACGTTTGAATGTCGTACCATTCCGAGTACTTATTTGGCCCTTGTCCTGACTTTTTACTTAGCGATGAGCTTCTGTTTTATTTTTTCGTTGTTTCTATTCGACATACCCATTACCCGGGTATATGTTTTTGTTTGTTTCTTTGCCGCCCTTAACGAGAAGCCTTCCCATTTTTTGCGGGTTTGGGGGAAAAAAATCTACTTGTCATAAAACGTCATTACGTAGCTCGGTGGAAAACATTCTCCCACTTACGCGTTCCTCCCACATTTTCGCAATTCCATCTCGTACAGAACTGCGAGGTGCAGCTGGCCGCCGAAATCGAGGTGTTGAAGAGTGCGCTGGCCGACAAGCACTCGCAGCTGCTGGCAATGGAAAGTGCCTGTCTGCAGGAGAGTGACCGGCAGGTCGAGCTGGAGGATAGCATCATCGCCTGGCAGGACAAGTACGAGCGGCTGTACGAGTCGCACAAGCGCGTCCAAAAGCTGAACCAAAACCTGGAGGACAAGCTGCTGAAGCTGGTCGATCGTAACTCGGGCGAACGTGCGCAGCTGACGAGCGATGTGGCGACGCTGAGCGTTCGGTTGGCCCAGGCCAACTACAACATCCAGAGCTTGAAGCGGGAAATTGTAAGTATGAGTATGAGTGTAAAATTTATAAAAATTTATTGAATAATTGAAATATAGTATTTAATGACTTTTAATAATTTTAGTAAATATTTTTAATTTATATTTTTTAAAAGCAACAAAAAACAAATTTTTATGTATTTTTAAGACCATAAATATTATTTAATGATTGCGAAATTGAATTGTTTTTTTTTCTCATACTAATATTAATGTTTCAAAAATTGCTAATGCGCCGATGGAGGCGCCCATTACTTTGTATCACGAGCCACGTTCACACCTAATCATGTCATCTAAAGCATCCGTGATCGTGGCATGATAATGCGCGACACATTTTTACACTCTATCAACACAATCTCAGTTGGTTGCATGGATGGTTTTTAATATGTGATAAATTTATTAACAGTTTCATCAAGATCTAGAACTCAGATAAATAGCATTTTCGTGCCTTTTCTCCTTCGAACAGGCAATGATTCCATTGTGGATGCTATCCAGCAAAGAAACATCCTCCTCGAAACTGCTCCACTGCAAACGCTTTTCCGCAACAGAATTGTACTTAACTCATGCCATGGTACTCACCGTGTTCGGTCTGACCTCAATCTGCAGCTCCGGACGAAATGAACATGATTCGATTAGTAACACTGTTCATGCTCTTGATTTTTCCCTCCACGTTCGTACATTATTTTTCTGTACTGATTCCGTACGGCTACCGGAGCCTTCTGGTCGCCAGCAAGCGATGGAAATCGAATTGGCTCGGCCCTGCAAGAACGAGCCATTTTATCGAGGTTTGTTGCCGAGATTCACTGGCGATGCTCCAGGCCTGTCCGAAAAACGGGGGTTTCCGCTGAACTTGAACCGGAAAGTTTTGTTGCTGGAATTGGATGAAATACGTCCGATGAGTCAGTTTTCGGGGGCGCCAACGACAATGAAACCGAATTTGGACCGTGTCCGATAGATGTGTTACTCTTGTGCTAGGGTCAGATGGTTGAGAATCAGGGGAAAGGAATGGGGAGTGGTACCGTTTTTCGTAGAATATTGAAGGACATTGTGGTGACGATGATGATGTGGATGGCGCTGATGTCACCGAGCAGTAGATGCAAATGGGATGGCGAAAAGGAGAGCAAAAAAAACTTCAATTGAAGCATGTTAATAAGAATTGTCACGTGATTGGATTTGCCGCAAATCGGATATACGCTGTATGTGACATCTTAAGCTCATGTCATGTTCAAGAATAGTCTCTCGTCTGTGTTGTTCGAGGCAAATGAGCTTTTTAGATAATTGTGAAACACAGGGTAATAATATCTTAGCGATTTGGAACAAAACAGTTTATTTCTATTTAGGATTTATATTTAAAAAAATAAGAAAATCTTTTATTATATATTTCGGTATTTTTCAAATGAGTGATAGCTTAATATTGAATGATTTCTTTCGGTTAATATAATTTCTTTAACCTCGAATACCTTTACAATACAATAAAGTGAATAGAAAAAAGAACACGCTTTACATGTCGCCTTATCCTGCCCTTGTCTCATCGGTTTCATGGTCCATTGAAGATGCAAAATCAAAATGTCTTCATCCTGTCAGAAAAGTACAACCTTCAATTCAACATCCCTGTTCGATTCCAGTTCCGTCACCTCCGGAGCACAGTTCAGTTTTATGCCGTTGTATTGATTTTTATTGATTATAAAACCAACACACAACCTGTTGGTTTGGATGAAGTATTGATCCAGTTTTTGCACCCCTTGAAAGCAAAAAAAACCCACCCCTATCGGTATTGAGGAGGGAAATGTATCTCATACAAAGTCGGTCTGCCATTTTATTCCATCGCACACGGTGTATTCACAGCCTCCGTTTCTCAGCGTTGTCGAATGGTTGTTGTTTGATCAGAGGGTTTTCCATATTTTCCACTTGCACGACCGTTGGGTTGGGGAATTTGGCCAGAAATAGGGCACCGCGGTTGAGTTCATCTCTGTGTTCGCTCGGTTTTGCAATAACGAAAAAACGGGTCGTTTGTCTTGTAAGGGGGTGCTGATGCTGTGGTGAATAGCACGTTGAGATTGATTTATTGAACAGAGCACAGAGAGGGATATGAAGACCGTGTACGTGTCCGTACCATTTTCACCATGGCTAGATACTAGAAATATTTTCTATTCGTATAATTATATTAGAGTAATTCTATATAATTTTCCTACTATTAGTTCTTAATTTAAAAAAAAAATTGTAGAAAATATAGATTTGTTTCATAAAGGTCTTTTCAGTATGTCTCAACTTGTCCTCTAGCCAATACCTGTAGAGGTGTTTGTATTTCACTGTCCCCCTGCCAATAAATGGGGCTTAAGGGGATCTCATCAAAACATCGAAATATCGAATAAAACTCAAGCTCAACCATACGAACGTAACACGCGAATAAGCGCCTGTTATCGCCCAATGCCACAGTAATTGTCTTCGGGATGGTAAGGAAATCGTTGCCCCCCAAAAAACGACAATCCGTTGGTCCACTGAAGCAGAATAAGTGTCGCCGACCTTTCGTCCCTATGCTTCAGTGAGCCGAGAAATTGGACTCGTTCCCGGGAAAGCCCGGGAAGAAAAACAACACCCGATACAGTGCACGGGAAGCGGCTGCCGGATGGCGTTGTCGTACCGGTTGCACCGCGCTAGCGCAGGGTGCCGGCAATCAAAGTTTGTTGGATATGCTATTTGCACGAAGGCATCCGTTTTCCGTAAATCCACGGTAACATACACCAGACGGTTTCGATCGGACGCATGGGTAACGAGCAAAGTTGTCATCCGTATTGAAAGGTGCAAAAATATAATGCCATATATGCGCCTTTTCACCACCGTGTATCGATGATTTGCTCAAGAAGGTGGAACCGCCCTGCTTTGGGTTGTCTTTTGACAAAGGGAAACCGACCGATACGGGGATGGACCGTTCGCCATTTTCCATCCACTTCTAGCCAAGGAGTGTACGATTTTTCCGAGTGCAAATCTTACGAACCGATCAGTGTAAGATTTTGGTTTTGTAGGAACAGGACTTAAAAGAGTCCACTTAAAAATGGTCACACCATTTACGGTTGTGCCACATCAATCGGTTATCGGTTTGTGCCCTTCGCCTTCTTCCAAAAGCGGTTTATAAAGAAAATTCCGTACACTCAGCGGTTTTACGCGTATGAAAATGCAGCTGTTCCGGATATATACCCGACGTCAGTTACAATTACTTTGCCTCTTTTTTTTTTGAAAGGTTCTACTACAGGGCGCAACTTTCGAGAGGAAACAAAATATGCTGATGTTGAAAAGTGAAGGACGAAAAATAAAAGGAGGATAACTATACGAGCTGGAAAGTAGCAAATCATTACAACAAAATGATCACTTTGCAAACTCGGCAGTGAATAAAGAATGGGGTTTGGTTAAAAGGCAAAAAAAGCCGGAAACTCCCGATTCATGTTTTAAATCCTCTTGACCTGAAAAATAAAGTTTCGGGACGGGTAGCAGACCGTAGCGGTAATGGTTGGGCTGGGAAAACTTGAACCATGAAGCAGTATATACACGATGGCCGATTAAAATAGCAACTTAGAATGATTAATGAAATAAGTACTTTTTATACGTAGACATTGATTTTTTGAGTGTGACACGATATTATTCTTTATTTTTGTAATGAGTAATTCGGATACCAAGATAAGGAGTTGATTAAAGAACTAAAAGACGATATTCAACCCTGGCAAAGTTTTATTTTTTACTTTTATTTAAACTTTAATTTTCATAACCTTGTTTATAAGCAAGAAATTGAAATACTCACTTTAAGTCCTAAGTATTATTTTTTCCCATGAATAATCTTGAGAAATTGAGATTCTCATTTTAAGTCCTAAGTATTATTTTTTCCCATGAATAATCTTCAATTTTCACGCAATTTACGCAATCATCTTGAAATCTCAATACAACAGAAGAAAACTTCCCATCCGACCTTGTAAGACCATCTTTTAACCGGTCCCAAAAGATGTTGTTTATGAAATTTCGGTGTTAAAAATGCAACTCTTTCTAACAGCTCCAATCCATTGACTTCAATTTCGGCAAAGAACCCGAGGAAAAACAAAAACCCCACGCGTGCCTGGCTGAATATTGCCCGCGAGTGAGTGACTCAGTAGAAATACATCGCTTCAAACCGCTCACATCAAGTTATGTTTTCCCTTTGGTGAGGTGATAATCCGTTTCGGTTCCAAGCTGAGATGTGAAATTGTTTTCTTCGGTCTGTGTTTTTTGCTTTTTTCTTACCGTCTCGGACATGGGAAAGTTGGACGACACGATGATCCGTTTCCGTGTTTTACGAACGGTTGCCGGTTACGCGTTATCCGTTTTTGCCGAGCGGGTGGTGATAATACCATATCCCTGGCATCGTTTACATTACGCCGGTAATACCATCTGATTGCGTCGGATAGAGAATAAAGCGAATGTTGCCATTCGGATACCGTGCGCCCTGACGAGCGGCCACTCGATGGATTACGTCTATTTTGCTTATTACTTTGTTCGGGTGCTTCAAAGGATTACGCGCCCCAAAGTCCCTTTGGAATGATGGTAACCGTGCGTGGATAAACCTCTCCGTGGCTGTGTCGGAGCTGGTGAACGGGTTTCCGGCGAAAGAAGTGTTTAACCTTTGTACCGTAGCTGGATGCAATGGAAGGCACACTGGTATCACCGCATTTGCCGTACCAATTGTTGGAACAGATCGTTATGATCCTTGGAAAATGTAAGATGGAACGATTAGAGATGACAGGTGGCGGTGGACTTTATAAGAGCTACGGCAAAGTACGGTGTTAACTTGCCGTGACGATATCTAACCAAATCTTCTCCATTCCGTTGTTTGAATAACCTGTGTAGAACTCAAGTGTAGAGTAGAGATGAGAATAACGACTCTTTTCAGTGAGTCAACTCAGAGTGAATGAGTCGGTATAAGGAGTCAGCTCGTTTATCGACTCATTTCGGAGTCATAAAAAACCCCGGTTCGGTCATTTTACTCACTCATGAGTGTAAGCATGTAGCCGTGGTGAGTCGAGTTGCTAAAAGAGTAAATACGTGAGTTGAAACGAAAATGAGTTGAAACAAAAATGAGTTGAAACGAAAATTAGTTGAAACAAAAATGAGTTGAAACCAATCGTTTGATATACATGAGTTGAAACAGAAAACATGTGTACCATACCCAAACTAGCAAAATGAATATACTCATGAGTGAGTAGGATAATAAATATCCGAATAAGTATCCCGTTTCATGTCAATGTCGATCAGTCTAGCCCGCTTGTTCGCTTATGCATGTTTGATAGTTAGGCAGAGCGAGAAGTATATTCATTTGGCTAGTTTGGGTATTGTACACATGTATTGCGTTTCAACTCATGTGTATCAAACATTTCATTTCAACTCGTTTTTGTTTCAACTCATTTTCGTTTCAACTCATTTTTGTTTCAACTCATTTTTGTTTCAACTCATTTTCGTTTCAATTCATTTTTGTTTCAACTCATTTTCGTTTCAACTCACGTATTTACTCTTTTAGCAACTCGACTCACCACGGCTACATGTTTACACTCATGAGTGAGTAAGTGAAAAAAGAGTCGCTAAAACTCATCGTGATGAGTGAACGAAACTCGTTCACTACAACGTTTCAAATCACTATCTCACTCTTACTCACTTTGCACATCTCTAGTGTAGAGATTAGCTGGGCTAATACTTATTTGTTTTTTTTTGTGGGTCATTTATTTTATACTTTTTATTTCCTTCATCATTCGTTTACAGTCCATTACTGGATGTAATTCAGCTGTTGTGCAGTTGGACAGATTTTCATTACTTGTGTAATTAACCGTCAGCCGTCCGGAACAATCTGTTGGTAGGGAAAGAAGCAATTGATTTTTTTCGTCTAAAGAAATAGCATAATTTCAGTAACAATCGTTGCTTTAAAGTTTGTCGTAAAGTGCGAACCCCAAGAAATTAAATTAAAAAATTTAATTTAAACCAATCTCTGTATCTCTGTTTTCCATATAATTCCATTGGCACTATCAGTTTTGTAAAAGTCTTTTATAAATATTTAGAGTATTCGTTTGTATACATTTAACTGAATATATGCGCAAACAGTTAGAAAAAGATTTAAAGCTCTTCTCACCTCAATGACTTTACGATGGATTGAATCATGGGTAAACCCGCCTGAAGGTATGCAATATGAGTTATTTATTACATCGTTTCTCACGCAATGAAGATTAGGAGATTGGCAAATTTATAATTATTTTAATATTATTTATTCTTTTTTTTTCAATTTAAAGCATTATTTGAGTGAAAAGAAATTTATTGCAACATATTCGCATTAAAATATAGCAAATTTATAAATTTTGCTAAATTGCCCAAAAAAATGGTAAGGGGTAAGCCTTATGAAATTTTCAAGTTGAAATTTTTTTTAAATTTTTTTTCTTATTTTTTACTCTTTTTTCAACTCAAAGCATTATTTGTGTGAAACTTATTGCAATATACTCGCATTAAAATATAAAAATTTATAAATTTTGCTAAATTGCTCAAAAAATGCTAAGGCTATTTGGCAAATTTATAAAAAAATTTTTGGGAAATGTCCACGAGATGAGATTTTTTTGACACCCAAGCGATCTCATTTTTGAATTTGTATTTGTTTACCTTGTTGCTTGCCAGCAAAATCGAGCTATCCAGGCCGCCATTACAGAAAATTGTCGTGGCGTCAAGTCGCGCTTCGAATGCACATATAGCGACTTTTTGCAATTTTTAATATGGAGTTTCCCAAATTTTTTCTAAATCGCAAACGTGACAATTGCTCGTCAAATAGCTTATGAGTTAAAAAAATGCTTATGGAAAAAAGTGCTTTAAACATTTTTTGCCATTACCATCATTGTATGTATTTAATGTTTTTATTCAAAAAAATAATAACCTCAGAACCATTTCGCAACTGCAACGATATGATTGCCATAGATACCACTCACGAAGCCCATCATTTATGCTACCAGAAGTCGTAATGTACTGTAATGCTATACTTCTACACTAGTGCCCTTCTCAGTTCGAATTCCGGCGTCGCGCTTGGGCCACTGTTGGGCCACCAACATCAGCACTGTGTACTGATGTACATAATTAAATTTTTCCATTCCTTGTGCGCCATTGGCAAGCAACACACACAAAAAAAGGGATTCCTTCGTCGTCCAAAGAGCAGCTTCCTTTCGAGTTTGTTTGTCGCTGCTGCTTATAGTGGGGCGAAATATTTTTCCATTAATCTTCTTCCATCATTGTGATGGCAGAAGTGTAAGTTTCCCGTAAATCGCGAGGAGTGGCAAACATTACTTCACGATGGCGCACTGCCGGGATGTGGTGCCTGTGTTGCTGAGTGTTGCTGAGTGAAGATGTATGGATTTGCTGGATGCATGATAGGATTTTTTTCCATCTTCCTTACATTGCTCGAAGGGTTTCCAGTTATTCTTGAGGCTCATTCCCTTGCTCATTCGCTCAATGTGTGGCATTAGGGTGGAAAATATAAAAAAAATTATATAAATACATTCCTCTCAAGAGGGAGTGTACGTGTGCGGATAACATTGTGCATTGTGCAGTGTAGCAGATATTCAATCGGTATGGAACGCTTGTTGCCCCATGTACTAGGGTACACCGCTTGACGTTGTTTAGCACACATCATGTGAAGCAATTGAGTTGATTGATTACAAAATTTAATTGAAATTATTTATTAATAACTACTACAGCTACTTGTCATGATGATACCCCATGTCCAGTGGGTCAAATTATTTCCAAATTTTATTAAATAATTAATCTTAGCAATAGCAAATATTTTCTTTTGTAAAA
This sequence comes from Anopheles funestus, assembly GCF_943734845.2. Taxonomy (NCBI): domain Eukaryota; kingdom Metazoa; phylum Arthropoda; class Insecta; order Diptera; family Culicidae; genus Anopheles; species Anopheles funestus. Next base: position 3,384,577 of record NC_064599.1, read on the forward strand.
AGAAAACTGTGAGTAACTTTTAAACAAAATATTTTATGTAAAAACAATATTATCAAAGAGACAGGAAAAAATGAAGAAAAGATAAAAGAACAAAGGAAGAAAGAAAATCTGATGTTTCAAATAAAAAGTTGATTTTCGTGAAATAAAGGGCCTGTTAGTAATTGATTTTTCCCCCCCGTTCAAGAATGAATCGGAAAAACGATGCATAATTAAAATGTAAAAAAATCTGCTTCCCACCATCCACACCCGCCGTTCAGATTTTTTTTAATCTTTTAACTGTCAAAACTTCGTTCTATCAGTTCATCGCCTCATTGCAGCATGCAATCGATCGAACTCAGCGAGGTGTCTGTATACTATAGAGAAGAAAAAATCATACTAGAGATAATGGAATTCCCTTTAGATGATGGTTGAAAGGAATGAAAAAAGGCCAAAGGACTCGCATTAACGATCGCCAGCGAGGTCATGAACGCGAAACGTCGAAGAAGATGAACCACGAAACGAACGACCGCACGGAACGAATCAATCTTTTCCCACTTTGTACTTTGTTCCTCCGTAACACTGCGTTGGCACGAAATGAAATGTTACCCGTCACGTGGTGCCACAGAGCGCTTAGGTACAGATGGCTTCGACAAAACAGCTACTACACCAAGGGCTTCCGGAAATGGTTCCATTGCGGTTGATTGAGCCGGAGAGTGTCTGGCTGGCTCGTGCACTTACCGGAATCATACCCGTTGTGAGAGATTTTTTACTGTTCCCATCATCCGTCTAACGCCTTTTCTGTGTCTCGGGGTTTTTTTTATTGTAGGACCGCTACAAGACCGACATCAGTGTTGCGATACAATTGCTACAGTGTAAGCCGGACAGCTTCGTATCGCCTAAACTTTCCTCGGTAAGTTCGTTTGAGATATTTGTGAGAAAATGTTACAGCTTTACTATGCAATTTTGTTGTATGCGTGAGGTGTCAGAAAAAAGTACAAAGTATGTATAAGACAAATTAAAATACTTTGTACACTATGACAAGAGTAACATTCTTGCATTTTAAAAAATTATCCTATTTTTTTGTTGCAGCTTCCAATCGAAATTCAATCGAAAGTGGCGACGTACATGCGGCTCGACACGAACTCACACTCGGACTCGGAGGGTAGCACGAGCGGCGTTGGTATGGCCACCACCAACGCTTACCACGTGCTGCCAGCCTCCGACAGTCCACCACCCATCTGTCCCTTCCCTCCGACCGCCATGGTCTATTCCATGCGAGGACTTGGTAAGTGTTAGTAGCCGAGAAGTGTGTAGCGGTTGCATAGTTTTTGCCTTCCTCCAGATCCTGCTAAAGGGAACGCTTGCCCACCCAGAAACGTTATCCAAAAAAAAAAAACGCGAATTCGTTGGGATCCGTAGCTCTTCTGTTCTGCTGTGTGTTTGTGCATGTGCTTATTATCGATATTGTTTGCTTGGCACTTGCATGTCTGTTGTACATAAACCTGGCTTAGCCCAAACGGCGAACGCTCGGAAGCACTTTATTTTGCTTTTGTTTTGTAAATATACTTAATTTTTATATTTTTGCATTGCAGAAATTAGCTTCTTTTCTTTTCCTCTACCCAAATGCAAACCAATTTTGAAAAAAAAAATCATTAATGAATTAGATTTCTTTGCACATTTTGCTTTGCTTCCTTCGAGGCTTCAACGCCATCATTTAAAAAGTTCGTTTTCCGCGGCACTGACTTTAATTTTCCTCTCCTTACATATTTGCACTCGTGAACCTGATGCAAGTGGCGGCCCGCTTATTTATGCAGCAGCATTCAAACTACATTAATTTCCATTATCATCCGCTGGCATTTCTTTCGTATCCTTCGGCAATCTATGGGCGCTTTCAGCGCACCGTTCGTTGTATTTCTTCACCCCTGCTGCAGGGGTTTTCGACTTTATTTTTTGGGTTCTGAAAGCTTCAAAAATATGCGAAAAAGAGAAATTTGAGAAACTTTAAAAAAAAGCATGCATCTTGAGTACATCTTGAAAAGAATCGACAATTTATCCCAACTTTATCACTCATACTGAAAAACCCTGTAATCTGCGGGAAACAAAATTCCAACCCCCTTCTTTTTGATTTGCATTGAACGGGATACTTTTTTCTCCATTATGATGAAGTACACTACCATTCATTACAATGACCGGTTAGTGAGCTTTCCTTTGCGGTAATTAGTACTTCGAACTTTTAGCTTGAGTTTAAAGCGCCACTGTTTACCACCTCCCCCGGGCGCCAAATTCTCCAAAAAACATCTTTTGAAGTTTTGCACTATTCGCTATAAGTAGTAAAATACCCTGGTTTTTTGTTTTCACACTTTACAAAAAAAATGTGCAAGTGGCTGCCAACTCCACCCCAAAGTGTTAGGGTGGAACGGTTTTCGTAAAAGTTTTTCCCTTTTACTACATCAGCGTCATTGCAGCTTGCACAGCAGATGGTGACGAGCGCAGCACATGCATACATGCAGTAGAATACATTTGTTAGTCGAAACTATGTTTGCACTGCAGGTTGGAAATTATGCACAAAGTACACCACTTCCTTTTTCCCACTCAAACACACATAAAAAAACCCTTTTGTGTGTGCTTTTTTTTTGCTTTAGTTCCTAACGCTCGTAGTAGTAGTAGTTGCAGTTAAGTTTAAGCAGTAGTTAGTTAGTGGTGCATGTCTCCTAGCACGTAAAATTCACAGCAAAGGTGTTTGGTGATTCAGATTTGTTTTGCCGTGTGACTGCTGTAAGTGTCTTTTAGACACCGTAATGTGCTTCCATGTAAGTAAAAACACAACACTATCGTTAATTAGTGACGGCGCGTGGATGACAGCCAGTCCTCAAGGACCACTTGTACCGGAAGGAATGAACGTAACGTCACCGTGTTATTACCTTTCCCCTGTGTTCATTTTATTATTCAAAAGGAAGGGGAAAAAGGAAAAACTTACTTACATACTCTTATATCGTAAACAGTACAATGTTATCTCTTCTAATATTTCCACTAATTTCCACTAATTTCCACTAACTTGGTTCATCTGCATTCACCTCTACATACATTAAAAAGAAAACGGCAACGGGAACTGTTCTTAATTGCATTGCAATTTCTTTCTCCCATTTTGGAACGCGCTCGTCTACATCACTTAACCTAAAGTTCTAAAAGGTGCGTCTAATGGTGTGATTTTTTTTTCCTCATTCTGCCACACTAACGACATCAACGGGCGCGCGCGCGGTCTAAATAATCATAACCTCACTCACGTGCGTTCTCTTGAGATGAAATGAAAAATGTAAATAGCGGAACCCTTTTTTTCGCTTTTAGCTTATGCGACCGCATCGGATCATCTCGTCTCGGCCTGGGCGGTTTTTCTAATGATCCTTACGGCCGTTTGAAAGTGTGTGTGTGCTTGTGACTGTGTGGAAAAAAACGGCAATAAAGCAAACCACGGCCTTACTACACTAATGGCTTTCTCCCCCCGGTTCGGTGTAATGGGCGAAACAAGATGAAACTCCATGGTCGTTTATTGAATGGGATAAGCAACCGAAAAAAACACGATTTTCCCAGATTGTGGGAAATCAAATGGCTGGACGAACGGACGAATATCGTTTACCCATTATCATAATTTCGTTTTAATCAAATCAAACCGATGGGACCGGTGTATAATGGCTCCGAGTGGTGAGTGAGCCATTTTAAGTGAAAATGAATCCAAAAAGTGTTTGTCGAGTTGGGTTCGGGAGTGTGTTTGCGAAGGTTCGCAAAAACCCCCCGTTCGACATCTGATGCTCTCTGTGTGAGTTTAAACTATTTGCACAAAGTTTGAATTTGAAACCTTCCCCATCTTGGGGTCGTCCATATTCAACTCTCCCTTTCCCGGGAGTTTACCCTTCATCCAATGCGAGAGTTATAGTTTTGACGCAAAGACAAACAAAGCTGTGAACTGTTGCCAAAAGTTGCGCTCGAAGTTTAAAGGTAATCAGCGTTGATTATGCAAAACCTCAACCAACCTTAAGAGGCCCCGGAAACCTGGGTCTGGCTTAACATAATCACACCGGTGCACTCACTGCATGATAGGCTCCAATTTCCAAACCCGGAGTTATGGAGACGTCGTTCGAAACAAAATTTGCCGGCAAAGCGTGTAAACACTGCGTGAAGAGAAAAGCTCTCGCTTACTCACTTTTCCGATGCTGATCGCGATCATTGTGGTGTTAGTAAGGGGGGCGGGGAGGATTAGGATGGGAAAGGAGGGGAAGAGGACAAAACAAAAGCTTCCACACTGTCAGGCGCAGATGGTAGGGATAAATTATTAGCTAGACTGTCATCAACAATCACTCCGGATTTATATCCCATCGGTGCTAAGGCGCACGGTTATCACACGGGAAGGCAAAACCGACTGCGATGAAGTTGGTTTCGTTGGCTTGCGTGAAAATGGTACTACTAAATTGACATTATTTATTTAAGATCCCGAAGCATTCCGGCACCAAGGCACGCGAAAGATAAGAACGGGAGTGTGAGTGAGAGTAAGAATGAGCCTTTTGTTGCTAAATTTCGTGTGCAGAGTCCTTGTCTGTGCTTAATTTATGCTGGCCGGAGAAATGCTACCAAACATTACCATAAACACCCCGAGTGGTGCCCGCTAGCGCCCTCCATCGTCGCCGCTCTGGAGCATTCGGTGGCAAGGAATTCTAGGACCTTCTCCTCCGCCCCAGGAAAAGGTACAACCGCTTGGGTGTAATGTACGGTGTGCGCCAATTTATCGGTTCCTGTCTAGTGGTGTGTTTCACTTTCCTTCCTGTTGAATTCGGATTAGGAGGTGGAAAATACAGAACAGGTCAGACAACTCCGCGAGGGGAACTGAATGTCGGGTTTCCTGTTCTAAAACCGTTTACAGAGCTGGAACTTGCGTGCTTTTTCTGTTTTGCTGTCGTATAGGGGCTCGTGCGGCTTTAAGCTTTGTTTGTGTGTTAGTTTTTCGTTCTCTTCCATCACCTATAAAATCGCTTCGTGGTGTGTTTTCGCGTGCCAAAGCCAAACACGGCGCTGAAACACACGGACTCCGCTCGCACAGTACGCTCAACGTTAACCGATCGAATAAACCGAATGGGGTTTTTTGTGTGTATTTATAGAAGGATATATTTCCTTAACTTAGAACGTCAAATACCTTTCCCCCCCCTCAAACGCTGGGGGAGGTGCCCCAATCCCACTCCCTTCCTTTCCCTTCCTTGCAAAGGCTTTTAAGCGCCGGATCCATCATCCATGCTGGGGTTAGTTTGGCTTTCGTTCGTTTAGGCAAGCATAAATCCACCCCTCGAACGCTCCGTTCTACTGGTGGAAACGTGCATTGCATGCAATATATAGCAAGCACCAGCAGTTGCAAAAAAGAAAGAAAGAAAAGCAAAAACAAAAAAACAGGTACAACTAAACAAAAAAAAGAGCGAATAGCTCCCATTGCCGAGGGGTTTTCGAGCTTGGATAAATCAATACTTTCCCCTCCGGTAGGGCGGACCCTCGTAGCTGTCGCGTATCGCTTTGGGTTTGTATCAATTTTTGCCCCATGCTTTTGCTGCTAAGCGAAGTGGAGTAAAATGTTTCATTAGTTTCCATCCGAATGCACACGGGTGCGGTAGGACTTTTTTTTTGGGGGAATATGGACGAAGTTCTCGGTCAAAGGTTGTGGAGCGAAAACGTGGGTTAAATGTTTTCGTTTTATCCATCGAGCGGTCAGTGTAGCAGTTTTTGTTGTTATTTCCGGTCCTTTTAGCAAATGTACGTTACGTAGGCAAGCATCAGCCACACACACACACACACGAACGGTAAGCGGTAGTTGTTCGAATCCCTGTAATCCCTATAGCATTTCCCTTATTGCACGGCTTGACTGCACGTTAATCTAAGCGTTTTCGTGGTGTATCAGTTTTATTGTAATAAAACGCAATATTGTAGCAATAGTGAGAGGCATTTTGCCTTTTTTGGGAGTGATGATAATATTAGTTTAGTTTTTCACTTCCATTTCGATCGATTAAACTTGATAAAATGGGGAGAGGAACCGATTATTTCAACCATTTTGCACACAAAACTAGCTTTATTTCTTGCCGATACTAACAACTTCAATCCTTGGCTGTGATTATATAGTATAAACTAATTTATTTTTCTCTCTTTCTACTGTCTTCTCCAAACGATAAATTACGTCCAATCTAGACGGTAATCAGGACATACAGACGAACGGTAAGCAGAGCGCAGGCAGGGAATCAACCGCACAACAGGAAGCCACACTAGTCGTACCGCTGGGTGGTAGCGCGACAGCCAACTCGACCGACAATCTGCTCGGGGACAGCCGTTCGATGGCGCCACCGAACGGCCAGAACGTTGTGTCACCGTCCGTGATGGCCAAGTTCCTGGAGGATGAGCTAAAGTCGAGCGACGCACTGCTCGGCACACCGATCAAACACTGTGATACGTGCGTGTGCACACACGGCCACGGTATGGCCGGTACGGCCGAAACCCGCCTGCACGAGTCCGGCACGCTGCTGCTGGCCGATCTGCTCGGCAGCGAGCAAAAGTACTACAGTGTCGCCACGCAAACGCTCATCAAGGGTGAAGCGAACAATACGCTCTGCCTGCGGTGCAGCAGCAACCTGAACTCACCGTCCCACAACAACAGCCCGTACATGATGAAGCTGATCAAGTCGAGTGACAGCGTCATCTCGGAGACGAAAAGCAGCGTGTCCGACTACCTAACCACACCGGACAAGGTGTCACCGACCGGGGGTGGTGTTCCGAATGGAGACGGTCCGGGTGGTACGAATGGTGGGACCGCCCTATCAAACTGTGATATCGGTCCCGGCGGTGATGGCGATACGTCCGAACCGCTCGCACTGTTGGTGTCCACAAAGAAGGACGACCTGATGGTTAATCCCATACTCGGGCACCATCGAATTGCGGCCGATCGAACCGCTTCACTCACATCGAACGCAGCGGATCAACATCACAACCATCAGCCACAGCAACAGCAACACAATAAGCTTGTGGCAAAGCTACCAACTTCCCAGCAGCCTGCGAAAAAGCTGGGCCTTCCCGGGGACAACACCTTCAAGCCGGCTAAACCACCGGTTTGTGGTGGTGTCGGTGCCGGACAGATGACTCCCCAGCTTAACCGTTCCGAACCGTCGTCGGCTGGACAGCAGCTAAAGTTTTCGCACGATTCACCATCGTACATCATCAAGGATACGGATCAGATGAGCGGAAGCCATGCCACTCCGATCTCGTCCACCGGGAATGGAGCGTTGGGACAGACGGGAAAGTATGGAACATCGGCAAACGGTAGTGTGGGTAGCGGGTTGTACCATACGGTCGGTAGCACTAACAGCTTGTGGAGCAGAACGAGCAGCAAGGATCCGGAGAAGGACGGTGCGAAGATGTTTGAAATCTTTAATCGAAATCTCATCAAAACCATCAAGGTGAGGAAGTCGTGCGCTGTTGAGGAGTCACTACTACGCAATTATTGTTTCGCGCCAAAATGTATGCAATCTGCAGAACATTTACAATTATGGTTACTTTATGATCGTTTCTGAAGATCATCAGATCGCCTACAACTTGTGGCGCATTTTACGAAATTTTTCCAGTTTTTATACCTTCATTTCCTATTAAACTAAAAGTTAATGAACAAATTAAGAAAATAAATTAATTTTACTCCTTCTCATTTTAGGCTGAAAATCCCAAAATGTCTGGTCCGCGTATCTGTGCGTTGCGGATACAGAACGGTTCGAGCAACATTCTGCTGGACAACCTGGTGGATGACAGTCTGGAAGGGCTTGACTCTAAACCGCCTACACCGGTGATGTACACGCGCCGTGCCAAGTTCCTGGACGAGGAGCTGCTGCTGGACGATGATCCTTCGATTGGATTGAACGGTGCCATCAAAACGACAAATCTGCCGACGGCTACGTCTTCCGCCGATTCCATACCGCCGGCAGGATTCAACAAAACGATGGTCACACCAAACAAAACGGCCATGACGGGAGGAGCTGCCCAGGGGGCAGGTACTACTGGAGAGGTTGGAACAGATGGCCACGGAAATCTTATCAGTGGAACTATAAATCGGGTTGATGAAGGTGGTGGTGGTGGTGGTGTGGATGAGGATGGTGTAGGTCCTGGTGGTAACAAGCAGGTGTGTAATATGAGTACCACCACCTCACCACATTCGTCCGATCGGTTGTGTACGATCGGAGAGGAGGTTAGCAATCTGCTGATTAACACCAAGCTCGGTTCCGCGGCTTTGCCGAAACCACGGCTCGACATCAACGTTAACAAGCTGGACGGCATTGACGTGACGTCGAAGAAATCCTGCACCCAGTCCAGTTCGATCTCGAGCGAAATAGACATCCAGGAGAGTGCTATACTCCGCCGCCAGCAGTTGTCGCGGGTCGCCGAATGGGTGCAGAACAACTCCAAGCTCGGAAATGCCGAACCGCTGAGTAACACCGAATCGGACAATGAACCTACGGCAGGCCTTGCGATAACGGACAGCTTGAACAATAATGCCACCACGACCGGTGCTGCAAAGGCTTCCCTCAGAACATCCGTCCTCGGTGGCATCAGTACCAGCGGCGAAGGCAAACAGCAGCCACCCACGGCTAGTGATATGAAAGTGGCCCGCCATTTGCATTCCTACGGCTCAACGGTCGGTAGCAATCTGCTCAACAACAATGGCATCGGTACGGCCGGGTACGCCAGCACTTCCTTTGCTCAACACATCGGCACGAGCGCGTCCAAACTGGGCGGTGGCGTTAAGCATGGTTACAACAATAATCTCAGCAGTACGTTGTCCAGTACGGCCGGTCCATCCGTGCTCGATTACAACAGCAATTCAACTACCGTCTCCACTGGTGCTGGGCTCGGTGCAATCCGGAAGGGTGGTAGCACCATGCATCGGGACAGTGCGCTTACCGAGTGCCTCATGGACGAAGAGAGCCGACTGTCGGTGGAAGCCGACCCGGTCGATCCGGACGACGACAGTAGCAGTGTCGATCTGGCACAGATGGAGTACAACGTGAAGCAGTTTCTGCTAAAGCAGAACGAATGGTCAACGATGCACACACGCCGACAGTCACTGATTTCGTCGTCCGCTTCAAGTGTGAAGGGTCGCGGGGAGGACGCGGTGCGACCGGTGCGTGATCCTTGCAAGGGTCTATTTCCCGGCATGGCCGTTGCACAGCAGACGGCACCATACTCCACGTCCGGTGGTAACACGTACGGCAACAGTCACAAGTACCCGATCAATCCGCACCGAACGGAAACGAATCTGTAAGAAAAGACGGAGAGAAAAAAAAAACGAAGACAAAGCAAAACATAACCAACTCAATATGGGAGGAACACGCTCGCACAAAGATGCTGCTCCACCGCCGTGTGGGGATCAGAGCTTCGGATAGTTAATGGATACATATACCGAACGTTGCTTACAATTGTTGATCGCGTAGTCGCTAGGTAATGTAAACTGTAGAAAATGATAAAACCATACACACAGCGCTTCGTCCAGATCGGGCCCATTTCCCAATCCTTTCCCCCACGGACAGGGTGGGAATGGCTCGTTCTTGGTTCCGCGGCACAACATCGCGGTATTGAATTACCGCACACAAACACACGCTCTAGGGCTTAGTCGATAAAACGTAGTTTAGTGAGAAGGGGGATATGTGAAGGGAATCAAAGTGCTCATTTATGTTTAGGACTTTAATCGCCAAATTTCGCTGTAGTAAAATGTTCATACACGTTGCGTGTGCAGGCTTTGTCAGCAGGCAATCGCTACGAGAGCGTTGAGGGAAAAATGCTGATGAGCTGAGAAAAGTCCGAGCAACAAAAACAAAGAAAAAAATCCACAATTTTATTTTTATTTTAATATTTTTTTTCTTTTCTTAATCATAGATAAAAAAGGCTTATTTGATAACGTAAAGCACAAGCACATTTAGCATTTTATATTATGCTTTGTACAATTCAATTAACCAAAAAAAAAGATATCGATAGGGAAATGCGCCTCGTATATTTTTATAGTAACACTGTAACAACGGGACACGAAAGTCGCGTATTGTCTGCGTGTGCATCCTGGATAAGTTAATCAAAAAGGGAGAAGAAGAAGAGGAAGAAGAAACCCACGACAGAACTGCTAGTGATAGTGAAACATTAAAGAGGGAAAAGTTCGCCATAGAATAATTAATCAATTTATGATGCTTTCCTTAACCCACCATCGGTTTTTCTTTTTGTAAATCAAACTAAGTTCCTTCGGTAAAGTGTAGCGTTAGAAGTGACGAAAAGGATGTATTATCTGTTGGCTTAAAGTTAAGGGACACTCTGGGGACGGGTCCGTAGAAGAAAGGGGGAGTAGCCACGAGCTACAATGACACTAACCATGTAACCATGCCTTTTTTCCGGTAGATGAGAAAGCAGGAAAGTGAAGGATAGATAGAGGAAGGAAGGATATTTATTCGTACGCACACCTCTATATATATGCGGCAGGGGACATCGGACAGTTCGTTATATTCCCTAATAAAAGGAACAAATCACACCCCCTCCTTAAAACCAAAACAAAACACATATTTATACACAACACACCGTTACTAATAACCGTATACCCCATTTAGTGCAAATCAAGTACGGATGCGTCGTGGCTTGAGGAGTTCCTAGCTGATGTAAGCGATCAGTACTAAGCGCATAAAATTTTTACATTCTAACTCATTAAAAATGCAAGCAAAACCCCATCAATCCGTCTAGTGATGCTTTAGGAATCCAGTCCTGACATTTGTCCATATGTATGTATCAGAACCAGTGTGTTTGTGTGTGTGTGTAAATGAATGTTGGGAGAGAAAAAAAAACGGACGGGGGAAAGCAAAAAAGGCGCAGAACACTTACAACAAAACGAGGGGTTTTATCAGAACAATTCGCTTGCGTACGTTAACATTCATATCTAATCGCATTTATCAAACAGTTCGCTAGATGGACCGAATCGGATAAATGAACTCTCCCCAGTACCCCCCAGTAAATGCCGATACCGTGATAGTTGAGTTTTTACCTCCTGTTTTCATCAATTATAAAGGAAGCATTAATGCCTAAACAAGATTTATCCAACAAAAAAATGATGAAAAAGTAAAATGTCCCGATGAGAAAGTCGTGTCCATAGGAACCAATACGAACGGTACGGTACAAAAAACCAATCCACCAAACCCCTAGGCGCGGAATGAATATATTCGTTTTGATGGCTTCATGTGATATACAACCCGTAAATATTAGTAACAGAAAAACAAAAGAAAAAAAACTCGCTCCCTCCTTATGGCACACTATCCGATCTGATCAAAAACCCTTCAGCTTTGTTTCCCTGGCTCAAAGTATTCCCATTAATATATATAAATATGCTTCTGCGGTTTAGCTTTCGATTTTCCGTTCGCATTTAGTCACCGTTGGCTCCCGGTGACGGTGACTTACTTTAGATGTCTTTATTCTACAAACGTTACCTGCTTTCAGACCTCTAGTCTGCACTGGCGCGCATGCACTCTATGCTCAACACCTACCCTCGAAAAAAAAGGCACCAAGGGCTGTATATGGAGACAGAGAAAAATTCCCTCGCACGGAGGGCATGAGTGCTAACCATCCTACCATAAGAAGAAGAAAAAAATACTTAAACAAAACGCTTTAATTTAAGACGATCAACTTACTAATCGTATCGTATCTATTTACATGTAACGCCGTATAACGTATACCATCCGTCATCGATCGAAATACCCTTTCCGAATGAAATCAAAGCAATCCATCCCATTTTCTTCCCAGTGAAATCCTAATCGGGAGAAAAATGTCTCACTTCCCTCTCACTCATTACTCATCACTCACGCACCATGTATGCATGTCTTATCGTGTTCTTGTTGCGTTCGTTTTCGTGTTACATTCCTTTTCGGTTTTTGTTCCCATGCGCACTTTATCAGTTAAAATTCCGCACTGTACATCCGGTGGTGCAAAAGGGAAACCATAAAACATAAAAATTATTCCCAATTACGGCATCCCGCTGGTAGGCCTTCGGATCATGAGCTGTACGATACGCACTGCTATCATATTGTCCTTTCCATTGCGATGGATAACAAAGGATTCCAACGACCGATAAGAGAGGAACGGGAATGCTATCGTTTTATCTTTTTCTCTAGATTAGATGCATTATTCATCACTGATTTCGAACGTTCTCTACTTGTATATTCTTATGTTTTTTTAAAGACTATCTATATTATGTTCTTTATGCTTTACAATACCAATTCTAAACAAAATACCGATCCATTTCTTCCACTTGCAACTCATTTTCTAAATACTTTAAACAGTATAATGTATTAAGATTAGTTTTTTGTGGTATTTTCTATTAATGTTAATTGTTTCGATATAGTTACTGCAAAATCTAGCTCAACTTCCCTCTAATACTCAATGGGGACGTGCACAAACAACAACAGCAAGGAAAGTAAAAGCACAAACAAAAATAAAACTTAAAAAAAAACAATAGACAGCATGATGCTAGCCAAAATTTGACCTTTCTCCTTCTTATCATCCGGTTTCCATATTTTTTTTCTTTCCCTAAAAACATTCCTCTGCCCCTGTTTATCTTCCTTAAATACTTGCTATCAAATAAACAAAACGGAAAGAAGTGAAAAATGGAATGAAGAAAAAAAACATAACAGCAAACCAAAGCAAAAAATAATTATTAACTGACGTACCGATGATATTTTGTCCGTAAGGAAATGAATATGCTATTATTGCAAAACAAAAACCAGAAAATAAATGTGTTTCCAAAACTGATGTAATGCGGTGGTATTGATTTTTGGAGATAATTATTCGAAAATGGTTCCAACCAGTACATGGGAATAATGATTTAAAAAAATAAATATTATTGTCCCGAAAGTGAGTCACGATGGCAGTAAAGATATACTTTGGTTCTGGTGGGACCGTTGTCTGGTTGTCTATTTTGAACCGTTTAGTGTTGATCGGATATTTATTGATATAGATTCTGTATTGTATTAACTTAAGGTATCGAAGGATTCTTTTACCTTTTTATTTGTCGAATGAAGACTTAGAAGTAACTTAGAAAATTGACTTTTTACAACGATGACTTGCTCTACAGTTCCAGCTATTGAATGGTCCGTTTGAGTATGAACATGAAGATGTTGGCTGTTAATCCCGACTTTAAAAAACTTTTCTCAATTATATGGGAATTGTTTCCGTTTACACAACTGCCATAAAGGTATATATTGCTTCATAAAACATAAACAGCAATGAATTCTTTTTCATCATCAAATTCTATTTTCCCTTCCTACCATCTGACCTAATATGCCCCATTAGAAATGATGGAATGGTGTCATGTAATCGGTTAAATTATGTGCACTAACCTAAGCGTCTGGATCATTCTTTAGATAGTTAACATACTTCCTATCCATGCTGGTCCACGGGTCTCAGGTCTCAGTGAGTACAAAAATAAACACTACTGTCTATCAAACCCATCTAACCGTCCATCCAGGTACGGTGCAGAAAACTTGTTTGTCCAAGAATAAAAGTGCATCGACGACCTCATTTTGGGGCATCAGTCTATTACCTTCTGCTTCCTGACGTCTTCTTAGACGTGTCCCAGTTTGTTACCCCGTGAAGTGCATTCATGCCACGGAAACCTCTACGATGTTCCCGTTTTTTTTTCTTGCAAACCACCTCCTCAGCTAATGGACGACAGTTTGTGGCGATTAAAAATATAAGTTGCATAATTATAATCATCCAAGAGTGGTTACCAACCGGTCTGAGACCTAAGTCTGCCAAGATCACATACCAATTAGATCGAGCGAATTGCAGGGGGAATCATCTTTCTACCGGTCATTTATGATGCACTTTCTTGCTGTGTTGTGCAGTTTCCTTGCCTTCCCATGTGGTCGATTAATGAATATTTCATGTGGCCGAAACAATTTATTATGTGGCGCCATCAACGCGCCTGGTCGAGCCTCATTTGCCTCGTAACGTGACGCTGGGCAACGGATGAAGGGGTGAGAAGTAATGCTAATGGAAAAGGGGAGGTAAAACCATTGCAAGGTAAAGGCCAATAGGCACCAGGAGGGAGTGAGGGGAGGGCAAGTTGCATGTGTTTTGTTTTTCTTCACCGAAGCACGATTCAATCGCACTTTCTTTCGTTCACTCGGTCAAAGTCAAAATCGTGTCTTTCTCTCCTGCAAAGCCGCTCTGTGCGTGTTGATCGTACTTAATCATACTTGTATCATCTGTTGAAGCTTAATGTTTCAGAGCAAATCAAACTTAACCATTGTAGATTTTTTTTGACAGATATTTTTGACAGAAAAATAAAATTTAGATACATTTTCTTTTGAATTTTCACCATAAATTGGAATTTGAACAAAAACTTAGTAAACAATAGTTAAGAGCATAAAACGAGAAGCGTTTTATGCATCGTGCTTCACTTTTAACACGATGTTGACCGTGATTTTCGTGCAATTTGAAAGCCTCTTTCGTACGAAAGTGGGTTATCGTTCGTTCGTATCGATGGAACGTGGTTCGGTCGTTTCCGCCATTTGTCTGAGATGGAGTTTATGTTTTAGGTGAATCGTGATCGGAACTATACTGTACTACACAATCAAGTCCATCGAGCACCATTTTTATCTGTAACGTAGTGCAAGGAAGAAGACTTTCACGCTGTTCTTTTTTATTAAGTAAACAATCAACGATTTATTCTCGGTAAATAAAATAAAGAAAATTGAATATTTTCCACATCCATCTTTGAATGATTTGCGTGGTTAATTTGTTGACTGTCTCTAGAATAAACAAGCCCAATGGATTGAATCTCTCACTTACCTCTCTGGTCGGAATCTACGATCTTAACCTCAGCTTGTACATTTTTCTTCGGCCAGCATATTTCGCAAATGTATTATGACTTCTGGTTCCATGTTTTGCACACTTCTTAGATTCCTTACCAGAACCACACGCCCGTGGGTCATTCGCACCCTTGGAGTACGGCTGTTCGAGAACATCCAGCCCAGATTGGACGCATCGCACTGGTCGTATTTTACCACGGACTTGGGGGGATTAATTTATGCAAACGATTCGTGTAAATTATAATACGAACATGCGAACAGGGTTGCGCCCTACAAACCCCCCCGACCAGAGCGGAAAAGGGCATCGGCGAACACGGTGGCACGATATCATTTCACACGATGATTCGTCTACGAATTCTGCACCACCATCGCTTTGTAGGTTTTTCTGCCGATTGGGTGCTGGAATCGCCGGAAGGCATCGCACCAGCATTTGGGGCTGTTGACCCCAAACGGTACGGGTGCGAGTGAAGGAACGAATCCTTTTTTCCCGTGGTAGAATCGAATATGCTGGTTTTGCATGTGTCGCTGGTACACGCCCTCTCCCTCTGGTACAATATCTGATCTGGTCATATATATATTGGTTTGGTCGGTTTTGTGTGTGCCCTTTTCTTTCGATTTTCCTTCCATACGCTTTTTGCACCGAAGCAATACAATCCAAAGGCCACCGGAGACAATTTCGCTTACCGAGCAGAGTTGTAGCGATTTGTGTGAAGGGGGGTATATGTTTGGTTAATTCTTCGCCATCTTTTCGCGCATTAATTACGCGACCACAAGCTGCGTGATTAAGCGGCGGACGCACTAAAGTACCGCTCGTACCTTCATCCGAAAATGCGTCCGTTTTTTTTTTTGGGGGGGTATTCTTGGTGCGGCGAATCGCACGTTCGCAAATTCGTTCTTAATCACGTTCACCATTCAAACGCTAGTGCGCCGGATCCGGTGCAGCTTTCCATCATAAATAAACTTAATTAAGCAAACCGATGGGTCGTACCGCGGGACGATGTTCTTAACCGTGCTGATTGGTGACGCTTGGGCTTTAGCGTTCGATCGTTTGCTATATATAAATGTTTGGACGGAACAGGAAGATTTTGTGCGTTAGAATGAAAGGGTAAGTATTAGATTGATTTGCTTTATTGTTATTTACGAAGCTACAGAGCTACACAGGAAAAGCTAATTAAAGAGCGATGAGCCATTTTTAATCATTTACGACATCTTAAGTTTTAGCTTCTGATGCTGTTTAGTTTGGGGTTTGCATTGATTTATGACGATGAGGTAATAGGAGTCGATTATTTGCTTAACTTATTTATAAAAAAAAATATAAGTAAAGAAACAGATAGATAAGTAAACATAAATTACTTAAAAATTTTTTTTGTTAGACAGTATATTTTAATATTTTTATTATATATTTTCCTATATATTAAACATATTTTTAAGTTCTTTTAATGATAGCAATATTCTTAATTAATCAAAAATATATTTTTCTGGTATTTCTTAAATAAAGGAAAAAAAATGAAAAATGAGAAAAACCATTTGTCACCAAAGGAAATAATGATAAA
The DNA here is from genome assembly GCF_943734845.2 of Anopheles funestus. Taxonomy (NCBI): domain Eukaryota; kingdom Metazoa; phylum Arthropoda; class Insecta; order Diptera; family Culicidae; genus Anopheles; species Anopheles funestus. Next base: position 3,401,006 of record NC_064599.1, read on the forward strand.
ACTTTTTTTAATGCAATAAATGTCAATTAAGGGTCCACTGCAAGATCCATAACAGCCGTACCACCGCAAAGAACAATTAAAAAAAATCTTTAATAATAGCACAAATTCTTCTGCTGCTTCGTTCGCTTTCCGCATTTTTTTCTAGACTGGATCGAATTGAATCGTTAAGCAGATGGCAAACAAATAGTAAACAATGAATAAATAATTGCATTCTGATTTATAACCCACGCGCACTGGGCTGCCGTACCGAATGTTTCCTGGTTCGGGCAGCACGGACTTGTACGGTACAGTGCAAACTGGTCCACATCCACCGATGGACCGATTTCAATTTCACCCTACAAAGCACACCTCATTTATCAGCCTGTCCCTACCGGCTGGCTGTGATTCTTACGCTCTGTTCTGTTCTGCAATCAAAAACGCCTTGATTGGAAGCCATGCCATGCAGTGTACCGGATTCATGATTGATCATGACCTTTAACCGCAGTACCCAACCGCGGGGTCGGGATCCGGTCGGACCATTTCGAGCGGTGCGAAGAAATGAGCAGCTAAACGAGTGGAAGCAAAACATCATTTCTTGTACAAATGGAATGACACCTGTAGCATGGCACCGGACAACAATTGCCAATCGATCGCTACAAATTCCTCTTCACCTTCAGCCCGAGGTTTTTTTCGTTTTCCTCTCCCTCGTCTGCTGATGGTGCGCAGATGGTACGATGGACATGATTCTTGAACCTTCGGGTCCGTGGCGCGCACGTTCGATAGTCTGCACAAGATTATCGCTCGGCTAAATTGCGATGCATTAAAGAATGTCTTTCGCTTTTCACTCGCGGCCCGTTTCGAACAGGCGGTCACGTTGAATTCTCAATCAGTCCGCTGGGCCTCGTTGGTATGGGTTCCACGTTCCATCGCGGGTACCACGATCCGGGAACACTAGAGCTGTGCTGATCGGTGGCTCGTCATACTCTTTCTTCATATACTGGCTGTGTGCAGACTTACCATTCCAGCCCAAGCTTGTTCGACGTCAAAATCATGCCTTGCTGCAGGAAAGCGTGAATCAAGCAAAGGAGAAGATAAAAAAATGAAGAACAACATCAAATTGGATGCAATTTCAATGCGATCGACCCGTGCCTGGACATGATGTGTTTTGTGTGTGAGTTTGTGTGTGTCTGTGACGCGATGTGTACAATGACGCATTATGCTGCGACTACGGTTACGGAGCTACAGGAAGATCCCTCCATTTGCTTTCCTTTGTCGACTGGTGGCGAAAATAGACTTTACGGAAGAGAAGCTCAGACACATTCCTTTCGGTCGGAATACGATTGACCGAGTTCAATTAATCAAGTGCTGCAAATCATGGATCCACGCTGCAGAAGATGTTAACACTTGTAATTAAGCAAGAAATTATAGATAACAGATTTTCTGATAACATTGGCATCGCAGTAAAGAATTGGGTGCAAACGATCAAGGGATATAAGAGGATATTCAAGGTTGATCTAGAATTAGACGAAGGATATAACATAACCTCACCTCTTGAGATCTTCAGTTCTGAAATTGTAGTTGACAGAACGAGTGATTTCTGATGGCAGATTGTAGATATCTTATCTAATATATATTCGAGACCAAAAAATTGCAATCTGTAGCTTAAAGCCTAAGCCAGATATTCAGTCGCTCAGTTGCTCAATGTTAGATTTGTGTTCGAGAACTCAATTCCTTGACATATAGCAAGCGCCGCCTAAAAAGGAAGACTCTAAAGTCCTTCATGGCACTGTCAAGACTGTCCAATGGCAGGCTAAGACTGCCAACAACGAGATAGGAATTATAGTAACTCATAATAAGTCAATCGCCCCTAATCTTGACCCACACTCACTGAAGAGTTCTCGAACTTGCCGGCCCAATCTGCAATATTTCTACCGTCAATGCCAAGGTCATAAGAGATGCATACAAATTTCTTGCTGCACTTTTGATTACAATATCGCTATCGCGCACGATCGCCTCTCTACCTACCAACAGTTAACATCCAAGGAGAACAAAGTATTGACTCCACTTCATACTCCTTCAATCTCCCCACCAGAGAGTGGTGTTAATGCGTCGGGTAAACAACATCACCCGATACGAAGTTGTGGAGTAAAAGTTACATCCGGTGTGTGCTGAGTTCGAACCCAGCACCCTTTGTCGTGTGGGTGCGAATAAGGTGAACGTTACGCGGTGACGAGATACATAGATACATGGTCGAAATATTTATTTTATATATCGAGTTTCCAAAAAAAAAATTTGCTTTCGCTCTGAATGTTGAATTTCGCGTTACACACAATCACACTTTCCTTTTATGGTTTTACGGTGGTATGGCCGGTTGTTCGGTCGACGATTTTGGCCGCAATTTGACCTACATCCCCCGTGCTATCCACCAAAAAACAACACCACAACAACAGCATCTGAATCCGGAGTGGGAAAACCAAAAAAACAAATGAAAAAAGAAACAAGAATTTTACGAAACCCACGTTAGGCTCCGGTAGTAAAACCTCCCCAGCAAGGGTTGGGCTTTTCACTCTCTCCGTCCCCATGCTGCACCAACGCACCATCACCACCACCACCAATTCCGAGAACTGACAGCTATCAGTTGAAGCGAACGAAAGCCATCCGTCAACTTTTTCCTCACACGTGCGAACGGTCCTGGGCTGTGTTCTCCGTTCCTGTGGGGGGAACGTTTAGAAATTGGTTGTTTACGCCATAGCACCGGGATTTCGAGGAAGGAGCGTTTCGGAATTAGCCACACACAGATGACCCTGTTTGCTGTTTATGATCGATCGTATATGAATTGTGACGCAAAAAAAAACTAAACCAACCCAGGAAACTTGAATCAAAACACCTCCATGTCTGCCTGTCTTTGGTACGGCCCATTGAAGCTAATTTCACCCGTCACATGCATTTCATCATGTCAATCGAAGTTGGGCACGAGGAATTTTGTTTGTTGCGCCAAATGGATTTCGCCTTCGGAACTGTTGGACGTTGGTTCTTGTTTTGCTAACTGTGTTCGTGTGTGCGTGTGTGTGTGTAATGTTGTTTCCTTCCTGACCGTTCACCAATTGCCTTCACGCGTCCCGGAGTTCGTCGCGTACGGTGGCGTTGAAGTCTTTCCATACGAAATTCCACACGCCGCTCCGAATGAGGTGATTTATTTTTAACGTTATGATTTTCTTAGCCCATTCCCGTACCCAGTAACTCCTTCGGTACGCGATGCAAACGACAAAGCACGGTGTGCGAAAAAAAGGGAACGACCTGCAGGGTATTAAACTGCCTGCAGCCGTCGCTATTAATTCCCGCAGGACGTCGAACGATGATGGACGTTCGAACCTTTCACGCCTTATCATCAAGCGCCATCAGCATGCCATAAGTGGCACCATTCAAACGTTGGAATTATTTTTAGCATTTGCAGTGCAGCCCCATCCCGGCAAAGCCGCAAAACCTGGACCCTTTCGCTGCCACCGCCGCCCGCGTTCACCCGATCACAACCTGTCACACGGAGTAAAAGCTTGGCGGGAGTGTTTCCTCCTGCTTTTGCCAAGAATCACTCGGTAGCAGGGAATAAGAAAAAAAAAAGTTGCAGTTGAAGAAAGAAAAACATACACACAAAATGCACCCAACAGGCACCTAACAATTGCAATGAAAATAGCAATAAAACCGACCGATAATAACCGCTGCTGCTGAGTTTGCAAAAAAAAAAACAAGAGGGGAAATAAGCAAGAACGATGGGAAAGCAATGAAAGGAGTACAAGAAGAAAAAAAAACCTGCCGCATCATCGTCAACAATCTTCGCGGACTCTTTGCAGATGCACACAAAAATTGCATAATAACATGCACGGTCCGATGGTCCACCCGGACCCGGTTTAAAGCGTCTCCGGTAGCCAGCGCGGAGTGAGTGTGGAAAAAAACGCAACAACACAAAATACGATGCATTGAATCACGATGCACTCACCGCACCAGGGGCCAGCAAGAAAAACAATATTCTCGATAGGGCAACGAAAAGGGCCTCACGGGCCTAGCATGAACCTGTTTCGCCTTTCTTTCTGCTGGCCATCCGAACGCAGCATAAATTAACCTCCCTCAACCGCCACCCCGCCAACCGTACAGCTTCACCGTTTTGGGGGGGCTTCAGCGGAAGAAAGCAGCGGCCCGAGTCACACCGATAAAAATAAAAACATTTTATCGTACGTCCCTCCCCGAGTGCACATGCTAAACCTTCCCCGCGTGCGGGACGGTCAACGGGCTTGGAGCTACAATCGTGTTAGCACCGCCGGCCGGCCGGCCGGCCATTCCCCAACATTATTTATGCCCACCCGTTTGCATCGTTAACCGCAGCCGACGCCAACCGCGAACCGACCAAAGGTCCGATTCTAATGTTGATGAACCATGCAAACAGCGACACGGGCGTGTATAAACGAGACGACCGCCCCAAAGCCAAATGGAATGTCACCGGGGCCGATCAGTCAAATCGGTTCGGTAAATGGCTCCATTACATTTTATCGCCCACACCGCGATCGTTGGGTGCGTTTGCTCTTTAACTGCTGTAACAGTTCTTTTTCGGACCTAGAAACCGACGTGTGTGTGCGTGAGTTTGGGTATGTGTTTTGGGATGTCATTCTTTCTAATCGCCTTTTCTCTAATGACGACCAAGAAGTGCATTGATAGTGTCGGAACTCGGGACAAAATGGTCAAGAAATAGTCAGGGAAATTCCATACCGATACCGATGATGCTCTGGTGGATCGGAGCCACACTATTAAGGGCTTAATAGGCCACTGACCCAACCCTGGCGAAGGAGAAGGGGGGTGGGGGGGGGGGGGTTTCGGAAGGAAGGAGACCCGTATGGTGATATATGCTTCTATCGAGAAAAGCCATCTAAAAATAGCATCACCAGATCCGGGCCGGACAGCAAGAAAAGGTACAGGCGCCCATCGAACCATCGCCATAATTGCGTGTGTTATGTTTCTCTGTTTGTCTTCCAGCGCGGTGCAGCAGGCCCAGGCCAGGAGAGATTGGGAGAGAAATTTTATTGATCATGAAGTCCCGTTAGCTGTCCGCAGACTTGAAGTCCAACAACGATCCGAAAAGTGTAGCACAGCGGCCGGCGAAAGGTGGAAGGTGTGGAGTAATTTATTCCTCCAGCCAATACCACAGGGCCACGGTGTCACAGGGCGCCCGGTTTTGTCCTTTCCTACCCCCTTCCGCTTATCTCTGTTTCCCTTTTTCCAGGCTTCCAGGAGTTTGGAGTTGAACTAATTTGGCTGCGAACCGGGGCTGCCGCGTACAGGCAGGCTGTCCGATCTTCGCTGCCAAGGCAAAAGTGGCAGATATAACGGCAGATCAACGGACCCGATCTGGTGCTTTTGCTCACTTAAGCGAGCGTTCGTTCTATGTTTGTGTCCCAAAACATTTCATCGAGTTTCTTCAACCGCTCACCCCAATTCCGAACCCGATCATATACAGACACGCGCGTGCGATCACGCTCGGAGCAACACTGTTCTTGCCCCTTTTGCTAGCTACTTACCACCTACCCTGCCGTGTAGCAGGAAGTGAGAGATTTCTCCCGATCCTCGCCAGCAGCAACGGTGACTTTACAAACGCCACCGTTATAGTGCCAACCCGGTTTTGGAGCAGAAAATCCCGAAATAACAAAAATCTGCGTAGTATGAAACAACTAACAAACGTACGAAAAACAACCTGCGGTGTGTGCCCTCGTAAATGTTGATTGATATGACTAGTTAGGGATGCTGTGCGGAAATGTAAAGAAGATGAAAAAAAGTGGTAACTAAACCCGACAGGGAAGAGGTAGAGATTTTTGGGCACTTGACATTAGCATCTATGCGATTGTATAATGGAGAGTTGGATGTTGAGTGTCTTTTATTGCTTTATTTCCTCTTTCTAATTCCTGACCCGACATAATTGCTGCGGGATTGCTCGAAAGTGGTGCTTCTCTCTCTCTCTCTTTTTGCAAATAAGCCCAGTGTCTTAGTTGGTTGGTCGTACTGATCGTTTTATACGCCTTTATAAACAACAACAAAAAAGGGGTTTGGAAAAGCAAATTGTGTCTAGAAGGATTATAAGATGAATCTAATGAGTTTGGGAAAACGTTTCTTAACTGTTTTTTTTTCCACGCCAAAAAGGTAAAAAATAACACAAACCCAAGCAGAACAGGGAGTTCCTCTTTAGCAGGTTAATGTGATGCTCTATTGTTTCGTCGTTATGTGCTATGGTATGATATATATCATATAAATTAATAAAACCTTTGTGATGCTTAAATAAGCAACTAAAGCAGACATAAAGGTATGTTTTTTTGTTTGGGGTTTCTTTTTAAATCTTACAGAAATACGACTGGAAATCAAAAGCTTACTTTGGACTCCTAATTCAAGCCAAGATATTTCAACGCAAAGAGTAGCCTGCCTGAACGCCTTCCCTACATTCAGATGATAGAACTGATGCATTCACAACTCACGGCATGCAGCAGAGCAGCTCCTCCCGGCCCAATCTGTCGACGTTCGCTTGTAACGAGATGCATCGAACAAGATTTTCCACGCGCAGTAAGCATTTCCAATTGCTAATTTATGATTGTGACGTTCTGCGCCAGGGCACATACAAGCGTACGCACACCGTCCAGGGCAGCCACGGTGAAGGAAAACGCAAGACAGCGACCGACAACCAAATCGTTTGAACAAGATCGAATCGGGCCGGCTTCTCGATCCTGCCACACGGACAAGAAAAAACCAGCATTCTCCAGTGCAAAAGCGCGTTCTTTCTCGAATCCTGCAGATTCTTACCCGGGACGGACGGTCGGTCGTTTTTTTTTTGCCCCCTTTTCCGTTTCCCTACAGCACTTACTTTCTCGTGCCGTTCTTTCACCCGTCAGCGCATAATGCGTTTGCTAAGCACCTTTCCGTTCCTAACCTGCCCTTCCTCCCTTCATCCTCCTTCCACCCACATTCCCATTTCGAAGGGATGCACGATAAGGAAAGCTCAAGACGGAACACGAAACGTACGAGCGGAAGCTCTCGCCCAGCCTGAAAGCAAAAAAAAAAAAGAAGCAAACCCATGCCCGGGTGATCTTGTTGAAGATCACGGGCGCACGAACAGGACGGAACGATCGAAACGGCGACAGCGGCGATAATATGGTCGCAGGAAAGTGACCGAACCGGGTGGGACGAAGAGCGGCACAAAACGGACGACACGGACAGGGAAGCAAAGAAGAGTCGGGAAAAAACGACAGCTAACGGGTCATCGGCTGCGTGCGGGCGCCTATAGATGCGTGCTTGCCACCATCCCAACCACCACCAACAACCCCCCCCCCCGGCCCGAGTTCCGACGAGCCGGCCATATAAAACCGAGCTTCTTTCTCATTTTACATTCAGTCGGATACATTAATTGGCCCGGTGCAGATCGGCCGTCGTTCCAGTAGCAGCAGCAGCAGCAGCAGCAGTAGCATCAGCATCCCGTACTTCCAGAAACACGGGAACACGAGCCTATTTTTGGGGCTAGTACGAACTGAAACGAAACTTTTGTGACTCGCGATATTTGAGATACTTGCTCCCGTCCCGTGTTGGGCCTGCGTTCGGTGTTACGGTGCGTTTTGTGCGTAATAAGTCGTGGTTAGTACTTATCGCTGCTTCGATCAAGATCACCGCGACAGAGACAAAATGCGACAGCTTTTGCTGATCTGTGCGCTCGCCTGTGCCGTCGGCGGTGTGCTAAGTGCTTCGTTGACGCGCGTCGGCCGCGAAGAGGAGGCGGCCGGCGAACAGGTCGCACCGTTGGTGGTGGCCGGCGAGGAGGTAGCGGTGGTGGAGCCAGCAGAGCTAAAGCGCGCCGAGATCCCGGTGGCGGTCGAGGAGGCTGTCCCGGTTGCGTTTGAGAAAACGGTCGAACCGGTGGAAAGTCAGAGCATTGCGGAACCGGTGGCGGAGGTTGCGGAACCGGTGGCACTGGTAGCCGAAGCTGTTGCCGATGCCGTCGTACCGGAGAGCGAAGTTGGGCAGGCGGTCGAGGAAGCGGTCGTCGCCGAAAAGCAACTGAATCCGGCCGAGGAGACCGTTGCCGCCTTCGTTGAGCAGGAACCGGCCGCCGTCGAGTCGCTGCGCAGTGTGGAACCCGTGGCGGAAGTGGCCGAGCCGGTCGTTGCCGTGGTAGAGAACGTTGTTGCCCCGGTGGAAGAGTCCGTGCAGGTGGTAGAACCTGTCGAGTCGCTGCGCAGTGTGGCGCCGGTGGCGGAGATTGTTGAACCAGTGGCCGTCGTTGTTGCCGAGGAGGCGGAGAAGAAGACGGAACAGCAGCCGGAAACCGTTGTACCAGCCGTTAAAACCGTTGCCGAAGTGATCCTGGACAAGGCCGAGGAGAAGGTCGCAGAAGAGGTTGCGGCGGTGAAGGAAACTGAGGTTGCACCGGTAGAATCGTTGAAGTCGGTTGAGCCCGTTGTTGAGGTGTCCGAGCCGGTTGCCGTCATCGTTGAGGAAGCGGTCGCTGAGAAGACGGAGGAACAGGTTGTGCCGCAGGTCAAATCCGTACTGCCGGTCGTTGCCGTGGCCGAACCAAGCGAAGTCGTCCCGGAGGTTGTGGCCGTTGCCGAAGAGAAGCCAGCCGTCGTTGTGCAGGAAGTTGCCGCCGTAGAGTCGCTGCGTTCGGTTGCCGTGCCTGAAGTGGCCGCTGTCGAGCCGGTCGAGAAGGTGGCTGAAGTTGTAGCGGCCGAGCCAGTGGAGGAGAAGGTTGTCGCTCCGGTTGAATCGCTCCGTTCCGTTGCTCCGGTTGTTCCTGTGGAAGAGCCCGTCGTCCCCGCCGTCGCCGTAGCCACCGAGGAGAAGGTCGTGGAAGCTGTCGAGGAAAAGATTGTTGCTCCGGTCGAATCGCTGCGTCAAGCTGCCCCCGTGGAAGCCATCAACGAACCAGCCGTCGTGGTGGTGGAGGCGGAGAAGAAGGATGAAGTTGCGGTCGTCGAAAAGGAATCCGTTGTCGCCCCGGCTGTAAAGAGCGTCGTCGTACCGGAAGTGGTTGAGAACGTGGAAAAGCAGGAAGCTCCGGTTGCGGTCGATGAGCCAGTGGGCGTCGTTAAGTCGGTTCCGATCGCGGAGGATCTCGTCCCGGTGAAGGAGGTAGAAGCTGAACCACACCAGGCACTGCGCGGTAACGAGGTACGTCAGGAGGCGGGCAGCACCACCACTCGGCCCAATCTGCTCCAGCAGATCATTCAGCCGGTGAACAACTTCATCCAGGCGACTCCGCTCGGACAGGTGTTGAACCGCCCATCGAACACGCCGGCTGTTGCCGGTGCTGTTCCTGCCGCCGAAAATGCCGAAGTCGCACAGGATGAAGCGGCCGGCACTACCAGCGCTCCCAACATAGTCCAGCAGCTCGCCCAGAACGTGCAGAACTTCTTCAACCCGAATGCGGTGAACGCGAACGCGGAAGCCGAATCGACTACCCGCCCGAACATCATCCAGCAGGTCCAGAATGCTGTCGGATCCGTATTCAACCGGCCGGCTACCAACTCGGAACAGCAGCAGCAGCAGCAACAGCCCAACCCCATCCAGAACATCGTGCAGGGTGTGCAGAACTTCTTCCGACCAAGCACGGCAGCACCGGCCAGCCAGTCCGAGGGTACGGCCAATGCTCCCGCCGACACGCCCCAGGAAACACCGGCGGCCTAAGGTTGCCGACGGGTCACACCGCCATATCAGTAGGAGTAGACGCTCGAGGGTGAATTCCTTTCTTTTTCTAAGGAATGTCACCAGCGGGACTCGTCCTTTGGAGTCTTTCCTTTCCATTTTACAAAACAACATCAACGAGACATCAAACGACATACAAAAAACACGAGCACACAAACACAAAAAGAAACGCGAAGAAACACATGCTCCTGCGTTCGGCTTGCCGGACAAGCGCGGACACCGTTGGACGATGCCCTTTTTTGCCTAAACTTATTTATTTGAACGCATGCAAAACCAACCGGATTGTTACCGGGCACAATTGGTGCGGCAAAGCAGGGCTGCACGGGAAGACGCGAACCAGGCACACGAACCAGGCGACAGTTTTCTTTCTTTTTATTTGTATTTTTCTTAATTTATTGCATTGTGATTCTCAGCGGTAGGAAGATAAAAAAGCAACGATAAAAAAACGATCAACGATCAGGAATGCGTGCGCGGAGCGAATGGGACACACGATCAGAGTCGTTGTGCGGGATGGCGAAGGAATGGAGGTTAGACGAAGAATGTGGACGATTGTTCAGGGCATGCTATATTGCATAACAGGAGCAGGAGGCCGATGGCAGTACGCAACAATGTACGGAAAGCCACGGTTTTTATATGAATGGAAAAATGTACGAAAAAAAATCAATAAAATGTATAAAAATTTGTAAAAAAAACCACACTCACTCACAGCTTGACAAGCTTCGCTATTTCTTCCTATCCGGTAGAACCGGGAATTGGACACATTGCGCACGATTCTAATTTATCCACCGCACGATCTTAGAAATTGCGGCACTAAAACGGAACGGCAAATAATTGCACTTCCACATTGCTGCAACACGATCCGAGCGCGATCGTCCGGATGCGCCCCGCTCGGAGCTGTCCGGTGTCGTCTTCGGCGGGCGAATGCCCTCACGCCCCTGTCGGGCAACGGAACGGCCAATTTTCTTTCCTTCCTTCTCGTTCGTCTGTTTTCCATCTACGGTCACACCAAACTGCCCATTAATCGGTGGAGCAGTGAGGAAGAAGATGGAGAATCACATCCCGGGACATGGCGATGGTTGGACCAATAAATTGATTCCTCTCCATTTCCAACAACCCCTTTCTGGATGCTCTTGAGGTGAGATTCTTCGCACAGAAGCCAAAGGGAAGCTTCCAGATGCGCAACAATGCGCGATGCGCGATTGTCTTGCGCTGCAACTCTTTTCGGAGTGTAATGGCTAGCAGGCTGGTTGTTGGTCGATGCTTGCGCATGTACCATTGGCATGGGATCGGCTATGGGCGAGTCAAGGTCAAGTTCAAGTTCAACGAAAGTGCCCTAAGCGAAGAAGCGGCAGCGGCAGTTATGTTCTGCTTATGTTCGTTTGCTTCTGCGAGCTTTTTCAACATGGTGACGTTGGAAAGCTTTAGAACAGTAATCGTTTTGTTTGCTTCAGTTTTCTGAAGATAGGTAGTTTAAAAAAAATATCCATTTTAGATCAATTAATTGTTGGGCCTAATGAACCTTCTCTCTACAGACTTATTAGAATTTATATCCGAACTAAGAAACTGGAATGTCCGGAGTTCTAAGCTAGCTTGGAATTCCGTGGTCCAGAGATTCGATCCACACTCTTAGCTATGTTAGGCCCTCGGAGTCCCAGATATTGTTGTACTTCAATTTAATATTAGAAAACATTCGAAGAATCCAAGAGGATATTGAATAAGAATTCAGTAGATCACTCTGAATGCAATATGTCTATATGTTTATGAGCAGTTTTCTAACCCATACCTAAGATCTTGGACACTTTGAGATTCTACGGCACGATCGTCCTCTAGCTAGTCGTCCTGTCATAGTTAAATCTTGTACATGTTACACTCAATGGACGTCTCTAAGAATGATTTCCTGATGCACACTCCACTGTCTAGAACTCCATTTCACTGTCTCTCGGGGGAGGCCTCGGCCACAAGAAAATTGACCGAACTCCACAGACAAGAGGAAAAACACGAACACGAACAGGCCGGCATAAATAATCATCCGTATCCTTTTTGCACGGTCCGCTTTCCAATCCGCAAATTGCTATCGTCTGTCTATTGCCCCGACGCGAAACAATTCTCCAACGGCGGACAGGTTTTCTCCCTTTGGTGTGCCATCTTTTTTTTCTCTCCCTCCGAACCACATCCGTCGGTTGTAAATTATATCTTCAATATCTCTGCCACATCCTCTCGACCAGCTCGACAATGACCCGGTACGACCCGTACCTACTCGTCTTGCTTTTCGTACCATCTCGATTCATCGCAGGGAGAGAGAGAGAGAGAGAAAGAGAGAGACCACGGACCACGGGGACTTAAGTTCTTTGGCTGTAAGAACACAGACACATAGATATATGCAATCACACGTTAGGGTTAAGTGGTTGCGAAAACCGACACAGAATATGCCTTAGATGGACACCGGCCCAACCCAACCGGTGTTTAGACATCGATCGGTCCCGGGTTGATTGTGCCCCACCTGTACCACCCGCCCGCAAGCATCCGATTTTCCGCCTGATGCAACTCCGATGGGTCTTTAGAACGGCGAGCGAGCTGGCAGTGGTGGCCAGGCATGCTGGCGATCACATAATAATATAATTGGCTGTGAACGTGCGACGCCCAGCCAGCGAAGGAGCGCGCGGACGAAGGGTTTGGAGCGGGTGGGATTTTTGCAAAGATTTATAGGAGTAAGTTAATGAACCTGGGGCCATTTGTGTGAGCGCGTTCTCGAGCAAGGTACAAGGCGGATGTATGGTGAAGATCCTCCGCTCCCTTTCCAACGAGTTCTTTCCACCTACTCCCCACAGAAGGGCAAAAGGATCGTTAACTCTGCACAAGATGATGAACAGCAGATTATGAGCTGGATGGACCGCAATGGTCTTACGGTTAGTGTGGTAAAAGAAGACGGGTACGACGAGAAGGTGTTACCGGGACACGTGTCATCTGCCCGGATACATACATACACATTACAAACACAACGCTCCGGTAACTGAGATTTATGTGGGCAGATTTATGCTGTTGAAACGCACGAGCAGCAACACTGTGATGCAGCATCGGTCTAGACCCCATGGGGCGAGCGCCCAAAGCCACAACCACACCTTGGTGATGCTAGATAAACGAGCATTTTATTAAGCCTTGTCAATCAACCTTCCTTCACCCGTGCTTATGTGTTCTTTTTGCAAATGGGAGGTTTACTATCGGGAACTCTATTTTAATTGCATCGCGATTGCAGAACGACGAAGCAAACCAGCAAACGAGTTAAAGAAGCAATAATTAATTTAAAGCACATTTACATTGTGGATCTTGTAGCCGAACCTTTGGATGGGGCACAGTCAAATGCGAATGATTCCCGGCCCCCGGGAGGGGTTGAGCTGTTTCGATTTCGCCCAACCGAAAGTTTCGCCGAGGTTAATGCACTTTACCCTTCGGGCGGTTTTGCGAAAGTTCCGTTTTGGATGGATTGTATCCTGTGAAATTTGTATCACAAAAAAAGCATAAAATCCCCATCCACTGATCGCATTTCGCATTGAGCTACCAGATCAGCGCAACGATTCGATCCGGCGCAGAGCACCGTTTATACCTCCACCCAGATTTCCTGTTTGATTCCTGATGTTTGGGCTGGGTTGGCTTTACGCATGAATTAAACATTTCGCGGATTCCCCCGAACATCCCGGGCAGTAGTAGTTTCGGCGATAGCAAAACGCGTTGGCTTTCGATTTCGTTTGACTACTTTCTTCCAAACAAACGACACACAGTTGGTGGACGATCGTGATCGATTATGCTACTCATGGTGCTGAAGAGAGAACATTATGTTTTCGCTTGTCGTATCGCATCTTTTAGTTGGAACTAACATAAAGATTAACGCATCACACACAAATGAAAGTATTTTAACGTAATAGTTGATAAAATATTCTAAAACTTACGCACGAAGATATATTGTTCCGCATGATCGTATGATGTAGAGCCAAAATCCCACCGAAAAACCGGTTCTACCAACAACAAAACGGATCATCTCGATGAGACCGGATACTGGAATACATATAACAAACAAAATAACGAAAGAAAAAAAAAGGTTTGGTGAAAACGATTGGGGCACATAAAAAAGATCGCAAAAAGCAAGACAACGCACGCGCAGGAAGGCCCAAATCATGCAAAAATCAACAAAAGAGCAAAAATGAAATCAATCGGCGCCTGGTTTGAATGTCGGGTTTCTTCTTGTTCGTGTTGGCTCTCTGTATGGCACGCTAACCGTACGGTAAATGAGAAAGAAAGTTATTTGCATATCTTATTCGTAAAGTTGTTCACCTTCCCACAGTACTGTTGGAATCGAACAGTTGATGCCAATCTGCCGAACAAATGGTGATCGCGTTGGTATCGGCGTTCGGATGTGTCGTGAAAGGCGCAATATGTTAACACTGTCTGTACAAACAAACGACGGCGTGTATGTTATTGTGTACTGTACTGATTGATGAGCTTGATCGGCTCTGGATTTTATGTATAGTGGAACGGTGTATAGCTTACCATTAAAAATCTAACCCTAAATTAGCCGGCTTACATGTTTAAGGAACTCGTCAAAAAAACCCGTTACTGGAATCGTTCACAATTGATCTTGTACTTGCTTAGCTTAATCCTATCGGCTGCACGCTGTAAGCTACCTACAGTAAGTCTTTAATGCAGTTTAACACGTAGTTGAAGATACTTTCTTGTGGTATTTCTCCATTCAGCACGTAAATGTCCTTCCGACCCTTGAACTCGCGATAGTGCTTCTCGTACATTGGCCACACGCACATCTCAAAGTACCCGACCACGTCCGGTGGATCGTACACCCGCTGCAAGCGCCGTGCGTAACATCGCTCGTACGGCAGATGGATGTGAAACTTCATGTTGCACAAATCTCGCGTGAACGAGTGATTAAAGATAAGGAATCCTTCCAGCAGCAAAATGTTTATCTTAATGCTCATGTTTTGGTACGATTCGTTCTTTGATTTCTTGATTATGTTCGTCGTCCTGCTGCCGGTACCGTTTTCATCGTATTTGGTAAGAAAGTTGCTCAGAAAGTGATCGGCAAACAGATTGAACTCGTCCATCGACTCAACCTGCTCGCCCATTTCGCTGTCGTCTTCAGTCTGCCGCAGCTGGGTGCAGTTGTACAGAATAAACTTTTGCCCCAGCACCTTCATAATGTCCTGACACATGCGATCCATATCGAGCGAGGAAAGTATTTCCCAGTTGATGTGGTTAAGCTTCTTGATCACCTCATGCCGTGGGCTGTCCACCGGAAGGAAGTAATCATCCTGGCACAGTGCAACCACCTTGTTGAGGATAAGATTTTCCTTGAAGAAAACCTTGTTTTGGTGGGCCAGAAAGTATGATTCCAGCGATTTGGCAAGCGTCGTTTTGCCACCGTTCGTAACACCGGATATTCCAATGACGAGCCACGTTTCCATTGTGCTGTGCCGCTGAGGAAAGTAAACAGAACACTCGGTTGATGCTGTTGACTGTACACGATCGGATGTGAAACTAATGACTAAATAACACCGTTCGGTGTGGGTTGTGCAAAGCGTGTACCTTTGCCGCGGGTAAATCGTTAGAAACAGTGCGATAAGAACGATCGCTCGGTATGGACTGGAAACGCGTGATCAGCACAAAATCTCGCACGAGAATATGATAACGATTTATAATCATTTTCTCACATGTGGTACCACACTCGGTGAACAAACCTTTGCGCGATGATGTATGGTCGTAAACACTAAGTGAATGGCTTATCTTGTCTTGTGATGTTTCGCTCTATTGCTTGTTATGACATTCTACATGCCTTTAGTTAGCTTTTTGCACAGCCTACAGATCTAAGCCGCAGATTAACGTTCACTTTCAGAATATTGCTTCTTTATACGGAGACGCTTTTATCGTTGTGAGCTATCGTCAAGCACTACTGCCCACAGTTCCTCGGAGACACTTACCAGAATTAATGTTGTCGGATAAATAGAACGCGGAGCTCGTCTCGCAAATGGTACAGAGAAAAGGCAGACAGTCCACCGACCAGTACCACACCGAACAATGCCGGTACGAGGAATGCAAACTTCATCGGTGGAAACAGCGAGTAGATCCAACTTTCTGCAAAAGAAACAAATTGAAACAGATCAGAACACACGAGCAATGAGACACGCAAAAGATCAATTCCGTCCCGTAGCAATAGAACCAATTAGACCTTCATTGCTATCGCCATCAATCCGTTCATTTGTAGCAGCTACACGTATGAAGCACTTGTGGCTTCCACGCTAAGGGTCAACATGTAAAACGTAAGCAAACCCGTCAAGGTTATTCGTGAGCATTTTTTTTTCTCTCGCCACGGTTGAAGTGCGGCGATTGCTGTGCTCGCGTAATTCATTAGATTGATTTTTGTACAACGACAATCACGCAGCACTATTGTCCATCAATTGCGTGAAGCTGCGCGACTCGCACACAGAGGCACAACCGTATAGACCGTGGTTGGTTCGTGTTGTTTCGATTTTTTGTTTGCATAAGAACGTATCTCATCCGTATCTGGTAAGCGCCTTACCATCTCTCGCATCGATCACCATGAACGGTAGAACAGCAACCCAGAACACGTAGTAGAAGAACAGGCTAAATGTAGCCGCCAAAATCAGCTTTCCGAGCGCCGCATTCGATGCCATTCACTGCAATAGTACGAAAATACCACGTTATTCGATGCTATTTTGGACCGCTTAGCCGTGATTGGATTGGTGCCACGAACGTACTTGATCTTATCGCGTTTGCAATGGAACGCACTCGTAATTGCCCTGGAATTGGCTTCTGCGTTTGAAACAGGAAGACAAAAAAAACGATGCCATGCCGCAAGTGACGTTTTGTTTGTTTGTTTACTTCTTTCCCCGATGTAAACAAAACGGATTGGGATCTGGAATCCCTAACTAAATGTTGAATATTAAAACTTCTCACCAAAACTATCGACAAAACTGTGTTCATACACAAATTGAACTGAAATTTCATAATTTCTACGAAAAATCTTCATATTCTGGCAAGTAGCGAAGGAAATTTTATAGCACAACATGTCATTCAAATGACAGCAAAGCACAGTGGGCGATGTGGATATTTTTAGAACAATTTCAAATGAGTACTAAAACGACGCGTGCGTGTGCTAACATATTTTTGAATGTTTAATTTCAGATCCGAAATGGTAGTTTAGAGAAACGTAATATTATGCCCATTGGAAAACAAAATTATCTTTGTAATTTTAACGTAATGCGAATCGAAGTATAGAACATTTTATGTTCTTACTAGACTTTTGTGCTAAAGAATGAGATGCGAGAAAAAAGCGCGGGTGGCGGCCGCTATAATTGGCCAATTATAGTTGTGTAGGTGTGTCATGATAACGAAGCAGAAGAGATAATGATCATGAGATTAGATTCAGAAGTGACATCAGAAGTGATCGGACAACAATACATTAGAGTTAAGCAAGCTTTCGGTATGTAACAAATTTGGCAAAAGTTGTGCCAAAAAGTGATCCTCGAGGATCTTATTCCATACAAAGGATAGTTAGTGCAACAATTAATGTGTTGATGTGCTTTTAAACAGTGAAGATAAGAAATCTTAAGCACGTGTTCAAATTGTTCCCAGCGTCGGCTTGGCTTGTGTCAGCGCGTCCTCGCGTGATGCTTGTTAGTAAGTGTAAGTGAAAGAAGAATACGACTGTGTAGAAGTGGAGCGGCCTGAGATAGTGCGTTTGCCTCCTGATGAACTTTTTAGGGATTGAATAAATCACCAATACAATTTCGGATCCAACAGTATCGTGCTGATCGTGGTTAGAAGATAAGATTTTTTCCATCTTGTGCTTATCTGTGCAGGCAATGTACGTTCTTGCGGTCTTACTGCAATGTTAAAGTTATCATTGTGGTCAGCTTCCTTTACACAAACGCCGGAAGTAAGTGTGTGAGAAAAAATAAAATCAGTGCGTGTACTAAGCTTGCAAAATATTCACATTTGTGTTGTTCAGTGTATTTTGACAACGAGTTTTGTCATAAAACGTGTGGTGTACGTTTAGTTAATAAAATTTGAAATTAATCAAATAAAAAAAAACTTTCGGCATTTGCTGTGGAAAGTGCGCATAAAAAAATGCAAGTGTGAATCTGTGTTATGAAAAATGTGAAAGTGTTGTGTTTTAAATTAGCCAAAGTGCATTGAAGTGTGTTTGTTGGTTATTTTTGGTGAAAAAAAAGCTTGAAAAATGTTGCTAAAATTGATGTATTTTAATGCAAATTTGTTGAAGTAAGTTTCTTTTCATTCAAATAATGCTCTAAATTAAAAAAAGAATAAAAAATAACAAAAAAATAATAATAAAAAAAATTCAACTACAAAATTTCATAAGGCTATAGCCTTAGCTTTTTTTTGGAAAATTTAGAACAAAAATTATAAATTCATGTATCTAGGCGAGTTTTGTGTTTTACAAGTACCAAAGCCAAATTGAAGTGCGTATGTGAAAAAAACCCAGTGTTTGAAAGCAAAAGGGTTGTTCGCGGCAGTTTTGTCTTCCTTAGTAAATGTTTTGTTGTGAACCTGTGTTATCGAAGTAAAGTGTCCTACGTTCAAACTATCGTTTACCCGGGTAAGTAAACCACATGCAATCAGCAATATCAAAATTATATTTTTACTATAAGCAATAGATTTGACTGTTTCTAATAGCCTTGCGGTTTTTTATCATCTAACATCACCTAACATTCAGCAATAAAAGAAACAATTTGTAACAAAAAAAAAAATCATTTCTTTCTTACATTGTTTCTTTCTCTTTACTCCGTTCATTTTGATAATCATCACCATTTTATTTATATGTATAATTTCTGCTTTCGTTGCCCCTTGCTACAAACGCGAATTGGTTTGCCGAGCCTCATTGCATTGGTAATTAAAATAATCTTACAGCCTACATGTGTGGATGGGTCGATTCGACGTAGATGAATTGATTGTAAAAACCAAAATTTGAACCAAAACGAAGAAAAAAACAGCTAAAGTAACAAAACAGCGGCTCAACGAGCCAATAAATAAATAAATCACTAACACGTTTTCTTCTTCTACGATCGCAAAATTGGATCAAAAAGCTGCTCCAGCTGCAGCACAGCTAGATCGTAACATTCCCGTAAGCTCCATCGATCGATAGTCGATCGCTGAGCGGTTTAAAAGAAACAAAAACCAAAGGCTACAAATGCGAGGAAAGCGCCCATTTCAACCAAGGTAACCATGGTAACCGATATTGTTTTTCCATTTCTCCACGCGTGTGCGAGCGTTTATCGTGCAAAAGAGCGATTTCGGATGATAGCAGTTTGGCAGCATCATTTCCGATCAGACGATCGGTGTACAGCCCCCCGGCGAAATTGAGTCTGAGTGAAAGCGGAAATGATCGCTAATCGGTTGTTCCGCTTTACGAGAAACCGCCCGGTGCATTATGCGTTCCGTGCGTTCGTGGAACATTCGCCGTACGATCGGATCTCGAGATCTGAAATGATGTATGCAAAAAAACGGGTATGAGAGCGTCGGTTAGGACAGATCCGAACGGGTATGACCTTCCTTACCATCGTTACCACAAGTTCGGGCACAACGTAGTTTACCCCGGTTGGAGTAGGTCACTCCGTCGGTTCCACATACGGGTTCGTAGGCCTGTGCGACGGTATTGCGAATGCAGCGTCGTTCACATCCGTGTTGGATTTGTTTCGGTGTCCGTGTCGGTGCACTGGTACTGGCAGTTCCGTTGGAAGATTGTGACGTTTGATCAATACGATCCTGTGCCGTCTGTCCATCTTTTGTGTCCTTATTGCCGCTAGCAGCCGGTGTCTCGGTTGAGCTTGAGCTACTTATCGACACTGTTGTGTGCTTTACCTGACGCAACACCGACCCGGAAGCGGCATGCTGGCTATCATGGTGATCTGGTTCGTTGGTATGCTCCACGACCGGTTTAACCGCGGCATCCTGAGTGCGGCGTCCAAACTTCCAGTAACTTTGGGCAGGACCTCCAGGATGATGCATCGGATGATGCACCGGGTGATGTACGGGATGGTGCAGTTGCAGGTGTAACGTTTGTGCACCAGGGCCTGTGATAGCGGGAGCATGCTGAGGTTGATGCAAGGCTTGTGGTTGCGGCAATGGCAAATACTGTGGGGCAGCATAGGCCTGCGGTTCGGGGAGATGCTGATGTTCCGAAGTTTCATTGCCATGTGAACCGTGGAATTCGTTGACAACATTCTTCTGGTGCGCCCCGCTCTTGGACGGGAATTCAAAGTACTTCTGGATGAAAACGTGTGGCTGCTGGTGATGTTGCTTCTGATACTTCTGCTTAATGTGTGAGCTGTACGTCTTGTGGATGGGCTTTTCGGCCGGTGTGTCGGCAAGATGTTCTCCGGTCGATCCGCTTGCACTTGCCTGAACATTGCTGTAAGACGTTGCCGACTGATGACTGTGCTGATGGTGTGCTGACGGTTGCGGTGCGGACTCTTCCTTGGGGAAGTAATAACTCAAATGTGTCTGCACGGTAGGTTGCTGAGGAGCGACAGATTGTTGAGCCTGAGCGTAAGATTTCGTATGCTGAGGCTGTTCCGGTTCGGCCACGATCGTTTTCGGGTGGTAGAAGTTCGTCGACACGGATACCTGCGGTTTCTTGGGGATCTCCTGCCACTTGCTGGAGGAGTGATCAGTCGATGGCGATGGAGCGGCATGGATGTAGAGTGGCTGCGACTGATGTTTTCCCTGGCTTCCCACGTAGCTGGTAGCCCCACCGGACGTCGGATAGTGATGATGCGGTGCCGAATGGTGTACCTCGGATGGCTTCGACAGCGGGATCGCGTTCACCTTGTAGTGGCCGACCTCTTCCTGGACCTTGAAGTTGAAGCTTGCGGGCAGCTGCTCGGGCTTGACGAACGCCGGCTTTTCCTGTACCAGGGGTGAAAAGGAAGGCTGTGGTTGACCAAGTTTCAGTAGTTGATCTTCAGAATTTACGGCCGGTACGTAGTTCGGTGGTGGTGGCGATGGTAGCGTCTGCGCCGGCACGGCCTCCGCCGGTTTGTGCGAGATGGACAACAGCTGGCTCGGTTTCAGTGGTGCTAGCTGATGATGGTACTCTTCCTTCGTCTTCTGCGGTGCCACCAGATGATGGATGTCGGATGGCTTGAACTGTGGCGACGGCACAAAGTGGTTGGGTCCGTGCTTGGTGAAACCCTTCAGCATTCCCTCCAGACTCAGGATGGGCAGCATGTGCTCGAGCGTAAACATTTCACCGTCGCTCGTATGTAGCTCTGAAACAAAATGTGCAACAAAGGTGACCAAATCGTTAGCAAGAACTTTGCTTGCTTGAGTGAACCCAACATCCTACCAGGATAGGTTCCATACGTGGCCACACCGCCGGACGCAATTTTCACCGTCGGTTCCTTAAAGTAGATCTTACGACGCTTTTCCACCGGTCGAATGATCAACAGTGGAATTTCACCATTCGATCGCTTCGGCTTACGGATAAGAGTCTTTTTGTACTCGGTCACACTGGGGCTAGCAATACTGTCCGCGATCTTTGATGATGATGCCACAGACGCTACTGGTGTCGGTTTCTTTAGCTTATCGTCGGCCAGCACTAGTGGCGCTGAAAGTGTGGAAAAATCACATTATTTGGTTGCTTCCAACAAAAAAAATGGTTCTTGTGTAGAGATGATGATCGATTAGATGGAAGATATTCACACCTATCCTCTATCAAATTAAATTGGTATTCTTTTATGCCAGAGGTAGCTTACGCATAATTAGGAGGATCACATCAGGAGGATCAGATTTATCACATTCAAACAAGGTAGTGAGTCTTGGTTTATAGCTTAAGTTTTTCATTTTCCCCAATATTTAGATCGACTTACGAAAAGCTTACGACAAACAATAGTACTGATTCTACCTTACAGTTAAAATCACTTAACAGTGCGAAAAAAGAACAGGTAGAAAAAATCAACGAAAGATGGGAAGATCATCATAACATTAATGATCGCATGGGTAAGAAAAGTGATTAAAATGGACGAATAGAATATTCTTAAGCCAATACAACAGAAAACTACATCATAAACATTTTTACAGATTTTTCTTTAACTTCACTCTTAACTATTTTTAATCTCAAATGTAGAATAGTTCGGAAAATATCCGTATCAAGAGTCGAGAGTAAGGTTTATTGTACGAACTGTTTGGAAGAAGGGCAATTTTCTTATTAATTGTAGATAGAATAGAAGACCAAACTTAAACCACGAAAAAAAATAATAGCATTGCAATGACTCAAAAAATTAATTGCAAATGCCATCTTAAACACTCCAAAGAAATCCCCGCCAAAATTTCGCCAAGCTGATGGTGATGACAAAGGAAATGAAGGAAAAAAAAATCTGGCAAAAACCAGCCACGAACTAAACGAAGTAATTTGAAATAATGAGACTCTTTTGCCTTACCTGCCACCAGCAGAAACACCCACAAGGATCGCATGGTTTTTTTGCACGACGCACAACGCTGTCTAGATTGTGGCGAGCGTTTAATATCCAGAAACACAGGTGGGAAGTTCTTTTTTTCTCCTGTGTGTATGTCCTTTCGCCACAAAATCGCACCAAAGGTTCACAAACGCTCACGTTCCGATCGGTGTAACACACGTGAAAATTAATTTCCACTTCACCCTTTTTGGTGGACGTCTTTTGCACACTGTCGCCGAGCGGCACGTACAAGTCACTGACAAATCTGTCGTTTTTGCTTCCTGGTATGCGGATTGGTACGTATTTCACCAAACTTTTCACCAGTCCGGGGGACGTGTTAATAGTTTTCTAATGTTACTCCTTACTAATGGGTTACACGTTCGATTTAATTTAAACCTCCTTTTCAGACGGTTAATGTACTTCTTCGAATTTACACTTTTTTTGCTTTTCGAAACAAAATAAACCACACACTGTCACTTTTAAGTTCTTAATTTTTCACCAATCTTTCTTTCTGTAAAGAAAAATCCACCCTTAGTCACCAAACACTAGGAACCGTTCGAAACAAGTTTCCGGCACGGGTACCGTCCCGGGCAAGCGTTGGCCAATGAATAAACCTTCCACGGGAAGGTGAACAAAATTTTGAAACATTTTCGCGCTTCCCCTCCCGACCGAGCGGTTTTCCTCCGTACGAACGGGCGCCACCCCAAAAAGCGTGTGTGTATGTGCGTACACGTTACGACCCCAAGACTCTTCACTTCGTACTGCAGGGCAACAGATGAATCTGGTTGGATTTTCGATCTTCGCTTTGATCTCCACTTTCTTGACACCGTTCGGTCGAAGATCGCGGTTCAAGCGTTTGCTTTCGCGTACCCTGGCATCGGACACCGGTAGCTTTTCCTTCGAGCTCATTCCACCGATTTTGGGTACGCACGATGGAAAAGTGGGGAAATTCCTTCCCAGTACCGCACCGCTACGCGTGTGTGTTACTTGCGTTAAGCGTACCAATCGAAGCGATACGGAAGCGCGCATTAAAAACGCATACCCACAAGCGGACAATATTTCTCACCCAAAACGTGTATAACTAGCACTATTTACGGGTCTATTTGTTCAAGAGGATGGAGATATGGTTTTGATTTATTGCCCGTCGGATTTGGGAACAAAATGTTTTGATTTTCAATTCCAATTCCGATCAATGGGAACCATCGGCATCGGATGCCGAACATGATTCGGCGAGGGGGGAATGAAAGTAAAATGAACTATTGTTCACAATCATCATGAAAAATGAAAAGAAAACTTGCTTGTTGACAGAAAATTAATTACAAGATTAGTGTGGACTCCACCCCAAAAAGATGTTGTGGAACAATTTATTAAGAGGACCCAATAATGATTACAGCAAACACGATGTAGATCATTATTTGGAGTATTGTTTTTAATGCTTTTTTATGTAATGACACGTTTATTCTTATATATTTTATCAACTGTCACTTGTTGAATATTTATATTTGTGGAATATTTGTGGTCATAATAGCCAAATTTCATAGTTTTAGGAAAAATGCCTTACAAAAAAGGGAAAATACTATTTATTTTAAAGGACAAATATTTTAACAATTGTATTGGTAATCATTTTTGGAGGAAAAATACACTTTTAAAAGAGAGGAGAGAATAAAATATAGGAAAAGAACTAATATTGAAGTATGTAAAGACCCCGGAACTCGCGAGTTACGAAAAATTCAAGATTCTTGTACTTATCTGACATATCCCTTAGTAACAAAATGGCGACCGTTTAAAGCTCAAATACTCATAAGCTATAAAAACAAATACATAAGCTATAAATAAGCTCAAAAGTTACATGTCCCTTAGTAACAAAATGGCGATCGTTTAAAGCTCAAATACTCACAAGCTATAAATACAAATAATGGACTCCAATTTTGTACTGAATTTTTATCAAAATTTTGTCAACAAAACAAAAAAGAAACCAATTTAAAAGGAAAAGTACATAACAAAGTAATAAAGTAATTCTTTTATTACAATTTTGCACTAATAAAATGGCTCTCCTCTAAATGTATTCGTCCAATAAAGCTTTATACGTCACAGTGACCCCAAAAACGATACAACCAACATGTGAAATGTGAAACGATAAAACGATTGAGCATGTTATAAATTGGAAGAAAGTAAACTGAATATCTCAACCAATCAACGCTACACGCTGCTGTACTATTTCTTCCCTGAGTTACTACATTCAACACCGGCTCGGTTATGTTTTAGTGCTTCAATCGTAACAAAACACATGGATTTAATTGAAACAATTCAGTTGCTTTTACTTGGGTGACACACGCGGTGTACGGTTGGCGGGTAGTTATGAAACGTTTCATTTTTACGCATCTTACCGATTGTGTACAGACACACTTGGGTTCCGTTTCCGTACAAATCCGTTCCTATCCGAAAGGGAAGAGTTCGTTTTGTGTGGAATTTTTCATTTCTGCACCCATTTTCTTTTCGCCCCCTTTTTCCACATAGATTCGGAAATTTTCGTTACTCCGCAACCAATCTGCTTTGATATATAAAGTCTTTCCTGATTTCATTTAACCCTTTTTTTCATTTCACTAGTTTTTTTATTATTCCTTTTTACTATTTCCACCCCACTAAGGGTGGCGCTAGCGGGGCGACGGGTCGATGCTTTTTAAACGCGCATTAATTGTTTTGATTTTCCTGCCATCTGGAGTCCAACAGAAAGATAAAAAAAAACCTACGGAACAGGACAGACGGAACCGTTTTAATAGGCTTGAGTCATGTGCAAAGGGAGGAAAAATTAATTGAAATTGTACCAAACAACATCAGCAAAAAAAAACCGCGTACTATCCCGCGGCCAATACACTGCAGCATCTTTGAATTTCATTGGCGAAATAAAAAAAAAAAACAAAATGAGTCTGTCTGTGGGCTTTTGCAAAGCTTTTTGAGGCGCTTCGCGAGGGAAGATCGTGCAGGTGCATTATCGAAATTAAATTTGAGGTCAGACACGATCACTTTCTCTGCCGCACACTTCCGCGACGGTGCCGTTATGGGTTTCTCTAGGCCTCCTCAAAAAAAAAAAAACGGTACGCTGATCCACTGTAAATGCTGGGTGCATATGTGGAGTGAAGCGGGATTTGTTTTTGTTTTTCTTTCGTTTGTTTGTATGTTTGGGGTGGTCCGGTAAAGAGAGTGTTCCGAACACCCTTTCCCCCTTCCCTTATCCCCCTTCCAACTGCCAACTAGGGAAGTTAATTATGAGAAAAACAGCTAATGGTAAAACTATTGCCACGTGTGATCTTGCAAGTGGAATCATACGGAAAAAAAGAACAAAAACACTCAACAAATCTATAAAGCATAGGCGAGCTTTCCTTTAACCGTTTATTGGGGAGTAAAATTTTTCGGTAAAATGGAAATTCATTCACATGGACGCTTTTGAACGAGTACTAAAGCCAACATTTATGAGAGAAAAACTTGCACCAGCTTTAGTGAAGCATTAATTAAAATGTTTTGCAAACACATCTGCTTGGTGATCGTGAGCGATCTTGAAGTACGAATCACCATCGTTCGCTCTCTGTGAAAAACTGATGTTGGGAAGTAAATTATACATCATTAAAGATTACATGGAGAGCTGATAGACATTAAGGAGATGAAAGAGTCTAACCCTAAAAAAGCTAGACAGCTCCAATGGATGAATATTACTGTCTTCTGGTTATTGTTGTTATAATTTATGATCATCCAAAAAAGGGTTGATACATTTTCGTACACTAACGCTACTGCATATGCTTATTCACAAATTATAATTAAAATTAACTTTCGGTATGTGTGTTAATTGATTAATACATGCACAAGGTCTTCAAGAGGAATTGCCCTTGACTATGCATTAAGTTCGGAAATTTCGGTTTAATTATTAGTGTGACATCCCAATCGCAAATTACAATCAAAGCCACACCATATTAACTGTTAGCTTTCACTTGAGCAAACTATAATGTCCTGACGGCAATCAATTACTTCAATCATAGTAATTATCCTTACCATCGGATGTGCGGATGTTTCACCTTTCATCACTTCACGCAAATGTAGCTTCTTCGAAACATTAAAGAAAAACAAATCTTACTCCTACCTTCTAGCGAACTTTGCAGGGCGTTTTTTTTTTTACTTCACATGTTCCGTCGTGAATCCGTTGGATTCAATAATTTGGAGCAAGGAAATAATGTTTGCCAAGGCACGAGTTAATGATGTGTGTGATCTTTGGTGCGCTTTCATTTTCACCAGGTGTAATGTACGGAAGATGCACGACCGTTCCGATCGCGAATGGTTTCGTTTTGGGGGTTAGAAATTCAACACCCATGCCCATCACTTTCTACCACCCATCTCTCTGTGTGTATATAAAAGAGAGTGATTTGATTGTTGCATCTTTTTATTACTATTTTGCTATTTTTGTCTTGAAGTTAAATCAAAATCAAAAGCAGGAAATTCCCAATCATCAAACACAAACAGTCACGCGCTCCTTACAAGTTCGAAGTCAAAACACTTAGTCCCCAAAGAGTCATGCCAAACGGTGAAGAACCATTAGGTAGGGAACGCATAAACGCTTCGATACTCAACTGCAGTGTTCAAGCCATTTCGCCGTCAACGTCCTCCCCCCTGTGACGAAGATGTCGATCGACATCGGATAAACGTCTCCGGGGGATGTTTATGGTGTGCGTGTGTATGTGTTCTTTTCTTCCGAAGAGTGCTCCACAGAAGGCCGTACCAGAGTTTTACCCCGCAAAAGATGCTCACGAGAGTTCTTGGTGAATGAGGTTAGGGAATGCCGGAGGCGATCACATCTCATTAGAGGCTTCTGATCGATGCCAATCAAAACAGTGCTTGTTAAGGGTGCAATCTAGGGATGGCTGTGAAGGGATTAGCACTAACCAACCCAAACGAGTGCATTGTTTCATGTTGGTAAGCTTTCGATACTGTTTTTTCTGAGGTTAAAAGGATTTAAAAGAAAATCATGTTTTTTTTTTATTTAAAAAAGTTATAGTTACCAAAAGTTCTTGGGAGTAAGATGAATACTTGGTAAAAATGTTTACAAAATTTATAAATCTGAAACACCATTCAGATTTCTTCACAGATAAGGGCACTAGTTGGGTCATTTAAGTACAAGCAATAAATAAAATAAATACTACGTCTAAGGAAATAATTTCTCATTTTCTTCAAACTTTCAAGACTTATTTCTTCTCTTCAATATTATGCTATTTTCTATCTTTATTTTATCTTTTTCATTAAATATTCATCTCTGACCCACATATGTTGTCACTAAACTGATAGTTTATGCATTAATTTAACGAATTTAATTACTTTCAGAGGCACTAACACCTGCATAAATAATACTGCAAAGAAGGAAGTAAATAAGGAAAGAAATGCATTTGTTTTTCATCATTAGGGACCACAGTGTAAAGGCCCTGTTGACTGAAGGTGATAAAAAGAAATAAATGATAAAATAAATAAATCATTAAAAATCCGTTAAACAATACATCAGGAAATTAAATCTTCCAACCTCAGTCGGTTTAGTGTTGGGGGGGCCACAAAACGCATCCCCAACCATGCGATGTTTTATCTTGATCGCGATGTTAAACTATCTTCCCGTGTGCGTATGTGAATATTTTTGCGAATCGCGTTTTCTTCAATGTACGCTGACCACGTGTCTGTTTTTATGCAAAAAAGATCGTCAAAGAGGTTGCACACGTTATTTTTTTGCTGTTTCTTTAGTGAAGAAAGAAACTCATGACTTCCTGAGCAGAAGCATATAGAGAAGAGATGTTCATTTGTCTTCCTTTAATGTTTCTTTGCTCTTCTTTATCAGCAGCTGGCTTTGCAGCATGAATAAGTACGATCAGAAGCAAAAAAAAAAAAAAAACGTGAAAGAAAACCGATTTGGCCCAATTACATTGACATGATTTTTGGCATGCCTCTTGCATCTCGATTCCCGGCCAGCCATTAAACGTGGCCTACACGCCAAAGTTCAACCGATTGAGGCTTCCAGTCATTTTTAGCCGTACCGCAACTTCATTTCAATTGCTGGCCCAGCTGTCGTAGGAAAGCTCGGGTGCGAGGGCGTCTTGGTTCGCGATGGTTCTTTCTTTTTTCCTTTTACTCATTGGTTTTTCTTTTACTTTCGAGGCTAATGAAATGTTTCCGTTTTGACCGTCATCGGCAGTGGCAGTGGCAGGCCCCACGGTCAGTTAGTGGGGAGGAGTTTAACGGCATCATTTCGGTGGTCACTTCCTGCTGTGGGATGAATTGAAGTGTTAAAATATGCGCACTCAACCACCGTGGAGGGTTGACCGAGGTTTAGGGCATGTAAGAACGAACTCGCCGGACTCTGTGGTCGTTAGGAAAGGGTACAATTTTCGGGCATACCTTTTACGGATGGCCCAATTTCGAGCGAATCATCCATTGGGGAATGTACTGCCGTATGGCTCAAAATGATAGAGCACAAAAGCACAAATAATGTTCTCGGGTGTATTCGGGGCTTTTGGTGCTTTTCGTCTCACTGATATGAAATTTGAGATAAAGAGAATTTAGATTTAGAAATCTAACTTTATAATCATATAATTGACCTAAAGGAGATTAACGATTAAACCTCGAAAAAAGACATCCAAAGATCCAAGATTTCAAGACAAATTATATTGAAGCTAGCTTTGAAATACATTCAAAAAGCTGAACGATCGATTTTATCATAATTATGAGAAACAAAGCGAATATTTCTGATAATTATGCACCAAAGATACCCAGCATGTACATAATTATTTTCCGCGCATCTGTCTCATGGCTTAACAGAGGCACCGAAAAAACCCCAAAACCGTGACATATTGCGCAACGTGATGTCTTTCACTTTAAACATTTCCCTTCGCCTCCCGCAACATTAAACGGTTCCGGGACGGGGGGTTAAAAACGAACCAATGCTAAACGATTTGCCCCTACCGAACGGCTTAAATACTCCCAATTAATCACAACATCAACGATAAAAGCCCACCACGTTGTACGGCACGTGGTTCCTGCCGTGCGCACCTGGTTGCGCAAGTGATGGGTTTTCTTGCTCGTGTGGAAAACTCATACCTTCCCCCCTTAAGGGTTGACACCACAGGAGCTTATGCTTTTCTTTCCAGCTTACTGCTGAGTGAGTTTGTTTGCTACGGTAACGATCAATGATTTCTTGTTGGTGAGCCACACACACGTGCCATGCACGGGGGGAAAATAAATTTTCTCCTCATTAAGACGGACGCTGCAAAACGCCGACGCATGAACGAAAATGATACGCGATTGCTTGGTAAAAGGTTTAAGATTTTGTTTATTATGCTTTTTTCCGCCGTATTTTTTGCTACTACGCCCCGTGCTACAACCTAGAAATAAATTAGAAATCTTGCGCTTCCGCTCAGTTCACTTTCCATTTCCCTGTACCATTCCGGAACGACTCCTTACGACTCCCTGTGCCTTGTTGCCTTGCTTGGTGTGATGGATCAGGTGGATGCAAATGACTCGCGCAATCTTTATGCGTCAACGGTGGTTAGTGTCTTCAGCAGATGCCCGACTTTTTCACGGCAACTCCTGCGAACGATTGAAGAAAGCACGTTGGTAATGGATTATTAGGCAAGGCCTTTTCTGTTTGCCACCACGGCTCATTAGGCAAAACGTGTAGGCAGTTTGTTGTTTGAAGTTTGGGTTTAAATTATGTGTGAAACTATGTGCGTATTTTCATTTTACTTTCATGATTGATAATATCGGTGGAATGGATCGTTAAAAAAAAAACTTGATGCTTTTGTAACAGACATTGAGCAAATTACTTGCTTGTTAATTATGGATGCTCACATTAAACATTAATGCTTGATTTTTTGCAGTGATATTGGAGTATTCGGTTCGACTAAAGTTATGTTGGTATTAAGAATTTAGTGGAGTTTAGTGGAGCAATTTTGGAGTCAACCGTAGAGTCCAAGAAAGTCCTAAAAACCTCCCGAAAGAAGCAAAACTCTACTTACGTGGCTTTGCTCCACACCGATTGGCGCACTCAAGTTTGTACTGATTGTGATAGGTGGTGTTATCCGTTCCACACACCGGATTGTACTGTGACAGTGTAAGACAGTTGGACATACAACCGTAGAAGGCTCTCGATCTTGGCGCTGGCTTACTGTCAATTTCCGCCGAAAGTTCCAACGGACGGGTCTGTACGGGTCGGGCCCGTTCCACCGAATTCTCCGCCCAGTCCGTGTTGGTTTCCAAGGCGCCCGTTGTCCCCGTCGACAGTGGTCGATTCCGCGCTATTGTAAGAGGATCGGAAGCAGTAGATTAAAAGTGGCCGCTTTCACGACGTGATTATGTGGTATGGAAGGTTTAAGGGTTTCTCCGGCAGCTTACCGAATTTCTTGCCAAGCGCAAATGTGTTCGGTGACCGATGAAGCCACGGACTTTGACGGCGAACGCGCCCTGCAATGACATCGGCACGGCTTGACTCGGCAAGGGCTAGCAGAACTGTTGGGGAAGGAAATTGAAACAAGAGCAGAAATGAATAAAACGGTTGAAACGGTGCGATTAGCCATGATTTTCAAATGACGAGATGTGATGGCCAAGGGAGGATGGGGGACTTGGTGATTGGTGGCATTTGAATTAGCGTGAGCTGTAATTCGCCGGCACCGTTAGCTTCCCGTGGTTCGCTTTAGAGCATTATTGCATCGGATTATTGCACCGCGCGGATCCAGCCACAGTCCGACCAGTCTAATAATGATGGGCCTCTGTCGGCCTTCCATCACTAGGTCATCATTAGCAATTGGTGGCCGGAGCGGAGTGTTCCCGCTGAAGGAAGGAACAATCGCGCCGTACACGAAACCCGTCGGAAGCCGCAAGGAAAAACCTCCGGCCACAAACTAATGATAGCAGTGACGGAATCAAACACTGCCCAAAATCAATCGCGACCGCACAACCATTTCGTTGCCTTCTGTGACCTCCACCGAGTAACACAGAAAGAAGCACAGCAAACGCCGTTTATGACCGGTCAGTTGTGGGCTTGGAGGGTTGAGGCGTGCGCACGCGGGACATTGACTCAGCACCGTGGTGGTGCCGTGACGTCGGTTCCTTGAACTTGGCCGCCGTTTTTATGGAGCTTGGCGCTTTGGAGGTTTGGGGAATTTTTTTTTGTTCCGCTTGAAAGCTCTTTTAATTGGAACCGTTCGCGATTTTGTGGTCAGTCACATTCGTTGAGCTTGACCGAGAGTCGTGTTGAAGTTGGTTCATTTTGGGAAGGATTCCGAGCTAAAGATGCGAAATTGTTGCGAAAAAGGAAGTATCGTTTTGTGTGGATCCGCTTATTGAGTAACGGCACGGTGCAAGCTCTCGGAAAAGGTCAGCCGGCGAAGAAAGGGTGGGTATGGGGTTTGTAGAGCGAGGTGCGAAATAGTTACGAAATGACTATAAATTCTGTAGCAAATTAACGGTGGATGACCGACAAAACAGAAAGCCTTTGATTGCGTAATAAAGCCGAACGTTTTTGTTGTTGTTTGTGTTAAGAGATAGTGATCAAGGTGAATAGTTTGATAGGGTAAAATGAAGGCTAGAATAAATACTTGCAATAGACGAAATAATAGACTTTGATTGGGTCTCTTTCTATTTCTCAAAAATTCGATTTGGCGAATTTCACGGTTTGAGAAAATTTTAAACTAGCGTTCGAGCTCAGTTTTTGTAGCTTTCCTGTACAAAATTGGCATCTGTGTAATATTCGCACACCTAAATCCATCCACCGAAGCGTGAAATATGGTTCGGATAGGGTAACATTGAAATTGGAAGCGTCGATGTTCAGTTTTTTTCACGGTAGCTCTCTTGCTTCTATACCTCAGCCTTAGAAGAGCGCCATATCGGCTACGCATGGAAACTCGTTTGATGCTTTTCGGACGATGAAAAATTTTCAACGCGATCCGATAATAGCAAGAAGAAAAAAAAAACACACACACACGTCCACCAACAAACTCAACATCTCCGAAAAGAGAAAACCTCATGGAAATGATGAGCTTTGGAGCTTTTGAAAGAAAGGAGAAGCAATGGGCAAGAAGATTCGTGCCGGTTGTTGTAAGGTTTTTACTACTTCTACATTCAATCAAACTTCCGACTATGCCACACAAATGCACACAGTCTGACCACACAAGTCTGGCACGCGGTTGTTGGCGTGGTTTGTTTCTCCTTCTAGCCCGTGGGAGTGGGGCAAAGTGGGCGACGAATTCAATTAGCCTCAAATCAAAAGCAGATCACGTTCGGTAATTATTTGCTAGCGATTATCGACGGTTGTCCATTTGATGGAAATGTGCAAATTGTAGTGAAAACATGCAAATACAAAGAAAAAAACATCATACACACACACACGTCTACTGTTGGAAGCATTAGCTTAATGTTTGCCGGTGGAAGATCAAGCTAGACCAAGATTGAGTTGATTGAAATAGGTGGGAATGAAAGGTTGGCATAAGGAAGTGGAGGTGTTCTAAATGGCCTTGTGTAAATAATGTTTTAAAATGATACAGGACAAATTTCTGTGTTAACATAAAACAAGAAATTTGAACATTCAAATACTTCTCCTGAAGATAACTCATGATTTAAGAGGTGTATTGGAACCAAAACGCCTGAAAGTATGCAATTAATGGTTAAAATAGTAATAAGACAGTTTAATAAACTTTGTCAGCTCAGCTGTCTTTGGAAGTTTCCAAGTTCTGTATCTTTTGTATATCTATATGTATTAATATCTTAAACTTTGACAAAAGATCTTGGCTCTTAAGATCTTGCACATTCATCAATAATTTGTGAAAATTGTAACTAAATTTTTTTATGATTTTTAAGATGTTTGCAACAAAGATCTAAAATATTCATAACAAAAACCAATCACAGCCAATGCCGAATAAGGCATTTCTTAACGCACTTCCGATGATGTTTACATCAGTGAAGGAAACAACATGCACATATATTGCACATTACGCATGCAAATTTGACGCGCAATACTCGCCTCATTGTGTGCTTTAATGTAGTCAGCATGCAGAAGGAGAAAAAAAAACCTCTTCCGATCGTGTATGATGAAGAAGGTTTTCCATTTACATTTCCATACAGCCTTCCACTGGCTGATGAAAACCTTCACAGCATGGTTGTTTGTGTGAATCTTCAGCAAAGCTACGAATCAAGGAAAATGACTCATCAAAGGAGGGTATACAATTCGTATCCTTCAGGTCGAGTTGTATACCCCAACTGCGTCACGATGTAATTTGTTGCTCTCGATCCGATTCGCGCACTACAGAACGTACAAAAAGCGCGCGAGGAACGTTTTCGAACGCGTTGATACGCGTGAGTGAACGCACGTGTGAGGGAAAGTGTGGTTAGGTCGTGACTGTGAGAAACATGGTGGAAATGTTTCAAGTAACAAAAAAACTAGTTCATAGTTTCAAGTGCATTGGAAAGTTAAAGAACTAATTTTTTAAACAAAAATACCAACCTTTTCTGCTAAATTTATTTTGACATGAGAAGAACAAATTTTCTAAGATATTTTGAGAAAGTTGATTATTATCCAATTATTATACATGTTCTAAGCAAATTTATATTTTGTGTTGTTTGTGGTAAAACCATAATCAATTTTTAGTTTTTCTATAAGCTTTTACTAGAACAATGTATTTTAGGGTTAGCTTAAAAAAGAGAGGAACGTGCTCTGGATTGAATTCATTAGCAAAATTTGCATCTAAATTCATTTAAAAAACGAATACAGCACGGATTTTAGGTATTATTTAAAAAAAATTGCCTAATAGATACAATCGAAAATATTAACGAACCCTTTTAAAAGCCGAATTAAATTGTTTTAAACCACAAACTCATTGTTTTATCACCGGCGTAAAGTCTTAATTTTGTTCTCCTCCACTGCTTTTCTGTCATTATTTTCCATCACAAAGCTACCTAAAACTCCCACTGAACCATTTACAAATTATATTATCTCCACTCGGCGTACTACTGCGGCTGTGTAACTTTTCACAGCTTGGCTCAACAGCAAAAGCTTTCCGCACGTAGCGCTTAAGTTCGATCAGCACAAAGCATGAAACGGCATTTAGCGCGATGCATACCGAACACGATACACTTCCGCGGTTTTACGACTCATTACTGGGGCCTGGGTTGTTGGTGGTCAATGTCTTACAACAGGGTTATTACTCACCGACCAGTACCACACCGACCAGTACCATCCGTCCATTCCGTTCCATCTCGTGGCCGTTTTGTTGTGGTTTAGGGGCCGATCTTGGAAAACTGTCTGATCGGACGCTGCGTTGGACAGCCTCAAACGCTCGACAGATCGCCGTGTCGAATCACAATTTATCACCACACTTGCGTCAACTCACGCTCAACCTTTGCTGGGCCAAAGCGAGACGCGCTAGTTCCGGTTTCGATGCTGGCTAATGTCTCCTGCCCTGCCACAAAGCAACGCAAAACGGTCTCCGCGACTCGTCCGGTGCTAACGAAGAATCGACACTAACTGACCGCTTGGTTGAGTCCTGCCGAGCCTCTAGAAGGCTTGCTCGAAGGTGCTGTGTGCGTGTACGGAGTGTTCAAGGTGCCGGAGGATGGAACCGCGGTGGCGGAGTGGGAAAATGTTCTTGATGCCATACTGGTACATTAAGAGATGGAAGGAAAAAAAAACTTTGGCAAAAAGTGTTTGTTGGGGAAGGGGTGGTCGATTTAGTGGGAGGGAGATTCGAAAATCGGAAGTTGAATGTTTATTAGATTGAGGCAAAACATACCACACAAGTCGTATGGAATTTGCTGGTGGGGATAGCTTAAGTGGATTTCAAAAGAAAGAAAGATTTGCGTTTTTTTCCTTTGGTTTTGGGTTAATTTTATTTTGTTATCCCTAAAAGACTAAAAACTATCCCTCGAATGCGTATTAAACTCATGTTAATAAATCGCATGCGGTTAGGTGGTGATTTTGTAATTTTATGTAATTTTATTTGCAAAATTTCTTCAAGTTTCACCCAAGAATTAAGAAAAATAAATCATCTAAAAATAAACCATACAATCGTCTATAAAGTTCCGCCATTGAAGGGTTAGCTAATAAATAAACTTTATTCCCATCGAATAATCAGATAGCGGAGGCCTGTTTTTAGTTTTCAGTTAGCAACTGATTAACATTTCCGTAACTGACCATCCCCTAAAAAGTGGTACGTCTAAAAGGGGTTCTTTTTTTGGGGACACTCAAATCCGGTTTCAAAGTGAGGTCCATTGGTGACAAAACCTGTAAATCAGATGATCAAACAGGATCCCAGGTATCCCGTTTTTTTTCTTCGCTTATTAATTGTTGTAGCTTTGCTGTGCTCTTTCCAGAACAATTCTAAGCTTTTACCTGTCCCTGCGCTGGGTCAACAGAAATTCTGTTACCATGCGCGCTCGTGTGTGACCGCGCGAAAGATAAATGATGATTGGCCATTTTCGACAGTTTGATCGTTCTGTACATTGGACCCAGTTTTTGGGGTTGGTGGAATGGTGAAGTTGCTTTGAATTGCTAGCATTTGTCTTGAGGATTGAGTTTGAAGTGTTTTTTGTGTTTCTCATTCCATACCCGCAAAAAGGGTTGTTTAGGGCTCGTAAGGGTGGCATTGCCGAATTAACATTGACAGAGCAACTTGTTTTCGTTGTTTTTCAAAGGTGATTGTCACTCAACAGTGAGTGGTATAAACCGGATTGAATGTCCGAGTACACCCTGGACAAGGTGCCCTATAACGGTTTAATGTCTCCCTAACAATGTGAATTACTTATTGATTAAATAACCCTGTATTGTAGGCTGTAAGTCGTTCTTCAAGAAATAAAAAAAAACATCTATCAAGTTTTGGAAAATAGAAAGCCGGAATTTCGGTTAAAATAACAATGAATTATTTTCGATTTTAGTTCCCAGTAGTTCTAGATATTCAAAAGAGATACTATTAGACCAAAAATGTATTTCAAGTGAAATACTTTTAAAATTTATAATCAATTTCTTTAGTATCCCTTACAATCCTATGTCATAGTATTTGACGCTCATCTTTCTACAATTTAAACCCATTTTATGTTTATCGTCGATATTTTATCCCTCGTTGAGGATCGATTCTCACCAGTTTAGAGACTGAACTTTACCAAGATCTTTACATTTTATAGCAAATGGTTTTGAATCGTAACACAAATATTTGTTAATATCCTTCCTATACTCCATAATCTACATAATTGAATACAATATTATTGTATAATGTCCCTAGTTAGAAACATTTACTGTAACGTATTTACAGCACATTTCGAAGTAGCTAAACAAATAAGATTTTTTTATTTGTTTAGCTCATCCTTCAAAGCATTCGTTGTACCATTCCTGTGCACGAATCGATTTCACCTATCATCCATTGCCGGCAGAGAGATGAGAGCAAAAGGAAACCCGATCGAAGAAAAGTGCTGTTCGCGTAAGTTATGGAGCCTTAGTGTGTGTGGCAGAAATGTTCGCAACGGTTCATCTTTCGCTCGCCAACGGTTCGACAACTGCGACGAAGCGTGAACGATGATTTGATGAGAAAACTGGCCACGCGCGGGAGGGAAAATGTTGCCATCTTCGGCTATCGCTGTTGATCCTTGCGGTTCTGGTGCACAGTACCGAAGTGTATAATGTTGCAATTTATATTCGCTCTACGGCGTAATGATGTAAATGTCCTGCCTTGCCTTTGACAGCTGGCGGTACATGGTGCGTTGGTTCGGGGGGGTAAAAAAGCGCAACCATGGACGGTAACGTACACGGATCCATTCCGATGCTACACGCCCGGACGACACTGCCAAGGTCGTCCTGCTATACACATCGAAAGTATGCTCCACACCAGGCAGAAGGTAAATAAATAATGCTGCTCATTCTAGTTGAAAAAATGAGAAATAAATAAAGCCGGTGGGTAAGAAAG
Source organism: Anopheles funestus (assembly GCF_943734845.2). NCBI lineage: Eukaryota > Metazoa > Arthropoda > Insecta > Diptera > Culicidae > Anopheles > Anopheles funestus. The sequence continues at coordinate 3,438,168 of NC_064599.1, forward strand.
CATCGCGCAAGTGGAAACGAACACAAAACAGAAAAACCGAACCGAACATCACCAAACAGCTGGGAGGAAAGTTTGCCGCCGACGATGATGATGATGATGATGCTGCGTACGGTTGATGCCTCGGCAAAAGGGGTTAGTGAACGTCTCCTATGGGAGGTTAGTAGAATGGAGGTTGAGCTTCTTAATTGCATATTTAGCAGACAGTTCAAGGTCGTGTCTGGTCTAAGAAGCTTCTAGCGAAACGATGTCGGTGACCCAAAACGGCATGTCGGTAAGTCTATTAAGACGACCGAATGATTACGATAGAACTCGATGCTCTAAATCATTGATTAATTTATTGTTCTGGTTGCTTAAGTAAATGTTATTTAATATTAACACATTTTAAGTCTACCAGGGAGGGTTCAATTCCTAACCTTCAATTAATTAAAAACGTCTATCTTGTTTACGTTGCTAAACTTACTTTTTAACCTCCAGGGAGTGCTAACGATAGCAAATGAAATGAGATGAAAACTGCATTTTAATTTTCCCAAGCCAATGTATCCTATCAAAACATCAATCCACTGTGCCTAATTTGGTTGAACTTTTATTCTACACACACACACACAAAAGGATCCAAAGCAAACAAATCCTTACACCCTTTTCTTGGCCTGTCGGGAGTTCGGCCGGATCGAAAAGAACGGAGATTTTATTTATCCACAAATGCTGTACTTTACTCAAGCCGCTTGTTCCCCCATTAGCTTGATTGAAGAAACGAGCACCAACTTTACCCTAAAACTCAGCGACCCGTATCGTTCCGGTGTGTGTTTCGTTTCGATATGTTCTTTTGTTATTTGTTGTATATTTGCTTTGTTTTACGCCCTTTATTATGGCACTCAATCCATCTCCAATGGTGAAGAAACATTGTCAATCATTGCAAATTAGGAACAACAATTCGTTCGTATTTAGGATGAGCCACCGTGCCCCAGTGGGAGGTTTTTAATATGCAAAAATCATTTTCTTCATCCCCGATTGTGGAGCTCGGGGTGGGATGGAAAATGGGGCGGGAAGGCAATGCAATGAAGTTTTGTCGGAGAATATATATTCGTGTGCGTGTTTTCCAGGCGCACTCTAACCGACGGCTCGTCTGCACACGTGATTTTCAATTACTGAAGCGAACCGAAGGGCATGATCCAATAATCAAACAAAACATCTGTTGAATAGGAAAATTGGAAAAGCTCCCCCTGGAACGGTTCGGTATGACGGTTTGTTTATCTCGAAATGTTTGATTGTCTTCGGCGGGTTTGGCGGAACAGAAGGGCACGGAGGAGAGGATCGTCGAGCTGGGGATGGAAATTTATCGTGACTAGACTTCTCAGCAGTCTGGCAGGTAGTAGTGAATGCTGGGATGAGCGGCATGAGTGATGGAATGAAGAAATTTCCACCATTGAAGACAATTGGAAAACAACGGCACAGCGGTGGTGTGTGTACGTTGTGCTAGATAATCACGACCAGCATTGGATACGATGCCCGAATCTGAGCGATTGTCGGCAGGACTCCTACCGAGCTTAGCGCTGGAATCCGTCTGCAGCGGCTTACCTCAGCGGACCTTTGGGAGGAGGTGTCAGCCGGTTTCGAACCGAATGCACCTGATAGTCGAGTACAGATGGCAAGGTAAGGATCGGACCGGAATGATGATTGAGGCAACACGTAACACGTCTGGCAAAACGGTGCAAACATGCCGGGAATTTTAAGCGAGTAACGGCAGCTAATGGATTGTTTTAATCAAATTCTCCTGCCATGGAATGGACGAGATGCAGGTGTGTGTATGTGTGTGTGTGTATGTGGAGGATGCGATTATGTGTCCGTGATGGTATTGAAGCGAAGGAAATTAACTTTCGACCCGACGAAGCCCTGAACTGTTTTGCGTTAGCCGACATCGTTAGTCGGCAGCCAGCCTGCCGGGATTACAACGAGCGATTATTGTGATTATGTAAATTCGAGTTGATTGTGGAGGTTTTGCCGGTCTAGGTACTGGTCGTCTTTTTTGCAGACCGGTGAAAATGACGTACGGGTCCGAGCGACACGTGGGAGACGTTTTCAATTTGCAGCCTAAATTCGGTTAGCTTCGGTACTCGGACGTTAGTTAGCGTTACCGTTCCACCGTTCAGGTGGTGCTCAAACAGTATCATTAAATTCAATTTCTGAATAATAAATAGTGATCTGCTGTGCAAAGCTTTAACGCGCTGGTTAGTGAGGTGCTGATAATACGCTAAACTTTGTTGGCGAAAATTGAATGCTTGCCAAATAGGTTCATTTTATGATCAAATATTTAAAGTAGGTAATTGTGCTTAGCTAAATTTGGTTAAAATATTTTTAATAAATAGCAATTAGCATCTTAGGAAAAACAAGTAATATAAAAATAACTCGTAAAAACCATCAACAACTCAGAAATAGCATATCAAGAGCATAATTCATAAACTCACCACAAATGGGCAGTTGCGCCCGATGGTATGCAATGGAAACACAAACAGAACGTTTGTGGTGAGGTATGCAATCATCAGCACATATTCACCGACGGATATGCAATCCGCAATACAGCGATGAAATTATTGGAAATATGCAAGAAACAAATTTTCTCTTAATTTTCCTTTTCATTTAATAATCATTTATAATTTACTCTACTGCACACTTACAACTAAACTATTAAGTTTTACAATTTTGTAATAAAATTTATTAAGTCTTATCTCGCAACTCAATTCGATAGGTCTTGTGGAAGTGGAACACCAAATATTTATTAGATATTTTTATAAATAATAAAAATTAATTGACGGTAAGCATATTTTCTAATTGTTCTCTGAATGTACCTCCTGAAAAGATGCCGTAGGGGTATAAATCATTAACCTGCATCAATCTTTGTAATGGTGGTCATATACAACTTTAAAAAAATGCACTTTTAGCACAACCTGAAGAATGAATTCCTTGCTTCATAAACCATTATTGGGGACTTGGGGACCATTATTGGAGTGAAAATTAAATGCTCCAAACAGTACGACACGCACTCGTTCTCAATCATCTTTTAATGCATTACCTAGGTGTAAAACCATCGTCCATAAAAATATTTCACGAATCGTTCGCACGATGAATTGCTCCATTAGACGCCCATGTAAAAAGTGATGTGGATTGGGAGGAGGAAAAAACAAGCACACAAAACAAGGCAGTTCCTTCCAACGCAATACGCGCCGTGTACGACGAATGGGTTGAACTTTGTGTCGTGAAAATATTTTACCGCGCCCTTTGAGTCCTCTGGGCGCGCAACCTTCACGTTACCTTCAGTTTCGTTGTAACACGTCGAAAGGTTTCAGCGAAATGGCTTCATTCTCTGAAAAGGGAGGACGATGTCCCAGTGCCGGCATTGGGCATGGGTGTGCGTGACGTGAGTACGCGTGTTGCATAAGCGTGGGCCAACGGTACGATGCCGATACTACGCACCAGACGAAGACAATAACAAAACAATAATGGAAGGTCGAAGAGAAGCCCAAATTTCGGTTCGGAGACGGCGTCAAGCCGTCTACCGTGTGCCTGTGAAACCGGTAAAACCTACGCAATTTGTCAGTTCGCATCGGGTTCGTACCGGGCGGTACGGTAGTATGTGTGCTGTGTGAGCAATTTTCCTGATAGCTTTCCACGACAAAGGCCATATTTTATGTGTCTCGTCTGGCCAGTGCTTCGGTGGTTTTTGGAAAGACTCCAAAAGCTTCGACTCTGGTGGCATGGTAAATGGCACACGTGCATGGGTTTGAAGTTGCGACTGTCTGGGACTCGCATTGAAACCCGTGGGCTTAGCGAGTGGACCTAGAGCAGTGGTTGGCAGATGTGTCTGCAAGCTCCTAGGTTGACTGGGTCTCAAAACGACCGTGGAGCTTAGGTCTTGAACCTCCGAAATTACTAAACATGACTTCATTCAACGGTTACGCTCGAGCGCTTTCCGTACACATCATGTAAACAAGCACTGAGCAACGAGCACCAATCTGCATGCACACGCGATGCAGAGATACCGTTGGGAATCGAGGAATGTCGGAATCTCCACCGGGACATGACAGGAGACGACGCCTTCCCGTGTAGGCTTCGCAAAACCCGCAACCGGCCCGGCCCGGCAGACGGATAGACGCAATGTCAAGCTGCAGTCGAGCCGGTTTTCTCTTTCCACGCTGACAAACGAGACAGCACGACAGCACGAGGCGGAATGGTGTAGGCAGCGAGTAGTGCGCACCAGTGTAGAGTATCTCGACGTCTAGACATCGACTAGACATGCCTCGAACGTCAACCGCCTCCCAGGCCGGCGTGGTTGTCTACCATTTGCCCGGACCCGGTTCCAGCCACCATCGCTCGTGCCAGCTCTCATCGGTGCCTGTCACGAGCTGGCAATAATCAATTTCACCCCCGCCATCGCCATCCGGTGAAGACAGCCCGCAGTTCTTTCGGTAGACACAATCGAAAAATCGGATCTGCAGACCGAGACAGCCTGCTGCGGTTTCGGTTCCGGCGGGCATTTTGCGGTTTTAGCTCGAGCATCAATGACTAGTTCGGTCGAGTCGTCTTTTGCAACGTGGTTTTGCATTTATGCGCCTGGCTTTGCCGAGGATGGAAGGGACGGTGGTCTCCCTCTTCCCCTGGCCATGTTTTTCCGGTGGGAAATGTTTGCTGGATGTAATTATTCCACATCAAACATTCGGGCTAGATGTTTGCCAGAACTTTGGTTGTGCGATTGTGAACGCAGACTATCATGATGATGGTTTCGAGAGATTCAATTTACTGATCAGCACTATCAACTGCAGTAAGTTGTTATGTTCGAATAGTTCTGTATATTTGCTTGATACTCGTTTTGTACGGCAAGTTGTTTTAGTTCTTGATCATATCTAACCAATTATTATTATTTTTGTTTATTTAACTTTACTTAACGGTTCGGTTTGTTTCAAGTTTTGTAAGAATTTAATTCTTCTTGGACGTTATACATATAACTTATCATAAACTAAAGTTGTATATTCAAACTTCTTTACTTTCAATATTTTCATTATGTGATATGATTTTATTGCTTAATTTGCTTAACGAAACTTAACAATTTAACTTGGCTTAATGTATAAAAAATCATTTTTATGATTAAACGCACGGTAGCGATTACTTGAACAAAAGCTTTTCTTTGGGTAAATAAAATTGTACTCTCAAGAGATTACGACTGTGTTGGACACCTAAAAGTATGCAAAAGAATTCAATTTTTGACAATTAACTGACCATTTTCTTTGGTAGTCAGTTTTTAAGAGACTTCAATCCTCAGGATTCTAGTCACTTTTGTCAATTCTATTATCTATATCAGGTATTTATATTGTTACCTGTTTCTGCTAAATTTACACTTTAGTATTACGCATGAAAATTCAACAAGATCATTCGGATGAGCATCATTTAAGCTGGCAACCAGTAAATATAAGTATTTAAATAGATTACTACCAATCCGATCACGCTTGTCATCTCGTTATCGTGTGTAGTGAATCACATATTTGCTCCAGATGTGATTAGATCCCAACTACGATAGGATTAAATGTTGAAAAATAAATAGCAAACCCAAACATCATGAAGAATTTATAGTTAGACGCCCGTTCTATTGTGAGCACTAAAACATAATTGTCAACAATATTCGTTAATATTTCGCTATTAATATTTCTATCCGTTATTTACTTTTTCGTAACTGCGTTGGTTAACTATTTTAAACAAAAACGCACAAATATACACAAACAAAAACCACGTGAACCGATGTGAAAGCGGTAAAGTGAAGGATTATTTAAAGAGAGAGCACACCATCGGAATCCCACCGTGAGAGCAAGCCAAGAGACCAAGTGAGACAATTATTGGAAGACATATCTACGGGTACAGGGTGTAAAGCCTTTTTTTTTACTCTATTCCTGTACACCGATAGTAAAATGTTGCCCAAACGATTCCACAGCAGGAAAAGATTGAGCAACTCATACACACACCGCTGACGGCGGATGCTGATTTAAAACCGCAGCCTACGAGCGACCAGGAGTCTCCTCCGTGTTCGCACTTAGTGTCGAACGGACGGTGAGTAGCAGCGGCCAACAGCGGTCTTGCACACCGCATCTGCCATCCGCGAGGTGAAATATTAATGAGCCAAATAAATAAAAATAAACATCAACACACGGCGCGTAATAAAATTGGCGCTACCAACGCGACGGTTCCGCGAGAGCGCTCGCCGACTAGAAGATGTCAGTAGTGCGAAGCTAACGGTAGCGCGAGGACACACACAACATTCGGCCGTTCCTGCCAACACGTTCCTAGTAGACAAGGGGCGTTTAAGCGGGAGAAATAGTGCGTGTGTGCGTGAGAAAGAGAGAGAGAGAACGGTTAGAAGAAAGTGAAAAGGAAAATAGAAAGAGATGCTGTGCCCCAAACATCTCGAGCCAAACGCTCGCGCCAGTGAGACGTGAGATGAGCGAACGAGCGTGTGAGCGGGTTTTGCCGCGTGTTTTGGTGAGATTTCGTGAGCTGTCAAACGCATTTTTCGCTGTCGTTCGTTTCACCCGTGCAGCTCTCGCTCCTTTTTCGCGTGTGCTTTAGCGTGTTCTGTCTATCGCCCAAATGCAAAGGAGGCAGCCACATTTTGCGGATGGGACGTTGTGCTTTTCGCGCGTGTGAAAGGTGCGTACGGGCGTGATTGATTTTGCCGTGCGTGTGCGTGATAGTGTGATATAGTCGGATTAAGGCGTGTTAAGGCAGCTGGTTTCCCATCACGGTTTGTCTGGAAAGCTGGTTTCCGATATTCCGCTTTTGGTGACGGTTTTTTTTCCCCCCCGTGTGCGCCAAGCGGGGGCCATTTTGGTGCTGGTCCGCCCGTCGCCATCGTCGTAATTTGTCGTGAGTCGCGCACACCCGCACGCGCGGTTTCCCCTTTTTGCTCCCGCCAACCGAAACCCGTGTATCCGTGTGCGGTTTATTATTAGACCTCGTGAGTCTCGTGAAAGCCGGCCGAAAAGTGCGCACCATGCGGGCGGTAGTGTGAGTGTACGCGCTTCGCGCAAAGGTTCCGATGCATGCTAATACCCTTGTTCCGCCCAACAGAGAACGACCGTCCCCTGTAAGCGAACGGCCGTTGTAAACGTCAAGTGCGTACGGTATAAACTCCACACGCGGCTCCCTCGTCACCTCGCGTACCGAATTCGTGGTACAATAATTCGCAATTTCATATGCAAAATAGTGAATTGCACTTGCACCAGTTGCGCTCGGCCGCGTGTACGTTTCGGCTGTGTTTGTGTGCGTGCGTGTATGTGTGTGTGTTTGTGTGTGTGTCTGTATTTTCATATCCGTGCTAACGGGTCATGATTTGCATTTGCATCGAGTTCGTGCCCCATAACGCGTGTGCAGTGGCGTGAGCAAAAAGAGAGTATCGCCATTTAGTCCCATTACTTCATTTCGGCGTGGCCTTCGCGGGTGAATGTGGTGTTCCAGCTCACCGTTTCCAGCTGGAAAGGTGGGGAAGTGATCGGGTTTTTTTTCGTATTCTCCTTTTTTATCAGTGAAACTGAACCCTCCCTCGCGGTTGACGCGGTTCCGATACACATCCGGTCGTTTGCTCCCCGGAAGCCGAAAGAATGTGAGACAAAACTCTTCGGTGCTTCGGACGGTTGTGCGTGGCTTTATACCGACAAGGCAACAATGGTAGGTGAAGTTATCAAAAAACCCATACTAAACAGCTTTGTGCTGGAAGCGTGTAGATCTTCGGTACGAGGGAAAATAAAAAAAAAAGGACAAACCGTGGACAGTTGTTCAGTTCCTTCCACAACTGTTGTTCCGCCATGCTGCGGGAGTGCGCCACAACGTTCGGGACCAGCCGAAAAACCGTCCGTTCTATTTAAAGAACCCAACTTTTCCTCAAGGAGGATTTGCTGAAAATTCTCTCCGATATTATTTTCACCCAGAAACCGGCGGCGACAGCGCGAAAATACCGACGGATCACGCGGACGAAAGGCGGCTGCAAATGGAACGCGAAGCGGATGCTCACGGACGTGAGGTGGAGCCGCTCATCTCGCTCTCATCGGCCCGCCAAACAACTCACGCTCACTGTGACAGCTTCACCATGTGAGACAGTGAGACGAATTTTGTACAAGATCAGCGCGTCGCGGAGAATTTGTTTTTTCATGCTTGCATATCTTCGTAGTTTAGTGTTTTTTTTTGTTTCTTTCTTCATCACTCTCCCTTGCTTGTTGTTTTTACCGTCTCCGGTACACCCTTCATGGCCGGTCGGTTCATTTGCTTCCCGGTGGGCGCACATGCGCCGTACGGTTTGTTTTGACGGGATTCACCAGTCAGTGATAGTGGCGAACACACCTCTTCCCACCTTGCTTCATTCTTTACTCACGTCCTCACCGATCGAGGGGGGGTAACACGAAATCATCTGTCAGACGTCTGCCCCAATCCCCCACCCCCATTTGCCCTCCTTCAACACCCTTTGGCACATTTATTTGGTCGATCTGGATGGGGTTCTTGCTTCGCATGAAAAGTTTCTACACGAAGCGAAGACGATTACTAAGAGCGTTGTTAGGCTAAAGAGGAAAAACAAAAAAATATATACAAATTGATGATGAAAATTCCTACGCCTCAAGGAAAGCGGACGCGGGATCTCAATCAATTTCGACATTTTACCGGTGAAAAGTTGTGTTTTTTTTTCTTCTTTCGCCGTGCTTCTCGGGCGTCTACATGGACGTAAAGTAAAGTCATAAATATGTATCCGGTTCGGAATTGCTTCACCTTCCCATTCCCAAAACGATCGTTCTTTTTCATCTCACCTACATCTAGTCCTAGATTCGGGTCGGTCCATTGCGGTGCTTAAGTCACGTTACTTCACTAAACTTACCGGGAGGATCACCATGTGGGACAGCATGTGAAAAAAAACGGGGGCAAAGAAGGATTTTGCTAAAGGCAAAAGCAAAACGAACGCAAATCCTGCAAATGTCATCACTCAGAGAAAAATGAGAGCTAAATATAAATATATTTTCTTGTCGGTTGCCCATTTCCCTACACCCTCCGCCCTACTCCCTCCCCCCGAAAACGCCCTGTGTGAACGTTTTTTTTTCCACCAAGTGAAGAAAACCCATACCATGCGATGATTATGATGTAGAGCGACAGACACGGTCGGCACATGGCAGTAGTAAAAGGATAGTTGATACGCGACAGTACCGTGCGGCTTCTGAGCGCTGACGGTAGGAAGCATATTTTTCGCGATGACCACTAAGTTGGTAGTAAATCAAACGTACATGTGTGGTATTTTAACTGCTTGAGAACTGCGTCCGAAACATATACTGTGGCCGGTGCCCGACACCGAGCGAGGTAACGCGACGTTTCCAAATGTGCGACGCCGACGGTGCTATAATTGAAACTGATCGAACGTGGTGAATCTGTCCGAGCAGTAGCTGCGTGGTAGACAGGCACGGTACACACCGCCACACGCTCGGTGGTTGAATGGTTTTGAAGGATGGGTCGCTATGAAGCCGCACTTGGAAGGTGTTTGGAATCCATCTCCCCGACAGACTGGCGGTTGGCCGAGGATAAACTGCTGGCCGAAACCATTACATAATCGAGCAGGTGGATCGGAAACGGTTCTCAGAATCATTTGGAGGCCTGTCGGATGAGGGTTTCTTTCTTTTTTTGGGTTTGGTTTTATTTGCACTTGTTGATGTATGTTGCGTACATCTTAAAACAAGATCGAAGAATTAGTGGATCGATGTTGTTGATACAAATTATTTTATTTTAAAATAAATAATAAATGAGTCTTTCTTCAGGTCCAACATTAAAGGTTACAACTTTTGATAAGAGCCGAATGTCTGGACAATACCCGAATAGCTTGATCATCGCTTGATCTTGTTGATTTTCATTGAAGAAGTCATGATCACTTCTTCAATATATATCAAGACAACTGTAGAAATTATACCGGTTGTGATCGGAGGAAACTTGTGATATCTCGAGATTGCTTGTATGCAAAGTACGTGTACGCGGTTTGGCTTAGGCTTTTACAATGTTTGCTCAATCGTTAAAAATTCCTAACCCATTACCACAGTTCATGTTCTAAAATTCCGTTCTGTTTATACTATTAGCTTCTAGTGTTGTCAAGTATCGATGGAGTGCAAATAATATTCATGCAAATTAAATTTAAAGGGTTTTCCTGGAACTTCTCAACTAAGTAATTCATACTAAATTAAACAACAACTCTGTGTCCAGACTCTAACAAAGATCTATGTCTTGTAGTAACTCAGAGGAAGAATTGAACGATATATTCATCGTGAAGAGTAAAAGTCATAGAATGCTGGAAATGCTGTAGAAGAATTCGCATTAGTTCTGAAGATGTTGAACCAATTTCATTCATCATTTAGCTTAGTATATTCTTGAGAAGCTCTGTTTGTTGACTCTTATCTTTTAAAACATCTTCTCAATAATCGTGTTTTGTTTTCAATTACTTATATTGAAAGAATTAAGGACGAAATCTTGCATTACTGGAGTTAAATTAATCGTTTGACTTAAGATAAGTTTAAGATAAATTATCGATTCAACGACATTAAATAATCATCAACTAATGGTGTTCTTTTCTTTTATTTTCAGATATAAAGTGCGTCAGTAGTGTGACTAATCAAACTTATAAAAGTGGTACAAAGTGGCAGAAAAAAAGAATCCAAAGTGTTGATTTTAAAGTGTGTAAAAAAATCCTTTCGAAAAAAAAGCTTAAAACAAACCTCAATTAGTTGAAAAATTTATTACTACCCCGCTTGACAAGCAAGTGACAAGCGATAAGTGCATTGGAAAACGGCTAACAATAAGGGTGCTATCGGCGGCTAACGAGCAAGTGCCACGGGCGCGTGTTGTGCTGTCGTGTGTCGTGCGACATGGTGAGGTGCATCGTGGCTGCAGCGGGTAGCTGTGGTGGCAGTGGGTCACCCCAACGGTGAACACCGGTCGTCGCAGTGGCCCCCCAGAATGTGTCCAGTGGTGCCGCGGGGGCCAGCCGAGCGTACGGGCTCATACTAATGCTGCTGACTTCACTGCTCTCGTCGGCGTGTTCCCTAGCGGTGCCATCGGCGGCACAGAAACACTTCGCATCCGGCGGCGATCAACACGGCACACTGCCGGCCTCGACATCGTCAACCACACTCGCATCCCCGTCAACCGCCACGGTTCCGATCGTACGTCCGGCGCATCCAGCGGTGGCGGCCTCCCTAACGCTGCTCCACCAACATCATCACGACCGGAAGCAACATGGCCACCGGCGACCAGTTGACCCGGCTCACGGCACCACGGAGAATGGCGGTGAGGGAGCGCATCCCGATCTGTACAATCTGACACTGACGGCGATGCGCCAGTATCTGCGCAACCAGCTGAATGCGTCCCGATTGGGGAAGGCACCACGCAAACGGTCGCACGTGCACGTGGACGCGGTGGATGTGGAGTTCTACCGACGGTTCAAGGAGTTCAACACCAGCCAGGCCGTGCTAGATGGAGTCGCGAACCATTTGGCGACGATCGTCACAAACAGCTCCCAGTTTGGTCAGGAAGCTTCGCTAGTACCGACTGTGAAGGAGGTGACCGATACGATGGATCCGGATGAACCGTTGGCAATTGTCACGAATGTCACGCCAGAACCGTCACCGGTAACGTCATCGTCAACGGCTCCGTCAGCCGGCACCGGTCAGCGTGATTACAGCGTACTCATGGATGATCCGCGTGGCTACATCACCGTATCCTCCTCGTTTCCGCTCCGGCCGGGTAAATCGTCCACCACATGGAATACCACCTTCGCCCAGCACAGAGGTAAGTGCGCCTGTGGAGTGGAGTGGGAAGAATAAGACGTCCCAATGTCTCTTTAGACAGCGGTAATTTATAGCCCGAAAGAGGAACAACACAACAGCCACACACTGGCTAGCAGAAGAAGTCCCTACCGGACCGGCTGCTCGTTAAATCGCTCATTTTATGGTCATCCCGTCGACGTGTGACACTTCTCAACGGACGGATCTTAGCGCGCCACACCTCCTATTCCTCCTCCTCCTCGAGCTGATGCGTCCGGATTGAGTGTCAAGTTGTTGGCCCTCTGCTTGATGACTTGCCCGGACATTCGTCGCAATGGGGTTACGTTCCCCTCATTGGCACGAATTGCATTTCGCTCTGCTGTCTCTGTTAATCTTCGACGGGCATGGGATGACATTGCCAAAAAACGAATTGGCCCCCGAAACGGAAGAGAGAATCGAGCTCCGTATCGTAACCATTTCTTATAGGGTTAAGATTTCATTTTATCCCGTGTTTTTTTTTGTTGTTATTCATTAACGGCACAAAACGAGCCCGATGGACGCAACAAGGGGGATGAATAATGATTGGCTGCGTTTTGCGTTGCACACGTTAAAGAAGGGAGGCCTCTTCTTATTGCCTGGACGGTTAAATGTTTCAGATAAACATTTTTTGTTTCATTTGCTTTGCTTAACCGGCGAAGATTGATTCCGACGCTATGAAATGGACACCCGGAACCCATCGAAGTGCAGGCTCCAGCTGCGACGGCCTACGATGCACAGGATTAATAGACTGCAGATAGGTAGAGACGAATCGTTTGGGGTGGGTATTTGTGGTTGTTGTTTTAGTTCTTTTTTTCGATGTCTCCCTCTTTTAAGGACGGTCCGAAGGTGTGACACCGAGACATTCGTTTGGGGCTTTTGGTAACCGGATTCTACTCCGGTGCATCACCAGTAGGTCCGTCTGACAAAGCATACAACTGCCTGCATTATTGCATATTCATCTACACCGATTCCGTTGGCGTTTGAAACCGAGCGTCGCTCGGCTTTTTTGCGAAAGGTTCATGGTTAAATGGTAATGAGCCTCTAGACCTCCGGCATTTTTTTGCAGGGAAATGAACGAGATTTGAATGGTAAATTGATGCTCGGATCGGTCCCCAATGTCGTACTCGGGTGCCGGCGTTGCAGCATCGCATTTTTCTCTGACGACACACACATTAGGCTTTGGTGTGCGGGTAGTTATTCGCATAGGATATAGTAATTCATTCTAAATTTTGTAAGAGAGAGAGAAAGGAACTTGAAAGAGAACTTTTCAAAAATTGAATTAAAGTTAACGAAATACGTACATAAATAGATTCCTCAATAAAGATATTGAAGATTCTTGAAGTTGAAAGACGCTTGAAGGTTGTGGATGAAACATTGAAGTTTTAACCCTGAATGGGCAACCTTGGATACAAGTTGCATTTGTTGTGGTAAAGATCATATCACAACAAGCTTAATCTGGATTCCAACTGCAATCGTTCCCCGCCGGGGGCCCAACCCATTATCGAACTCAACCATCTAAACATAGTCTGCTTGAAGGTTTGAAATGTCCCGACGAACGGATTATCAGGTCGAAGGAATCGGTGAGCTTTGTCCATCCAACCAACCATTGCCATCCTTGCCTTTTGCTGGTCACCATTTTTCGGGGTATGACCGATTCTGTCGCCGATGCTGCCATTTTGCCATCTGTTGCAGTGTTTGCGCTTTCATTTATTTGTCCAAAGCGCATACAGCGTCCAAAAAACGTCCAAAATGTTCGACGGTCACGAAATAAACAAATTTGTATCTAGTTTATTTATTTATGCGCTGACGGGGCGCAAGGGTCGTTTCGTATTGCAAAAGGAGCGATTTCTCTGTGTGTAGATGCTGCTGCTAGATTGAAGTTTTGCTTTGCTGCATCAGCATGATAACAACGCACTGATTGGGCCCGATGCCTGATGGAGTCGCGCGCGTAATAGAAGCTTTCTTCGTTGGCGCACGACCTAGATTTTGAGTGGAAATTTGTTTGATGGCCAAGTAACTTGCCATTGCGAGGGAACATTTCACTGTCACCAACGCGTTTGGTGGTTGCCGTTGGACATCGACCGTTTGTCAGGCGTGAGGTTATCAATGCCCATCTTGGCAACGCATTTTACCGTCCATTTGGAAGCTTAGAACCCCTCACACCCGGCAACGAAGTTTTGTTCTAAAATAACTGACCTACGGCGAGCAAGAATCGCCCGCACTTTGATGTTTCCTCTTCGCTCGGGGTAGCGCTCATCGCGATTCCACGTAGCACATACCAACATAACATTTCATTTGCATAACAGATAGAAGTCAATTGATAGCCTCACCAACGGGGCGAAGATCCGGCAATGAATGAATGGACATCAGTGTTTCGATTGCGGAGCACTGATAGCGCATGGAGTTTCCTTCCCCATAGCACACCCAGCGGCCAATGAAAGGAAGAGAAAATAGTACGAAAAGAATTGGTCTTCATTCGCTTGCCCCCCACCGCCCGATGGCATCATTGGAGCTGAGATACTTCATAGCTCCAGTTTAAACAAACCCGAATAGCACTGAGGGTGTGTCTGCGTGGTTGAATTGGCTCTGAAGAAGGATCAACCGAAGAAGGGGGGAAACAAAAATAAACGCAAAACATAAAAAAAGGCAAGAAAGGTGGCTCATCATTTTCGTTTCGTTGACTTGCAAATTTATGCACGAACTATCTCTCTGGCACGGTACGATGAGGTTGCCCTGCCTTGGTTGGAGATGATATTCCGAATGCGACTTGATTAAGTTTATTTGCAAGGGGGTCCGATTTGAAAGCCATCAGTAGCTTATTGTATCTTCCATGTTTTTTTGTTGCTGTGCACACTGGTGGTGAGTTCGTTTAGCATCATCTATTGTATCCATCCCATAGAAGGCAACGAAGATTAGATCGTTTTAGTGTTGTGTAGTTAAATTTAATTGTAATTTGTAATTTTCCTGGTTTTGTTGCCGGAAAAGAGCCACTAGGAAGATACTTAAGTGGCGATGAATGATTGGTGACCTGAGTTAAATGTTTGATTTATTCATTCTTCTTTTACACCAGAACAAGAATGTGTCATAAACCAGTATATTAAATTTTTTTTAAATTATTTACTAATATATTTTAATCATTGGAATGGTGATTTAAACGGCATTTTCAAGCAAAGAATAGTAAAAAATAAATGAAAGCAATTTGAGGCTTGGATGGCCTGCTGGTGTATGTGGTAACGACGCAGTTCTTTACACAGCACGACCGTGTTTCAAATCTAATTCGGACTAGAGATGTGCACACTGAGTATGAGTGAGTGTGTGAGTCTAATCCTGCAAAGGAGTTTATGGTTTCAACTCAGCATAAGAAGTTTTTATGACTCTTTTACTCACACCTTGACGTTTTACTCATTCACTCTCTCTGCCGGCTAATGACTCACTCTTTTGCGTTTCTACTCACACAATAAGAGTGAGTCGATATTCTTTTTGGATTTAAATCACTCTACTGCAGTGATTAAAATGCAATTTCGCGTGAAGCTAATTTATTTGAATATCATTATTCGAAATTTTAAATTTAATTTTTAATTTCGAAAAAAGTAAACAAAACTTATGTTCGAATTTATGAAATATAATTTATTTTTGGTTTTCTTGGTATCTTAACAGTATCATAATACAGTTCCACAGACATTTTTATTTTCTTTTTTTATCGCGGGTATACTCGGCCTCACTAAAACAATTCTACATTTTGAATTAATTTGAAGGAGTAATCAACACATTAGTTTAGAATAATATTTTTATGACTCTCAAACGAGTGAATACATGTTTCAAATCCTTATAACCACTCTTTCACTCTGTTTCAACTCTTTGAAAAGAGTGAGTATTCTCATCTCTAATTCGGACGCAGGACTCATTATCCTCCTTCGAGTAAATAGAGTCAAGGAAAGCCTTTTATTGGTAACTTCGTGTACTATTCGGTGTTATCTGTTTTATTATTATGTTGAATTATGACAGCTTCCCATTACATTACATTTATAAGCCAGCAAAGTTCAGATAGGAACGCGAAATAAGACCTTTTACTAAGGACTTTACTCAGCCACAAACCATCCATAACGACTCCACTTGCCTCTCTCTCTCCTTCTTGATAGTATACTATTACAGTTCTTATGCAATAACAGAACGAATGTCTCCGATTAGCTTACACTGTCCAATGTACGTAAAGATCCCACGTTGCTCCTACATCCTATCAGACCGTCGGTAATTACAGCACAACCCAAAACTTCCATCTTGGCACCAGCGTGTACTATTCTCAGCCACATCAGGTGGGTGCGCAAACGACTACAATTTTAATTTAACCCACTCCCCCCCCCCCCCCCCCCCCCCCCCCCCCCCACTTGGGTGCCTCCATTACTGGTCCAACATTCCTGTTTGCTTACGGGTAGAGTTTCAGACTTAAATTAATGCTCACTGTCGAACGATTTATCCTGGCACCGACCGACCGGCCGGTAATTATCGTGTGCACCGGATGGTGCAATCGTTTGTGCATATTACCGGCCCCGTAAGCCCGCAACCGGGCTGCGAACGATGATGTACCGCGGTACAATATGAAACCGTGTAAACCGTTGCATCCCCGCAACGAGTGTCCTTTTGTGGGAGAGTTTATCGTAAGATTTACGCTTAGACAGACGCAAGCACCAGCAGAGGATTTTGCATCGGCATTCCATTAGTGGCGCCGATAAGCCCTTGCAACTGGGAGCAGAATGATGCTGAGCACATCGTTGCAACATCGTTTGCTGCAGCAGTACAGCTGTTGGGGCAGCGTTATGCATTCCCTGGTCCACACAGTGGACAACAACAGCAAAAAAAAAATATCGCCAGTCTATAATTCATATTTAAACGTCCACCTAACGGCAGTAAAGCGAAGGTACCGGACAGACGGTTGGTGTGTAAAAATCGTAAAATGTCTGACCGGAAAGTAATAGGCTGCTGGTAAGTGTCGCCGTCTTCGAAACCGATCGTTAAAGGTTCGTAAAAAAATGCTTTGGAAAAATAAAAAAAAAAAACACAAAACACAAAGATACACGTACGATGTCATCCGTTGTGTGGGGATAGTAACGGAATTAACATGTATACACGTACGCAATGGTTACGGCTTGAAGCGAAAAGGAAAAGTAGCAAAAACTCCAAGAAAAACGACAAAAAAAACCCTCCTCAAAGTATACAGTCTCAAAAAATGAATATAACATTGCATGATGACGTTATGTGCTGCAAATGAGTTTAAACGGCGTAAAGTGTGAAACTGCAACGGACGGTTAGTGACCGAGCATTTTTATATGGGTGTACGTGTATTAACGGCCATAAAATGACGTTGAAATTTGGCATGAAAAAATAATTACGACCTTTTGCCATCTGTCTGTCTCCGGGATGGGACGCTGCCGCAAACCCCCCACCTCCCCACTCTTTCACTGGATACCGATGCATACCTTTGCCAGCTTCAGATTGACAGTCGCGCGAAAGTGACAGTAGCGTTGACGTGTCCAGGCAGTAGAAGGTACGCTCGCCACACCCGTCGACGATCCTCAAACATGACGCCATGGAATATTGCGCCCGCGTCTGGAAAATGGCAATAAAGCTTTCAAAGCGATTGATAGCACTGCATCGGCTGGGTGTGCGCGAGTTCATGGCGTCCAAGCGACAGAGATACTGTAACGATTTGCAGCTGACAGCGCGTACGCGCGACTTCCAGTGTGTGTGCGGGAGTGAGCAACATTCGCCTGACTAACGGTTATGGCTGCATTGGCAGCAACAATTAGCCGCCGTTTAATGGCAACCGACGAGATACGGAAGGCAGACATCTGCATTCGGTTAAATTATGACACAACAATGAAATGGCGAATACAAAAAAGAGTAACGCACGCCGATAACGTTGAAGCACATTTAATGTGTCGTGATGATGTTTTTACTAGCGTCAAATACTTAACCGAAGATTTTGAGGACGTTTTCTTCATTATAGACCGAAAGTTGAATTTAGTATTTTATACCTGTCAACTTCAAGTTTCACGTCTTTTACTTATCAAAAAACAAGTAATGGGCAGAAATATTTCTCCAATAAATTAGACGACTTTTGAGACATGACGAATTCAAGTCCCTGATAGCTCTAGTCTACAATATATACATATAAAATGGAAAAGGAAAGACTCCACGTGATAAATTCGGAGACTACTTTCATTTCTTCAATACTTGGTAGTTCTACTCAATAAATAATTTAAGAAAAAAATACTTCAACAGTTCTCATTTGCTCGTACTTGAAGGTTCTAAAGCTACCATCGTTTTGTAGTCCACAATATTATCAACACAACAATGTCCATCCCTTCAAACTGTCATGCTCGGTACCGAAACGTAAGCGATAATGAACTGACTGGGCATCTTATTTCTTTTATCTGCACTCCATTGAGGCAGTGAAGTAAATCCCTCAATGCAATCCGTCCATACCAGCTGCAGATATACTTTGTTGCTGTGCCATGCTGAATGCTGATAAATCCGTCGCTGAATGAAATCATATTTTATATTCTGATAGAGTGGCCGTGACGTTGCGGATGGTAGTAGCATTTTCTCGCCAAAACCCGAATCGCCTACGGACGATTCTGTGCAACATTGTGCGCTCGTGTGCTCACCGTGCAAGGTGGGTATTATCTCGCCCAACAGTTGCCAGGATTTGTGCATCATACCAAAGGGACAGCAAACAAGCAAAAAAAACACCAGGAAGGTCCATTATTTTTTACTTCGTTTCACTGCCGGACCCGCTGAGTCTCATCCAAGATTCGTTCCCTATTTCTGGCATTGCACTTTTGATTGGTTGTGTTTGCTCCCGGGAGCACATCCGCGAGCACATCCGTTGCAGTTGCAGTGTGATTTAATCCGGTATAAAGCTGATTTATTTGCATGCCAATGCATACGTAGCGTTCCGGAAGTGTTGAAGAATCCAGGAAAGTGATTAAAGACCGGGAAATGGAGGATTATAGCTCGGCTGCGTGCGTATCTATGAAGTACCGGTGCTTTAAAAGGTACTGGAAGAGATTTTTTTCCACTCATAAAGGATGACACGCTTGGTTTAGATAAGGCCAGAGACATTGTTTATTGAAGTTTACTATCGAAACAAAGTTACTGCTTTTCTACTCAATCCAATTTTGTTTGTTCATAAAAAATGACGCCAAACCACTTGGAATATGCAAAGGATCAAATCGAATAATAAATTTCTTTGGGGGTTTATTGATGTTCTCCAAGAATTGGAACAAATATAGAACTGTAACTGGGAAGGAAAATATTCATCTTAATAAATCCCTATTCCAGGGATTTTGGTGATAAAGAAAGATGTAACAACCATTAGAGGAACGTTTATTCTTGGCGAAATTTAGTACTTTGTAGCTTAACTGGTAGGCGTTACGAGTATTTCTATGGAAAAGAGCTCTTCAAAATCATTGCCCTTCTTTCTATCTGTATAAATTGGTGTACACTTCATCACAAACATTAATCAACTTCTTTGTTATATATGTTATTTATATTGATCTGAGCTAAAAAAGTATTAAATTACTTCATAAACAGCAGACTTCACGACTTTCAGTGTTCCACCACCTAAGCACAGAAGGGAAAACAAAAAGAAAACTATTCACCAATCCAACTAACTCAGTCGATTACGGTGCCAGGAAATATTACTCAACACCCACCAACACCAAGAACATCTGCGAAATGTGAGAAAGTCCAAAAAGTTTCGCTCCAATTCGTTACTGATTCATCCAGTGCCAGTGTGATACAGAACTGCACTCGTGGCAGAATTTTCCCGCAAAAACCCCGCCTCCCTGGTTTTGGTCTGGATCATCAAACAAACCGACCAGCACCAGTGTCAAATAAAAAGCGTCAGTTTATATTAGAAGTCACATATCGTTTGTGGTTTTTTATTTGTGACCGGCCGCCCAGTGGAATGAGGCACGTGTCTCGCAGATCGGAGATCGAGAGGAACAAAAAAAGCGAGGATGAAATGGAAGATAAGACGAGCCGGCGTTCACTGACAGATACCGGATAGGGCCAGATGAGACCACCACGACTGGTGCTGGTCGTTTGCAGACGGGTTTTTACAATTCAACTCTCACTGCTCCCCGAAACTCCATCCCTCCCCCCCCCCCCCCCCCCCCCCGCTTTTCAGCGTGGGAGGGAAAATTGTCCTTACGCTACAAACCAGAACGAGTGAGACAGTCTCGAAAGTTTTCGCAACAAGGTTTTCGGTGGGTAAAGTTCTTGTGCCTGACTGTGGTCGCGAACTTTCGGCGGTGCTTATGCACAACCGTCCATCCCCCTTGCATTGCGGACCGACCGAAAAACCGATCTCATTTGCTGAACGAGGTATGTTTCGGATTATTGTGGTGCAAAAGCGGAGCAGGCAGATTTTGGGCGGGGTGGGTTGAGCTTTAGCTAAAAAGTTTGCCCAACAAGCGCCACCCGAAAACATAAGCAAAATGGGATTAAATTTGGCAACAGTTTGTGCTTCATAATTTATGCAAAATTATGAGTTTATAAATCAAGCGTTTCTTGTTCGGGGCGGGTGTTCTTCGCTTCCACAGCCATCCGTCCCATGTCTTCGGTGCCAAGCACTACCAGCTGATTGGCCCATTGGAATCGATTCTTTCTCATTACTTTTTTGTTTCCCACATCCAAATCCAACTGTTCTCGGTTATCATTGTGCTGCCCCCGATGTCGGGCGGACGTGTAAATATCTCACATTTCCAATTTCTTAACCTCAACTGTCGATTCCTCTTCGATTCCTATCGCGATCGAATGCTGTCCGCCTGCCAATTCATCCGTCCGTGAGACGGTGAATCGAACCTGACGACCAGCGCCTGATTTCCAGCGCATTTGGATGTGAACTGATATCTTACTACGGTGCGAAACTGCTCGATCGAAATATGAACTCGCACACTGGTTGAACGTGGTTCGTGGAATAAAATTTTATGTGCCTTTCGAAACGTGTGCGTCTGGGGCTGTGTATGGATTCCCTCCCGAAAATGATCCTCAAAAGCTGCGAAATGGATAAACGCGAATGTGTCGTATTTTATACGATTTGATGATCGTTGCTTGTTGTGGTTGCATTTCGGGAGGAATGTTTTTCTTTTCGCCTTTTCGCCTTCTCTTTTGCATCCTTCCCATACATACGATGAGCGGTATAGTTTTTGGAAGGCAAATGAAATTGCAATTTTATTAGCGATGGTATGGTACGGTTCGCGATAAAATTACCCACGGGATTTCGGTTCGGCCGAAATTCGGAGTTCAGTACACCCGGGTGGAAAACGGGTGAATAAACACTTGTTTAGCTGCGCTGGGATACTGGCAGCGCGCAGTAAAGCACGTGCACGATCTTTTTATTGGCAATTGCCGGTGGCAAATGGTGATCTGGGAAGGAATGTGAATAAAATCAAGTATGAGTTGTGCGAGTTGATGTTGGAATGTTTGTTTCCAATTGAAAAAAGTAAAATAAAATCAATCGGGAAAAAGGTTAAAATTCCACCATCTTTTTTTCCAGAGAACAGGTCATAAAATACAAATTTGAATTTTATTAACAAACGTTCGCATGCGGGCGTTGCAACCACCTTTATGTGAGCGACAATTTTATTCTCATAAACATCATTTTCCTTAAAATGATTATTTAAATTAAATTTTATTGAAGACATTTGCACTGGAAATTAAATTTAAATAAAATTGAATAAAATTAAATATATTCTCTCAAAAATTCTTCGAGACCTAAGAGTTTAAATGATATAGAATTTAAAAGAAATTGAATAAAATTCAATATATTCTCTCAAAAATTCTTCGAGACCTGATCAAGTTTGTTCTAACGACAAAGTGCTTTGTTCCTTAAAATAACGATCATATAAAATTGGAAGAAATAGAAAGCAAATGCTTTTTGAATGACATCTTCTTCTCGTGGGTAGACGTAATAAACTTGTTACGAAATGCTACGAATGACTTATCCACCTTACCATTGATTGTTTTGGCAATTTCTACGAAAACAATTCCCTCCAGATTACAGCAAATCCCTTCCGGTTAGTCTGATTACGATCGGTGATCCCCGGCGCAACCGTGGCCACTAAAGGCAGCTCAAGAAATCCCGGAGTGGGACCAACGGAAGGTTAATCCGTTTCCTTTCCCTAGCATCGACAATGGGTGGCAGAGTTGCCAGTGCCAGCGCCTAGTATCCGTGACCCGTGTCGCTTGTACCTTTTGTACAAGGGGCATCTCGGTGTAGTGTTATCCTCTTACAGGTCACTCGCGCCTGGGACAGCTCAGACAGTCAATCACGGTAATCCCTACTCGTGCCGGTTGCGAATTTGCACCCCAAAAAGCTCTCCCACGGGACTTTTTTCTCGCTTCGTCGTTCGTACACGGCCCACGACTCTTTATCGGGCAACGAAATTGGATTTATTGAAGCCGACCCCGAAGGAAGCTAATTTTGCTGGTACAGAGCAGTAAAAGGTGCCCCTGCAGGGAGCTTAGTAGCTGCTTAGCAGGTGCATAACGTACCGGTCGTCGTGCGATAAGACGCTACCTTTACCCTTTTTTCCTGGCAAACGGTTCGATGTTATGTTGCTTTTTGAGGACATCGAACGGTTCCATGCTGTGTTGCATGGTTTTTTTGGGAGGCTGGGTTAAGCTGGTGTACCATTATCACCATTTGTACCATGCTCCATACTGGTGGTCTTGGTCTTACTCGATTCGTTTGCATGCCCTCCGTACCGTCTTCGTGGGATAGATGGGTGGGTAAGGTTTGAGATCGGTCACCTCACTGCAGCCACGTGTCGTTTGAGGGGCGGCGAAACGTCGGAATGGCGTTCGACACACGGCACAAGTGGTCGCATCGGTCGCGTCACTGTATTGTGTGCTGATGCAAGTCGCCTGTTCGAGTACTGTGGGGGTTTTTTTCTGGAGTGGAGTCGGGACCAGTCTAGACAGGGACTAGACTTCATAAAAAGCGACCGAAAGCATGCATTTTCACGCTTCCGAGCGCACCACCGGTCCACGTGGATGTGGACAAAAGGCGGCTTGGTTGGTGCACCACCGCCCACCAACCCACACATCCCCATCTTTCCACCTACCGAACATCCTCCCCCTCGGGGGGAGGGGATGAGTTCGTCTTTGCCAGTGTTCGATGATGCATACAACCAGGCGCTTACCTTTGATCATGTGCCACACGGTGCACACCACGGTCATGCAACAATTTGGGAATTTTACGTTACATTCGTACGAGAGAGATCGGAATGGTCGGCGGTGGCACGGGGAACCAAAAACGGTTTCGTTTGCTTTGATCCGTGCTAAAGAGCGTTTGACAGTTTTTTTGGAGTTCGATTTGTTTCCAACCCGAAAATGAAAAAGGGAAAATGGAAAAACCAATTCGTCGTATTTTGTTATTGTTTTTCCTTGTTTTATTGGTGCTGCTTCAGGTGTCCTTTTGAAAGAGGCTAAAGTGAGAGCAAACGTACCATTGTTATTTTATGAACACCATTCTTACAAAATACTTCAGATTAAAGAAAATAGAAAGTTGTTTTCAATAGAGTTTTTTTTATTTTTTTTTATGAACTTTGCATTTAATCAACTGTGCCTTTCCTTGCAAGGGTTGGGTTTTATTGTTTTATGAGGATTTTAATTTAACATCTCCTTGCAGGCAACTCATTACCGAAGCGAAACTTCGTGTGCATGACTAGACTTTAATTTTTTTCTGCTTTTGTATACATTGAATCTTCGAAATGACAATCCTAGAAATGCACTTTTTTAGATTAATAATATCAGAGAAAAAAAAACAAATTACTTTTAAAAAAATACACAAATAAGTGAGCAAAAAACAAAATAAGAAAAATGTACAATACATCGATTCTCACAACTCTCTGTAGCAAATGCATTAATAAACCTTACAGCCAAATTGAATCAATTCGCAAAGAAATAAAAAAAAACACAAAAAAGACACCTCCACATTGCGCGTCACTTGGTGCGCGTTTCCCAAATATTCGGCCTCCTCCATTTCAACGGTCGCTCAAAATAGCACCCGCACGAAAAGAATATATTTTGATTAACATCCCGCTGTCAGTGATGGATGATGCATGCGGTTTTAATATGCAGATCCGCAAAGCGCACCCGTACCCGCAGCATAAAGGCAGCGCCTCCGGCTCTCCAATAGGTCAATTAAATGACTGATGATCATCCAAATGCGACAGGCGAACGTTTTGAATTGGAGCTTGGACCAGTCGGTACCAGGTTTGCTCATTTGTTTGAATATGTCCAAAAAAAGTCGCAAGATGGTCCGTTGGAAAATGAAGAAACAGACACACACACACACGCACGGTCTGGAGGTGCCAAAAAACCAGACATCCGTCATTGTTGCGTCGATTGGCAGACAGGCGAAAGGAGTAAATGAAATAATGTTCAAAACGGAAAAAAAATCTGCACCGAAACAGCAGCGAATAATAGCGTGAATCGTTAACGTGGAAGCGTGACAGCATTTGCAATAAGCATTTCCGTAGCAAATCGTGTTTTTTATGATCATTTTTGTCTTCGTTTTTTTATATCTCTTTTCGTAATGTTTTACTCAAAATTTTATTCTTATCAAACTCCCAATATTATTTAACACATTTCATTTAATGTATTTTTTTGCAAGTTAACAACTCGTGGACTTTAAGGTTTTTTCACCTCTTTTTAAAATTTGCGCCAAGGGTTATTGTACTTGGCGATACACACACATACAAAAAAACCCACCGAAAGACAAGTGTCAAACTGCAAGACAAAAGAAAGAAAAACAAACACAATAAAAAAACGTAAAGCTTATGCGAACCACCGAAAGTGAGCAAAATAAATGTCGTCTGGAAATTTATGCTGCTTCTAGGGTTGCATCTCGGACTGCTCGGGGTGTTTTTGTCCCGCCAATTCATACGTGGCACACGCAAAAAAACAAAACAACAACCGAGTCCTCATAGTCGTGTCGGGTATGGTTGGTATGGCTTGTGGTTCATAAATTTCAGCTCTAAATGATCGATTAATTATGGAAACCGTTTCGATCCTTTTTGCACGACGGTTTGCTCGGTGCATTTTATTCGCCGTTCGCTTTCGTACGGACAAAATACATGATACCGTCCCTCCTTTTTTTTGCTGATTTTTTGCTTGCTCAATTATTCTCCGGACACCCGACTGATACGGTTTTCGGTTCGATAAAAATATTAAAAACAGACAGCGTGATGAATCGCAAATATGGATTAATAGATGGTTTTCTAAAGCATTCTAAAGGCGTCGGTATCAGCATTCCTTTCGAATGCGACCTTTTTTCCATCCTTCGTTTTGGGGAGGGAACAGAGACTGGAGATAAAAACAGAAATATTTGTCTTTAGCTATAATAAAATGAAGCTCAAATGCTTGAAAGCATTCATTTGTTTCTTACAAAATGGGTTAAATTATTACTTGTTTATAAAAATATATATTTTTATTAATTATTAAACCTTAAAATAAAATTTAGACTAATGCTGGATTTTGTAAAGGTTACTTACACAAGGGTTACATATTCAAGTTCAACTTGAAAAGAATCTAGAAGAGGTTGTAACTTTGAACTTTTTAATTGAAGTAATTTAAGACAGCAATTTAGAAGGTACGATTATAAAAAAATAAATAAAACAAAACGTACTCTCCAATAAATTATACAAATAAAAGTTAACTTTAATCAGTCAATCCAAATATTTCGTACATGGTCGACTCCTCGGTCCAATCAATAAAACCGCCCAAGAAAGGTTCTAAATTAATTAAACAAAATAAAAAGAAACATCACAAACTGTCATCCGGAGTGGCTTCTCGTTTCAATTTAATGCCACGGTTAAACTGACCAAACGGGGTCACGGAATGGAAATTGTCTTGTCCACCGTAAGCGTCTTCGCTGACACTGGCAGCTGTCTGGTCCTTGGCCTTTTCTGTAGCACATTTTCGCTCGCTTCGTGCCGTCCACCCGACATCCACATGCCAGCAAACGGTGGTTGCCTAATGACCTCGATGAAAACCATTTAATAAGGTTGACTCGGTTTATGTGATTTTTATTACTGCTCGTTCATCCCGGGCGATAAATAAACACATTTCACCGGTGCACTATGCGTCAGGCTGCATCCGTCGGGATGGCAAGATCCCGGCCAACAACTGGCGTCGGAATGGTAAAGGTACGCTGCTGACGACAAAACTGACGAGTAGCAATATAGGCACTTAACAGCACGACCACTGGAGAAAGAGAAATTGTGATTTAAACAAACTAAAAAGAAAAAAAAAATCAGAAGACGCGAAAGATGAAAAAAGTCAGGGCCATTTATAATTGTCATTATCATTAAAGGATAACGTTTTCTTTTTTGCTCTTCGTTCTCTGTTCAAGGGAAACAGAAAAGGGCTTTCAAAAATTACATTTGACGAGCGAGTGTACATGCCGTAGGCTTTCGGTGGTTTTACGAGCCGATTTTCTTTGTAGGAGCCGACATAAAAGGCACAATTTACTTGTCTTCCTACGGGTTAGGACACGTTTATCGTAGACGGTCGGTCAAAAAAAAAGGAAGAGGAAGCAAATTAAAACATCTTCGCGTTCAGACGTGCTGCTTATTATCCCTCGCACGGATGTGTCCACGCCACGACGCAGACAAATGTTGTGCAATTCTGTTCTGTTACATTATTCCAAAACCGTCCCCATGGACGTCGGTTAACGGAATGGGCCAACAGCAATAAAGGGAGCACAGGGAGCTCTACAGAACAACAGCAACGACATCCACGAAACAACAAAATTGCAAAACAATCCTTGTTTTCCAGCGTTTCCTAATTTGCTTAAACCCACCGAAAGACAGCAAAAAAAAAATCGATGGCTTCTCGGTGGTACTCTTACTCGGCGATGCACCATCAATCTCTGTCGCGAAATTAATTTCTCTCTCAACTGCACATGACATACGATGCCAAATATCTGCAACGCAACCGTAAGATACATCGAAACCATGCACATGCAAAGTAAGGGCAGAGGAAAGCGCATATGTACCAACAAACAACAACGGGGGGGGAAAAAAAGACAAGCAAAACACAAAAAAAAACCCACCACCCGAAAACAACACCCCAACACCGGGGCGGTCGAGTCGCTGTGCGTACGCTGTCAGATTGCTTGGGCGAAATATTAATTATTCTCGAAAATAATAAACAATTACCGAAAAAAGGAGGCCTTTTACGCTGATTTATGGCTACAACAACGGTGGCCAACATTCTTCCAGACGGTTACAAGACGGTTGGCAGCACAGGACAACGGGTCCGTCCGGGTTCGATGGCCACCGTGTTGTAACGCAGTCGAAAGTATAAGTGGCACATCGATTGTGCCTGGAACGACCGAGTGCAATTAAACGCACCACCGGTTGGTGGTCGTGTGATGCACGGGTTTTTTGTTCACCGTCCGGACAGTTCGAGTGCAATTGCACACAGTGCTGCTTATCGGTATGCACTTTTCGGGTGAGCGATGGTGATGATTATCTTGCCATATTCTTGTGGCGTTTGGCTAATCTTACCATCCGTATCCAACAGGACAGGAGTTTGTTTTAGAACAAAGAGGTGGAACGATAAGCTGCTCCGTTGATTGCATTTTGATGGGACGAAGCAATTGTGTAGTGGCAACAAGCAAAAGGTTCTTAATCAAGACATGATTTTGATCTTATAGCTTGCTGGTACTTTGAGACCTTGGGAAAAATGAAAGAAAGTAGATTAGTTTTGCAATTAACTTATTTCTGCATTATTTTTTTTTCAACGAAACCCATGATGATGATGATGATGATGATGATGATGATAAGTCCCAGCTCATACCTCAGTATAGGTTTGAGAAAGACGAAATTAAGTTGAAGATGTTTAAACTCTAATACATGTTTTTAATATCTATAAGTGATGGCGTCAAGGGACACTTTTCCATAACCTTCTTCTACAGCCTAGTTCCGTAGTGTCCGTTAAAGTGATCTTCTTACATATCTCTTCGTGGTACTACCTTCCGGAACAGGAGCAACTGATTGGGAGAGAAGATTGGGCGCTCACAGCATCCATGGATGAATATCGTAGTGATCTTGTTAGAATTCATGGAAAACTATAGAATCCTATCTTCCTATTCCTTGAATTCCTTGATTACTTGGTATTCCTTGAATGTCCATTTCGTCTCTCAAACTATGTTGTCTCAAACTATGTCTCATTCTTATATTTCTTAAAGTAATATTGATGGAAAACTTGGAAACTCGAAACATAAAGAATCTCAATATTTTTGAAATCTCTCCTTTTGGATCCAATTTTTTTAATGTAATAGTAGACCGAAAGACAGCGATTAAATCATCAGTATTATTTTTGCTGTTGTGGTCAAATCCTGAAAACAAGATTGTTGCAAGTTTGTAGAGATGATTACTGAAATTTATTCTTGTAATCCTCATAACTCCATTTAAGGGTTAGTCGAAGTTCATCTTCATAATTGGTCCAGATTCAAATATTGACCCTTCCGCCATAAATAGAACTGATTATTTAGCTCTAGTTTCTTCAAGGCACTGGCATGAGAAAAAGGAGACCAAGACCAACCGAATATAAAGAAATTCCTAGCTTGAAACTGTGAGTAAGATTTCCCAGTCTTACCAAAGCACACATCAGTCAGCCAAGCGACAAACTAGAGGAATGATGTACTGCCCGAACGAAAAAATCTACATTGTTCCACAATGTTTTCCCCCAAAAACAAGGACCTCCGAAAGGGATCCATGAACAATACGAGAAAGAGGTGTAATTTGAGCTGTCTAGTGAAGTATAATTTCGCCATTGGTGGTTTCCGCCGTGTTGCATCGCTGGCAAACGGATACTGACCAATAATTCATCCACCGCTACAAAGTAACAGCGGTTCACCTTGTGCGTCCTTGATGTTCTGTAGAGTTTTCGGTGAAGTATAAAAACTGAAAAACAAAAACCTCCTACTTGCCGCAAACACTGTCTGCGCTTAACAATGTCTTGCAAGTTTTGGCTCCAGAATTCCTGGTCGGTTTGGATCGTACGCAGGCAGGCACTGTCGCACCGGGGATGGACTTTAATTGCACCGAGCATGTATCGGCCGACGAGACAAGCGTAAACTATGGCCTCCGGCTGCTTGGTTCAAGCCGGGATACAGCCGGGATACAAAGTGATGTAAAGTGTCTCGAAAGTTTTGCCCAAAGTTTTGCTCACTTAGTGTGTAGTAAGGGGCAAAAGCATAACAGCGGGGAAAAAATACGTTTGGCTACCATGCTCACCACAGACAGGATGGATACTGGCTGTCTTTCGAAGCGTCTAACTGGATCCTTAAACAAATGTTACTTCCGATCAAGCCACACCGGACCATGTTCGTGTTCGTGTCGGACCGATAGCATCGGTACGATCTGGAATATCTTAAATCAACTGTTACCGAAAGTTTATCGTTACGCTTCAATGCACCAGCAGTAGCAGCAGCCGGTTGCTTCCGGCTTTGCGCATCATATTGAAGCGTAAAAGTTTTTTTTTCTCTCTAAAGGACGTTGTCACCGGTGAGGGGGAGGGTAGTTTGGCAGCGTAGGACTGTTACCAATTTCGGTGTGAAATATTTCATTTTGGAAAAGCCAAACGTACGCGCCCGCGTCGTTCGTCGAAGTCACTTCCGGCGCGATTCCGGATATAATGATGGTGGAACGGTTGGAACTGTTTTTCTTTGTTTTTTTTAGGATAGTCGAGGGATAAAAGTTTAGATGGAAACACCATTTGCACTTATGAATTTTGCTTGTGAATCGGAATTAGTGTAAATTACAACGAACCAATGGACATGTTCTTGGTAAGAAGCAAAAGTTTTTGAGCCGTAAAATAAATGAAAATCCATCGACCGTTTCGATGGTATTTGAGACTTGTTTTATGCTTGGGGTTTTCTACGTTATGAATAGTAATGGATGTAGCAACTAAAATTAAATTGTCCTCAAATTCTTATCCGATCCTTTGAGTAAATTCGAATAGCAAAAAGATGAATAAATGCTCGTTTCTATTTTTGTTTATAAATTTGAAATAATAGACGACTTATTTTTAAGTTCATTGGACAACGGAAGAATTTGAAACAAGTCCAAAGCATACGAAATGCTCTCGTTAATCCAGTCGCATGTTGTACATGGCCGTAAATACATTTTTAACTTCCAAAAACATAAATACCGGTCATAAATCGTTTCGGTGTTAAATAACAGCAGGATAGAATTTGGAAAAGCAAAGAAGAACACCGATCGACACCGGTTTGCATATGCCGAGAATACACCGAAAATATGAACCCATAAAGTGTGGATGCTGCTTTTTTTTCTTTTCAACTCCACATAATACAGAAATATTTCACAAAAACCATCGCGAAAGGAAGTCGCAACATTTAAACAAAACCATGAATCTATTTATTGGTGCTATTCGTGACGAAATTCCCAAAAAGCAAACAGCGCTGTGAAGTATAACAACAGAAAATAGAAAACACAAAATGTTACAAAATCACATCGAAACGTCCGAACAGGATTTACGCATTGCATTCCGGCTTGTTATTTTCCCTTGAACTCAAAATGGAGAGGAAGAAGACAGCGGGAAAAAATGGCCTCACCCGTGTGAGCAAAAAATATGGCCCCCGGCTGGAATACATATAATCCTTTTCCGTCACGACGAGTGATATATGAGCTGGATGATCGTAAAAATGGGTTAAATTAGAGAATTTAATATACACACGCATTGTGTTTTATTTACAACTGCCAGATATAAGCGTTTGCTTTTCATCATAAGTAAAAGTGGCGTTGTTCTGACAAAATTGGACATGATTTAAACTAGCTAATATCTTCATGAAAGAATCCAAAAGTAAATATTTATTTCCCTTTTGCATCTTCATTCTAGGGGCTTGATAATTTGCAATGAAGTTATTGCAAAATTAATTAAAATTTATAAAACACACAAATAAAATTACCTTTTTGTAATATATATCCTCGGCCAATGGCTTTAAATAACGACGTTTGCTACACGAAAAAGAGCTGAAACTTGATTTATGGTCAATGTTTTTTTTTCTTGTGCTCCTTCTCAAATAATGTAAATTTAACATTTAAAATTTACTCTCCCAAATGCGGCAGACTGCTTCGCATCGCAACAGCCTACCGCCTTTAAGAATTAAACCTTTAGAAACAGGATCGCCTGTCAGTTACACAAGCGATCAGTCCGATCTCGTCCACGGCGCTTCCACTCCAACCTTTCGAATATCCGTGGGATTGCAACAATGTTGTTACGGCCTGTACCTACAGCACCGGGAGTCCCTGTCACGTTCGGCTATCGGTCAAAGTGATCGAAATTATGTGCGACACACATTGGCACGTCAATGCAGCGAGGCGTGAAACGAATCTCTCGCGGTTTTCGTTTTCCGTTCCCAATTCGAACGATGCGGTTACACTTTCACGATGCAACATGGGTGCAGGCAAAGCTTGAGCGTATCTGGCATGATCAAACCTGCTTACCGGTGATACGACTGAAGGCGACATCCGGTCGCTGTAGGGCGGTTTTTGCACATGAGAACGGAGGTGATATGTTGCCATGTTTAAATGGAAAATGTGACATGTTCGAAATTAATTTCTCATTGCTTATAAATTGAAAAGCTTCCTGTGAAACCGTTTTTTTTTGGGTTTGGAAGCCAGTGTGGTTTTATGGATATTTTTATTTTAATGATTTTAGCATCAGATACCTACCTGTAATACTCGGAGAGTTATGTTCCTGTTCCAATTCATTAATTAAATTGTCTGAGAGTAAATTCTTTCAGTTTTCTAATTTTTGACATTTGGATCTTTTTATCTTTTTCCCCTTTTATCTTCTTTTCTAGTAAAAGCTCTCATCAAATTTATAAATTTTGCTAAATTGCTCAAAAAAATGGCAAGGGGTAAGCCTTATGAAATTTTCAAGTTGAATTTTTTTAAAATTTTTTTTGGTATTTTTTATTCTTTTTTCAATTTAAAACATTATTTGAGTGAAAAGAAACTTATTGCAACAAATTCGCATTAAAACATAATAAATTTATAAATTTTTGCTAAAATGCTCAAAAAAATGGCAAGGCTAAAATGCTCAAAAAAATTCGTAAGCCTTATGAAATTTTCAAATCGAATTTTTTTTATATTTTTTTAATTCTTTTTTTAATTTAAAGCCAGTAAAAGCAGGTTTTTGGCCGTCCTTGTAATTTTATTCCTATTCTCTGTGGTGCTTAAAAACAAATAATTTTCTTCAATATTTTAATATTTTATATTGTAATTTATTCGTCTTACTCTTAAGCTTCAATCACAAATGAATAAACATGAGAATTTTAGCGCAACCTTACTCATCCTTCTTTTTTCTCTTATTTATTTTCAGGTAAGTCATTCATCAGTACACTTCAAAGCCAATCATCAAATCTAGAGAAAGGTATAAAAATTAGCTGTTAATTACAATTATACATTCTCATCTGATCTTACTATACATATGAACAAAGCAAACTTTTCTACTCTCGCAAGCATTACGTATATGATGGAAAAATTGTTGAAGATTTTCACCTCATTAACCTTCGTTCAACCCTTTCATTCGACTTCATTACGGTTCAAATCAGTGTTAAAATATTTTAAGAAAAATCATGCCAACTGAAGCAGAGCACCCGAAAGGTCACCGGCGGACGTCGTGTAGTTTCGGGGTTTGAAAAAAAAGGCATGAAGGGGAGGTACTCTGTCGGACAGTGTTCCAGATTGCTTCACCCTCGGTGACCTCGTGCAAACGAACGGTGGTGCATCAGTGCTCCGGTGCTAGTTTTCACCGTCGCGATGCATTGCACTCGAACTCTAACCCGGACAATAGCCTCCGGTGCACTATCGGCTGAGTGCACTCGCTAACACTGGTTGCCCGCCGGACTGGAAAATGTGACCGGAAAATGAAAGGAAAAAAAACTGACACAAAGAGAAATCAAATGAATGAGAGAGAGTGAGAGCAAAGGGGAGAAAAATGTTTTTTTTCTAGAAAAACATCCCCAACCCGCTTTTAGAACAGGATAATGACATCGTGCAGCGCAATGGCAGCGTGTTGATGGCGTCACCATTGCTCACTGCTTTAACAGAAAAGAAAATAGAAGACCCGAGTAAGCGATGGGTAGGGAAAGTGGACAGAAACTGTATGCCCGCAGCAGCAACGAACCCGAGGTCATCGGTGGAAGGAAAAACATCGATTGCATGCGCCCGCGTACATAATATAGTGCAATCCGAATTTCCGTCTAGACTGGAGACAAACAGAAAAGTGCATTGGCCAACATGGACGAAGACCATGCACCAGTTTCTTCTGTGCGTTTTTTCTCTCTTTCTCCTGTATTGACTCTCTCGCTCACTTCACTTGAATGCATTCTGATTGTTGTTGCTCAAACAATCTCTACAGGTTGCCGATTGCTGCACTCTGCAGCTTCTCGCACTGTGCATCATCTCGTCTCCTTTTTTCATTCTCTCTCACTCTTGGTTCCCTCTCTCTCTCTCTTACACATTTCTTTTTGCATAAAACGAACCAGTGCACAAATAATCGGTATTTTGCTTGATGGTTGTACCGCGTGATTTGAGGCCAGGAAAGGTGGGAATAGAACCGGAGCAAAAGCCCAGACCGAAACCAGACGGGTCACGTCTCGTGCCTGGGAACGGGCACATCGCGGCAACGACCGCCGTTCGGGGGGTTTTTGCATCAGCGACAGTGTGAAGTGCAGTTGCATCGTCAAGCGATTGCGCTACAGTCGCCACCGACGCCACCGATTGCAACTGCATCACGAGCGAGTTAATGCACCCCGAACACTCTCTCTCTCTCTCTCTGGGTCGAGCACGAGCATTTTTGAACATTGCTTGCCGGATTCGGCAATTCATGTTTGATGGTTTGTGAGCAATCAGGGATCATACATTTGAACGTAACCTGTGAGTTCATTGGTGCTTTTCTAAGGTTATTAGCGTTCCTGAAGCTTTTACACGCAGATCTGAGACTAATTTCTATCCCAACCTTTTTTGTCGATTTAATTTTATTGACACATCTTTAGGTAAAGTTGTAAAATTATGCGATAACTTCTTATTTGATATCGATACAGCTTAAGACACCAATGAAGGTTGAATATTTTTAAACTGCAGTTCAACAACCTCATACTCGTTTGCTTAAATGAGGGACCGTGCCGTCTGGAGAATGTTGCACAACACTTAATCCCACTTTATGGCCAATTATTGACCCCAGGTCTTATCTTTACGATGAGCATTGGAAAGATCTTATCCGAAAGTATAAAGCACAGGTCTCTGTACTAGTAAGAAGGATGACTATGAAAATAGTAATGATAATTAGAAAATATTTCTCCTGATAAAATTGCGAAGCTGTAAAATCAAGTTGGAAATGCAATAAAAACAAATTATCTCTAATTTTTTTTAAACCCAAAAAGTGTTGAAAAATGAAAAGCTGGACATAAAACATAAGTTGGGACGAAAAAAAAAACTTTCATTAGTTTAAATGTTTTTTTATCATACATTTAACATTCGTTTCTGCTTCCGGAAGAGAGTTCTGACTGAAAAAACCCCTTTCTGCTTTTCCATACACATTTGTTTGGAAAATGGCCAAAAACCCTATTACCCTAGCGCCTGTAATTAGGAGTGCGAGTTCGCACCCGAACCAATCTGACGACTGGAAAATTTGCGAATTTTAAAAACCCAGATGCCAATTTCAGGCAAAACGTGTTGAAAGAGCGCCAAATGGATATAAAAAACAAACAAAAAAAAAACCCGGCTGTCGGGTGTGTAATCCATTTGCTGCTTAGTTTTATGTGTCGCCTTTGCCACTAATTTATGCACCGGCTGTCGTTTGTGGTGCACTTACGGCAAAAGGGAAAAGAGAAACAATTCTCCATCTTCAAAACCAGCCGCCGGGTTTAATAGTTTCAAGTTGCAACTGGAACATGTTGGCGTGGCATTTGATACACTGCACGTTGCCAGACCTGCAACCAGGGCCCAGGGTTGTCTACTCCGACAACGGAGCACTGCCGTCAAATATAGGGACAGTTTACAATTGGTGCTCATCAATAATTGGCATGAATAATTCCTGCATTACTGGGTAGTCGGTAGTCAGGGCAACAAGCAAAAAAAAGGCAAGCAACAAAACTAGTCGATCGAGGCCAAATGTCTGAGAAGAAATGCAAACCGGCGACGAAAACAGAACTGAAGAAGGAAATGAGTGAATGTTAAGCCGCATGAAAAAAGTGGTACTGCGAGTGTAAGTGCATCGCAGATGCACACACACACACACACACACACTTGGGCACAAGAGAAACAAAACAATTGTGCAACGAAACAGACGCTCTGTCGGAAGGCGAGTCGCTCAAAATCCACCTCTGTCTGGTCCGTCCGTCTGCATTCGATGTTGCGTTTGACCTCTTCCCTTAATTTCTCTTCCCTTCTCTTACCACGCACCTACTTCCGGGAGCGAACGTTAAAGGAAACCTCAGGGTCGGAACTGCACCCGCCAGACAGATAGAAATCAATGCACTTGGGCCTCTTTTTTTTTGCACGACCGAAGCGTGGTGCTTGGTGCCCTTCTTGCACCAAGCAAATGCCTACAAAACAAATGATGCATCTTTGTTGCCGATCGAAAAGGCGGCCTGTGGTGATGCCGGGGGGATGCAAGCTATCGCCCAACATGGGACAACATCGGGTGGATAAGAATGATCCGGACGGGTGGTCGCGGTGGTAAACAACGTGAAACATAATTGCATTAAAACAACGAAACGGCGGCCAGCCAACGTCAGTGGTTGAACCGGTCCAGCAATGAAGTGTACAGGCGCAAGACAAAACAAAAGTAAAAGCCACACCAAAACAAGCAGGAACAAAAATTGCAAGTAGAAGGCAAAGCGAAAAGAAAAAAGGCAACACACGGAATCAAGTCAAATGGGATAGGGAGAGTTAGTGGTTCTATCGCGATAAGTTTTTGGTATAAGAAAATAAATAGTGAACGATGGGAAAGGGAGCAGGAACAACGCTCGCAATGCTTTTCGCAACTGTCCGGGTGAAGAATTGTCTGCGGTGCTCGTTCGAAAGTATGTCCTAGAACAGTGGCGTGCTAGGAACAAGGGGCATTAAAAACTCTTTGTTAATTTTTATTTAAATGTTTGTTCTTGATAATATGTTCACATATTTTTATTGTTGAGCAAAATATCATTAAAAATTAATTTTAAATTATTTTGTTCTTTAGTACGAAATTGTAGTGCTCTTAAAACACCTAAATTTTTGAGACTTTTATGACAAATGTTATTCAGTTTAAATATTATTTATGAAAATGGCCATAAGTATAATAATAGATTTAAACGAAAAAAAATTACAATTTAATTTTTACTGTGAGAAAGGAACCGTTAGTGGAACTTTTTTAGCACGACCTGTACAGCTGCCAGACAGGCCAGCTTCCTGCATGCTCGAGCATAAACAACTGGCAAAGACAATGGGTAAAAGGAATGCAGCAGAGGTGTGCAGCAACGCAATGGAGCAACATGTGCACTCGGAAATAGTGTTACAATGTAAAAATCCGAGTCCCTACTGCATAAAAAAGGGCTCAAACTCCGAAGGGCGATTGCTTTGCATGGGTGCATTTTTCTCCCCCGATTTACCAACGAAATCGCCCTCACTTTATCGCACTCTCCCTCTCTCTTCTCTCTCTCTCTCTCTCTCTCTCTCTCTCTCTGTTTGTCTGGGTGGTGCATTCTCCTTTGCCCCAAATCTAAAAAACCTCATCCAACAACACCGGAAGGACGAATGATTGGGGCCGAGTAAGGATTCAAGCGGAAAAAAGGCTCTAGGGTGCAATTGCAAACAGCAATTGGCCGGCACAATTTATGCACCAGACTAATGAAGAGCAATAACAATACGAACAGAATGCAATGAGTATGCTTTTACAAGGACAGTTTAAAACCCGTTGTTGTAAAAGCTTTATGGTGGTGCTTATAATTTACATATTCCTACCATTGGTACGTTGTATCAATAAAATGAGATAATTTAAATAAAGCTATAATAGCACTGATTAAGTAAATGGTATGTGGTAGACAGATCAGATAAATTTGAAGTTCTCAAAATTTATAATGTTTTTTTTTAATAATATCAAATAAAATTTATAATCAGATTCTAAGAATAAAAAATGGATAAAAAGAGACTGGATAAAAGGATTTATAAAAAAAATTCAATGTGATTTTTAGATAAAAGACATGATAAAAGAATAATAAATTGTGTTTAATGTATCAATAGCATAATGAAATTGTGATTTTTCTCAAAATTCTTTCCAAATTTAAAAGGAAACAAGAATGAGTTTGGACATTCGCAAGGGATTAGAAACCATTTTCGTCTTGTCCATGATGCAACGTTTCGGTTTGTACAAGACAATGCGAACCATCATACAAGTATGGACCCATTTCTTCGCCGTATTTCGATACCGGTGTCTAGACGCAAATCAGCATTTTCGCACCGATGTCTAATTCTTCTTTTTGCATTTCGTTTCGTACCGAGCGCTTGAGTCACCGCCAAGTGCTGCCCGACGCGGGTGGCCTTACGCTTCGTTTGCAGTTCGACACGAACAAATCCACCAACCACCCTCGGGAGTGGATCATGTTCACTACGGCGTACGGTGTTTCACGGGACACCCGACATGCCAACGGGAAGGCCAAGTCCATTTGGCCAACGAACCTTCAGCTCGCTACCCAAGGATTGCGACAAGTTTCTTCAGAATTCAGAGATTTTATTTTTTCGTTCGTTCAAGCACAACACAAGCTCACCTTTCTCGTGCGAATCTCCCGGTTCACGGTCGGCCTTGTCTCGGGGCTACCTCCATCGCTTCGTCGAGCAAGGATGGCATGGAGCAGTGTTTCCATCGAACATTTGCTACACCATGCTCGTCATCGATGAACTTTTCCTCGAAACTGACTTCATAAAACCGATAAACCGAGTCGCGGGAAAATTGTCCCCTATCCGTGGGCCACCTTCGTTAACCAACCTTCGGGCCTTCCATTGTTGGTGTGCATTTTGGCGCGAAGTGTGCTGCAATGCTGCACTGCACGGTGCATTGTTGCGGTGCACTGGCAGGCGAACAGCAGACATTGCCATTTTTTTTCTCTGTTTGTTGTTTTTTTTTGCTCTGCCCTTATGGAAAATATATAAACCGCGCTACAGCAAGCGAGACGATGTGTTAATATTTCATGAGGTTTTGCTCGGGGCAATTCTTGTGCCGGTTGTGTCTGGCCGACCACCGATACATACCCGAGCAGGGTGCGATAACGATACAAAAGATAGTTTTTGAAGTATAAGGGTTGGAAAATTTTAAAACTTTTTAGAACTAATTTTTAGTACATTCTATGGACTGAATCAAGTGATTGGGAAATGTAGTTTTTTAATGCAGATTTAAATAGTTTTAAATTAAAAAATGAATGAATGTTGAAATTAACATTCTTCTTATATTACTAAACACAAAATTATGTTATGATTCTTCTACCATCAAGATGGTGTACTAAAACCTAAAAAGAAGTAACCAACATTTTCAAAGCTATTTTCAATTCCTGATGAGGTGATCATTGATTAGATTATTTAAAAAATACTTTAATACCGAATTCTAAAGGGATGCAGAAACAATTTATCTTTGAAATATATTGCATACTGCCAGGCGCGCGAACCAAAGAAACTGTCTTGTTAAGCTTCAAATTTTATTTTAAATTTTATGAAACTGAAACACGAAATCCATTGAGACACTCTTCAACAAAGAAACTTTATTCTCAATCAGTTATACGATTTCGCTTCCTTTGTACCACGAGTACAGCATACTGTTCGGGAACCGTTCATCGCAGTTTTGCAGCAAGCCGCATGACCTCACAAGCCCTTCGGCGAGGTCAGATAATCGACACGGCCGAGAACGCCACTCGCCTTTCCACCAAAAGCCAGACACCATCCTAAACCTCACTCACCTTTCCCCCAACCCCCACCCCGCTTCCCTCTTCATTCCTTCCTACAGAAATACAATTTTGAAGCCACCGACCATGCAGCGGCGCGTCTTCCAGCCAAGCTGAAATGCTATTCTTCGCGACTAATTGCATTAAATATCAATTTTCTATCTGTCTGCACCTTGAGCCTCGATGGTGTGTTTCGGGGTGTGTGTTATTTTTTTTTTGTTTTGCTCGAGAATCCGGGATTTTGGTCTGGAAACCGTGATTGGATACCCGTCGCCAAAAAGGCACTCAATCCCTGGATGCACGTTACAGATGCAGGAAGAACATCCTTCGAAACATTCCCTCAAGCATTCGTGCACCTTCGGTACGGTCGGTCATTCGTTTCCTGTTTTTGTTTTTTGCATTTCGCATGGCGCACTCGTAGAAGTGCAACCGAGTGGTGTTGGTGATAAAAGTAAATGTCAGAATTATAATGTAATCACATAAAAATTAACGACTGGAAATACGACCGAAGCGCATCCTTTTGCCATCTTCCACCACTGTCCCGAACTATTAACAAGCGAATGTTTAGCGTCTCTAATGGACAGATCCTTGTAATGCGATGCAGATGAGTGCAGTGAAGTGTATTTCTGTGTGCCCTGCTGAAGTAAGCACAACAAGATGAATATCCATCGAGGATGGGTGATTTGTTTTTTGTCAAATCAAGCCAGTGACGCGTGCGGAACAATAAATTAATCATGTACAGTAATGTTAGTTTTTTAGTAGCATCATCATTCCGCCCATTAGCGCTTATTAGCAAGAACACAACCTGAATCAAAGGGTGCCACAATGATTGAAAATAACTTTAAAGTGAAATGTTACGCACACCGTTAGTTCTGCCAGCTTATTGGCAGAACTCCATCGGTAACATTGTTGAAGCATCGCATCATCACGACCAGTGTGATGCATCATTTGACATAATGTACTCCCATTATTGTGCCGTTCTAAAACCGAACCACTCGTACATGTTTTGCAAAAAAAAACACACACAAAAAGGGCAAACATTTGCTCCATTCAGCAAGGAACGTTTGTTATGACTAGCCGACCGCTAGTTCGCCAAAATAAAATAAAATAAAACCCCTGCACAAGAAGAGCGATTTATTCATTCGTGGAACGTGAATTGTCGATGGTCGGTTTACTTCACCGCCTTTTGCTTGCTGGTGGCGTCTGAGACATAACAAATGGACGCGCGCTCCAGGAGAACTACCGGAGAAAAATTCCATCATTCGATGATCATTATGCTACCTAATGGGCGTTGAGTGTATTGGATATGTTGTTATTTTTACCACACCTCCCTTTAGCATACTTCAGGTGCTTGGGCGGATGGCGAATGCTATTCCGTTACGGAGTTTCCTTTCTCCGTTTGCAATTTCATACCCCACCCCGGTTAAGGGGTTGTTTTGTCTACAGACTGGCAAAAGACGACTCTACTTTGTCGAACAGTCATGAATGAATCAACTGCTTGTGAATGTTTGAATGAATGGTGACCGTTTCAGAATGATAATTGCTTGTTTCGTTTGTCGAACTTTTGGTACAAAAATATATTCCTAATGAAACAATATCATTGCAATATTTTTCTTCTCAAAAATAAGGACAAAAAAAGCCACAGAAGATTACAAACTGCCCACACGGTTGTAATGTTCCCCTTCCCAAGAGCGGAACAAAGATGTGTGAAGCGAATCGATTTGTACCGAGTGGCACTTGAGACGATCAAACGATTGCATTATCTTAATCCTCTTGTCGAATGTAAGCCGATGGCCGGTTAATAGTTTGGATACTAAAAGCCGGTGGTACTAAAAACAAAAAAAAAGGCGCAAACCCTTAACATTCCTTCCGATGGGCTGCCAGAGACGACATGCATCAGAAATTTTTGACACGTTTCGCTGCCACACAACCCCACAACGCCAAACATTTGCGAAGATGCGAACCCCGGGACCGAAGCGTCGAAATCGTTCACTCGTGACAGCTTGGCGTGCTCATGTAATCGTGTTACATTTCAATAATTGACAGCATTTGACAGGGTTTGGAGAGCCCGTACATTTGTGGGAATGGTAGTATCTTTAGCATAATCAAATGCGAGTGTGTAAAGAATATGGAAAATGTTAAGAATATTTCTAGAGAATATATTTTTATTTATCAATTTCAATATTGTGCTGTAATAACTTTAAATAAAATTTAATATTATTTCAATACGAGATGCAAAAGTAATTTAATCAATAATTATTGAGAGAGTATTAATAACGGTCAAACACTTTAGCAAAATTATGAAAATAAACATAAAATAAATAAAAATATTGAACAAAGTTCATAAGAGAGAACAAATACAACAAAACTTATACGGAAAGCAGAAGAAGATGCACAATTAAAACAAACAACTCAGGGTGGATATAATCAAAATAATTTTTTCCCAAAACACGAAATAACATCCCGTCGTACCATTTCGGCAACTGGCAGACGGATTTTTTTTTGTTCGTTTGCTTTACCACATCAGTTGAAGAACTGATGACTGGAAAGTTGAAACAATCATCACGAGAACTGCTCGAGTTTCATTACTCTCCAGACATCCCGTCGTCGTCGTTGGCTGCATCTTCACTTCTCCAAGGTTTCCCCCCTCCCGCCAATAAGACCCGTCAATATTGGTCGCAATCAATTCGGCTCCGTCTAGAGTTTCACTGCACATTAAAAAGAACCACGAAGCAAACAATGCACATCGTCTCATCGTGTACCCATTTGTGCGTCGTGCATCGCACAACTGTCTGGCGTGTGTCCGTTTCCTGTCAGTGGCACTGGATGCTGATGCATTTGCCGCACGGCTTCCTCCCTATCGACCCGGTGCAATGTCTACGCCTTTGTTGAATGTCCAAGCAGCAGAGGAAACCGAAAATATATGTATCTTCGATTTTATTTGTCTGCCCCGTAGCAGCAGGAGGAACTGAAAGAATGGCAAACGAGAGAAAAAAAACACGAGGAACAAAACCATCCTGATAACGAGCGCGTCCTCCTATTTGGGCGTTGTTTTGGTTTTGTGCCGCAATTGGCATCTCCCTCCATTTGCCGGGAGTCGACCTCGATTCAGCGCGACAGCAAGGCGTCTCGTACAAGGTATATGGGTGCAGCAGCGCTACGACGAAAAGTGCATCACAAAGCACATTGCACAAAGTGCATCACGCTGGTCGCCGTCACAGTCGCAGTCGCCATTGCGCTATCTTATCCGTTCACTGACCTATTGCAATCGGATGCTCCCCTCCGGTCGCAAAAAAGAAGGTTGCCGGGTGGACACAGCAGCGAATGGGACGATACGATTTGGGTCAACCATGACGGTGCATCCGAATGCACAGTTCCGCCAGTTCACCATTATGCGATGGACAGCCAGGCTTTATGCTGCCCTCTCCCCGTTGAACGCACCCCGATAATCCGACACTGCCCTTGAGCGGTGTGTGCGCGAGTCCGCTAACGATGGTCGCGGTTTCCGTGGTTTATGTGCGCAACCGGACGCGATAGAATGTGTCTGCGCACTTGAAACGCGTACCGGCCAGGCTCATCCGATTGAACGGGGTCAGCCGTTTTGGCTCGATGCACTTACTCCCCTGCAGACGAACCGCACTTGGTTGACGGATAGCTTGACCGCACATGCTGGTTTTATGTTTCCGGCATTATTTTTTTGACGAAGCCCATGAATCATGGACACATTATCGGAGTGTTAGATCGGTCTACTGCTCTGGTTACACACCGGATAGGTGGATTCAGTTACAGAGAAATAACTCTAGCTACTAGGAAAATTGACCAACTGGAGCGGGTCGGTTGACATTTCTGGTTAAAACATGTATGCAACGTGAAAGAATGTGCATTATTCTAGCTTGGTTATGATAGCTTTATTAGTTGGAAGAAGGTTTTTGAGAACTATTTGCTAAATCATCAACCAAGATTAAAGATATTAATTAAATGAACTTCAAAGTAATTCATCTTTAGAGGAAAAGTATTTCAATATGCGTTTATTTATCACACAATCTCTACTACAAAATTGGAAAAATTGGAAGTTTTTCAGTATTATTTATTATCAATTTAAAAGCATCGAAAGAGCAGAAATAGAAGTAGATATAAAACATAGAAATTCTTAAATTATCATCGGTGTTTATTTGCATTTCAACATATTTTAGCTTATAAACGAAAATATTTGTTAATCGAAAGAAATTTTAGTAACTTGTACTGCTGGCGCCATCTGTGAGAAAACGATCTTGCTTCTTTCGATAACATATTATGACTTAAAAACCTCAAAATTGGAAGTTACTTTTGAGTACAGGAAAAGTTATTAGAAATTATTGAAGTATATTTTGAGTTGCTGCTAATAGCACATACAAAATTTATCTAAAATATAAAAAATTCACCACATTTTCCTTAGATGGAGTCAGTACTGTTACTTCATCTTTTTTTCTGTAACTTACTTGCTCATTTCTCCTTGGTGGTACGAGTCTTAATAACCATAATTCCTACTAGTTCTCTATTAATGTACCAATTATTAATGCAACATCCACATCTCGGTAGTGTTCCATTTGTATCTGCCAATCTACCAAAGCAGGATCGGATTTATTTAATGCAATCATTTCCCATTCCCCATTTGGACGATTGGAGCGAGACGTTAGGTTCTAGCCACACCCTAGTGAAAGAACAGATAGTTGCTTCTGGGAAATAAGTTTCCCTTAAAACAACGCTCAAATTTACTTACTTCCTTCCTATCGAAGTAAGAGACTGGGCTTGATTCGCTTTTTTTTGTTGCATTGCACTGTATCTCCGGCAAAGGTACGAAGACAGTGCAACCAAGTATTTCCACTCTCGTCGAAGGAAAATTTAATAAAAAGCACACAGAAAATGCAAGACCCCGGACAGAAGGCTAGAGAAGGTAATAGAATAATAAATTGTTCATCTTTCTATTGCTGCGCGACGGGAATGAATTGTTCTGCCAGTGCCTTGTCTCGGTATCCCTTGGGTCGCCGTTGCCGAGTTTACAGAGCAACGCTGAATACTGCATACCTTCGCCCGATTGCTTTGCCACGAGAAAAACGGTTCCACCTTGGGTGAAGGGACGCTAACGCTAACAAAAGCTACAGATACTACAGCTACTGCAACTACCCAGCCCAGTGACGGGCGTATGCTTTGAACAAACCTGAAGACATATGTCAGCCGTGTCCCGGCTGCTGGCTTTCGGAAGCAGGAAAGCTAAACAATCGCACATCGTGTGCACCAGAGCCAACGCCAGAGGACAGAGTGGTGTGGGTGTGCCGGTAAGTCCGGACAGACAGAAAGTCTCGCGACTCGCATAGACATCACTTTTTTTTCACCCATTCACTATTTATGCGCCCGGGCGATGTGGAGATGTGTAGAACGGCCAGAGAGAGATGGAGACGCATTCGCATTCGGGCTCGTCGCTCTTTGAAGCGAGTTTTTCCATCGTCCGTAGTTCGGAGACACTGTTGAAATGAAAGGTGCTCCTGAAGCGCCTGATGCGACGGAATGATGGGTTTGGGTAAAATCTCTTACTCAACAATACCGACCACACCCGGTGCTATTCGGTGCTTCGGTGTGAATTCTTTTCGCCGGCGTTGATTTGGTTCCTCCAAAAACCCTTTCCGTCCTTCCCCGACTTGGCTAGGCCACGCTGACTAGACGGCCGCTGTCTGGTGAATGGTGAAGATTCCTGTGAATTGCAGAGACACTTAGGGCTTCCGTTTGGGCTTCCGCTTTTCCGGAGCGCGCGCGTAGTCCTTGAGACGTGTTCGGGTGTGTAGTGTTGTTTTTTTTTCTCTTCTTCTCTCTCTCTTATGTCTTCACTCAACTCTTATAGGTTCTGGGAAATGTTTATTTCTTTTTTTTCTCATTCTTCGCAACATACCATGGAAGCTCGTGTGAAAAACGTTTCTATCGCGTCGCATGACTTCAGGGGTTAGGACCTAGGACCTTACCCGACAACGACCCATCGCTCATCGGTGTA
Source organism: Anopheles funestus (assembly GCF_943734845.2). NCBI lineage: Eukaryota > Metazoa > Arthropoda > Insecta > Diptera > Culicidae > Anopheles > Anopheles funestus. Next base: position 3,483,067 of record NC_064599.1, read on the forward strand.
TGAAAAGCAAGTGGTTTGTGGGGCTGTTTCGAATCCTTTCATTTGTACCAACCAGGACCGGGAATGTTTTCGGAAGCGGGAAGGAAGGGTTTTAGAACTTGAAAGAATTTGTAGCTGTCTGGTTGAAGCGATCCGTTCCGTTAGGTGTGGTGTAATTTACAAAGTATCACTGGTGTCATTACTTAAAAAGTGCTTTCCTTGCAAGACAATATAGTTTTTCGCTTCTCGTAAAATTGTCTCATGCATGAGATGAACAGCCGTATTACATCTTGCTATTGGACATGTTTATAATTATGAAACATATTTTAGCATAGAAATATCTTAAATTCACAGTTGTGGGACTTAAAGATTGCTAAATAAAACTAACATTAACAATGCGGGGTATGATTGCCTCCTCGCCATGGCGTGATGCAACTAAATATCAATTAATTTAATTTAACTACAACATAATGCCCATCTTTATTATACCCATTTCCGGCACCAGCAGGGTGTGCAGCTGAGCTTTTTTCATATCAAACACAGTGGGGGAACAATTGCCAATTTTATGACACCAGTTTCGGTCGAACTAGAAATCATAAACGAAACAAAATATCACAAAACTTTAACCCGAAACTCCGTTCTGGAATCGAAGTTACGCGAACAAATTATGTACCGATATCCCGGGTACTACCCGGCCATCATTGTTTTTGCGATACTTCCTTGCATCGTGGCATGTGGTGCGTGGAAAGGTAATAAAATATCAGAAACATTGAATTTATAATGCAATACCAATAAAAAGTAATATCATACCGGTGCGTCTATAAAATCTCCATTCGTACGAAACTTTTCGGGCACTGCACCGTGTGCGCCGAAAGCCTGGCGAAAGGATGATAGAAGACGACCACCCACCGATCCTGCGAAGAAGTCCCAAAAAGCGGGGGGGGGGGGGGGGGGGCTGAAACGTTTGTCCATTTCAAAATCGCAGCAGGAAGAATTAAGGAAAAAAAATACAACCGTGCACTCAGTCATGATTTTGCACCGGGTTAATCCGAACCGGTGGCTTTGCTTTGGTGGCGGAAACCAGTCGGATCGGACCGCATGAACAATGAGCGTACTGTTTTTGAGGCCACCGCAGGGAAAGATCGAGTTAAATAATCCCATTCGATTTTACGACAGGCGACATGTCGTTAGATGAAGCGAACGAATGAAAGATCGAACATAATGCTAGGAACGAGGAAAAAGTTTTACGTCCCCAAAGTACATTTCAAGTTATTCAATAGTTAACTTGAAATATTCATAAAACTTACTTCTTGCCCAGTAGATTTTGTTCAAGTTGAAGTAGAATGTTTCCTGATAGGTCTGGAAATATTGGCAGTTTATTTGGATCTTGTTCGAAAAGAGGACGATTCTGACACGATTCTGTTCAAAACTGCTAAAAATCCAGAAAGTCCGTAGGATTTCAGATCTACCTCAGTAGACTTAAACGATATCCAGTATTCAAATTATTAATTTCGTATTCCACGCTTTCCAGACTTTTTTTAAAATTAGTCACAGTAACAATTTTTTATTCCCAAAATTTCCATCACTATTTATCAACAAACTACCTATTAATTCAAATTTAATGTAAAAATTAAAATTTTAATTGTTCGTTTAAATCTTTCGTTCCTTGATGATTTAACGAACCGTAAGAGCATTATGATGAGCGTCTTAGCTATGTAAATGATTTCCACGGTTCATGGTTCTCTCAGCGAAAGAGAAAAAAAAGCTTTGACTTGCATATCATCATTTGTATGCAGATGCAGTATTAAGACACATCATGAAAAAAGATCACCAAAATCACTGTATACGGCCATACAGTCGTTAGACAATCTGCCATTTTGAATGTGTGAATATAACTCGCGAAATTCAACAAAAAAACAGCCAAGTAACATTCAAAAACGGAAAATGAGTTGAAAGAAAAGTGCACCGAATGTGGCATGCGAAAGGATCAGGAAGAAACACACACAAAAAAAAAGCAACAGTTCTTGCTCCGAGACGATCTGAATCGCGAATCGTGAAACCCATTAAGGCATCGCCTTTCGTGCCTAACGTTTTTGCGAGAACGTCTGGGGAATTACCGACGGTAATCTATAAGAATCGTAAATGTGCGCGCTCCGTCTACAGCCGTCGGGTGAAAAAAAGGAGGAAAATTTTGCGGGACCAGAAAAGTAAAAAAAAAGCAAGTCGCTTAGCTCCATTTGCAAATTCAAATCCCAGCGCGTCCTTGCGAAACTGTGCTGGCGGAAATAATATGCCATGTAAAATCATCTCCCGTTCCCAGACGGACAGTTTTATCTTTTGTCGCGATACGGGGCTTTTGCGAAATCTTAATCCGGCCAAGCGGCCAAGATTCTCAAGATGCCAAGACACTGTCTAGCGTGCCTCACGTTCATTACCGCACGGATCTCGTTCCCCACCGTTCGCCGAACTCTTTGTGACGGTATCGAAATTAAAAGTAAATATTGAAATGTGAGCGGCAATAATATTAATACCGCGCCGTACGACGATGCAGTCGGCTGACTCCGAGCCTGGCACGGAACCGGGGAACGGGGGAAAGAAATCAAAAATGAGTATTTCTTCAACCCCGAACGCGATGGGGAGTTAAAAGATTTTTTTTTTGGGAGGCAATAAAAACTGAAAATTATATTTCCTTCCATTCGCTTGCAGCTAGGCAGGCGCTTCGTATTGATCTTCCCTCGCCGTCGTATGCCACGGGTCGGATCCGTTGCAAAGTTGATTGGTTGACGCAAAACTTTCTCGGTCTGCATGGATAAGTGCATTTTAATATTTGATACGAGACACTAAACTCTGACAGTAATCGGAATTTATCGTACATTGTCGGATTTCGTGTGCATTTACGAGTTGCACCGATTCCTCTGCTCTGTTGTTGCTGCATTTGCCGTTGAAATCCTTCCCTGCTGCTTCCATCCATTTCGATGTCTGGCGGGTAATTCGTTCGTATACAATCGAAGAGGGAAAAAATTGCATGTTTTTACACAAGCATTCACTTGGAACGGGTCAGAACCGTGCGATAATCCATGCGATCGGGAGTGTTGTTTTGGAGGGAGTTGGAATTTTTGTTGCTTTGTTGGTTGTTTTCCCGAACTGTGTATTCTCGATTGATCGGACTATGCGACACGCAAAAGTGCAGTTTCGATGCGCGAATGCTTTTTGGTCAGACGCTGCAAATGGGGAACCATCACGAACGACTGATACACGGGGTATCGATGGGACCAGTGCCGTCAAGCGGTGGATATTAAATTCGTATCTCGGGAATCATAATGTTTGGCGACGTTCTTCAAACCGACCCAAGGTCAAACGATTGGTTTAATGCAATTTCTTTCCATTCGTCGTGCCATGGTCTACCACATTTGGGATACATTAAGTCAATTCCAAAAGTTCAATACCTCTTGTGATGCCTTTTTTAATTCACCAAAAAATACTTGAATGATACTCTGGATAACTTATGATTCCTATTTCAAAATGATATTTTTGTAAGAATAATTTAAATTTTCCAATAATTACAATTACTCCTTTTCTTAAATGAATTAATATATTCTCATTTCTCACAAAACAATCCTCAAGTAAAATGATAATGTCTAACCAAAAATAGTTGATTAACCTAAAAAAAAATCTTCATACCGCTTCGCTTATCTGTGTCCGTCCTTCGAATGGCCAAAAAGATCCAATACGACCCTATCGAATACTCATTAAACCCGTTTTATGTCTGTATCCAGCACATTCCTCGCGATCACTTGCAGCGAAAGTGCATCGAATAAAACTTTATCACCTGATGTCTGCTCATCAAAAACAACCAGACAAAAGCCTGGCAACTTTCACGGCGCGGCAATGGCATCAAACCGAAATGGGCACGCTCAATGCTAAAGATAGCTGGTTTACGTTCAAGTGGTAAAGCGAATAAAATTTGTCTCGAATCGACCACCGTAAATGCGACCCATTTTTGCACAGCATATGCAACGGACATCCTTCGCCATCCGTCGGCTGTCAATTACCATCGATTTCGTTGGTAGCAGAGCTACCAGTCAGTCTGACGGGTTTTCGGTTCATAACTCTTATGTTTTATCTGCAGCACGCGTCGTAAGTCGAGAAGTACCCTTTGTGCTAGGGAGAAAAAAAAAAAACGATTTTTTTCCCGTAGCCACAGAACCGTAATGTCAACAAGAAGAAGCTCCAATCCGACGGGACCGGAAAATCACGCTGGAAAATTACGCTCGAGCGTTTGACGTTAACGAGGTTCAAATTTTCCACCCACCGACGTTCGCACCCGATCCGACTCCGGACGGATGCAGAAAGATGTCATCCTTTGATGACGGGGATCTGTACCTTCGTCAGTGGTATTATCATTGGCACTATCATCATCATCAGTAGCAGCAACTCCATCGAAAGAAGGTGGCATGTACGTATCGGTCCGGGTGTCATTATCGGGAAAACGTCTCGTTTGACAATCTCGTTGAAGGTTATGTCGCTGGGATAAAAATGTAACGTATCAGCTCGTTTTCGAAACCGTGCGGCATATTTCGTTCACGGAACAACCATGCAATACCCTTACTTGTCCTTACGCGAGAGCTTTTTGGCTAGGACAAATTTTTACCTCGTTCTCTTATCATTCAGTGGTCGCGTACGTCAAAGTACATTTTGATTTGCAAAAAGAATAACCCATGCTAGTAACTACCCAATCCTTACGCCCATTCCCGCAAGCTTTGGCACACGTTTTGTGATGTGTTTTCGTACGGTGAAGATGTTTCTTTTCCTCCCCCAAAACGTACAGATAATACTTCAAATAAAGAGTTCGTACACCGTATTCTTTACGGGTACGGGTTTCCATCGTCAGCGACACACGAAAAGTGCATGACACGATATCTCGGCAGGTAAATCCCTACCCGGGCTACGTCAATATTGGCTTGAATGGTACGGCAATCCTGGCTGCTTCGGAAAAGCGATCGTTTGCTAGTGCGTGCTTACCATCCGCATCGTAATAAGCAGCAACAACGAAAACGGATGCAAAAACGAGAAACCGAACCTACATTATTTGATTTTCTAACCACTTTTCTTCGAACTTTTCCCATCCGAAAATGGGAAGAAGTGGTGAAAGAAGCGGGAGACATACAAAAAGAAACAACACACAGCTAGACAAAATTCCTTGGAGAAATCCTCCATCAATGCGCGTGCTTTTTCATCCTTCAGCTAAATCCCTCGCCACTTATTTTTTTTTTGTTCAATCAGAGCAAACAACATGTCGGTTCGAATGTGTGGACGCATGTATACGAACCATGAACGGTTTCGTACAAGTTTTTCCCCAAGTTTTTCCCCCGTCGTCCTGATGCGCCAACCCTGGGCGAATGTTGGGAATAGAATGGGATGTGTTCTGTGCTGAAGAAATCAACCATTGATCTATGTGGAAGGACCAACGGAGCATTATCATCAACACCCACTCCCGGTGCTGGTGAAGTGAAGCAAAACTAGATGCCATGAGATGAGTTGCCCAATGTGTACGTTAAGCTTTGGTGTGGGAATTTCGGCTGGAAAGCGTTACGTTCGAGGTTCTTCAATTCGGAGCCAAAAAAAAAAGATTCACACGTAATAGGCACTGTCCGGAAATTCAATACAACGAGCTCAAGATTAGATATCTTTGCTAGACGACGATGGTGGGTGGTGCTGTTTTGTAATCAAAAAACCTTATCACCTCATTTAAGGCTAGATAGTCCCGCAGCGGGCAAAATCACTTTCTAATTTAATCAGTAGCTATTGCAACCTTTTGATTCTTCGCAAGACGAAGGTAAACTACATTCAATGAGACAACAAACAACTGTGGAAAAGTTGTTGGGAAACAGATCTGAAGTAATGCCATCTTTTGGAGCTTTCCGAAGAAGTACGAGACTCATTTGTCTGCCTTTGATATCCAGTGACCAAAGTATTTCTTCTTCATTAATATATTTGGAACCAACGAGTTTATTATTAATACCTTATCAAGTTACTATATTGGATTGTCTCTTGTATTTATTTCTATTCAGTAGAAATGTGTGACTTACAATACATTTTATGTACATAATGTAAATTGTAGGAGTTCCACTCAAGAATTTCTTTCACTAGCAATTCTCAGTATTTCTCCAAATTCCCCTGTTCTTGACAGGGAAATAGACTATCGCTCATGTGTGACAAGGTACATATGCACTATCAGAAAACAACTGATAAATTATGTTACGTGGCTAATCGTTTTGTTCCACACGAGCGGCCACCAACGTCAGACGTGTCGTTGGTTGGACCGGCCGACCGGTGACGGTACTGAGGAGTCGGAGAAATCGCCCAACCGAAAGGCAGTAGATGTTGGGTGGAGAAATTCCGTTTAATCTGGTTACGCTTGGAGAATTTATGCTCCATCGCAATGGCATCGTGCCTGGTGTAGCAAATCTGCCCCGAATCGGGCCCGCTAAGTGGCAGATCGGTGGCTAAGGTTTTCATGCTATTTCTTGTCTTTCCCAATTTGCCCTGTTAGTTGGCTGGCTCAGCGATTTTCATCAATCACCTTTCGAGCAGCGAAGCGTACCAGTTTCCAGGGTTTTTCGGGGAGATTCCGCTGGGGGTTTTTTTACCCTCCCTCTGTTATTGTGTTCCTTCATGTGATGCTTTCCCGGGTGCTTTAGTTTTTGCATTTTTGCTTTCGCTTTTCCCGGCTAAGGACCTTCGGGATGTAAAAGGCTCCTCCTAGGGCGGTGCGGGAGAATCGGATCGAACCCCGAAAGAGGAGAGGAGTTATGCCGTTGTGTTCTTCCATTAATGAAGTGAAGTGAAAAGCGTCTGTCTCGCGATAGAATTACTTTCCAATTTTCAGCTTCACTGCAAACACCGAAGTCGAACACGGTACCTAGGTGAAGCTTTTTTTTCTCCTTTTCGGTGACGGCAAAAGCACTCGGGCGTACGAAACCTTCAACTTTCGGTGACAAAGAAACCACGAAAAGCAAAACGCTCATTTCGGCGGTGAGGTGTGTTGAGACAAATGAGAATGGTTTGTTTTTAGAAAGGTCATCGGTGTTCAAGTATTTTTTTTTTGTTGTTGCTTCTTTCGTGTTTTTGGCCAAACTGCACTCGTGGTTGCTAATATTTCTGTGATCATTCACAACTTGGATCCGCTTTATTGCGCTGGACAGCAAGCAAAGTGATGAAAATGTAATGAAAAACCTTTACATCTGTACAGTGGCGAAGAAATCAAGTGCACCCAACTTCGTTCGCCTGATCGGTTTTCTTTTTCCACGCAGACGGACGGATTGATCGGTTTTGACATGAGTAGCTACTTCATTGCCTTCAATTGACCGATTTCTTCCCGACTCCGTCGTCCGGTTGAGCGTTATGTGCCTGGTTTAATCAAAAGTTTATCAACTCCAATCAGCGGTAGCCGCCCATTTCATGCCCGTCACATGGGAGCAATAAAATATTGAATTCTTAACGAGAGAACTTACGCCACAATTATTATGAACGGCGCTCCCGCCGAGCTCTCCGAAAAAAGGATGAACTTTTGGATTGAAATCCTTTTTTGCTTTCGCCATGTGCGGGCTCCATTCCTGACGCTCCTGACGCTCCCCCATCAACGTGAGCTCGTAAATCACAATCGCCATCGCTCGTCACGCTCCGAAGGCAACTGACTTCTAGTGGTGTGGCGGCTCGTGTCAGCTTCACGTGACGTTGATCCTGCTCGTTACGTTATCCTTGCGTGCGTACAATGCTGCTCTGTATCCGCTTACGATGTAATTCAATTTATTTCTACCATTCGGGTTGTGTATGGTACAAGGGCAAATGAATGAAAAGAACGACCGAATGTGCAATGCGTCTGGCTGGCGTGTCGAATCGACTTGCGAGTGAAGAGGTCCTGTTAGATGTGTGTAATGAAAGCAGAAAGCATTTGCTAAGATGATGCAGAGGAGATGTGCTGGCATTCGCCTAGAAACATCGGACAGGTTAGATTGGGGACAAGGGGTTCAAAATAAGTTATGAAAGCATTTCAGACAAATGGAACCATTTTTAGACGACCAGTTTCGTTTGGTTTCGTGTAGTTGTGAGGTTTAATGTTCCGTCATACGTGAAAATGACGACTCAAAAAAAATTACCAACACTCCTAAGAGCTACAATTTCTTTTTGAAGGATTTATATTAAATATCACTATGATTCCTTATTTGAACAATGTCTTAAACTCTACCAGAGATCACTTTACATGAGTTTATTATTATGCTCATTTATTCTTTAACTAATATTGAAAAATCCCAAAACAATATGGCATCCGAATATGACTTCTCTTTACCCCAGCATACGCCATTACACTTCTGGGTGGTTTTTGATGTACTCCATTTTGTTCGCCACACTGCACAGTGTCTGCTGCGTACATTGTCTCTAACAAACGTCATCCACACGGCCATCATCCATACGGATCATTCGTTCTGACCACTTGCATTCAGTGTCTGTGTCCCAAAAGTCATCATCGAAGAAAAATAGATCTGTCCCAGTCACTGCACAACTCTCGCCCATCTTAAAGTTCGAACCCCCGTTTTTGCCATTGCACAGTGTCTTGCAAAAGGTTTGATTCCAACAGTTGCTCTCGGGCAAAAGTGCCCAGTAGCTGCACATGAATGCAATCGAAAGGCACAGACAAAAGAAAACCATATCATTAAACGTACACACTAACACAGGGCCAGACCCTGAAACTCCCCACGGGTGAAACGTGCGAGAGGATGTAAATGCATTCGTCCGCATCATTTTTGGACGCTACCAGACGGACTGAAAACGCCACTAATGGTTGCTCGGTAAGGAGCGCTCTGTAATGGGATTACGACGTCTGGCTCCGGTCTACGCGAACTTGCGCGACACTCACGAACCGTGCTGAGCGGTAACTCGAGTGGACGGATTCCCGACCAGGCGCTTACATCAATCCTGCTTCAATGCGCGTTTATCGTTATCGTGCACCGAACAGAATGTGGACTGAAACTGGAATGGATGGATGGGAAGTTTGATAGTTGCGGGAGGTGGGAAGGGCAAATACTACGTTTGGATTTGACCATGTCCTGGTTGATATTCCCGAGGCGAACATTCGCTGATGGTTGCTTGGCCCGTTTTTGCTGAGTGTTGACCATTCGACCAATCGCGCAACCGAGCGCTGGTAGTGCATCGAGTACGTGCAGTGCATCCAGACACAGAAGGATAATGCACTCGATCGAACCCCGGGACGATTCTCTGCATCCTTTGGGGGAAAACTCCCACCGAGGATCTGTAATTACATTTCAAAGAAGCTTTTTGCAATCTTTAAAACGCTCTTACTTACGCATCCATTCGTCTGGCTGTGGGAGTAGTAATGCTTCCGGAGTATATACATTAGGATGAAGTTGATGATGAGAATGCATTCAGATGGAATAAGTGATTGATTTATATTAATGGCCACCGTTGGTGTAACAGTAAAAGCTTCAACTGAAATTGCAGAAAAGGAAGAAATAGTACGTTTTGTGAAAAAAGTTTCACAACTCTCCATTGCACTCCAATAAAAAAGCATTTGTTGGTGATCAAAAATTGGAGCTGTGTTTCTAATATCACGGGGTTTTACAAAATACGTTGAATGAGGACTTAAACCGAATTCCTTGAAGCAGTCAAACTTAACCACACTATTTTGGACATTTTTTTAGAATTTTTAATAAAACTTTAAAGTTCTCCAGAAAATCTCCCTGTACGACTTGTCCCTGGGTTGTCCAATCAAGCATCGACGAAAACCCATTTAACAATACTGGTCTGAGAGAATAGTAGCAAAAACTGAGCATCATTCTCTTAAACGATACTGTCCACACTTCTGCAAAACAATGATATGGACGTTGTCCAGTTGTACACTGCTTCTAAGCGCTTCACAGCATCTCTTTGGTTTCCGTTTTTTTTTTTATTAAACCCTTACCACCAAGAAGCAGTTAAAATTGCAACAGTAAAGCCTGTACTGTCCATAGGCTGCAACTTCCAAATGCACTCCGGTGCGTCCTGTTAGACTTAGCTACTCTGTCTGGGACTGATTAAAAGGGCATGAAGTTGTACTGCTTGTACCAAACTGCCCCAAGCCCTGAGCACTGAGGTGAGCGCTTCATCATACACAATCGTACAAGCGAGATAGCTAACGGTGTAGGATGGCTTTTTCATTCTGTATCTGCCGTCTGCAGATTATTTCGACTGGTTCCAACCAGTGCTCGTTGAAAGTATCTCTGAGGCAAGGATGGGTTTTTTTTTGTTATTTTCATACACATCTTCAACTCGTGTACGTTTCCAGTTGTTTTAAGTCTGGTAGTCTGGATGTCTGGCAACGTGCCTACCGGCAACCGATCTCCCAGATTCTACCCATCATCGACACCACCCAAACACCTGCAGTTTCCGCGTCCGGTTATGTGTGAGGGTTGCATATTCCCGTTTTCATTCTCTCAGCCACAGCGGACATTCGCCATGCTGCCCTAGGGGTATGTTGCGTCCAGCCTTCGCAACATCAGAGAAATCATTATGAAAAAAAAGGGATAGAACAGGCCTCCGCAACAGTGGCGAGTTGAGATTCCGCCCTGCAACTTCTTATGCTTCCGAAGGGTGCCCGACAAGGGTTTGGTTTGCGTTAAAAGCATCCATTAATTAAGTCCTAAGGTTCCCCTTGGGGCGTATGAGCAGAAGGAAAATCTGGTCGGCCAGAGACACACACACACACACACGTACAATTGAACATAAATAAAGTTCAGCAAAAGGATCCCTTTCGAAGTCGGGATTGTCGCTGTACAGCGTCGTATTTAGCTGAGAATTGAGGATAGCTGTTTCCTCCTGGGAGTAGCCTTCCAAAGATACTCCACACGAAAGGTTCCCCACCCCAACAGCAGTAGAATCAAGAGTTAATGAAACCAAAATGTGGTGATTGATGATGTTTCAATCACGGTCGAGTCCCCCCAAAAACTTCCTTCCTTTGCTGCACTTCCTTTGCCATACGCTTTTCGGTTCTTTTATTTTTTTATTGACCACTTTCCATCGCAAAGAACGGACGGACAAACGAAAACGCAGAACTCGCCTTTCGGGTGCGGACAATCATTTTTATTCCTTCGCGAGCAGAGGTTTTTGAGTGTTCAGGGTTTTGCTTTTGGTGGCCGATCGCCTGCCACCGCTATTGTGACTGGTTCACGGCGCGTCGGAACAATTTTTCAATTTATTAACTCGTCCTGTGTCCTCCCGAACGCTCCTTTCTTCCGTCCGATCAACCATTTTTGAAGGCTCATTCGTCCCCATTGCAAACCAACCCATTAAAGCTGGAAAGAATGCATCTCCGATTTTTTTTTTGCAGTCCCAACCGGCGAACGATAAAACGTCTGTTGTGCGAATGTGACCAAAGGGTTGTATACCGCCGTAGGGTATATGACGTGGACAGAGAGCCGCCTCAGAGTTGATTGCTGAAAAATAAAGTGCGAAAAATGACCCCGTCAGTTTTGTGGCGGGGCTGGGTTTTTTTTGTTGGCAGAATGCTGCATCTCCGAGCATCTCCGAGTGTTAGTTCCACCAATAACTCTTTTTTAATTTTCAGAACTTCTTTACAGTCATACAATAGGGGAAGCATGCATCTCGAGCATGAGATTCTGTGTGAGTGAGGGAAATAAAAAAAAAACTCCAACACGCCAACCAACTGCAGTTCAATAATTTAAATGGAAATACAGAAACGATTCTGGTTTTACTGCAGCAGATAACCACAACGAAAAGGTTCTTTCAAAGGGTCATAGTGGAGAACAATAAACGCACAAACGTACACGAACACTTACAAAAAACAGCATCACGAAGAACTCGTCCAGAATGGAAGTTCCCAAAGGGGGAAGATCGCAAAAGCCCCGAAAAATCACTTTACCCGTGTGTGCGCGCGCGCGGGAAGCACTTGCGAAAAGTTAAGTCTGTCGTGTTGGCTTCTTAGGGCCAAAAACCGCTTCCCCTTTTCTGGCGAGTACGTTTGCGGTGAAACGGGCGGTGAAAAATGAAAGGAAATCAGGTCGGCAACACGCCGGCAAACATACGATAACCCGCGCCAGGATTCCCAGTGCAGATCGTTGCTGCGCATCGTTTGATGTTCGCCGCGATCGCTGGCCGGACCGGAGGGTTTATTTTTCTGGGACCGGAATTTTGAACCTGCCACAGCGCGGTTTCCCGTGCACTTTGCGTTCGTCCGTTTGTTTTACGAGCCGCGATGCGATCGGTTTATTGTTGCCGTGCTGAAGACGGATCCGCAATGCCTTTTTGCTGTTTGCTGAAGTACGGTCGGAATCAGAAAACCTGGTACGGGATAAGCAATGGGTTGGATGTGTTCGATTATAAGGAGGTCATATTTATGTCGCTCGTTTTTTAAGAAAGATTCTGTTGTCTTTATTCACCGAGATAGTGAGTGAAATGCAGAGAAAAACGAAACATAAAAGGAAGGCAATGGTTTATGTTGATTCGAACGTTTGATTTGCACTGCGCTACATTGCAGCATGGCTTTTAGACGTGACTCCATTCCGTTTCATCCTTAAAGTATTGTTGGTAAGGATCATAAACGTTCCAATAGTGACCTGTAAGTTCACCTGTAATCCCTGCAAGTCAACCAAATTTATTGAAGAGCGTGAATTAAGCTCATTTCAAGCTTCTTTTTGCCACCCTTTACAAAGATAATGAACACAACGTGGTGTTGAAATTTAGCCCAACACCCGCACACCAAACTATCGCCAATAATGGGGGGAACAATGCGACAGAACGGGTTGTCGAGTCTCGCCATTTGCAACGGAATCTATAAAATTTCTTCTAATTACACAAACTACGTTCGTTGTAAGCATGTTTCCTCCCCCTTTTTTTTTAGATGCACAGTACTGCTCTGAGGTGTATGGAAAATGAGCAAAGTAAATGAAACGAATCCAAGGCAGGATATTTAGTGGGTGGTAAGCGTACGGTGATTTCCATTTCATGCTGCAACGTGTTACAACGTGACGTCGCAGTGTCGCAGTAATCCACGTGCCTTTTCGATTAACTTCTCTGGAAGGTCATTTTCGATTGATGTCATTGACTTTTCTGGAAGCGATCGGGAGATTGGCATGCCGTACAATGAACGAAACAATTAATACGCTAAACAAGAAAAAATATATCTGGATATAACGTGAGAGGAAAAAGTACTTAAATCTGTACTTTCGGTCAAAAAAATTTCCTTTGTGCGATTGTCTGTGAAATCTGTTCAAAGGGTTTTATTCTGTAAAATGAAGTTTTTTCCTTCTTTTTCCACAATGTGCATGTACTTTACCATTTACTGAGACAACACTTTAGCTGCAATGGCGTATGTAATTGAAACTATTTTCCAAAAAACCCTCTGCCGACACTTTCTCATTTCCATACGCCGAGTAATGAGCTCGATAAAAACAAATTATCGTTCATTACCCAGCGTTGTCGCTGGGTTTTGTTTGATTTTTCCCCATCGCCGGGGCTGGTGCGCTCATGACGGTTTCGTGACCATGGGACGTTTTGGGACGAGTGTGCAACAATAAAAGACGGTACTGCATTTATCAGGACTCAACGAGGATCGACGCAAAGCGAAGACGATGAGTTAGACAGCTCCATCCCCAACGATCCCGGGAACGCAGCGCTGCTGAACTGCTGGAAAATGGTGGAAAGTGTCTACCACCACCAGGACGTGGCACCCGCAAGCCGGGGGCAGGGTTACGTTGTCGCTAGTGATGATGGCTTTTCGTTAAACACCGTCAAATACGAAACAAACGAACTAAACAGAAAATTAAATTAACTTCAAACACGTAACCGTCGCGCGGTTTTATTTCGCAACCACCGACCTTAAAGCTTCTTCCCACCCCGTTCAACCGTTCTGTGTCGCTTGTCCCGGTGGTTTAATCACGTGTGGTGGGACGAATGGTTTGCGACAGGTGTTTAAGCGCGAGAGGATGGCAAACACAAGCAGCTATTAAATCCCGCAAAACCAACTATACCGCACGAAATCGCACAGGTTAAATTGTTTCCTTGTGCCTTGTGCGGTACGGTTGCCACCGATGCGAAAGGTGATGAAAGGTTGTATGATTTAAGCTTAGCTGCACGTGCCTCAGCTAAGATACGCTGGTGGAACATAATTCCTTGTGACAATATCGTTTGCCGTTGATTGTGCCTTAAGGTCGTAAACTATAATTTAATAGATTTCTACAGAATCAAACACTTGTACTACCAAGCGTTTTAAGCGTTTTAAGCGTTTTTTAGTTGGCTGTTTTACAAGTCACCAGTTAAAATGACTTGTTCAGTAGCTGTAGTGTAATATTAAATTATTTATGCTTTAACAGTCGCTCACAACATTCGCTGTATGATTATCTAAACACACATTATTTAATATATGTAGACAATATGTTCCATTCCCACCAGTCAAATGAACCGCTTGAGCCACGACTATCATGTAGATAAAGAAAGAAAAAGCGAAACACTTTGAATGCGTTTTTATGTGTTTTTTCTTCTTTCACCCAAAAAAAAACCCACGATAAACATTTGTTCCGCCGCATGTCAAGACGGTGTTAACCAGTGTCTGTTGTGACGGCTCCCAAAACGAAACGCTTAGCAAACAAGATAGCTGAATTCGCCGCCGGTTTTGTCAGCATTCGGTAAACACTATTGTTATCGAAAGCATTCCGATAGCGATGCGGCAAGACAAAAAAAAAGATCCGGCGGTGCTAATTTGCACCACTTGGGACGAGGTGTCTCTTAAGGGGCCCGGAGGGTGGAGTGGGTTTTTTGGATTAAATTCACGAGACAGGCTTGTTTCGCTTACAGCACACCGTCACACCGTAGTGTCTTCTGCCTTTAGTGGGGTGGCCGACGTCTAATTCGCACCTCCTAAACGCGCCCGCGAATATAATCCTACCTCGCGAGATCTCTTTGGTCGGGTGGCGTCATACTGCCTAGGTGACGGTTATTCACCTTCCGAGCTGTCTGGCTGGTGTTTTGATATTCTTTCCTTTTCTTCAACTTTTTTCCGCAACACTGTCTTGCCCTTTCACTTGTCTCCTGCTACTTTCTAGCGATGTTCAGCGCTTTATCGCATTTTCAGAACTATTTACACGTCAAGACGAAATTAAATCGCCTCGTAGATGGGTAACAAATTTACAATGAGAAGTGTTGGGAAGCGATTTGCTTAGTGTGATGATTACTCCCTCCCGACAGGTGTCATGTTGCCTGTGAATTCCTAAACTGGATTCCTGAGCAAATGATACGTCAGCCGATCGGATATCAACTTGCGCTTGGAAAGTGATTGCATTTGCTGTCCGTAATCGGGAAACTACAAGTGTCTGATTACCGCAACTAAACTCACACAACATTGGACACCGTTTGAGGGAAACGGTGTTAGTAGCTCACTCACTCAAATCACTCTCATCATCATGGCGGCGTTTGTGATTTAGCTCCATTTACTACGCTATGTTTCATCATATTTTTAACGCTTCGTCGCGCTAACGTCTCACGTGAGCTTTTGCTATCCATAAATCTGCCCCACGTTTTTGGAGAGGTAGAGTTGCAGAGGGCTTTGGGGGTTTGATGCTAGGTGCATCAGGACGCTGCTGTCCTGTGGTTGAAATTTATTACCCTACCTAGACAAGCGACTCTAGATCATCCTGGATTCCGGCGCGGAGAATTATAGGTGCTTTTTAAGGTAATAGCCACAAGGCATGGACACTTTGTAGAATAGAGCTTTAAAGAGCTTTAAGGCTTAATGAGTTACTTTGAATGATGAGAATAAGGATAGATTAAGCCTTTGTTAAACAACAAAAGTAGCTTAAGTTGTTATAATACTACGCTAAAAGCATTTCTTCTCTTTCAATTAAAATTGACTTTGGAATGAATTTTACATGAAAACTTGAAATTAGTTTATTGCACAATTTTGAAATATAAAAATAAATGTCCATTAACAAACTTATGATACTAATGAATTTAAATCGCTTTCCAGCGGCCAAACCAATTAAAACGCCAAATATCGTTCTGTAAAGTGGAAACAAAAAAAACTTAACCCATTAAAACGTTACACCGTTTTCCTGTACTAGTTTAACCACAGATGTGAAGCGTCGTTACAGGAACGCAATAACGACTTTATGTTTCCAATTTTGTGCCTAATTGTCACTACTGTCGCGTACTGCTGCAAAGCAAGAAGAACTTGCCGCAGAGCAAATAGCAAACTTATATGCATTTACTATCTGTCGGATGAGCTGCCACTATTGGTTTCCTTTTTCGTCACTGCACAGCAGATAAGCCACAGGCGATGGCCCGACCAAGGTTTATAGGGTCCCATGCGCCGGGGATCGCGACGCAAGGCGTTGCAAACCAATTTCAGAAACATGTCTTTTTAAAATAAATGGTTTTAAGCTACCGGTTTTTTAACCCCCCACCACCATGGTCATGTCAGTTTTTAGTGCCACTCCCAGGCTTCGAGGTTCACGGGGTTCACGGAACGACGACACGTGCGTGCGGATGGGATGGATTTGTTTTTCTTCACCAAAAACAGCTCCTGTCGTTACCCGGTTGAACGATGTTACACCACTTGTAGGTTTGGTTGTTTTTTTAGCTTCGTTTTGTTTCTTTTACGATGACCAACCATGTTCACATCCGCAACACAACTATCCGTTTGGGTTCTGTGCATGTTGCCTGCCTTGCATTGTCAGACAATTGGCTGGCCGCGGTTGGGCAAAAGCGAACTGTTTTTTTTTATTAACCGACCCTGGTAAGCACGGTAGCCATTCGTGCATCTGGCGATGTGACCCTGGCTTACCTTAATTTGATGTATTGTTTTTCGTGCGTATTTTTTTTTTTTTGTTATGTGTCTAGTGACTTGAGCGGCATAAATTGAGGTTTTGTGGCCAGCATGGATAACGACCGGGTACGGATGCCTTTCATGCGCTGCCATTATCGGTTGCTATTTTACTGCTATTTCTTTTGTGGTAGTATGTTTTTTTTTGTTTTGTTTTGTAATTACTCTTATTGGCTCTATGCAACAGTAATTGTACGCAATTCGTTAACTTCAAAACTAGGATCGTTTCATTCGATGAGTGGTTAAAGTTATTTTATGTATTTCTTGTTTTAAGTTTGAATTTCTTTAATTTTGTTTCACTTTTAATTAACAACTTTATTTCATCGTCTTTCATTGTTTTCTTCGAGTGAGTTTTCCACCAATATCATTTGTCTTCATTTCGCAGAATTTCTACAAATAAATACTCAATAATTGAAACGCCTTTCTCTTTCCAGGTATGAACTGATTTTTCATCCCCTTTATCGTTGAAAATCTTCAAAAGGTCATTGTAATCTTCACAAAAACCGGTGAGTTCAACGATCTTACCCGTGTGTACGTGTACGTACAACAATACAACCATTTTTTTCGTGATTGATGAAACCCCGAGCGATGTATCCTTTCGAAAGCGTATAAAAAAATTCAAGAAAATCTCCCTGATTTCTGCTTATGGCAGCAAAATCACTTAAAAATTACTTTTCACACAGACGCACTTTTGCACCACGACCTAACGTCGTAAAAAAAAAAGAAAAAAAATGAACGATCCAACACATAAAAAGTGTGCAACCGAAGCAATCAAACATTAAACAAATGAACGGTAGAACGTTAGATAAAACAAATAAGGCAAAAACAGAACGGAGCAGCAAAAGGCAGAATCCGAACCCCCGAAAACAAAACCCGCCCGGTGCCATTAGTCGTGGAAAGATCAAAGCCGACTCGACTGAACCTTACCGCGTTGACACTTTTCTTTCGAGTTCACAGTGCGGTACGGTTCGGTACAAAGTTCTACTTTACCCCCTTTTTTGTCTGGTGGTTTGACGTTTGCCGAGATCCCGAAATCGTAAGGGACAAATCATAACGAAACAACAACTAAATGTGATCGAGAGCGGGAAAACCCTTTTTTCCCCCTTCTTGTCCCTTATTGCGACGCTCGACATCCTGTGGTGGAAACTCGTAAGGATCTCTCGAGCAGCACTTCAGTACGATGGATTTCCCATTGCCACTGTTCATCGTCAAACCCACGGGGTGACGATTGAATAGCGATAAACAACCGCCAGCCATTCGGTGGCGGTCCCTAGCAACACTGCCGACACTGTTAACGACTTAGCGATGGCCCGCTGGCAAATCGACAACCAAGAGGAACCATCCAAGGGGAGTGGATTAAAACTAGCGAAAACCTTTGATTTTCACTTTGTGTCACTGCTCGGCGATCCTTACGGTGAGGGACATTCGCGAGTATTTCACCCGTTCTGTCAGCTGGTCGTTTTGTAATCGGATTGTCAACCATTTGCTGCTGATCCCTGGCAAAGTGAAACGCAGCCCGAGCGCTCAATTAGAAGTAATTAAAAGATTTGTCACAAGAATCTTGCCGGTTTTCGCTACCGGAGCTGAAGAAATGTCCGCCTGGTTTGTAGTTTTGCCATTCCAGTAATGCTCGTTAAAACTCGCTCTTTGATGGTTGTTGTGGAAGCGAAGGATAATTGGTATCCCGTAAATCAACGGCTCTATTCATCATCATTTATTAATGCTGATTTCTTAGAAGTGATATGCCGAGTCGCCGACCGATTCGTGGCTGTTGTTGTCAGTTTGACAGAAAGGATTAAATTACTGCTGAAGCAGCAAAGTACATGTCAAGAATAATACTTACACATTTAAATTACTATAATGTACTATAAAGCATTTGTTCACTGATTGAAGAAATGCGCCTTAAAATATGCAATCATTTGTACATTAACTATTATTAATGTTTAAAAATGCTTTTGAGTGAAGTTTTAAGGATTGGTTAACAATTTTGTCTTTATTTTTCTTTGTTTATAAAAGAACGAACCAATAGAGCGATAAATTTAATTTATGTATTGAAATTAAATGCACTGTTACGATGATTACATCTTGCCAAACCGTTGTTTTGCTTTTCTGGTCTTCTGGAAAACAAAATAAAAAAAGAAGCTCCAAACTTAATCACGCCAACCTGTTTGTTGGGTGCTTTTTTTTGCAAAGCTCCCGAGCGCTGGCCCGACAGTCCTGACAGCCCGTCAACGATGATATTGAATTTTCGGAATCGTTAAAAATTAACCACTTGCTGCAGGGTGGGAAACTGGCCAAAAAAGGGGAAGGGGGTATTTGAGCGGATTTTCCACCCCTTGTGCGTGCGCTTCTCGATTGTGTGTATGTGTGCGTCCAACCGTCGGTACGTATTTTTCGTAGCTAAATTTTTCGCGTAATCACCCGATCGTGTACTTTGGGGCAATGTTATGCCTGTCTGCTCCAATCACAATTGCCTCGTCGTTCCATACGAACAAAGCAACAACAAAAAAGCGCTGGATGCTTGTCAATCGGGCCCACGGACCGGGTATCGGGTGTTTCTGCGTTTTGGTCCCCTTTTTCCAGTTGCGACATGGCATCCTTGCCGGTTGAGTGTAGGGCACGGGAAGCGGTGGGGAGCGAAAAATTGCATCCTTGATTGACGTGTACTTTTCGCAAAATAATTTTTACATCGTTTCCCAATCATTTCGCGCATCGGGTCAAATGACGGTAACATTTTGCTGGCTGAAGTGAAGCTTTTTTTTCTTCTCTTGCTTGATGTTGTTTTGTTTTTTATCTGTTTGGTCATGTAGCGTTGTTGTGGTTGCTTATGTTGTTCCTATCGTGCGATGTAAAAAGGGAGCCACAAAGGGATGGGATCTCGGGGGGTTTTTTCGATCCTTACCATCACGGTGCGTGGAGATGTTTTTTTTTTTGGGACCAAAAAGTTCAGGCGGTTCAGACTGGTTTTGGGGAACCGCTGATGGGTCATTACATGTTTGCTGTTCGTTTCAAGAAAGAAGTCACATGAAAGATCGCGCCAAACCCCTTTGTAAAACTATGAAAAGATAAGAATATAAATATGATTTCATTTCTCGAGTTTTTTCGTTCTTTCTAGTGAATGTATTAAGGGTTCAAAGAGATAAAACAAAATTAAGAAATAAAATTTAATACAGAACTATAATAACAATTCAACAATAGGCGAATATAATGAAACAATTGAGGAAACAATCTTAAGGAATGGAAAAATATAAAATTTTTAGGTCTTTAAAAAAAAATCCAAACAAATATTAATTGTTAACCGCACGCTCAACTCTTTTCAAATTTAAGCAAAAATGTTCTATCAAATGTATTATTTTTAGTAGCAAAAAATGTCAAAACAATCCCATGGATTACCAACATAGTTGTCCATTACTTAATGAAGCACTCTACAACTTTGATGAAATGGTTAGTATGAAACTCAGTCATTTGTTTCTAAGAATAATTTTCCGAAGTTTAAAAAGCTTGCCACTCTCTAGCGAACCGTTAACATCTTTTCAACAAGCAGTTGTGCCGCTTTCGGTCACCGGATTCACTCCTTTCATCTGCCTGGTGCGCTTTGTAGTGCGTCTTATTTATCCTTTTTCATTTCATTTCTTTACTGCTGCACACTCTCCCAACGCACGAGATCCACGCCATTGATGACATTTGACATTTTGGCTAGCCTTTCCTTTCATAACCATCGCTGGAAACTTCTCCAGCGTCACTACCCCAAAACTTCACCTACAAACGTGTCCGCAAAAGGCTTGCCCTTTGCCGTTGATCGTCATTTTGATATGTGGCTTGGAGGGAAAGTTAGTCGTCAAAAACGTCCTTTTTTCCTACAGCCAACCAAACCGAGATGAATCGATGTGTCCGCTTGAAGCACTTTCGGTAATTTCTTAGGAGATGCCCTTCGATATTTCAGGCGTTAACTTTTACCGCTTCACAAGTTACGAGTTTAAGCTCTCGTCAGATGGAAGGCGTTCAAAGGGAGGCCTGAGCGGCCATGCCCTACGGAGAGCATCAGTTTAAAGGTTCAACTTTCTAAGATCTTTTGACACATTCACCAAAAAACCCATCTCGTCAAAACGGCGAATTGTTGCTCCATGATGGGGCAAAAATGTCAAACCATACAAAAGCACCAGCTATATGGCGAGAGAGAGACGTCGAGGTAATCGTAACCATTCGCACCACAGGATCCTGTCAAAAATTTTTCAACCTAACAAGATTAATAACAGGCACTCCATCAGATTTTTAATGAATTTTTGTGTGTCTGATGCGTCTGCAGACGAATTTGCATTTTTATTTTTCGGACGCTTTTTGGTCCTTTCTTTTTCTCGTGTTTTTTTTTTTGTTGGTGCCGTTTATTATCATAAAGCCGAAGGGGTAGAATTTATGACGTGACAAGAAGACACCATGCACAATGCATTCAGGTGCATTTTCGCGGCGTTCCATACGCGCGACATGTGCAAGGCGTCACTCGGACGCCGTCTCTCTTTCTCTCTGTGTGTTTCTGTTCGTCCGCGGAGTGACGATGATAAATGACAGTTCCGTTTTTGGGGTGCGTGTGTAGAAGAAAAGTGTCTTACTTTGAGTCGGTCTTTCGGACAAGGAACGAGTGGACTTCGCAAAAGCCAACAGAACCAAGTGAAATTGAAACAAAAGTTGTCAGTCTTCGGTCTGATCGATCGTCAGAGGTCATGTGTTATGAGCTGGCAAAAGATGTGTTTCGGTCCGGTGTGGTCATTTACTGGTGCTGGTTAACCGTCTGTAGCGAAATGAATGCTTTGTGTTGAACGTTCATTAGTGCAGCTTTCGGTGGGATTAATGGAGCTTGAAAGTGGCAAGATTTCTTCACGGGATTGATCGTTCTTATAAAAGAAATATGTTTTTTCCAACAATACAAAGAGTGCAGAGCAGAAAATAAAGTTTGTTAGTTTATTGTATTTATCAAATAAATTTATTAGACCTTTTGATATTTCAAAATAATTTTGATATCTCAAAATTTTGATATTTATCGTTTAAATTATCTCTAAATTGCCTTCTTTTGTAATTTCTTCTAAAAAGCGAAAGAATAAATTTAACCAACTAATTATAAGAAACAAAAGACATTTGCAATTCATTCAATTCTACAACATTCCCAACACAGCTGCAAACCACAAAAATGAATATCAATTTATTACCGAGCCTGGATTAAATTCGTACTCGCGACACAACCTCGCGAAAACTGTCCCGCAAATGCCCTGAAGGAAAGCATAATCCGTTAACTTAAATGCTTTTTTGTCTGACGCAATACAACCGTTTCTTTCTTTTTTTCCCCCATCTCTTCAGAGCACAGCAGCTTCTTCGATAAGACACCAATCAGACAATTTTGTGTTTAGTCTGTCGTTTGGAGAGCTCTTTTATTATTATTCTGTCCACCTCCTCCACAATCGAACCGAGAGCCCCCACACGCACACACAAACACATACTGAGCCTTGCTTCTTCATAAGGCTGACGAAGAGGCAAGGCTTAAGTAGATTGTGATTTATACTCATTCGCCGTAATCTTCTAATTAATTTCAATAAAAATCTTATTTCCATTCCGAACCCGACAACTCCGCGGGCACAGTTTTTCGTCCCAAAGTCAGAGCCAAAATTGTTGGCATCAGATTTTTTGGCTTTACTTCTTGCCTCCATTCTAGCTTCCTACCCTGGGGTGCTTCTACCAAGTACACGCTGTAAGCTTTGAATTGAAGTTTACACGGACGCCGCATTTCGTGACTCATGAATCGCCGTGCGGCGGTTGTCGTGTCCGGAATTTATGCTGCAAAACATCCCTACTGCTCGGGCACGAATCATTCACCGACGAGGACGACGGCAGGCATTAATTCACCATCAGCACAAGGAACGCGCACTTGTAACCGACCGCAGATGGACGCAAGTCGTGTCGGTTACTTTCTTGCTACAAGATTACTTGCAATTACTAGCGACAGAAAGTCAAATTTGTTCGAACACAGACGGAAAAACAAAGACGAGCAGTCGCGTGACGCTAATCTAAGACGCGATACGTTTGTACTATTATGAGCTTCGTTTTTTTCTCGATATATTTTGTTTTGCTTCCTGACCGGAGGTCATTAATCACAAACGTTGCCATATGGGCAGGAAAAGTTTTCGGTACACTAAAACTACCCCCCTCCTCCGGGTATGGATGTTTGGGGTTTTTTGGCGTGTCGTTTTGCTGTGATTAGTACACTATCAGATTGGACGACTCATTTACCACTCGGGAGGGTTTTATTTTTAATGACGATGGTGGTGGCAGTTTAATGGACCTGTTTTGTATTTTATGAAATTTATTTATCATCAACATCATACATTCTGCTTACTTCCCAGGGTCAGTTTGTTTACGACATGCCATTTTGGGCAATGTTTGGAGAATTAAATTTTGTGCTGCGCAACACATCGTTACTTTAATTTGCATTGCATAAAGATTAGAAACCGTCTTGTTTTGGCTTTTAAATGAGGATTAACAAAACCAATAATATTATGCGTTAGTTGAATTCTGAAGAGATTTATTTGTTTATTTAATTAATTCCTGAGAATTCCTTGGAGCAAATTAACGTTCTCCATGTACTACGAATATACAATGTCCAAAGCCAGTTTGGAGAGAGACCTCAACAATCTCTTATAAATTAGAGTCCTTGACTGTAGCCAAGTGCTCTAGGTTTTATACTTCGACTATTGGATGTCTTATAAACAGTTCTCAATACAGAATGTATTCCCCAGTCTAAGTCCCTGGAGTTCCTAGACCACAAGAGACGTAACTCTCAAGTTTCTTTTTAAAAACCAAATTGTCAAAAAAGACGTAATAGACTATCAAGAATGATTCTAACATCCTCAACAACTGATTGTGATGGAATGTCTCAAGATCTCAACGACCGACTGTTAACTAAAGATAACTTCTAATATGCGGCTATTCTGATGAGATTTAGTAGTAGACAATGTAGAATCTTTATTCAATTGACGCAACCCGAACGCGCAGAATTACGCAGAATGAATTATAATATTATTTCTTCACGGAATGTTCAACATTAGCAACACGCAAGACAACACATGGGCTTCCGGGTGCCTCATGGATTCCTGTCGATGGACACCGAGCCATGATACGTGTGGCACGTTTGTCTCTGGCCATCTGGCCGAGAGCCGTCGATATCGGTGTTCGATGGCGGTAACGCATTCCTATCAATTACCACCGACCGCAAATAGCCGTCACCCGGGAAGTAATTATCCCATTCACCGGTGTGCAAATTGCACCGAAGGTCAGGCCACGGTCTGGTCCATTCGCGCCCCGTAATGAGACAAATGATGCAGCTTATGTCCCGCACCGGCCGACGCGTAAAACACCGCTAGTGAACGCACTATCAACGAGCACAGCCCGACCGGTGCCGATGGTTATGATTTAGTTTGCATATTTTATGGCTACATTTCATCGAAACTGTTTATTATGGAGCTAGTGGTGGTCCGTTCGGCATCCGAGACTCGAGGTGCGTCTGGCACTAGCTGCGACTTCTACGACGGCTGTCTGGTTCCGTAGAACGGAACGGGGGTTTTTGCCACCTTCGCGCCTCATGCATCATCATCGCCGTTGTCAGCTAGATGCACCATCACCAGGGACGGGTAATTGTGCCCACTCGACACCATCTCGTCACAGTCACGGAGTGTATCGAAGGGGTGAAGAAAGTGTCTGTAGCAGCATCCAAAACTGCATCGAAATGTGCTCCCGCTGTCCCGGGGCGGCTTCGGTTCGGTCGGTTGATTAATTTAATGCAATTATTGTCGATATAAAGTTGATTAATATTTAAATAAATAACGCTTCCATTCGAACCGGGCGGTTTATTAGGATGTCCTTTAGTGTCGGGGCGCTGTCGGCACTGTCATTAGCAGGTTTTTGCTTGGATACATCGGACAAATCGGACACCACCACCGCATCTGAAGACACGGGTTTTGCATTAGACACTACAGCAACAGTTTGCAACAACGTTAGCTAACGTTCTTCAACCAGGAGCACAAGTTTCGAAAGGAACTTTGCTTCGGTCGGGGTGACTTTGAAGCATCCAGACAGATGATTGGTAAGGTTTTATGCGCCAAGCCTTAGAACGTAGCTAATAAGCAATAAAACCATAAATCATACGAATCTGACCATGGTTGGATGGGAACTTAAAAAATCAGAAAATGACTCTCTAAAATTTGCAAATTGGGGAAAAAAATTATAAGATTTTTTTCTTCTGTTAGAACCATGAGTTTTGAGTTGAAAAATCTTAATATATCTTCAAAAGAGATATCTTGTACTTGTACAGTACTTATCTTGTCTGGTTTTCAGTAGATAACCTTAGACTGCTTCAAGTATTTCATTCAAGAAGAAAAGTGTATTTACTTATAAGTTTATTATTTGTGTTTTACTTAAAAATGGTAAGATTTTATACTTAATGTAAAATTAAAATCATTAAAACAACAAAACTATAGCCAAACTTAATTTGATAAAATGCACGACCAATGTTTTAATCAAATCTTCAATAATTTCCAAGTACTTTCGAAAACCCATTCCATCTTGAAAAATGTTGACATACAGGTCCCGGATTGATCGTTTCATTTTCGGATTGATCGAACGTAATTTTTCCCACGGAATGGTGAGAATCAATTTTAAAATTCCCTTTCATGCAACTGTCACATCGTACCACATCACCTGACTCCATTGCTGCATGCATTTCCGTGCTATTGCCAGCGGTAATACGTCTGGGACGGTAAACGAGCAGTCCGTGACATGTTTATGATGCTCCCGTGTCATACGAACGGGACGTCCACAAAACCCCTTCCCCAGAATCAAACCGCGCGATGGACACGATACAATGTGGAAACGTTACCATTGCCAAGAGACGGAAACCGGACGATGTGGAACACGCGGTACAATCATAGGTCAAATAACGTGCAGCAACCAAACAAAAAAAATCACGCTGAAATTGCGAAGACAACAAAGCCAAAAAAACACAACAAACTCAAAAACCGGCCGCAGGAGAAACAAATGGAATGGCGACAGCATGTGATTCCCAGACACCGCTAATTAATCGCCGTTAATTTTTCGCACTAATTGCATATATAGACAGATTGAAATTGCATCAGACGGGCAAACAACGAGGCGGTTGGGATGTGTACCGAGGGGGGCGATGGGATCGGTACGATATGAAGCCGATCAGACTGAGTCAGAGATACTGTGCTCCCCAGGGTTGTGCGTTTTGAACACAACTCCTGTTTTCCGCCTGGGTGCTAACTGATATCCATCGGCAAATAAACAGTCGTTTCAGCTGGTTGATGTTTTGCAATGATGCTCACTGATCTGTTCTGTGCAGACTTTTTATTTAGATCTTTATTTTTATCTCTTTGTCATGTTGTTTGATTGTAGTGATAACCTTTATTTAATTGTCTTATTTATTACAATTTTTGTTTTATTTATTGACTTTGTATGATTTTATTTTCATCTATCGTTTGCTTATTGCTTTTATTTCTTCTTTACAGTTTTCTTTATTTTGATTATGCTTAACTTTTCCTCAATGGATAAAATTTTTTTTGTTTAATTCTTTTTTAAATAAGTAAGTACCCATTTTTTGAGTTTTTTTTTTGGTCTTGTTTCAATAATGTTGGCAAAACCATTTTTGAACTATTTCCAATGGCAAAACATTCCAAAACATCTCTCACCATGGAAATGCTAAACCAAACAACAAGCACAACTAACTTTTCTATTTCGCTATACATTCCACCATTGACGCATGCAAACGCACAACTTCTCGCACGATAAAAACAGAAGGGTTTGCTTTGACAATTTGGCAAAACAACCCCTAAAATCTTCAAAAGCGACTACAACCCTTAAATGGCGCACCCTCCCCGATGGCGGGGGGAGGTTATCGGTGGAGCGTTAAATGCTGCTGTTCACCGTAACTCATCTCGTCGCTCATCTGCTTACGAGCTATGAGCCTAAACCTTCGAGCTCTGGTTGTGCGAGATAAACATCAGACGTCCCTCCCTCCCGGCCAATCCTCCCCCCCAAAAACCCCTTGTTTGTCACCGCTCACCCGCGTATTTGTGTGTGCTGTGCCGTGTCGTGAGCGTTACTCAGACTACGACCACTTGTTCTAACGGACTCTCTGTCTGCTCGAAAAGAGGGTCACCCATTCGAGTCTAGGTCTGCGTCTGGCGTGTTCTTGTCTGGGCCACCGGCATCTCACCTTCCCAGCTCGCCCTCGTTTGCATTTTTCGGTCGGTGCAGTCTGGCCGCTCGCCACACAGCTCGGGCACGGTTCGGGTTGGTTGCGTTTAACTGTTTTTCGTTGAAACCTTTCATTCGCTTTTTTTCGGTTTTGCTTCTTCTTCTTCCTCTGGTCTCTATCGTTTGCATTTAACGAAAGGGGTTACTTTGCAGAAAACCCTGCGGCCTGCAGTAGGTGATGAACGGTGACAGTGCACCCGGGCCGGGTGGGGGGAGGGAGCATTAAGACGGGGTGTATAACGACCAAAGACACGGAGAGAGAGACACAAACTAATTCACCCAATTATTATACGTCTACTAGAGGTTCTACGTTCATAGTGAGTAGTAGTCGACATGGCTACTACGCCAACTCACCCCTTTCGTGGAACAGAGAAGAAAAAAAACCGTTGGCAACGTGTGCACAACGGGTGGCGGGTGGGGTTGAATGGGATTTGGGACTGTGGCGCAGTATGAGGTGTCTGCTTCAATATTTGCTCTGTCTTCATCATTTCTCATTTCGTCACCCATTTAGTGGAAAATGGGCGCAAACCTCCCTTTTGGGTTTTCCCTGCCAAATCGTTCACAGAACTTCGGTGTTCTATGTCGCTAAACAGGGAAGGCCAAACTGAACTGGTATAAGAAGTGTGTATGTACGTTTGTTAGTGCGGCTGTGTGTACATTGGACCGGATGATGCGTCTCGGCTTCCTCTCAATTTTCGGTTTTCGTGTGGCTTAGTTTTGGGCACTGTATAGGGTTTGCTGCTCTACTTGCAAATCGTGTGGTTTGTGTTTAGGATTAAAATGTCCCTAGCTAGAATGAGTGAAGTGATATGTTTAGCTGTCCTGTTCGGGGTAAGTTTTTACGCTTCGCAAGGAGTGTGGTGAATTAAAAAGTTTCTAGGGAAATAAAATTATTCGCCAAACTTAAATGCAATTAGAAGTTATGAGAAAAAAGAATAAGAAAAAATTGAATAATGGAAGGGGATACTATATTTTCTATTTAGTCGAAGGAATCTCATATTGACTCAATTTTTTCACTTTTTTTTAAATAAATCTTGTATTTTGGGGGGAAAAACTATGGAAACTTCCTCATAGATGTTCTAGTGTAGATACTTCAAGAGATATCAATAAAAATAATTAAAAATTCTGTTTCTAACGTTAACAAACTTGTAATTATAATCTTTAAACCTTCAATGCATCTAACAAGTGTATTGTATTCCACAATCTTCCATGTGGAATTTCCCAGTTGAGTTGCGTCCATTCGAAGCATGTACCATGAAAAGATATCTTATCAATGTGCACACAAATTCTTCTCGTTGGTCGTACCAAAAACCTTAAATTCTCTTATCACAATCAGCCATCTTCCAACACACCAAGTACGCATGGTTTTGGGCACGCATTCGAACAACGCACGCGACGAGGCCGTCTACCGTCATACGCGAAACGTTATCTCACCCACGTGTGTGTTTGTCTCTTGATACGCGCAAAGAAAGGCTTTAGAGGTTCGTCACCAGTGTGATGCATTCTTCCCAATTTTTTGGGAGGGGTGGGTTGCAACATCCCCCTCCAAATCAAACATTCTCAATAGTGCGGGTGGCCCTGGTAAAGAAAGTCAAACAACCAAACTAAATAAAGCAAAAAAATATAAAACATTGAGATACCTTCATCCATGACGTCTAAGCACTTCTTTTTTCCCCCATTTAGTTAGTGCATGTGTGTGTGTGTGTTTATACACCTCCTGCTTCCAAACCCCAACACACAAAAAAAC
This sequence comes from Anopheles funestus, assembly GCF_943734845.2. Classification (NCBI taxonomy): domain Eukaryota; kingdom Metazoa; phylum Arthropoda; class Insecta; order Diptera; family Culicidae; genus Anopheles; species Anopheles funestus. The sequence goes on from NC_064599.1 coordinate 3,511,995, forward strand.
ACCCAACCGTTACCACAGTTCGTGACTACGCAAAAGCAACTCAACGGTGTCTAGTGCAGCCACGGGAGACGTGAAAAAGCGAGGGCCAAGAGAGAAAAAAGTGTGTTGCAAATAAAGCACACGAAAGAATCCCAAACCCAACACAATCCGTTTGTCTGCGGTGAAGAACGTTAAGGTTGCATTTTTATTTTTCGCCTTTTTGGCTTTTACCGTGGCCATTCGTCTATCCGATTTTGGCCATGCCCGCTCGTTGAGCACTTGTTGTTTTTTTTGCATTCTTGTTCATACCTTTGCCTTTCTTTTTTTCTTTGCTTTTTCGTCTTGTGTCCCATTTTGTGTTCCTCGCCGTTTTTTTTCTCTCTCTCTCTCTTCTTGCCCGCACATTTGTGTCCTCAAATACCACACCTACACCCGCCTGGTGCCGTCCCCATCCACCCTCACCCCAAATTCCCACCCCCGGGGACCTGTCTCTGGCTGCAGCACAGACGTTTTAGGCAGATCCCGGGTGCAAAGCCATGTTCCGCACGCTCTTCCGCCAGCATAAATATAACGAAGCACACCGAACGTCTCGCACCGTCCCATGGATAGGGCTCGGTTTTCGGCTGTGACACAAAAATATGCCATCACTCCAAGCGTGCTTCCCGTGCAGCAGGGAAGACGAAGCAAAGGGTGGAAGCGTAAAACCAACCTCGGAACGATAAATATACGAGCAAATATTTTTCAATGTCACACCGCGCCACTACCACGCCGACGGGACAAACGTTCCGTTCTTCCGTTTCCGTTCGCTCCAAAGTATATGCCCATTGTTGTCACCGAGTCCTCCGAGGTGCCTTCTTAGAGCCATAGGGGATTAGTCCTCGAATGAAAAAAAGAACGCACACACTGGGAAGGCTCCAAAAAGGCTTGCTCGAGTGGATGGAGTCGGGTCTTTTTTTTCTTAGTGTGCAGACGGTTTCAAGTTAATGTTCAACGTCCTCGCAGGGCATGTCCACTTGCTTGAAGGTCGTGGAGACACACTTTTTTGAAGCATATAAGTAATTGATTCTGGTTAATATAATAGTTTCACCTCTGAAGCATAAGAGCCTTGCGAATGGATCCCTCACGTGGTTTCACCCTGTTCCGTCTAGGCACGGTTTAATGCTACTTCCGAGAAGGACTTTCCGTCTGTTCCTGTTCCGATCAATATCGATACAGAAAGGGTGGAAAGGAAAGCAACATAAGATCTTATTCACCATAGGCTTCCAATTCGAGGTTAGAATTGCATTCACACGCCATTGAAATGACATCCCCTTTGCACCCTTTGCGGTCAAGGACAGGGCGTCCAACCATTCAGGGTGAAATCGATTTTTGGCGATCCTTGGATTATATTGTGTTTACGTTTCGTATGCGTTACACTCATTTGACAGTTGAAATTTATTATTCCAATTAATGCATGATTGTTTTCACCGGGGTAGCGTTACGAACGCAGAGGTTAGTTGTGTTAGTGTAAGGACCGTTAGGGCTAAGAACCATTGCGAAAAATCACTGCACTTGTAATAAAATACGTACGCCGAACGGTCAAGCGAGAAACCGCGCTCCAGATTAATTTTTCACCGTTCCGAAAGAAAACTAAAATTCACAACGTAGGGATCGATCGCGAACATTTGGTGCCGTGACCAGGATATATTCTTTCGGAGTGAAATTAATTTCGGTTTCTCAGAGTGATCATTGCTGCGTGTTGCAAGATTGCACTATTGCACTGAGTGTGAACACTTGTATTTTTTGTTGAAAGTTGTCAGCTATCTGTAACGTACTGTACGTGTACCGTGATTGTTGATCGTGATTATTGACTGTTGGCTGCTTGTGGAAATTTGTGGTGTTCAGTTTTTTGGTTGTGAACTCGTCCTCGCGAATTTTGTGTTTTTTGTCGTTGACCGGCCATCACTGTGAGCATTGGCGTCGGTTCAATGGCATCACCAGCCGACTTGCGTTCCAGAAGAGTGACGTTGGAGGAGAAGATTCATCGTGCTGCTGCATTTGCTGCAAATTTCGTTCCGGCGCGCGACGAGCTTAAAGTGCCTTTTTATGCCGCGGAAGTTGAACGAGTTTCAGTCGAATTCGACGGTGTGCAGCAGATGATTGAAAATGGTGCTGCACCGGAGGAACGCGCGCTTGAAAGCCATTTACGCGCCACGATGGAGGATGCTATAATGGCTGTGAGAGCAAGCCTCCAAGCACTAATGCAACCGACGCCGCGCGTAGCCATCGCGTCATCATCGAATCGCGTTGCAGCGTCGGAGCTAAGATTGCCAAGAATTTCGTTGCCTGAATTCGACGGTAATGAAATGCAATGGGCAACGTTTCGTGACACTTTTGAAGCACTTATTCACAACAACACCGAAGTGCTGGATATCCAAAAGTTTCACTATCTGCGAGCAGCACTGAAAGGAGAAGCTGCTAGGCTGCTAGATTCCATCCCGTTGTGTTCCTCAAATTACTCCATTGCATGGAAATCATTGGTCGATCGCTATGCCAATGAGTATTTACAAAAAAAGAGGCATTTGCAAGCCATGTTCAACATGTCGAGAGTGCAAAAGGAATCCAATGCAGCACTGCATAGGCTGGTCGATGATTTCGACAGACATGTGAAAATGCTCCACCAGTTGGGTGAGCCAACTGAACAGTGGAGCACTATTCTGGAGTATGTGTTGTGCACAAAACTGCCTGAGGAAACGTTGAAGAATTGGGAGGATCATGCTTCCACGCTCGATACACCTGACTACGCAACGCTAATAGATTTCCTACAAAGAAAAATGCGGATATTAGAGTCCATATCGATGAATCATCAGTCTACGAAGGAAAGTACTCACCCGAATCCCGTGCGGCGCGCCCCGCAGCAGCTTTCTTCCTGCTCTTCCACTACGAGCAATTCTAAAGAGTGCCCATATTGCCAACACGAGCATGCCCTGAGCAGTTGTTACAAGTATTGCCGCCTTCCACTGTCTGAGCGTATTCAGATTGCAAATGAGAAGAAGGTTTGCAATAACTGCTTACGGAAGGGCCATTGGGCAAGAAATTGTCTTTCGTCTTCCCGATGCAAACATTGCCGTGACAGACATCACACTCTTTTGCACCGCTCCAATGAACCAGCAGGATCGAAAGAAGGGTCACCGGAACGTCCCGATTCACCGAAGCCGAAGGATCGCGCATACGCTCAGTCGCTCAACGTTACTGAGACGACGGAGCGTTCAGAGGAGGTGTTTCTGCTAACTGCGCGAGTGAACATCGTAGATGCTGACGGCAAGGAGCATTCGGTGCGTGCTCTTCTAGACAGTGCGTCGCAAGCGAACCTGATGACCGAAAGGCTTGCCAGATTGCTGCAGATAAAACGGTCTCCAGCTAACGTCAAAGTATTGGGAGCTGGTAAGGTATCTCGCAATGTTCGTGAATGTGTGTTTGCTGAGATTCGGTCGAAAAGACAGCATTTCAGTTGTGGCGTACAATTTATGTTGATGGACCAAATAACCTCTCATATTCCTTCAGAGAACATAGCTATTAGCCACTGGTGTATCCCGAAAGGAATTGAGCTAGCTGATCCGGAATTTAATAAATCACAGCCAATCGATTTATTAATAGGCGCGAAGCACTATTATTCGTTTTTCCCTAGTGCTGCACGAGTGCACTTGGGTCCTGACCTTCCATCATTGATTGACAGCGTGTTTGGCTGGATTGTAGCGGGTTCGGCAATGTTGCATTACCCTGCTAATTCGCAGACAATTATTTCCAACGCTGTTTGCATGATGTCACTGGAAGAAAGCATGGAACGGTTTTGGAAAATCGAATCTTTGGTAATGAAAGATGGATACTCGCCCGAAGAACGAAGATGTGAACAGCTATTTCAGACAACCACGACGAGAGATAAGGATGGTCGGTACATCGTCCGTTTGCCGCGTCATCCTGACTTTGGGGTACGATTAGGTGCATCTAAAACAAGTGCAAAACGTCGATTCGAGCTGTTGGAGAAACGTTTCGTTAGAAATGCCAAACTGAAGGAAGAGTATCACGCATTTATGAAGGAGTACTACGAGTTGGGGCATATGCGTTTGGTCCGCGATGAGCTGCCGGAGCCAGTTGAGTCGTACTATCTGCCCCACCATCCCGTGTTCAAAGAGTCGAGCACTACAACGAAAATCAGAGTCGTGTTTGACGGCTCTTCGAAAACTACAAGCGGTTATTCCCTTAATGAGGCTCTCTGTGTGGGACCAGTGGTGCAGGACGAGCTGCTTGATCAACTTTTGCGTTTTCGCACCTACAGAGTGGCTTTGGTAGGCGACATAGCAAAGATGTACCGGCAGATATTGCTTCATCCTGATGATCGTCCATTAGTGCGAATCTTCTTTCGATTTTCGACGCAGCAACCAGTCCAGATTTATGAGCTGAATACGGTTACCTATGGACTGGCACCATCATCGTTCCTTGCTACGCGTGCTCTGATTCAGCTGGCGGATGATGAGGGTGACGCATACCCACGAGCGGGTCCGGCTTTGCGAAAGAACTTCTACGTAGACGATTTCATCGGAGGAGCGAACTCGGTAGAAGAGGCTACGTTGCTACGAGATGAGTTAGCTGAGTTGCTACTTAAAGGCGGATTTGAGCTACGCAAATGGACCTCTAATTGTCCTGATGTTCTGCGCGGACTCGATGAGTCGCAAATTGGAACAACTTCCAAGATGAGCTTCGCTTCCCATGAAGCCGTGAAGACACTTGGGATCAGTTGGGTTCCACAAGAAGATTGGTTGCTATTTGAAGGATTGTGTCAACCAGATACCGATATCATCACAAAGCGATCTGTACTTTCCACCATCGCTAAAATGTATGATCCGCTGGGAATGATAGCTCCGATAGTCATTCGGGCAAAGATGATAATGCAGGAAATATGGACGTACTCGTGTGATTGGGATGATGCCCTGCCAGCAGGCATCGTTAGTAAGTGGAAGCAGCTTCAACAGGAGATCCAATCCCTTTCACAGTACCGTATGGAAAGATACGTATTGGTTCCCGGCGCACGTAAGATTGAGCTGCACACCTTTTCCGATGCTTCAACAGTAGCTTATGGTGCATGCACGTATGTACGGTGTGAAGAGCCGGGACGAGTTCGGGTGATGCTTCTAGCATCTAAGAGTAAGGTAGCACCCTTAAAGCAACTAACGGTTGCCAGACTAGAGTTATGTGCCTGCGTCCTTGCAGCACATTTGCACCATCGAATAAAAAAGGCGATCGCTACGAAAATTGATGCGTCATGGTTTTGGACCGATTCAGCTATCTGCACGGCGTGGATTAGGGCGCCTCCAACCACGTGGAAAACGTTTGTCGCCAACCGTGTGGCTGAGATACAGCATTTTACGAGTGACGCAAAGTGGCGACACATAGCTGGAGTCGAAAATCCCGCTGATCTGGTGTCGCGCGGGATGGAAGTGTTGGAATTCAACAACAGCATGGCATGGAGACATGGGCCAGCATGGTTGACGAAATCAGAGGATGTTTGGCCTATGTCTGATCCAACGGAGCCTCCTGAGGCAATTCAGGAGAGGAAGGTGTTAACAGCAGCCGTTGCGACGTGCACCAACGAGCTGTTCCTGCGTTGGTCATCATTTACTCGCCTGGTAAATGTCGTAGGTTATTGTCGACGTTTCATTGCCATGGTGCCACATCGGCGGCGCATAAGACGTGAAGGAGCCATGCATTCCAACGAAGGCAATGCGCATTCCAGTACTTCCGCATCTCCGAAGGTGCTGAGCGTTCTTGAGCGAGCAGCAGCGGAAGACGCGTTATTAAGGCTTGCTCAGCGTGAGTCTTTCGCGGAAGAGTTGAGTGATCTGCAAACGGGGAAACAAATTAGAAGGCAGTCACAGTTACGTCGACTTACCCCATTTTTGGACAAAAAGGGTATCATCAGAGTTGGTGGCCGATTGAACTTGGCGCAGCTACCCTTTCAGTCGAAGCATCCCGCGTTGCTGCCTAAGGGCCACCCACTGGCTCGATTAATTGCAGAGAGCTACCACAAGTTGCTGCTACATGGTGGAGAACGTTTGTTGCTGTCATCCATAAGGGAAAGATTTTGGCCCTTGAACGGAAGAATGTTGGTGAAAGCCGTGGTGAGGAATTGCATCCGATGTATTCGTCATCATCCTACGGCAGCAGAGCAGCATACTGGTCAACTGCCCTCTGGTAGATTAGTCCCGAGTCGTCCGTTTGCGGTCACAGGAGTGGATTACGCAGGCCCATTGTATTTAAAGCCTGCGCATCGGCGGGCTGCATCGCTGAAGGCATATTTGTGTGTCTTTGTGTGTTTTACAACCAAGGCGGTTCATCTAGAGCTAGTGGGTGATCTTTCAACCGAAGGGTTTCTCGCTGCTCTACGGAGATTTACGGCGAGGAGAGGTGTTCCGGAGCACATCCATTCGGACAACGGTAAAAACTTCGAAGGTGCCAGGAACGAGCTGCAGGAACTTTTTGCGAGATTGGGAAGTGAGACTGCACAGAGTGTCATCGCAGCGTCGTGCGCGGAACATGGAATCACTTGGCATATGATTCCACCGAGAGCTCCCCATTTTGGCGGCCTTTGGGAAGCTGCGGTAAAAACTGCCAAGCGTCACCTGTTTCGTCAACTGGGCAGTACACGATTATCGTTTGAAGGCTACTACACCGTTCTGCATCAAATCGAGGCAGCAATGAACTCTCGTCCGCTGCTGCCACTTTCCGACGATCCTAATGATTTGGCCGCACTAACGCCTTCTCATTTTTTAGTAGGTTCATCGATGACGGCGATACCAGATCCGGAACAAACGCACGCACACATAAACACCGAACAGCACTTGACCAAACTTCAACTACTGGTTCAGAAGTTTTGGAAACACTGGCAGAAGGAATACTTACAAGAACTGCAGAAGGACCCACGCATCGCTAAGAACACGGATAACATTCAACCGGGGCGAATGGTTATCGTAGTGGACGAGCTGCTGCCAACTACTCGCTGGCCGCTTGCACGAGTCGTAGAGGTTCACCCCGGCGCGGATGGACTAGTACGCGTAGTCACGTTGCGAACACCTAAGGGAATTATAAAACGTCCGATCACGAAGATCTGTCCCTTACCAATATCCAGTGAAAATGTAGGAGCATAAGGAAGTCAGGAAATATCACTTGCACAAAGATCACGAATCACTTGATACTTAACACTTTTATCCGTTTGCGATACCACGCGGTGTTTTGACATAGGCGAGCAAGGATAAGTTTGTTTGTTGATGGTACATCAAGGCGAGGAGTATGTTTACGTTTCGTATGCGTTACACTCATTTGACAGTTGAAATTTATTATTCCAATTAATGCATGATTGTTTTCACCGGGGTAGCGTTACGAACGCAGAGGTTAGTTGTGTTAGTGTAAGGACCGTTAGGGCTAAGAACCATTGCGAAAAATCACTGCACTTGTAATAAAATACGTACGCCGAACGGTCAAGCGAGAAACCGCGCTCCAGATTAATTTTTCACCGTTCCGAAAGAAAACTAAAATTCACAACGTAGGGATCGATCGCGAACATATTGAAAAGCGTTTAAATAATATAAAAACATACATACTTTTCTTTCATGAAATGTTTAGCATTTTTTAAAAAAATTTTAATATGAATAACTTAAATTTAAGTCAGCTTTTTCACTAACCCTAAGGTCCTTAAGACACGCAGTAGTCGAAAGACAAAATTTTTATAACTTATCTTCTGAATATGAATATATTAATTTGTGGTTTTTATAATGATTTTTTTTCATTTTTACTAAAGCACAACTTTTTTGTGTGAACGAGCATAATATTTGATTTAAACCACTTCTTACCTATTATTATACCATCGTCAGCCAAATTGGTACAACAAAGTTAGCCGTCATTGAGGCACTTGACTATTAATTCAAACCATTCAGTAGCTTATCCGCTTCGTATTACTACTTAACTTCTACTAGCTTGTCGAGAGAGAACTCCCCTCCACACGCGTGAAAACTTTTGCAGTTTTATAGCAACTCCCAGCAAACCCCAGACAGGTGACCGCGACTTGACCGCATTTGGGCAAAGTTTTATCGTTAGTGTCGTCTCGCACATTTTCAGTGACAGTTTCATTCGAGGCAAGTTCTCACTTTTGCTCGTCATTTTACCCATCATCATGCACTTACACAAACGCATATTAGCACGTGGAGCTGCTGGTAGGTTGAGGAGGACCTCCTCATGGGGGTCCTACGGTAATGACACAAGGCTAACAGCGCGGATCGTAACAGGTGTGCCGGGGGTTGGTTTTTTTGTCAATGTGGGTATAAATGTTCTAGAGTCGGCAATGATGTGAAACACGAACACGTAAACCGTTCCATTTGTAAGTCTGGACAAAACGGTTTCGAAGGTGTTTATGCTTTGGAAGAGATAGCGAGATAAGGGCGCCAATGTCTAATGTTTGCAGATAAAGCTATGAGCAGTAAAGTGTGATAAAAAAGCTTTTATGTTGTTTTTTTTTGAGGTAAAGTCTTCTGTCACATTTTTACGATAACTTGATAACAATATTGACTAAGGGCAAATAGAACGCATTGCTCAGGTTTCATTCTTCTGAGTTGCTTCATATTGAGAGTGAGTTATTAAGCAACATTCAACATTACAAAGCGATTAGTGAAGGGATAAATTTCATTTAAAAGCGAAAAAACGATCATTTTATTAAATACATTTTACAATCGTATGAAATCCCATTTCGATCCCTATAACCATTGCATAATTGAATCTTCTCACTGCCACCCAAAAAATATGAAGCGTAAAATCCTGTACAGACTACACCTTAACTAAACAACCGAGTCACGACGGTTCTTTTCACTGCCCTCAAAAACCGGACCCGACAAACTGTTGGATCGTATGTCAACGTGAAGAAAATCCCTTTTGCGAAGCTCCGTGATACGTGACAATCCATTAGGAAGGAAAAACTGGCCACACACGTGTGTAAGCGGGGATTTTTTTTTGGGTAAAACCAAAAAAACCTGTTTTCCGGTAGGAATGAAAAAAATTGTTTGTGACCAACATAAAATCCTAATCAACTGTGTAGGATCCTGTTTTAGTGGAGTGTCGGAACAGGTTTCCATGTTTCTGTTGGGCCTTTTTCCCCTTTTTTTGAAGTTTGTTTGTTTTTAATGCGTTTTGAAAACTTGCATAATTTTGATTAATTTTAAAAATAGATTTATAGTTTTTTGAATATTTTATTTTGTAATGTAATTTCCACGCCAAAACCCTGCAAACGTCGACAATCTCATTTATCAATCGAATTTATTAGTGCACGGTTGTAATCATCAAAAATCACTGCTCTCGCCACGTATCAGTGCATACAAAACCGATTCATTACCTAATTGAAGGTTCATTTACAAACGGCGGGAACGCACCGTCAAACCGAGGGTTTTCCACATCGTGCCAAGCTGTGCTGTGCTGTGCCGGTATCAACCACAATACCCCTGTCCGTGTCAACCTGGAAGAAAAGGGGGAAAAAACAGCCATATATGCTAGCCCCGTCTATCCTTGATGTCATCAAATTTTATGACGAACCAACGTTTTTGCCCAGCCGAGAGGAAACAAACAAACCGTGCGTGCAGGGAAACATGGGAGACGAAACAACGAAGAATAAAAAAAAAACTCACGCATACGACAAGCCATCAAAATGCTTCACCACCAGCTCGGTCCACGTGTGCTAACGCGGTCCTGTTCCACGTGTTTCTAACGTTTTGAAATCGTGCAACCCCTTTTGCTGGTTCCGGATCATCCTCGGCTGTATTATTGGGCTTTGTCTGCGGCTGTAAAGCCGCCAGACAGTGAGAGAGCGGGAGCCAACACACATGCCGTGTCCTTACCGACGGTGTCCTTCCAGTGTGCGTTACGTTGACAGACACGTGACGGGCCGCCGAGTGATGGAAGCAAACAGATTTTGCAGGAGGCAGGACATTTCCGTGCGGTATGGCGATCGTGCGAGTCCGATAGAGGCCTTGAATAGACAGACCTGTCTGGTAAATGTCGCATGAGACACTTCGTCGATGCCTGGGGTGCCTGGGGTGCATATTCGGATGTGGATTCTGGTTCTTGTATGTTGTTGGAGTAATAAAATAATATTCATAACACCCAGTCAACTCAGGCACTCGGCGTACGTGCGTGTATGTGAGTTAGGTTTCATTCGGTTTTATTTTCCAACTGCGTCCAACAGGGTGGCCGTTTATATTTTACGCCACACATTCGTCACACACTGCACAACTGGAAGGGTGAGTGTGAGTGTAAGTGTGTTTGATTGCTTTATTATTGACAGTAAAGCGGACCAAATTGATGGATAGAGTTGTGTTGCTTCGGAGCTTTAAAAGTAACTTCCTTTCCATCTTTAGTGTGATGAAGCTATAAGACGTTAGAGATAAGTTTTTATATATTTTTATTTTGAACGATCAATTTATTACCGTATTTTTGATTTTGTTTTTTTTTTATTGGAAGCTTTGATTTTATTTTCGAAACGCTTTTTGCTTAAAAAAATCATATACAGGCGTCCTCCGAATTACGACGTAGAGAATCGAAAGCTTTATTCAAATATTCTAGAGAAAAAAGTCATCTAGAAATTGTTTTGAATAGTATATTAATTAATCTTTCCAATATCTGTTCAATATTTTCTTAAAATACTTATCGATAATGTATAAGTTTATTCCAGTAATTTAATTTTTATATTCAGTAAAGACCATGTTTTTTAACAATTGCCGTTGAAAGTAAAAAAAACTGACAATTTGAGCAAAATAACAACTGTCAACTGTCAAGATCAAAATCGTCGTATTTGCAAATCGTCGTATCTCGAGGGGGTCGAAACTCGGGGTACGCCTGTATTAATTTTTTTTTTTTGGTTTCCTTATTGGATTTAAAAAAATACATTTACAATAGTTATACAAAGCATGAAAAAGTATTTAAATTGCAAGGATAAATTTTGATGATTTATTGCCCCAAAGCATTGCTTAACACGAACAATATAATTACATTTGTTTATTCAATATCAATTTTACTTGTCACGCAACTTGTCAGTTGATTTGACACTTGGAGCTTTCGGGGACAAAGCACTACTAAGCAGATAGCTACTAACCACCCCGCCACCCGGCAATGTGTATGCCCACCCAACTGTAACTGAGATTGATTGCACTAAAAGCTCCCCTGGTACGATTGACGTTACTTGTGTGGCTCGTCGATTACCTTTACGTGTATTGGACCGGTGCCGGTGAAACATACATTTCACGAATGTCACGATTTACGATTACGATGTGGGACGTGAAATCACCCCGCAAAAATTGCGCACTTCATACTTCACGAATCACCCTCGTGATGCATGGTGACTGTCGATTGGGCAGTAAAATTCGGGAGGGCTGCCCAATTCCTTCTACGCCCAACCTTACGGAAGCTGTGTAAAGCTTCAGCACTGTAACAGTGCCCGTGAGGGATTTGGCGTCTTTGTTTGTTCTGTTTTCCCGCGCGGGGTTAAAACCGCTCGTTTGCTTCACGTTTGTCAGTGCCATCGAAACCTCTCAACGTCTCAGATTGATTGCCACCATAAAAATGTGAAATTGGAAACGCTCATCCCCGTGCCGGGGATGTACTTTGCGGGTTTTTTTTTCTACAACCCTTTTCTTCCGAGGTGAAAACTCATCGTCGTTCGTGTCTACAGTCTTTTGACACGAAGCAAACGAATATAAATCTTCCATCATTGTGGTGACGGTTTCGATCGTTCGAGTGCTGAGTGCTGGAGTGCAGAACTGGATCACTTTTTTGCTTTCCAAATGCTTTCGACTTCCGTTGGAGGTTGTGGTGCGATATTATTGTTTCGTCTATTTTGTACATTCCATAACGAAACAATCGTTTTCTTGGCGAGGAAAATTCACATCGTAAATAAAAAATATTATTGCCAGCACGATAAAACAGTAGTTTGTGGCTCGATGCTGCATCAAATGCACTTGCTGTTGGTTACTGTTCAACCCAAAAGTGTTTTCGTTTATATTGGCCACTGAACAAACATCGCGTGCTTACAAAATAAAATAATAATCACAGCTTCATCAAGTTGGGCAAATAGTCAATATTTTGTACAAGGAGTAAATGCAAAAGTCAATATAATCTATTTGCAATCAAATATGTACTGAAAATGAGGACTTCAATAAATAATTTTCTTAAATTTCCATACCTTTTATAAAGGTTTTTTTTTGTAACCTAACTATAGTATGTTGAAGCTTTTTGCGTATTCCAATACAACATCAATCGCCCTCCTCACACACCCAACCCCACGTTCCATTATCCTTGCAGCGTGTCGTGGCAATAGAAGGTAATGGCGGGAAGAATATTGCGCCAGACATTCACGTCCACGAATTCCGTGCGCCGGTACGCTTAAGCCTTTTAGGCACCAAAAATATATTAGCCCTTGCGTCCCGGGACACGCAGCTACGGCATTTGCTTTGGTGAACGTGCCCGGCACACAGTCGTCGGCTGATGCTTTCGAAAACCATGGCAAATAAATAACATCATTACGTCTCTGGCCGGCACAGCATCACCGTTCTAGGTATGAATGTGCCGGAAAGCATGCAAACCTGGCTAGTGGCAGAAGAAGACGAAAAAAAAATGCCCTCTCCCCAACATTCAAGTGCGTTTAATATTCCTCCCGGTGGAAAAAGAAAGCCACGCACTCAACGCTTGTCCTACAATGGGGGAGGGTGTGGGGGTGTTGGGGGGGAGATGAAGAACAACTACAAAAAAAAATCCCTAAGGCTTTCCCGCGTACACGTTCGTTCGCTACTAAAGTACCTGCAAAAACCGTATCCACCGTGTACTCCTTTTAAGGGCGAATGGGTGAGGCTGAAAGATAAGGATGAACCTGCGCAAGACGATACAGTAATAACCGCCGCTGAACCGTAATCCGGTACGGCAAGTGAAGGTAAAAAATGCGATGCAAGTAAACGATCCACCTTGGCCGGTATGGTATGGCATTCGGTTAAGCCCTGCCCTGAAATGAAAGTAAGATATATGGTGGAGTTTCTTGAGGTTTGTTTTATCCTTTTGTGGCGGTTGGTAAAATTCTAAAACACGTTTTCTCTCCCCGAAAGCTTTGCTCTTCCGGAGCTTATTTTATTCCGGAGCAGAAACATTTTATTGTATGTACTTATGAATAAGAATGAACAAATATTCAAGCATTGCAGGGTTTGTCTAGTATCTATACTCTCTTTCGAGTTAAAAGTGTTGAATGGATCGTTTGATAATTTTATTTTTTTTATTTAATTTCTTTAATGTATAATTTAAATAATTGGCCAATTTACATAAAACTATAACAATATCTAAATTAAAAAAAGACTATAAAAACATCAATAATTCCATTTTTTTTATTTTGTGATTGAAGTTTAGTGATTCCCCTAACTCATTTTCTAAAACATTTCTTCAAAAAAAAAAACAGATTAGCTTCCTATTCGCAACACTCGCTACCTTAGCACCGGAATCCGGCAAGTTAATCTTTCCAGCGCTGAACACTAGCCGGTGGTTAGCGTGCAAAAATGCAACTTGCGGTCGCCGGCAATTGCCGTTGCAAAACACGAGAGATGCGTCGCAACAAAAACACCAGAAGCCCAGCACAAGAGCATGCAGATCGGAATCGTTGAAACGTGGCAAATTCCCATTTGCCTGCAACGTTCGCGTTTCGGGGTGTAATCGACGAGCCCTCGATTTCGCTAATCGTCTGCCTCGACGAAATCGTTGGGTTTTTTTTTGTTATGTCTAGCCGGCAAGACTAGCGCAAACGAAGCTGGGTGCTTTAATGGTGGGCCCGTTTTTGCTGGGTCGAGTTTTTCATGGCTGGGAAGTAAAGCCCAGTAGCTTTCGACCAACCAACCACGACAGTGTGATACGAACCGATGGACGGTTTTTTGCATTAATCATAAACGTTTCACTAAAACGATTTAAAGATTTTCTATAATATTTTATTTGTCATTTCGAATTACAAAATAAAACAATAAAATTATCTAAAATAAGTTTATATTATTCATTTTTACACTTCAAATTCATCAAGTTAAAGAAGATGAGCTAACTTTGTTACGCACTGTACCATGCCACGGCTTTCCATAAAGGCTATTTGTTTTACTTAGCTTAGCTAATCATTACTCCATCGTCTTTTTCACCCCCTCTTTTCCATCATCAGCCGGTCCCCGGACTGGGCTTTGCAGAAGAACCATCGATCCACGCAGGCAGACTGCATCGGTGCACGCTGTGCACTGCAATCGAACGTTTGCATTCGCGCCAAGACAAATGAACTGTCCGTGAAACACGACCAATGTCGTGACGAGACACTCTCAACGGCTTTAACAACGTCCCATCTTGTTTTTGGTTTGTTTGCAAGCCAAAAACCTACCAATTCCCGTTTTCCTTTCCACTCGCAGCGAATTCTTCGATCGATCAATCAACCGGTTTGACCCTCGGAAGGGTTCCATCGCGATGGAACGCTTTTTGCCCTGTGTACTTGTTGCAGTGAAGACCATTTTTTGTAGTAAAAAATTCCCTTCGACCAGTTTCGGCCTGACCCTGGCGAATGCCGGCGGACGGCAATTGCAATTTGCGCTTCGTTATCGGTGCATCGGTGTTCCGGCACTATGCCTTGCACCCTGATCGGCTAGGCCAGACTAGTGTGATAGCGATCTGGATTCGATTGTGATGAATACGATTCAGTGCTGTTGGGTTCTGTTAATTGGCTTCGTACGAGATGTGATGGACCTGGTTGATATATTAAGGCCAGACGAAAACTGCATATGAAGGTTATTTTGCTATTTTAGTTTATCGATGATATATAAATTTATGAAGGAATTTTACTAGTTGAAATGTTTTATACAATTTTTTGGATGAAATTTGCAACTTGATTTCGCGTTCATCAGTTTATGCATACAACACGTTAACTAAAACACATTTATCGAATCTCGTGACGACACTGGCAGTGTAACGAAAAAAACAAAAAAAAAACCAGAACCAAAAAACCAATCAAACGAACGATGAAGAAGCACGAGATGCGTCCAAGACGCCGCGACACGATACGCGAGCGAGCAATCGCGTAAAATCCGTACCGCACCAAATCACCGACCGTTTATGCCGGTTTATGCCGCTGAAACGGCTTCCCCCTAGTGCGCCCATTTCCCTTACCCCCCTCTCCCCCAGAGTTCCGGGTGTTCCATCGAATGGCTCGAACACCATGTCTGGCTTCCGAATGCCAGACGGTAATAAAATAAAATTGAAGGTCATGCGAGAGCGAAACGGGGCGCACCTTTCGCTCGATGCCGGTCCAATGATTATGCTGCGCCGGGACAGGGATGGGGGTTCACGGCGGGCCCGACGATAATGATGTTCGCCATCGCCCGGTAAAACGCTGCAAACCGCTTCTGCAAGTGGAAAGCGAAAACCTGGGGGTTGGTGGGTTGGGAACCAAAAGAGAACAGACCGTGAATTGTTGGACGGAAATGACACTCGTCGATCGATCGGATTCTTCCGCTTGATGACTGACTGCAGCTAAATGCCACATATGGCCGAGTGGGTTGATGTTTGCAAGGGTAAAAGGAGTGCAAACACAGGGCTCGAAATGGTCATGTGAGGCGTATTATCGTTAGATAGTTATCTAACCAACTTTACCGAAAAGCTCTCGAAACTTGAGAAATAATTAAATCAATGCTATAAAAGCTTTTCTTGAACCGTTCGCGAACGGATAATCTCCAAAAGAACAGTCAAGGGCGATTCTTATGGTACTGTCCTTAATGCAGCAGATTTCCACCGAAAGCCATTAATGGTCGGAAGCGGTCCCATGTCTTATCCGGGAGCGCATTTTTACGATCATCCTCTCGTCAGCCCGGCATGGCCAACCACAAAAGGGTATGGATCTGAGGCCGTTTGAAAAGTCATTTGAGGCATTATTGAGGCTCACCCTTTGACAGGTTCCAGCCGGCCATTGGAGGAGATATAAATTGACTCCCAAAACTCCAAGGAGCAGAGTTTCCTACAGTTACAATCGCAACGTAGAACTTTGGAACTGGTTGATCGGGACAGGCATTCCGAAGATCCGACTTACGAGCGAAATGATTTACGTTTACAGAAATTGGAACGTTTAGAGGATTATGAGTACTTCTGGTTCGTTCGGGCTTTTTTTTATTATTGCTACAATAACCAAACACCGTCTGAAGCATAAAGCACGGAAGCATTCGAACCGTTCCCGACCGTTTATGGAATGTGAGGTTAAATTTTATTGGTTTATGGAATATATTCTTGCTTAAATACAAATCGAAACAAGACACTTTAGTATAGTTTTTTGAGAAGAGAATTAGGGCTTTACTAAACCCATATTAATTTCTATAGGATTTATACGAGAGCCAATTTAGCTGAAACATTACTCAATTTTTATTTAAAATTTATTTGAAGTCTAAACTCCTACCTGATAATAATTTGGATGAATAAATTAGACTTTGATTGAACAAAAAGGTTTTCTCCAATTTTTATATTTTGCTATAAAAACTACTTCATTCATTCATAACGAAAATCAATATTTCGAATATTGTTTCCCATTCCCACTTATTATTTACAAAATAATTTAATTATGTATCCAACAGCTAATGTTACACAGTTCCGACCAAAGTTACACAATAGTTGTTCTAGAAATAAGCAAAAAAAATCCCCAAAATAACCATTCGGGAATTTTTGGTGAGTTTGGTCGAACGGGGGGAAAGTTGAAATAGAAAGGAAGCACCGAAGGGGAGATCGTTTCAATTTACAGTAAATAAAAGCTTCCCACCGAAAACACCCTCTCACCCTTTCGCATGCTGATGGTGACGGTTCGCATCTGTTCGCACGTTTTTGCTTCACGCGCTCCTGTTGATCAATCATGGCCCTGCTCCGTAGGACCTATCGACGCCAAAAAGGAACAAACCACATTCTGGTGGAGAAGATGCGTATTAGATCGCATGACTGTGTGTGTGTGTGCCTGTGTATGTATGAGTGAAGAGCGCACGTAAAATACGCACGTACTCTATCGGGTTCCACCGACCGGAGACGGCGTCGAGACGGACCAAAAATAGCATCACGACCGCCCTTTTAACGCCTCTAAGCGCCCTCCCTCCCATACCACCCTCTCTCGAGCGGAAAGGGTGTGGGTGGTACAGGGGGGGGGGGGGGGGGATTTTTTGTATGAGAGAGAGAGTGCGGTCAAACGGTTGTTGGTCGGCTCGCTCACTCTAACGCCCAGACACGCAACCAGACAAGGATGGATTTCTAATCCGAACGACCTTGTGCGTAGAATAACGGATCGAGCACAAACGGAATGAACGAAGCTACAACAACAACGACGGCGACGACATCGAGAGAAGCAACAACAACAACAAAAGTGCGTAGCGCCCATCACAACCCACACCCGGATCCACCCGATTGAGTGCCGGTTGTCCATTCACCACACAACCATTCGGGCCCCGCCGTTGTGCGTCTGTCTGTTCCTTTCTCGCTTCTTTAAAGAGGGGGGTCGGAGAGGGGCTGGTGGAGGCAAAACAATACCCGAGCGTCTGGCACGCAACCAACACACATACACACTAACAACTCACATACACCTTAACCTGTCCGTCCTGTCTGTCTGGTTGTCTGGTCCGTCTGGTATGGCCTGTCTGGTCTGGCCTGGCTGCCTTCATCTCCTGAGCCACGCATCGTTGGAAGCCTTTCGGCTTTTGCTCACGCTTATGGCGCATGTCTGGGACTGCTTGGTTGTCAATCGATGAAGCTGGGCGTCCAGAGAGACTGAGCATAGAAGAGAATTTTGAGCGACAAACCCCCCGTCGGGGGGCGGGTGTGGATGTGGAATAAAGCATAGCGGAAGCAAGGTCGAGCAGATGAGACAGACGTGCGAGAAAGGGAACGAGTCCCTATCTCATATACGCGTGCGATAAAATAGCTGATGCGTACGATCATTACCGTACGCACGGCATGGGTACATCCCCAAAATTGGAGACCCCCCGATGTTGTTGAACGATTAGAACGAGAAAGTGCCATTAAACGGAGAGAGCCAGAGCGTAAATCATTCAAACTGACGTTTGCGTCGTTGTCAGATGATGGCGAATCTGGCCGAGAAAAGGATTCCAATTTCCCGTGCATGAGTGTCTCATGAGCCTACCTCACATACTCGCCGAGTGACCAGAAACGTCGAGTTACTCTATCGCCACTTGCCAGGAGCACGGAATTCTGGGTGAATTCTAGCGCCACGTCACGGTTCCACACTTACTTCATAGAAAAACAACATTTTTTCCTTGTAAACAATTTCATTCTCAAGATTCACTTTCACTTTACATCACCAATCGAATCGTTCCTACATCGAGCCATGTCTGGCTAAACTGTATCATACCTTAGCTCTTTCCAATTTAGACCTGCCTCAGGCAAACAAGACCGTTTATATGTTTTACATTATTTTAATGCCAAAAGCCTCAGGCCGTCCATTAAAAAAAGGGACAAAGTCATCTTCAGACGACAAAAAAGCTCCTCAGACATCCTTAGACGGGCTAAAGACGGGCTTGTATACTTCGTTTACTTGACACAACCAACTGCAATTAAAATGTCAAACCTGTTATACGGTGACAGTCTAGTAGCCATAGACTTATTTTCACTCCCCAAAGTGCTCCAGTGGATGGGATATGGGGAAGATCCTGAAGAAACCTCAGGTCTTCTACCGTATGATCTGTGATGTACTTATACTAACATACTTAAAAACTTGTTAATATAAAAAATTTGATTTTTATTTTGTTCAGAGTTTCCTAATTTAATTGTACAGTATAAGAACAATCGTTAGTTTAATAATTACTCCATTCATTGAATGAATACATCCGGTTCGAAAGCCGGCATTAAAGATGGTTTAAACTGGCCAAAGAATGTTCCCACCTTGGTAACAATTGAGTACACTTTCCATCCCCCGATTGGAGCTGAAACAACCTGTACAAACTGCTTTGCAATTGAATGGTTTTCGTTTTGTTCGTCGATGTACTGAACTGTACATGAATGAAACGATGACACGCAAGATCTGTATTTTTGCGCTGACGGTGAAAAACAAAACCAAAACAACCGCACAACTATATAAACATGTCTACTTACAAGTGATGGTTGTTTACCGATTAATATTAAGTTTGTTTGCTGCTTCGTCTGACTGCCCCCGTCTCTATTGTGTGTCGCAATCATCATGTGATAATAGAAACATAATAGGCAGATAAGTCATAAGAAATTAACTTCATTCATCAAAGTCGCAATCGTTGTGCTTATCAATGGAACGTTTGTGGTTGCTATTTTTTTTTTCTCTTGCTAACGTTTGCTACCGAACGCTGCTTATTAGCATAAATGAGGAAGCGAGCTGAGTACGCGGGAAGATTTGAAAATAGAATTTGAAAAACATATCGTACGAACCGGTATCGAAATGTGTCTCGCCCAGTGTATACGAAAAATCGAAATCAAAGGTGTCTACTATATACGGTGGTAGTGGCTGCTGCTGATCGAAATAGGTAACACCAGTAGTTTATGCTCCCATGGAAACGACACAGACACACGCACGCACACACACATGCGCATGTTAAAGAGGGTGGTGTGGTAGCCGGCCTGCCTGCTTGGATGCTTCAATGACAGCCACACCGCTCTGACGTACATGTTTAGTCTCGTCGCGTTAGTAAGGGTGGGTGAAAGGGTGGCGGGGGGTGGAGTTGGGGCGAGGGGGTGGTTTTGTCTGCGAATTTGC
This sequence comes from Anopheles funestus, assembly GCF_943734845.2. Lineage (NCBI taxonomy): Eukaryota > Metazoa > Arthropoda > Insecta > Diptera > Culicidae > Anopheles > Anopheles funestus. The sequence goes on from NC_064599.1 coordinate 3,531,802, forward strand.
ATGGGCGTAGGCAATGAAGAAGCCGGGTCTGTTGTTTGAAAATTTCCTGTCTGGCGAATTACTCTTCGCTCTCGTTTATGCGCATACATTTGCTTTCCTGCTCTCTGGGTCGGTTCTGATTCATCTCGCCAGACGGAGCAGCAGCAGCAGCGCGCACTAGCGCCATGTGTCAAGTTGGGGTGTGAAGTCATAGCGCAAGAATGAAAAGACACGTGTTCGATGAACTGGTCTAGTAGACAATTGAATAGAATGAACAAAAACAAATTAAAAACGAATAAAGCAAAAACAAAATATCACGCAATCGTTGGTTGCGTCAACAAAAGCTTGCGCAACGCTTTTCCCAAATGTTTTATATTTTTCCTTTCAAAAATCCTTATTGCAAGCCATTTTCCCATGTCTGTACAAGAAACGTAAAGAAGGACAGACACCACAAGAACAGTTGTTGTTGGTTCTGAGCATCACAGACGCCCGACATTCGCCTTCCCCCTAGTTATGCTGGTGTGAGTAGTGAGCAAGGCTCCCGTTAATGAAACGGGTATGGCGGAAGGAACAGTGGGAAGGGGTGCAGACAACAGGGAGCATTATTTGTGAACGCCGACGGAACAAGCAACAACAAAAAAACAGCTATGCTCTTCTTCAGTCTGCTCTCGAGAGTTTAAAACTGGCTGGAGCACTCACACCAACATACGCGCCTCAGAAATCCAATACGATCTCGTGTCGGACAGTGCCGGGCGTTATGTGGGGTGTCTAGCCAAGAGGGGAAGCGGCGCAGCAAATGCACAAGGCACATACACACGCTCGAAAATACACATGCTTGATCATTACACATCACACGAGTCCAGGGAAGGGAAGACCTGACGAATGTTTCGTTTCCACACGGCCATGTGCCACCCTCCGGAAGAAAATGCCTGTTTCCCTGTTTTCCAGCAAGCAGTGTCACAACAGCGGAAACGATGGTGGTGGGATTTCGTTTTCTTTTTTTGCGGTTTCAGTAGGCTGGAAAACGTTGGCACCGGCATCGGGTCGAGTCCCGCAAACGTGCTCGTGGCGTGTCTGCTTGCAATTTTTGTTTCTCCCTTCCTGCTCGCACGCACACCAGGCTGCGTGTAAGGATATTCTTCAGCCGACGCTGCCTTTCCTTTTCGCTCGTTTGCTCTCATCGGCTCTCATCGTTGCTCTCTTTTTCTGTGCCATTTTGCATAACGCTGTATATCCAGAGCATAAGGGGTTGTTCAATGGATGCGATGGAGCAGCCTGGTCGGTGGTGAATATCGTGACGCACTACTACCGATGCAATAGCTGTCTGCTGCCGGTGTGCCTCTCACTCGCACACAAAAGCCTACATTTTGGTGCGTGTTTTTTTGTGTGTGTCAGCTGAGAGAGCGAATCGGGTGATAGAGATGGAAGCGAGGCTGAGCATGAGAGATTTGTTAGTTGGTTTTTCTACTCTCCGATTGTAGCACATGGCTGATGTGTAAATGGTTTAAGGAAAAATCGAATACAATGTTTATTAAATTTACAACATAAACAAGGAAAATGTAAAAACAATTTACAGTAAAGCGTTGGGGAAATTTTCAAATACTTTATATTGTAGGTTGAAACTTAATTCATTCAATTATTAACAGAAAAATGAATCGTACTAGCTTAGTTCCACCCTATTGCCAAGATACATCGTTGAAGAACAAATAACTGTAATTTAGGTTTAATAATTTATTCTAATGTTTTACAAAATATCTCTTCAATTCAAAATGAAACAGTTTTCTAAAATACGAAAAATTCAATAATGCTGTCAAAGGCAAGATAATGTACAGTTTTGGAATTAATGTAATTCGAGCGCTGTTGGAAGGTTGCAGTTTTTATTTTGCACTGCAGTTTAACGGACAGTTTAAACAGGAGAGGAGAAAAATGATGTCGATATTTTGGATTGTCTAGACATGGTTTGCGGGATAGGTTTTACCGGTTTCCAGTAATGGGGAAAGGTGCGAATCGGAACGTACAACAGGATGGCAGAGGGTTTCCCGGGATCAAGCAGAAAATTTTGGACAAATATCCCTGCTGGGCAGGAATTTCATGGCACTGGGGTTTCTTCGCTTTTTCGGTCTAGTGTCTCTGCGTGTAAGGTTGTTTTGTTTTTTTTTTTTTTTTGTAAAGACTAGCAAACATATTGTTCCTGTTTGGTGTCTCAGGATCTTGCTTAACATTGCTCTTAATTGAGGGTGTTTTTAATTACTTTCTACATCGACAGATTTTCGAATGAAATCATTCTTCGGTTTTCTTGCGCATCCTGTTCGATCCTGGGACAGAGAGATGAATACCGATGGATAATTATAACCCGTCTGCGGTTTGCGGTCATGACGTACCGTGTCCTTTCGTTTCAAATTTACAGTATACAAAAAAAAACAACCCTTGGAAGCCTAACGTCCGGTGTACATTTGGCAGGATTTGGCAAAACCCACTTTAGCTATCTCTACTGTATATGGCGCTATCTCTTTCATTTGCTACTTTTCGCAATCTCCCATTTTGCTCTGCATGCTATCTTTCTCTTTCTTATTCGAGCTGTTGCTCCTCGTTGCTCTCACCCCATAAGTGGCGTTAAACGGTGCGTTCTTCTTTGGCTTATTTGTTTTTGGCGCCTTGGAAAACGTCAATGTTGCGTTGTTCTCGTACATTTTATTGCCCGAGCGTATTCTAAAGCGAGAGAAAACATTCAGCGGCTGAGCGAAAAATGCGAAACAACGGTGGTTGTGAGCATTGTAGGGAACGGAATGCGTGTCTGGCACGCGCGTTTGATGATGTGCGTGAGATAGTTTCATCTCGATTCGAAATTGCGTATTTCTGTTGCTCACGCTCTCTTCCGCACACGGCAGTGAACCGTTTTTTGGGGGTTGAAAGGTATCACCACACTAGTGCGTGACTCCCCCTTTCGTTCGAGCAAAGAGTACGAATGCAAATTGCGATTGCCGCTCTCCGAATGACAATTGTTCGGCCTCTCGCTCTAACGCAACGAACCGAACGATCGCTTCCTCTCGTTTGTTTATTGAATGGGAGCAATTTTTGCACGCGTACGAGAGACTGCGGTTCGTTTCTCGGTTTTGCTCTCTTTCTCTCCCTCTCTCTCGCTCGCTCGTACCAGCAAAGCTGGGAGTTTCGAAGGGTGAATCGAACGCATCCAACTGCATTAGCATTTCGTGGCCGGACCGATGCGGATCCAACATTCAGCCGGAAGCAAACACTGGTGGCTGCTGTAGCGAAGCCAGCATCTCCGACGCGACGTTTCAGACGTCAGACGCGGTCCGCGGGTAGTCTTAGCGCAATAAAAAAACTTGCTACACATATACTCGCTCACGTTTGCTCCGTCAAACCGCACGAGCGGGCTTGTGACAGTGTACGCGCAACACAATACGGTTCCGTGGCCGTTGGGTGAGTAAAAAAGCAAACTTCACCAGTCAGTAGTGACACAACTATGCTCGTTAAAAACAGCAATCCAAGAGCCCCATGAGTGTGTGTTTTGACAGCGGAACAAGTGCACGGGTCGGCCGGTTATCGCAAAACGCGCTACAGTAACGCCATTTTTCGATCTGTGTTTTTATGGCAGGAAAGAACTAGTGTGCACAGTGAACCATTTTGTTCCCCCCCACCCCAGGGGGTTGTGAAGGGAAATGCATGCCGCGAAAAAAGTGCAATGAATGCTGCAGTGCTAGTGCGAACAGTGCGCGCGTCATCATAATTTCACGGAACGCGCTCGCGCGCGTTCCTCTTCTTGCAACCCTCTGCGTGTGCGTGCGTGTGTTTGTGTGCGTTCAAATGATCGAGAAGCACCGAAACAACCTCCCGCAGCCGACGACGTGTAGTGCCGTCCGTTGTTAGTTTTTATTTTTTGCTTCCTTCTACTTGGTTTCGGCCCGTGTACGCCACACACAAAACGCTTTCTGTTGTTCAGAGCAGTAAAGGAACAAAAAAGACACTACAAATTGTCCACGAGCGAGATGATGGTAGCTGCCAGCGGAGCCAAAGATAAAACAATTCCACACGTTACCGGGCGACCGGAGCATTGGTATTGGTAGGCCTGGTTTGCTTAGCCGTGCGGTTTTAATTTGCTCTGTCGCGTCGTGCCTTGCATATTGCCTCATCCCATTTGCTTCTTTTGCCGGCCTCCGGTTCGAAGCAATCATCCCGCACACAAGGCACAGTCGGGAGGGAAAAAATGCGTACCAGCAACAGTGTGTTTCTCGCCTAAACTCTTCCACGACGCAACTTGAAACAGGCAAAGTGCGAAGTTTAATGTTCACTAAACGGAGGACCCGCTTCGATACTGTTGCAGTCACCGCACACACGCCACGATCACAACGGCAGGGCGGGCGCGCAGCATAGTGACAACCCCTCCCCCCAAGCAAGCAAGCAAACGTCAGCACACGATTGTGGCGCTGTGTGACACTTGCGTCAGTTTGCTATTTGCTTTCCGTCTCGTCCGCGTAAAAGTTGACCCTTTTTGGGGACTCCCTCGCACGCGCGTGTGTGTGTTTGTGTGCGTTTTATGGGAACCGATCAAATGGTCAAACTGCTGGCCAGTTTTCCGAACCTGAACGATCCCAACCGATAGAAGCGACCAACAACGGCGACACCTTCCGCACGGAAACCGCGCAAGTTTTCTGGTGCATACATTCACATGTCTCAAGTGCATGGCCGCTTTGTAGGGCCACAGGCTGCTTTTTAGTGAAGCCGTTGCGAATGCAATTTTTGCGGAAGTTGTTGCAACACGCACAGGGGCGTTGTGTGAACGTACGTGCAGTGCATTCTACCCTCACCAAGAAAAAAAGGGGACCGATTCAAGTACCGGACCAAGAGAGAGAGAGAGAAACCTACCAAAAGCCCTATCGAATCCGGGTTGCATTATTCGTGCGCGCGTGTATGTGTGTGTGTGCTGGTGCATAAAGAATATGCAGCAGCTTAAGGTTGTGAGAAGGAAAATGCAATGTTAAGCGAAGGTTTTCGGTACATCCGCTGTTCAATCCCGCTTTTTTTTGCATTATGCTGTGATTTGATCCGAACACACCCGGGGACACGGACGGGATGCATTTTGCAGCTTAACCATTGAGAGGGTCGTGTAGTTGAAACCAATAATAATGCTGAACGATTCCTTTGATCGAAGCAGGCGAAAGACATACTTCATCCAGAAAGGAACACCTTTTTTGTAAAAGGGAATAGAAAGAACAACACAACCGGTGTAGTGTGTGTGTGTTAATGTAAGTGGTATGTGTGTTTGAGCAAAAGTAATAAAACAAAAATATATTAAATTTCCCTCCCGCAGCCCGAACGTGTGTCGCTTTTGATAGGGTCTTATCGATAATTTTCACGGTGGCTGTGCGTAAACGTAAATGAAATTAAAAGGCAAAAATGCACCGGTGTCCTTACAACGTTTCGTCTGCGTGTGTGTGTGTGTTTGACACGCATGTATGTGTGTTGATGGTGTGATCAGTGTTGAGTGTAAATGTTTTCCTCCTAGTGGGCTGTGTATGTGTGCGTATCGTGTGCATCATCATTTGTGCCCTCGCCCCAAAACGCATGTTGTGCAAATTGTCGTGTCGTGTTATGTGTGCGATCTATTAAAGCTTTAATATAAGCAAAAGCAACGGAAAAGATGTGCATTACAAAATATCAAGCAAGCGATTGAAGAAAAGAAAAAAAGAATAGGAAGGAAATAAGCATCAAGAAAGCTTTCCCACAAGTGTGATAGAAATAGATGAAAAAAAAACGTGTGTGTGGAGGATATCGCAGTGAGTTGTGTATTTACTGCTGGCATTGCCCCTAAAGAGGAAGAAAAATAGAATATATCGGGTAAGCAAGAAAATTCTTTCCAACCTCGCGCTCCGTTCGCTAATCAGCAGTGTTGCTGACACGTGTCCTTGCCAACGCAATCATATTTAGGGCAAAAGGAAAGCCTTCCTTCGCCACCCAGTGTGTTATGTTTGCAGATTGATGTTTGCAACTGCCAATCAATCAAAGCAGTCGGTGGAAAAAGTGTGGCTTCCTACAGTAAGGCGGTACGCGCGATTCGCGTTATTTGACGAGGTACGGCATTTGATGAAGGGATTTTTTTTTGGGAGGAATGGGTTGTGTTGTTCGTTAAAGATAACAGGTGGTTTTACGCTCTAATGGTGTTTCTTGCATTGTAGCATTTTCCCGTTTTTCGTTTATTCTTCTGGAAAGTTTACCAAAATTTGTCGGTGTTTCAGTTTCTTTTCTTTCGGGTTTCTAACAAATGATAATAAATGTTTACAATTTCCAGAATTGAGGTTTAAGTTTATACATTTGATACACTTGAACTTTTTTTCATAAACCCTTCATTAATTCCCAGAAATAATAACACAACATCTATTCTAGATATTCTGCTTAGTAGCTCTACAAGATTTATTAATTTTTGAATATTCCAAACGAAACTATATTAGAATGAAACTATTAATGAAGAACTATATTAATGAAACTATTTGCTGACATTACAGTGATTGATGTGGAGATCATTGGTTGTTTAATTGTTGTATCTAATTACATTTAAAATATTTCATGTATTTTAAAGCCATAAATCTGGAATACGAAGTTCTTTGAAATAGAGATAGAAGTTCGAAATAAAATTAAAGATCTCCAATTATTTCACTGAACTTTTTCCAAGTTGGTGAAAATAAGAAAAATACTTTCGCTAAATCGTTTAAGGTTTGACGTAAGATAGCAAGAAAAGTTTAATCTTTCTTCCCCCGTATATTCGGTTACTGATTATAGGATGAATTGTGTTTATGAGTCCCTGTCTGGCTGATAATGCGTCTTGACGTTGTAGCCACTTTTTCCAGACGTCTCAAATGTCTCAGACGATTCAGTTATCAAAGTTCATTCAATGTCGAGAAGTGCAAGAAAGTGGGCCAGTTTGTTTTTCGCAACCAACAACGAAAGCAATTTATTTATAAATATTTTATTTAAAACAATATCGCCACTACGCCTAATATGATACACATTCCGTATGTCACGTGTGTTTGAGTTGGCGACATCGGATGATGTGCTATCAGGTCGGACCACTACCAACTGTTAGCCGTGTTAGCATCATTAATGAAAAATTTGTTCTTTAATATAGTAAACATTTCGGTATATTCCAACGCACATCCCGAAGACGTCTGTATCTACATTGACATTATACCATATGGAAAAACAACCGTCTGATGGTCCTCTCGGCCCTCCCTCCTCCCACCGATGCTCCTCGCATCGCTCGTCCGCTGCTGCGAACGTTAAAAAAATACAAAACTGTCTGTCATTGGGCACACGATCAGCAGTGTGTACAGCCTGCGAAAGAAGATGACGATGGCATGGAGTGTGGCACCCAACCCCCTCCAAGTAATGCGCGTCTGGCATCTATCTTCTCCCCGGTCGGTTGGCGATAAAAGCAATAAACGTTCCACAGCCTATCTGGTCCCGGGTTCCGGGGTGCGGTATTTTTCCTTCACGCAAACACCTCCTTGAGAGAGAAAAAAAAGAAACCCACCACCACACTCGAGATGCGGTTGGTAGCGAGCCAGACATAACAACAATGTTCTCACAATCGGCGCGACGACGCGCAAACCCCCTCTCCTCCCCCTTTCCCCTCCCCCTCCCCTTCCTTCCCGTGGTGGTTCTGTCTGCTGATAAGGGCGTCTGTGTCTGGATCCGTTTGCGCAATGGACTCTGGACGTGTGATCGGCGATTTCACAGTAAAAAGTGCCTCCATGAAAGGCAGGGCACGATGTGGTTGATCGATCGTTTGGGAAGTGTGGAGAGGCGAGCGGGGGTGGTGGAGGAACGCAGAGGGGCCATAGACAGAGTTAGCGACGTAGTGATAAGGTGGTTGCCGCGGTCTACGACAAGTGCTAATTGCTACTACCATTACGGGCATTTTTTTCTTTTTTGGCGATGCCCCCCCCTAAAAATCAGTCGCTAAAAAAATGAACTCTGTGATTAACGCACCAGAAAACATCGGAAATATTTTCGAACTGTCAGTAGACTTTAGTTACCAAAAGCAACATTATTTGACGATAAGAAAGTTATTTATAGCATGTAGCTGGATAGAAAATCTTTGCTATAAAAGGGGGCCGGTCAAGATAAGAATTGATCCATTGCCGTCGGTGTTTAAAACCGGATGTCGCGAATGAAGTCTATGGGATATGGGGTTTAATGAAACAATTCGAACAAATTTTCTATTATTAAGTCTATTATTTACATGTGTTTAGTTGATGTATTAACTACAAATAATTGATTTGTTTATTTTGTTTTATTGACAGAGTTTTTACTCATTTTATTATCCACTTTTGAAGAAATGGCTATTTTTGATTGAAATGTATAAAAATAAAAAGAAATCACTACGTATAAGAACTCTTTTTATTAGTGTACATGGAGTTCCTATTGAGATGATCTGATAGTACAAGATCTCATACGAAACATTACCAAAAGACAGTTTTTTTTCTTTTACAAAGGAATTTTTGCAATTTTTAAATTTGCTTCCCCTATCAATAGACTCTGCGAATTAGAACAGTTGAAACATATGTTGATTGAACTAAAAAACAAAACCATGATAATAACCATTTGCTCATTTAGGGCCAACTGTTTTTGTCCTGTGAGGAATGCATAATTACTTTATAGCACTCTTGCCGTAGCGTACAATTTTATGCGGGTGTCCTTGGCAAATTGCAATGTGAGACCTAGTTCTGCGAACTTGTCTTGTCACGACTGTTCGTTTATCTTTTTTTTTGTGTGTGTAAAATTGTACCCATCATTGCAGCGATAAGAGGCGTACACGAGGACTTCGGTCGGTACATGATAGTGCAGAGTTGTTTTTACGTAATTAAGCGGGTAATTAGTGACTGGCATTGGAGCTTCGTTAGCATTTTAGTAAGCGGGAGAAATGGTTTGGTGTTTTGCTCTAAAAAAATTAATATTTTTGGAACCAGAATTGTACTAGAAGAAACTTATTCTTATCAGATCTTAGACCGATTTTCAATCAAATTCCATCTAAACCATTCCATCATACTATGGGCTGACTATCCAGCGAGAAAACCAGAATTGACTGGACCAAAACTACCCCTTCATATTGTAGTGTCAACGTAAAGCATACGAAGGAGCTTAAGCATATCCATTCTTTTGGGATTTAGTACCGAAGATAAAGAAATTGTTTTATTTATGAAAAAAAAAACAAAAAGATATTGGAGAATATTATAGCATCCGTTGAGGAATGTTTGGGCTCAAAACCTCTTAATATTGGGCAAAAAATATCATTTTCTATTGCGTTTACCAGCACCCGCAAGAGGAATTCTAAAAGGGTTTGCAATTTCTGTGCTGGTTTATGACCGTAATAATATAACATATTGAAAAATAATTAGCTTCTCCTCAACACGATCAATGTGGATATTCTTAGCGATATGAAGATGAAATGAGTTTGTAGACCAACTTTAAGTATGACTTAACTATCTTAACTCAACTTACTGACATTCATTCTACGTTCACTATTTGCTCCGAGTAGTTATGCTCTCAGTTTTCACTCAAGCATTTCGGTGAAAAGGTTTATGTGTTTGACCACTGTTGGCATCCTTTCCATCAGGAACAGACAGCCCTAAGGTCAAGTTGTGGAAATAAATTTAAAACAAACACACACATTTGGCTTCCTTTAATCGAATGCCAGCGTTTGAAGAAGGTCTGCCGTCACTGCCCTGATCAGATTCCAGCATGTTCTCCTTGCTCTGTTTCGAATTCTTAAATGTCGTTAAATTTTACGATCTTATTCTTCTCTTTCATTCGGCCAATTTTCGAAAAGCATGCCGAGGCTGAGCACCGAAGTCGTTATAAATTCCCATCGAGGAGGAACTTTTTATTTAGAAATTGCAGGCTCTCCGATATGTGCAATACAACCTTTTTGGTAGGTTTTTGGGCTGATAAAAGGTCCGTTTACAACCTTTAAAGCATGCGTTTTATTTTTCTTCTCTCTCTCTCTCTCTCTCTCTCTCTCTCATTCTCATAGTCCTTAATTTTTTTGGGCTCGATGAGCAAATTAAGCAAAAAGGAAGCAAAATCCATTATGTTGTTCTGCAGGTCTGGTGTTGTCCTTGCAAGCAACGATGGCGTCGTCGTCGTCGGCGGCCGTGTAAGAGATGTCAACGACCTTTCCCATGCTTCAGTTTCACTAATAAATGCCACCCACAATTCACCCGCACCGGTTCGCACGAATACTGAGACATTAGCGTCTAACACCAATACACGCAGATTGTCTAGTCAGTTTTCCTAGACCAGATTGGATGGAAAAACAACTTTTATTCTTATGTAAAAGAAAACTTTATTTAACTCCAGAGAGGATCCTGTTAATGAAGAAGGTGTCTTTATTTATTATTAATGTAACGTTATTTTAATGTAAAATAATTCAAACAAAACGTCTTATGTTTTGTTTATTAGGCTGGTGTGAAAATCCCAAGCAGCTTTTATGCTGCCTACCAAACACTTATCAATCCTTTCTTCATCTCCTTGCGAAACAACACGCATCCACGGGTTGGTGTTGGTGTGTTCTTGTCAGTAAATACATAATTTTTTTCTAGGCCTTTTCCAGTTGGTTGAACCCGCTGGGTGGACGCCACATGCGATATGAAGAAGAACAAACAATGGGGACATAAAAAGCCCTCCGTCTCTTGTTGAGCACAGTACACAGTGTGTTGGTATGCTGGCATGCTCGTTTTATTTTCTTCTATGTTTTATTACCTTCTTAGCCCTGTATGTATGTGTTCCCCGTGGTCGTTGGTTCCGTGCGCCGGTTTAGATTGAGCCTACATTCGCGCCATTTATAATGTCGCTCTCTTCGTCACCAATCGTCCTTCCGGTTGTTGGTTTTCCTCCCGTTCGTACGTGCTTTTTTTTGCTAAGGGGAAAAAGAAAAAAGAAAACCCATCCAAGTCAAAGTCCTTTTGATGATGTTTCGTGCTCGCGGAAGAAAACATACATTGGGCAGAATGTTTCGGTCAAAGTTGAAGGAACTTTGTTGAATGCCCTGACAGTGTTGAACGAGTGGGAAGGGTTTTTTGGAGTTGTTTGTTCACTCCATAAATCGGTGTAAGAAATTTTGAAATATACAACGAGTCGAGAAGAGAACAAATCACAGTTTCTTGGAAATCAATTATTAGAGAGAATGCTTCACTACAGATGTGACAGTGGCATTAAAAGACATGAAATATTCTTCTTTCGATAGCGATTTGATGCATCGCAGTTTACTTAATTTTTTATAGTACCATAATAGTACAATTTTCACCTTTTCTACCCTCTTTTGAGTTTTGTACACACCCCAAAGCGTTATATCGCCCAGGAAACGGTAAAAATTGGGGGTTGTTTTCCCTCCCACAAGTTTGGTTGTAAAGGTGAAAGAAAACAAATGAAAAGGACTTCTGAGAAAGAATTACGGAGATTTTAACTGGCTCTAGTCTGATTTATCTTTCACTAACTTCTACGCTTCGTCCATGCAATTGGATTAAAATACTAGACAAAAAAATGTTTTGAAAGCTTTCCATACGAATTACCCCATGCTACGGACTTTTAGTGGTTTGCAAAGAAAAACGATTCGAAACGAGAATGCTGTATTAAACCAGACTCTTTTAACTAAAGGAGAAATACCTAGTATCTCTACCGTATGAAGGTGCATTTCAGAAAAATATTTCTCACTGTTCTTAAAATGCTTGTACTCAGAATGTTTGAGATTGTGCATTCGTTCATACCTTGTTTCTTTCTCTTCATCCAAGCAAAAAGGCTCTAAAATTGTCACCTGCTGCTTAAATAATATGCTGTTAACAACCAGCCAAACGAACCATCGATCGTAGCTTGTTAAACTTCAATTCTTCCATAAACCAGCTCGTTAGGAAATTATCATCCAGGATGCAGCTAATTAAGTATGCTTGTGCGAACTCAAAACCAGTTTCAGTGTCTCGAGTCTTTAAATATGGGTTTGCGATTTAGATGCATGATTTACTACTGTTCCGCGATGCAGCTAAGCGGGTGGGTTGCATAAAGTAAAATTGGCAAGGTGATCTTTAAATGAATGATTTTAAAGTTTAATTTTTGGTTAAGTACATCGTAAATTATGCTTTCATTAGCATAAGCCGCAACTTAATATTTAAGAGAGACAGAGACAGATAGACAGATCTTCATACGACAGACACGGTACCAATTCTCATATCAGATTGTAAATAAAATGAATAAAACTCAGAAATCCCAGAGATCTCAGACGATCTCCTGGGGATCTTACTTACTCAGAAACTCAAAAATCCTAGAAATCTCAGAAGATCTCCTGGTGAGGTTTGTTTCCCAACAAAAGAGGGAAAAGTAATACGTATAATCTGATGATTGAGAAATGATTTGAAATGTTTCATTGAATCATTTTCATCTAATTAACTAAATTTAGCCTCAAACTCCTTCACCGCATCACTTAAAGCACTTAATCAAGTTGCATAATGCACTGATCAATTGGGGCTCCCTAAATACTACGTAAATTTCGGTTTGTTCGCCTCACTAGACGCAAACATTGAACTTCACCGAGTAGGGGACAGTCGAGACACACAGCAGGTTATTGCATAAGTGAATAATGAACGAAACAGCCGAAGCTCCTCCAAAGCTCCAGCCGAAAAACTGCATTTATCCAATTAAACTCGTTACCACAGCCTCGAAAACCATGGCAATTGTACGTAGACGACCGGTGTGTTGAGGCGGTTTTTTTCGGCTCCAATTTCTTTTGGTTTGTGGAGTTCACGGTCGGCCAAGTGAAGAGGGGAATCACCTCGCAGACAACATTTCTTCACCGATCTACTGCCAAAATGCACGCCACAATCTTCAAACCGGGCGTCGCACTTGCATGTCCGGTCGCAGTTGCATTTAGTGTCCAATTTTGCTGGCACCTTCAAGCGAATTATCATCATTTTTTAATCCCCAATCTCGATTGTACGGTGTAGGGACCTCAACCTCACAAAAGTATGCTGCTGCTGGTGTCGCTTTTTTTTTACTTCGTTTCAGACCTCCAAATGTAAAGCTGATTGACGAAAGCGAACCGACAATGAGACGAATGAAATCACACACGAACCGCACAAATTCGCGAATCTCGGCCCAACGTTGCACTTAGTTTGGGCGAAATTGGGCAACTGCAAAGTGGGGAAGAAAAGGAAAACAAAACGCACTCACTTCTCCAGGGCATCCGCGATTATCCAATAAAACGGTCACTGACTGATTTCTCGTGTCATTTTCTCTCATTTGGGTTTCGCGAGTTGTTGTTTTTTTTTTTGAGGAACGACTCTTTCAGACCCCAGAGTTGGAGGCTGGTTGTTGCAATCATTTTGATTTCTTTTTTTTCCTTCTCCGAGACCTTTTTTCACATCCTACTTTTGGTGGGGCGGCTGTCGGACGGAGGTTTACCCCATTCTGCGACGACATTGTTGCGAAGGGTTTTTGGCCGTTGTCATTTCTACAACATCTGCGCATGCGGCATCACGTGTTTGATTGCGTGTTGGGCTGTTTCGTTGTTTCGCTTTTCGTGCGCACACAAACAGCATCTTAAGCGGGCATACCCTTTGGCAATTTTTAGGGTTCCAAAACCAGACGAAGGTGTATTTTGGTAGATTGTTTTAGGTTTGTTGAAATGATGGAGTTTTCGTTTTTTCTTTCATTCAGCATAAACTCCGCGGGGAGTACTACGCTTTATGCTCGGTTAGTCACTTTTTTGGATCTACTAATGATTTCAGTTGTTTCTGAAGCGGTATTAATCATTAACCAGATTTATAGCATAAATATATCAATGTTTTATCTTATGCTTTAGAGTTCTAATTTTTGGAATGTTTCGGGACCAGTTCGATCCTGTCTGGCTCTTCCAAATATTGAGTAATTTATATCAAACAAAAGAGAGTCGTTTCTCAACTCTAACGATAGGAATTTCCTTCCGAATCTGCAGGGTTCGTTCCGTTTGAACACAACTTTCTGATAGAATACCTTCCCATATTGTCTTTCAATATGAAGTTTGACTATCTATTTCAAACATAGAGTTTCAAGTCTTTTATTTTAATACTTGAATTTCGTTTTTCTTCAGTTTTTTTTAGTTTAGCATGATCTCAGTCTGATATGTAAAAGCTATGCACACACCAACGTTCCCAATGTGTGTATTCTTTCTAAATCTAAAGTGCTGGGGCATGTGATGGTAAAGTCATTTCTTCTTGCTTTTTGTTTTGCTTACGTTTGCGGCTTTTATTTTATGCGATAGCCAAAATCGCAATCAGCGAAACACCAAAAAGAGTAACATAAGCCTCTTTTCTTTTATGCGCCGCAAAACGAGACACAGACACAGGGGCTCACGCTCACGGTAACGACGCCACTCTCGAACGAAACGTGTCGTCGATCGTTGCCAGTGTGCCGTATCTACTAGAGGGAGGCCTAGGCTCTAGTGTGGTGTTTCCCCGCCGTGATGAAACGCGCCTCCTAGAAATACGGGGCAGAGAAGGCCACGGGGTTTCGGTCACGGTTCTTGACTTCTATCTTTTTTTTTATCTTTCGTGCTTTTACTGCAATACTCCACCAGTTTTGCTATTCCCATTCAATTCGCTAGTCGGGAGTATTGTTGCTATTATTCTTTTTGTTTGTGCCGTTGATGCTCATTTGTAATGCTATGCTGCAAAAAAAGGTGGCCACCGCTTCCCTATCTATCACCCGTTTTTTTGCACCGCGTCGTCTACCTCGTCCACGTGTTCCTGTTCAGTGGAGAGAATAATGTGTGATGTGAGATCCGCGAAGATTCGCCCCCGGAGCCAGCGTCCCCCCCTCTCCCGGCAGATCGTCCGATGAGCGCAGGGCAAGTTGATTTCGAGTCCGTTTTGGTCGAACCGGATAGTAAATGGCCAACACTATCAACCATAGTTCTGCACGTGTGTTAGTGTTGACTATGATGGTTTCGTTCGCAAATTCTGTTTTTTTTTGCGCATAAAAATTTGCCACCCCGAATCGTGGTGTGGTTCGTTGCTTTGCAAATGGATGGAATAGAAACGATGCCGAACATCGACGAGTCATTCACCCTTCACGGTTGGAGTTCGGAAGTTGATGAAGCAACGATCGATGTTGCGATCGTGTTGGCGTATGTGCCATACGAAGCTACGATCAGCGATTATACAACGGCTAGAGGGTAGCGGATTAATCGGAGTTCACCATCGCTTCCAAACTATCCAAACGCACCTTCGTTGTTTTTTCGGGAAACATTTTATTGGGACATTATTTTCTGTGTGTGTTTACGCAAAACTCTAAACTTCCACTCACTCACTCCATAAATCAGGAGTGATCGATTCGAATGATTCGATCGCCAAACGGCTGGAAAGCTTATGAGCGTCTAATGTATGGCATAATTTAAAATTCATTCATCGAACTCGATTTTGGGAAGCGCAACACTTCCCCATACGCTATGGATACGCAAAGTGGTTTTTCCAAACAGCCGTTACGCGACTTCGTCTGTGATTTATTTGCTCATGATCTAACAGATCTGACGCATTTAGAGGGAGTTTTGAGACTTTTTTCTAATGGAAAAACTTGTTTGAAAAATATGGGGAATTCATATTTTTATATTGCACTTCTATTTTATTTGGTTTTTTATGCAACCTCCTTAAACTTTTTCTTGCTCGTATTTTAATAAAAATTTATTTTTTGTATTCAAATGCACAAATGTTTATTACAGCTAGAAACCTTTTTCTATTTGCTTTACTTTATTTAAAATTTATTTGAAAATTTGTTCTTCCATAATCTGTTTGTATATTTTATTTTTCTCGATAAACTCAGGACTTTGTGTATATGGGTGACACGGTTGTACTGCTGCCGGAAATCAGCGGTCCCTACTCAAAGTACGCCCTACATGTCGTCGTTCGCAAAATAACAAACGACAGTTTTTGCTCCTGTCCGTTCCGGCCAGCCATCTTTCCGGTCGACTTGCGACAGTTCGTCAGATTTATTCCGCGGCACCATTCCGGTACTCCCCATTTCAACCTCGAGAGAGAGAGAGAGAAAAAGAGGGAGTGAATCTTTCGTTTTTTTTGTTGCCTCTGGACATCCGGGACAATAGCAAAAATCGGTGCCGGAAAGGATAGACAGTGAGCCGAGGATACGACGTAGCCGGGTGCTAGAGATTTGTGTGTTGGAGAATTTGTTATTTTTTATTAGATTTCATTTCCTTCGCTTTTGGCAAATTCTCAATCTCTCGCCACACCCGATGCTTGGGCAATGATGCTGATCGTCGTGATTGTTATGTGACCGGTTGGTCGAGATCTGTAGCCGGTGGCCATGAACCAATAATAATAAAAGCACATTCACAACCGAAAGGAGAGAAACGTTTACAGACACACACGTAATCGCGGCGTGCATTTCTATTTTTCTGTTGTTGGTTCGATTTTTTTTTCAAGCTGTACGAGAATGGTGTTTTCCCACTTGTTCCATCCCATCAGTTGCTCATCATTTTGTAGTACAAATGGCAATGGTACATGCAAAAAAGCTAGCAAAAAGTGTGCGAAGGGGTTCGTGTCTAACGCTTTTTTTTTGTATGAAGCATTCCCTTTTTTAGAGGCTTTTTTTCTTCGCTTTATGCCCCCTAAGCGGCATCGTTGGCCCCCCAACGGCCCGACATAAATCCGTGTGTTCGTGTGTGCTTCAGATAATGGTGTGTGAGAGTATGCAATGGTGTGCTATTTGGCAATGGGTTGATTCGCTCAGTTTCGACCGAGACCAGATGAGGAACTGCTTAAATGCATGCAACCCGGACCCCGGGCGTTTGTGTGTTTGGCCACGAATAGACGGAAGTGTCGAAAATGTCCTCGGTTTGTCCGTCTGTCTGGCTGTCTGGCCGCGGCTCGATTGGCTGGCTGGCTGGGCTGACTGACTGGCTGTCTGTCTGCCCTTCAAAATGTGACCGACCAACAGATTCGTCCAATCGTGTGTGTGTGTGGTGGGCGGCATTTGGAAGTTCGGGGGTGGTGTGTGTGTTAGGTAATAAAAAACGAATGAATGAGACACGTCGTTTCGGTTTCCTTCCTCCCTCTGTTCGCCTAGTTCCGTTGCGTCGAGACCGGACTGCTGGTGTACATTGCGGTCTCAGTGGAGAGCAATTGCATTAGTGCGGAATAATGAGTGCGATGATGGATTGGGTAGCGTAAAATAATTGTCAAATATTGATGACTGATGATCAAAATCCTCACGATGAAGGTCAATAGCAAAATCTACATAATCCAATCAAGATAATGGTATTTTTTCTTCTCCTAACGAAAAAGATTATGAAATTAGTGAACTGAAAAGTGAAGCAGTTTGCATAATTTTGGGCGCCAAAACAGCTTTATTGAACCAACGCGGAAAGTAGAACTTAAAAATTTGATTTAGAAAAAATGGATTAATTTTTGTTTGTTTCAACAAGAACGTTCATCAATAAATGGTGTTTCTATCTAATAAAAAAATAATACCTTCCATTACATATATTAATACATTAAGTCCATTTTCGCTTTCAATAAAACGTTGAATTAACAAAACTAATGTATAGTAAATAATTGTTGGCCAACTTTTTATTCAATCACATATTGTTGACTTTTTGTAAAACAGTTTTTAAAGTGATTATTAAATATTTTTAGTAATCAAAAATATTTTTAAAAAATATTTTAAGATCAATTTTTCAAATTATACTCTTTGTAATTGTTATACAATATTTATTTTTAAGTATATCATATCTCAATGTTAGAGATTTATCTCAATGTTAGAGATAAAAAATCATCACTTCAGATGGTTATATAAAACCTGTCGCTTTGAATTGAGCATTTTTTGACAGAAAAAAAAGATGACGCCTAAATCGTTGCGTTCGATTGTCGTCTATGCTGGAGATTTTTTTCACAGCCAAAACACTCGTTTGCTCCGTCACTGTCGCTATCGTGGCGCGTCTGCCAGGGAAGAAAAGTTTCGCGACCTAAATATCGATTTTTTTACCCGCCGCATAATCCACCCCCACCCCCAAATACCACCCATTCCCACCCTTGGAGCATCCATAGGTCTAGCCACCGTTTTCTATCGCCGGTATCGTTTTGAGGTTGGCATTCGTTTTGCTTTACGCGTCTCTCTCTAGCAGTGTGTGTGTGTTTGGGGCGCTCATCTGCGCTTTTCACCATCAATGTTCCCGGGGATGGTTTGTGTAGGGTTGCGTTTGTGATGAGAAGAAGGACAAAATGATGGTGCAAATGGATTTTGCACTCGTCGTTCCTAAAGGGGGACCTCGGCATCGACCGGGGGGCGAGATGGGGAAATGGCAATAAAGATGCAAAGATAGGACGGATGATCAGGGAGCCACCACGTGACGGGGGATTGTGTCCCACAAGGACGCACAGCTCGATGCGCTTCGAAGGTTTTATGTGTACATCGTCGGGACCAGCAGTAGCAGCAGTAGAACGCGCGCATTTCTTCGCCAACCGCCTCAAGCAGTTTTTTGCGGGAGGTCAGGGTTTTTTTTCTTGCCGTGGTGTGTTTCATTTTTCTCCAGCCATACGAGTGAAGGAAAGAAGGAAGTCGATAAAAAAGCGGTCTAAATGCGAGGCGAATTTTATTCATAGGCCGTTCTGCTGTGGGATTCGGAAGCGCATGCGCATCATTGCATCCTCCAAGGATTTTGTTCGTTGTTGTTAGTTTTCTTTCCAACCCAAGCAAATCAATTGTCAGGCCGTACACAAAAAAGGCCGGAATGGTTGAGCAGAAGCTTGACACAAGGAAGAATACCATCGCTTTAATATCTGCCATCTATCGACTTTCGAAACGATCGTTCGCAAAGATTCAGCAGTGAGAGTGTCCGTGTCCGGTTAGAAACGATGAAAAAGAATGACAGTTTAAAATTGCGCTATAAAGTGCACCTTCTGACGGTTGAACTGCTTCGGCTTGGGTTGGCATTTTATGTTCCATTTTCCACCTACTCCACTGCTCAATCGGCTAAGTCTTACGAGTGTCACAGCTTCTCGGGGGCAATTTGTATCAGTTCGACTTTAACGACGGACAATTAATTTAATCCTTCTCGACGATCCGCTCACCAATAGTCCGATAAACGTTAGAAATTTGAATATTTGGTTTAACAAGCACGGCCCGTGAGATGGGTTCAAAAATCGGCCCCGAACGTGTTTGGTAGACACCCACACAAAACCGTCGCCGGATGTTGCACCAAATGCCAAACATCAACTCGCCAACTCGCGGTAAGATTGATACATCCTGCACCGGTTTTATTGTGCGCTCGTCGATTTTCGATGTGTCTTTGGTGTGCATTCTTTCTGCTTTGGCTGGATGCAACGAACAGGCGAAGTTCACCATTGTCGTGTTGAACAGCCGTCGCATGGTGCGTCCTTGTCGCTTGTCGGATAATTCGAAAATAAATTGAATCCTCTCCAGCGGCTGACAGTGACAGTGAACTTTTGGCAAAACGAGTGTGTACCAGCTCTTTCGAGAAGATAACCCGGCAGACGAGCGATACCATGGCGACCTAAAAATTAATGAAGAAAACCTCAAAACGAAAATGAGGTTTTTTTAACTTTGGAAAAAGCGTCTGTTTGGTGTATGTCTGGAGTGTACGTTAGCAAAGTGATATGGTTAAAGGGGGTGAGTTTGGTTTTGGATTATCGACGAGGCGCTGGTGGGAATGCTGAAGGGGGCAGAAAAGGTGAGGCATTAATATCATTCAAATATTTCGCTCGATTTTTTTTCGGAAAGGGATGAGTGGTCTGTTTTTTTGTTGGCGTAAAATGTGATTGGATTCTATTGAAATGTGTGCGCATTGTCGATTACTTAATATGTTTTTCAAAGGATGTGTTTTTTTGTGATAAAAAAAAATTTCCTCGTGGTTGAATTGCCCTTAACCGTTTTACTTATGGAAAATAATTTAGAAGGGAATAAGTTGAGGGAGATATGATGGATTATTGTCAATAATACTTTTCTTATTATAATAATACTTTTCTTTTTAAATTAACATTTAGCTTTAAGTAATAACGTACACGTGTTTAACATTTCTCTACTTACCGATAAACACCGATGATAACCGATTGTTCAGTATGAACCGGCTACAAACGTCATCAGACAGTCGATAATAGAAGTGGATGATAAGCACCGCAGTAATGTGTACGTAAACCATTACGTTGCCAAAGTAAACTTTCGTCTGCTGATGTGGAGTTCCCAGTAAAGTATTTCCGCAACCCGTTCAGTCCGACGTGGCCTCGGGCGTTTAGTCACTATTTATCCACGATTTACGTCACGTGTACGTCATCTGACTCATTGCTTAGTAACGCTTTAGTTTTGAGCGAATATGCACAAGGTTGTTTAAATGTTAAACTTACTGTAAATAAATTCATCTTTATTTATGATCAACAAAAACTGAAGGGTAAACCAAAAATTGTTTAAAAGAATTCATAAAGAGACTTCGTCTACCTTTTTCATCTCCCTGTTCGGTGTGCGTGTGAGCTTTAAAATACAAAAAAGGCAGCATGCGCACACCTTATCTTATCAACCTTTGCCACCTTCTCCAATTGCTTGAACCGCAACTTGATACGATCGTTTAAATGCGGCAGACGTACAAAACGGGGCTTATAATGTGCTTCCACAGCCTGCAGTGAACGATTTGTCGTTGGTTTTATGTCTCTTCTTATGGTAAGGATATATGAGATAAAAGGCCGGTGGTGGTGTGGGCGTGTGCCTCTGCACTCCCTTTGCTCCCGATTACCTTCAAGCCGGGGTCGATTTTCGATCGTTTACATCGCAATATAAAACATCCGTTTAAATGCAGTTTCTGTTGACGAGTTGCGTTTTGGTAGGCCGTTGTAATCGGAATCCGCGCGTACCACTGTGAGCTGGTGGGTGATCCTAGAGGACAGACATGGGCAGAGCCGAGTGGAAGCAATTCCAGTACGGGCAGTAGTAGCCCAGTAGCTGCAACCAGACACCAACAAGACAGAGCAAAAAAAAAGCACGAAAAGCAAAATCAACACTTCACGTCGGAATGATAATTACGGTCGTGTGCATCATGGACGAGTTCCCGACTTAAAGCGAATGGGAAGGGGAAGGAACGGCACACGGTGGACGTGGATGGCAAATGATGCACATTCATTCGATTGCAACTACCATTCGAATGGACGAATGACGAGACGATCCTCAATACTTTTTGTTTTGTTTCGTTTTTTTTGATGATGTCTGGTTGATGTGCGGTGCGCTGTTGTCTCGGCTCACTATCGCTTCCAACCTACGCCATGTGTGAAGGCATCCGATGCACGGTAGCTAGATATAGGGGTGGCAAATAAAAAAAAGCTGACGAAGAAGAAGGTGGGAACGGAAGAGAAATCCTCCCCCGAAACACACTTATACACGAATAAATAACCGAAAGGCAACAGACGGGCGGCCATTAGAAATCGTAGCACGCCACAGACAAAACCGATTAGTACCGGCCCTGATGATAATGATGGTGTGGCTCATGTTGGCGATCGGTTGCGTATCGATGCTGGGACGAGGGTGGAATGTTGTTGGGAGCCGGCGACGGCGATGGTGTGTTAATTTTGGGTTCGCTTGACCGCACGGTGTGATCGCTGGATGATGTCGCACTTGTAAGACCGACGGGCTATTACTAGCGCAGCCAACAATTCTAAGGTCGCCGTTAGTTGGTTGCTATTAGTTGATCATTTTGCCGCCCGTAACGTGGTGCGTGAGATAGGTATCAATTTGTTTCACGCTGGCTACACAGCCACGATAGTCGTCAACGCAGCAGCCGACAAAGTTGTATCTGTTTCATCGATGGGGTCACCATTATCGGGCTCTCCTTTATCGGACATCGAACATGAAGCTTTAAATGGTCTTGTCTACCGTTTAGTATCGCCCCCGGGGACGCTGTGAAGGTCGTTAAGGGCGATATGTGAGATGAAGTAGGAATAAATCAGTACTGAATGTACTAAAATCAATAGTATCTTCTAATATTGAGACCATATTACTGTATATACTTTATAATAACAGTATATAAAACTGAAATTTTACGTTTTATATTAAAACTGTGGTATGATGCTCAAATTGACCCATTTTTCTGAATTATAGCAACTTTTTAGTACATTTTTAGTACAAGTTAATAATTGACTTAAAATCACTACAAAATCATTACCTTTACACTTAGAATAGTTTCGCATTCGCAAATATATTAATTTTCAATTCAAATTTTCTCCCGTTTCAGGTTATATCTACGGCTTGGTGTCATTCTCAGTGATTTGCGCCTTGGTGCTCGGTTTGTTCGGAGTGTTTCGCTGTCTGCGCGCGACGACCACCACGCGAGTAACCACCGAAGCGCTGACGCTGCCGATCCAGTTCATCGCCGACGATCTTGCTCCTCTAAACGCCAACTTGAACCACCTGCCGGTACCCGTAAGTATGATGCACTAGATGCTTAGCCCGCCATCCACCGTTCGCCACAGACAGAGTAGCATTAACGGAAGCATTGCCAGGCTCGACGACTTCCAACGCACTCCAGCGTCCATCTCGAACGTACACAGTCCATCGAAGATTTTACTACGCAGTGGAAATGTTCGTGGGCATCGGGTTGCCGGTGGGCCAAGCTCCGCGCTCGATTCGGCGAGCGAGTAGAAGGGAAAGTAGTTGCACACCAGCTGGAATCCATCGCAGTACTTGGCCGCGGCACATCCCACCCGCTCGAGACTGGCCCAGGTTAACAGGGTGAAATTGTTCAGCGCAACTTGCTGCAGCTGATGGTCGCCCGTCACCTTTGGGGACGGTGTCTCAGCCTTCTGCAGGTACCAGCTGCGTAGGACATCGATAGCGTAGTACTTGGGGAGGTAACGCTCGATGACGAACGCCTTGCTTTGACGCACATTTCGATAATCCCGGCTGTAAATGTTGGGGTTGTCGAGCAGTGTACAGGGATCGAGCTGGTACCGTTGACAGGAGGCAAGATGTAACCGTGCCATGTGGGCCAGTTCATTATCCCACACAAGCTTCTTCATGTTGGTTATTGAGCGTCGCAACGCATACCTGTTGCGGACACCATTGTGTGCGTTCAGCAGGTTCGCCAACAGCTCAGAACTTTCGAGTAGTTGCTGGAAGTTTTCACACTGTTCCAAAGATCTGTTAGGCTCGGAAGGCTAGAAGGAAATATTTAGAAATGAGCTCAGCAACTCGGACATTAGAAAAACACCAGTCGGACTTACTGTTTCACAAAGTGTGTGTTTCGGTGTGCCGGGACATTGCAGCTGACAGTAATTGGTATACTCACCCGAAAGAAATATTGAGCTCAGGTGATGTTCTGTCTCACCGGCGATTAGTTGGAGGGTTATTAAAACCGTCCAGATATAATGAAAAAGATTCATTCTCTGGGTGAATAAATCGCGACAAATACGATAGACTTGATGATATTGAAAAGATCAACACTCAAGTTCTAATGGACTGATGTGTGCAAGGAAAGTTGGGCAAACATCCATAAATCAACCGTTGTCAAGGAGCAGACTCCTTTGTTGTGAACAAAATTCATTCAATATTGAAATAGAGATTTTTGATTAGACATTGAAATTGTATGACTTGCTTCAACAACATGGAGAAATGTATGTGCTTGAGACTAAATTCAATAACTTACACGATTATAATGGACACAAGTCTGGCAAGTGAAAACTTTCATTAGTTAATCAACTGGTGAATGTAGAAATGCATCACAATGCACTTTGTTTTTCTTTCACTCGCTTCTGGGAAAGTTATTGCGCTTTAGTTGTTCAGACGCTGGACAGCACAAACCGACACCACGACCCATTTGGCGTCATATTTCCCTTCGGTCGCTTTCCCAATGGTTGTGTGGTTTATCGAGCAAATTTCATAGTCAACAATTTCACCAAAACAAACCCTGCCCCAACAAAATGCCATCCCACGGAACTAGCCCATCACACGTGGGTACGCCACAAACTGTGGACACTGGCGTGGACATGCTTCTGGGAACTTCGATGATAGTTGTCTAACTTATGAACAACTCGACGATTTCAAATAAAAAAAATATAAATATACACAACGTTGGACAGTTTTCTCACAGCAACGTTCCGTTTATCGAATAACACCATTCCCTTCTTCGTTGGGGATGGGTGTGACAGTACAAAAAAGTAGAACAAAAAAACATAAATAAATAAACATATTAAAGCAGGTCACTAGTGGTGTGTTTATTTCCAAGCGAAAGCGAAAGTCTCAAGCACAGAATAACAAGCAAAAAAATGCATTTCCACCATCACCATCACCCTTCATTCTGTCCTTCGCTTTGACCGCGATGGTGTGGTGCGTGCGTTGTGGATGCAATATTCGAGTGACAAACCATTGGTCGAGCGTGCAACGATGGCAAAAGGCTAATTTTAATTGCTCGCATTAAAAACGATGGCAGTATTTTGATGGGTGGTTGAATAATAAATAAATCGCTTTACGGTGCAACCCGGATGGGTGCGTTCTCTTCTTGTTCCCATCACAAATATCGGCTTGAAACTCATCGGCACGCAAAACGGAGGGAAGTAATGGGAAGCGAGACTGAAGAAGACAACTTTCCACTTTTTGCTTTCCTTGTTGGTGGGTTTATTTTCTCACTTCATTTCTTGGGCCCGGTTGGGTGTGATTGAACGCTGATGCAACGTATGTGGGTTGTATCGTTTAGTGGCGACAAACTGAATGACATGGTGCATGGTGGTGGTGATGCTTTTCATCAACCAGGCGTCTCCATGATCAGCGCCGGGTGAAAAGGGACGATTGTTTGTCGACTTGGTTGATGGACGTTACTGGGTCAAGGATAGGGATTGCAGTTAGCTTTTCGCTAAAAGGGTAAAGCACGGTGGCTTTACTTTATTTGATTGTTTTTTTATTTTTATTTTGGGATATTAATAACAAGTTCATTATTGATTACAAGAAACGATTAAATATTTTTTAGTATTAGATATTTAATCTATTTTAAATTTTAAGTTTTTATAGTAATCATTTAAAAGCTTTTCAGAGAAAATAATGTGAAACAAGAAATCTGTTTCTGAGTTGATATTTTCTTTAGTAAGAAAAATCAATTTATTTATTTGGAAACATAAATCAACTTACAGTCGATGTAATTCATTGATGCAATATATAATAATGTATATTATATTTTTTTCTTTTCGAATTCCCGAATTGATCTGTTCCCAATTTACACAACACCAACAAGGAAGTACTTTTCAGCAATGTAAATGTGAGCCATTTATTCTGAATAAAATCATCGCTCACTGTCAACCTGTGTTGCGCTTTACCTGCGCCCGTTATATATGACCTTCCCCTGACCGGTTTGTGAAGCTCATCTCACACCAAAAAAAAACTGCTATAAAATCTGTCCACGAAATAGAGACGTTATTGTGATCGCGATGCTGCAACACCCACTGCCGGTGTTCACCGGGATGATCCTCGTTTTTGGGCCGGCAGGTGGGCGCCTTCTTGGTATCATGTTCCTATACCCACCCGTCTGCTTTCCGGAACATGTTTATTTGTGCATGTTGCACATCCTCCGTCCCCCACGCTTTCCTACCCCTTCACCAGGGGCGGGAGTTATAGAGACACGATCATCGATCACACCAGCGCACACGAGCGCAATCGCAAACGTGGAAAAACGTGCAAAAACCGACAGGTTCGCTGGAACACGATACATCACACTTGTGACCGAACACGATGCCACGGTCGAGCCTGCATCGCATTCAATCGCTAAAGATCGAGTTGGGTGAATCGTTTCAGATCCATTTTTTTTGCTTCTCCAGTCTCGTTAAGAGCCGCTTGTTTAACTGGCTGTATGATTTGCCATTTATTTTTATCAAGTTCGTTTTCCGTTGCGTTCCGGTTTGTGGTGGTTTGTTTGTGCAATTCCGTTTGTCGTATCTGCCAATAGTGTGTGGTCGTCGATAAATCTTCGTGCCAGTTTAATGTACGTCAGCTCTGGGGTTGATCTTCTTCACTGGCCTGCCTTTTATCTAATCGTACAACTTAAGGAGAATAATTGTTGAAGAATTTATTATTGCAACTTAATTAATCACTGATCTGCATTGTGTTTTTAGCTTATTGTTTTTAAACTATATTTTATGAATTATTGCACCTTCATTGAGACGAATTGTTTTCGTCTCGCGTGCATGAACCTTTGAATGGTCTGATCGGCTATTGAAACAACGAAAATGTCATGTTTTGTGGTTTTTGTGGTGTCTCGTTGTAGTTTTTTTTTTCCTCTCTCGTCTGTGGTGTAGTTCTCAAGCATAGCAACCATCTCGCAGAAGAACGTGAGGAAGAGTCAGACAAGCGGCAAAAAAAATGTATATCGAACGAATAGCAACAATAAAAGTTGCATGTTTATTGACTCAAAAACTCTGTCTGGCACTGTGTGAAATGGCCGCGCACCACCCGCTTTTTCGGCAGGAGGCAAATCGTTGAATGGAGAATTTTGTGGTAGGAGAGCCTAGTGTCTGGGGTTTAAATTTGCGCTTTGTCAGTCGAAAAGCAAGCAACTTCCCTGCATTCGCGTCCAAACCTATCCGAGAACACATCCCCAAATATGTGCGCAAAGCCAATACACACCAACGGGTCCGGGCCTGAGGGACGTAGCGCTTCTTGGGAGAACCGCAAAAGTCACTGCGAAACGAAAGGGGTTGATGACCAGTGCGAAAGTGCGCATGCAGGACAGGCGAACGGTGTACAGACACCTCGTGCTGCGACGTTGTTGGCCATCTGCATGTGCAATTCAGCACGATTCGGTCATTTTAGCACGTTCCGTTGGCAGACATGACCGCCAAATGGGGGAGGGGGGCGGCTGTTGCTGCTTCGCTTGCCACAAACTTCCCGAAAACCCGTCGTGCGGTTCGACCACGTTGCACCGTGTGGTGTACTGCCTGCTGCAACACTTCCATCAAGTGGCTGTCCAGACGATGACGACGATGACGACGACGACGACGACGAAGTCGTTGTAGCCGGACACACTCGTCGAAACATTTCGTCTGTTTCGGGTCGAATTGTATGTTTGCTTTTCGTGTCTCCTTTTATTTATCTTTTTTTTGTGTTCGATTCCGACGATCGTACCGGGGGCTGGCAGGATTTTGGGTATTCTTCCTTCCTGACACTGAGAAGAAGAAAAATCATTGCAAATAACGATTGCATCTTTTTGGGGTGAGAGCTCTGTGCGTTTCGTTCTGCTTTCGAACAAGAACGCCTTGTTGTGCTCTGTGTCGTGTCGTGTCCGGTTTGGGGGATGACTGATTTGTCTGAAAGATAAACTGACAGCACTAACTAGAATCAGTACGATAGTGGCCCAGCCGAACGATGTACACGAAAATGCATCATTGTGCCGTTTGTCAAACTGTGGGACGACGCTGGTCACCGTTTTGTGTCCCTTTGCTTTTTTCCACTTTTTTGGGACAACGTTGCGTGAAAAATCTCAATAACAAAAGAAAAAAACAAAACGATGAAGGTCACCGACAAACCTTGCATACTAATAGGGGCGATACCATGCAAACTACAATGTCAGTATAATTTTGAAATGTTTCTTTTTCGATAACGAATTTTATAGCGACTCTGCAATAGATCAAATCGAAGTCGTAACTTAAAAGCAGAAAACTGTGGGCTATATTGATAGAATATTGTTGATTTTGGTGTTCTATGCGAATTTTTAAGATATTTTCGTAAGACAAATTGTCGAGTGATTTGGAATAAATAAATTAATTTCCACCCGCAGCTGTATGTCATAAACGGCGCCGGTTTAAATTTTTTTTTTATTTTTTTCCAATTTAAAGCATTATTTGAGTGAAAAGAAACTTATTGCAACATGTTCGCATTAAAATATATCAGATTTATAAATTTTGCTATATTGCTTAAAAATGAGGAAAATTTTACACTTGGTTCCTCGAATAACTTCTGGCACAGACATCTGAGGACATGGCTGTCTAAGAAGAAAATGTAGCCATTGGTGCCATCTATCGACCACAGGTTAAAGATTGGCGATCCGTTGGATACCGACCGAGTTATAGGCAAAACTTGGTGCAAAAATGAAGAAAATTTTACATTTTCTCAAACAGGGTAAGGAACTTGGTTCCTCGAATAACTTCTGGCACAGACATCTGAGGGCATGGCCGTCCAAGAAGAAAATGTAGCCATTGGTGCCATCTATCGACCACAGGTTAAAGATTGGCGATCCGTTGGATACCGACCGAGTAATAGGCAAAATTTGGTGCAAAAATGAGGAAAATTTTACATTTTTTTTGAATTTTTTGATTTTTTTATTATTTTTCACTCTTTTTTTTATTTCAAGCATTATTAGAGTGAAAAGAAACTCATTGCAACCCATTGGCATTAAAATAAAACAATTTAATTTTTTTTGCAAAATTTCCCAAAAAAATCGTAAGGGGTAAGCCTTATGAAATTTTCGAGTGGAAAATTTTTTTGATTTTTTTTTGTGATTTTTTATTCTTTTTTTAATTTAAAGCACTATTTAAGTGAAAAGAAACTTATTGCAACAAGTTCGCATTAAAATATAGCAAATTTATAAATTTTGCAAAATTGCTCAAAAAATGGTAAGGGGTAAGCCTTATGAAATTTTCGAGTTGAAAATTTTTTGTAAATTTTTTTCTTATTTTTTACTCTTTTTTCAACTCAAAGCATTATTTGAGTGAAAAGAAACTTATTGCAACAAATTCCCATCAAAATATATCACATTTAAAATTTTTGCTACATTGCTCAAAAATGCGGAAAATTTTACATTTTCTCAAACAGGGTAACGAACTTGGTTCCTCGAATAACTTCTGGCACAGACATCTAAGGGTATGGCTGTCCAAGAAGAAAATGTAGCCATTGGTGCCATCTATCGACCACAGGTTAAAGATTGGCGATCCGTTGGATACCGACCGAGTTATAGGCAAAACTTGGTGCAAAAATGAAGAAAATTTTACATTTTCTCAAACAGGGTAAGGAACTTGGTTCCTCGAATAACTTCTGGCACAGACATCTGAGGGCATGGCCGTCCAAGAAGAAAATGTAGCCATTGGTGCCATCTATCGACCACAGGTTAAAGATTGGCGATCCGTTGGATACCGACCGAGTTATTGGCAAAATTTGGTGCAAAAATGAAGAATATTTTACTTTTTTTATTGAATTTTTGGATTTTTTTATTATTTTTCACTCTTTTTTTTATTTCAAGCATTATTAGAGTGAAAAGAAACTCATTGCAACCCATTGGCATTTAAATAAAACAATTTATTTTTTTTTGCAAAATTTCCCAAAAAAATCGTAAGGGGTAAGCCTTATGAAATTTTCGAGTGGAAAATTTTTTTGAAATTTTTTTGTGATTATTTATTCTTTTTTTAATTTAAAGCACTATTTAAGTGAAAAGAAACTTATTACAACAAATTCCCATCCAAATGTATCACATTTAAAATTTTTGCTACATTGCTCAAAAATGAGGAAAATTTTACATTTTCTCAAACAGGGTAAGGAACTTGGTTCCTCGAATAACTTCTGGCACAGACATCTAAGGGTATGGCTGTCCAAGAAGAAAATGTAGCCATTGGTGCCATCTATCGACCACAGGTTAAAGATTGGCGATCCGTTGGATACCGACCGAGTTATAGGCAAAATTTGGTGCAAAAATGAAGAATATTTTACATTTTCTCAAACAGGGTATGGAACTTGGTTCCTCGAATAACTTCTGGCACAGACATCTGAGGGCGTGGCCGTCCAAGAAGAAAATGTAGCCATTGGTGCCATCTATCGACCACAGGTTAAAGATTGGCGATCCGTTGGATACCGACCGAGTTATTGGCAAAATTTGGTGCAAAAATGAAGAATATTTTACATTTTTTTTTGAATTTTTGGATTTTTTTATTATTTTTCACTCTTTTTTTATTTCAAGCATTATTAGAGTGAAAAGAAACTCATTGCAACCCATTGGCATTAAAATAAAACAATTTAATTTTTTTTGCAAAATTTCCCAAAAAAATCGTAAGGGGTAAGCCTTATGAAATTTTCGAGTGGAAAATTTTTTTGAAATTTTTTTTGTGATTTTTTATTCTTTTTTTAATTTAAAGCACTATTTAAGTGAAAAGAAACTTATTGCAACAAATTCCCATCAAAATATATCACATTTAAAATTTTTGCTACATTGCTCAAAAATGCGGAAAATTTTACATTTTCTCAAACAGGGTAAGGAACTTGGTTCCTCGAATAACTTCTGGCACAGACATCTAAGGGTATGGCTGTCCAAGAAGAAAATGTAGCCATTGGTGCCATCTATCGACCACAGGTTAAAGATTGGCGATCCGTTGGATACCGACCGAGTTATAGGCAAAACTTGGTGCAAAAATGAAGAAAATTTTACATTTTCTCAAACAGGGTAAGGAACTTGGTTCCTCGAATAACTTCTGGCACAGACATCTGAGGGCATGGCCGTCCAAGAAGAAAATGTAGCCATTGGTGCCATCTATCGACCACAGGTTAAAGATTGGCGATCCGTTGGATACCGACCGAGTTATAGGCAAAATTTGGTGCAAAAATGAAGAATATTTTACTTTTTTTTTTGAATTTTTGGATTTTTTTATTATTTTTCTCTTTTTTTTTTATTTCAAGCATTATTAGAGTGAAAAGAAACTCATTGCAACCCATTGGCATTAAAATAAAACAATTTAATTTTTTTTGCAAAATTTCCCAAAAAAATCGTAAGGGGTAAGCCTTATGAAATTTTCGAGTGGAAAATTTTTTTGAATTTCTTTTGTGATTTTTTATTCTTTTTTTAATTTAAAGCACTATTTAAGAGAAAAGAAACTTATTGCAAAAAATTCCCATCAAAATATATCACATTTAAAATTTTTGCTACATTGCTCAAAAATGAGGAAAATTTTACATTTTCTCAAACAGGGTAAGGAACTTGGTTCCTCGAATAACTTCTGGCACAGACATCTAAGGGTATGGCTGTCCAAGAAGAAAATGTAGCCATTGGTGCCATCTATCGACCACAGGTTAAAGATTGGCGATTCGTTGGATACCGACCGAGTTATAGACAAAAATTGGTGCAAAAATGAGGAAAACTTTACATTTTCTCAAACAGGGTATGGAACTTGGTTCCTCGAATAACTTCTGGCACAGACATCTGAGGGCATGGCTGTCCAAGAATAAAATGTAGCCATTGGTGCCATCTATCGACCACAGGTTAAAGATTGGCGATTCGTTGGATACCGACCGAGTTATAGGCAAAATTTGGTGCAAAAATGAGGAAAATTTTCATTTTTTTTGAATTTTTTGATTTTTTTATTATTTTTCACTCTTTTTTTTATTTCAAGCATTATTAGAGTGAAAAGAAACTCATTGCAACCCATTGGCATTAAAATAAAACAATTTAATTTTTTTTGCAAAATTTCCCAAAAAAATCGTAAGGGGTAAGCCTTATGAAATTTTCGAGTGGAAAATTTTTTTGAAATTTTTTTCTGACTTTTTATTCTTTTTTTAATTTAAAGCACTATTTAAGTGAAAAGAAACTTATTGCAACAAATTCCCATCAAAATATATCACATTTAAAATTTTTGCTACATTGCTCAAAAATGAGGAAAATTTTACATTTTCTCAAACAGGGTAAGGAACTTGGTTCCTGGAATAACTTCTGGCACAGACATTTAAGGGCATGGCTGTCCAAGAAGAAAATGTAGCCATTGGTGCCATCTATCGACCACAGGTTAAAGATTGGCGATCCGTTGGATACCGACCGAGTTATAGGCAAAATTTGGTGCAAAAATGAAGAATATTTTACTTTTTTTTTTGAATTTTTGGATTTTTTTATTATTTTTCTCTTTTTTTTTTATTTCAAGCATTATTAGAGTGAAAAGAAACTCATTGCAACCCATTGGCATTAAAATAAAACAATTTAATTTTTTTTGCAAAATTTCCCAAAAAAATCGTAAGGGGTAAGCCTTATGAAATTTTCGAGTGGAAAATTTTTTTGAATTTCTTTTGTGATTTTTTATTCTTTTTTTAATTTAAAGCACTATTTAAGAGAAAAGAAACTTATTGCAAAAAATTCCCATCAAAATATATCACATTTAAAATTTTTGCTACATTGCTCAAAAATGAGGAAAATTTTACATTTTCTCAAACAGGGTAAGGAACTTGGTTCCTCGAATAACTTCTGGCACAGACATCTAAGGGTATGGCTGTCCAAGAAGAAAATGTAGCCATTGGTGCCATCTATCGACCACAGGTTAAAGATTGGCGATTCGTTGGATACCGACCGAGTTATAGACAAAAATTGGTGCAAAAATGAGGAAAACTTTACATTTTCTCAAACAGGGTATGGAACTTGGTTCCTCGAATAACTTCTGGCACAGACATCTGAGGGCATGGCTGTCCAAGAATAAAATGTAGCCATTGGTGCCATCTATCGACCACAGGTTAAAGATTGGCGATTCGTTGGATACCGACCGAGTTATAGGCAAAATTTGGTGCAAAAATGAGGAAAATTTTACATTTTTTTTGAATTTTTTGATTTTTTTATTATTTTTCACTCTTTTTTTTATTTCAAGCATTATTAGAGTGAAAAGAAACTCATTGCAACCCATTGGCATTAAAATAAAACAATTTAATTTTTTTTGCAAAATTTCCCAAAAAAATCGTAAGGGGTGTAAGCCTTATGAAATTTTCGAGTGGAAAATTTTTTTGAAATTTTTTTCTGATTTTTTATTCTTTTTTTAATTTAAAGCACTATTTAAGTGAAAAAAAACTTATTGCAACAAATTCCCATCAAAATATATCACATTTAAAATTTTTGCTACATTGCTCAAAAATGAGGAAAATTTTACATTTTCTCAAACAGGGTATGGAACTTGGTTCCTCGAATAACTTCTGGCACAGACATCTAAGGGCATGGCTGTCCAAGAAGAAAATGTAGCCATTGGTGTCATCTATGCACCACAGGTTAATGTTTGGCGATCCGTTGGATACCGACCGAGTTATAGGCAAAACTTGGTGCAAAAATGAGGAAAATTTTACATTTTCTCAAACAGGGTAAGGAACTTGGTTCCTCGAATAACTTCTGGCACAGACATCTCAGGGCATGGCCGTCCAAGAAGAAAATGTAGCCATTGGTGTCATCTACCGACCACAGGCAAAGATTGGCGATCCGTTGGATACCGACCGAGTTATAGACAAAAATTGGTGCAAAAATGAGGAAAACTTTACATTTTCTCAAACAGGGTATGGAACTTGGTTCCTCGAATAACTTCTGGCACAGACATTTGAGGGCATGGCTGTCCAAGAAGAGAATGTAGCCATTGGTGCCATCTATCGACCACAGGTTAAAGATTGGCGATTCGTTGGATACCGACCGAGTTATAGGCAAAATTTGGTGCAAAATGATAAAATTTTTTTTTTTTTTTTGAATTTTTTGATTTTTTTATTATTTTTCACTCTTTTTTTTATTTCAAGCATTATTAGAGTGAAAAGAAACTCATTGCAACCCATTGGCATTAAAATAAAACAATTTAATTTTTTTTGCAAAATTTTCCAAAAAAATCGTAAGGGGTAAGCCTTATGAAATTTTCGAGTGAAAAATTTTTTTGAAATTTTTTTCTGATTTTTTATTCTTTTTTTAATTTAAAGCACTTTTTAAGTGAAAAGAAACTTATTGCAACAAATTCCCATCAAAATATATCACATTTAAAATTTTTGCTACATTGCTCAAAAATGAGGAAAATTTTACATTTTCTCAAACAGGGTAAGGAACTTGGTTCCTGGAATAACTTCTGGCACAGACATTTAAGGGCATGGCTGTCCAAGAAGAAAATGTAGCCATTGGTGCCATCTATCGACCACAGGTTAAAGATTGGTGATTCTTTGGATACCGACCGAGTTATAGGCAAAATTTGGTGCAAAAATGATAAAATTTTTTATTTTTTTTTTGAATTTTTTGATTTTTTTATTATTTTTCACTCTTTTTTTTATTTCAAGCATTATTAGAGTGAAAAGAAACTCATTGCAACCCATTGGCATTAAAATAAAACAATTTAATTTTTTTTGCAAAATTTCCCAAAAAAATCGTAAGGGGTAAGCCTTATGAAATTTTCGAGTGGAAAATTTTTTTGAAATTTTTTTCTGATTTTTTATTCTTTTTTTAATTTAAAGCACTATTTAAGTGAAAAAAAACTTATTGCAACAAATTCCCATCAAAATATATCACATTTAAAATTTTTGCTACATTGCTCAAAAATGAGGAAAATTTTACATTTTCTCAAACAGGGTATGGAACTTGGTTCCTCGAATAACTTCTGGCACAGACATCTAAGGGCATGGCTGTCCAAGAAGAAAATGTAGCCATTGGTGTCATCTATCCACCACAGGTTAATGTTTGGCGATCCGTTGGATACCGACCGAGTTATAGGCAAAACTTGGTGCAAAAATGAGGAAAATTTTACATTTTCTCAAACAGGGTAAGGAACTTGGTTCCTCGAATAACTTCTGGCACAGACATCTGAGGGCATGGCCGTCCAAGAAGAAAATGTAGCCATTGGTGTCATCTACCGACCACAGGCAAAGATTGGCGATCCGTTGGATACCGACCGAGTTATAGACAAAAATTGGTGCAAAAATGATAAAATTTTTTATTTTTTTTTTGAATTTTTTGATTTTTTTATTATTTTTCACTCTTTTTTTTATTTCAAGCATTATTAGAGTGAAAAGAAACTCATTGCAACCCATTGGCATTAAAATAAAACAATTTAATTGTTTTTGCAAAATTTTCCAAAAAAATCGTAAGGGGTAAGCCTTATGAAATTTTCGAGTGAAAAATTTTTTTGAAATTTTTTTAAGATTTTTTATTCTTTTTATAATTTAAAGCACTTTTTAAGTGAAAAGAAACTTATTGCAACAAATTCCCATCAAAATATATCACATTTAAAATTTTTGCTACATTGCTCAAAAATGAGGAAAATTTTACATTTTCTCAAACAGGGTAAGGAACTTGGTTCCTCGAATAACTTCTGGCACAGACATTTAAGGGCATGGCTGTCCAAGAAGAAAATGTAGCCATTGGTGCCATCTATCGACCACAGGTTAAAGTTTGGCGATCCGTTGGATACCGACCGAGTTATAGACAAAAATTGGTGCAAAAATGAGGAAAACTTTACATTTTCTCAAACAGGGTATGGAACTTGGTTCCTCGCATAACTTCTGGCACAGACATCTGAGGGCATGGCCGTCCAAGAAGAAAATGTAGCCATTGGTGCCATCTATCGACCACAGGTTAAAGATTGGCGATTCGTTGGATACCGACCGAGTTATAGGCAAAATTTGGTGCAAAAATGATAAAATGTTTTATTTTTTTTTTGAATTTTTTGATTTTTTTATTATTTTTCACTCTTTTTTTTATTTCAAGCATTATTAGAGTGAAAAGAAACTCATTGCAACCCATTGGCATTAAAATAAAACAATTTAATTTTTTTTGCAAAATTTTCCAAAAAAATCGTAAGGGGTAAGCCTTATGAAATTTTCGAGTTGAAATTTTTTTTGAAATTTTTTTCTGATTTTTTATTCTTTATTTAACTTAAAGCATTATTTGAGTGAAAAGACACTTATTGCAACATACTGGCATTAAAATATAGCAATTTTATATTTTTTTTTTGCTCAAATTGCTCAAAAAAATGGTAAGGCTATAATAGCCTTATGAAATGTTGTAGTTGAATTTTTTTTTTGTTATTGTTTATTCTTTTTTCATTTTAAAGCATTATTACAAATTATTACATTAGTGACAGGGTTAAAAACAATTTGTTTAAAAAAATTATAGTGTCGTCTGCTAAATTGATTAGTCATATTTGCTCAACTGGTGTTCTCCTGACTTACACTTGCCTGTGCCAAGTGCAGTTGAAAAAATGGTTGTGTCGCGATATAACACCTGAGTTGGTTGAACCGGGTCTAGGTAAAATTTTCCCCTCCACTGAACCTTCTCAAACCACCGTAAACCGGTAGCCATAAGCTGTCGACGAGCAAGTAATACGCACTTGCAGCAACCGCGGGTGCATGTGGCTCATACCCACCCTCCACCAGCCGCGCACACCCACCCCTTTGTCTGACGATCAAAACGGAGCATCGAATTTCATAGATCACCTTCACCGTTTTCGTCGCGGTGTTTGCTTCTTTCTCCTTCGGTTGCTTGCTCGGTTACGATTGTACCGTTTGTTACGGATCCTCGACCCCTCTGTTAGCACTCCTTCTCCATCGACAACATCAACCGAATGCAATGCGATCATATTGGATTCTTGTTTCACCACCCCCTTCTTCCCTTGCAATTGGAGGGGGGAAGGAAGTTGGTGTGTTTGTAGGAGAAAGGTGGGTCTGGCGTTGCTGCCATGAAATTCAATTTTATCTGCGCGAATGTGTGGCTTCTTCCTGAGAAATGGCAACATTGAACCAATTCCACTATCAAACCCAATTGAGAGTAATCAGCATAATCAGCGGTATGATGAAGGACAGTCACGAACGGGGGGAAGGAAAAGGGGACGAGCAACATCAGGCACTAATGGTGTGTTTTGCCTTGAATTGTCCATCTGCTTTTTGCTGTTCCGGATGAATCCAAAATGAAACCGAGAAGCGCGCCTTCACGGACAATTTCAATGCACATTTGCAGCACCAATTTGAGACGATGTGCGTGGTGTGCATCACAGTAACATTAGCTGTGAACGATCGTACAAGAGGATGGAGAAGGGCTTTTATTTTTTTCGCTCCCCAAACCCGGTACGTTGTAATTAGTGATTTCTTCGGAAGCGAACATAGGCTTCCTCCAATGCGTGTCATTGTGCACCGACCGAGTGGCGAATCGTACGGGGATGATGGTACATTACATGCACGAAATAGACTGCACAAAACCCTAGGAAAAAATGCGATCGTCAAAGCTCACCATCATCATTATCAGCGTCGATGAGTTGTGACTGGTGTGTTACCCGCCAATGTTCAACAAAACGTTCAACAAGTGATTATGTTACCATGGCAAACCAGCGTGGGTTCCTTTCCCCCACATGCGTGTGATGAAAGCTCGAGTCGAGTTTTAATTGATTTCGTCGCCTTTCCAATTGCATGCGTCGAGTGTTGTGTTGCATGTTGCATTTCGTAGCCATCGAGACATCGACATATTGGTTCAATTAGAGAAGCTTTTTTTGATTGCGCGCGAGCGAGAATTGTTTTACATGCATACCGGTTATTAATAACAGGTTGTTTCGAATGCAATTTAATTGAAGCCAATATAGCACGATGATACGATAACGGCACGCACATTTTGATGTTGAAATGTTTTAAAGATATGTTTAAAAACACGGATTCTACGAATTTCTTATTGCTCGCGAAATATTACCATTCGGAGCGATGTGTTCAGTAACAATCGGCTCACGAAAATTCATCTGATTCTCCTTGCCGTCATTTGACACAATTTCTCGGGTTAACCAATTTTCACTTTTGCTTTCATCTTGTGCGCCATCTTGCTTGTTGTAGCACATTATTCAAAGGATTAAATGCCTCCGTATAATGGTTTTCACCAAACACCGTGTCGTGATGCGCGTCAGTAAACTGATTCGGTTCTTCTTTTCTTTATGTGTTTAAATTCCTTTTTTTCCTGTTGTGTATTGTCTCGCAATGCTATTTTTCGCTTTGCTGCTGTTTTGAATTCCACCAGATGATTTAAATGACACCAAGCTACAAAGGCAACATTTCTGCAATGAATTATGGCTGTAATATAATGCTGCAGGGCCGTTGTTTTAAACATTATTGCCTTTTTAATAATATAAAGGTATTTTTTTTAGAATTTTACCAATGATCGCAAATGAAAGGAACCTCTGATAGAACTTTCGCTTTACCAAACCGGCTTAAGGGTAAAATTAAACCATCTTTCCCCCTCCATGCTTTGTTCAGCATTGATTTTCAATTCCAATAGGATTCATAAAATAAAATGTCACCCGCAATTGGATACATAAATCGTCATTACTTTATCGCTTGCCCTATCTGATTGTTCACAGTGCAACTACTACCACCGATCCTCCAGACACGCCAGTCCAAACAAAACGGTGGACGGAATAAAATTTTGGCCATCGGGCAAAATCGGTTGCAAAGCCGCTGACGGGCCACGAACCTTCATGCCATCAATTAGCATTCCATTAGCTTGGGCAATTAATTAATTAATTTGTTTATTACCGCGTTACACATTTGCCCTCGTACCACCCCAAAAAACACTCCGAGGGTTTGTTGGTTGATAGTACGGGAGGTGCGAAGAAAACAGAACGAAAAACTGCCCACCCCACCTCATACACCTATTCGATCGATTTACGTTTGGTTTTGAAACTGTTTGAATAGGGGGGTGTGTGTGCGTGTGGAGGTGTCAGTGGGCATTTGCATTTTGCAACTTCAGCAATGCAACTTCACATTCCGCAGACGATCGTGACGGCGGGACAACGAACAATTCGCATGGTGATGTGCACGCAAACGAAGAACAAATCCTGTTTTGGGTTGTCTGTCTATAGCTGTTTGGGGGCGCGTCGAGACTTTCCAGCTCCTGTTTTGGCACGAATCGTGACAACTAAATTGTTTTCTTTGCTTCTGGCTGTGTGCTCTGTCTGTAAATGAATCGTTTCACACCTAAAGGAGTGAAGGAACTGATGTGTCGTTTGCTTTCTTTCGTTTCACAGATGCTATCGGTACAGTCACCGGGCTGCGCGGGGATGGAGCGGCTCGGCGTTCCTGCCCGCGGTTCCATCGGATCACCACCAATAAGGAATGAACGGGCGGGCTTCCATCACCAACAGCAGACACAGCAGCAGCAATCACAGCAACATCAGCAGCAGCAACAGCAACAGCATCCGCAGCAACATCAACCATCCAACCAGCAAAACCACCACCGCCATCACCATCACCAGTATCATCAGCAAACGTCACCGACGGATCAGCACCTAAGGTTTAGCAGCGATCTGATACTGAGCAGCAGCACCAGTAGCAACTTTCGGAGTAGCAACCACAATCAATCCTATCTTCTCATTCCGCATCAAACGAACGCACTAGGTGGTAGTGGCGGTGGTGGTGGTAGCAGTGGCAGTAATAGCATCAACTACAAAACTCACTACAGCAATAGTTCGTACGGTGGCAGTAGCATCGGTAGCACCGGTACCACTAATCCCATCACCACCAACTTCCCGCACTGCACCTACCATGTGCCACTGCCGGACGGAGAATATGGACCGGATCGAGATCTGCAAATAAGAACACCGTGCCAGGTAAGGGTCCTTTTTGGTTTTATATGTAGTAGCATTCTGCTTCATCTCTTTATAATCAGTTAATCATTCGACATCACAAAATAATTATTCAGGGATTCAGGTTCAGGCAATGAAAACTAAAAACAGTTGATCAGATTCTATTGATTCTAATTTCTAATAACTGATCAAATATTTCTTTGATTTTAAACGCCTAAATGTATGCAACTTTCAATCACTTAAGTATTATTATGCTATAGACCAGACATGTCAAAACAACGAGAACATCGATTATTATCTGGCTTGGGTGAGGTCTAGCTTGGAAAATTGAGGATTAATTTTTATATATTGTGTGTGTACTTGTTTACACTTAAGTAGCACGCTCTTGAATCCCTGTTGAAGTCCAAACAACCGTTGAATTTTATTTCCTTCCCCTTCCGACTTATCTTGGCCCGCAGGATAATTTTTGTTTGCAAACCGGCCCGTAAGCCAGAATGAGTTTGACATCACTGCTATAGACTGTAGTACACTAGGATCTTTTGAGAGGATGGATAGGTTTAGGACCCTGATGATAAATAGGCAATTTAAAAACTATATTGCATACCTTCAGGCTGACGAATAAGTTACAAAAACCCACTGAGCATGGAAAATAAAGCATTTCAATGATTTTGTTGTTGAGCAATGTCTCTATACACATGAGTTAGGTGTACTACATAATAATTGCACCCTTCGTGTACAACCAATGACTCAATCGTCTGTCAATAATACACCCAATATGACATCCGGTCGCACGCAAGTAATCGATTCGACGTACAGTCCGGGAGGCAGTAATGTAAGCTGTTGAGCGATCGGGGCGATCGTAAACCATTAGTCAGATCACTTCAAACCACTTTATGATTTAATCATCCTTCACGCGTTGGTCGGGTGTGTATGTGTTTGCTAAGATGTTTGCATTCAACGCCATCCGTACCAGCGCACGGTACCATCACGTATCACGCCGAACGGAGATGCATTACCCGTGGTGAGTGTGTGTGCGCGCGCTTTCATGTCCGCATGACGTCGTAGCAAAGCAATGCACGTGCTCGACAAAGCAGGACGAAGCCACCAGCAAACGTTAACTGTGTAGTAGCGATTGTAAGTATCTCACCGTAACATACCGTGTGCTGCAACGAAGGAAATGACGTGCATAGAAAGTGGGAAAGGAACTTTTCCACTCGAACGTGTGGCCATCGTGCAGTGGTGGGATATAGCAAATTCTGAACAACTTCTTCAATGCCACCCGACTCCCTGGTTCACATGGTTCTTACCACGAGTCCGTCCTTTCGATGAAAGCTGTAATAAGGTTCTCTAAAAAGGAGGGAGAAACCCAATATCTGACCCAGTAAATGTGGTGTCCGGGTCGTAGAGCAGCCAGGTCCTTAAGCTCTGCCCTGCAAAAGTCGGGCGGAAAAACCATACATATTCTGGTGTGCTTTTGACCTGGTTTTGCGATTGTTTCACTTGAAGTGCATTCCTTCAGCCACGGGGGAACCATAAATTGCTAGCAAAGGCGACAGAAAAGCGGGACTCTCGCATGGGAAAAAGCACACTCGAACCTAACGTCCCTGAGCTCTTTTTGCTACGCGAATAGTCTGATACTGTGGGGTCGGTATCGCCACAGGACACAGAGGGACACAGGATTGGGTTGAGGATTTTCATTTATGTAACCCACGGGACACTATTGTTTTTTTCCGTTGGAGGAATCGTGAAGCGTACGGGAAAGTGGGGGTATGAAAGCTAAAACTAGGCCAAACAACATTGTTACCAACGGGTTCGTACTTTTCCACCAGGAGTTGGGGAAGAACGTACGTTCTTTCATCGCCATTATTGGATTTGATCGGAATGCACACGGTCGATGCAATGGATTGCTGATGACAAGGGTTATGGAAGGAAAATGCTAGCATATTATCGATCGAAGTTCTTTTGTTTTGAACGTTGTACTGCAGACAAGACATTGGAATTTGGAAAATTGATACAGAGCAAAATAACAAAAGATACAGGAAGATATTTGTTCAACAACGATAAAGTTCTAGAATCCTCAACATTCTAACTAAAACCTCATTTCTTGTACAACCGTGTGATCACTTTTATTAACCACCGATATTTTGGGGCCTCTACTTTCTTCTTCCGTTTCATTCCAGCAATCGGAAATACCTCGAACGTACGTAAAAGCCCCACCGAATAAGACCGTTCGCGATGTTCCCGTACAGTATCAGTCCACGGGTGGGATCACGACGCACGGTACCACCATGACCGCCGGTATCGGTACCGGTCACGTCAACTCAATGGTCGATCTAGCCAGCTACTACGGTGGCCCAAAGACAATCGGAAGACCGGCCGACGGTGGTCGGCTGGCAGCGACTGCTCCCGGTCCGAGCTTAGGTGGGAGCGGTACCTGTCAGCAGAAATCGGTGGACAAACTTCAGAAGATTTTCCGGTTTTTGCCAGGTAAAGCGACTAAATCTTCTACTCCATCATCATCTTCGTCCTCGTCGGCGTCATCCGCGTCGTCGTCCTCTTCTTCTTCCTCCACCTCCTCATCCAGTAGCAGTGGTATTAAAAGTACTAGTAACATTAACAACAATAATAATCATCAAGGGGCGTGCGCTAGTTACGGTGGTTTGCAACCACCGGCCCCCCATCCGGGTGTACTGCCGGGTAGCCACAGCAGCAGCACCGGCAGTCTCAACAACAACAACGGTGGCAGCAATGGCGGCCCGATCGTCGGTGGCGGTGGAGCCATTGCCAGTGGTAGCGTCATAAGTAGTATAAGCGGATCCTATGGACCTAATAGCGTTAGTAACAGCATTGGTTGTAGCAATCACGTCAACAACAATCGCGTCGGATGTGGTAGTAGTGCTGGCGGCAACATTCGAGTTGATGGTCGCGGTGGCTTAAGTTTAGCAACGGCCGGTGCCGGTATACACAATCACAACCAACACTATCGATCTCCACCGGTGGCCGTAAGTTCCTTAGGATCTCCGTCAGCAGCCACACTCTCATCACCGACGGCCTCTTCCTCTTCGTCTGCATCCTCCTCCACCTCCTCCTCTTCCTCCTCCGCTTCCTCACCGTCACCGTTGGCGTCTACTGTCGCGCGACAATCCGGTGTCGATGCGATCGTGCCGGGCTCATCAGCTACCGGTTCGGTCGTTTCGGGATCGAGTTCCGATCCTGGACATGCACCCTTCACGATGTGACCGACCGTAAGTGGTGGTGGTGGACGTCGGACTGGCGGCAGTGCGGTCAGTAGTCTTTGAACCGACCTGATCTCACTGCCCCATAACACCTTCCTTCCGCCCTTCCGTCGGTCAACAGCTTAGTAGTCATACCAGTTATTTAGCTAATCGATGTCGTGATACTATTTGTGATGAAGAG
Source organism: Anopheles funestus (assembly GCF_943734845.2). Classification (NCBI taxonomy): domain Eukaryota; kingdom Metazoa; phylum Arthropoda; class Insecta; order Diptera; family Culicidae; genus Anopheles; species Anopheles funestus. Next base: position 3,574,524 of record NC_064599.1, read on the forward strand.
TTAAAAGTCCTGCGGTGGTGTTGCAATGTAGGCTGGTCACCTTTGGTGTGCGATAGGATGATTGCTGTTGTGCTGTGTGGTTGTGTCACGGTAGGCCTATTGGGCAATTAGTGTGAAGGTGCATGGTGAGCATGCGAGGTGTTTATGAGCATTGGAAAGGAACGTTTTGAATATGTTGGTAGATAGATATTATGCAGGTCACATCGATCGAAAAGGCCAAGTACAAATCTTTACTCTACTGTGCCGAATGTTAATAGGTATGATCGTTTTCTGGAGCTTATCACAAGCTTAAAGCATCGTTTCGTGTGCAAAGTCTTCACGGATAACAACTGTTACTGGGTCGATGTTGGCCGACGAATTGTAAAAACAAAAATGTATTGTGTGCGTGTAATTAATTAATTAATTGACCGATACTAGTCATTTGTAGCTTCAATCTGAGGCCCGTCTTTGGTCTCTCCGCGTTCTATTTGGCAATTGTTGGCAATTGACGTACTGATCTAATATAGATGAATAAATGTGTCCGAGGATGAGTTGTCTCCGTGTTCGTCTGCGATAATTTTCCTTTCATCATACTTCTTCGTGGCTTAACGACCTACCAGTTCATGCCCGGCCATATAATGGCTTATTGGACTTTTTTTTACCACAATCAATCCTTACTAGAGGAATCGGTCGGTTTAGATAAGATTCGTTTCCCCGTCTTGGGTGTGTTAGACTCAACGACGAGACACGAGATCTTGCGACTTTTTCTTTCCTGCATGTGGCCATGTTGTTGAAACATTTTTGTCTTTTTGAACTTTTGTCCAGATCTCGTGTACACGAGGAGTTTAGTGTGACTGCTGGTAATGAAAGTATTCTTGAATGCATCTTTCATCCAGCGAATGGTGTTCAATGTCTGAATGAGTCTTTATGATTTTTCGGTCAAATCTACCTGATGCTCCTTTCCATGCAATCTTCGCAATTGTCACGTGCAGTCAAATGTTGAACTCCCTGCAATGCTTAAGTAAGTAATAGAAGATATTAACAATAAACAAACACGCATTGGATGAAATTTACTCCGCCGACCATGAACTTGTATGAACCCAGTGAAATCAATTTAATAGGAAGGTTAAGAAGAGAATAGCAGAAAGCCGGGCGGGAGAAGAAACGAAATAAAAGAAACATTTAAAATGGAAGGGAAAACCTGACAAAAAAAAGTAAAAACAAAGAATCGAGCTGTACATTTTATGCGCGTATCTTAAGATTTCTAAGCATAACTAAACTATAACTAGATTTTTAAAACAAACACCATAGGTAAAAGGGGGAAGCGAAAAGCGAAAGGATAAAAGAAACGTAACTATGGAAAATGGGGGACAGATGGGTGGGCGGAAAAGGGCGTTGGATCCTGCGAAAAAGGGAAAACATATTGTAAAAAACAAACCTATATTATAATATCATAAGCAAAAACAAAGTGTGCAACACTAATACGTTAGGCAAGCGCGAATAGAAGCGTAAAGGACACGGAAGCAAAACAAGAAAGCCTATGTTTATAATTGATCGTGCAAGTGAGATAATGGAATATACACACTAGGAAAGTGAAGTGCGCTAAAAACAAACCACTACCAGGTGCAACAAACCAATGAATAAATGAACGGACGAGCGAAACATGAATGGCGCGTTTGGAGGTTCGAAAGAAACCAGCTCTCTCTGCCGCAACGATCGCTGAAGGATGCTATGCTATGAGCAGGTGTGTACGTGTGCCCGTTGTTTGTGTGTGTGTGTGTTCTTGTGTGTTTGTGGCGTGTGTGTGTGAAGATTCGAATGATCTAGCAAAAATGTTCTATCTGTTATAAGTTGTATTATTTAAGTAAATCAAATTTTCTCTGGATGCGGTGACGAGACGACGACTGGTTAGGTAGCTAGAGAACGGGATGATGTGCTTTGCATGCGTGTATGTGTTTTTTGAAACAAATTGATAGCAAAGAGAGAAAGGAAATATAGGAATTTCGAAGGAAGTGGAATGAATGTGACAGCTTAAACTAAATTTAACAACAACAAACAAACAAAAAACTGGCAATCCAATCAAAGCTAGATATTGATAAATCATAAACAAAAATAAGTTCACACAGCTAAAAATAGAAACAAAGCATAGCAACACTAAGAAGGATAGTAAAAAAAAAACACATTTACACAAAAACTACGCATTGTAATAACTCTATCGCGCCAATCACACAACAGAAAATGAGCTCGATGAGAGTTGTAAACGATCGAATCAATAGCCACATTTTCTGCAATAATCACGAAAAAGAGATAATAACAAAAAGAACATACCTAAATACCGCAACTACTGCTACTACTAACACTACTACTATCATTACTGTTACTATCAATATATTGCGAAATATTACCAGAACTGCAGCGGAACGGCCACGTAACGGTACTGCGCTGTGCTTATAAAAAAAAACAATAGCCGCTACCATTACCACTAACAGATAACAATACTACCGCTTCAACTATACACAATCGCAAACTGCAACTACATTTTGTCACAAATATTCACACCAAGCAAAAGAAAGCTACAGAACAAAAAAAACTACAGTAAACTAATGTCCTGAAACACGGGTTCATGAACACGCAAATTTTCCTCACCGTAAAAAAACAATAAATGAAAATAGGAACAGTTTTAAAGAGTATTATAAGAGCAGCAGAAAACGAAAGCAAAAAGGATGAGAAATCCATTACCACGCGCAACCACTTTCCACACGCTGCGCAAATGCACAGCACCACCCGTCTATATAATGAAAAGGATACGATTAGTTTGCTCATTATCTCAACTACACCGAATAACTACTACTACTACTACTGTTAATAGTACGATCTAGCTAAGTAATGTGTACTATTAAAGCAAACTACCGATACTGTATAATTGTGTAACTACTTTTTACGGATTAAACAACGCAAAGTAAACTATTGAACCGCACCAGGAATCCACTACTACTACTACTACTACTACTTGGCTGGGAATGTGTAATCTTTCTAATAGTATGGATGCGTAACGAAAAGGAAGAAAAAGGAAAACCCCGATTTTAAAGCTATTTTTATGTTTATTCGTAACATTATTAGTACTATAATTATGATTATTATTTTAAAAGCATTAAAAAGAAATCGTGAAACAGGCTAAAGGATGGCAAAAAAGGAACAGAGTGCGACTTTATAGAAGTTGATAGAAGAAAACAAAATTGTAAAAGGAAAGCAAACAAGCTGTTCGTCCATAGAACGCGCCTAAAGGTAGGCAAGCGCATTACTTCCTTTAACGTAACGGTGAAGCCTTCATAATGTTTCGCTCGTCGGTAGGTGATTTATACAGCGGAAAGGAACTGAACTTCTAACCCAGATTGAGTGTGTGATTGGGCGGGGTGGGAAGGGAGAAATATATTTATTTTAGCTTTTGTTTCTTATTTTAACGACAAAAAACATAATGGAAATGTTTTTTTTTTAGACAAAAGCGGTAGACCATTGCCCGAAAGCGAGTGAGAGCGTGGTGTGTGGCATGAGTGGCTTGAAGTTGGCTGAGAAAACGGTTCCAAACGGTTAGCAAGATAAATAATGTGGAATGGAGTGTAATAATTCGGGAAAAGGCTTTCCAACGCGATATATAGTGAATTGGAGACACGTGGATCGCATGTGACTGTCAGCAAGGTTGGAAAATTAAGCGCACACACCAACACGTTCTAGCCTAACGTTAGTTCGTGTTGAAAGGTCTCGGGAGTGGCGTCAACTAGGTAAAATGAACTCGTAACAAAGAGAAGAAGCGAAGAGGGGCGGGAAAACAGATAGTGTAAGGTTGAGCGTGCGTAGTGAAAACGGAAATGTATGACAAATTTGTGATAAATATTTATTTAACGAATGATTAGTATCGACATTTGATGATTCGATGGTGGTCAGAAGCATGTGCCAGGTTGTAGCAGCAGCAGGTCGTCAAACAAACAAAAAACACACCCCCAAACAAACAAATAACAACACAACACAAGTTAGTAAAGCCAGAAAGCCAGACCATGCCGAGCAATTATAGGAGGAAGATATATATTTTTTTAATTTTGATCAGAAAACTGTTTTACCTTTTGGGTCAATATTTGGAACGAAAGCTTTTCTGTGAATGAAACAAAAAAAAATGCATTTCATAATCGGTGAACACACACTTAAAATAGGTCCAATCGCGTTTTATTGTTTTCGTACCAACAGATACTCGAAACAGAACGTAGATACAAGCATCAATCTAAACCGTCATTGCACATCGTGCTGCAATTGCATGTAAGTGCATAGCATCAACATATTTAATCGGCATTCAACTTGCAACTAGGAAGGGACAACGGACTGGACTGGGTGGCGGTGATGGTTGGTACAGTGTAAAAAAAACATGAAATCGAAATGTGATAAAGGAAGAGGGGAATGGAAACGAAAAGTGTGTGCGTGTGTGTGTTGCTCACAGTGTGCTCTAAACAAATGGTTATTCAAGCATTGTTGGGTGGCCGTTTGAAAGCTGGTGTTCATTAATTTATTAAGAGATACAGAACGATACGTGGTCGGCACTCGGGTTCGATGCAGGCTCTAGTTGTGTGCTTTGTGATGAAGTGTCCATTTTCAGCGATAGCAGTGTCGAAAGATCGAATGGATCTAGAAGAAGCAAACGAAAAGGGAAAGAGAAATGCAACTTTATGTCTGTCTGTCTGTCTGTCTGTTTCACTGTCTGTCTGTATATGTGCAAGTGCGAGAGCGGAAGGAACCGTAGTTGGCCTGTTTCGCTAAGGCGATGTTTAAATTTATCCTAATCGAATATGTTGTTTTTTTGATAGAGTAGACTAAATAATGAATTAAATGCGTGTTTACGTGACGGGCTAATCAACACAACACAAGAGAACAATTTAGAACCGCAGTGGGGAGATGCATCCTATGCGAACAATTGGCAGACGAGAAGAGGAAAAAACAAAAAAGCAAAGGAGAATGTAAAGATGAACCAAAAATTTGAAGTAATTTAAAAAGGAAGCACGAACCGTGTAGCTGGTGAGTAAGCAAAAGTAAGTTCTTATAAATATGAATATGAAATGAAAACAAAACCATACATATTAAGATCGAACATAAACTAAAGGAGAGAAAATAGACAGCAAAAACAGTAACCATGTAACGGACGCTACGTTACGCAAAACGTGAGCAGCAGAAGCACACCTCTTCACAACCCCACCGTAGGTGGCTTGGCTTGGTGTTTCATTTTTTCCTTTTCTCTTACCTACTCCCTTGGCAAAAACCCTTGCCCCTTTACAATCTGATTTCAAACGTTCCTGATTGTGTGTGTGTGCCCTCTCGCCACGGAATGAACAGACGAGTGGCATGTCCCCCCTGGCAAAGTGTGTTACGACCATGTCGGTCAGTCAAACGCAATAAGTGTCCAATAGCTTTATCCAGAAGTGAACCCCCCAACAAAAAAGAAGGAGAAAAAAAACAATTGGGAATTGAGAACTTGTCGCGTGTAGATGTATTTTGATGTTAGTCGACAAAAACAAAACAAAATAAAAACAACACGAAAGAATAGCCCTACCTAATGCTGACTTATTATTAGTCATGAAAGCAACGATCAGATAATGTTTCACTAGGGGTGGAAATAGAAAACCGAGCGGCCGACAGAAAATAATAACGATGCAAAAAAAAACACAACAAAATAGATATACAGAAGTGACAACAGTTATAGCACAATTATGTAGTGTAACATAAGAATGAAACAAATTAATGTAAACGACACAACTAAAATAGTAACAGACAGAAGAAATAACGAGGAACAGCAAAAAGAGAAGAAAATAGAAGATAAACCCAATAAATGAACGATTTAGGATCATGCAAATTGTACTGAGGCAACAAAATTAATTAAACGGTTCCATTCCTATTGCTACAATCACAAAAATCTGTCCTTCTGTTTCGCTCGTTATTGTGTATCAGGATATTGAATTCGTTGCAGAAATATCATATCTTCCGTATGTTTGTTTGTTGTTTTTTTATTCCATCGGCCCGAATACTTCTGCTTCTCTGTATAGGAAGAGAGGAAACGAAACAAACCCAAGAACAAACAAAACAAAAATCTGCATGCGCATACACCCGCATATACAGCATATATACATACATATATATCATGCAGTGTGGTTCATAGTAAACGTAGCGATTTCCGCTCTTCCACTGCTAGAGTTACGCTGGCAATCATTGCAGAAAAAAATGGCATGTAAATAGTGTAAAAAGTACCCACAACAAAAACACAACTACAATAAGCGACGAACGTTGAGATATGGCGAAGAAATCCTGTTTTTAAAATCCGCAACAAAAACAAAGAACTACTCCTAATATGGGCCGGACGGACGGATTTCGGGTCGGCTAAACTGCTTTTGCGAGAGACGGTGAAACTGGCATGTGATGGAGAGTGGTTTACTTTGTGCATTGCATCTAATCTACCAGTCTGGTACGGAGGTGTTTCATTTTGTTTCCCCCATTTCACAAAATTCCTCTTTGCGATCGGTTTCCTTTGTACTGTAAAAGCACGACACGTCTGTCTGTGTGTGTAAGGATCATGCCCATGATCATCTTGGAGAGAATCCTGCTCTCCTGCTCCTGATGCATTATATAGTTAGGGAATGTGCAGGTACGTTTTATCCGAAGTCCGAAGTCGAAGCAAGAAAAGGGCACAGGGCACACTAAGGCACCGACCCACGGCATGTCTTGTAGTAGTGGGTGTGGGCGCCCAGAAAGTAGACTTTTGGGGGTGTGTAGTCCAAGCGAGAAGCGAAATGTGCGCGCAAAAAAATCAAACAAATCATATTTATTACGTACGAGAGAGAGAGAGAGAGAGAGAGAGAGAGAGAGAGAGCGAGAGAGAGAGCGTGAGTGAGGTGAGGCCACCCCCCAAAAAAACCAAGTGCATCCATGAATGCTGCATATATGCACTTGTGCAACGGATAGCATATATATATATATATTGAATATATTACTATTATTCATATGAGTAATAATAATGAATATAATAATAGTACTATTGATAATAATAAAAAAGTAATATTAATAATAATTATAATAATAACAATATTGATAATGGTAATGATAATAATGGAAAAGAAGTAACTAAATAATTTAAAGAGAAAATAATAAATAATGAAATTAACATTCCCCAATGTTGTATCGTTTACTTTGTGTTATTGAAATGATGAAAATCTGGACGGTGAGAGGTCAAAATATCACTCAAGCTTTTACTTGTTTACTTACGATGTTGGATGTCTTAATCTTCGGGGTAGGTCTCTTCTCTTATGAAACTGTTTTCCAATTGATATCACTTCTTCTTTGAATTAAAAGACTTCTTCTTTTGTGGCACTACAACCTCAAGAGATCTTAGCTGTCTGCCTTACCTTGACTTTATTTACCCGTAGCAGGAAAATGTTCTTTGTAGCACGCAAAAGGACAATTCAATAACTTAGACAAAAAAAATGTGTCGAAAAATTTATAATCTATACTTATCTTCATAAATTTAAACAATTGATTTCAACGTACTGCTAAGATGCTTCGATCAATGTTTTCCAAATTCCTACCGGCGGGCTTTTGATTACGTAGCTGTGAAATTGTTTCGAGAACTGGTGTAAAATCGGGCCCTTGGCCTTTCCAGATCATTTGGCTGATAATTACTGCGGGACGAGCAGTAAAACGAACCCTACTCTTTCAGCTTTCAAACGACTGTCGAATGCGGAATCCAAAGCTAGATAATCCTTAAATTTGCACTACAAATCTCAATGTTTATGATCTCATCGTCCTAAAGCCGTACCAAACACGGAGAAGCGGGCAGGAGCGTCCTTTCAGAACCGTCACCATCGAACGTAAGCATCCCTTTTATCACTTGTGACTTGTGAATTAGCTCACGAACTTTACTCAGCTTAACACTCCGGAGGTCCGGGGAGTCACAGTTCGCAGTGCGTGGTAGAAATCTTAATTAAACGAGCAACTTTTTCATTTAAAAGTTTAACTTTATGATGCCAACCGCACGCGACAGGATGCTTCAAGTGATGAGGTTTCTTGTGCGGCGAAAGTTAACTCTTACACTTACACAGAGAGAGAGAAAGAGTGAAGAAATGTTTAATGAATAGTGTTTTTCTTTATTTGCATTACAAGAGCGTGTATATAGAAAAAACGGGGCATACAACCTTGTTTCGTTCATCAACCAACCAACCAAACTAAAGCGCACTGATCAAACTTCGCTGTTTTTTGTCTGATATAAATGCTCATTCCGAGTAGCAAACGGAATACTTTCCGTTGGAAAGACTCTAACCAAATGGGAAGCAAATTTGCGTTCCGCACACCCGTTAGAATCGACTAAAACTTCATCGGTTTTTACTACACAACTCATGCAAACATCATTTTTTAAGTAAATCTTTTTTTAATTTAAAGCATTATTTGAGTGAAAAGAAACTCATTTGAACCACTTGGCATTAAAATAAATCAATTTAATTTTTTTTGCAAATTTTCTCAAAAAAAACGTAAGGGGTAAGCCTTATGAAATTTTCGAGTGGAAAATTTTTTTTGAAATTTTTTTCTGATTTTTTATTCTTTTTTTAATTTAAAGCACTATTTAAGTGAAAAGAAACTTATTGCAACAAATTCCCATCAACATATATCACATTTAAAGTTTTTGCTACATTGCTCAAAAATGAGGAAAATTTTACATTTTCTCAAACAGGGTAAGGAACTTGGTTCCTCGAATAACTTCTGGCACAGACATTTGAGGGCATGGCTGTCCAAGAAGAAAATGTAGCCATTGGTGCCATCTATCGACCACAGTTTAAAGATTGGCGATCCGTTGGATACCGACCGAGTTATAGGCAAAATTTGGTGCAAAAATGAGGAAAATTTTCATTTTTTTATTGAATTTTTTGATTTTTTTATTATTTTTCACTCTTTTTTCATTTCAAGCATTATTAGACTGAAAAGAAACTCATTGCAACCCATTGGCATTAAAATAAATCAATTCAATTTTTCTTGCAAAATTTCCCAAAAAAATCGTAAGGGGTAAGCCTTATGAAATTTTCGAGTGAAAAATTTTTGTAAATTTTTTTCCGATTTTTTATTCTTTATTTAACTTAAAGCAATATTTGAGTGAAAAGAAACTTATTGCAACAAATTCCCATCAAAATATATCACATTTAAAATTTTTGCTACATTGCTCAAAAATGCGGAAAATTTTACATTTTCTCAAACAGGGTAAGGAACTTGGTTCCTCGAATAACTTCTGGCACAGACATCTGAGGGCATGGCTGTCCAAGAAGAAAATGTAGCCATTGGTGTCATCTATCCACCACAGTTTAAAGATTGGCGATCCGTTGGATACCGACCGAGTTATAGGCAAAACTTGGTGCAAAAATGAAGAAAATTTTACATTTTCTCAAACAGGGTATGGAACTTGGTTCCTCGAATAACTTCTGGCACAGACATCTGAGGGCATGGCCGTCCAAGAAGAAAATGTAGCCATTGGTGCCATCTATCGACCACAGTTTAAAGATTGGCGATCCGTTGGATTCCGACCGAGTTATAGGCAAAATTTGGTGCAAAAATGAGGAAAATTTTCATTTTTTTATTGAATTTTTTGATTTTTTTATTATTTTTCACTCTTTTTTTTATTTCAAGCATTATTAGAGTGAAAAGAAACTCATTGCAACCCATTGGCATTAAAATAAAACAATTTAATTTTTTTTGCAAAATTTCCCAAAAAAATCGTAAGGGGTAAGCCTTATGAAATTTTCGAGTGGAAAATTTTTTTGAAATTTTTTTCTGATTTTTTATTCTTTTTTTAATTTAAAGCACTATTTAAGTGAAAAGAAACATATTGCAACAAATTCCCATCAAAATATATCACATTTAAAATTTTTGCTACATTGCTCAAAAATGCGGAAAATTTTACATTTTCTCAAACAGGGTATGGAACTTGGTTCCTCGAATAACTTCTGGCACAGACATCTGAGGGCATGGCTGTCCAAGAAGAAAATGTAGCCATTGGTGCCATCTATCGACCACAGTTTAAAGATTGGCGATCCGTTGGATACCGACCGAGTTATAGGCAAAATTTGGTGCAAAAATGAGGAAAATTTTCATTTTTTTATTGAATTTTTTGATTTTTTTATTATTTTTCACTCTTTTTTTTATTTCAAGCATTATTAGAGTGAAAAGAAACTCATTGCAACCCATTGGCATTAAAATAAAACAATTTAATTTTTTTTGCAAAATTTCCCATAAAAATCGTAAGGGGTAAGCCTTATGAAATTTTCGAGTGGAAAATTTTTTTGAAATTTTTTTCTGATTTTTTATTCTTTTTTTAATTTAAAGCACTATTTAAGTGAAAAGAAACATATTGCAACAAATTCCCATCAAAATATATCACATTTAAAATTTTTGCTACATTGCTCAAAAATGCGGAAAATTTTACATTTTCTCAAACAGGGTAAGGAACTTGGTTCCTCGAATAACTTCTGGCACAGACATCTGAGGGCATGGCTGTCCAAGAAGAAAATGTAGCCATTGGTGTCATCTATCCACCACAGTTTAAAGATTGGCGATCCGTTGGATACCGACCGAGTTATAGGCAAAACTTGGTGCAAAAATGAAGAAAATTTTACATTTTCTCAAACAGGGTAAGGAACTTGGTTCCTCGAATAACTTCTGGCACAGACATCTGAGGGCATGGCTGTCCAAGAAGAAAATGTAGCCATTGGTGCCATCTATCGACCACAGGTTAAAGATTGGCGATCCGTTGTATACCGACCGAGTTATAGGCAAAACTTGGTGCAAAAATGAAGAAAATTTTACATTTTCTCAAACAGGGTATGGAACTTGGTTCCTCGAATAACTTCTGGCACAGACATCTGAGGGCATGGCCGTCCAAAAAGAAAATGTAGCCATTGGTGCCATCTATCGATCACAGTTTAAAGATTGGCGATCCGTTGGATACCGACCGAGTTATAGGCAAAACTTGGTGCAAAAATGAAGAAAATTTTACATTTTCTCAAACAGGGTAAGGAACTTGGTTCCTCGAATAACTTCTGGCACAGACATCTGAGGGCATGGCTGTCCAAGAAGAAAATGTAGCCATTGGTGCCATCTATCGACCACAGTTTAAAGATTGGCGATCCGTTGGATACCGACTGAGTTATAGGCAAAATTTGGTGCAAAAATGAGGAAAATTTTACATTTTTTTTTTAATTTTTTGATTTTTTTATTATTTTTCACTCTTTTTTTTATTTCAAGCATTATTAGAGTGAAAAAAAACTCATTGCAACCCATTGGCATTAAAATAAAACAATTTAATTTTTTTTGCAAAATTTCTCAAAAAAATCGTAAGGGGTAAGCCTTATGAAATTTTCGAGTGGAAAATTTTTTTGAAATTTTTTTCTGATTTTTTATTCTTTTTTTAATTTAAAGCACTATTTAAGTGAAAAGAAACTTATTGCAACAAATTCCCATCAAAATATATCACATTTAAAATTTTTGCTACATTGCTCAAAAATGCGGAAAATTTTACATTTTCTCAAACAGGGTAAGGAACTTGGTTCCTCGAATAACTTCTGGCACAGACATCTGAGGGCATGGCTGTCCAAGAAGAAAATGTAGCCATTGGTGCCATCTATCGACCACAGTTTAAAGATTGGCGATCCGTTGGATACCGACCGAGTTATAGGCAAAATTTGGTGCAAAAATGAAGAAAATTTTACATTTTCTCAAACAGGGTATGGAACTTGGTTCCTCGAATAACTTCTGGCACAGACATCTGAGGGCATGGCTGTCCAAGAAGAAAATGTAGCCATTGGTGCCATCTATCGATCACAGTTTAAAGATTGGCGATCCGTTGGATACCGACCGAGTTATAGGCAAAACTTGGTGCAAAAATGAAGAAAATTTTACATTTTCTCAAACAGGGTATGGAACTTGGTTCCTCGAATAACTTCTGGCACAGACATCTGAGGGCATGGCTGTCCAAGAAGAAAATGTAGCCATTGGTGCCATCTATCGACCACAGGTTAAAGATCGGCGATCCGTTGGATACCGACCGAGTTATAGGCAAAATTTGGTGCAAAAATGAGGAAAATTTTACTTTTTTTTTAATTTTTTGATTTTTTTATTTTTTTTCACTCTTTTTTTTATTTCAAGCATTATTAGAGTGAAAAGAAACTCATTGCAACCCATTGGCATTAAAATAAAACAATTTAATTTTTTTTGCAAAATTTCCCAAAAAAATCGTAAGGGGTAAGCCTTATGAAATTTTCGAGTGGAAAATTTTTTTGAAATTTTTTTCTGATTTTTTATTCTTTTTTTAATTTAAAGCACTATTTAAGTGAAAAGAAACTTATTGCAACAAATTCCCATCAAAATATATCACATTTAAAATTTTTGCTACATTGCTCAAAAATGCGGAAAATTTTACATTTTCTCAAACAGGGTAAGGAACTTGGTTCCTCGAATAACTTCTGGCACAGACATCTGAGGGCATGGCTGTCCAAGAAGAAAATGTAGCCATTGGTGCCATCTATCGACCACAGTTTAAAGATTGGCGATCCGTTGGATACCGACCGAGTTATAGGCAAAATTTGGTGCAAAAGTGAAGAAAATTTTACATTTTCTCAAACAGGGTATGGAACTTGGTTCCTCGAATAACTTCTGGCACAGACATCTGAGGGCATGGCTGTCCAAGAAGAAAATGTAGCCATTGGTGCCATCTATCGACCACAGTTTAAAGATTGGCGATCCGTTGGATACCGACCGAGTTATAGGCAAAATTTGGTACAAAAATGAGGAAAATTTTCATTTTTTTATTGAATTTTTTGATTTTTTTATTATTTTTCACTCTTTTTTTTATTTCAAGCATTATTAGAGTGAAAAGAAACTCATTGCAACCCATTGGCATTAAAATAAAACAATTTAATTTTTTTTGCAAATTTTCCCAAAAAATCGTAAGGGGTAAGCCTTATGAAATTTTCGAGTGGAAAATTTTTTTGAAATTTTTTTCTGATTTTTTATTCTTTTTTTAATTTAAAGCACTATTTAAGTGAAAAGAAACATATTGCAACAAATTCCCATCAAAATATATCACATTTAAAATTTTTGCTACATTGCTCAAAAATGCGGAAAATTTTACATTTTCTCAAACAGGGTAAGGAACTTGGTTCCTCGAATAACTTCTGGCACAGACATCTGAGGGCATGGCTGTCCAAGAAGAAAATGTAGCCATTGGTGCCATCTATCGACCACAGTTTAAAGATTGGCGATCCGTTGGATACCGACCGAGTTATAGGCAAAATTTGGTGCAAAAATGAAGAAAATTTTACATTTTCTCAAACAGGGTATGGAACTTGGTTCCTCGAATAACTTCTGGCACAGACATCTGAGGGCATGGCTGTCCAAGAAGAAAATGTAGCCATTGGTGCCATCTATCGACCACAGTTTAAAGATTGGCGATCCGTTGGATACCGACCGAGTTATAGGCAAAATTTGGTACAAAAATGAGGAAAATTTTCATTTTTTTATTGAATTTTTTGATTTTTTTATTATTTTTCACTCTTTTTTTTATTTCAAGCATTATTAGAGTGAAAAGAAACTCATTGCAACCCATTGGCATTAAAATAAAACAATTTAATTTTTTTTGCAAATTTTCCCAAAAAATCGTAAGGGGTAAGCCTTATGAAATTTTCGAGTGGAAAATTTTTTTGAAATTTTTTTCTGATTTTTTATTCTTTTTTTAATTTAAAGCACTATTTAAGTGAAAAGAAACATATTGCAACAAATTCCCATCAAAATATATCACATTTAAAATTTTTGCTACATTGCTCAAAAATGCGGAAAATTTTACATTTTCTCAAACAGGGTAAGGAACTTGGTTCCTCGGATAACTTCTGGCACAGACATCTAAGGGTATGGCTGTTCAAGAAGAAAATGTAGCCATTGGTGCCATCTATCGACCACAGGTTAAAGTTTGGCGATCCGTTGGATACCGACCGAGTTATAGGCAAAACTTGGTGCAAAAATGAGGAAAATTTTCATTTTTTTATTGAAAGTTTTGATTTTTTTATTATTTTTCACTCTTTTTTTTATTTCAAGCATTATTAGAGTGAAAAGAAACTCATTGCAACCCATTGGCATTAAAATAAAACAATTTAATTTTTTTTGCAAAATTTCCCAAAAAAATCGTAAGGGGTAAGCCTTATGAAATTTTCGAGTGAAAAATTTTTGTAAAATTTTTTCCGATTTTTTATTCTTTATTTAACTTAAAGCAATATTTGAGTGAAAAGAAACTTATTGCAACAAATTCCCATCAAAATATATCACATTTAAAATTTTTGCTACATTGCTCAAAAATGAGAAAAATATTACATTTTCTCAAACAGGGTAAGGAACTTGGTTCCTCGAATAACTTCTGGCGCAGACATCTAAGGACATGGCTGTCCAAGAAGAAAATGTAGCCATTGGTGCCATCTATCCACCACAGGTTGAAGTTTGGCGATCCGTTGGATACCGACCGAGTTATAGGCAAAACTTGGTGCAAAAATGAAGAAAATTTTACATTTTCTCAAACAGGGTAAGGAACTTGGTTCCTCGAATAACTTCTGGCACAGACATCTGAGGGCATGGCTGTCCAAGAAGAAAATGTAGCCATTGGTGCCATCTATCGACCACAGTTTAAAGATTGGCGATCCGTTGGATACCGACCGAGTTATAGGCAAAATTTGGTGCAAAAATGAGGAAAATTTTACATTTTTTTTTTAATTTTTTGATTTTTTTATTATTTTTCACTCTTTTTTTTTTATTTCAAACATTATTAGAGTGAAAAGAAACTCATTGCAACCCATTGGCATTAAAATAACACAATTTAATTTTTTTTGCTAAATTTCCCAAAAAAATCGTAAGGGGTAAGCCTTATGAAATTTTCGAGTGAAAAATTTTTGTAAAATTTTTTCCGATTTTTTATTCTTTATTTAACTTAAAGCAATATTTGAGTGAAAAGAAACTTATTGCAACAAATTCCCATCAAAATATATCACATTTAAAATTTTTGCTACATTGCTCAAAAATGAGGAAAATATTACATTTTCTCAAACAGGGTAAGGAACTTGGTTCCTCGAATAACTTCTGGCACAGACATCTGAGGGCATGGCTGTCCAAGAAGAAAATGTAGCCATTGGTGTCATCTATCGACCACAGTTTAAAGATTGGCGATCCGTTGGATACCGACCGAGTTATAGGCAAAACTTGGTGCAAAAATGAAGATAATTTTACATTTTCTCAAACAGGGTATGGAACTTGGTTCCTCGAATAACTTCTGGCACAGACATCTGAGGGCATGGCCGTCCAAGAAGAAAATGTAGCCATTGGTGCCATCTATCGACCACAGTTTAAAGATTGGCGATCCGTTGGATACCGACCGAGTTATAGGCAAAATTTGGTGCAAAAATGAGGAAAATTTTCATTTTTTTATTGAATTTTTTGATTTTTTTATTATTTTTCACTCTTATTTTAATTTCAAGCATTATTAGAGTGAAAAGAAACTCATTGCAACCCATTGGCATTAAAATAAAACAATTTAATTTTTTTTGCAAAATTTCCCAAAAAAATCGTAAGGGGTAAGCCTTATGAAATTTTCGAGTGGAAAATTTTTTGGAAATTTTTTTCTGATTTTTTATTCTTTTTTTAATTTAAAGCACTATTTAAGTGAAAAGAAACTTATTGCAACAAATTCCCATCAAAATATATCACATTTAAAATTTTTGCTACATTGCTCAAAAATGAGGAAAATATTACATTTTCTCAAACAGGGTAAGGAACTTGGTTCCTCGAATAACTTCTGGCACAGACATCTGAGGGCATGGCTGTCCAAGAAGAAAATGTAGCCATTGGTGCCATCTATCGACCACAGTTTAAAGATTGGCGATCCGTTGGATTCCGACCGAGTTATAGGCAAAACTTGGTGCAAAAATGAAGAAAATTTTACATTTTCTCAAACAGGGTAAGGAACTTGGTTCCTCGGATAACTTCTGGCACAGACATCTGAGGGCATGGCCGTCCAAGAAGAAAATGTAGCCATTGGTGCCATCTATCGACCACAGGTTAAAGTTTGGCGATCCGTTGGATACCGACCGAGTTATAGGCAAAACTTGGAGCAAAAATGAAGAAAATTTTACATTTTCTCAAACAGGGTATGGAACTTGGTTCCTCGAATAACTTCTGGCACAGACATCTGAGGGCATGGCCGTCCAAGAAGAAAATGTAGCCATTGGTGCCATCTATCGACCACAGTTTAAAGATTGGCGATCCGTTGGATACCGACCGAGTTATAGGCAAAATTTGGTGCAAAAATGAGGAAAATTTTACATTTTTTTTTAATTTTTTGATTTTTTTATTATTTTTCACTCTTTTTTTTATTTCAAGCATTATTAGAGTGAAAAGAAACTCATTGCAACCCATTGGCATTAAAATAAAACAATTTAATTTTTTTTGCAAAATTTCTCAAAAAAATCGTAAGGGGTAAGCCTTATGAAATTTTCGAGTGGAAAATTTTTTTGAAATTTTTTTCTGATTTTTTATTCTTTTTTTAATTTAAAGCACTATTTAAGTGAAAAGAAACTTATTGCAACAAATTCCCATCAAAATATATCACATTTAAAATTTTTGCTACATTGCTCAAAAATGCGGAAAATTTTACATTTTCTCAAACAGGGTAAGGAACTTGGTTCCTCGAATAACTTCTGGCACAGACATCTGAGGGCATGGCTGTCCAAGAAGAAAATGTAGCCATTGGTGCCATCTATCGACCACAGGTTAAAGATTGGCGATCCGTTGGATACCGACCGAGTTATAGGCAAAATTTGGTGCAATAATGAAGAAAATTTTACATTTTCTCAAACAGGGTATGGAACTTGGTTCCTCGAATAACTTCTGGCACAGACATCTGAGGGCATGGCCGTCCAAGAAGAAAATGTAGCCATTGGTGCCATCTATCGATCACAGTTTAAAGATTGGCGATCCGTTGGATACCGACCGAGTTATAGGCAAAACTTGGTGCAAAAATGAAGAAAATTTTACATTTTCTCAAACAGGGTATGGAACTTGGTTCCTCGAATAACTTCTGGCACAGACATCTGAGGGCATGGCTGTCCAAGAAGAAAATGTAGCCATTGGTGCCATCTATCGACCACAGGTTAAAGATTGGCGATCCGTTGGATACCGACCGAGTTATAGGCAAAATTTGGTGCAAAAATGAGGAAAATTTTACATTTTTTTTTTAATTTTTTGATTTTTTTATTTTTTTTCACTCTTTTTTTTTATTTCAAGCATTATTAGAGTGAAAAGAAACTCATTGCAACCCATTGGCATTAAAATAAAACAATTTAATTTTTTTTGCTAAATTTCCCAAAAAATCGTAAGGGGTAAGCCTTATGAAATTTTCGAGTGGAAAATTTTTTTGAAATTTTTTTCTGATTTTTTATTCTTTTTTTAATTTAAAGCACTATTTAAGTGAAAAGAAACATATTGCAACAAATTCCCATCAAAATATATCACATTTAAAATTTTTGCTACATTGCTCAAAAATGCGGAAAATTTTACATTTTCTCAAACAGGGTAAGAAACTTGGTTCCTCGGATAACTTCTGGCACAGACATCTAAGGGTATGGCTGTTCAAGAAGAAAATGTAGCCATTGGTGCCATCTATCGACCACAGTTTAAAGATTGGCGATCCGTTGGATACCGACCGAGTTATAGGCAATACTTGGTGCAAAAATGAAGAAAATTTTCATTTTTTTATTGAAATTTTTGATTTTTTTATTATTTTTCACTCTTTTTTTTATTTCAAGCATTATTAGAGTGAAAAGAAACTCATTGCAACCCATTGGCATTAAAATAAAACAATTTAATTTTTTTTGCAAATTTTCCCAAAAAATCGTAAGGGGTAAGCCTTATGAAATTTTCGAGTGGAAAATTTTTTTGAAATTTTTTTCTGATTTTTTATTCTTTTTTTAATTTAAAGCACTATTTAAGTGAAAAGAAACATATTGCAACAAATTCCCATCAAAATATATCACATTTAAAATGTTTGCTACATTGCTCAAAAATGCGGAAAATTTTACATTTTCTCAAACAGGGTAAGGAACTTGGTTCCTCGGATAACTTCTGGCACAGACATCTAAGGGTATGGCTGTTCAAGAAGAAAATGTAGCCATTGGTGCCATCTATCGACCACAGGTTAAAGTTTGGCGATCCGTTGGATACCGACCGAGTTATAGGCAAAACTTGGTGCAAAAATGAGGAAAATATTACATTTTCTCAAACAGGGTAAGGAACTTGGTTCCTCGAATAACTTCTGGCACAGACATCTGAGGGCATGGCTGTCCAAGAAGAAAATGTAGCCATTGGTGTCATCTATCGACCACAGTTTAAAGATTGGCGATCCGTTGGATACCGACCGAGTTATAGGCAAAACTTGGTGCAAAAATGAAGAAAATTTTACATTTTCTCAAACAGGGTATGGAACTTGGTTCCTCGAATAACTTCTGGCACAGACATCTGAGGGCATGGCCGTCCAAGAAGAAAATGTAGCCATTGGTGCCATCTATCGACCACAGTTTAAAGATTGGCGATCCGTTGGATACCGACCGAGTTATAGGCAATACTTGGTGCAAAAATGAAGAAAATTTTCATTTTTTTATTGAATTTTTTGATTTTTTTATTATTTTTCACTCTTTTTTTTATTTCAAGCATTATTAGAGTGAAAAGAAACTCATTGCAACCCATTGGCATTAAAATAAAACAATTTAATTTTTTTTGCAAATTTTCCCAAAAAATCGTAAGGGGTAAGCCTTATGAAATTTTCGAGTGGAAAATTTTTTTGAAATTTTTTTCTGATTTTTTATTCTTTTTTTAATTTAAAGCACTATTTAAGTGAAAAGAAACATATTGCAACAAATTCCCATCAAAATATATCACATTTAAAATGTTTGCTACATTGCTCAAAAATGCGGAAAATTTTACATTTTCTCAAACAGGGTAAGGAACTTGGTTCCTCGGATAACTTCTGGCACAGACATCTAAGGGTATGGCTGTTCAAGAAGAAAATGTAGCCATTGGTGCCATCTATCGACCACAGGTTAAAGATTGGCGATCCGTTGGATACCGACCGAGTTATAGGCAAAACTTGGTGCAAAAATGAAGAAAATTTTACATTTTCTCAAACAGGGTAAGGAACTTGGTTCCTCGAATAACTTCTGGCACAGACATCTGAGGGTATGGCTGTCCAAGAAGAAAATGTAGCCATTGGTGCCATCTATCGACCACAGTTTAAAGATTGGCGATCCGTTGGATACCGACCGAGTTATAGGCAAAATTTGGTGCAAAAATGAGGAAAATTTTACATTTTTTTTTTAATTTTTTGATTTTTTTATTATTTTTCACTCTTTTTTTTTTTATTTCAAACATTATTAGAGTGAAAAGAAACTCATTGCAACCCATTGGCATTAAAATAAAACAATTTAATTTTTTTTGCAAAATTTCCCAAAAAAATCGTAAGGGGTAAGCCTTATGAAATTTTCGAGTGAAAAATTTTTGTAAAATTTTTTCCGTTTTTTTATTCTTTATTTAACTTAAAGCAATATTTGAGTGAAAAGAAACTTATTGCAACAAATTCCCATCAAAATATATCACATTTAAAATTTTTGCTACATTGCTCAAAAATGAGGAAAATATTACATTTTCTCAAACAGGGTAAGGAACTTGGTTCCTCGAATAACTTCTGGCACAGACATCTGAGGGCATGGCTGTCCAAGAAGAAAATGTAGCCATTGGTGTCATCTATCGACCACAGTTTAAAGATTGGCGATCCGTTGGATACCGACCGAGTTATAGGCAAAACTTGGTGCAAAAATGAAGAAAATTTTACATTTTCTCAAACAGGGTATGGAACTTGGTTCCTCGAATAACTTCTGGCACAGACATCTGAGGGCATGGCCGTCCAAGAAGAAAATGTAGCCATTGGTGCCATCTATCGACCACAGTTTAAAGATTGGCGATCCGTTGGATACCGACCGAGTTATAGGCAAAATTTGGTGCAAAAATGAGGAAAATTTTCATTTTTTTATTGAATTTTTTGATTTTTTTATTATTTTTCACTCTTTTTTTTATTTCAAGCATTATTAGAGTGAAAAGAAACTCATTGCAACCCATTGGCATTAAAATAAAACAATTTAATTTTTTTTGCAAAATTTCCCAAAAAAATCGTAAGGGGTAAGCCTTATGAAATTTTCGAGTGGAAAATTTTTTGGAAATTTTTTTCTGATTTTTTATTCTTTTTTTAATTTAAAGCACTATTTAAGTGAAAAGAAACTTATTGCAACAAATTCCCATCAAAATATATCACATTTAAAATTTTTGCTACATTGCTCAAAAATGAGGAAAATATTACATTTTCTCAAACAGGGTAAGGAACTTGGTTCCTCGAATAACTTCTGGCACAGACATCTGAGGGCATGGCTGTCCAAGAAGAAAATGTAGCCATTGGTGTCATCTATCGACCACAGTTTAAAGATTGGCGATCCGTTGGATTCCGACCGAGTTATAGGCAAAACTTGGTGCAAAAATGAAGAAAATTTTACATTTTCTCAAACAGGGTAAGGAACTTGGTTCCTCGGATAACTTCTGGCACAGACATCTAAGGGTATGGCTGTTCAAGAAGAAAATGTAGCCATTGGTGCCATCTATCGACCACAGGTTAAAGTTTGGCGATCCGTTGGATACCGACCGAGTTATAGGCAAAACTTGGTGCAAAAATGAAGAAAATTTTACATTTTCTCAAACAGGGTAAGGAACTTGGTTCCTCGGATAACTTCTGGCACAGACATCTGAGGGCATGGCCGTCCAAGAAGAAAATGTAGCCATTGGTGCCATCTATCGACCACAGTTTAAAGATTGGCGATCCGTTGGATACCGACCGAGTTATAGGCAAAACTTGGTGCAAAAATGAAGAAAATTTTACATTTTCTCAAACAGGGTATGGAACTTGGTTCCTCGAATAACTTCTGGCACAGACATCTGAGGGCATGGCCGTCCAAGAAGAAAATGTAGCCATTGGTGCCATCTATCGACCACAGTTTAAAGATTGGCGATCCGTTGGATACCGACCGAGTTATAGGCAAAATTTGGTGCAAAAATGAGGAAAATTTTCATTTTTTTATTGAATTTTTTGATTTTTTTATTATTTTTCACTCTTTTTTTTATTTCAAGCATTATTAGAGTGAAAAGAAACTCATTGCAACCCATTGGCATTAAAATAAAACAATTTAATTTTTTTTGCAAAATTTCCCAAAAAAATCGTAAGGGGTAAGCCTTATGAAATTTTCGAGTGGAAAATTTTTTGGAAATTTTTTTCTGATTTTTTATTCTTTTTTTAATTTAAAGCACTATTTAAGTGAAAAGAAACTTATTGCAACAAATTCCCATCAAAATATATCACATTTAAAATTTTTGCTACATTGCTCAAAAATGAGGAAAATATTACATTTTCTCAAACAGGGTAAGGAACTTGGTTCCTCGAATAACTTCTGGCACAGACATCTGAGGGCATGGCTGTCCAAGAAGAAAATGTAGCCATTGGTGCCATCTATCGACCACAGTTTAAAGATTGGCGATCCGTTGGATTCCGACCGAGTTATAGGCAAAACTTGGTGCAAAAATGAAGAAAATTTTACATTTTCTCAAACAGGGTAAGGAACTTGGTTCCTCGGATAACTTCTGGCACAGACATCTAAGGGTATGGCTGTTCAAGAAGAAAATGTAGCCATTGGTGCCATCTATCGACCACAGGTTAAAGTTTGGCGATCCGTTGGATACCGACCGAGTTATAGGCAAAACTTGGTGCAAAAATGAAGAAAATTTTACATTTTCTCAAACAGGGTATGGAACTTGGTTCCTCGAATAACTTCTGGCACAGACATCTGAGGGCATGGCTGTCCAAGAAGAAAATGTAGCCATTGGTGCCATCTATCGACCACAGTTTAAAGATTGGCGATCCGTTGGATACCGACCGAGTTATAGGCAAAACTTGGTGCAAAAATGAGGAAAATTTTCATTTTTTTATTGAATTTTTTGATTTTTTTATTATTTTTCACTCTTTTTTTTATTTCAAGCATTATTAGAGTGAAAAGAAACTCATTGCAACCCATTGGCATTAAAATAAAACAATTTAATTTTTTTTGCAAAATTTCCCAAAAAAATCGTAAGGGGTAAGCCTTATGAAATTTTCGAGTGGAAAATTTTTTTGACATTTTTTTCTGATTTTTTATTCTTTTTTTAATTTAAAGCACTATTTAAGTGAAAAGAAACTTATTGCAACAAATTCCCATCAAAATATATCACATTTAAAATTTTTGCTACATTGCTCAAAAATGAGGAAAATATTACATTTTCTCAAACAGGGTAAGGAACTTGGTTCCTCGAATAACTTCTGGCGCAGACATCTAAGGACATGGCTGTCCAAGAAGAAAATGTAGCCATTGGTGCCATCTATCCACCACAGGTTGAAGTTTGGCGATCCGTTGGATACCGACCGAGTTATAGGCAAAACTTGGTGCAAAAATGAAGAAAATTTTACATTTTCTCAAACAGGGTAAGGAACTTGGTTCCTCGAATAACTTCTGGCACAGACATCTGAGGGCATGGCTGTCCAAGAAGAAAATGTAGCCATTGGTGCCATCTATCGACCCCAGTTTAAAGATTGGCGATCCGTTGGATACCGACCGAGTTATAGGCAAAACTTGGTGCAAAAATGAAGAAAATTTTACATTTTCTCAAACAGGGTAAGGAACTTGGTTCCTCGAATAACTTCTGGCACAGACATCTGAGGGCATGGCCGTCCAAGAAGAAAATGTAGCCATTGGTGCCATCTATCGACCACAGTTTAAAGATTGGCGATCCGTTGGATACCGACCGAGTTATAGGCAAAACTTGGTGCAAAAATGAAGAAAATTTTCATTTTTTTATTGAATTTTTTGATTTTTTTATTATTTTTCACTCTTTTTTTTATTTCAAGCATTATTAGAGTGAAAAGAAACTCATTGCAACCCATTGGCATTAAAATAAAACAATTTAATTTTTTTTGCAAAATTTCCCAAAAAAATCGTAAGAGGTAAGCCTTATGAAATTTTCGAGTGGAAAATTTTTTTGAAATTTTTTTCTGATTTTTTATTCTTTTTTTAATTTAAAGCACTATTTAAGTGAAAAGAAACATATTGCAACAAATTCCCATCAAAATATATCACATTTAAAATTTTTGCTACATTGCTCAAAAATGCGGAAAATTTTACATTTTCTCAAACAGGGTAAGGAACTTGGTTCCTCGGATAACTTCTGGCACAGACATCTAAGGGTATGGCTGTTCAAGAAGAAAATGTAGCCATTGGTGCCATCTATCGACCACAGGTTAAAGTTTGGCGATCCGTTGGATACCGACCGAGTTATAGGCAAAACTTGGTGCAAAAATGAAGAAAATTTTACATTTTCTCAAACAGGGTATGGAACTTGGTTCCTCGAATAACTTCTGGCACAGACATCTGAGGGCATGGCCGTCCAAGAAGAAAATGTAGCCATTGGTGCCATCTATCGACCACAGTTTAAAGATTGGCGATCCGTTGGATACCGACCGAGTTATAGGCAAAACTTGGTGCAAAAATGAGGAAAATTTTCATTTTTTTATTGAAATTTTTGATTTTTTTATTATTTTTCACTCTTTTTTTTATTTCAAGCATTATTAGAGTGAAAAGAAACTCATTGCAACCCATTGGCATTAAAATAAAACAATTTAATTTTTTTTGCTAAATTTCCCAAAAAAATCGTAAGGGGTAAGCCTTATGAAATTTTCGAGTGGAAAATTTTTTTGACATTTTTTTCTGATTTTTTATTCTTTTTTTAATTTAAAGCACTATTTAAGTGAAAAGAAACTTATTGCAACAAATTCCCATCAAAATATATCACATTTAAAATTTTTGCTACATTGCTCAAAAATGAGGAAAATATTACATTTTCTCAAACAGGGTAAGGAACTTGGTTCCTCGAATAACTTCTGGCGCAGACATCTAAGGACATGGCTGTCCAAGAAGAAAATGTAGCCATTGGTGCCATCTATCCACCACAGGTTAAAGATTGGCGATCCGTTGTATACCGACCGAGTTATAGGCAAAATTTGGTGCAAAAATGAAGAAAATTTTACATTTTCTCAAACAGGGTAAGGAACTTGGTTCCTCGAATAACTTCTGGCACAGACATCTGAGGGCATGGCCGTCCAAGAAGAAAATGTAGCCATTGGTGCCATCTATCGACCACAGTTTAAAGATTGGCGATCCGTTGGATACCGACCGAGTTATAGGCAAAATTTGGTGTAAAAATGAGGAAAATTTTCATTTTTTTATTGAATTTTTTGATTTTTTTATTATTTTTCACTCTTTTTTTTATTTCAAGCATTATTAGAGTGAAAAGAAACTCATTGCAACCCATTGGCATTAAATTAAAACAATTTAATTTTTTTTGCAAAATTTCCCAAAAAAATCGTAAGGGGTAAGCCTTATGAAATTTTCGAGTGGAAAATTTTTTGGAAATTTTTTTCTGATTTTTTATTCTTTTTTTAATTTAAAGCACTATTTAAGTGAAAAGAAACATATTGCAACAAATTCCCATCAAAATATATCACATTTAAAATTTTTGCTACATTGCTCAAAAATGCGGAAAATTTTACATTTTCTCAAACAGGGTAAGGAACTTGGTTCCTCGGATAACTTCTGGCACAGACATCTAAGGGTATGGCTGTTCAAGAAGAAAATGTAGCCATTGGCGCCATCTATCGACCACAGGTTAAAGTTTGGCGATCCGTTGGATACCGACCGAGTTATAGGCAAAACTTGGTGCAAAAATGAAGAAAATTTTACATTTTCTCAAACAGGGTATGGAACTTGGTTCCTCGAATAACTTCTGGCACAGACATCTGAGGGCATGGCTGTCCAAGAAGAAAATGTAGCCATTGGTGCCATCTATCGACCACAGTTTAAAGATTGGCGATCCGTTGGATACCGACCGAGTTATAGGCAAAACTTGGTGCAAAAATGAGGAAAATTTTCATTTTTTTATTGAAATTTTTGATTTTTTTATTATTTTTCACTCTTTTTTTTATTTCAAGCATTATTAGAGTGAAAAGAAACTCATTGCAACCCATTGGCATTAAAATAAAACAATTTAATTTTTTTTGCAAAATTTCCCAAAAAAATCGTAAGGGGTAAGCCTTATGAAATTTTCGAGTGGAAAATTTTTTTGAAATTTTTTTCTGATTTTTTATTCTTTTTTTAATTTAAAGCACTATTTAAGTGAAAAGAAACTTATTGCAACAAATTCCCATCAAAATATATCACATTTAAAATTTTTGCTACATTGCTCAAAAATGCGGAAAATTTTACATTTTCTCAAACAGGGTAAGAAACTTGGTTCCTCGGATAACTTCTGGCACAGACATCTAAGGGTATGGCTGTTCAAGAAGAAAATGTAGCCATTGGTGCCATCTATCGACCACAGGTTAAAGATTGGCGATCCGTTGTATACCGACCGAGTTATAGGCAAAACTTGGTGCAAAAATGAAGAAAATTTTACATTTTCTCAAACAGGGTAAGGAACTTGGTTTCTCGAATAACTTCTGGCACAGACATCTGAGGGCATGGCCGTCCAAGAAGAAAATGTAGCCATTGGTGCCATCTATCGACCACAGTTTAAAGATTGGCGATCCGTTGGATACCGACTGAGTTATAGGCAAAACTTGGTGCAAAAATGAGGAAAATTTTACATTTTTTTTTTAATTTTTTGATTTTTTTATTATTTTTCACTCTTTTTTTTATTTCAAGCATTATTAGAGTGAAAAGAAACTCATTGCAACCCATTGGCATTAAAATAAAACAATTTAATTTTTTTTGCTAAATTTCCCAAAAAAATCGTAAGGGGTAAGCCTTATGAAATTTTCGAGTGGAAAATTTTTTTGACATTTTTTTCTGATTTTTTATTCTTTTTTTAATTTAAAGCACTATTTAAGTGAAAAGAAACTTATTGCAACAAATTCCCATCAAAATATATCACATTTAAAATTTTTGCTACATTGCTCAAAAATGCGGAAAATTTTACATTTTCTCAAACAGGGTAAGGAACTTGGTTCCTCGAATAACTTCTGGCACAGACATCTGAGGGCATGGCTGTCCAAGAAGAAAATGTAGCCATTGGTGCCATCTATCGACCACAGGTTAAAGATTGGCGATCCGTTGTATACCGACCGAGTTATAGGCAAAATTTGGTGCAAAAATGAAGAAAATTTTACATTTTCTCAAACAGGGTATGGAACTTGGTTCCTCGAATAACTTCTGGTACAGACATCTGAGGGCATGGCTGTCCAAGAAGAAAATGTAGCCATTGGTGCCATCTATCGACCACAGTTTAAAGATTGGCGATCCGTTGGATACCGACCGAGTTATAGGCAAAATTTGGTGCAAAAATGAGGAAAATTTTCATTTTTTTATTGAATTTTTTGATTTTTTTATTATTTTTCACTCTTTTTTTTATTTCAAGCATTATTAGAGTGAAAAGAAACTCATTGCAACCCATTGGCATTAAAATAAAACAATTTAATTTTTTTTGCAAAATTTCCCAAAAAAATCGTAAGGGGTAAGCCTTATGAAATTTTCGAGTGGAAAATTTTTTTGAAATTTTTTTCTGATTTTTTATTCTTTTTTTAATTTAAAGCACTATTTAAGTGAAAAGAAACTTATTGCAACAAATTCCCATCAAAATATATCACATTTAAAATTTTTGCTACATTGCTCAAAAATGCGGAAAATTTTACATTTTCTCAAACAGGGTAACGAACATGGTTCCTCGAATAACTTCTGGCGCAGACATCTAAGGACATGGCTGTCCAAGAAGAAAATGTAGCCATTGGTGCCATCTATCGACCACAGGTTAAAGATTGGCGATCCGTTGGATACCGACCGAGTTATAGGCAAAACTTGGTGCAAAAATGAAGAAAATTTTACATTTTCTCAAACAGGGTAAGGAACTTGGTTCCTCGAATAACTTCTGGCACAGACATCTGAGGGCATGGCTGTCCAAGAAGAAAATGTAGCCATTGGTGCCATCTATCGACCACAGTTTAAAGATTGGCGATCCGTTGGATACCGACCGAGTTATAGGCAAAATTTGGTGCAAAAATGAAGATAATTTTACATTTTCTCAAACAGGGTATGGAACTTGGTTCCTCGAATAACTTCTGGCACAGACATCTGAGGGCATGGCTGTCCAAGAAGAAAATGTAGCCATTGGTGCCATCTATCGACCACAGTTTAAAGATTGGCGATCCGTTGGATACCGACCGAGTTATAGGCAAAATTTGGTGCAAAAATGAGGAAAATTTTCATTTTTTTATTGAATTTTTTGATTTTTTTATTATTTTTCACTCTTTTTTTTATTTCAAGCATTATTAGAGTGAAAAGAAACTCATTGCAACCCATTGGCATTAAAATAAAACAATTTAAATTTTTTTGCAAAATTTCCCAAAAAAATCGTAAGGGGTAAGCCTTATGAAATTTTCGAGTGGAAAATTTTTTTGAAATTTTTTTCTGATTTTTTATTCTTTTTTTAATTTAAAGCACTATTTAAGTGAAAAGAAACTTATTGCAACATGTTCGCATGAAAATATAGCAAATTTATAAATTTTACTAAATTTCTCAAAAAAATGTTAAGTCTATAGCCTTAGCTACACTCAAATGATACACAAATCATTTGAACATTGTGTTTGTCTTTCTCTTCAGGATTTCAAGTTATTTGCTACGTTATTACGGATACTGGAGTGCATCCGTTTATTTAGAGTCTTTCCAACGGAAAGTTTTCCGTTTGTAACTCGGAATGAGCGCTATATAATTACAGTTATTACCCGTCATCATACACCCACCTGGTGGCTTGTTAATATTTAATTTGCATGAAATTTACACATTGTGATAATGTACTTTATTGTTTTTTTAGCTGTTTGTTACTAAAATCTCCATTGGGGTGGAGATGGGATGCATTGCTTTTCAATTACCCTTCCCGGTGCTGCGTTTGGAACATTGTTTAATTGCAGCAATAAGCTGCGCTCGCTGTGAAAAATTTATAAATCGTGGAAATCGGAAGCATTGATTAAGGTGTGATGATGGGTATTTGTGAAAATGTAACTTGGTATGGTCGAGTTGTTTTTTGTTCCCAGTTCGCATCCTGCGTAATAGCCCATTATACAACAATGTGTGTGTGCAGAAAACATTTAAAAACACTAGAAAAAGTAATTGCCATTATGCATTTTTAAACAATGCAAATAACGCGTTTGTTGCTTTATTACAAAAGCTTTACTTGTAGTTTTTAAGTTACAAAATAATTTGAACATGCGGCCACCTCGGTCACCAGACCATCGCTGCCAGCTGACTTGTTGCATTTCAGCTGTTTGATGGCACTGATGACTTCGTCCAAGGATGGCGGGGACACTTCGTCCTACTGCTGGCTGACGAAATACTGCTTTCCTCTGCTTCCTGCGCCTGGTTCAGTCTCTCCTGCTTGTAAACTTTCGAAATAATTGACTAATTTATAACCAAAAAAAATGAAGTAAACGATTGCATACTTTCTGGCGTTAAGTATTCACGACACAACCTGTGTAGTGGAATAATTTCATCTGATGATAATGAATGATGAAAAACCTATACATATTATACTGTTGTCCGACGAAAATTCAACTCCCTTTCGTACTGTCACACTTATGATCGGTTATCCATCCCTACCAAGTCATTGACCAGGACCGAAGGAAGGATACCATTAATTTCATATTGACAGATGAAAGTCGAATTTCACACTTTCGTTACTCCTTTCCTGTCCCTGTCCTCCATTTCATTCCCGGCCAGACGGCGGCCAGACGCCAGACATTGAATCCTACCGTTCCAACCCTTAACCTCGGTTGTCTCCTTCCCCATACGGCGAACATCCCGGAAACCCGATTCGGTTGATAATTCAATTTGAAAATCACTGAAATACTATCATCATAATAATTGCATTTTGCTGCACATGTTGAGTTTCTGATTCTGATTTAGATTTTAAATTGAATTGGTAATTGCATTGATCGTTCCGGGACCGGGCCATGACGATGGCCCCTTACAGAGCCGCTCATGATGCTTGTTTCGTCCTGCGTGTGATGCAAATCCGTGACACTTCGCACACTATTGATGGCTCTCGACAGGGCGATGATGCTCGTGTCGTCCCTCGTGTCGGCAGTGAACGCAAAAAAGGGTGACATTTCGGGCTCGAGGGAACACAACAACGTGGCATGATACGGGAACTGGAGCTTGTCAACCGGAAGCCTAAATGCATCATTATAGTCACAGAGTTATGTCTCTTGCTCGAGTTGCATGTGAATATGCATTGCTGGTATCGAAATGTGATCTTGCTTGCTATTACCGACATGAAGAATTATCTTTCTTCTTTAGTTTGGACTATTTATGTTAAATTTATAGAAGTTAAGTTATTGTGTTTACAATTGTACTCAAAATACGAAGGAATAAAATAAAAGTACTTAGCACTTGGGTTTGCCACTACTGGTGTGATGCGCATTGCATAGCTTCGGGCTGTTTCGAGTGTTTGTTTAAAAGTAAAAATTATGAATTGTTTTAATTAGAGATTTAGATAAAACATATTGATAACGCTTCTATGTGTAATACAAATCAGTTAAATCCAAATTTGAATTACAATTTTTTTCATCATCATCACGAAAACCAGCAAAACTCATCTAAAAATCGCAAAAACAAAATCGCTTACCCATGAATGTAACTTTTGCAAACCATATAATATCTATGTTTTAACGAGCTTCACTTCGAAACAGTAACGTTCCATCCGTGTTACGATACATTGAAGCAATAAGAACAAAGCAAATGCAAGCTAACAAAGCATTTGCGCAAAAAGTAAAAGGAAGGAAGAGCAAAACAAAAAAAGATAAACCTGCCAAAGTGCCGTAGCGAATCTGCTAAAATATGTCTTTAACGAAGCAAAAAAAGATAAAACGAACGACAATGTGAGAAATAAAGTAGTGTCCATCCCAGCGAATGGGGCGAACGTTTGGAACTTTTGGACACTCACAAACGTGTGGAGACACGTGCGCGATGTTGTCGGTGAAGTGATATGGAAGCGACTGCTAAATGATGTCCTCAAATTTACAGCTAATGGGGTGGTACAGGTTGAACTTTCGTTGGTCGTTGGCAAAATGTTTCCCCCCAAACCGGGAGAAGGATCGGGCAAGCTGCGTTCAGTGATGGGTGTGTTTATAGTGCCGAGTTAAAGGTTTGCGCCATCAAAACCTGTGAGTTAGCTTGCGTTTAATGATTCCAGTTTTTGTTCTGAAACAAAAATTTTCAACCCAAAACCGTCCTAGAGACAAGAACACAGCCGGCAGCGGTGGTCCACACTGCCGGTTTCTTTTGTCTGCAAAATCTACCGGGCTACCATTAATGCGAGCTGCGCCAACGTTCAAGGTTTTGCCGGTTTGCCATAAAGATAAAGCTATCCGGTCGCTATCTGGCCGGCCAGATTGCACATTCCGATGCTGCTGCGTGTTGTCGTGCCCGTTAAAGGAATTTTATGCTTCGCAGATGAAAGTGCAAATTAACCGCACTTTGGCAATGTTGGCGTCTATTAGCCAGGATTGGGACGATAGCGAGAGTATGTGCCGTGGCAGTTGTCCGGCTTGCAGGGACAATTTCGGGACGGCACACTGGGAGATTTTGTTGTTGTTGTTGTACGGATAGTATTTAGATGGAAAAAAATTTAACTTCTTTCAATGAGTTTTCAGCCAATTAAATAAAAAAATAAAACATTAATTAATTTACTTGGTGTAAAATAAATGTTCCAATGGAGGCGCCTGGTGTTTCTTTACAAAATATTGTTTCTATTAAAACGAATACTTTTCTTTTAACAACAAACTTATATATTTGTTACAAAATATTCAACTAGTATACAAACTCCTTCTTATATCACAACGTAAGTGCACTCACATCGAATTATCCTACGTAATGTAATTACCCACAAATCCGACCAGCTGCTTCTACTAACGTTTTCTACCGCTTACGCCATAGTAGTAAATGGACCGGATATCTTGGTTCCCGATTTTTCTCATTTCATTATCTCCCTGAATGACCATCATTCACCGTATCGCCGGGTAGACGAATCTTGCTTAAAAGGTTCAACGTCTGTTTTTGGTTGTTTTGTATCTCTCTCTCTCTCTCGTTCTCCACTTGTTCACTGTTTGCGACTGTCAGTTAAAACACAAATAAAATGAGCTGTAAGTGCACACCGGACAGCAAAACAAAAAAACAAAGCACACACACACACACAGTCTCTCACATACACTGACGGTTCAAGTGAAGGCAGACGGTGAAAAAATAAAATCTAAAGTTTTCCACTTTCCCGCCACTCGGCAAGTTAATCAAAACTTTTTCAATTGCACTAAACGATATCATGTCCGGCTTGAGTTGAACGAAATTGTAAACAACGGTGGACGGATCGCACCGTCTCGCGGAAGCAGGACAAAAGTATACGTATATAGCCGTCCGAACTCGGGGTACAAAAATAATTCGCTGTTGAGGATGTTGAGAAGAAAAAAAAACGGACCAAACAACAAATCCTTCTAACGACTTGAAAAAATTTCCACCCCAACCTCGGTAGGTGCTAAGGCCGAGGCCAGTGGGTCCGAGTAAGCTAGGACGAAAACATGGTCCGATAAAAACAACAAACAGTGCTCTTCGGAAGTTTGTAACCGGAGGTGGTCTGCTCGGTGGGTCTGATGGTCGGGGTGGAAAAAGGTGAAACGTCCCAAGATGACCGGGCGAAAATGATCACCTGTCTGACCCTGGGCGGTGGCTATCTTCTGCCTCTGCTCGATGTACAACCGAAACTTCTAAGTGACACGTGTGAATCGTCCATTCCACTCGCTAACATTTGGCTGGGGAATTGACGACGAGGACCGTACACAGCAGAGTGGTTTTGTATTTTCTTAGACGTTATTCTAGTTTAAGGACGTGTGTCCTATTCTCCAACTCCCCAATGGCTATCATCGTCGAGACAACGGTAAGAAATTCGGCCCACGTGCATACTAACACACACACAGTCATACCGATAGAGACGCCAGCATAAGGACAAACAAATACATCAAATGTGAGAATACGGAACATGGTACATGGTCCGTGGAGAATACAACGGTAGCCGTTAGTCGTAACCGCACCTGAACCAAAATAAGCGAAAGCAAAAATGTCCAACAATGATGAAAATTTATTTCCTGCTGTTGGTTCATTTTCGTGCGATGAACTACAGCCTTTTGCGGACAGTAGTGGCCAAACAATTTGCTTGGAAATTTCAAATAGTTTTGAAACATTTCTCTTTTTGGTATATAATGTTGTTGAAATTAACATTTTTACATTTTTATTTAAAAAAAGACCTTTTTCTTCATGTTTTATGTCTTTCAATAACATTTTTTATAACATGTTGACGTTTATTTTCAATTACAAAACCATCAATACATAAAAGTAGATCCTAAACCTAAAGCTTGTTAATAATAAAAAAAATTGAATTTTATTGATAAATTATTTTTTAAGCTTGCTTTAAGTTAGTATGTCACTGGATCTTCACAGAAAGAGTAATAATAACAATCATTGTTATTGAATAAAAATACTTATTTGTGTACAAAGATCAAACATTTGTGGAACAATGTTAGTTGACAAAATATGAAACATTTACGTGTTTTTTTACGTATTTTATTGCTTTAAGAATTTTATTATTTTAAGAATTTTATCATCAAATTTATAAACTTCTATTCGAATTATAAATATAAAAATAATCATCTTCTTTTATTATACAAAAAAAAAACAACACTGTTTTGTCTAACACTGTACGGTGTACAGTGTGGTACATACCGCCAACGCACGATACAAACAACAAAATGTTGTTTCTATAGTTGTGATCTGAGTTTCTTTTTTGTTCTTTCCACATTTTCCTTACCAGCATGATTCCATACCTTGCCTGCCGTACCAGGACGGATTCTTGTTCGGTTTAATCGAACATGGTCGCCCCGCTCAAGGGCAAGGGCACAACGAGCACAACGAAACAAACGACCGGCGTTCGTACGAAAGCAACCAGGCGTCTCCATCGTACGCCGGTATGCTTTTCTTGGTTGAGAATGGCTCCCATCCCGATTCCCAGCAGTGGGTGGTGTATAGCGTCTTGGCAATAACAACAAAAACAACAGCAAAAAACGGTAAGATAATACGAGTGTAAGCGGAATATAGAGTGAAGAAGGTTAGGAACCGTGCGAACAGCAAGTGAAATGGAAAGTTTTTTATTCGACCGTCGTTTGTCCTTAAAACAAGCAACCTCTTTACTCTCTTTCCCTCTCTCTCTCTCTCTCATCTTTTTTTCCTTCTCATGTATTTCCCAATTTCCAGACCTGCATTTCTATCTAATCGCTTATTGTGTCTGTCTTCGTAGTTTGCGTGTGGTGGTGCAACAAGCAAACTGGCAAGAAGCAAATGAGCAAAAAAAAAAGATCATCTAAACCACAACCAGAATGGAAGAATGGAAGGTAAGAATTGTTATTTTGACTTGAGGTGGCTTCCTTTGTCGACCAACCGACACGATGCTACCGTGACGTATCCTGGTCGCTCGATCTTCCGGTTCAATGCTTCGTTCGCGCTGCTTAAATGCCATGGAAAATAGCATTTTAGATGAAGATCTCTTCCTAACCGTTGCTTCTAATGCATAAACCACAGCTTTTCGACCAAAAACACCATTTCCCAACCATCTCGTGCTTCGGCTTTTGCTTGCCTTTGGACAGGATTTACGGAGAGCTTTTGTTCGTTGTTTTATTTTTCTTTTCATTCCCTCTCGCTTCCTTCGCAAGACGCAACGCAATGGCGTTCTGGGTGCAACCGTTTGCAATTTTGGTTCACATCCGCCATTACGCTGGTTTTGCTTCATTGCGAAATTAGATTGATAATGTTGGCGGGACAAAAAGTTGAAGCAATTATTTACCCTCAACCGTATCAGACAGGCAAGGGATGGCAAGGGTTGAAGGTGTGCTGTAGTGGTGCGGAGGATGTTTTCCTTTAATTCCTATTGGATGCTTTTGTTTGTTTATGTGCACGTGAGCACATTAATGGCTTCCGGCAAAGGAGGAAAATTTATGAATTTAAGATAAAAGTGTTTGAAAAGAAAATATTTCAACTTTAAGCGAACTCTAGATATTTTCCAAATGAAGTTTTCCAAGTAAAATGCATTTCACAAAACGCAGATTTCTTTCAAATCACATTTAAGTAATATAATTATAATATAATATTTTTTTATAATTTATTTTGCTACAGTGATTTAAAATTGTCACTAAACAACCAGTTGAACTCTAGCCTTCCCATATATCAACAGTTGTATTGTTTACGTTCCTATCGCAAAATCGCTATTTTCTCATAAATTTACACTTTCTCCTAGCACCAAAAAAAAAAAGAAAGCAAAAACACTTACCACCCCGATAGATAATGGTTCCCAAAAAAACTAATCTAACGTACCCTAAAACGTGCATGAAATCGTTTGCAAATGAGAAGTTATTTCATTGCAACCTTTCGGTCTCGGTCTGGGTCGCTGTCTAGTGCTGCATCCAGCAAAGCAAACGATCATAAATTATGCAAATTTCGTCTCGTTTTGCTACCTTTGTGGAAATGGAAGATGTTTTTTGTTTTCTCTCTCTCACTTCTTCTGCTCA
The DNA here is from genome assembly GCF_943734845.2 of Anopheles funestus. Classification (NCBI taxonomy): domain Eukaryota; kingdom Metazoa; phylum Arthropoda; class Insecta; order Diptera; family Culicidae; genus Anopheles; species Anopheles funestus. Next base: position 3,609,424 of record NC_064599.1, read on the forward strand.
CCTTTCTTCCGACACGATTACACGATGTGTAGCGTGTCCTTTGAAGAAGGACCGTTTTTGGGTTGTTTCGGGTGGTTTCGCACTTCGGTACGCAAGGTAAAGGAATCGAAGACACCCCGTTATCCGTTCGGCAGGTGTACGAGCCGAAGGTGTGGGTTATTAATTTTCGCCCAGCTAAGCGCAACGAAATTAACGTTTAGCCGAACCCTATTTTTATTCACTTTCCGAATCACCTTGCCGGTCAAAGTCCTCGAGGTTGATTAGCACATTGCAATCTCGTCGAATTTTAGTCACCCCTGTTACGCTCATGTCTAAGCAAAAAGATGTAATCACGCTGATAAAGTCCACCAGAAACAGAAACTGTCAAACAGAATTTCGGTTGTGAAAGTGCCTCTAACCGGTACGCAAAAAAGAAAGATTATAATCGTTTCATTTTCTTGTTGTTGCCTCCATTCCGAAAACATGGACAATTTCACAGGGGGGCTAGGGTGGGGTCCGGTTTCAGATGGAGCAACAGGAGGGTACCATCGCCATTTCACGGTCATTTGCGTAATGTCTTAACCGCGTCAGGTTGATGGACGGCTGTGGGCGACGTGGGTTTTACGCCGCCCCAAAAATCGTAGGTGTTGCCCGGTGTGACCTTGTGGGACGTGGGTTTCGTGTGGAACCAAAACTAAATGACGGCCCGAATGCAGCAAACCCTTACCGCTTACATGATGGATTGCTGCAACCGGCGACCGGCATCCATGTTTCCAGCCGGTCAGACGGCTTCGTGTTAAGCGCTAGCCGCAATTAGGTGTGCAAGAATCCGTCTTCATTAGGATGGGTTCGTCATGCAGGTAATCGAATGTCGTCTCCATTAGCTGCCATACAGATGAGGAAGAAGCAAATTGGTGGAAATATATCAGGGATCATTTAAATGAGCCTTTACGGTTGTACCAAGCATTTCAATATGAAACTGAAACCTTTTTTTGTCAACCAAAAAATGATTAAAGATAAGGTTGCTAATTGTGAATTTGTTTCAAATACAAGTAATTTTTATTATTTGTATAATTCTTTCATTAAAATTTTAATACATGTTTTCAATTTGAAGAAATATTTAACGACCTTTATTTTATGTTTAAATATTTGTATTTTCCTGATTTTTTCATTTTTCTCTCCTTTTTTTAATTTGAGTTATACTAAGCAAAGTCATTAACATCAGCAATCCCAACAACTAAACCATGACAAAACATATCGCTAACATGGAACTACTGCTGCTCGATGTTCTGTCACGATCGATTGATTTATTTTTAAATGATCACCTTTTCGGTCCTCTAAATAAATCCCCACATCGTCCCAATATTCCCAACCCGTATCGGGCTTTGACGCAGCAGACGAACAGTTGGAGGTCATTATCTGTTCCCGCTATATAACCTTCCCGTGCACACGTAAGGACAGCATATCTTGCCGTCAAAATCGTCGACCAAACCCGGCAATAACGAAACGATACCTTCCACCGATGCGTTCGGTGCGCGCCAACCAACGCTTCTATATACACGGCGTGTTCCCCGTTTTCCCGGTCTGCGTCTGCTCGGAACTGTTCGTTAAAATGTCTCAAGGTCACGGGGTTGCCCGTTGTACGCACGGTTCGTACGGGAAATCTTCACACACATATACACAACGGTTGGCATCGATTCCCATGCTCGAATACATAAGCATTGCAGCTGGTAGGACGGTTCGAGCGGTTAGGGACGGCATCCTTAAAATTTCCTTTCCGTCCTTGCGTCCTTTGTGCTCATTAGTCGCTTATCTGAGGCTTACCGTAGCCTCGTAGTGTGTGTCGAGCGTCATCATGGTGGGTAGTCCATGTGGCTCAATGTTCGCTAGGTTTTTTTGAGAAGCATTTCAAGCTCAACCTGTACCAGGTGAGCCTTTTTTGTAATTGGAATTGAATGATTTTCCTCCTCAATGAACGCACTGATGAGACTGCTAATATTTATTTACATTTGTCTAATATAAACTTCAAAATTCATTTTGAAAAAAAGGTTAATGAAACACTCCTTAGAGTAAATTATTTTTTACCTCTCCAAAGCACACAAATTGTTCGTTAATCGAACCCAAAATACTTGGTGCCCTTTCACCCTTTTTGCTCTCTCTCTCTCTCGACCATCCAGTTATGAACGCAAAAGGCGTGATAATTGTAAGTATCAGTCAAGCCCTTTTCAAAACACATCTGAACTGATTCTTTCGACGAGGCAACAAGAAAAAAAGAAGCGAAACGCAAAAGGATTGAAAAGCCCATTTTGAGTGGTTGAACAAAACTTTCAGCAAAAAGATAGACGGACGTGACAGGTTTCGAAACGTTGCTGGGAAGCGTAACCAAACGGGGGGAGCGCACACCGGTAAGTGGACTTTCCGGCAGACGGCAGACATACTAGCGGGCCCTTGAGGGAATAAAATCCTGCCTGGTGAGTAGACGATTAGGTAATGGAAAATCGTAACTGGTACGACGAGAGGCTGCAGATGGGTGAGCGTTATGAAAAATGGTTAGGACGACCTTGAAAGTGAAGTGGAAATGTTCAAATCACAGGTAGCGAAAGGATACGAAAATTGCTCCCCGAAAAAAGAAGAGCCAAGTAACCGTCTGGGAGTCCCGGGTTTGGGGTGCACTGACAGAAAAGGGAAAAAGGGAACTGTATTTTTTTTTGTTTGGCTTGTTCGAGACACTTCCCAGACGGAAATGACAGCCAAGTGGACGCCAAGTGGAAGAAAATAGAATTTTCGTTAGCCATAATGCTTAAAAAGAGCAAAACAACGTTTTGGGGGCGAGCTACCTTTCACTAATGGCGGTGATGTTTAGCATCGACATTAGCGTATCCGATGGATGATTTGTTCGTGGTAGGTGAACCATAAAAAATATTGACCTTTAATACGGAGGAGAAATGAGCCATGCGAAAAATAAGATATTAAAGTCGTGTAAATAAATTTTTTTAATTCCTTTTTTGTTACGCTTTGCCCCTGGCAGTATGCAATCGGGTGTAGTTTTGTCGTTTTTAAAAGTCTAAGAAGTTTTACCAAATCAAAGACACTTTTTAAAACATTTTTTAATCTTTCTCTATCATATATGTAGCTAAATGAGCTTTAAAGTAAATGCCCTCCATTCATAATTCATTCGCTAAAGGTTGGAATCCTTCATAGTGGGAATGTATTATTATTTTACGTTAATATATCGTATAAGTCTAACATCTCTTTAGTACTCTTTGAGTACACCCGTACGCGTCCAGCTACGCCCTTGATGACAAAGTTACTCTTTGATCTACATTGAACATCTCCTGGGACATCATGAAGCATCCCCCGGTAAGATAGGGTTGTTCTCTTTCATGTTCTTCACATTATTAAACATTTGCTCTGTTCGTAATGGTGATAAACGTCCTACGATCCTGTTCGTGTAGCATGATACTCTGAATGGGTTCCTGACTGACATTGAATGTCCTCAAAGAACAGCAGCACATTTTATGACTATACCACTTAGCTTAGTAATTCTTCAATTTTTGTTATTTAATCGAGTTGAAGGATGGATAAATTACATACATTCCGAAGTACGAAAATATCAATGCAATTTTGTCTCATTAGCTACTTTATCTTGAAACTTCCCTAAAGCATTAAGAACTTGTCATATTATTCAGGCATCTAGCAATAATGATTAATGTTTTTTTTATAGTTCCTTCAATAGTAATTAGGTTGATAAGTAACTCATAAAAATAATAATCTACTATGCGGAATGTAAACTAAAAAGCCTATTGATTTTATTACTTTTTCCTGATCCCCGACACCCACGAATGTGGTGATTAGAGCCGATAACCATGTAAAGAAAAGCTACATAAAACGTCTTCTCGTTTTGCCACATAGTTGTGCACAATTTACTCCCCAAAAACGTGGAATTTATGTTTTGCCCCACCAGGAGAAATGCTCCACCTACTGCTACACATTGTTCGTGCCTCGTTCGTGAACATATTTTAATCTACCGTCTGCGTAATAAAACACACCGGTCACATCTGTGGCATTGATGTGAAAATCGGCCGTAAAGTTGATATTTACTGACGTACCGAAAACGTTAAAAAGCGGGACTCACAGTGTGCAGTGTTTGTTGCAGAGCACCCCATCGGCCGGTTAAAATTACGATTTTAATTATCGAAAACCGTTCCTCAACCGTTTGTGCCTTAGAATGTGTGCTCGAGACGACGGGGAGGGGGACACATTTTATGGGAGATGGTTTATGAAACTTAGGAAAGCAAATTTATGCAGAAAAAGTTTCCCTTTTTAATTGCTAACCAAACATGGAATTGTATTCAATTAATGCGATAACGTTTTACGTCTCATTGTGGAGATTATGCTAGAGCAGAATAAAATGGAGTTAATACGATTAATAAAATAGTGAACAATTTATGTAAAATTTATTTTGATTTATACAATTTATTTATTGTGTTTGCCTTCTTTTAAAAAAGGCGACCACAAATTACCGCATAATCATCTTTAATCCGTTGTAAAAACATACTTTTTAAAACTATATGTCTCTCTCCATCTCTATACAACCAATGCTATATTTTTTTTTCGCAAAAGCAAATCCTACATCAAACACATTCAACCCCCAATGCAGGACAATCGGTCGTTCCTGCTGAACGACGTTCGAAAACCATTCGACTCATTGCTGAAGCTCATCAAAACAGTTAATTGTATTTCGTCTGATGTCTGGGAGCCAATCAATCGAAAACTTTATCCTTCTACCGAATGGTTTCAATGGGACCATCGGACCAACAGAAGCACGATCGAACCAGTGCAGCGAAAGTGCGATATTTGCTTCGGTTTGCACCGTATCCTGTTGACCACGGTGACAAAGTTTTGCTCCCCCTTGTTACGTTCGTCCTGCGGGCGAATGTCTTTGCGAAAATGTCACACCTTTCCGTACAGCGGGTGGTACAATTGTGGAGCGGAAGACACTCTCTCTCTGCGGGAAGGGAAAAAGAGAGAAAGTGAGGGAGAGATAGAGGAGGATCTGTCCCGAGGTTATCCGCTTTTCGATTGACTGGACTGATTTAATTACGGCGCCCGTTAATAAGTGATGGGCTAATGAAATAGTTTTTCATTAAATTTGCATCGATCTTAGTTTGTGCGGGTAGGTAGGCGACTGGGGTACGGTGCGCGGTGGCCCCATGCTGGGATTGCCGTCATCGGTGATGGTGCTTTATTTATTTATTTATTCTTTGCCTTTTACCACCACCGGGTTGAGAGCTTTGCACGAACGTGGTTGCTGGCCAACCAGTACGATGTACTGCACTGTGTGGGCTTCTGTGCTGCGGTTTTGCTGCAAAACCAGAATTATTGTCCATGTTCGATAACGCTGTACTGTCAGGAATAGCAGAATAGACAGTAAGTGATCGGTTTTCTGATTGCGTAGCTAGAAAAAATAAGCAAAGGGATTACTTTTTCCCATCATTTTCCTAAACAATTGTTGAGGAATTAAGTTAATTTTAGTTACACAAAAAAAATTATATCCTATGTAAAGCAATTTTAAATTGTTAGCATGAAAAAAGGAAAGAAAACTAATAAAAAATATCTTTTGTGAAGCGAATTGCATAACTTTAGGCGCGTAAATCCATTTTAACTTTCTCATAACGTTATTTAGTGGTAAAATAACTTTGTGCTGAGCACAATAGTGTTATCGAAAACAATCCAACACTGTAACACGTTTGCAATTGGCCTACAGCAAGAAGCAGAATAAAGATGACTACGATATATGGATCCGATTTCAACTAGGGTTTGCACGCGGGGCCAGGGGAAATGCGTAGGAAACACAGAGCGGAACACAGGATTAGAATTGCATTTCCCAGCAACATAACTGCTGCAAATCCCGCTGACGCTCGACCGAACGGACGTTACAATGTGGTGGGGAGAAAATCGATAACACAGTCGGTGGTAGTCCTTCTGTGTTGCAGGACACGCCATACCGAGCGCCATCGACGCCAACTGCAGCTGTCGACTGAAATCAGATTAAATTCAGTCACCCAGCTCAGACAACGGGCCTCGGGGCGGTCGGGGAGATCGGGGAAAGGATGGCAAGGGACAGTAAATAGTACTTTACATTCCAATTTCCGTCGATCGGAGGGTGCATTGCTGGTGGGTGCAATGTGCACCGGTGTCCTTGGGTTGGTTGGGTCCGGTTCATTCACCGACCAATCGTTGAAGCGTTGCACTTCGCAACCGAACCGAAAACAGGCCATCATGATGAAGCCCTGGTTAGATCGTGTGTGTGTGTTTGATTACAATCCATCCTCCTCCCTTTCTGCTTTCCTCTCGCTTTTCCCGCTGTTTACTCCTCCGTTTCGAGAGCTTCTGGTTCGAGTGCATCAATCGGTCTGTCTGCTCGCCAAAGTGCATGTTTTCCCGACCCAAAATGCAACCATTTTTACTCGCAATGCGACAACGCCCATCCCCACTGCAAGAAAGCTTTCCTTTTTTGTACGATCGAAAAAGTCTTGCCGTCTTGCCACTTCGCTAAAGAAACGTACAAAATGCTCCCGTACATTGCAGCGGGAAATCCACCCTTCAGCCCCCTCGGGGGGGGGGGGGGGGGGGGCTGTCAATCGATGTCGAATGTCCATAAATCTACGTACGGCGCAAACGGACACGTAAATCACGGCGCAAACTGTTGTAAAGCGGGAAATATAAATTTTCAATTGTACTTTTATCAGTTTGCCCATCGTAGCACGGGGATCGTTTGCCAAGCTTTTTACGTGCGCGCAACGCAAATCACACCAATTGGGCATATCATCGCCAGCGTTTGCATTTTCCCGTTTGGAGTTCATCGAATGCATGGTTGGTCTTGTGGTGAAAAGCCTTTTAATCCACTCCACACATTTAACACATTTATCTTTTAAAAAAGTTTATTTTTTTAAAAAAAGTTTAGTAAAAGAAGAGTGTTTCAGATGAAAATGATATATTTTCTTTAAATTATTTTAAGACATCAGTTAATCACTATAGAATAAATATGGTCATTTTGACTCATCAAAATCTGTACTTCATTTCTATGTTTTCTTCTGTCCAGTTTCAATGCAATCTCTCCATAGGTTTGTCTAACGTTACAACCAACAACAAGCGCAATTACTTCAAATTCCAGCAACCCTCCCCTTTTTCCGCTAAATAAGCTTTAACGCATAAATTAAGAAAGAACGAAAACATTCTCGTGGCATTCCAAAAACCATCACACATTCCTGACAATTTCGTAACCATTACCATCACCGAATGGTGTCTTCTCGAAGACACCGACATGCGCCACACTCAGACACACCTGTCTCTGTGCAACACTATAACCCCGTGCACGACGTGTTTTCACTCTTCGGGACATTATACCGGTGTCTTTTCCATCGCCTGATGCTACACCAGACCTGGTGTGATAAAAATATCGCACCCTTCGTCCGTTTTGGGCAAACTGTCGGCAAAATCACCGCACCTTCCAGCTGTTCGTGCAGCATCCTTTTTGAGACAAAACAAGAGCAATCAAAATTTCCATTTTCGCTCATTTGCATTTTATTATGATCCTCGTCAGCAAACTACCGCAGCTCAACAGAGCTGGGGTGCGACATGTATAGGAAACGAACGAGGGACGCGTTTGCATGACTGATGGATGCTTGCTAATGAATAACCTTGACGAAATGTGTGCAGACATTGGCCCATCCAGCGAAGGAGGGTCGCTGCGAGATCCTTCGCAGACACAAACGGTCTCGTGCCGCGCGTCCTGTCTGTGGCGAGTGCTACCACTCCATGCATGGTACCATATTACGAACGTACAAAAGTTCCACCCGGCAGGAGGGAGAGATATCGATGCATTTGACACGTCACTTACAAGAGGGTTTTATTGCGCTAACCTTCCACCGTGACGTCACTTTTTGCGGGCGGAGATTGAGAACCGCTGTGGACGTTCGCTTTGCATAATGAGCGAACACAGCGATAAACAAACAGCAGGTGGAAAAGCAAATCGTTGGATCATTAACTAGATTGAACTTTCAGCATGGTCTACACGGAGTGGAGTGGTCATCGGATTGTAAGGTTTAATTATTTCTAATACATCCAATGAATATGTACATCTTGGTGGTGTCATGCACAGGCAGTGTTAATAACAATTTCATATATTACAATCACAACTGACAGTGATCTTCGTCTTGGCCTGCTCATGGTCGAGTATGTCGCGAAAAACATGACCAGGTCTATAATCCGTTTCCAGGAAACTTGGTCTAGGACGGCAGTCCTCCATCTACGGCTGCATCTCCGATAGGTTCGACTCTACCTGATCCTCCCAACGAACTCGCTGTGCTCTTCTCTCGTCTCGTCTCGTACCGACCGAGTTGCTGAGGAGTACCTTCTTGGTGGACCATGAGTCCGGCATCCTCATCACGTCCCCGAGCCATCGTATTGACAACTTCAGACTTTGACAACTCGTGGTTCATTCTCCTTCTCCACACGTCCTACTCGCAGGCCTTAGTCCTCAGCGCCTGCCGTTCGAAAATGGCGAGTGCCTTGGCGTCCTCCGTCAGCATAGTCCAGGACTCGTACCCATAGAGGACTATCGGACGTATCAGTGAGCAATATATCGTGCATTTCCTGTGTTGCTGAAGTCTTCTGGATCGCAGGAGTTTGTGGAGTCCATGGTAGGCACGATTTCCCTGAACAATCCCTGAAGCTGCTCATGTTGTTGTCCGAAGTTACGATCGTACCAAGGTAGCAGAACTCCTCTACCACCTCGAGATCGTCGCCGTCAACTGATACTCTGCTTCCGAGTCGGGCTCTTTCACGGTCAGACACTCCGTCAAGCAGGTACTTTGTCTTCGTCCCATTAATCCTCAATCCAATTCCTTGAAGGCCTTACAAGCCACCCCCAATACAGACGTAACGACTAGTAACTAAACACTGTCAGTGATATAGACATCGATTGCTCATACTCCCAAATGTATCACTGCTGGTTACCAAAACAATTTAAAACTAACATCATTTCCAGCACACAACACCAACGTTTGAGTAATAGCTTTATGTGGCTTTTCCACAAACAAATCCTTCCATCAACTCATAAAGGACAATTTCTGGGCGAAATAAAAAAAAATATTGTCGCCAAGGATTGATTACGTCCAACAACGCAATTCATACAAAGCTTCATCATTTTTCATTCCCAAATGTTTGGTCCCAAACATCTCACAGCACCTCCACCACAGTTAAATGCATTGCCCTGGCCAAACGTTTCTCTAGCTGCTGCTTCTATGGTCACCGGCATTTGACAGCAGTTGCGCCGTGAGTGGCAACATTCATTTAAACTTTTCCCACCCTCAAATCAGTCATCTGGCTGGATGGGTTTTTGAACTCCGCACCTAAAACCAATCCGCAAACGGCTCGACGGCTCCCTGTCAAAACGGATAATTCGTGAAAAGGGATGAAAAGTGAACGCACCAAGCCAGCGGTGCACCGACGGCTACATTCGATGGCCCATTTGTGGTGCGACATCGTTGGTGCATCCGTTTGCAGCTGCGATCCTGCCCCGTTTCGGGTTTGGAAAAGTTTCATCCACAACGGCATCCTTTGCAGCTCACTGTTCGCCTGACGGTGGGTACTTGCTTGCCTGCACTTACTGCTACCGGTGAAAGGTTTCACTGCCATTGGACCAAGGACCATTTGGAACGCACAACACTTGGCTAACTTTATCGTCGTTGGTTTGATGGTACGATGGAAGATTCTTTTCGGGGGGTAAAGTTCGGTAAAATGCTGCCAGTTTCGTCGATGCCATTTGCTTCTTATCCACCACATCGGAAGTGATGCTGGGTCGAACTTTTGGCGGGATTATCGAGCTAAGAGATACATATTTTTTATTACTTTATGCTGGCCAACCGACACTGCACATGGGTTTGCAACAGTGATGTGTTAAATATTCGCTTAAATGTGTAGTTTGTCTAACTTTAACGTCTTTATAAATCGCATTATTTATTGTAATATTCAATTAGAAGAGTTTCTCTTCATTTTATTAATAACTTATTAAGCAAACTATCAGTGAAAACTTGTGCATAAACCATCTTTCCTTGCCATTTGAATCATAAAAAAAATATTATTTGCTTATAATGATAATTCTTTCCACTTTTGCTAAACATATCAACATTAGTGTATAGAAAAAACTCCTTCTAACGATGGCAACTCACCAAACCTCCCATTATTCTGCACACTCGATGGTCATCCTTTAGCGTTAGGATCAACTCGTACAGACAGACACACACGTGGACACCGTATCGGCCATCACCACCACCACCACCATTAGCAGACGTCATCAATTTGGTACACCCATCGCCGACCGAACGATGCAGACAGTCTGGGAAAGTTTTGGTTTTTCCGCCAGCCCATTTTCATTTCCTGTTTCTCATCGACAGTCCCGCAGATACTCCCGTGTCCCGGTGTTTCGTGTTTTCCGGTTACCGATGATGCTCTCCCCGTAGTGGTAAACGGCAAATCCCTTCGCGTGGTAGCGAGTGAGGTGAGAGTGTGAGTATATTAAACGAGAGCGAGCGTGTGCGAGAGAGAGAGCTTTATCAAAAGGAAATGTGACACGTGCAGTTTGAACACAAATTTTTGTCTTTTGTTTTAAACGGTTTTCGAACGGTTTTTATTTTGCTTTATTTTTTATTCTTTTTTCAATTAAAAACATTAGTTGAATGAACAGAAACTCATTGCAACATGTTCGCATTAAAATATAGCAAATTTATAAATTTTGCAAAATTGCTCAAAAAATGGTAAGGGGTAAGCCTTATGAAATTTTCGAGTTGAAAATTTTTTGTAAATTTTTTTCTTATTTTTTACTCTTTTTTCAACTCAAAGCATTATTTGAGTGAAAAGAAACTAATTGAAACAAATTCCCATCAAAATATATCACATTTAAAATTTTTGCTACATTGCTCAAAAATGAGGAAAATTTTACATTTTCTCAAACAGGGTAAGGAACTTGGTTCCTCGAATAACTTCTGGCACAGACATCCAAGGGCATGGCTGTCCAAGAAGAAAATGTAGCCATTGGTGTCATCTATCGACCACAGGTTAAAGATTGGCGATCCGTTGGATACCGACCGAGTTATAGGCAAAACTTGGTGCAAAAATGAAGAAAATTTTACATTTTCTCAAACAGGGTATGGAACTTGGTTCCTCGAATAACTTCCGGCACAGACATCTGAGGGCATGGCTGTCCAAGAAGAAAATGTAGCCATTGGTGCCATCTATCGACCACAGGTTAAAGTTTGGCGATCCATTGGATACCGACCGAGTTATAGGCAAAATTTGGTGCAAAAATGAGGAAAGTTTTCATTTTTTTTTTGAATTTTTTGATTTTTTTATCATTTTTCACTCTTTTTTTATTTCAAACATTATTAGAGTGAAAAGAAACTCATTGCAACCCATTGGCATTAAAATAAAACAATTTAATTTTTTTTGCAAATTTTCTCAAAAAAAACGTAAGGGGTAAGCCTTATGAAATTTTCGAGTGAAAAATTGTTTTGAAATTTTTTTCTGATTTTTTATTCTTTTTTTAATTTAAAGCACTATTTACGTGAAAAGAAACTTATTGCAACAAATTCCCATCAAAATATATCACATTTAAAATTTTTGCTACATTGCTCAAAAATGAGGAAAATTTTACATTTTCTCAAACAGGGTAAGGAACTTGGTTCCTCGAATAACTTCTGGCACAGACATCTGAGGGCATGGCTGTCCAAGAAGAAAATGTAGCCATTGGTGCCATCTATCGACCACAGGTTAAAGATTGGCGATTCGTTGGATACCGACCGAGTTATAGGCAAAATTTGGTGCAAAAATGAGGAAAATTTTCATTTTTTTTGAATTTTTTGATTTTTTTATTATTTTTCACTCTTTATTTTATTTCAAGCATTATTAGAGTGAAAAGAAACTCATTGCAACCCATTGGCATTAAAATAAAACAATTTAATTTTTTTTGCAAAATTTCCCAAAAAAATCGTAAGGGGTAAGCCTTATGAAATTTTCGAGTGGAAAATTTTTTTGAAATTTTTTTCTGATTTTTTATTCTTTTTTTAATTTAAAGCACTATTTAAGTGAAAAGAAACTTATTGCAACATGTTCGCATTAAAATACTTACTTATCACAATTTGCTTCCCATTGGTCCCATAGTGTACACTGATGAGAAGAATTGCTCACTGCTCACGCCTTTACCGTTCTCACTTCAGTATGCTTTTCTGTTTTGCAGCATTGTCTACTGGCGCTTTATTACTGCTCAAAAACGATCAGCATAAAACCAAAGCTGATCAAGACGCGGTTGGATAAGGAAACAGAGTCCCAGAAGCTTTCCCAGAGAACCATATAAACCAACCACACACAGTCACACATGATAAATGAGTCGCTTTGGTTCCCATTTCGCTATTATTCTGTCCAGCGTAACATCCTTGTAGTGTATCGTACTACAAAGAGTGTCTCTTGATTTGTTTTTTGCACAAAAAAGTAAACGAATTTCCCTACCCGGGTTTTTCCTCAAGTTTGCAATTTTACTCACCTTCTCGTCGTAGAGTTTTATCCGTTGCCACCGTCTGGATTGGATGTGTATGAGGCTGTATGTAACGAGGAAACCCCGGGCTGGAAGGTATAGTGCACCGAAGTGTCTGTAAAAAGAGATCCTTTCCCGCTTCGGCAACAAAACCATCCTCCAGTTTTAAAATTCGTTTATTTCACCTTCTCCGAGCATGAAGCGTCTGTGCATTGGACGCTGGCCGGAAACGGTAAGACAGTCGTCTGCTCGGTCGGTAACACCGGGAGATCGGGCACGTGAACGATAATGAAAACTCTCTGTCTCTCTCTTACTGATTTGCATCCGTACCGTTTTGCATTTGCCCGGTCGGAGTTAATCGTTGCGGTAGTTGGCATTGGCATGGGACTGTCTGGCTGGCTGCAAATGAAAGCGCCCAGCCACTGTGCTGCCATTTCCGTTCGTTGCGAACTTGCCGTGCCGTGCCCGGTGACAGTAAGCTTTGGCAAAAATGGAAAGCTTTATTATTACTCCGTCCGATTTTTGCCAAACACGCCGGTCAGTGGAAATTAGCCCCGGGGATATCGTCCCCTGATGTACCCAGACATGGGGAAAGCAGGAAACGTTTTGTCCGTTTTTGTCGCGTACTTTTCCACCGATGGCCAATATTTTCCCACTTCTCTCTTTTGCATTCTCTTCATCATTTTTTTCTCGGTTGCACAATGTTTCGTTACGTTAAACAAACCAAGTGAAGTATGGCGTGAGCGCAATATCAACACACCAGGCACCATTGACTGGGAATGCAAATATTGGATCGGGTGCAGCACAAAATGTTAAATCAAACTTTGCTTCTCGCTCATCCGAATCCTTTCGCCCACCGCCATTGTGGACGTTTGTCTGTGTGCGTCCTATATCGTTGGCTCGATTTCCCCTTGGTAACATGTATTCCTTTCACGGGGGTTTTATTTTCAAAATTGGTCCTGAATTTGGATGTTTGCTTTGGTAACGTTTTTTTTTATTGATGCTTTTATTTCACTCCAATCACGAAGCAGACGGACGCAGACATACCCCTTAAATCCTTCAATAGAACGCATCTAGCTATAGGCCATCATGCATTTGGGGGTGCGATACAGATGTGTTTGGCTTTTTTTTGGTTTTATTTCATGCGAACCAACACTGGCCATAAAGGCAATTAAAAACCTGTTGAAGTTTAATCAAGCGCCCAACGGTCGCTTACGGGTTGGTCGTTGGTCGGACGTTGATTTAATTTTTATTTCATAAACATGACTTCATCAGAACGCAATATTTAATGGTCCGCTCCGGGGTTGATCGGAGACTTTTGATCAAGACAAATCGATTCAATCGAAACTTCTCTCCGTATCAACCACCATTCGTGCATGGATTTATGAGAAATAAATAGAGTGTTTGTAGGAAAAAGGCAGTGAAACGATGGACAGTGATAACTTGGAAAACTTCATTCATTCATCTATTCAAAATAGAATATTATTTATGATTTTAAATGAAAAGATAAATAAAATGATGGATTTGTGTGCATAATTCCTCCATTTTTTTTCGTAAAAGTAATTTTCAATTCAAAACTAAATTTTAATGTGAAAGAAACAAAACTCAAAAAGGTTTCTCGTCCCTGTAACACGCTTAAAGCAATCTTTCTAACGGATGAACTAAACATTGCCTAACTTTAGGCGCCTTTCGTTATTGGAGCTTTGAAAAGGTTCCATGGTCTTATGGCTAGGTTTTCGTTCTTACTATATTTTTTTGTTGATCAAATCATTATTTAGTATCGTGACTGATTGACTTTTTGGTAATAAAGCTTAATACTTAATGACTTAAAAATAAATTACTCAAGGAAACCCCAAATAAACTTTTGTTGAAAATTTTGCAAAATAATACCTTTTTTGCTGATCATTCCAATCTTACAAATGAATAAAAACATTTCAAAAAAACGAACCATTTCGTATCGTATTACATGTGCATAAATTCCAAAGAACATTCGTATGTACGTTTCTAACCGATTTGCATTAAATAACGCCACTAGTAACACACATCGTTCAAATTAACGATTTCCGCTGGTTGGACAAACACTAGCACAACAACACGAAACAGCAGGTGTTGCAGCGAGAGTTGATAGCCGTATCAACGACTGCTCATAACTTTCCGAACTATCACTTCCGCGCACAAGAAGGTTTTTGCTTTCGGGCCAGCATAACGCATGTTAATTGAATAATACTAACGAAGCGGCCAGCTTTATCACACCGCCGGTATTTAATTATTTCAGCGACATGAGAAGTGGTCCCGCTGTGGGAACCTCGTGCATGGATGCACGCTCAGGCAAGTTGCATTTAAACAGTCTTTCTTTGGTGCCCGTTGTCACCAAGTCATACAAACCGGTGCGAGACAGTTTGCAAACAAACTTTGAGAAAATACTTAAACCACGGTTAAACATGAACCATCCGAAAGTGTTCTCGACGATTGTGCTTTCCGTGTTGTTTCTGTGGCAACATACTGTTCATGGTGCGCCGGAAGAAACAGAGCAATTGGCAGCGAATGATAGTGAGCTGGATGCACGTGCAGGACCGTTTGATATTCGACCTACGCTTCCAACGACAACTAGCAGTGCAAAGCCAACATCCTCGGAACCTCAGCCACTTGGT
The DNA here is from genome assembly GCF_943734845.2 of Anopheles funestus. NCBI lineage: Eukaryota > Metazoa > Arthropoda > Insecta > Diptera > Culicidae > Anopheles > Anopheles funestus. Next base: position 3,624,646 of record NC_064599.1, read on the forward strand.
GGAGCAGCCGGTCTACTGGGTGGAGGTGGTCTACCGGAGCTGGGATCCGGTGCGCAACAATCTGGCGGATCAGCAACGCCTCAAGCCTCACTGATTTTGGGTGCTTTTCAAGCCATCATTACACCCTTCAATCCTGGCATGCTTGGTACAGTCGTAGGAGCACTGGGTGGTGGTGGTGGCGGTGGAAATGGTGACCCTCCCAGTCTACCTTCCTTTCCCATTGGATCGAAACCTCAACCATAGTCAGCTAAACATGTCAATAAAGATGTTTTAACAAATGCTTGTTGCGTTTATTAGGTTTATCACTCGCGTCTAGCGTGTGTTTGCAAAAAAAAAAAGAAAAACACTCTCCTCGAGACTGATGCATGCGAAAAACAATATTTTGGGAACATGTTTGTTTACCGTGCTCGGGATCAATTTAACCCTGGTTGTCTAATTATATTTAGCCTGTTTTTAAAATACAACATCAGGCTGTTTGTGCCTTACGGGAACTTATCTGATGGCAGATGGAGGCGCATGAACATGCATAGGGGCTTACCCTCAGGTCAAAAGTGAAACCAATGAGGAGCGTTTGATTAAACCGTGGTTTGAACTGTTGGGAGCTGTTTGTTTATTTGTTTACCTTTTTATGTTGTCTTTTTTTAAACCTCAGCCGATGCAGCAGAAAGTGGCAAAATTTAAAACTCCACTTAAACTTGTTTGTTTAATTTTAATGCAAATAAAAATCATGAGATTAATGGTTTGTTTACGGAAGGTTAATGAAATCAATAAAAGAAAACAAAAACTAACAAAATACATAAAACAAAAAATAGAAATTAAAATAAATAATTGCTTTATAAATTAGTAAATAACAATGTATAACTTAAAGAAGCAATCCGGAGTTATATGCAAACACATAAAACACATAATATTCATAAAATTGTCATCAATTTTTGTTGGTGTTATAAAAAAAAGAATTAACAAAACCAACCACTAATGCTTCGCAATAATGCAATAAAACGGTACAAATATTTTCTCACTCAAACAATGATTTCGACACGAACGCTTTACACCAGTACCATTTCCTTTACACGTTCGTGTATTTCTTTATTACCATTACGCCACATATTTGCAAAACATGATTTGTAACAAGTAAGTGTTGGTTTGTTTTTCTGTTTTAGTTAATAGAAAATTGAGTTTCAATACACACCACAGAGTTTTGTTTTGTTCTATAATTGTACTTCCACTTGCCGTTCTCATTCGCACGCTCATGCCTACCCCTTTCTACTGCACTTTCGTTTTCCATTTGTCATACACACCATTTGTAGTTTCTTTTCTTCTCAATTCGACACATTTTCTGTTCGCTTTTCCACATTCTAATGTGGGCTTCCGCTCTTCCACTAGTGTAGCACACCTTCTTAGATCTTAAGCTAACTCTATTATTCGCTTCCATTTGTTCATTTCCTTATCATTTTCTTCTTCTCTGTGACACTTAACAAACCTTGAAGGTCTTCCATTCCCTTCCATTTCTAGCTATTTCTTGGCTTGCATTTTACCCAAAACAAGATGACTATCTTGCGATACGGGAGAAACGATTAATTCCATTCCCTAGCTCACATCAAAATCACAACACCTCTTTCCCTCTTTCTACCTTTTGCTATACTTTGCACCATATTTTGTTTGTTGGTAGCTGCGCATAAAGTTTAAAACATTAGCAGCATAATAGTAGTTCGATCGTATCGTTAAGTTAAAGATATGTTGCGCTTGCAAGCGCATCGTAACGCACCGTAATAAAGATAATCTTGCGTTATAGATATATTGCATGTGTATGTGTAAAATATTAAAGTAATAATAATAAAAAAAAGTTGTTTCACTTACAGACTACAAAATCCATCAGTTGCGTTGCAGAACACAGTTTAAAACGTTTGTTTCAAGGAAACAGGAAAATCAAAAAGGAAGGTAGGAAGGGAAGTTGGATACGGGGGGGTAGGGAAAAGGGATGGGAATATACGCTGGTTTGCTTGTTTGGTTTGGTTTTTTGGGGGGGGGGTAATTGTGATTAGCGAAATAAACACACACAAAAAAAAACCTTCGTGCATACTTTCATCGGTGATGTATAGTGAGATCGAGCGGACCGTCCACGTCCATCTTGAGCATACGGGGCACCTTCAGATGCCCGGTTTGCTCATCCACGGTTCTGTACAATTCGTCATCTTCAACCGGGACCGTTCCCTTGCCATCCCACGGTTCTGGGTCGGGTTCCAACATGGCACCGCCGGTTCGTGGCTCCTCCGTCGCATCCAGCACGTGTCGATCGTTCGGTTGTGTCACGTGCCAATAGTTTGCACCGTGCGGACTATTTAGCGACTCATGGCATCCGGGATGTTCACAGGATCCCACCCGATGATACGAATACTCCGGATAGAGCCGTGCCTCCTCATCGCAACGGACCACATCGATTAGCGTTCCGTTGTCCTCGGAATCGTAGTCCGGATACGAACCAGCCGCATCCGAATGGGTACTATCCTGCGAAAAGCTTTCGTACTCCATGCAGTACACATCCGGCAACAGCGGTGAATGGTTCGAGCCGCTGGTGTGCTTGAACGTTTTCACGTGCTTGCGTAACGAGGAGGGATCGGTGTAACGCTTGTTACAACCCACCACCTTACACACGTACGGTTTGTCGTTCGAGTGTGTTCGCGTATGCTTAAACCGATCCGACGAGTTCGAGTAAGCTTTGTTGCATCCCTAGAATAGTTGGGGGAAAAATGGAGTTGCCATTAGTCACCAAAAAACCAAATGCCAAGCCAACAAATGGACAGTTTCATCCAACTTACCTCCACCGGGCAAACGTACGGCTTTTCACCGGAGTGCGAGCGCAGATGGATCTTTAGATTTTCCGCACGTGAAAAACATTTGCCACATTTGCCGCACTGGTGCGGTTTCTCCTTGGTGTGTGTGCGCACGTGTACCAGCATCTTGTAGCGCGCGTTAAAACCACGGTCCTGGCGCAGGCAGCGCTCCCAGCGGCAGTAATACAAACCATCCAGCCCAATGACGGCGTGCTTCTGTGTAACGTGACTTGCTAAATCCTCCAGCTTGAAGAACACACTGGAAGGGAAGGGAAATGGGTGGAAGGGTCAGTCAGTGGCACGATCAACACCCGAAGGGCGGTAAAATAGGGAAAAAACACGTCACGTAGACCGTGGTACGGACCGATAAGATATCGACCATCTATCGGCATTTGTTCGGTGAGGCTCTCCTCGTACGACCGATGCGTCCCACTTTTCCGTGATGCGATCATTATCTTCCCGACTAAGGGTGCGAGGGCTTGGTTGGTTAGTAATCTAGCAAAAAAGGGCTTTGCCTATACCCGGGGGACCCCCTCGCGTATCGGTCTTCTTGATCATCACCAATACCGGAAATAGACTCTCTCTCTCCCACGTGTTTGCCCAAAATGAAATGATTGTCCTCAAACAAAAAAAAAACATACGATGGTGGAAATTATTTCAATGTTGCGAAACCATTCTTATCACCCAGTATTTGTGTGTGTGACGGTAGCCCTCTTCGCATGCTTCTGAAGCAATCACAGAATCACTCAAAATAGCCACCACCATACGTCACGAGTTAGACACAGCTAGTGAGGTTGGGATTCCGGGATTGGTGAAATGGTTGTATTAACACATTTATCAGTTACGGCCACGGCTGATGGCATTCGCATCCAAAGTGCTTCTTTGGGATGTAATCCCACACGCACACACGTATTAGGTGGCTTGTTGATAAGCCCTTTTCGAAGATTTTCAAAAGAAGCATCCATTTTCGTTCGGACTAATTTGAATGAATTGTAAATGATTTTAAGTTGAAGAAATTGTTCAATAACCACCTTCAAATTTCTGTTAAACAACACAATTTAATTGTAAAACTGTCTTAAATCGATATCTGGAAGATCACTACTACTGGCAAGTAAGCGATCTGTTGTCTACTTCTGCTAGAAGAGAAACCTTCATAATGTCCGTAAAGTGTTCGCTAGTGCTAACTGACATGTGCACACGGTACACCAGAAAACGTGCGACCGATGGGCCACAGAACGACCGGAGTCTGCAAAGGGAAGGTAGTCTGTTTGCTTTGCATGGTGGATAAGCGACGGCTGCTTCCACGGATCCATCTCGCAAGTTATATCTCGAGACAATCATATGATCCACGATGGGCAAGGGAAAGATAACGAACCAGCTAGTTTTGTTCTCCTCTTTTTGTTATATCACAAAACAAAATAAAATGCTTAAATTACAGGGTGTTTACTCGCCATGTAGCAATATTAATATTTATTTCCAACAAAGAGAAATTTCGCTTAAACTTTGAATGTTGTTAAAAAAATCATTAACTCAATTTCAAAACTCGTTAAGGTCCATCAAACCTTTTGTAAAATATTATTAACATCTTGTTTTAGTGTCATCTGAAGTCCTGGTTGGACATCTCTACATCAGTACATCTTTTCGTCTTAAAATTACTAAAAGATATTCAAGCGCCCTCTATCTGTCAGTTGCAGTTACTATTCCAACCACTACAGAGACACGGCTAAACATTTTTTTCTTTTTATCCCCCTTTCTTCTTACACAACGAAACGATTCAACTTGAAATAAAAGCAAAATGTCCGCTTACCAGTAACAGTTTTCCCAGCGGCAGATAAACTCCTCGACCGTTTCCGGTTCGGACGGTGAACTGGTATCGGTTTCCCGCTGCATCGGAACCACCTGCTGATTTTGCACCTTCATGATGACGGAATTGCGCTGTGTGGTGTTGGTGCCGGTGTTGGAACCGAGTGCCAAATCACCCAACGTCGAGAGTCCGTATCGTCCGGTACCGGTGGGACTCGGTGTACGATCGCGCAGTGGTGGTGTGTGCGGTGGTGACAGTGGTCCAGCCGACAGTTGATCCTTTCCGGGCATGGACGTAGTGGCGGTACCGTTCTGGACGCTGCCAGATGTGCGCCCATTCATGTAAAAGTATAGTGGGGAAGCCGACGATGAGGAGGGTGATGAGGCGGCCGAAGATGCCGGTGATCGGAGTCGGATCGGATCGGTGGGTACCGGGACACCGGCGGCGGCAGCAACTGCTGCCACTGTGGCGGCGGCCATCGAACTTGGTGGCGATTGCATCGGAAGGATGAAGTCGTACGGGTGATGGTACGGTGGCGTAATCGGATGGTAACCACTGCCTAGCCGCTCATTCTGCACCGGTGGCGACGATTGGTAGTAGTAGAAGGGCTGCAGACCCATCCTGTACGGAATGGTTTCTTTGTTGATCAGCATACTTCTCGCGATATGAGTTTTTTTTTCTTCTTCGTAGTTGTTACTTATGTGCCTTTATGTCATTTAAGGGGTTTAGTTCTTTGGTTAAGTGAGCACAGTCGGCACTGTCGCACTGTCACTTGTAGCTTATCTTAACGTGTTAATTACTACTCATTCCGCTCAGCAAAAGTTGTAGCTTATTTGCATACATGCACACACAGACACACGAATACCTCACTGGCGTGTTATTATAGGGCCACTGCGTTTCATAAGGACTCACGCATACACGCTTAGCACGCTTCAAGAATAATCCGTACTTCTTCGCTAAGATCACACACTAGCAAGATCGCATCTTTGTTAAAATCTTTTCTCTCTCTCCTCACAAACACGTTTGCTATCTTTCTCTCTCTCACACACACACACTCTCGTTCTTACGGTTTGCTGTAACTTTCCTTCGACTTAATGCTAACAAAGCTCACACACATAAACATGGACGGATGAGCAGGAACTGAGCCGTCGGATGGCGCAATCCGATCCTGGAACCCTGGCGCGGATCGTCACTTATTATCAACCTGCACTTCAACCACGCGCGACCTTTTTTGCGAACCTGCGCGCGGCCGTGGTCCGAGCGGTGCGAGTTCGAGATGCTGACTAAATGCCCCCCACCTAACCGGAACACATTTTAACGCGACTCAAAAACGAACGTACGGCCGAGCCAACACGGTGGAACACGATGGTACTTTCGGTCAGCGACTTACAGCACGGTACGCCGCTGTCTTATCAGTTCGCTCGGGTGGATTGGCAGGCGAGTGCCACCACCACCACCCACCACCATCACCAACCCATTGGGGCCACCCTCTTTGGGGTGACAGAGATTTTGGACTCCAAAGGGGAATATGGGAATGGGAATGGAAAGATTGTTCCCTATCTGTCGGCCTGACTGACGGCCGTCAGTGTGTGTGTGTGTGTGCGTGCATGTTCGAAGGCCGTTTCTGAGTCTCATAATACGGGAGCGTCATTCGTAGAACGTTGAAGTAGGTCTGGAACACGAAAAACGCCCTTTCACGATGTGTCTGATAAAGTACCTGCGGGGTAGCATTATCACAACCGGGAAAATGGTAAGAAAGCGGCAAGACAGTACCCAACCCCGGTGGTGGTGGTGGTATTGGTTGTCCCAGTAGGTGGCAAACCGCACTTGAGACGCTTGACAAATCCGGACGCGTCGATAAAGCGACGATGACATCTTCGAGGGCATCGGTTCGCTATATCGTACCTAGGTCGGATGTAAGCAGCTGATAAGCAAACGGATAATTAGGGGAAATTTTCGTTTCGTCACATCTTCTCACTTGCTCGTTGGAAAGGAGAGAAGAAAGTAGAGATGAGAGTAACAAGTCTTTTTAGCGAATCAACTCAGAGTGAATGAATCGTTATTACGAGTCAGTTCGTTTAACGACTCATTTCGGAGCCATAAAAAATCCCGGCATAAACATTAAAGTTCCTTCTCCTAAGGAGACAGTCTTACCTTTTTTAGAGTAACTTAGAAAAAATTTTAAAAATTGGTTTATTTTACTGCCAATTGGTTGAAATAAGTTTCTTTTCACTCAAATAATGCTTTAAAAGAAGAAAAGAATAAAAAATAACAAAAAAATAAAATATAAAATTTCAACTACAAAATTTCATAAGGCTTACCCCTTACGTTTTTTTTTAGAAAATTTGCAAAAAAAATAAAATTGATTTATTTCAATACCAATTGGTTCAAATAAGTTTCTTTTCACTCAAATAATGCTTTGAGTTGAAAAAAGAGTAAAAAATCAGAAAAAAATTTTCAACTCGAAAATTTCATAAGGCTTACCCCTTACGTTTTTTTTTGAGAAAATTTGCAAAAAAAATTAAATTGATTTATTTTAATGCCAATTGGTTCAAATAAGTTTCTTTTCACTCAAATAATGCTTTAAGTTAAATAAAGAATAAAAAATCAGAAAAAAATTTACAAAAAATTTTCAACTCGAAAATTTCATAAGGCTTACCCCTTACGTTTTTTTTGTGAAATTTTGCAAAAAAAATTAAATTGATTTATTTTAATGCCAATTCGTTCAAATAAGTTTCTTTACACTCAAACAATACTTTAAATCAAAAAAAGAATAAAAAATAACAAAAAAATAAAAAAATCGCACATTTTCGTTTCAACTCACGTATTTACTCTTTTTGCGACTCGACTCACCACAGCTACATGCTTATACTCATGAGTGAGTGAGTAAAAAAAGAGTCACTGAAACTCCTCGTGGTGAGTGAACGAAATTCGTTCAATACAACGTTTCAACTCACTATCTCACTCTTACTCCCTTTGCGCATCTCTAGAAGAAAGTTGCAGTGAAAGGATCTGAGGCTAATCCGATGGAGACGCATGGTGTTTCAATGTTTTTTTTGTTAAAAATAGCTCATGAACGATGAATGTACAACAAATTCGATTCTATTTTTGGAATCTTTGTAACAGTTAAGTAGAATGAACTTATTGAAGTCTCTCTAACTTGAAGACTAATTCTTGATGAAAAATTCGGCTTTCATATTCGGCTATGATATCTAAAACGAATTTCATACAAAAGTAAAACAAGAATTACAAAAATGATCACGATATCATAGCATAACACATCTCATCAATGTAAACGATCGATATACATAATGTTGTTGTATCAGCATCGCATCGTCTAGACATTCATGTGCTGTTGTCTTCACATCTGTTTGCTGTGTTCCCGTATTACGTATAATTTTTAAATAGGCCTACGTCCGGACCACTAGTGAAGAAAGGCCAAGATAATGGTAGCCCTCAAGTCGAGTGGTTTGAATTCTTCTTTTTAATCCAGCAATCCGACAATCGCGTAATGGCGGGATTCCCACCAATAGTCGATGGATTGGAATTATGGATTCAATCCCCTGTCACGGTAGGGCGGTTTGGACCAGTTCACAAACACTACACACTAGACTATACTCACTGGAACGTAAAAGCCTGTATGAACCGGTTCACGGAAGCATCTCCCGGCCCGGACAGTTCAGTACAGTACATCGATCTTGTTTAGTCACCGGATCGTCACATGCGCTACAACGCCATTAAGCAGCTCAGGGTCGTACCACGAAGAAAACGGAACCCCGCAAAGGGCTTCTTCGGTTCAAACACACCAACGCCGCATGTGTACTACGCATCAATTCGGACAGGAACGTATAGCCCGGGCCTGTCCACCGGGTGCGGTGTTCAGAGATTTTCCGATCGGACGTCTGCTCCCGGAGCCCCTAACCTCACATTTTGTTTTGTCCGACAATAAATTCTTAGCATTGCAAATATTGACTTTCATCGGGGCATCGGGGCGCTTGATAACGTGCGCCACCCAGACGTGTGCACGGTAGTGCACTTGATAAGATCGGAACAAGCTACCCGGGGAGCATCTTCCGCCGGGAGAACCTCTACAACACACTGTCTATGACGTAGAGTGTGTGTGTATGTTTGTATTTTAAAGGTACGAATCGGTCAAGTATGACACTTAGTGGTCATTGTTAGTAACGACACTAGAAAGTGGTTTATGTCACAGTTCTACTTCCAATGCGATATGTTTCGGGGTTTCAACAAATCTTAGATATCTTGATTTGTATAAACGCGTACCTTAATTCCCAACTTCCTTTTTCGATTAATCTGCTTCCCACTTCAAAGCTCCCCGTTTTAGACGGCATTCACGGCCCAACTGAAGTTGTCCAATCGGTTCCGTCATCGGCCCCTTCGGGAATTGCAGCGCTGTGGTCGTTTTGTGTCATCTCACCCCTTGAAGCGCTGGCTCTGTGCGCTTATCATGTCTGGAGCACACCGCAGCTGATAAAGCCATAGACCGTACCGGATTGCCAGAGCATTCGACCCACGGATGTAACCGGTTCGGGGCGGTTACGCTGCATGATTAGCATGCTTTTCCTCCCACCGTGAATCTTGGCACCCATTCTTATCGCGCGCAATATTCCGTCAATTACGGAAACAAACCATCCAGTCCTGCGGGGTGCCGTGATTCCTGCACGGCCAAGGTGTTGAATCTCCCTCCGCCCCCGGAGATGGGAAGGGGAGTACTTTTTTTGTTCTTCATTAAAAATTAATGCTTCTTGATCACGCTGGTAATGGAACAGGCAGTCAAGGTTTGTTGGGACTTTGGAATGGGGGTTTTTTGGGAGTAGGATTTTCGCTTGTGGCAATATGTAACGCACATTACATCATTTCCCGAGCGATCATGCGGATGGCACACCAGAACCAGAAGGGAGACGTTGCCATTCGATTGCTTGTGCCGATAACCTAAGCACCAGTACCTTCTAGTGTACATGTTCTGGTCGGCCATAAATAAACGTTTCCCCACCCGTTTTGGGGGGGCTGTATCTCGAGTGGTTCCTGTTGGATGTAATACACACATCAAACCTGTCATCAACTCATTGACGCGAACGCTCAATCCACTCGGTAAGGGGGGGGAAAATTAACCCTCGGGGTTATCAAAAAAACTGCCCCAAACCGGATCGTTCACTAGCGGCTGGGCCGCTGACATAGGCGTTGGGCGGTCCGCTTATGCGCAGCCCGCTCTTATCACTAACACGCCGTCCAAGGGCCGCAACCAGTTTGTCCTACTTAGAGAGAATGCATCAAAGTGCAGCCCGTGGATAGATTTGCGGCCGAATTCATAACAGGGACCTTGCGCACTTTACCCTCGGTGAGCTTTAAACGACCGTTGATCGCCTATCACAACTACATTTTACCTGCCTCGTCTACGGTCAGGTCGTCGCTGATGATTAATTATCACACCCTACTTCGTTCCCTTTGCTGACGCTCCTTGGGAAGCCCCAAAAACAGCTGCTAATAGCCCTCCCAAATCCCAATCACTTGCTGAGCACGAATCCGGTTCGTGTCGGTTGATTTGGGCTTGGGAGTAGGGCAACTGATATGGACTCTGTGCCCTCCAGGAGGATAATTTACGAAACTGATCAAGGTTTGTCCCTTGCCACAGGACCCGATGGAACCCCCTTTTTTTTTTGGTTAGTGTGACGACGCTTCTAGCACCTTGGACCTCGGCCGAACGAAACGGGAAAAACAGCTGTGTCTTATCTGGTGAAACTGGCGCGTGATGTTTCATCAGCCCTTGCCACAGGCATGGTGGTATGAGGGAATTTATCGATCGGACGGTCAATGAACCGAGGTGTCGAGAGGGGGAGGGGGGAACATTTTTTGTTGTTTTGATACAGTTGCGAAATGCGAGACCATTGTCAGGTGCATCGATTACCCTCAGATAGGTGGTAGACGGATTGCACCAAAACTGCGCTTAGGGTAAACTCGGAAGGATATAAGAGAAAGAAGAGCGATAAGTGAGTACAAGAAAATGATGAAAAGTAAGATTTAATAACAGAGAAAAACAAAAATAATGTTAATTCATATCATAGTACCGTATTTCATAGGAGAAAATAAAATTGGAAAAGTGCCAAATACAATTTAATATAAAAAATATAATATTATAGTAACATTTGGTATAACTTTAGCCCGTACTGATATTGCCTTGTTTTGACCTTGCTAGCACCTAGGGGATCGATGTCCACAAAATTATATTAACCTTCACTTTCTACCTTGGTTGCTATGTACATATAACCATGGTTACCGCTTGCCCGGCATTCTGCATTAAACACTAAACTGTTGTTTCCCATAAGGAATGGTGATTCTTGGTAACCTTCGTCGAATTGCAAACATCAGTTTAAAACAACCTATGGCAGGCAATGGACCAACAGCGTGCAACATCATCATCCGATCATTCCGCAAGCAATACAGGCCGTTACGATGGTAAATCGCTCATATCCAAGCCGATCCGTAATTCATCCTGTACGATTCCAAACGAACTCCTAGAATTTGAGTAAGTAACTTCAAGCTAATTATCCAATCGCATCAACATGCCGGAATAATGTTTCACCCATTACATTAGCTACTCGTACGGATACGACTGCAAACGTTACTTTAATCTGTGCAAAATTGCTGAAAATGTGCTGGTGTTTGCGTCGGGAAATTTGATTCACTTCTTCGACGTGACAACACGCACCGTCACGACACGTCGCAGCTCTACCGGTGGAGGAATCGGTTGCATTACGGTAACTATGGTAGCAAACGCGGTTGTTTACTTACGCTAACAGTTCGCATTTGACACCTTCTTGGTAGACAAACCCGAGTGAAGAATTCGTACATCTCACTGTCGGTGAGAATGGAACCGATCCACCCATCATCATCTACCAGTATCCTGAGATGACCGTTGTTAATCTGCTGACTGGTGGTACGACCAGTGGCTATTCGCGCATTGACTACACCGTAGACGGTAAGCTGCTCATTTCCCAAGGCATCGAACCGGACTATATGCTCACGGTTTGGAATTGGAGCGAAGGGGAAATCATTCTGCGCTGCAAGTCCTTCTCTAACGATGTGCTTAATGTGATGTTTTCACCAAGTGTTCCGGGACACATTACAACATGCGGTGAGTACTCATGCTTGCCACTGTTTACGTCCATTTATTTCATAGTTGCATCTATTTCGTACCATGTCGTACCAGGTCTTGGACATATCAAATTCTGGAAAATGTCCAGCACGTTTACCGGATTGAAGCTACAGGGAGAACTCGGTCGCTTCGGTAAAACGGAGATATCGGACATTGTGGGTATTTTACCGCTGCCCGATGAGAAAGTCCTTTCCGGCTGTCAGTGGGGCAATGTGCTGGTGTGGGAAGCAGGTTTGATCAAGTTGGAGGTATGCCGAAAGGCTCGCAAACCCTGCCATGATGGTCCGATCACGCAAATTCTTATGCGCGAAGGTGAAGTCATGACTGCCGGGTTGGATGGTCGCATAAGGATTTGGTTCTGGGAAACGGTGGAGCTTGCCGATCCGCCCGACGACGATCGGTTTGTAGAGATTGAACCGATCATGGAGTTTCGCATCGGAGCGGAGCTTATGTGTTTGGTCCGTCGGCAGGGGGACTTTCAGTGGTATGCACAGGATGGCAGTGGAGGGATTTGGTTGTGTGATCTAACTCCTGCCCACCATACGGAACCACCGCAGCAGCTGTTTAAGTGTCACGCCGGCACAATCGTATCCGTACAAACCAGCCCTGTCTCTAGCCATGTAGCGACGCTCGGTATGGACGGGATGCTATGTGTGTACGATTACGGAAAGCGGGAACTCCTGCTTAGCCATCGATTTCAGTGTCCAGGCCAAACGATGATCTGGCTACCGCCAACACTCGATCCAACCGGTGCCATTCTGGTGCTCGGCTTTGCTGATGGGTTTCTTCGCACGGTCGCCGTTAATCTGCACGAGGGACATCTTTCGTACCCGGAGAATCGAGTTAATCTGATACAGCTACTGAAACCACACTCGCAATCGGTCACCGCCCTTGGACTGAACATTCGTGAAACTATTCTCGTATCCGGCTCGGAGGACAAAACGATCTTTGTGCATCGGTGTGTGCAGGGGAATCCTCACGTGACATTAGAACCGATCGGGTTGGTTTACACACCGTCCGCCGTTACCTCGTTAAGCTGGAAGCCTGATACATCCGCTACCGCTCTCGTTGGCTGTAGACATGGTCAACTGCTCGAGGTGGAACTTCCGGAGACACCGGTTGATTATACGACCATTTCCTACCATTTACGGCACGTCGAGATCAGACAACTTACGTTCCAGTCGGTAAAGTCGGAGATTAAGCGTAATCTGCGCGTTGCCGAGATTGAGAAACGCAAGCAAGAGAAACGGGCCAAAAAGCAGCAAACATTGGAGCGTCTTCGGATCGAGAATCCTAAAGCAGAGATCAACGAAGAAGCCTTCCTGGCTGACTCGGATGAAGAGGAAGAATTGGAGCCGCTGTACATTCCTAAAGTGCCCAATCCCATACTGTGGGCACGGTATACAGAAGAAGATACTCTGTGGCTGTCAATGGGAGGTTATGATGCAGGTTACGTCTATGAGTACGGCTTTGATGATGAGGATCCCTTATCGTGCACGCTTATACCTGATCTGGAAGATGTCGAGATGACGTGCTACCTGAGAGAGTAAGTGTTCTAATCTTGGAAGCAATTTATTCCATTTCTAGGGTGTGCAAATTTATTGGACTTCTATCAAATTAGGAAGCCACAAATTACTCTTTATTTGGCTAACGTTTGCATAGAGAGGGCTCGATAGCCATTTCGACTCGTGCCGCAGTGTTTCGTCTTAGGCTCATGAATGCCGCGCCTTATCCTGACTTGCTATAAAGTTCTACTTTCTATTAATCTGTCATGCTGACCAACCCAACGCACTCTAGTTGTTCATCACAGTATCACTTTATATTTTTATTTTCCCTGAATGTAGCACTAACTACACCATTTTCGGTACCGGAGACGGAGCCATAAGAGTTAATCGAACGAAGCGTGATTTCCGGGATCTTAGCGATTATTGGACGCTGCCGATGCACGACAATCGAACGGGACGAATTACAGGGCTTGCATTTAGTCACGATTTTTCACACATCTTCAGCGTCGGTACGGATGGGAATCTGTTCGCGTATCGCTGGTACGGTGAAGGTGAACCGTTTCAAACCGTGCCACCAAAGCCGCTAGAAAAATCCGTCAAGCGTGTGTTCGACATAGACGAACGGAATTATCCATCGCTCGAAGAACAGAAGGCAAAACAGGAACGTGATCGGTTGGCGAAAATTGTGTCCGATCGTAAGGAGGGCGTTTTGCAAACTGTGGCAGGTCAGCGCAAACGATTTGCGGCACTGCTGGAGCGTAATCGTGCTCTACCGGAAGCCTTCCGCATTCCGGTGACGGATTTTGTGCTAGACGAACGTATAATGGACGATTTGCGCGAACAGCTGGAGGCCGAACTAGGTCTTGTCCATCGTAAAATGGCGTTCGATGTGGAAAAGGTGCGTATTGCGGCTGGTAAGCTGCAACGTTTCTTTCTGGAGCCACTTGAAAGCTATCCAATCGAGGTACTTGCAGTAAGGTATGTGAACAGATTAATCAATTATGAAGTGTGTAGTGTATTGAAGTGCACGTAAACGGGGTACGTTTCTCATTCTACAGGAGCGGACAGTCGGTGAAAAGTTTTCGTATCGAAAAGCTTGACGATGATTATTTTCAAACCGTTGAGCAGGTGGAGAAATTGGTTGCAGAAGAAGCAGAACGTAGACGGTAAGTTATACAGTTCTATGAAGGGAACGATTTATCAATTGATTAATCATAATTTTGTTTACAAAAAAAATTACACGCCGTAAAGCCGATTCATCGAGCTGTGCAAAACTCCAGAGGATAGGTTCGTTAAAAGCAATGCGCTTTATGCACTGTTTGATTGCACTGAATGAAATGTTATGCACATAAAATATGCTTTATAATGTTTGTTTTATCGATGAGAAATCATTACGCTTCACTTGTCACATTTCTATGCATTGAGAGTTATTGTGTTGCTTCACCTAAGTTGTTAAGGTTGTAAAATATAATGCAATTTATATTTCCTTTCCCTTACGTCTTAAGAATTCCCGAAGCATCTTCCACCAAACGGAAAGATCGCCGAAAAGACTCCCAGCTGCAGCGTAAGGAATCATTCCTCGAAGGGTTATCCCAATCAACGATCGATTTTAAGCTTGAGAGCAAAATGCGTCGGCTACTGTGCAAGTATCGGGAGCGGAAGAACCAAGAAACGATTCGCCAGCAAGAGGTAAGCATGCGTTACACCAAGTATTGCCACCGAAGATTAACAATCGATTCATAATGCAGTGGGAAGAACATAAAGCCTCCAAACCTGACCCGAATGCAAACGATCCGGCAGATGATCAAGCCATCAAAGAAGCGGCTGGATCGATCGGTGATTATAATCTGAAAAGTGATCCCGATTATGAGCCTTCCGAGGAACAGGTGGAAACCGCCACAGGGAAATACCACGAACTATTACGTGTACGGAAAGAGATGTTCACTTTGCGCAAGGAGTATAACGCGAGAGTGTTTGCCCTGCGTGAGAAGAAAGTCGAGTTGATGCGATACGTGGCTAAACAGAAAGCAAAACTGAAACAAATTCATGAGGAAATTCCGGAGGAAAAATGGAAACAATTTCCTCAAGACGTAACGCTAAACCTGGCAATAGAATACGCGGATGATCAATACAAATTTGAGGAGGATCGTCAAAATTTCGATGCTGAGAATGAAATGTCCTATCAGCTTCTGCAAAGAACCGCACAAAGCCAAGACATGATACTGAAGGAAGTTCTTGGATTAATGCTTCCCAAAGAAGAGCAAGCCAAGCTGACATTAAGCAAGCACGAACGAGAGCTGCGAGAATTACGACTCATCAGAAAACTGTTCAAACAGGACAAAATCATCGACAAGGCAACGAAACGTATCGAACAGTTCGATCGTGAGCTGGAAAACTTGGCCCAGGAGCGTTTGCAGGTAGAAACGGATGCGAAATTGTTGGAAAATTTTCAGTTGACGCTTTACCAGGAACTGTGGATATTGAAAGACTTCAGCAAGATCGAAACCGACGTGCTGAAGAGTGTGGAGCTGGTTACAATCGAGCGGAACGAGTTACTGCAGGCAGTTCACGATGCACGTATCGCGATCGAACAAATAGAGCTGGAGATGGAACAAATACAGCGCGAACAGCGCTCCAATCTGCAGCGCTTTAACTCTACCTGTCTGGACAATGAGTTTTCCAAGGTGATGAAACGCATCTACAAGAAGAAGTTTAAGCCGTGCAAAATTAACGACAATGATTCGGACTCATCCTCCGAGTACTCGTCGGAAGATATAGACGGCTTGGAGAATGCAAACGAGGGTGAGGTTAGTAAGGTATTTCTCGATCTAGGCCAATGTCCAGCCGGATGTGATCCGGAAATCTACAACCTTGCCATCCAGCTGCGCAATGAGAAGCTTGAGCTGCAACGCCGTCACTATGCCGAAGATCGCTCGCTGAAGGAGGTGCATCGGCAGTTGGAAAACTTGAAGCCAAATCTTGCCGATGCAGAAACCCGGCTAAAGCAACGGAACGGTGAACTGCTGGAGCTTCGGCGCGAAAAGCAACGGCGTCTGAACGACATCGATACGCTAATCATTGTCAAAATGGATCAAATGCAGTACTTTCGCATCGAGACGGAGTTCCACGATGTGGAGCACAGTCTGCTGTTCAATCGGGAAACCTTACTGAAGCTTTACGCACGTGTCGAGCAACTGGCGGCGGAAACACTCGAAACCAAGCGTAAGCATCGAGTGAATGTGGTTCATCTGGCACGCATGAAGACGGACATTAAGTTTATGCGACAGCAGTTGGTGTCCCTGAAGGAGGAGATCAACGAGACGATGATAAAGAAGTTTGGCCGTGTGATCGATTTGGACGAGCTGGAGGAAACGATACTGCGTCAGTACACGTTCGAGATGAGAGCCAATCTGGACGATGTGAAGAAAACCTACGAGGAACGTTCCCGTGAACTGAAGGTAATGCTGATCACACGACACCATTCGTGCTTGGGATGAACTTTTCGATTTCGATTTCCTTACAGAAACTGTACGCCAGCAAGCAAGACGAGTTGAAGAAAGTCATACAGGAAGGTACCGAAAAGCTGCACATTCTTACCGTGCTGCAGGAGGAGTACAACAATCTGGTCAAATCTCTCGCACATCAGAAGATTCTGTTGGAGCGCCGTAACCAGCCGCCACCAACGTACTCGGAAGATTTGAGCAAATTGCGTGAAATTGCAAAGATCCAGAAGGAACAGATTAACATGCTGCAGCGCGAGATCCGCACGCTCAGCATGAAGTGCAAACCACTGTCAGCGGAGAGTCCGGACGTGGAGATCACTATACCGCCGCCGGTATGCGGGAAACCTGCGCCGGTTGCAGACGAATCGGTCTACAACGCCGTCATGGATTCGGCACCACCCAGCACCCGGGCTAGTTCGCCAGATAACTTCCTCTACAACGAGATCTCTAGCCTGATCGACGATTTTCTGGTGGAGCAGCTGGGTTCGCGTGTGCTGCAGTCTGACATCAAGCGCGTGGTTAACCATCTTGCCCACTATCTGTCCAACATCATACACAACTTTGCACCGGAGCATGCTTCCGATCTGCTGCCGCACATAATCGAAAACTTCAAATCATTCATCCCGGAGGAGCTGCTGATAACCATTCCACCGCAGGCTATTGCCGAGTTGATCGAGAGCATCTTTCGCACATTCAAGGAGGGTTACGATATCGACACGAAGGAAATCTTGGGCGAGATTGTTAGCAACAGTCTCGAGATGATCTTCCCAGCGTCCCAGAACTACTCGCACAACATTCTGGTCGATATTATGAAGCAGGTGTTGGCCACCTTGCACATCGCGGACGTGAACCATCCGGACACGATCGCGTTCATTGCGAACGGCATACGCCACAAGCCCGGGATTGATCCAGACGGCGTCAACGTGGAGTTGATGTGCGAGGAGATCCTGCTGTACGCACAGGAGAACACGGTTGATGAGATCGGTCTGGATTTGGTGCGGGGTGTTATCGATGGCATTCTGCAGTGCGTTCGAGAGCAATAAGCACTATTGGGAAGAGGTGCGGGGGAGGTCGGAGGAACTAAAGCGAGATGTAAAGATTGTAGATCGATCAGCTGTACGCAACGTGTGCGATGGTACGCAAAATGTCAAGACACGTTTATCGGTACCCATTTACAAGGAATTCAATATATATCGTGTGCGTGTTGATGGGTGTGTTGACTGTGTGCGCTAGTTTTCGGCACGTCATCACGACAAAAACAAGACCCCACAACAGGTAACGGGCCCTTAGCGACAGCTACATAACGGGGGCCTGCACATGAATGTCATGCGTCCGTGGCGTGCGCCCACGAGAATGACGGCAACGACGACGAGCTCGGTGGTGGTGATGTTATCTATCTGTTTTCCACCGACAATGGAACCAGCTGCAACAGATGCGTACGCCGTTATCATGGTGGTGGAAGTAAACAACACTTTTGCTAAATCCGTTGCGCCTTTTCCCATTGCCGGAATCCGAAGCCGTTTGGGGTGTGCGAAATGTTACAGGCTTTTGTTATTTTTTTTCCATCGATTGCTCGACCGAACCGGGGTATTGCTTCCTGACCGTTTCCCGTAAACCTTTGGACACGCAGCACCCGGCTAGCGGAATGGTAAATCTTTCCGCTCGGCTTATCTGGACGGTGTGTATATGTTGTCCAATAATCCATCCACCGAAATTAAAACTCATTTACCAGACCCCCGTATTCGGGCTCGAAACATTATCTTCCCTCGGTCACCAAAAATAGTACACCAATCGCCGTTAGTCATCGGAAGTTTTGGAAGGGTTTTTCATGTGAGAACTTGTCCTTCTTGCCTGTTGATAAGGTGCCGGTAAGCACGGGAATGGTCAGCTCAGCGAAAACGTGATTTATTTTTGGGGAAATTTTACCGAACAGATTGCGAGCACAACATTATTGCCTTTATCGTAGATAAAAAGACTAAAAAATGTGATGCAATATGCTAGGGCAAGTCAATCATTCGTGTTTACAACAATGCTATCGAAACATTAACAGAAGCGTTACGATGGTGTGTTGCTGCTTTCAACAATGATGCAAACACAGTGCTTCTTATCAGCCCAGTATGGGATGAGCTTGGTCGGAAGTAATCGGTGGATTAATTGCGCCTAACAGTATGCAATGGTTGTTGCAAAACGCTTGTTAGATCTTTTTTCGACATTCTGGGTAATTTAACTTTAGTATACCGTTTAATGCATTGGCCTAACTATGTTAAGAATGCTACTAAATGGGTTGGTCCTTATCAATTACAGATTAGAGCAAATACCAAAAAAAAGCCTATGCACAACAATTTGGTTTGCAATTTATCACTATTCAGATGAAACCTCTTCACCTTGAGCGCGAAAACAACCGAACAGCAGAAAAACAACCCTGACTGGTCACTTTTTTTCCCCCGCGATAAAGATGTACACGCACCGGGCACATGATTTCCGGGCGCACAGACTGAAGTGTGTGCGCGCGCCCGTACACACGTCGGCATGTTTGCGTCGGTTCGATTATCAGTTGGGTGTTCTTTTTCCTTTTCGATGTTCTATTGTGTAAACAATTTTGCGTCCATCCATCCTTATCATCGGTGCGACCGTGTGCATTTTCCGATGTTTGCGTCCGTTCGCTTGATTGGTGAGCGTGTGCAAAAACTATGTGCCGCCCTTTGTTGCCGATCCATCCTAATCTGACCGTGGTAGCATGTACTCAAACCGACACGGGACGGTTTCCTTTTTTGGGATGATAAAGTGTGCGCCCGGCAAGCGTTCCGTGCGCACACTTTCTAATCGTGCGCTGATAGCGGCAGATCAACGAATGTCAGTTTTTGTTCATTAATTAAGTTGATTTTTTTTTATTGTTGTTGGGTCTTCAGGGTGACAACGTTTCTTCTTTCTTTCGTTGTGGAATAGTAGAAAAATATCAATCGATTTCGATTTGGCCAACGATTAGGAAAACTGTTTGTTTTTTTTTTGGCTTATTTTGAACGCTTGCCCACTTAAAAGGGTATGATTTGATTTTGTTTTGTGTGTTAATTGTTATTCTTATTCCGCACCGATATGTCAAAATTCTTATCTTAAACACAATTGCAAACGCTTTCAATCACGCCTTACCTTATTGGACTTGTGAATAGCAATGGTTAGGAAGCAAGAAAAACACCAACCTTCTAATCGAATGCATTCCAAACAGACACACACACATGCACACATGCACCGCTGTTAGTAACACAGTTTCACAACAATGGCCACTCACCATTTTATTGTGCAAAACAATGGTTCGATTTTTACCCCAGTGCATGTAGTTTTTCACACTATTTTTCTTACACAGTGACAAACTGTTTTGCACACCACGAAACGAAATCAACTCACAAACAACAATTGCAACGGTTCGAAACGTTTTCCACCATCCGTTACAGAACGAACACGTGCGCACCGTGCGCCACGAGTTGAGTCGCGTGAATCACAACAATCGTGTGCCGAACGGTGCACGGTAAAAGACATCGCACCGCAAGCGATCCCAAATAAACCCGGGCGCATGAAAATTGACCCCCCGGATAGGACGGTGCATGGTGTATGGCAACGCCATATGACCACCAAAGGGCACATGAAAATAGAAGCCTTCTTATTAAACCGTATTGGGTTTGCTTCTTACTTTGCTTACGCTCGGTTTGATCTGACCGTGGGTTGTGGAGCGGTAACTTCGGTGCACGGATGCTCGTCACCTCGATTTACCTGACGATCGTCTGCTCTCACATGGGTCGTCGGTTGGCTTTGCAGGAGATCAACCGATTTATAATTATCGAACCGTTCCGTTTTAGATGAGATGAGGGAATAAGCGTTTTAATGATTTACATCTTTGCTTCGAATCATTGTTTTCTCTTAATTGTTAATCACTTTCTTTGGGAGCTTCTGGTTTTGTTTGATTCTTAGGAAAATTAAGCAACATTGAGTCAAATTCATTTCTATCGAACATATCAAGAAATATGGTACATTTATAAAAATTATCTGTTGGATTTTTTTATCTTTACTCTTAAGCTAACACGCGATAGACAGTAGTCGTCATTTTCAAACTGTTATTTCTCCTCGGTGAATGCACTTTTTTACTTACAACCTTCGGCAAATGTGCAGATTAGACTTTTATGTAACTAATTATATAGTTAGTTTTTGCAAATCCTTAGTCATCAATTTAAAAAGTATATTTTTGGGCTGTCTTTTTTCGAAAAATCTTACGTTTTGTTCCTATTGCTATCTCTTATGTCGCATCGCTCGATCGTCTGTTGTGCATACATATATTTGTCTCACTCGCACAACAGCCGTGGCCTGCTGCGAAACATCATCAAAATAAGCATAGCACACAACGAGTTAAATAAACAAAAGAAAAAAAATGATCAAAAAAAAAATAAAACAAAAATTTTCAACAATTTCATAAGGCCTTATTATTTTTTGAGCAGTTTAGCAAAATTAAAAAATTTGCTAAATTTTAATGCGAACATGTTGCAATGAGTTTCTTTTCACTCCAATAATGCTATAAATTGAAAAAACGAATAAAAAATAACAAAAAAAATTAAAAAATCATCTTGAAAATTTCATAAGGCTTACCCCTTACCTTTTTTTGAGCAATTTAGAAAAATTTATAAATGTGTTGTTGTTGCAATCAGTTTCTTTTCACTCAAATAATGCTTTAAGTTAAATAAAGGATAAAAAATCAGAAAAAAATTTACAAAAGATTTTCAACTCGAAAATTTCGTAAGGTTTACCCCTTAGGTTTTTTTTGAGAAAATTTTCAAAAAAAATTAATTTGATTTATTTTAATGCCAATCGGTTCAAACGTGTTTCTTTTCACTCAAATAATGCTTTAAATTAAAAAAAGAATAAAAAATCAGAAAAAATGAAAAATTATAAAAATTTGAAATTTTAAAAAGGTTCATTTTTGCACCAAGTTTTGCCTATAACTCTGTCAGTATCCAACGGATCGCCAATTAACCTGTGGTCGGTACATGCCAAAAATGGCTACATTTTCTTCTTGGACGGCCATGTCCTCAGATGTCTGTGCCAGAAGTTATGCGAGGAACCAAGTTCCTTACCCTGTTTGAGAAAATGTAAAATTTTCCTCATTTTTGCACCAAGTTTTGCCTATAACTCTGTCGGTATCTAACGGATCGCCAATCTTTGCCTGGGGTCGATAGATGGCATCAATGGCTACATTTTCTTCTTGGACGGCCATGCCCTCAGATGTCTGTGCCAGAAGTTATGCGAGGAACCAAGTTTCTTACCCTGTTTGAGAAAATGTAAAATGTTCCTCATTTTTCTGCAATTCAGCAAAATTTTTAAATGTGATATATTTTATTGCGAGTTTGTTGCAATAAGTTTCTTTTCACTCAAATAATGCTTTAAATTAAAAAAAGAATAAAAAATCAGAAAAAAATTTCAAAAAAATTTTCCACTCGAAAATTTCATAAGGGGTACCCCTTGCCATTTTTTTGAGAAATTTAGCAAAATTTAAAAATTTGTTTTATTTTAATGCGAAATTGTTGCAATTAGTTCCTTTTCACTCAAACAATGTTTTAAATTAAAAAAAGGTAAAAAATAATGAAAAAAATTGAAAAAATCTATAAATTTGTCAATCCACTAAGGCCCATTTTCGCACCAAGTTTTGCCTATAACACGGTCGGTATCTAACGGATCGCCAATCTTTGCCTATGGTCGATAGATGGCATCAATGGCTACATTTTCTTTTTGGACGGTCTTGCCCTCAGATGTCTGTGCCAGAAGTTATGCGAGGAACCAAGTTCCTTACCCTGTTTGAAAAAATGTAAAATGTTCCTCATTTTTGCACCAAATTTTGCCTATAACTCGGTCGGTATCTAACGGATCTCCAATCTTTGCCTGGGGTCGATAGATGGCATCAATGGCTACATTTTCTTCTTGGACGGCCGTGCCCTCAGATGTCTGTGCCAGAAGTTATGCGAGGAACCAAGTTCCTTACCCTGTTTGAGAAAATGTAAAATTTTCCTCATTTTTGCACCAAATTTTGCCTATAACTCGGTCGGTATCTAACGGATCTCCAATCTTTGCCTGGGGTCGATAGATGGCATCAATGGCTACATTTTCTTCTTGGACGGCCGTGCCCTCAGATGTCTGTGCCAGAAGTTATGCGAGGAACCAAGTTCCTTACCCTGTTTGAGAAAATGTAAAATGTTCCTCATTTTTCTGCAATTCAACAAAATTTTTAAATGTGATATATTTTATTGCGAGTTTGTTGCAATAAGTTTCTTTTCACTCAAATAATGCTTTAAATTAAAAAAAGAATAAAAAATCAGAAAAAAATTTCAAAAAAAATTTCCACTCGAAAATTTCATAAGGGGTACCCCTTGCCATTTTTTTGAGAAATTTAGCAAAATTTAAAAATTTGTTTTATTTTAATGCGAAATTGTTGCAATTAGTTCCTTTTCACTCAAACAATGTTTTAAATTAAAAAAAGGTTAAAAATAATGAAAAAAATTGAAAAAATCTATAAATTTGTCAATCCACTAAGGCCCATTTTCGCACCAAGTTTTGCCTATAACTCGGTCGGTATGGCTCATCAATGGCTACATTTTCTTCTTGGACGGCCATGCCCTCAGATGTCTGTGCCAGAAGTTATGCGAGGAACCAAGTTCCTTACCCTGTTTGAGAAAATGTAAAATGTTCCTCATTTTTCTGCAATTCAGCAAAATTTTTAAATGTGATATATTTTATTGCGAGTTTGTTGCAATAAGTTTCTTTTCACTCAAATAATGCTTTAAATTAAAAAAAGAATAAAAAATCAGAAAAAAATTTCAAAAAAATTTTCCACTCGAAAATTTCATAAGGGGTACCCCTTGCCATTTTTTTGAGAAATTTAGCAAAATTTAAAAATTTGTTTTATTTTAATGCGAAATTGTTGCAATTAGTTCCTTTTCACTCAAACAATGCTTTAAATTAAAAAAAGGTAAAAAATAATGAAAAAATTTGAAAAAATCTATAAATTTGTCAATCCACTAAGGCTCATTTTCGCACCAAGTTTTGCCTATAACTCGGTCGGTATCTAACGGATCGCCAATCTTTGCCTGTGGTCGATAGATGGCATCAATGGCTACATTTTCTTCTTGGACGGCCATGCCCTCAGATGTCTGTGCCAGAAGTTATGCGAGGAACCAAGTTCCTTACCCTGTTTGAAAAAATGTAAAATGTTCCTCATTTTTGCACCAAATTTTGCCTATAACTCGGTCGGTATCTAACGGATCTCCAATCTTTGCCTGGGGTCGATAGATGGCATCAATGGCTACATTTTCTTCTTGGACGGCCATGCCCTCAGATGTCTGTGCCAGAAGTTATGCGAGGAACCAAGTTCTTTACCCTGTTTGAGAAAATGTAAAATTTTCCTCATTTTTGCACCAAATTTTGCCTATAACTCGGTCGGTATCTAACGGATCTCCAATCTTTAACCTATGGTCGATAGATGGCATCAATGGCTACATTTTCTTCTTGGACGGCCATGCCCTCAGATGTCTGTGCCAGAAGTTATGCGAGGAACCAAGTTCCTTACCCTGTTTGAGAAAATATAAACTGTTCCTCATTTTTCTGCAATTCAGCAAAATTTTTAAATGTGATATATTTTATTGCGAGTTTGTTGCAATAAGTTTCTTTTCACTCAAATAATGCTTTAAATTAAAAAAAGAATAAAAAATCAGAAAAAAATTTCAAAAAAATTTTCCACTCGAAAATTTCATAAGGGGTACCCCTTGCCATTTTTTTGAGAAATTTAGCAAAATTTAAAAATTTGTTTTATTTTAATGCGAAATTGTTGCAATTAGTTCCTTTTCACTCAAACAATGCTTTAAATTAAAAAAAGGTAAAAAATAATGAAAAAAATTGAAAAATCTATAAATTTGTCAATACACTAAGGCTCATTTTCGCCCCAAGTTTTGCCTATAACTCGGTCGGTATCTAACGGATCTCCAATCTTTGCCTATGGTCGATAGATGGCATCAATGGCTACATTTTCTTCTTGGACGGCCATGCCCTCAGATGTCTGTGCCAGAAGTTATGCGAGGAACCAAGTTCCTTACCCTGTTTGAGAAAATGTAAAATTTTCCTCATTTTTGCACCAAATTTTGCCTATAACTCGGTCGGTATCTAACGGATCTCCAATCTTTGCCTATGGTCGATAGATGGCATCAATGGCTACATTTTCTTCTTGGACGGCCATGCCCTCAGATGTCTATGCCAGAAGTTATGCGAGGAACCAAGTTCCTTACCCTGTTTGAGAAAATGTAAACTGTTCCTCATTTTTCTGCAATTCAGCAAAATTTTTAAATGTGATATATTTTATTGCGAGTTTGTTGCAATAAGTTTCTTTTCACTCAAATAATGCATTAAATTAAAAAAAGAATAAAAAATCAGAAAAAAATTTCAAAAAAATTTTCCACTCGAAAATTTCATAAGGGGTACCCCTTGCCATTTTTTTGAGAAATTTAGCAAAATTTAAAAATTTGTTTTATTTTAATGCGAAATTGTTGCAATTAGTTCCTTTTCACTCAAACAATGCTTTAAATTAAAAAAAGGTTAAAAATAATGAAAAAATTTGAAAAAATCTATAAATTTGTCAATACACTAAGGCTCATTTTCGCACCAAGTTTTGCCTATAACTCGGTCGGTATCTAACGGATCGCCAATCTTTGCCTGTGGTCGATAGATGGCATCAATGGCTACATTTTCTTCTTGGACGGCCATGCCCTCAGATGTCTGTGCCAGAAGTTATGCGAGGAACCAAGTTCCTTACGCTGTTTGAGAAAATGTAAAATTTTCCTCATTTTTGCACCAAATTTTGCCTATAACTCGGTCGGTATCTAACGGATCTCCAATCTTTGCCTGGGGTCGATAGATGGCATCAATGGCTACATTTTCTTCTTGGACGGCCATGCCCTCAGATGTCTGTGCCAGAAGTTATGCGAGGAACCAAGTTCCTTACCCTGTTTGAGAAAATGTAAAATGTTCCTCATTTTTCTGCAATTCAGTAAAATTTTTAAATGTGATATATTTTATTGCGAGTTTGTTGCAATAAGTTTCTTTTCACTCAAATAATGCTTTAAATTAAAAAAACAATAAAAAATCAGAAAAAAATTTCAAAAAAATTTTCCACTCGAAAATTTCATAAGGGGTACCCCTTGCCATTTTTTTGAGAAATTTAGCAAAATTTAAAAATTTGTTTTATTTTAATGCGAAATTGTTGCAATTAGTTCCTTTTCACTCAAACAATGCTTTAAATTAAAAAAAGGTAAAAAATAATGAAAAAAATTGAAAAAATCTATAAATTTGTCAATCCACTAAGGCTCATTTTCGCCCCAAGTTTTGCCTATAACTCGGTCGGTATCCAACAGATCGCCAATCTTTAACCTATGGTCGATAGATGGCATCAATGGCTACATTTTCTTCTTGGAAGGCCATGCCCTCAGATGTCTGTGCCAGAAGTTATGCGAGGAACCAAGTTCCTTACCCTGTTTGAGAAAATGTAAAATTTTCCTCATTTTTGCACCAAATTTTGCATATAACTCGGTCGGTATCTAACGGATCTCCAATCTTTGCCTGGGGTCGATAGATGGCATCAATGGCTACATTTTCTTCTTGGACGGCCATGCCCTCAGATGTCTGTGCCAGAAGTTATGCGAGGAACCAAGTTCCTTACCCTGTTTGAGAAAATGTAAAATGTTCCTCATTTTTCTGCAATTCAGTAAAATTTTTAAATGTGATATATTTTATTGCGAGTTTGTTGCAATAAGTTTCTTTTCACTCAAATAATGCTTTAAATTAAAAAAAGAATAAAAAATCAGAAAAAAATTTCAAAAAAATTTTCCACTCGAAAATTTCATAAGGGGTACCCCTTGCCATTTTTTTGAGAAATTTAGCAAAATTTAAAAATTTGTTTTATTTTAATGCGAAATTGTTGCAATTAGTTCCTTTTCACTCAAACAATGCTTTAAATTAAAAAAAGGTAAAAAATAATGAAAAAAATTGAAAAAATCTATAAATTTGTCAATCCACTAAGGCTCATTTTCGCCCCAAGTTTTGCCTATAACTCGGTCGGTATCTAACGGATCTCCAATCTTTGCCTGGGGTCGATAGATGGCATCAATGGCTACATTTTCTTCTTGGACGGCCATGCCCTCAGATGTCTGTGCCAGAAGTTATGCGAGGAACCAAGTTCCTTACCCTGTTTGAGAAAATGTAAAATTTTCCTCATTTTTGCACCAAATTTTGCCTATAACTCGGTCGGTATCTAACGGATCTCCAATCTTTGCCTGGGGTCGATAGATGGCATCAATGGCTACATTTTCTTCTTGGACGGCCATGCCCTCAGATGTCTGTGCCAGAAGTTATGCGAGGAACCAAGTTCCTTACCCTGTTTGAGAAAATGTAAAATGTTCCTCATTTTTCTGCAATTCAGCAAAATTTTTAAATGTGATATATTTTATTGCGAGTTTGTTGCAATAAGTTTCTTTTCACTCAAATAATGCTTTAAATTAAAAAAACAATAAAAAATCAGAAAAAAATTTCAAAAAAATTTTCCACTCGAAAATTTCATAAGGGGTACCCCTTGCCATTTTTTTGAGAAATTTAGCAAAATTTAAAAATTTGTTTTATTTTAATGCGAAATTGTTGCAATTAGTTTCTTTTCACTCAAACAATGCTTTAAATTAAAAAAAGGTAAAAAATAATGAAAAAAATTGAAAAAATCTATAAATTTGTCAATCCACTAAGGCTCATTTTCGCACCAAGTTTTGCCTATAACTCGGTCGGTATCTAACGGATCGCCAATCTTTGCCTGTGGTCGATAGATGGCATCAATGGCTACATTTTCTTCTTGGACGGCCATGCCCTCAGATGTCTGTGCCAGAAGTTATGCGAGGAACCAAGTTCCTTACCCTGTTTGAAAAAATGTAAAATGTTCCTCATTTTTGCACCAAATTTTGCCTATAACTCGGTCGGTATCTAACGGATCTCCAATCCTTGCCTATGGTCGATAGACGGCATCAATGGCTACATTTTCTTCTTGGACGGCCATGCCCTCAGATGTCTGTGCCAGAAGTTATGCGAGGAACCAAGTTCCTTACCCTGTTTGAGAAAATGTAAAATGTTCCTCATTTTTCTGCAATTCAGCAAAATTTTTAAATGTGATATATTTTATTGCGAGTTTGTTGCAATAAGTTTCTTTTCACTCAAATAATGCTTTAAATTAAAAAAAGAATAAAAAATCAGAAAAAAATTTCAAAAAAATTTTCCACTCGAAAATTTCATAAGGGTACCCCTTGCCATTTTTTTGAGAAATTTAGCAAAATTTAAAAATTTGTTTTATTTTAATGCGAAATTGTTGCAATTAGTTTCTTTTCACTCAAACAATGCTTTAAATTAAAAAAAGGTAAAAAATAATGAAAAAAATTGAAAAAATCTATAAATTTGTCAATCCACTAAGGCTCATTTTCGCCCCAAGTTTTGCCTATAACTCGGTCGGTATCTAACGGATCTCCAATCTTTGCCTATGGTCGATAGATGGCATCAATGGCTACATTTTCTTCTTGGACGGCCATGCCCTCAGATGTCTGTGCCAGAAGTTATGCGAGGAACCAAGTTCCTTACCCTGTTTGAGAAAATGTAAAATGTTCCTCATTTTTGCACCAAATTTTGCCTATAACTCGGTCGGTATCTAACGGATCTCCAATCTTTGCCTATGGTCGATAGATGGCATCAATGGCTACATTTTCTTCTTGGACGGCCATGCCCTCAGATGTCTGTGCCAGAAGTTATGCGAGGAACCAAGTTCCTTACCCTGTTTGAGAAAATGTAAACTGTTCCTCATTTTTCTGCAATTCAGCAAAATTTTTAAATGTGATATATTTTATTGCGAGTTTGTTGCAATAAGTTTCTTTTCACTCAAATAATGCTTTAAATTAAAAAAAGAATAAAAAATCAGAAAAAAATTTCAAAAAAATTTTCCACTCGAAAATTTCATAAGGGGTACCCCTTGCCATTTTTTTGAGAAATTTAGCAAAATTTAAAAATTTGTTTTATTTTAATGCGAAATTGTTGCAATTAGTTCCTTTTCACTCAAACAATGCTTTAAATTAAAAAAAGGTTAAAAATAATGAAAAAATTTGAAAAAATCTATAAATTTGTCAATACACTAAGGCTCATTTTCGCACCAAGTTTTGCCTATAACTCGGTCGGTTCTAACGGATCTCCAATCTTTAACCTATGGTCGATAGATGGCATCAATGGCTACATTTTCTTCTTGGACGGCCATGCCCTCAGATGTCTGTGCCAGAAGTTATGCGAGGAACCAAGTTCCTTACCCTGTTTGAGAAAATGTAAACTGTTCCTCATTTTTCTGCAATTCAGCAAAATTTTTAAATGTGATATATTTTATTGCGAGTTTGTTGCAATAAGTTTCTTTTCACTCAAATAATGCTTTAAATTAAAAAAAGAATAAAAAATCAGAAAAAAATTTCAAAAAAATTTTCCACTCGAAAATTTCATAAGGGGTACCCCTTGCCATTTTTTTGAGAAATTTAGCAAAATTTAAAAAATTGTTTTATTTTAATGCGAAATTGTTGCAATTAGTTTCTTTTCACTCAAACAATGCTTTAAATTAAAAAAAGGTAAAAAATAATGAAAAAAATTGAAAAAATCTATAAATTTGTCAATCCACTAAGGCTCATTTTCGCACCAAGTTTTGCCTATAACTCGGTCGGTATCTAACGGATCGCCAATCTTTGCCTGTGGTCGATAGATGGCATCAATGGCTACATTTTCTTCTTGGACGGCCATGCCCTCAGATGTCTGTGCCAGAAGTTATGCGAGGAACCAAGTTCCTTACCCTGTTTGAGAAAATGTAAAATGTTCCTCATTTTTGCACCAAATTTTGCCTATAACTCGGTCGGTATCTAACGGATCTCCAATCTTTGCCTATGGTCGATAGATGGCATCAATGGCTACATTTTCTTCTTGGACGGCCATGCCCTCAGATGTCTATGCCAGAAGTTATGCGAGGAACCAAGTTCCTTACCCTGTTTGAGAAAATGTAAACTGTTCCTCATTTTTCTGCAATTCAGCAAAATTTTTAAATGTGATATATTTTATTGCGAGTTTGTTGCAATAAGTTTCTTTTCACTCAAATAATGCATTAAATTAAAAAAAGAATAAAAAATCAGAAAAAAATTTCAAAAAAATTTTCCACTCGAAAATTTCATAAGGGGTACCCCTTGCCATTTTTTTGAGAAATTTAGCAAAATTTAAAAATTTGTTTTATTTTAATGCGAAATTGTTGCAATTAGTTCCTTTTCACTCAAACAATGCTTTAAATTAAAAAAAGGTTAAAAATAATGAAAAAATTTGAAAAAATCTATAAATTTGTCAATACACTAAGGCTCATTTTCGCACCAAGTTTTGCCTATAACTCGGTCGGTATCTAACGGATCTCCAATCTTTAACCTATGGTCGATAGATGGCATCAATGGCTACATTTTCTTCTTGGACGGCCATGCCCTCAGATGTCTGTGCCAGAAGTTATGCGAGGAACCAAGTTCCTTACCCTGTTTGAGAAAATGTAAACTGTTCCTCATTTTTCTGCAATTCAGCAAAATTTTTAAATGTGATATATTTTATTGCGAGTTTGTTGCAATAAGTTTCTTTTCACTCAAATAATGCTTTAAATTAAAAAAAGAATAAAAAATCAGAAAAAAATTTCAAAAAAATTTTCCACTCGAAAATTTCATAAGGGGTACCCCTTGCCATTTTTTTGAGAAATTTAGCAAAATTTAAAAAATTGTTTTATTTTAATGCGAAATTGTTGCAATTAGTTTCTTTTCACTCAAACAATGCTTTAAATTAAAAAAAGGTAAAAAATAATGAAAAAAATTGAAAAAATCTATAAATTTGTCAATCCACTAAGGCTCATTTTCGCACCAAGTTTTGCCTATAACTCGGTCGGTATCTAACGGATCGCCAATCTTTGCCTGTGGTCGATAGATGGCATCAATGGCTACATTTTCTTCTTGGACGGCCATGCCCTCAGATGTCTGTGCCAGAAGTTATGCGAGGAACCAAGTTCCTTACCCTGTTTGAGAAAATGTAAAATTTTCCTCATTTTTGCACCAAATTTTGCCTATAACTCGGTCGGTATCTAACGGATCTCCAATCTTTGCCTGGGGTCGATAGATGGCATCAATGGCTACATTTTCTTCTTGGACGGCCATGCCCTCAGATGTCTGTGCCAGAAGTTATGCGAGGAACCAAGTTCCTTACCCTGTTTGAGAAAATGTAAAATGTTCCTCATTTTTCTGCAATTCAGTAAAATTTTTAAATGTGATATATTTTATTGCGAGTTTGTTGCAATAAGTTTCTTTTCACTCAAATAATGCTTTAAATTAAAAAAAGAATAAAAAATCAGAAAAAAATTTCAAAAAAATTTTCCACTCGAAAATTTCATAAGGGGTACCCCTTGCCATTTTTTTGAGAAATTTAGCAAAATTTAAAAATTTGTTTTATTTTAATGCGAAATTGTTGCAATTAGTTTCTTTTCACTCAAACAATGCTTTAAATTAAAAAAAGGTAAAAAATAATGAAAAAAATTGAAAAAATCTATAAATTTGTCAATCCACTAAGGCTCATTTTCGCACCAAGTTTTGCCTATAACTCGGTCGGTATCTAACGGATCGCCAATCTTTGCCTGTGGTCGATAGATGGCATCAATGGCTACATTTTCTTCTTGGACGGCCATGCCCTCAGATGTCTGTGCCAGAAGTTATGCGAGGAACCAAGTTCCTTACCCTGTTTGAGAAAATGTAAAATTTTCCTCATTTTTGCACCAAATTTTGCCTATAACTCGGTCGGTATCTAACGGATCTCCAATCTTTGCCTGGGGTCGATAGATGGCATCAATGGCTACATTTTCTTCTTGGACGGCCATGCCCTCAGATGTCTGTGCCAGAAGTTATGCGAGGAACCAAGTTCCTTACCCTGTTTGAGAAAATGTAAAATGTTCCTCATTTTTCTGCAATTCAGCAAAATTTTTAAATGTGATATATTTTATTGCGAGTTTGTTGCAATAAGTTTCTTTTCACTCAAATAATGCTTTAAATTAAAAAAAGAATAAAAAATCAGAAAAAAATTTCAAAAAAATTTTCCACTCGAAAATTTCATAAGGGGTACCCCTTGCCATTTTTTTGAGAAATTTAGCAAAATTTAAAAATTTGTTTTATTTTAATGCGAAATTGTTGCAATTAGTTCCTTTTCACTCAAACAATGCTTTAAATTAAAAAAAGGTAAAAAATAATGAAAAAAATTGAAAAAATCTATAAATTTGTCAATCCACTAAGGCTCATTTTCGCCCCAAGTTTTGCCTATAACTCGGTCGGTATCCAACAGATCGCCAATCTTTAACCTATGGTCGATAGATGGCATCAATGGCTACATTTTCTTCTTGGACGGCCATGCCCTCAGATGTCTGTGCCAGAAGTTATGCGAGGAACCAAGTTCCTTACCCTGTTTGAGAAAATGTAAAATGTTCCTCATTTTTCTGCAATTCAGCAAAATTTTTAAATGTGATATATTTTATTGCGAGTTTGTTGCAATAAGTTTCTTTTCACTCAAATAATGCTTTAAATTAAAAAAAGAATAAAAAATCAGAAAAAAATTTCAAAAAAATTTTCCACTCGAAAATTTCATAAGGGGTACCCCTTGCCATTTTTTTGAGAAATTTAGCAAAATTTAAAAATTTGTTTTATTTTAATGCGAAATTGTTGCAATTAGTTCCTTTTCACTCAAACAATGCTTTAAATTAAAAAAAGGTAAAAAATAATGAAAAAAATTGAAAAAATCTATAAATTTGTCAATACACTAAGGCTCATTTTCGCCCCAAATTTTGCCTATAACTCGGTCGGTATCTAACGGATCTCCAATCTTTGCCTGGGGTCGATAGATGGCATCAATGGCTACATTTTCTTCTTGGACGGCCATGTCCTCAGATGTCTATGCCAGAAGTTATTCGAGGAACCAAGTTCCTTACCCTGTTTGAGAAAATGTAAAATTTTCCTAATTTTTAGCAATTTAGCAAAATTTATAAATGTGATAAATTTTAATGCGAATTTGTTGCAATAAGTTTCTTTTCACTCAAATAATGTTTTAAATTAATAACAGAATAACCTCTTACCTCTTTCGTAGTATGTTCGCTTGGTAGCAAAATACAGAAAGTCGTTCGTTTTCGTGCAATGATCGTTTGCGACATTCGACGTGGAGGAATATTATGAAGTTGGAGCAAGAAATGCACTGTTGTTGAATAACAAAGTTTGTAAAATGATTTAAAATTATGAAAACTTTTAACACAGGTTTAAACTGCGTATTTATTGGGGAATTTCGGTTGTATTTATTGTTCTTTCGAATGAAATGTCAACGTTTGAGGTTGCTTGTAAACACGATTTTGACAACAGCTTTAAACAACATCGAAAACGCGTCAACATCGAAACCGGTCAGGTAAAGAACAATTTCGTTTTAAATGCTTCGACAGTGAACGTATCGGCTTAATCTTTCGTTTGAAGAGATGAAAGAATGCTATAAGAAATCAAAACAACAAAACAACAACCTTTCGTTTGGTGCATGAATACTCATCCTTCACAATGTGCGACGCGATTGAGTCTGCCTTCGTAGCAATCAGCCGATTAGCGTCCGGTACGGAAATCACGTACAATCTGGATTCCACTCTCTTTCCCACTGATGGTTTGCGTCCCGGTGAATTGGTGGAAATCAGTGGCGAATCAAACAGTGGAAAGTCTTTGCTGTGTCACGAGTTGATCGCCCGTATCGTACTACCCGCGAACTGCGGTGGTCTGGAGCTCGGTGCCGTGCTGATTGACTGTGAGAACAGCTACAGTGAAGTGATGCTATTGAGCATCATGGAAAAACATATCCAGAACCAAGCGGAACCGGCACTGGCCCGCACGCTTGCCGATCCTCAACAGATGGAGCGCATTCAGCAAACTGCATTAAAACGGCTCCATCTGGTCGTGTGCTACTCATTGGAACAGTTTGAATTTTCGCTGCTTGCCCTACCGTCCCTGTTCGTGAAGCATCCCGAGGTAACGTTCGTACTGATCGATTCGATAGCGACATTCTACTGGACGAAGTGTACGGCCAAGAATCTCATCCGCCAGGACACGTACCAGCGGGCACATTGCAAAACGCTGAGAAGGCTTGCCTCCAAGTGGAAAAAAGTGATCCTTCTCACGAGACCGACTCACTTCGGAAGTAGGCAAGGGTTGTGGCGCGATTTCGAAACAACCGGTTCGATGGTGGACGTTTCAGCATCATCACAGTTAACAGTTTCCTTCCCGGACCATCCGCCAGTGTCCGTGAGCACACCGCCGATCGTTAGAAGCTTGATTGATCATCGAATTGAACTGTGCGAAACAGATAATCCGAGCCCTGCCGCCAGCAGAGCAAGTGATGGAGACGATCAGCGATTCAATGCGTTCGTCACGATGGGAGACAAGCGACAGTACGTGCGGTTCTACTTGATAGATGAGTTCGGATTTAACTGGTTGGAAGCTTGAAGCGGAAGGGAAGATTCTCATCCGGCCTTACAAACTAAAATATAGGGAACAATAAAACTAACCGAAACATCATTTATAATTTCATTTTTCATCCTTTTTTCAAATGTTTTATTACACGTTTTTTGTTCTTTCGCAACCATTCGCTGGTTGAGTTTGTATTTCATGAGTACCCACACAGCGCCTATAATTAATAATAATTCGTCCTTACTAAAACTGAAACACCCGAAAGAGTTGAGGGCGAATGCAAGATTCCTTCTTTTCTATTTAGCTGGTGTTCATTACGCCCTTTCCATAAAAAGCGAAATAGTGAAGACAGGAAACGTAATAAGAATTTTGAAAAGGACAAAACCTATGACCAAACTCATTAGCAAACGTTAAAGCACGCAATGAAATGAGAAAAGAATTTGGTAGTCCTTTAAAAAAAACGGAAGCAAATAGAAGGATATTACAGCCTTCCTTATTGCCATGCCTAACTCATTCGCAACGTAAAGCACCTTTCTCTTTGGAAAGTTGTTGTTCCTCTTCTGAATTTAATTGAAGAAATAACAAACTATCGTTAATGATGTGACAAAAAAAGAGGATAGAAAAAGAATATTGTTACAGATGTACTAATATCTGACGTTCGCTTTCTCTCCGGTACTAGATCAGTGTGTGGTGCTGCTCCCTGCCATGATGATAATGGTGTTGTGTGACTAATCTTTTCTAAGTGTATCACCTCCTTTTCACTCTCATCTAAACTCACACAACGCTCCCTCTCTCTTTCTCTCTCTTTTTAGGGAGGTGTGCTTTAATTTAACTATCTTAGTAAAACTAAAGATTATCTGCTGACGCTAACGTGTTTTAAATGTGAGGTGAACGACGAACAAACGTACGTGTCTTAGCTAGCATATTTCCGATTAGTAACTATGAATCCATTTCCATGCAGCGCCATGAAACGGTTAATTGCATGCCCTTCCGAATGGCAACCCTAAGTGTAAGACATTCTACCCACACAAACACGCCGTTTGTGTGTATTGTCGTAATAGATCGGAACCAGATTTAACTGAACTCTGTGTGTTGCTGCCAATCAATCTCTAGGGCGAGGGATAGCGGCTTGATTTTTCCACCCCAAAATCCACTCCATGAACACCGAATGCCTTCCTTTTGTTTGTATAATTTGGGCTCGACAGAGATCGACAGCGAGAAGGCGCACGCTGCTGGCGGTTTTTATAATGCAGTTGAGTTGCATTTTGGGGGCGGGTGGGAAGATGCCGTCTTCTTTAATTGCCCCCGATCGGTGCTCAAACTAATCGATGTAGTTAGAAGTTTACTATGTGCTATGTACAAGTCATGTTAGACGTTAAGAATGAAGTTAAAATAAAGTCAAATTAAACGTATCCCCGGCGGCGCACACGGTACCGTTTCCGTAAAGGTATCGCGTGGGATTCTGCTGCGACACGGAATACGTCGTCCAAAACGTTTCCTCTCTCGCAGCAGCAGCCGGACGAATGAACCATTTTACTTCATGTCTTTGGTGTAGGCATCCAGCTCGGCGTCCAGCTCTTCGGCCGTTTTCGTTTCGCGTGGTTGACGTCTGCCACCACCGCTACCGCCACCGCCGCGACCACCACGACCACCTCCCTGGGATTTACCTAAAATAGTGAAAATGAGTTAAAGGCCATCGTCTTTATCCTGCAAACCCCCCTTAAGGAGGGGATAAGCTTTTTTTTCTCCAACAATAACTCACCTGCACCTCCACCTCGACCACCGGCCGGTTTACGTGGGGAACGGGCAGTTGATGCCGCAAGTGCAGCTGGACGGGGCAGGCGTGGAGCGGGAATTTCTGACGTTGCCATCTGAATGCTCATCGGGCGCCCGTCCAGTGGTACTCCGTTATACTGTTTCATTGCCTTTATTGCATCGGAACGCCTTTCGAACACCACATCGGCCGTTCCTGAAGTAACAAACAAAACGCAAACCATTGAATTTTAAGGATCAGAAATGCTTTCGCTTCCAGCGTCGTAACTTACCAAGCGATCTTCCCGAACGATCGTAATGTACTGAGGCACTTCGCAGCGGCCCAAACTCCGCAAACAGCTCGTTGATGTCCGTCTCCGATACGCCAAAGTCCAGGTTGGAAACCAACAGCTTCGATGCACCACCGGGTCCTCCGCCTCCGCCGAGGCTACCGATGCCGGCCGTCGTTAACAGACGGTTCTTACGCGGTCCTTCATACATATCATGTTTCCATGCGCTGTTCACGTCGCCCTGTGGAATGATGTGACGAGGAGGGGTAGGGGTTTTGTTTGTGGGATAGTCATCACTCATTTGGTCGGGTTTTAATAGGTACTCCTGCTCCTTCCACTCTCAACCTCTCCTTCATACGCAACGCTCTTCACGCGTATATCACGTTCTTCATCCTCTGCAGCGACGGCGTTCCATCGAACAAAGCCAGGCAAATCCACTAAACCCCACATGACGCCAGCATCGGGTCAACTAGTACCGTCCATTCTCCATCCCTAGGGAAATGCGCCTTGAGCTCTACTTCCCCTCTGTTTTTTTTTGTGTTTTATCATCTATTTTCTTTTCTATTTCACGGTTTTTTTTTCATTCGCATCTTTCTGCTGCAGGACAAGCCGGTTTTGGCATCCCTTTGGCACACACATACACGCGCCAGATGTGCTGCAACCAGCTGGTATTATCCTTTTTGCTGAGCCAGTTGAAGAATTTGTGACTGATTTGTTTTGAGCATTTTTCAAAAAATCTGTTCGCCTTTCCCACACACAAGAACGACCGCAACTAAGAACGGAGCATGTTGAGGAAGTAGCTTTTTGCCAGGCAACGTCTCCACACATTCTGCATTGCTACACGCATCGAGTTAGCATTCTTTTGGGTGGTTGTGCCACAAGAAAAGGAAGCGACAAATCAGCCGCTTACTTCGATCGTTTACGGGGATGACGGGGTGACTGATACTCCAGCTCTACGGAAATGCCTACAGCGGTACTTCACGCAAACCGTACGCGAATATTCGACCAGACAAGAGCGTGTATGTATGTATGTGAGTGTGTGTGTATGTATGCCCCATGTGCGATTTAGTAAATCCAGCAAGTTGAGAAAATAACGAAGAATTTCCGTCAAATTTTCATCTCTGGCAGTGTATAGCTCGGAAGTGTCGTTGCGAAACTTGAGATGCAGTGCTGCAAAATGAATATTATCGTTCCTAAGAGGAATTACAGATTGTTGTTTGGGGTTAAGGTAGCATCGTATGCCAAAGTGGGACTGTTCACGGGTGTTTGCGTTTTGCGGTAAGTCGTCGTGACGAATAGTGGATGTGAGAAGAAGATTTGCACGATATCACGGTGATTGTTCGCGAACATCGAATCAGTATCACAGGACTCCAAAGGATACTTGGTGGCATTTTTATATTTGTGCGCTGTTAAATTTGATATTTTTCATTTGCTGTCACGATTGGAATTCTACAACGCACACTTTTCCCGGGAAAAACGAATAATATTGCACGCATTTTCTTTTTTCTACACAACACAACACGATACGCACACAGAGGAAATTAGCGAAACACCAGGAAGAAAGAGGGTTCATTTTTGGTGAAAGATTGCATTAGAAAAAAAAACAAGCAGAACAACATGATGTGTGTTTTGCAAACTAAATAACAACGCACTCGCACTGCAGTGCCGGTTGGTAAATTAAAGATTTTCAATGATAAATGAGCTGCAGAAGATACGCACTTCGAAAACACAATAATATGGGCTATACGCATTTACAGAACAGAACGACCTTCGGAGCGATTCTTGCACACCCCCGCAGCAAATTTGCGACGAAAAAAAAAAGATTTCCAAAATATATCAAACACGCGACGCACGCACACACACACGCACATAAAAAACACTGCTGTACGTATACACTGTAGTGTATCTTTTTTTCACACTTCTTGCTTTAGCCGTTTTACCTCACACGCGTGTAGGGCGACGACCCACACTATGCACGGATTAAAACCCAACGCAACACGCGCGCTCCCACACACACACATACACACGCACTGCTACGGACAGATTCTGTCACTACTACACACGCATCGCCGTTTTCGCGCCGTACCAAATCTACTGCTCTCTTCAACCGAGCTGACATTTTCATCATCACCGATCGCCGCCATCTTGATTTGCAATGGCGTCATTTTTCGACGAAGGGCACAATAATTTTGTGGCGCAACAAAAGAACGCCTATCGAATTCACAGTAGTTTCCGCTTTCTAACTGCAAATGGCTTGCTAGATGCCCGTAATACGGACGCACCTTTGTAACGCGAAAATGTCTTTAGAAATTTTGGTTTCTTTCGGAATTGATCAACTTTTTCCACGGTCGATTCCATTAAACTTGCGGCTAGGAAGCTTGGTGATTCGTAGACGTGCAAATTCCTTTTAAAACGAGGTACAAGCCGTTTGGGCCAAAAACAACGCTAACAAAGGACAATGATTGTAATACGCCAGCGGAAGTAGTGATACGTCCCTTGGAGTAGCTTCTACGCAGGAGAAGGCGTTAGTTTGGACTTTAGTGTCCGCATATGGTCATTCGACGCGCCGCATTTACCCAGAGGTTGAAGTCGCCGCATTAAGGAGTTGCTAAGTTATCTTTCTCATCCATCGCTTACCCGCCCATAGCGTGCCCGGGTGATTCCACCGCGATTACGTCCCTTGAGGACTCCGCCACCACCGCTAGCACCACCATTGCGTTGACCACCGGATCGGAAGCCGTTTCGCGAATTTCCACCACTGCTTGCTCCTGGGCGACGGTTTACACGGCCAGCACCACCGGAACGGCCACCTCCACGCGGGCGGCTGGATTTCTGGGACTTGATGATTTCATCAAGACTCATTTCAATTTTGTCAACCATTTTGTTCTTGATGCGAGCCGTCGTGACGTCGAAAGGTAGGTGCTGTAGAAGTATGATTTATTCCGCTTTTCCAGTGAAGATACCCGTACCACTCGTGCGGTACAGAACGCGGTTTAGCTTTAATTCGATATGTAATAACTTTTTCACACCGAAATGAGTGAAATTCAGACAAATAGCAGTAGTAAGACGGAGCTCTTCTGTTTCGTGCCCAGAACACACACACCGACTTCACGAATGATAGTGATGGGCATTTCAAGTAGTGCATCTGAGCATAAACGCTGCCAACTGCTGTCAAAAAATGTGGTACCCAACTAACAAATTTGACTTTTCGTTTGCCGGGTCAAACTACACCCAGTGCGCATGACAATTCCCGGCGTGCAAAAAGCGAGACGAATGGACCATTTTGGTCCGTTGACATGTAGTTTCGGTAAAAGTTGATCGCAACGGTTTTTCTTTCCGAAACGTGGCTGTTTTGAGAGCCGATCCGTGTAAAAAGAAGGGTTCTTTGATTGTATGTGTAAACCGACAGAGTTTGCTAAAGGTAGAATTATTTGCATCTCGTCCTGTTCATCCTGCCTCTTTCCTCTAGCGTAAAACCCACATAGTGAAAGGCTCAGTTTGCTGTGCGCTAAGTCCAGGGCGGACGTGTTGTGGTACTTAGAAAATTTTGAATCTGTGCGTGTATGCTGCGCGGAGGATTGGAAATGTGCGCGTTTGCTTTGTGCAGTGCAATATTCAATTAAGTCTTACGATTTATGTAGAATTGATGTGCCTTTTCAAGCCATTAACGTGTGGTGTTAGTTTTTTCCCTTCACTCCGTGCTTGCTTCGGCAAGCGCATTGAATTGAAGTGAGGAAAAAAACTTTCGGTACATGTTGTGGAAACTTCTTAGCTTTTTTACACGCCGATGAATACAGTTGGTGTTGTGTGTTGTGTGTGAAATAGTGATTATTGTTCTGGTTGATCTTGTGCCGTACGATCAACAAGCCGCAAATTAGTTTTCGCATTTGATTTGGTGATAAATGATGTCAAATATCCTGTACGCGCAGGCACTGCGATTCTATGCAGTACATGCTCGTGTTTTTGTCTTCCTTTTGTGCTTCTTGCTGGCGTCGTTCGCCGTTCGCTCACCCTTTCGTACATGCAGTGAAGGATTGTGTCTTCTTCTTCTTGTGGGTTTTGCCCGTATCGTATGCACTGTATTCCTATGTGCAGCGAAGGATCGTGTTTTCGTCATCCTCTTCGGCATCATTCCTACGTGGAACCGAAGATCACTGCTTGAACCTACACGCACACAACGACAGAAATACGGAGAGCGCGCTCTGCAATGGAATGCTAGGAATGGTCCGTTTCTCTTTTTTGCCCTATGCTAGCACATAGGAGATGGTCCGACCATGTCTTCCTTCGGACCATTTCTCCCACCATTTTTTGGTCCGTTTCTCTCGCTCTCTGCACACCGGGGGTTCATTCGTGGCCAAGGTGTATCTACATGTGAGATTTCAAATTCGAATTTTAAATTATTTAATTTTAATAATTATTATTTATTTTAATAAAACATTTTTTTTTTAATTTCACTTATTACAAATTTAATCCTACAACTAAACGCTTGTATAATTAGAACAGTTAGTAAATTTGTTAACAATAACTTTTAGTAAGCCTTATTTATATGTTAATTTACAAAATGCTTTTCGTACTTTTGAAAATTAATTATAATTATTATAATTATAATAATAATTATAGTAATTATGATCATATTTATAATTAATTATTATAATTATTATAAAATAGTTATCATTAAAATAGTTAATTATTAATTAATATAAAAAAATATTCATAGCGCTAGCAAAGCTCGTATTACATTTTGTACATAATTTAATTTTAGTTCATTTAAAGCCATTGAACTAACAA
Source organism: Anopheles funestus (assembly GCF_943734845.2). Classification (NCBI taxonomy): domain Eukaryota; kingdom Metazoa; phylum Arthropoda; class Insecta; order Diptera; family Culicidae; genus Anopheles; species Anopheles funestus. The sequence goes on from NC_064599.1 coordinate 3,665,911, forward strand.
AAAATAAAAAAATTAAACATAACTTAATCGCAGTCTGAACTGAAGTCTAATTAGTCTGAGCTAACATTTAAACCAGAGAACACCAGAGAAGCTGGTACGGATGTTGAAGGCCACAATGGACGGGGTGCAGTGCAAGGTGAGAGTATCGAACATGCTGTCGGAATCGTCCGAATCTCACCGGGGTCTGAGGCAAGGGGACGGAATCTCCTGTTTACTGTTTAACATCGCTCATCGGCGCGTACACCCGATTGAAACGCGAGGCAGATAGGATTGGATCGAGGATCAATGCGACGAAGACAAAATACTTGCTTTCCGGAAGCTCTGAACGTGATAGAACCCGACTCGGAAGCAGAGTATCCGTTGACGGCGACGATCTCGAGGTGGTAGAGGAGTTCTGCTATCTTTGTACGATCGTAACTTCGGACAACAACATGAGCAACGAAATCCGAAGGCGCACATTTTAGGGAAATCGTGCCTACTACGGACTCCACAACCTCCTGCGATCCAGACGACTCCAGCAACACACGAAATGCACGTTATATCGCACACTAATACGTCCTGATACATTGAAGCAGTCCTCTACGGCAGTGCTCCCCAACCTTTTTAGTACTGCGGACCACTTTTTGTTCGACATAAGTATATCGCGGCCCACATGAGACATCTAAGAACGGATTTTTTTTAAATAAAACATTAGCAAAAAATGTAATTGTCCGCAATCTGACACATCGAGGGGTGTAGAACGATTTCGTCACGTAAAAACGCTTGAAATGGTAAACAATACGTATTAAAATGATCGGTCCAACAACCGAAAATTTCTTCCGCGGACCACTTCTACTTAAGCCACGGACCACAAGTGGTCCGCGGACCATAGGTTGGGGACCACTGCTCTACGGGTAAGAGTCGTGGACTATGCTAACGGAGTAAGGACTAAGGACTATCTTTGGCGGTGTGTGGGAGCAGGGCTGAGCTCGAGCTAGCTGAGCTGTTTGGCGGTGCAGATATTCTGACGGTTGACAAAGCCGGAAGGATAAGATGGCTGGGGCACGTGATGAGGATGCCGGACTCATGCCCCACCAGGAAGGTGCTCGTCAGCGATCCGTTCGGTACGATGCGGTGAGGAGCATAGCGAGCTCGTTGGCTTTGCTTCATTGTCTTCCAACTGGTTTCAACGCTGCAATTGAAATTAATGTTAAATACCATTGATGCTCAAATTGGATTGTGAAATTAAGTTGTATGTTACCTTTAAATTGTCACGTGTTCAATGTATGTATGTGTTCAATCTGCCAAACGATTACCTTCAAACACCACCCTCACCATGAGAGGGTATGCTTTTCGCTTTGGCAGGTTTGATTGATCATAAGACAGAACGAGAAGGTATGTTGATATGGCCAGTTGGGATATGGTTAGTTGGGTAGAAACAGCCATCGTGAGGTTAGTTGGATGTGTGCAAATTGCATGTGCAGCTTGGAGAATCCCATCTCAGGGAGGTTTTCCATCTTAGAGACACATGAAATGTATGGAAAATGTGTTCAGCTTAGTGAGACTTTCCATCTCAGGGAGGTGCCAGCTATATATATATATGTATATGTATATGTTTACACCCACGATTAATGATGAAGTGGTGGTGGGAACTCCGGAATGGATTCACGAATCCATTCAGACTCCGACGTATAAAAACCGAAGTATACTCAGAAGCAATTACTCCGGAGTCGACTCCGAATTACTCCGGGGTTGGTACCGGAATACTACGCAGTTAACTCCGGTGCTGCATCCAATGTAAACTCCGGACTTTTCCCCGATTTAAACTAAGGATTCAAGTTCGGTTAGTGGTAGGGCGCAGTTCCATCCTTCACGGTTTTCACAGTGTTCTGTGGTAGGAAGTCGGTGTTGGATGGACGACCCATCCGTTTTCCATCCAAATTGACTTTGGTTTCGTCCGACCACAGTACATTGCGCACTTGTCGAGGTTGCCCCTAGCCCAATCTATTTGATATAGGAATCAAATTTGATTCGGGCTTGCCAGTGCGCCGTTTCGGCAACGAAACTTTGCGTGGTTTCTTCATGTAGATTAAAGGTTTGTAATTTCCAATTAAAACTTTCAGCTTGGACCTTAACGAAAAACATATAATTGAAATACCAGTCAAAAGAATTGTTGCTGCAGTAACAACCATAAGAATGCTCCATAACTTTGCCTCACTGGCAATGGCCCATGGACAACTAAGATCCATGTTCTTTTTCAAAATCGTCTGTTGAAAGTCTACCGTGCGCCCATTTATTGTGAGATTACGCAAACAACCACTGTAACCTCTTGTTTGTGGCAGTCCAGTTGTACAGTGACCCAAGCTTATTCAAATCGATTGCTGTCTTTCCTAACTGTACATGCCCATTAGTATTTAGAACTCCTTTGAAATCTTTATATTCGTATCGACTCCTATTAATAATCAACTTATTTATGACTAGACTCATCTCAATAGACTGAAGCTTAAACACAATATCCAATGCCAATGCATCGTTTTGGGAGATAACCTGTTGATTCTCGATTTGGATCGCTTCAGTTCCATCGTCTAACAGCAATACAAATCTGCCGTCAACGATCTCCAATGCAACAAATGGTTGTGTTGTAACACGCGTATTGTAGCTCATGGGTCCAATGTACAACACCAAACCGTCTGTCTGTTGAGGTAACATCTCAACGCTAATGTTTGTAATATTGTCACTGATGATCGTTGGAAAAAGGGCGTAACCGTTGCCATTAAAACTGATGTCTATCATTTCACAATGTGGACCATCGAAACCATTTGGACATATGCACCTATTACCAATATGCGTGCCTCCATTAAAACATGCGAGCTGTGATGGCGATGTATCCGAAATGCATTCCAGCTGTACGAATGCAGTTATTCCTATAAACGAATTTGCATTGGCGTTGATGACGATTGGTTTGGACGATCCATACACCTTATTCCTGCATGACTGCTCACAAGTGCCAGCTTTCAACTCGCATTCGTCGATGCCTATCATCTCAATCGGAAATCCGACGTCTTCCTCCAATCGGTGGAGATGAAAGCTTAGTACGCTATTGAGGAGCTCGGAGGTTGAGTAAACACTACCGCTGACGGCAAAGAACACGTCCAGGAAAGTACCTTGGGCGAGCTTTCGATTGTTGATCGTGAATATGTCCACATCGTTTGGGCTGGCTTTTAGAATGGTTGCAATGCTCTTCTGAAGTCGATTAAGAGGTGTGCCGAGATGACCCGGTGTTTGAGATACGAAAACATCTGCCGTAACATTGTAGAATCGGATTGACCCGCTCTGGTCTACGGATTTTTTGGAGATCTCCTTCACCAACACTGTTGCTCCAGCTGATACATGGTGCTGAGAAAAGTGGTCCGATTTTTCAGTCACGTGGAACCGAAGATCATACTGACCGCACGATATATCTTTCAACATTGTTATCATACCGGTGTTATTGTTCAGTTTGAAAAACTTCAAAGTTTCTGCACTTGTCGCCTTGTCCCAAAGAAATGTTTTGTCAGACAAATCCCAATCATCTGAATCGATGATATGTACACGGCCTATATTCATATCAGATAACATTCCTTTGTATTTGTTGACAACTATATGGCTCTCAGCTTGTTTCATCTTGTTATCATTCTCGTCATCAATCACTGCTGAATCGATGTTCTTGATGGGAACTTCATACTCTTTTTGGTCCTCGTGGTCAAACTGAGTTGATGCATGCAATTCGTCTTCTACTTGAAATCGTTGCTTGATTTCTGAACGGGCTTCTGGATCGATCCTGTTAAGAAATGTTGAGTCGTTTTGGTCTTCGTCATCCATTGCACCCGGAGGACGATCCTCAACTTCTTCTGCGTTATCTTTTACGTTTCCAATCCTGATCCATACGATCACAGTATTATAGTAGAGTCCGTCATCCGCCTTTACGATTAACTTATATTCCGGAATTGTTTCGTAGTCTAACAAGTGATTGTTTACCGAAATCAATCCTGTATTCTCGTCGATTTTAAACACGTCTGCCACGTTATTCTTGATAATGCTATACTTTATACGCGAATTTAGTTGTTGGCTATTGGCTGTGACTTTAATCACTCTCGTGTTAATGCTGGCGTTTTCTGGTAGATAGTCCAGGGCATATATTTTTCGCTTAAACTGTGGTTTGTAGTCGTTCCTTCGTTCGTTTGGCACAATTCGAATCAATAAGCGTTGTGTCACTTTATTGGGTTCCCCGTTGTTAAATAACGCAGATGGTGAGCTATCCTCAGCAATCACTGTCACCATGTAAGCATCATTTGTCTGACGATCGAATTCCTTCCGCGTCGTGATAATGCCTTTTTGATTATCGATTTGGAAAAACTCTTCATCGCTACTCCTTAGTCGATAGGATACAACGTTGTTGGGCGCCGTGCCATCACGATCCCGAGCATGCACTTGCATTACAAATGTTCCAAGCAGCTGGTGTTCTAGAACTGTTCCTTTTGTTTCTCCTATAAATTCCGGGGTGTTGTCGTTTTCATCTATGATCGTAATCCTCAAAAATGTTTCTGCATTTAGTCCAAGAGAGTTCGTCGCTTGTACTGTGAGCATATATTGTGCTGCCATTTCATAATCAAGTCTTCTGCCAAGTTTGATGTATGCCGTATTGTTGATTTGCTCCAATAGAAATGTCTGCTTATAATTTCCATTAGGTATCTCAAATATTACTATATTTTCATCATTAACGTTGGAAACTGCTTCAAATTCCGCCAGAATCTTGTTGAAATCCTGAAACGTTTCATTTAATATCACGGGTGCCAATGGCATCTTGATGAAGTACGGCTCACTATTTGTAGAGTCAACTATGTGAACTATTACTTTAACTTCTGTTTGTCGCTTGTTGTTTTCCTCTAAGCGTTCGTTATACGCCCGGACATGGAACGCATAAAACTGTCCTGGGTCGCGATCGATAGACTTAGCTAACATGAGCAAGCCGTTATTCTCATCAATCTCGAAGTAGCTGCTATCGTCGTCTTCCTGTACAATCTCATAATGAATGCCGTTGTTATCACCTTCATCGATGTCTGTAGCTGTGATGGAAGTCACGGACTGATTCTGCTTCATATCTTTCGTCACGATCACTTCATATATGTCTTTATCGAATATCGGTAGATTATCGTTGATATCCAAAATAGTTACCTTGATTATGCAAACATCATATAGACTAGGGAACATAATGTTAGTCGCTCGTACCGTAATATACATTTCCTGGTCTAGGATAGGGGCATCCCGATCGAAAATAAACGTCGAAACGATCTGACCAGTCGTTTGGTCAATGCTAAAAAACTCCTGGTCACCTGGCGTGGTTACAATGCTGTATTGTATAGTTTGCGATTGTTCGGCAGAGGCGTTCACACGTAGAACAGGTGTACCCGGCAGCTGTTCCTCTTTCAACGTTGGTTTATAATTTCCACAATCTTGGAACGTTGGTTTTTGGATTACACTTACAGTATTATTTACTGTTTTAGTAGATGATACACTGCTACAGATGGAGAAACCCAACAACACCGTGATGACCAAAATGAAGCAGTGCAATTGATTCGCCATAGCGAAATCTGCTATATTGTTTTTCTTTTCCTTTTCTTTTCAGGTAGAACGGCCTGTCCGTGTTCATAAATCTCCTGTATGGCGGGAATAAATAGACAACGTGTCCCGCTTTTTATGAATGAGCATTTGTGGTGGCCGAATTCTTCAAACTGTAGTATTGTAGCACGAGCTCAATTCTGCAATGAAATTAAAATAACTATACAGCGTTTCTCAAATGATATTGTACACATTCACCGAAAACACTACAATGTCAGCTAGATGTGTTTACCTTTTCATATAATGCCATTGGAACAAATGCCGATGACATTACAATATCATCTGAGAAACGCTGTAAGTCATATTAGTAAGCTTCAATTAAAAATAATCAATTAATTTGAAGTTAATCAAATTAATTAAAAAAATAAAAAATCAATTTTTTATACTGAAGTTTATTCAGTATAAAATATTCATTTCTCAAAAATAGCCTACATCGCAGGACGACGGAACCCCCTAACATTGTCTTACGTGAATATTACTTCTATGAAACCTAAACTGCATTACCAAAATTCAATGATGATTTGACACGCCTTAGCATTGAAGTTTCCCTCTTCTTCTTCTTCTTCTTCTTCTTCTTCTTCTTCTTCTTCTTCTTCTTCTTCTTCTTCTTCTTCTTCTTCTTCTTCTTCTTCTTCTTCTTCTTCTTCTTCTTCTTTTTCTTCTTTTTCTTCTTCTTGTTCTTCTTTTTCTTCTTTTTCTTCTTCTTGTTCTTCTTCTTCTTCTTCTTGTTCTTCTTCTTCTTCTATTTTACGAGAAAGGCTATATCCTCCTATGTTCGTTCAAACTCTTGTTCAAACTCGCACATTCAGAGGCTTACTTTCTCTGTAAAGACTTCGACTATCTGGAGTCATATGTCTTTTAATCTCTGCTTTTGTTCAACAAAAAGGTTGCTTCCTAGAAGTCTTGGTTGTTCACGGTTTCACCTTTACGATACACCACAATGGTTTGTATGGTCGCACTATGCGCGATTAGCCAGCCGGCTAAACCACTTATTATACCACTTTGTTAGATTTTCTTCTCCACTTCTTTCGAACATCACTAAATGTTACAAAGTAAGTTTCAACCACACAATAATCATCGTGTCGTGTCGATCACGCGACTCTCCCTCACAATAATCATGTTTCTTTTGAATACACTTACAGTTTGTGATAGCTCCTAAATGACTTTCAATATCCTTCAAGTCTTCAACGGCGTATTAAATATTACACTATTTCCACTACATTTAGTGACAACTAAGTAAATATTTTCTCTTCATTCTTTTCTCTGTCAGAATCGATTGAACAACGGCACAGACATGTTAGAGTAACTCTGCTCAACTGTGAATGACTTGAAACGTATGAATGATGAAATCGTATATATGTATATATATCAGTTTTGCAATAATTTTGAAGGGAGATAATACTGTTTCGCAGAATTGATAATAGTGCTTCGTCATTGATAAAAAGACTGATAGAACTGAATAATCTTATCAGTTTTTTCTTGTAGCGGGAACAAGTTGGCTGGTGTACATAATTTGACTTTTTTGGCAAAAAACTGTAGCGAATAACGATAAAATACTCACTTGGCAGAAATCGCATGACGGGGGAAATTTTTTCATTCTCGCTACCCCTGACCCTCACTTTCGAGCGATCGTGCGACAAACTCTCACTCCACCACCCTACCTCACTCACACACGCTCCCATATTTTATGTAAACCCTCACCGCAACCTGCGTCACCAACCCACCCCACACCTGAACGGTCCTATACTCGAAGTGTTAGACAATTTTGGTTCCACACTTTGAAGCCTGTCGAGGAGTGTGGCACTATATTGTTTTTCGCTGTCTCCTTTCTTTCACTGCAAAATTGCTTTTGCCCTGTCTTTGGTGTATTCATATGAGTTTGGCCTTTGCTGGAGGCGGAGGTGTGTGCGCAAGCGTTATCGTGTTTTGTGAAGTGATACTTTGCTCCGATAAGTAATGTGAAAACTGGTGATTGTGATAAGTGAATTAATTCTATTCCTTGTGTTTTGTGCGTAGTGAATCCCATCGAGTCGATCAGCTGATGGAAAGAGTTTGCCCGTGAAGCGGAAAGGGTGAAGCCGGAGTTAAAGCGCAGGATGGCAGGACAAACCATATCGGAGAGAGTGCTGAATATTCGACGTCTTGAGAGGTACGCATTTTAACACTCGAAAAGAGTTAAAGAAAAAAAACAAAGTGTAAAGATTTCTCATGTCTCTCCGTTTTTTTTTCTTCTATATATTTACAGAAACCTCTGCCGAACATAGGAACCCCATCCCTCCGTCCGCTTCGCAGAACGCCGGCAGTTTTTTTTACCTGTTCGTCCAGCGACCGCTTGCGCATGATGAGCTTATGTGCAATAAAAAAAAGGGATCGTATGGTCGCGTACACATGAGGGCTCATGAGACGTCCACAAAAGCCGAAGTCATACAAAATTTCAAAAAAATTGGGTCCTGTCCTGGACGCGTCCACAAATCGCGAAGCGAAAGAGGGTTCGGGAATTATACCTGCGATCTTCTCGAAGTGAAAAAGGATTCTGAAATTATACCTGCGATCCGCATTAGAATACCACGTACGCTGCATTCGGGGTAGCACTCGGTAAAGCGTTGTTTTGCTTAAGCGTGCAGTAAGCATAGAGGGTTTGTTTCGGCTTTCTACGAAGTTACTTGTGGACGTGGGCAGGGCGTGGGCGTCACGTGTGAGTTGGGCCTATGTATTTCCTGGTAATTATTTCGTTTACGGTCGTGGTGTGTGTAGAGTATTGGATTATAGGAGGTAAACTCTAGTAACATTAAGCCGACTCTTTGAGAGCGGGTTGTAAACGACGGACTTGGGGGAATGTAGGATTAGCGGCAGTTGGATGCCAACAGTCGCCACGAGAGGATCCATTACCGTGATATACGAATACAAATAAAGAGAACTCTACAATTGGCGCAGCCGGTAGGATCGACGGGGAGTGTGAAAAGAAACCGTTTAATTTAGCGAGTTATATGTGTTTGCAAGCGAAGAATTGCAGTGACTTCCAAACGATTTTCTTGTCGCATTTCTTGGAAACCGTGTTTAGTAAATAGGACGAAATCTGAGACCAGAGTAGATAAATGTAATGAACTCATCTATATGTGGCGTGGGGTAAGGCACACACACAGAAAAAAGAATAAAGAGAAGGAAAGAAAGAACAAACGCGAGTCCGGTAGCAATACCGCAGCGCACATTAAAAAAAGAGAAGGAAAGAGAAAAGAAAAAAAGCGAGTCCGGTAGCAACACCGTAGCGCACACTAAGAAACAAAATAGAAGATAGGAGACCGGTAAAACACCGTAGCGCACAACCAAAAAGAAAGAACTAATGCGAGACCGGTAGCAACACCGTAGCGCACACTAAGAAACAAAATGGAAAATGCGAGTCCGGTAGCAACACCGTAGCGCACATTAAAAAAAAAAAAGAAAAGAGAAAGAAAAAGCGAGTCCGGTAGCAACACCGTAGCGCACACTAAGAAACAAAAAAAAAATGCGAGACCGGTAATACTCCGCAGCGCACACTAAAAGGAAAGAACAAATACGAGTCCAGTTGAGCACCGCAGTGCACATTAAGAAAAAAACTGATCCATGGCTATATAAATTGGCCGATTAAAAAGAAAATTAAAGGTGGACAGTGGTTTAGATAACTTGCAAAGACATAACGGAAAAACTCGCAAAATAGTGGTTCATAAAATTCCTTCATGGTGGTTAGATCAAGTAGCATATTTTAAGTAAGAAGCATACATTAATAATTGTGCTTTCACTAACAGATGGACAATAAGCAGAACTTTCCGTTGGAACCGTTCAACGACGCTGTTGACACATCAGGACTACGTATCGAATGGGAGGAATGGCACCGGGCATGCGAGATCGTAATAGAGTTGAAGCGGTTGGAATCACAGCACGAGAAGCTTCTTTTCATGCTTGCAAGTTGGAGATTTTCCGATCGCTATCCCAAAAACACGGGGAAACCTTCAATCGTTATATGTTGAGATTACGTACGCAGGCTGCTTGTTGCGACTTTAAAGATCGTGAAGAAAAAGAAATCTTACATCAAATAACGGTAGGGGCAAGCGATGAAAGGGTACGCGACAAAGGTATCGAAGGCACAATGGACCTTGACAGTCTGATCAACTATGCCATGAATCGAGAGGTGATACTAAAGCAAAAAGAGAAAGCACACCCAATGCGACAAGAAGATGCAGTAGTGGCATGGATCAATCGGAACACGAACAAGAAGACGACATCGCAAAGAAATTATTCCTCGCAAAAGGTTAACCGTACATCTCAAGAATGCAGCCGTTGTGGTTCAGAAAGACACCAGAGCGATTTTAAAAACTGTGTCGCACGGAATTCGACATGTAACAGATGCGGAAAACTGGGACATTTCGCAAGGAAGTGTGCAGGCAATCGATACACACCAAGAACGACCCACTTGGCAGAAATCGCATGAGAGGGGGGAAATTTCTTCATTCTCGCTACCCCTGACCCTCACTTTCGAGCGATCGTACGACAAACTCTCACTCCACCACCCTACCTCACTCACACACGCTCCTATATTCTATGTAAACCCTCACCGCAACCTGCATCACCAACCCACCCCACACCTGAACGGTCCCATACTCGAAGTGTTAGACAATTTTGGTTCCACACTTTGAAGCCTGTCGAGGAGTGTGGCACTATATTGTTTTTCGCTGTCTCCTTTCTTTCACTACAAAATTGCTTTTGCCCTGTCTTTGGCGTATTCATATGAGTTTGGCCTTTGCTGGAGGCGGAGGTGTGTGCGCAAGCGTTATCGTGTTTTGTGAAGTGATTCTTTGCTCCGGTAAGTAATGTGAAAACTAGTGATTGTGATCAGTGAATTAATTCTATTCCATGTGTTTTGTGCGTAGTGAATCCCATCGAATCGATCAGCTGATGGAAAGAGTTTGCCCGTGAAGCGGAAAGAGTGAAGCCGGAGTTAAACCGCAGGATGGCAGGACAAATCACATCGGAGAGAGTGCTGAATATTCGACGTCTTGAGAGGTACGCATTTTAACACTCGAAATGAGTCAAAGAAAAAAAACAAAGTGTAAAGATTTATCATGTCTCTCCGTTTTTTTCTTCTTCTATATATTTACAGAAACCTCTGCCGAACATAGGCACCCCATCCCACCGTCCGCTTCGCAGAACGCCGGCAGTTTTTTTTACCTGTTCGTCCAGCGACCGCTTGCGCATGATGAGCGTAGGTGCAATAAAAAAAGGGATCGTATGTATTTCCTGGTAATTATTTCGTTCACGGTCGTGGTGTGTTTGGGACGAGGGTGTCCCGAATGCAGCAATAGGAAAGAAAGGGAAAGCGAGAAAGAAAAAAAGCGAAGGAAAGAACGGGACAAAATAAAGCTAATTTTTTGGCTTCCAGGCTTATTATAAATAAGCTTGGGAGCTTCCATGCTTGCAAGCTTGCATGCTCGTATGCAAGCGTACATACGCCCCGCCTCCTATACCCGATTCCCCCACCCCCGCGAACGATCCACGAACGAGGCTTACTAAGTTGCTAGTAAGCCTTTAATAAGCCGGCTAATAAGCCTCAATGTCGTACGACTTTTGCCAAGTGGGGAGTCGGTTTTCTTGGAAAAGATCGGAAGTTGCCAACGCCTTGCTCGATGACGGGGATGTTGCAGAGCAAGGAAGGCTTTGTGGATATCGTAAGGACTGCGCATCACCCAAGGTAGAATGATGTTGTTTTTTTATTGTTTCCTCTTGTTATTTTTCTATATCTACATAGTACATTTCTTATACTAAAATAATAATGAACACTAATAGAAGTTGGAAGGAATATGGTATCAATGAAATAATTATAAAAAAAATGAACAGCCACTCGCCTAACATTTTATTCTTTTTTTTTAGCAGGGAGACACAAATTATAATAACGGAATGATTATGGGGTTTATTGATCAACTTGCAGTGGAATTTTTAATCGATTCGGGGGCTATGATCAATACAATCACGGAACAAGTGTGGACTAATTTGGTAAATACTAATGCTAGAATATTCAAGAGAAAATTTCATTGTGACCGTCAGATCACAGCACACGCGACTCAAGTACCACTGCAAGTTTTGACCATTTTTGATGCTTTTATATCCATCAACGAGAGCAAACCCAAAACATATGCGGAATTCTTCGTCATAAAGGGAGCGCAGAGAAGTCTGCTTAGCAAAAGAACGGCAGAAGAGCTTAAAGTGTTAAAAGTCGGGTTGGAAGTCAATAATATCGGACAGAAAAAAGAACCATTTCCGAAGTTCCCGAACATACTGCTAAAGCTATGCATTGACCACAAAGTAACCCCAAAGAAGCTTGCATACCTTCGTATTCCGTTCGCGATGGAGGAGAAGGTTGAGCGGAAACTTCAAGAAATGCTGGATAAGGATATTATTGAACCGGTTATCGGTCCAGCAAGTTGGATATCTCCAATGGTAGTGGTTCCTAAAGGGACTGACGATATCCGGATATGTATCAACATGCGTTATCCAAATACAGCTATCCAACGTGAGCACTATCCACTCCCTATAATTGATACGTTGCTTAACAAACTTAAAGGAGCAGTAATATTTTCTAAATTGGATATAACATCAGCTTACTATCATGTCGAACTACATCCAGACTCAAGGAAGATTACCACGTTCATGACTGGGAAAGGTCTGATGCAATTTAAAAGACTTATGTTTGGTATTAATTGCGCCCCAGAGATATTTCAAAGGATTATGTGTGAAATGCTTGCCGATGTAGATGGGGTGTTAATTTATATTGATGACATCGTGGTGTGGGAAACGACGCATTTGGAGCATAACACACGACTACGCAAGGTACTTGCTATACTAAAAGAAAATAACGCATTGCTTAACAATGACAAATGCGTATTCAACGTTCCGGAGCTTCAAATATTGGGCTTTAAGATCAATGCACAGGGCATAAGTGTTGTGATATATGCATAAAGAAAGGCGACCCGTACCAGTCGATGGTTCTAACACAACTGACAACTTTATTTCATATGATCTATAAGTTCAATACATTGTCAAGGTTTCCATAAGTAAGGTGATACTTTGATATATATTTCAACACCCCTGCTCAAAGAATCGTCCTTTACTTCAATCCTATTTTAAGCGCTAATCTTTGAAATTCAGATGCTGACAATCCCTTCGTCATAATGTCTGCCAATTGCGATTTTGAAGGCACATATACTGCCCTTATCTTGCCTTGATGGATTTGCTCTTGAATGTAATTGTATTTAATGTCTATATGTTTCATGCGTTTGCTTTCTATCTTTCCTTCTGTTAGATGTAAGCAAGATTGATTGTCTTCGTATATGGTTACTGTGGAAACATTTATACCAATATCGTTCAATAATCTTCTCATCCATACTGCTTGAGTTGTTGCCGTACAAAATGCTATTAATTCAGCTTCTGTTGATGATAAAGCTACTGTTGACTGTTTTCTAGTCATCCAACAAACAGTTGCCCCATAAACACGCACTATGTATCCACTAATTGATTTCCTATCATTAATGTTGTTTCCCCAATCTGCATCACAAAATATTTCTAATGCATTATTATTATCAGTTGCAGTGAATTCTAATGCTTTATTTACGGATCCTTTTAAATATCTTAAAATTCTTTTTAAATATTTCCAATGCTCTTCTGTTGGACAACTTTGTAACTGACTAAAGAAATTAATCGCAGCGCATAAATCTGGTCGCGATGTATGAGCCAAATATGCAATACATCCCACTAATTCTCTATACGGCTTGTCCGTTCGTTCTTTCTCTGTACCCTTATATAATTTCAAATTACACTCAATTGGAGTTTGAACCGGTTTGCAGTCTTCCATTCCAAACCTGCATAGTAATTTATGTATATAATCCTTCTGTGTAATTCTCATTGTTCGCTGTTCAATATCTCTTTCCACAAACATTCCTAGAAAGCTCTTTATCTCTCCCATATCTGAAACGGAAAATTCCTTTTTAAGACAATTCTTTAATATTTCAATTTTATCTAATCTGCTTCCAATTATCAATATGTCGTCGACGTAAAGGAGCAAATGAAATAAGTCTCCTTGATCTGTTTTGCTATATAAACAGTGATCGTTCTCGCTTCTTTTGAAATTCAGTTTTGTTATAAATTCATCAAATCTTTTGTTCCAAGCTCTTGATGCCTGCTTTAAACCATATAGCGATTTTTTTAAAATACAGACTTGATTTGTTTCGGATAAATTAAGTCCTTCTGGAGGGTACATATAAATTTCTTCTTCTAAATTTCCATTCAGAAATGCAGTCTTTACGTCTAATTGATGAATTAATAAACCTTCCTTGTTAGCTATGGCTAATAAAGTTCGTATTGTATCCAGTTTTGCAACTGGTGCATAAGTCTCCTCATAATCATAGCCATATTTTTGAGAACAGCCTCTGGCAACCAATCTCGCTTTATATCTATCTGGTTCGTTATCAATGCCTTTCTTGATCTTAAATACCCATTTACAAGTAATAATTCTTTTATTCAAAGGTTTTTTACATAGTTCCCAAGTATGATTATCTTCATGCGATTTAAGTTCACTCTTTATAGCTTCATTCCACATCTTCCAATCTTCACGCAATTTCATTGATTCTAATGAAATTGGATAGTTGTCCACATAATTCATAGCTGATAAAGCCCATGCATTGTAGCTTCCTTCGTAGTCTTTCATCCATACCGGTGGCCGTCGTTCTCTGACGTTCCTCATCTCGTTCTCATCAGTTGTTAGATCTTCATCCCCTGCTGAATTAAATGAATCGTTACCCGAGAAATATTCTGATTCACTAGTGCAAATATCATAGTTCGCTTGCAAAATTTCCTCATCATTTTCTCTCATTGCTGGTGTATGAATTTCTTCAATCTTTTGATTTTCGTCACTTATAAAGTCATGTTTATAATCACTAGGTATATGTTCTAATAAGTCACTTTGTGATGGATTTTCTTCATTGAATTTCACTACACGAGCTATTTGAATTTTATTATTTTTCCAAACCCGATAGCCATTTGGGGCATATCCTACGAAAATCGCACGTTCGTTTTTTTCATCTAACTTCTTTCTTAATTGTTTTGGTTTTTCTATGAAACATTCACTTCCAAATATACGCATATTCGACACGTCAGGTTTTTTACCATGCCATTTTTCATATGGAGTTACATTCTTGTTCAATGCGCGAGTAGGACTTCGATTTATTTGATAAATGGCCGTGTAAACTGCCTCACCCCACATAACTTTAGAAATGTTTTTGTAAATGAGCATTGCACGCACCTTCTCGATGATCTTTCGATTGAGTCGCTCACTAACACCGTTTTGCTCTGGCGTATAAGGTACTGATGGTTGTAAAATTATTCCTTTGTCTTTACAAAACGATTTGAAGTCCCTATTTATATATTCTGTACCATTGTCACAAATAAATTTTTCGATTTTGGTACTGAAATGTGCTGTGCACATTGCTTCATATTCTTTGAAACAGTTTAACACTTCACTTTTTGATTTTATTAGATACGCAGCAGATAGGTGGGTATAATCATCCGTAAAGGTCACAAAATAATTATTTCCATCCCATGTTGAGGGTGTAATAGGACCACAAACATCACTATGAATTACTTCGATGGGTCTATTTGCACGTTTTTCTTCTCGAGACTTAATCGTTTTTCGCGGTTCTTTTCCAAGTATACAGGATTCGCATAATTTGTTTGCACTATCACTATTTGGTTTTGCACTTTTGATGTTTATTCCATTGACCATTTGTTTTGCAATTAATAATTCTAAGTTTTTCTGACCAATGTGCCCATATCTACAGTGCCATAACTCATAGTCTTTTATAACCGTTGTTGCTCGTGCACAATTTGATGGTACATTTAAGTTTACTTTGTACAATTTGTCGATTTTATTACCGGTCATCACTATGTCACCTTTTTTGTTACGCACTTTCAGTTCACCATTTCTAAAAATCACTTCGAGTCCTGATAAGTCCAATTTTTGCAATGACATCAAATTGATAGAAAGTTCTGGAACGTATAGCACATCGTTAATTTCAAACTTCGTGTTTTCACTGTATCCTATTATCGTTCCTTTTTGTCTGGCCATTAAATTAGAACCGAACTTTGCTGTTCCAATAATTATCGGATTGTTCAAATCATAAAGTGCAACAAAAAGGTTTTTGTTCCTTACCATGTGATCCGTAGCCCCACTGTCCATATACCAATCGTCATTGTTATAGCCACTAACAAGCGCTACATTGTTTGCATTTGCTTTGTTTTCCGGTTCCTTAGAACTTTTCTCCTGTAGCAAGCGACAATTTCGCTTTATATGTCCGGGCTTCTTGCAATAGTTGCAATTTATTGGTCTTCTGTTGAATTGAGCTTGTAGTGCTCTGTCCATGTTGCTGTATGTGTCGTCCCGTTCTTTTAGCCTGTTGTGCTCATCCATTATTCTTGTTTTGACCGATTCCAGAGAAATTGAATTTTCTGGAGCACTATCCAGGGCTGTAACCAATCCGTCAAATGATTGAGGTAGGCTTCGCAGAATCATGCAGATTTTAAGCTCCTCATCAAGCTTGGTACCAGAAGCGTCTAGTTTCTCAAAGTATTCTTCGAATTGCTTGATGTGTTCAGCAATGTCGCCGTTAGAAAAATTAGTAGCACATACTTTTTTTAGATATGATACTCGCATCGATCGTGTTGTTTTCTCGTGATGGGCTTTGAGTGTATCATATACCTCTTTGGCATAATGACAATTTTTTATTATAGGTAATTGGTCATCATCCACCAAAAGTATTAGCGTGGCCTTCGCTTTGCTATCGGCCTTAACCCACGCCTCTGTTTTCTTCTCTTTTTCCGGAACAGCATTTTCCACTGCACTCCACAAATCCTCCTTTAGGAGCACCATTTGGGCACGAATTTTCCATGCTAACCAATTATTGTTGTTTAGTTTCTTTACACCATATTTTTCTTCCATTTTTTTATGGTATTAACTGCACACGTTTGAAAACGAATTATTGCGAATTGATCTGTTCACTTTCTGTGTTGGGTAACTGGGCCCATAACCTGTTGTGATATATGCATAAAGAAAGGCGACCCGTACCAGTCGATGGTTCTAACACAACTGACAACTTTATTTCATATGATCTATAAGTTCAATACATTGTCAAGGTTTCCATAAGTAAGGTGATACTTTGATATATATTTCAACAATAAGTCCTACGGAAGATAAAATCCTGGCCATACAGAACTTTAGACTACCTGAAACGAAGGAAGAAGTTCGGAGTTTCCTAGGATTAGTCAACTTTGTTGGCCAGTTTATCCCCAATCTGTCATCGAAAACGGAAGCTTTGCGATGCTTTATAAGAGGAGAAGCGGAATCGTTTGGGATGGATCAACAGAAGGCGTTCAACGACCTCCGTAAAGAATTAGCAAGCACGGTCCACCGGCTGGGGTTCTTTGATCCGAATGATGTAACGGAACTATACGTAGACGCATCAGCCGTGGGCCTTGGGGCGGTATTGACCCAGAGGAATAGTCGACATCAATCAAGGATCATCACCTTTGCCTCAAAGGGGCTTACGAAAACGGAAAGAGTGTATCCACAAACCCAGCGAGAAGCTCTGGCAGTCGTGTGGGCCGTTGAAAAACTCCACTACTATCTTTTCGGGAAAAGCTTTACGGTGTTTACGGATCACAAGACTCTAGAGTATATCTTTGGTGGCAAACATCAAGAAGGGAAACGGGCTTGCTCCAGAGCGGAAGGATGGGCATTGCGACTACAGCCCTATGACTTTAAAGTGGTGCATATCCCAGGGTCCGACAACATCTCGGACATCCTTTCCAGATTGTGTCCACCTGGCAGTACGCCTTTTGACGAGGCTACCGAACACTACGTATGTGAAATCACTACGGAACAGCTAGCCATTACATTAGAGGAAATCAAACAACAAACAGGTATGGACGAGACATTAAAAGCGGTAACCAAGGCTATTGAGACTAAAACATGGCCAGCAACTCTGTTGAGATACCAAGCATTCGCCAGCGAGTTAGGGATAATCAATGGTATAATTGTAAGGAATGATCGCATCATTCTGCCAGAAACTTTACGCCAGCGAGCACTAGAAATTGCACATCGTGGTCATCCTGGAGTGGTGGCGATGAAGAGAAATTTACGAGATAAAATCTGGTGGCCGTATATGGATCGAGACGTGCAAGAGTGGATACAAGAATGCGCTGGCTGTGCTATGGTGAGCCAACAAAATCCTCCGGAACCCATGCAGCGGAAAGAGATGCCCGATAGGGCATGGCAAGAACTGGCAATAGACTTCTTTTCGGCAAAAGAATGTGCCACATTTCTGGTCGTTGTTGACTATTACAGCCGATTCCTTTCTGTCATCGAGATGAAAACCACTAATGCAAACAAAACAATAGAAGCCCTTGAAAGCGTTTTTCGCCATCATACTTACCCGGAAACAATAAGAGCTGACAACGGGCCACCTTTTTCGGGTGAAGAATTTACTAAGTATTGCCAGGGTAAAAATATCCGTCTAGTGCGTACAATCCCGTATTGGCCGCAGATGAACGGATTAGTAGAACGACAAAACCAAGGAATCCTACGAACTCTAAGAATAGCCAAGGCAATGAAAGAAGATTGGAGGAAGGCTATTGACGAATATGTATACACCTATAACACCACGCCACACTCGTTTACCGGTAAGTCTCCAATGGAACTGCTGACTGGAAGACCTGTAAAAGATTTGCTCCCGTCACTAAGAACAGACCCATATTGGTATCGTGATGAAGAAACCAGGGACAGAGATCGCATTAAAAAAATGCAAGGAAAGCTTTACGCGGACGCAAGGCGACATGCTACGGAGTCTCAAATAGCGGTAGGAGACCCAGTATTAATTCGCAATCACGAAATGGGGAAACTAGAACCCACTTTTCGGCCAGAACGATACACAGTGGTTCAAAGGAGAGGAACGGACGTAGTAGTCGAAAGTGCAGATGGAGTAAAATACCGCCGGCCTATAGCCCATCTGAAAAGATGGCCGGTGTCACAACATGGGGAGAACATCCCAGAAGTAGTAGACCATGAAGAAAAGACCCAACCACATCACTGCGTAACACCTCCCTTAAAACGCCCTAAGCGGAGTACCAAAGTTCCTGTGAGATATAAGGAATCCGGCATATAAAACATTGGACATTGCACATACAAACAAGAAATCGAGTAAAAAAAAAAAAAAAAAAAAAAAAAAAAAAAAAAAGGTAGGGCTAGGTGAGGGATGTAGAGTATTGGATTATAGGAGGTAAACTCTAGTAACATTAAGCCGACTCTTTGAGAGCGGGTTGTAAACGACGGACTTGGGGGAATGTACCCACTTGGCAAAAGTCGTACGACATTGAGGCTTATTAGCCGGCTTATTAAAGGCTTACTAGCAACTTAGTAAGCCTCGTTCGTGGATCGTTCGCGGGGGTGGGGGAATCGGGTATAGGAGGCGGGGCGTATGTACGCTTGCATACGAGCATGCAAGCTTGCAAGCATGGAAGCTCCCAAGCTTATTTATAATAAGCCTGGAAGCCAAAAAATTAGCTTTATTTTGTCCCGTTCTTTCCTTCGCTTTTTTTCTTTCTCGCTTTCCCTTTCTTTCCTATTGCTGCATTCGGGACACCCTCGTCCCAAACACACCACGACCGTGAACGAAATAATTACCAGGAAATACATACGATCCCTTTTTTTATTGCACCTACGCTCATCATGCGCAAGCGGTCGCTGGACGAACAGGTAAAAAAAACTGCCGGCGTTCTGCGAAGCGGACGGTGGGATGGGGTGCCTATGTTCGGCAGAGGTTTCTGTAAATATATAGAAGAAGAAAAAAACGGAGAGACATGATAAATCTTTACACTTTGTTTTTTTTCTTTGACTCATTTCGAGTGTTAAAATGCGTACCTCTCAAGACGTCGAATATTCAGCACTCTCTCCGATGTGATTTGTCCTGCCATCCTGCGGTTTAACTCCGGCTTCACTCTTTCCGCTTCACGGGCAAACTCTTTCCATCAGCTGATCGATTCGATGGGATTCACTACGCACAAAACACAAGGAATAGAATTAATTCACTGATCACAATCACTAGTTTTCACATTACTTACCGGAGCAAAGAATCACTTCACAAAACACGATAACGCTTGCGCACACACCTCCGCCTCCAGCAAAGGCCAAACTCATATGAATACGCCAAAGACAGGGCAAAAGCAATTTTGTAGTGAAAGAAAGGAGACAGCGAAAAACAATATAGTGCCACACTCCTCGGCAGGCTTCAAAGCGTGGAACCAAAATTGTCTAACACTTCGAGTATGGGACCGTTCAGGTGCGGGGTGGGTTGGTGACGCAGGTTGCGGTGAGGGTTTACATAGAATATAGGAGCGTGTGTGAGTGAGGTAGGGTGGTGGAGTGAGAGTTTGTCGTACGATCGCTCGAAAGTGAGGGTCAGGGGTAGCGAGAATGAAGAAATTTCCCCCCTCTCATGCGATTTCTGCCAAGTGGGAAGCGTACATACGGCATACGCCCCGTCCCCTGTACCCGATTCCCCCACCCCCGCGAACGATCCACGAACGAGGCTATCTAAGTTGCTAGATAGCCTTTAATAAGCCGCGGCTAATAAGCCTCGATGTCGTACGACTTTTTGTTGATTTTACATACCTATGCATTCAATTTCTAAATATAATTAAATTAATTATATTGACCAACCAACAGCCCATTGTGACGAAATGTCAAATTTCCTTTCGAAAACAAAACCACTACAAACACAAATTGACCTTATCTGCAGAACTGTCAACAAAACAAAATCTAGCAAAAACTAGAGTGACCTGTTAAAGTCTCACGACTACGTATGGCATTGTGAAATATTAAGATCTGTCTGCCAAACTTTGCATAATATCGACAAGATCCTCCATGCTCCGTGCTACTTCGTGCTGAGAAGTTCTTCCTTCTAGAGATATATCCGCATGAATCATCGCGTTCCGTCGGAATAGTATCCACATTGCCTGTAGCAACGTGCCAAAGCAAGAGGAAACATTCATAATTCCCCGTCCGTTGTTTGTCAATGTTTGCGTTCGTTTCGGTTTCGTTTTGTTGCCGCATCTGCAGCCGTTTGCTGCCGTTTGAACGAAGAAAAAATAGCGACGACTGCTGGTAACAGTGTTCCCAGCATAGCGAACATATACCCAGGATGCCCTGCGAAAAGTGTAATGTGAAGTTCGGTATTATAACGCGTAAAAAATCCTGCTATGAATGCCATCGACTGTTCTGCCGGAACTGTCTCACGAAGCGACAGGAGCGGTTCTTATGCCCGAACTGCACCATCTTCACCAAAAGGCCACTATCGCGCATCGATCTGGCCCAGCTAAAAGTGAAGGATCTCATCTTTTACTTGCAGTCGAAACACATTTCCACATCCGGTTGCGTTGGTAAGTAAGCAGATCACGGTTTACGGTGGTCTGACAAAAGTATGACGATACCGTTCGGATGGATTACGTTGTTGTTTTTGTCTATTGCAGAAAAAGACGATCTAATTAACTTGGTCATTGCTCATGTAAATTCCGGTGGTAGCTCGCCGCGCACGCCGGGCAGTTTTAGTGGCACATCTTCCAATGCCGAATCGGCTTCTGGCGGTTCATCGCGGTATGGAAGCTTCTATCGGAACGGAACAAAAAATTGTACAAACACCTTCGATCAGATCAAAAATACCTGCCAGAATTTATTTTCCACTTTTTCAGACAAACTAAACGGAGGTAAGTGAAGATGAATGAAGATGACCAAATCGTCCACTTCATCGGTGTTCTCTCTATTTAAAGATCTTCCGGAGACTGGTCGAGCTAGTACCGGTTTCGCGACGCAAGAAGAACAGCCTCACATATTCACACAGCCTCGCTTTGGTAGCAACAATGTTTACCATTCTGTCGATCCTAGCGTTCGTCCAAATGCCGGTGCCAGTAACTTCCCTCTTCATCCCGAGGGTGACAATAACCAAAGAACGGATGCACAATACAATGCAGAACAGGAAGAGCGACCAGTACATTTCAGTAGCGGTAGCAGTGGAACGACCAGTGGAGCAGATTCCAGTGCTGCATCTTCTTCCTTTTCATCGCCCAGCCGAGACGCTTGTTCGCCTCTATTAGGTGATCGGCAACAGTTGACAGCTAATGGTCAAACGCAAGCCATGCTAGACGATCGTATCGAAAGCATACTGGCGCGAGAAACAGGCGGAACTGGCTGTGAGTGCTGTACGGATGATGAAGATGAGGAAAGAACCGGGATAGCAATTCGTATGGAAAACACTCTCGCTGCTAAAAGCGAGGAAGATATGCCGCCGCGGTCGAAGCAATCCAGGCGTAGCCTTTCGCAATCCAATCTGTTATCACCTCAGATGGCTGGTCCGAGCGCAGACACATCGGCCGCAACGACGAAGGTGGCATCACGGAGTCAAACTCCTTCGTCGTCCTTCGACGATCTGCTGGCGGATGCGGAAGGAAGCAGTAGCAACGCGGATCATGCGATCGCCCAGGACACGCTAGCTGTGACAACCGATACTGAAGCGCTGGCTACGACTGTGGCTTCTATCGACGACACAGAACAGTGGCAGATCGTCAATACTTCGGACACGAACGGTGGTGGTACGCTCGAAGCGGCCACAAACAGCGAGCTTCCGATGACTGACGCAACGAATGAAGCGTCCACGACCAACGAGGACGAAGCAAGTAGCGACAGCATCAGCAATTCTGTAGAACTTAAATCAAAACCACCCTCAATGGTGCCGGTGCTTGGGCACAGCCCTTCTGTAGGTTCGGCAACAACAATTATAACGCGCCGCAGGTCCGACAGTTACCTGCTGGCGGAATGTTACGCCACATTGCGTCAGTGTTCGGTTGGGACGGGACGAATGGATGTACCACAGTCACCTTTAATACATCGTGCCAGTACGACAAGGTTATTGCAAACGGTGGACGCGCAATCACCAGCAATAGCGTCGGGTGGGATACTTAGCAGCGATGCAATGCCAACCACTAGCCATCCTATTAATCATGGCACTGCTGCACACGGTATGTGCTTCCGCTGTGGAAAACGGCGAAACGGCATTCGTCGCCAGTTGAAAAAATTCCGCAAACAACTTGATGCGGCTACCGTCACGGAAGGGGAAAAACGGCGCCAGCTCGAAGCGTTCCTTAATTATCTCGAAAGACGAAGCAAAGGTTCGTTCGAACTGACCGATTCCGAATCGATCACCGAAGAAGCGAGCATTAGTATGGGGGACGAAGCTTGTGGTGTAGCGGCATCTGCTCTGGATGGACGTGGTACGATCACTGCTGGGGTTGATGAACAACATGCCCTTTCCTACCCGAACTCATCGGAAGAGGCGCCCATCTGTACCAATCTTTACTCTTCCGGTAATCAGGATTTGGTCAATATGAAACAGATCAAGCTAAGTGACATTAAGGAAAGGTAGGTAATCGAGTCGATGTGTAGCAACTGGGAAACTGCATCTAAATAACGCTATATCCTTCATCACTTTTCCAGTGCGGATCTGGATGTGCTGTCGGTGAAGCAGTTGAAGGGCATTCTAATGGTGAACCGGGTCGATTTCAAAGGATGCTGTGAAAAGGCCGAACTACGCGAAAGGGTGCTACGGTTGTGGCGTGATTACAAATCTATCCCCTGTAAGTACGATCTGGGCTTTAATGTGTTTTAATTTTTACATGCCGTTTCACTCACATTAATCCCCCGTACTGTATTTTAGCAATCGAAAAACTTCCATCGGACGATTTGTGCAAGATATGCATGGATGCGCCCATTGAGTGTGTGATACTGGAGTGCGGCCACATGACTACTTGTACCGCGTGCGGTAAGGTGCTAAGCGAATGTCCGATATGCCGCCAATATATAGTGCGGGTAGTGCGATTCTTCCGAGCCTAATATCCCTTCGTCCTCGTTCCCCTTCCAAATCGTCTCAGGGTATTGGTTTAGCAATGGCGAACAAAAAAAAAAGGGACGCATACTTGATTTAGGGGTGGTTCCGGGTTTTATTTCTGCGCACCTTCCCTAGTCAAAATCAATTTAATGGCAGAATGTGAAGCGTTTTGAACGACCCATGTACTGCCCGCAGCGTTGTTTTAATTTAAACATATTTATGCTCATCTATAATATAAGTTTCGGCGGTTTGGTATATCACGAATGGAATGTACCTGCCCGGTACTCTGTATCCATTTGGTGATTGACCACCGTTGCGCCGGGTGAAGGTGTGTACACGCTATCGACAAATAATATGTAACACAAAGACACAATTTAAATAACGTCCCACAACAGCCTACAAACAAACACGCGTGCTCGAGACAAACGATAAAAACGAAAAAACAATGTGATCTAGTTAATCTAGGATAAAATGCGGAAGTTATACGCCAGCTGATGAAGCCCTTCCATTAGGGTTTGCATCAGTTTGCATGGTAAAAAAAATGGACACAACACAATGATGCACGAATGGTTTATTAATCCGCGATACCGAGATGCTCGGTAGTAAGCAAAATCGAAACGAACCTACAATGCACACTGCTAGTCCGGTGTTTCGTTACTGGTGCATTGCGATCGAAGGAAGAACTCTAACAGTGGAGATAGAGATAAAAGAAAAAAGAAAGAAGTTAAACGCATGTGCCGAGTACAGGATGCAATAACATACATAACATGGAACTCGGTGTGCGTTTGTGTGTCATCAAAGATGTATTATGTTTCGTTTCGATAAACGATCTTTACTTCCCTAAACATGCAGTGCATAACATAAGATGTTCCAACACGCAACACTCTCTGTGCAGTTTCCACCGACTGCATTGCGTCAACCATTTGTTAATACTGTTTCGATAACCATACCACGTACGCGTCGCTAACGCAATCAACCTATTTACCTACTCGTTCGATCCAATTCTTTCCATTAGACTTTCAATTGTTGACAAACGTAACATGTGCAAGCAAAAGCAAAAACAAAATAAAAAGGTTAATGAATTCCAATTGCATCTAGCGTAAATACTGTAACAATAAACATAAAATGGTAAAACTTAACTTCTTTTAATGTCATTGGTGGCCACTTAATTGGTGGCATTGTAATTGTATCGGTTGAAGTGTTTTTATGACTTCATCTATCCATAGCTCTTGTTCGTTCGGGGTCGGGGAATGTTCCATTATAGCGAAAGAACTGTTTTGATACCCTGTAATCACTCCAGCGCCCGGGTTTGGCTCTATAACACACAACTTCTTTAAACATTATTGTCGGTAGACGTAGTAGATCTTCGAAAGATCTTAACTCAATAATAATTCGCAGCAGTTCCATAGCGGGAGATCCTTAAACTTGATTTTATTTCACTTGCCATTCTGTGTGAGTATTTCTATTTCATGCTAATGCACATGGGTTGGTTGAGCAATATTTCCATGATTATGACCAGACAAACCAGACAAAAATTGAATCGATAGTTGGATTGGATCCAAAACTAAGTTGACTTTCCTTCTGGCAATATATCAAGTTTTTGCGTGATTCGGAAAGCGGTGGAAAAAAAGATTAATTATTTAAAAACTAAACATAAAGCAATACTTTTATTGTTTAATCAAAATTTAAATGGCATGCTATTGTGAAATTTGGTTGATTTTTCCAATCATTCAATTTAAATTTTCCAAAAAAAAATAAGAGTCCGATCACATCCAATCCTTTTTACTTTCGAAAGAGGGTCGGAGACCAGACCACCACGTTCATATGTATGTCTTTCATTATTCTATTTAAAAAAAAACAATACTTCACGTAATAGTATTGGTGTACGCAACGTGTGCACCCGGGCTTCATTCATCGTTTCGCGCCATCATTCGCACCTGCGCTTATTGTGCGTACGGACACAGCAAAAGAGACGCACAAAAAACATCTGATCGAACCGCAATGATTCTTTCACGGAAGTTGCTTGATTTTGCAAGCAGATAGTGTGTGTGTGTGTTTGCGCGTGCAATTGATGTAATAGTGAAAAATCCAGAAAAAAGCTTTTGTAAAAACAGTTAAAACCCTTTAAATGACATAGCCATTTATCTCGGAAGGTTCTTTTATCGGATCAATATTTGCGGTATGTGATAAGACCCTTCATACTGAGGCTTTTATCTGGTAGCGACAGAAACGGTGTAGTGTTGCGATTGTTTACACACAGATACAGCAATGCACTTGGAACTTGGGCTGCTACCGCAAGCGTGCGGCAATGTCGTCGTCCGGTCATACGGTCGATGAATGTGGATGCAACGAATGAAGAAGAAAATGAAAACTCGTGATCGTTCGCGGTTCCCGTTTCCCGCAGCACAGCTTAAACTGCTCGAACCGGACCGCGGAGTGGGTCATTTAATGACGATCGGTCGTTCAACACAGTCGCACCACGTATCGTAACATCCGCGGGAATTCTGCGATGGAGAGTCTTGATACTGCCAATCTGTTATTCGAGGAGAAACCTCTGCACACACCGTCCGTGGTGGAACTGCGTGATGGTAAGTGTTGTGATGTTTGGGAAATTATGTGACAAGCTAACAAATAATACTCATTTCAGTGCTTGCGGTTGGTCTAAAATCCTGTTTTGCTACGGTGAATGTGGAGGTGGTCGAGTGTCCGGATTTGAGTAAAGCTCCATTCCACCTAGCTGGATGTGGTAAGATCGTGTAGTGATGATTGTTTTATTCGTGTTCCTTTTTTTAATTGAGCTTCGTTTTTCTAATTTCAGGATTGAACGGTAGTCCGACGTTAATTGAAATAGGGGGACCCCCGTATCTGCTGCCTACTGTAGACCGTACCAAACTCTACGATGTCGTATCCATCGCCAAACGTGCGCTGCACGATGACCAGAAGTCTTTCATTGCAATCGGAGCCGGTGCGGGTCCCTTTCCATTGGTCAATTCCAACTGTGAGGGAATGTTCAATCTGCGCTACAGTCCCCCCGGGAATGTCGTAAGTGAAAGTCACCTTGCAATGGTAACACCCGAGCGGGAAGTGATAGTTCGAAAGATTCCAAACACTGAGACACGCTGTGCGCTACTCGGTAATCTACTCGTTGCCGAGGGAAACGCAGGACCGGTGCTAAAAGTCAGCTGTAAACGGCGCACCGGCAACAAAGACTTCATTGCCAGCATTCGGACCTGTCTGGAGGATCGGTACGGTGAGCAAACCGTTGGCATGGGAGGTGTCTTTCTGCTGCAAGCGGGCAAAGCGAAACAGCACGTCATGTCACCCTTCTCGACATCACCCATCCACACCGAAGAACAGTTAAATGAGTGGCTCAACTTCTATGATATGCCGGCACCACTCATCAACGTTGGCACGCTCGTCACGAACGAGTGCGATTTGGACCTGCGACTGCAACACTTCCACAGCTTTTCCACCCACGGTCACGGCGGTCATTATCACATCGACACGACACCGGAGGTGGTCGAGTATGAAGGATACTTTGTCGCCGGTGAACGGATCGTGCGTGTCGATAAGCCGGTCAATACGCATAAATTTGGACGCGACTAGTGAGGATGCATAGTCTTTGGTGCGAAAAAATGCATTCCACCACGAATGGTGGAAAGGGGGACGTATGGGTTTAAATAAACCTTGATAAAGGGCATCACGGTAAACATATCAATTGTGTGTTTGTGTATTTGCGTTTACTTTTGCACTCCGCACAAATATAGGCCAACGGTTAGTGTAGAGGGCTCGTACTGATAAGCGTCAGAATGTCCCAGTTGACCGCGAACCGAAGTGTGTTCGGTCGATGAGTGCGGTCAGCAGCGATAGGAGATGGAACCGTGACGGTCGATTTGCGTTTGTTTGACATACCCAAATTTGTTTTTGAGTAGTTAATTGATTTCGAAGCGAAAGTGGTGACAAATTGCTGATAAGCGGGTTTTTGGGTGGACGAATCGATTAGAGCATAAGAGCAACGTGTGAGATGTAAATTTCTAACGTATAAATGTAGGATTCCGGAAACCCCCATTATGCTCGTCGTAGATGCTTTGCCAAAACGCTATCCTTTCCCTGTCCGGATCGATCGCCATCTGCGGTTGGGAGTTGATGCGTAAGTAAGGCAGATGGAAAGGAGCATTAGGATCCGTTTCCATCACCGGTGGCACAGGTGCCCAGCGAAAGGGAAGCGATTCATCATGCGATGGTGTCGGATTGCCGTACCGAGCGAAGTTGGTCCATAGGCGACACATGTATCGTCGGACACGTGCTTCGATCGATTGCGGAAGTACCTCCTTTGGGAACATACGCATACTACCGAGAAAAGGGTCTACATTAGAAAAAGACATAATGAAAAACGCAAACCCCGTCTACTTACCGAAACAGATAACCCAGCTCGTCGGCGTGATATGCACCGGCAATTGGGAAAGGGAGCAACTTCTTGTAAAGGTTCAGCTCGCCTTCATACTCAAACCGATAGAAGTATAGTGGCGATCGGTGCTGATAACGAGCGTGCATTTCTGCCGTAATTCTCATAACGATCGCGAAACTACCATCAGACAGTAGATTCGCCGATTCGTCGATTTTTCTTGGACTGTAGCCTTCCGGGCCGTAGTAAAATGTTTCAATCTTGCGTGCAAGTGCCTTCGCTTCCGGCGAACCATGGCTAACATTGACGGTACGCGGTATAAACCGTTCCATATCGTTCCGGTAACGTTCGGGATATTTCGTGATGTGTGTCAGAAAGCTGCCGCCCTCTCGATTGTTATATCCGAGCAGTAGCGGTATTGATGGAATAAGACCAGGTGTACGCATCGCTGTGATGGGATGTAGCGGCATCATTGGATCTTTCCCAGCTCCATCCACTACTGGTCGGAAGGGCATCAAGACAGTGCCACGCTTTTCCTCTTCCGTCGTCGTACGGTCACACAGCTCGGCCAGCTGTTTTGCTGGTGCTGTACGTAACGTTTCGAGAATCTCTGGATCTGTGGTGGCGGATGGATCGATCAGCTTGGCAAGACGTCGCGTGTTACCGAGAGTATCGTTCGGTACAGCATAATCCGCTATTGATACGCTGCTTTGACAAATCGCTTTATGGAAGAATTGTGTAGACAGTGGCGATAGCAGATGAAGATGGACAGATATTGCTCCGGCACTCTCACCGAACAGTGTCACATTGTTAGGATCGCCGTTGAAGTGAGCGATATTTTCCGCTACCCAGCGTAGTACCAGCAGCTGATCCTTCTGTGCCATATTGCCCTCGATACCCTGCGATGGGAGATGAAGAAATCCGAGCGGACCCAATCGATAGTTGAACGTTACGACGACAACATTCTGTTCCAGCAGATCCTCCGGTGAGTAGCTGTGTGAAACAATTCTAGTAATTAAAGTGGACTACATACAATCTTCACTACCTTCCGCATACCAATCGCTATTTCCGCTGCCATACTTAAATGCACCACCGTGTATAAACACCATGACCGGTAAGGGGGCATCGGGCCGGTGTATTTGTGGTGTGTACACGTTCAGGTGCAAACAGTTTTCCGAACCTTGCCAGCGCTGATTGAAGGGATTTTTCGCTACACAAGTATCTCTTTCCACGCTGCAGTCCAGCACGGGAGATGAAAACTTTGTTAACGGTTGTGGAGGTTGAAATCGATTTTCATTATTCGGTGCCGTAGCGTACGGTATGCCACGAAACGCATAAAAATCGTTTCCATCTGCAAGCTTTTCCACAACACCACACACGGTACCACACTTGAGGTTTACACTCTTACGGTTTATGTTACTGATCTGTGAGTTTAAGATGAACACTGCTGATATTACTACGAAGGATATCTGTTAAATATGACTTACGTTTCGCACAAACCTAGACAGGAAATAATCGACCTGCGGTAAACAAGGAGTAAGCTTGAAAATGGACCACATTACGACTAGCAGGATATGTAGCAACTGTTTTAAAAATGGCTTGCTATGTTAAGCTTATATGAATTCTGTTTCGTTTTCGTTGTAACTTACCATTGACCAGTCGGCACGCAAATGGTTCCGAATGGCGATTGATGAAATGAAATGATTTTATGCAACATGCGTTAGAGTGTTCATTAGTAACCGTTTGTATCTTGTGAAGAATCTAAATAAAGTTCAATAAGCGTGATTTACACCTAGCACGGTGCTGTTTTTGAAATCTTTATGGCTAATAAAAAACACGTTTTTGCATACCTTCAGGGGTATGTGCCATAAACCACAATTTCGCGATGCGAAAGAGGAAAGCGCATATGTATCACGCATATTATTTTATTGTGTTGTGTTATGATGATCATTCATGCTGAGACTTATCATTCTAAAGCCAATTTGCGATCATTTATTCATCACACGAGTAAAATTAGATTTTACCGCCAAAACAAAACATAACCGTCATTTCTCATTCGATTTGAATAATAGCTTGAGAGCCCCTGCTTTATAAATACCGCTGACATCCATTATCACTTTGACAGTTCCCGTTTGTTTACAATTTGTTCGTTCACGCAGTGTGTTTATTTTCTGCTTATTTACAACCGTATTTAAAATAGATTATTACAATTGAAGCGGTGATTGCCGGGTTCCCAGGGACGGAAAAAAACAATAAGCGGAACGTACAGCAAAAAGTGTGAGCTTAAAATTAAGTTACGATTTATTAATTTTAATCATGCTCCGATGTGCACAACAGTTGGGTTCAAAATTTATGTGTTCGGCACGGGTTCCACTCGCAACCAGCGTCCGATGGGCAAGTATTGTGTGTGTGTGTGTGGTTCGATAAGGGTTTGCCGCCCTTCCCTTCTTAATAGTCTGTAGACCATACTACACTAATAACCTTTGCACTTGTTTCCTTCTCACATGGGTCTTTGAATGTTTCTTAAGTGGTGGGAACGTCTGGTTAAGGGTTACCTTGTTGATTAGGAATTGTGTGCAATTGCGTACGATGCATGAGTTGGCATTTCATCTATCATACTTCTTTATCTCAGTGTCGGTTTTACGGTTTCGTTTTTGCGATATAACGTACTGTTCATAAGTTCAGTTGTATGTACAACCATTGCGACAGTGTGTGATATTTTCTGGTGCTTTTTGGGACACAAACAAAACAGTTAGGAATACGTTTACCCATCCCTCATGCTGGCGGTCTAATTTGCATCATTTGCTTCCACTTACTTTACAGATGAGAAACGTCGATCGTGTGAATGTGAAGGTTCACCAAGGTACGGTGAGTGGCGTGAAGGAAAAGCTTCCGAACGGAAACACTTTTTGTGCCTTTCGGGGCATTCCGTACGCAAAGCCTCCGGTAGGTGAATTGCGTTTCCGAGCGCCACAACCGCTAGAACGATTCCCTTACCCGGTGTTGGACTGTAGCGTTGAGCGCGATGTTTGCTTTAGTAGAAACATGTTCACCCAGGAGCTGGAAGGATCGGAAAATTGTCTTCATTTGAATGTGTACACGCCAGCCATGGACAAGCGAGACAAACCATTGCCTGTGATGGTGTTCATCCATGGTGGAGCGTTCCTGTTCGGCAGTGGGAATGGTGATTGGTAGGAATAAGTTTCTTGTCCACACCCCCCCAATTCCAACCGTTCCTCGTTCATTGGTTTCGATATAATTTTAGCTATTCGCCCGAATATTTGCTGCAAGAGGATGTGATTGTGGTGACGCTAAATTATCGTCTCGGGTCGCTTGGTTTCCTGCATCTGCCAAGCCAAGGAATCGAAGGGAACGCCGGCCTGAAGGATCAGCTGCTGGTACTACGCTGGGTGCAACAGAACATAGCACACTTCCGCGGTGATCCGAACAATGTGACACTGTTTGGTGAAAGTGCCGGCGCTGCATCCGTCCATCTGCATATGCTATCGCCCGTATCACAAAAGTACTTCCACAAAGCGATCTGTCAGAGTGGTATTTCGACCATGGAATGGGTTATGCAGCATGATTCAGTGAATCGCACAAGATCGCTTGCCCGACATATCAATGCCGATGCAAAAACGGATGAGGAGGTGTACCAAACGCTGCTGCAAGCGGACAAAGCCGAACTGATGGGACTGATGATTCATACGCTTTCTGCTGATGAGAAACGGCGCGGTCTGCCCATGCCATTCAAACCCGTGGTGGAAGAAGGACAGCACGATGCTAACACGGTCGTGCCGGTACACCCGTTTGTTGCAATGCAACAGCAAGACCGTGCGTCTTCCATTCCGATCATTTTTGGCAATAACGATCGCGAAGGTACCATCATGATGATGGACGCAATTAAAAAGCTGGACCTGTACGATAACGACATGGCACGAATGATTCCGCGCACGGTTAACGTCGCACCGGGTAGTGCCGCTTGCGAAGAACTGGCCAAAGAGGTGAAACAATTTTACTGCGGTGCGCAAGGTGTCACGAAGGAAACCGTTAATCAGCTGGCCGATTTAATGACGGATTATCACTTTGGCATACTGGCGAACACGTGCGCGGAACTACACGCACGCTATCAGCCGAACTCTCCTATGTTTTACTACCAGTTCAGCTACGACGGTGAGCTGAACATGTACAAAAAGTTGCTTCAACTAACCATTCCCGGCGCTTGCCATGCGGACGAGCTGTCGTATCTGTTCTTGTAAGTGACGATCCCTGGCCGCAGTGCAGCACGCAGTCAATACATTGTGTGCGCTTGTTTTGCTTACAGGATGAGACTGGCCAACTATGACGTGAAGCCGGACACGGAAGCGGGACGCGTGCGTCAGCTGATGTGTCGGCTGTGGACCAACTTTGCAAAGTGTGGACATCCGACACCGGCTGACGATCGGAGCGTTCCGTGCCGATGGGAACCGGTTGATAAGGTTGCCCCGAGTACGGCCAACACACCGTTTCAGCTGAAGTGTTTAGATATTGCTGCTGAACCGAAGATGATGATGAACCCGGCCAAGGAACGTATCGACTTCTGGCGAAGTGTCTATAAGCGATGGAATGAAGATTTTCTCAAAGTAAAGCTGTAGGGCAGGCACCTTAAGGAAGCATACTTCCGCGAATAAGCGATTCACAAACGGAAGCGGGATTATATATTTGTTTGTTTTTTGTTTTTAATAAACTGACCGAAGTTTTCCATTCAAGTATTCGCAGAAAATCAACGGAATGATTAAATCTTGAGGAGTTACTCTACTTTCGGCAACAGATGTGATCCATTAAATTTGTGATAAAGATCCTTCCAAAATTGGAAACGTTCGCTGAAAAAATCATTCGTCATTTTACAGTCGCCAATGTCGGTCAGGTTCATTGCCGAAGGATAAAAGCTAACCGATTCATCCACCACACGTTCTACCGGTGGCCAGTTGACGATCGTTGCATGCGGATTTCCGAACCTTGCAAAGTTTACCCATAAGTTGCAGAAATTCTCCCGGAATCGTCCCGTCTCGGTATGATCTTGTACCGCATCCGTGTTGTACAGGGAAGAGCTAATATAAGAAGATCATTTAAACCACACATACACACACAGAGATGCACTTAACCACTAAGTAAACACACCTGAACAGATAGTATAAGTCGTCAGCATGGCAGGCTCCGATCTGATCGGATGGGACTTTCATTTCTTCACGGAATTTGTTAAGATCTCCCATATGTGAAAAGATGTACATATACAGAGGAGCACTACGGAGATCAGAGATACGAATAAATGTAAAGCGATTTCAAAGCATACATTCGCCTTACCGCTGGAAGCGAGCGTGCAGCTCCGTTGCGACATATCCTGCGAAGGTATTAAAATTATCACCCAACACCGTAGTAATTTTTCGCATCGTTTCCACCGAAATCGGGTGATCACCAAAGAAAAACTTCTCAATTGCCTCACTGGCAGATCGGGTATCTTCCTCGCTGCGTACATCCAGCGTGGCTGGTATCAATCTGGTTGGATCGCTTGCCAACAGGGGCAGCCTTTCGGTAAGCATTGTCCACAGTACCAAACCTTCATCGTTGGTACCTCCCAACATGAGAGGAATATCTTTGCGAAACCGTTTTTCGATAGCCCGCGACGGATGTTCCGTAATAATAGCATCCACACTCTCCACCCGTTCGATGACGGGCGTAAACGGAAACCGTATCAGCATGGTCTGGTCCCGATCGTTCATACTTTGGTTTTGTATTGCCGTCATCGTTTCCGCGGATGCGCTCATAAGCGTATCCAATACTGCTTCATCCGTATCATCCCGCGCACCGAGCAGACGGGCAAGTTTCCGCGCCCGCTCGTCAGAATCACGCTGCCATACCCACTCATTAAACGCCGTACCACTCTGGGCGATTGCTTTGTGGAAATATTGTCTCGATGCTTCGCTTAGATAGTGCAGATGTACCGAAGCGCCACCGGCACTCTCGCCGAATATCGTCACATTGTTCGGATCGCCACCGAAGCGTGCAATGTTTTCCTGCACCCACCGAAGACTCATCCGTTGATCTTTCAGGCCCATGTTTCCTTCGATGCCGCCCGATGGGAGCGAAAGAAACCCGAGCGGTCCAAGGCGATAGTTGATGCACACAACGACGGCACCCTGCTGTACCAGGTACGGCGGTTCATAGAACGAGGAATCACCGGTTCCGGTATAGAAGCCACCACCGTGTATCCACACCATGACCGGGAGTGGCGTTTTTGGCTGTAGCTGAGGGCTGTACACGTTTAAATAGAGGCAATCTTCGGACATACGCTTGATGCGCACATCTTCCGAATAGCAACTGGGTCCGTCGGTGAAACATTCGAGCGGATCAGCCGGGAGTGTTGTAAGCGGCACCGGTGGTTTAAAGCGAAGCTGTCCCACTGGTGGTTCGGCGTACGGGATACCTTTGAACACGTACCAATCCGTCCCGTTCGGTAGAGCGCTCTTGAGGCCGACGATGTTGCCGGGTAGAATCGACACAGTTACCTTGCTCTCAGCCATCCTACTTGTTACACTTGCCAGCTGTGTTGTTATGTTGATCGTACAATAACCCACTGCACACTGAAGCACGGTATGATCAGCTTATCATAAAGTAAATGCTGCTGATGATGCTGGCGGTTATGCTCACTAACACTCGAACACAGGGAGTCATGATAATCGGACCCGCGCATACGATCGTGGTGCGTGTGTTGCATCTTGTGCAGTGATTTTTTGGTGTATCACTAACGAACTGAGATTGGCGGTAATTGTTTGACGAGCCTTCATCCTTAACCTTGTGTCTGACCTCCAAATTTGTTAACCCGCCCAGTGCGATGTACATTCGTAAAGAGTTGCTTCTCGTTCTACCATGTTTTATGTTTCCTTTCTGATATGAGTATTATTTCTCTTGCTCTTTCAGTTACGCAATTCACCCGTAATGAAATGGCCGAAAATTGCATCGTTGAGGTATCTTCCGGTTTGATAAAGGGTTTGATAGCCCCGCTGCCCGACAGCGATGATGTGTGCTACTGCTTCAAAGGCATACCGTATGCTATCCCACCCGTCGGATCGTTACGTTTTCGTCCCCCACAACGCTTAACGCGACACACGGAAGGTACAATAGACTGCACCACAGAACGGGCCGTCAGTTTAGCCGGCAGCTATCTCCCACCGGAACCGCAGCTCGCGTCGGAAGACTGTTTGTTCTTGAATGTTTACACACCGATAAACCCAAACGAGCTGGGGAAGGCTGACCGGCCGGAGAACATACGCCCACTACCGGTAATGGTGTGGCTACACGGTGGTGCATTCTGTACCGGAAGTGGCGGCTCGTCTATTTACCATCCCGAGTGGTTGATCGCCCACGGTGTAATTGTCGTCACAGTGAACTATCGGCTTGGACCTGCCGGTTTCCTCTGCTTACCATCGGTGGGCATTTACGGCAATATGGGACTGAAAGATCAACGTTTGGCACTGGAATGGGTGCAAACCAATATCGGCAAGTTTGGAGGTGATGCTGGCAATGTGACCCTGTTTGGGGAAAGTGCTGGAGCAGTTTCGGCCCATCTGCACTATCTGTCCAAGGGCTCGCAGCATCTGTTCCACAAGATCATATGCCAGTCCGGTGTAGCGTGCAGTTCGATCACGTTTCAAAAACATCCGGAAACCAAAACCCGACAGCTAGCGGCATACTTTGGCTGCTCATCGGAAGCATCCGATACTGAAGTATTGGGTAGGTTGAATTAAATGGCAGAAATTACTAGAACTGTATAATGATATCTTTTAACTGCTTACAGATACTCTCCTCAATATTGAGCCGGACTTGTTAGCCAAATCGCAAAAAGAAGCACTAACACCGTATGAGAAAACACTTGATTCCGTTTATCCATTCCGACCGGTACTTGAGCGACCAGATTCGATTGATCCAATAATAACGGAAGATGTATTTGCGTTGCTGCGACAGTCGAATGAACCATCCAAACCAATGATACTCGGTGTGACCAATGAGGAAGCATTGTACAAGATAAATACCTTCCGGCAACATCTGCACCGATACGAGGAAGATAAATGTCGCTTTATTCCCGACTTGTTGAATGTTCCGCTAGACGAGCGGCCACAGGTAGCTCAACGTATTGTAGATTTCTACTGCGGTCCGGCTGGAGTATGCTTAGAGCGAGAGTTAGAGCTAAGCCGCATATTTACGGACACCTTATATCTGATTCCCGCTGTACAAGCTGCTGAACTGCAGCTAATCCACATGCAAGGGTAAGGCGTTATTTTACGTATTTCATTTTAGGGAATAAACTTATTCATAAAACTTATCTTTTTTTCTAGGGAAATATTTTTTTACCACTTTAGTGCGGAAACGGAACTGAACAAATTCCGTCAACTATGGAAGGTACCATCGGAATATCGTGGAGCAAGCCATGCAGATGATGTTTGCTATCTGTTTAGCTCGCGTTACTTCGCTACGGATGCGTTAGCACACGGTTCGGAAGCATGGAAATTGAGAAACGCGATGTGCAGTCTGTGGACCAGTTTTGCCAAAACGGGTGTCCCACAGCTGGAAGACACCGGTGTGAAGTGGACTTCCCTAAAGAGGTCAGAAATGGAATCGTCTAATTTATCGGCGCTGGAAATAGGTGTCGAATTGAAAATGGTACAAAATCATCTCAATGATCGTGTAACGTTTTGGAGGGAACTGTTTAAAAAGTACAATAATTAGTTGAATGTATTTATTATACTAGTCTCGATCACTTAAACTCATTTTATGGTGTCTGATAAACAGAACTGTGTTTGTCGGATATTGTTATCAATTTTTCGTCTGATGTTTGATTTAAGGTCATACTGAGAAATGTAAAATCATTATCTATAATGGCATATCTTCGATCCATTTAATCGGTTTTTATTGGTTGATCCGATAGTACGCGTGTCAAATTGTTCGATAAGATAGCATTTATCTTGCATAAGCTTACTTCTTTTATAAATAGTGCGTAAGTATTGAAGAATTTAATTGAAACATTAGAAAATAAAGAATATACTTAAGATTTCCGTTCGTGATAAAATCACGAGAAGATGAATTATTTAAATTAAATATACCGAAAATTGTATTTTTAGACATCCCATTTATCAATGCACAAACCAAATGTTTGCCGTTCTCGTACGCATTATTTTACGCCTTTTTGCGTATGAACATTGTCGTAAATGCCGTTAACAAGCTCTAGGGACACCTGTATGCATCTTCTTTCCTCGGCGGACATCTTCAAAGCGGTGTGGGGAAGCGTTGTGTTTGCTTTGTTTAACTAGAAATAGCTGCACCACCAATCTTATCTCTTGCCTTGGTGATAGCAAACCGTTAAACTTTAATCATCTAAACCGTGGTGCGTTTTTCGGGTTGGTGCGTTGGTTTGTTCAGTGCCCAGCAAACTTCCACACACGATGGTTATCCGCAAGCTGTACGTTCCACCGACGGTTGTGCAGAAGAATCCACTACCACCGGTAGTGGATCCGAACCATTTGCCACCGGCAACGGCTTATCAGGTAAGCTGCCGCTATATACTGGTGCAAATTGTTGGGACAGAAAACAACGAGGTAACAAAATTATGTAATAAAGTGATCGTTTGCATTTTACAGCCTCCAGCGGAAGATCTTCCGATCGTGGTTGAGCCGGAAAGTGTAGGCAATGGAGATCCGCTAGTGTTTGCTGACGAGGTTGAGATTGAGCTAGTGCCGGGGAAAATTGTTGGCCGACGAAAGGCACTTCCGAATGGGTCGGAGTACTTCTCCTACCAGGGTATTCCGTACGCGCAACCTCCTGTAGGGGAGTTACGTTTCAAGTCACCAGTTCCGTTGGAAAAGTTTGCCGAACAACCGCTCCAGTGTGGCGTTGAGCGTGGAACATGTCTGACCGTTATGCCTCTGCCACCGGGAACGGTCGGAGTTGAAGATTGTCTGTATCTGAATGTGTACACGACGAGTTCGCCGAGCGAAACGCTTGGCATGCTGAAACCGGTCATGGTTTGGATTCACGGTGGCGGCTATTATACGGGCAGTGGCAATAGCGACTTTTTCGGTCCGGAATTTTTGCTCCAGCACGGTGTTATCTTGGTGACGATGAATTATCGGCTTGGTGCGCTTGGGTTTCTCGCCCTACCGTCGATGGGGATTCATGGTAATCAGGGCTTAAAGGATCAGCAGCTAGCATTGCGCTGGGTGCACGACAACATTGCGCAGTTCGGCGGTGATCCATCGAACGTGACACTGTTTGGTGAAAGTGCTGGTGGTGCATCGGTTAATTGGCATTACTTGAACACGAAGTCTCGGCAGTACTTCCACAAAGCCATCTGTCAGTCGGGATCGGTCCTTTGTCCGTGGGGTATTCAGTATTCGCCGGAGGATAAGGCGCGCAAGTTGGCAGCTGTGTTGGGTTATGAAGGAGACGATGATGCCGGCGTTTTGGGTTAGTATAAATTGGGGAAAACACCTCTCCAAGTAATAATTAATGCAGATTACCAATAAGTTGTTTGTTTATCCCTTAGAAACACTGGTGAACGCTTCGGTCGAAGATTTAGTATCGAATTCCCCGAAAGCCTTCAACGAGACGGCGAAATGCGTCTATTTCTTTTCTCCCTTTATTCCCACGATCGAAGATGCTAGCTCGGAAGATGCATTTATTCTGCAGCGTGGTGAGGAACTGCTGAAGCAACCGAACATTACCTCCATACCGTTGATACACGGTGTGAACAGTGCGGAGGGTTTGGTGTTTTATGGATTACTGCAACACCTGTTTGATGAGGTGGCGGGCAACTTAGCGATGACGTTACCGCTGGATCTCGGTATACCGCAAGACTTTAAGACCGCCGTGGTGGAGGAGGTTCGTCAGTTTTATTTCCAGGACAAACCGATCGAGCGGGATGAGTTTCCCCGGCTTTTGGATCTTGTAGCGGATGTTGGATTTTACTTCCCGGTGTTTGTAACCGCTGAGTTGCATTCGAGATATCAGCAGGAGTATGTTGGGTTTACAGAGTTACGAAGATCATCTTGATTAATGTTTCGTTTTTTTCTCCTTGTAGAGCTCCGTTATACTTCTATCGCTTTTCTTACGAAAATGAGCTGAATCAACTGCGCAAGCATATGAATGTACCGGATGGAACACCGGGTGCTGCCCATGGAGATGAGTTGTCGTATCTGTTTAGTGGAAGCGAATTTACTGCCCACGTGGAACCTGGTTCGGGTCCCGATCTTGCCCGGACGCTACTGTGCCGCTTGTGGACAAACTTTGCCAAGTTCGGATGTCCCACACCGGACGGTGATGATGTTGGATTCCGGTGGGAACCATTACCGCCGACTGCTGCCGGTGAACCATTTGTGCTGCGTGCCGTGGATCTGAACGATCAGATAGACGTGGTGGAGAATCCTCTGCAGGATAGGATACAGTTTTGGAAATCGCTTGCCGAACGTTTTAATCCCAACTTACTACAGTGAGCCCGTAACAGGTCGTGATCGGTTGGGTGTGGTTTTGTTGTTTTTTTGTGTGTGTGGATTAGCACCATATCGCCATTCTTTAAGCTTAGAAATGCATAACTCCTCACGTAGCTAACACATGTACATGGCGTGCGTGTGCGTGTGT
Source organism: Anopheles funestus (assembly GCF_943734845.2). Taxonomy (NCBI): domain Eukaryota; kingdom Metazoa; phylum Arthropoda; class Insecta; order Diptera; family Culicidae; genus Anopheles; species Anopheles funestus. The sequence goes on from NC_064599.1 coordinate 3,705,628, forward strand.
GCGTGTGTTGGGGGATGTAAGATAACATTCCGACCGGATTGTGTATGGTGCGAACAATATCCGAAATAGCAGACATTGCAGGTGGCGAAACAAAACCAGAGATAAGAGTTAATGATGTTTTCATCTTTTTTTTTTCGTTTTCGTTACGTTCCCTATGGACATCTTACCTAGTGCGCCTTGATTAGCCTTCACGCCCGCAAATGGTTATTCTTGAAGGGTAGAAGAGGTATTAAATCGATTCATGAAGCGTTGAAGCCCTGCGTCATCGGGTGTTTCAAAAGCGGGTTAAGTTAGGCAATCGATGTAGTCATCGGCGGCTTCGTAAAATCACCTTCGCCACAATCGCCACAGAGGGTGATGACATTGGCCAGTTCTTCAATGTTCGACAGACGCAATCAAGTCGCTAACTTGGAGCGCCTATAGCGTAAAATAATCGTATGCTAATGATATATGCAGTTGCATCGCAAACTAATCACTTGCTGCCATCGACACCGCTAATCGTGGTCTCGTCCACGACGGGTCTGAGTTAGTTTGTTTTAATTGATTTTTGGATTAGCTATTTATAAAACCTATTCACACGTCGCTCGATCGCTCCAGTTTAGAGTGATCGCTTAAACATGGTGATGCGAAATGTGCGCAAATCGTACTCGGCAATGTCCGATGGTGGTACAGGGCGAGGATCGACCGTACAAGCATACGATGTAAGTGCGTGTTTGTAGCAATGTTTAATGTACAATGCTTAATGTTATTGTAACGCGCACATTACAGCCATCCGCTCGCATAATGGTGAAGGTGATGCAAGGGTCGATCTACGGCACCAAGGATCGTCTACCGAATGGGAAACCCTACTATTGCTTTAAGGGCATTCCATACGCAAAACCTCCAGTGGGGAAGCTACGCTTTGCCTCTCCGGTGCCGATCGAGCGATATTCGGTTTCCTATCTGGACTGTAGCCGGGAACGCAGCAGCTGTTTGGGTCGGGATGTGATCACGCGTGAGATCACCGGTTCCGAGGATGGACTGTTTCTGAACGTGTATACACCGGCTATTGGAAGAGAGGGAAATGGTACGGCGCCGCTGTTACCGGTGATGGTGTTCTTGCACGGTGGTGGAATGACCGGTGGCAATGGAGATAGTGGTCTGTACTTGCCGGACTATCTCGTACAGGAGGGTACCGTGGTGGCCACAGTAAACTATCGACTCGGTGTGCTTGGGTTTCTTTGTCTACCTCAGGCAGGTATTGAGGGAAATGCTGGCCTCAAGGATCAGGTATGATGTATGTAACATTGCTCCAACTTTTATTAAATTGATTACTTTTTGTCTCATACCCGGCAGCGGCTGGCTCTTCAGTGGATTCAACAGAACGTAAAAACGTTCGGTGGTGATCCGAACAACGTAACGATCTTCGGCGCCAGCTCGGGTGGTAGTAACGTCCTGATGCATTGTTTTTCCGACCGTTCGCGGCAGTACTTCCACAAGGCCATCGCACAAAGTGCTACCATATTTGCGGATTTAATCTATCAAACGGAACCGGAAGAGCGGGCCCGTTCGTTGGCACGCGTGTTCGGCTACGAAGGCACATCGGATGATGGTGTGCTCAGTACGTTACGGGATGTTCCTGCGCGGCGACTGTACGAGGCACAGTTTCTCGTACTATCTGCCCGGGAGCGAGAACATGAACCGATCTTTCAGTTTCCTTTTACGGCCGTTATCGAGCGTGAACAGTCGATTGATCCGGTGCTGCTGAAAACACCGATGGAGTATCTGCGGGAAGTGGATCGGTTGCAAGTGCCGGTACTGTGTGGATATAATGACAAGGAAGGTATGATGGAGCTGGTGGATATGATCAAAAATCTACCGGTCTACAACAAACGGCCGGAGAAGTTTATCTGTCGATCGTTCGATGTCGATTACTTTAGTCCGGCCGCACGCGCTCTTGGTGAGGAGTTGAAAAAGCATTACTTTGGCGAGATGGCAATTAGTCGGACGAATCTGAACCAGCTAGTGGAGCTGCTAAGCGATCGGTTTGTGGTAGGTTACTATGTGCTGTGTAAGCTGTGGTGCGAACATCAACCGAAGACTCCACTCTATTCGTACCGTTTCGCGTACGAAGGTTCGCTGAACAAAGGCAAGGAGTTGCTAAAGTTCCAACACCTGCCGGGAGCATGCCATATCGATGAGGTGTACTATCTGTTCAGTTCGCCCTTGTTGCGCACGGAGATTTCACCATCCGATCCGGCTTATCAAATGCGCCAGCTTATGGTACGTATGTGGACCAACTTTGCGAAACATTCCAACCCGACGCCATCGTGCGATGGGACGAATGTTCCCTGCCGTTGGGAACCGATGCGATCGGTACCGGGTAGTGATGGGAAGCCAACGAACTACACGGTACTATCGATAGGAAAGGAACTGAAAATGACCACCCTTCCGGAGTTGGAGCGTATGGGCAAATTTTTGGAGGTGACAAAACGATGCAACGGTACGATCGATAACTTTGTCATACCGCGGATCGGTTCGCGGCCCGAGCGTGGTAGTAGTTGAGGTGATTAATGTTTGGTTAATTTATGCTCTTGTTGTGCACTTTGGGTGTTGAGACTCACATACCTTGATGAAACCGTAATTAATTTGTAATTGATTGGTGTGCGATTGGGTCAGTTATTAGAATGCAAACTGCGTATTCAAAACTGGCGAGTAGAATGTATTAAAGACTCTTAAAAATATTGTGGTTTTGATAAATAACAATAGATAATTTTAAGGTACTGTATAATTGGAATTACATAGAGTTATTTACTTATATAAACATGTATATAATGGAGCTACAGATTTTGCTAAATACAAGCGACCTTTAGCCAATATTTATTTCGGTTTATCGTTCCGTGAGCTAACATCATTGTTTACTGTACAAAATTCATATCAAACTCCACTCGATGTGTTGTAATTTGATGAAACTGTTTTGAGCCCACTTCCGCTACGGATCTAATTACGGATTCATTCATTCAAGAGAGCGAGCGGCCGGCTTTTGAAGCCCGACTTATCCGGTGCTCAATAATGCACAAAGTTTCGAGGAATAATTGATTTGCTTTGCTGCTTCAATAACTTCCAGACAACTCGTTAGACAGTGGTGGTGATGTGGTTTTGTGAGCGAATATTGTTTGTTTTGCGAATCGTCTTAAAGTAAATCTTTTACGCATGATTTGATGCTGCTAACGTAGTCAGCAAAAAAACCCGGGTGGCGTGGTATTAAACCTTATTTGTTTAAAGTTCTTTTCCCGATGGTAAACCACTAAACACCAAGAAGTTGTGGTTGGTTGAGCAATTAGAAGAAAAATGTCGCTTTCAGTGAAGCATGTGTTTCGCTTCGGTCAATTAGTTGGTCCATAATTTATCTAACCGTCCACCGTCGTCATCGTCCCTCATCGCATCATGTCACTGAACCGCGGCAACTTTTAGCTGATGTGTAATATTTACATGCGAGCAAATTTACGCGCGCCCCTGTGTGTGTTGGGCTGTGTCTTAAAAGTATGACAAATGATCTGATATTCGGCAACAAAACGAAATTAACAACAAAAAGCAAACTGCGAACAACTGTTCCTTTACCAAGTGGTGAGGTATTATGCTGTGAATCGGTAAAATGAACATTCAGTAACGAACCGGTTCACCGGTTTACAGTGCGAATGCTGGAAATGGAGAGCAATCGTTCGATGGTAAAGAGAGTTGCAACACCATACACACAAGCAGAGTGTTGCGAAATGATAAATATTTAATAACATAATCAAAAGTTCGGAGAGAGAGTTGTGCCGTTTCGACAGCTGTTAGATATTCTCACGTGAGCGTGAGATTCGAGTGCGTGAGAAGCGAGTAAGATGGTGGTGAGAATGATGGTTGTGTGCTTTTTGGGGGAACAGATCATACATTGTGCATGTATTTGCATCGAATGTAAGTAGTTTCAGTGTTGATACAATGGTAAAATTGAAATTGTTACAGCGTTATTACACATATTAAACAAGTTATGTAATGGAGCAGCTACTATACTAATTATTTTGTGACTATTGAAAAGAATTTTATAAAAGACCAGGCGCCTCCATCGTCCCAGTTGAAGGATAATAGAAAGGTAAACTAGTAAAAATATAAATTATTTATTTGTCCATAATTGAAGTTTTGTACCTTACTAATATTTTTTTCTTGCTTATAAAATGTTAGTAAATTCATAATACATTAATTCTTTCAAATGTATGTTCTAAAAGCATAAACACCGACCTATTAAACACACTATGTTTATGCTTTTCAACATGTTGATTAAACCAATTCAAAGAGGTAATTAAATAATAAAAATAAGATGAAAGTGTCAATTAATACAATGTAAAATAAGTGTTTTCAATTAAGCAAGAAATCAATTGAACTATTAAAGTTTTAAAAATACAAAAGAAAAAAAATATTTACTTCAAATAACGTTATGTACTGTTTCATCATTAAAGTAAAAACTAAAATAATTTGTATTAACAATAAAACTATCTTTCCTACATGTCTCCCCCTCCAAAATAAAAAAGCGTTCAGCATGGTTGTGTGCAAAATTCATCGCCAAAAACTGCGAGCAACGAGAGCTGCTTCACTGGTTCACTATAGTTTAATGTTGTTTTTATGTAGGCTTTAACGCTTCCTCACCCGCATTTCCACGGTCTTGCGTTAATCCTCCTCCAACATCATCATCATCATCATTGTTCGGGACCCGCTCGATCGTTCGTTCGTTCGGTCGCATCGGTCGGTCGTTCGTTCGGTATGCTCGCGATGGATAAAACACACATTTCGCAGCATCGAACGGTTCAGTTCAGGTTTGGTCGCGCTTCCTATCTGAAGGGTGTTCCGCTTTTTCACCGTGCGCATGAACTCCGTGTGTTCGTGTTGCAGTGTTGTATTTTGCTTTCGCTTAAGGGCCAACGTATCGTCGATAGCAAGGCTGGTGCGTATAGCTGGTTAAGTTTTTTTGGTGAGATTTTTTTTACGACCAACGGTTCGGAGGGATTTGTGGGTCCGCGGGTGTGTTTGTGTGTGATTGTTGGGTGCGGGAACTTACACCAGCACGTCCCATCAGTGTCAGGTTCAATAAAAAAAAAATACACAAAGTTCCAAACCGGAGCTGGTTTATATTTTTGCTGTGGAAATGAATTCAATGCTTCACGCACTCGAGCCTTCAACAGGCGTTTCCGATGTGGTTCGCGTAAGGTGAAACGTGTGCGAACGAGCGAGTGTGTACAAATGTATGCAAATACGTTGTGGAGCCTTTCTAGACGCGAGCGACCATTTGAAGTGATTTGAAGAGTACGGGGGTGTGTGGGTGTATGTGGGTGTAACCATACGTCAGTATAAAGGCCCGTACTTGTTGGAGTGAAACTGTGAAACGAGTGTTGTGCTTGGAAGTGAAAATGAAAACATACCAAGCAACCATGAGCCACAGGAAGCCGTATGCCGCTGGTCCGTTTTTCTCACCATTATTCGGAAAGCTTTAGAATGTAGTGTGGACGAAAGTGTGGAAAACTTATCACCACTATTCTACTTGCCCGTACCGGAACGGAACCAACGCCGGATGAAGAGAAGCAGCGAGCTGAAGCAGGTTTCCGGGAAGATCAATTGCTTCCCAAACCAGTGGGCAACAAAGTGAAGAATTCTTGCAACACTTCCGTACAAGTTAATTAATTAAAAAAAGTACTTTCATGCCTCTTGCCACACCCCATGCATGCATGGGTCAGTTTGTTCCATCCAGTTCCAGAACTGCAGGAAGAAAAATTGACACCCAAACCGGGCAGTATGGAATCCGCTGTATGTAAGTGTTGTTTTGTCCTGTTTCTTATATTGATGTCCGTTGTTATTTATTATTGGTTCCCTTCCCAGCTCAGTCCCCTTTTTTCTCACCCTTTTTCATCGTGTTTATAACCACTCGAACAACTCGACTACTGGCTACCGATAGCCACCCGATAAGACTTATTGATTGCATATTGAACTGGGAATGGGAAACGTTTGAAAAAAAGGAAAGAAAAACTACACCACAAAAAAAAAATAGAAAAAAGGTCACCCCCAAAATACCTTCATTAGTGGGAACGCTGTTCAGATCGGAGTACCCTTCAAGCAGCAAAGGTGGCAAAGGGTGAAGCGGAGAGATGACACCTGCCGTTCCTGGGATATGATGAAAATTCACTCAAAAGGAGACAGAACTGGGACAACAATGAAAAAAAAGAGGAAAAAATGGATCGAACCTTACTAGAAGGATGGACAGTGAAGCAGTTTTTTAATTAAACTGTATCGCCAAACAATCGATTCAGGTTTGCTGAAGGGTTGTTGGGCATTAAATTTAGCTTCAACCACAATTCCTTGGGTCCGTGTGATGGGGTCACTGTAGGATAATGGATGCTTTAGGAGGAGTTTCAGTAGAAGATTCACTTTTTTTCTATCGTTACTTCCATCTATATAACTTCTTGGGTATTTGTGCAACTGTCCCTTACCAGTATACATCAACGGGAAATGTAAACAGGTTTGAGAAAATGGAAAATTGCAACTGGGAAGGGAAACTGCTTTGTTCTGGTGAACGATTGTAAGAAACAATACAGTTCAAATACTGCCAAGGACTTGGGCTGTGGTTTCTGCATCTTACTGCAGGGACATTTTCTTCTCCTTTTAGCTACTTTCTCGTGTAATGACCTCCCGCTGGATGGGGACTGCACGGTGTTCAGAGCGGCTAATAAAGTGTACGTAGTGTTAATTAATTACAACCGTCGTTCTTTGACTCGTTGTCATAGACGGCTATTTTTCGCCGTACAATCCACTCACGCTGAAGGGAATTTTTAGTGCGCTTCTTCAGCTTTCCTGTTGATGCGCCAAAAGGCTCCAAACAGACACAACGGCAAAGACTGTTTCGCTTCTCCGACAACAACACCGAACAAAAGCCACTAGGCCACGTTGACTAGCTAGTTCGCTTGTACTGAATCGGTTTTGCCGGTTCGAGTATTGTAGCGAATGAAAGGACATTCTTTAATAAAGCCAACAAATGTCCGTAAAGCTCGGGCTGTGTAGGATTACTATGTGTACCCTCCAAGCCATACCGGGGGGAGGTTTGAGTTCTTTTGTGCAACGATATTGCGAAAGTTCTCATAAAAGGTTTACCTTTCCTGCTGGTACAGATGGATGGATGGAGCATTGGGCAGTAGAAAATGGACATTTTGTGTTGTAGAAATAATAATTGAACTGTAGCATAAAGGAGACAGGGTGAAATTAAAATTAAATGTAAAGTTTTTTGTTTGTAAACATGAGCATAACAAGACTAAACACAGGTGCTTTTAAGCTAAATATTGTAGCTTCGTAATACACCGATCTCATAGATAGTTAAAATGGAACTAAGAAGTAGTAGAATATCAAATAGTGTGTAGTAGATCGAATAATTGAGGTTTGTGATAGAAGGAATAATTAAAATTACAAAAAAAATATAAATTTGTTGATTCATTTTCTTCCATTAATTAGTTATCCACCGTGTTTTATTATTTTATTTTCAAATCAATATTTTTCTTATTTTATTTTTACGGTAATCAAAATGTAATTGAATGTGCATAAGTTTAACCCATAATTGTGAATTTATTTTATCAGTTTAAAAAAGAACAACAATTGTTTTGTACTTTTGCTTCGTTTTCTTTATTTTTCATTTTCTTGTAAAAGTTATAGATCTTACTCATACAGATTGCTATAAAATATATACGCCGTCTACTTTAAGAATACATTATTTATAGCAATCTTCCATGAACCTTGATATCTCTTTAAAGAATATCTTTCCTTTCTTATGAAGGATGAAAGTTGGTTTAAAATGAAAGCATTTACTTAGGACAAAATAATTAAAACAGCATTCCTGTGAATAATAATCCTTCAGTCGCTTGAAAAGTATCACACAAATCGCTTCATAGACACAAATGGGAAAGGGCTTACACACTCTGTGCGATTTAAAGCAGATCAAAAGAAGACATCACTGGTATCTTCATCCCCGTCCGCAGCGTAGTAGCATCAAGAGTAGAAATTGATAATCAGATGTTTTGTAAATAAAATGCTTCACGGTGGAAAACAGTCGTCCCACCCAGGAGGTAATCTGTATGCGATATTTACTTTATTTACGCTCTTGTTTCTCGTACTCGTTAAAATCCGTTCCATCTTTTGCTTTCGTTCAGCATCGAACCGTTGAAACATGATCGCTTTGTATTGTACGTATCTTACGCTTTCCTTTTCGTTCCTTTCCCCATTAGGCCTCTTCCTATTTTTGCTCCATTTGCCAACGTTTGGAGTACAACTTCGAAGAAACTCCATCACGCACAACGGTGACTTTAAATTTACACACAGTTTCTTCGCCTCCCTCGTCTATATGCGGGTGAAATGGAAAGTCGCAGTGACTTTCGTCCATAAATTGTGGCACACAATCACACCTGCACGAGATACACGATCCACACGATCGGTTTTTTTTGGTACGCGTACGGATGCTCTATTAATAAACGCACGCATGCAGGCAGTCGTTTTGCGGTGACTGGATGCAATCAGCGGCATTAAGATATTAACCACGTACCCGGGGGACTTACCCTCACTGGCACATTGATGGTGGTGGTGGTGGTGGTGGGTACCACTTTCCATCTAAATGAATCATAAAATCAAGATTGCGCCCATTACTGCAACACTTGAAGAAAGCGTAGCGCAGTGTAATTAAAATTAAAAAAAGTATTTTAAGCCTTTCGAACAGGCCGGTAAGCGTACGGTGCAATTAAAAAGTATGCCTTTTAGAGAGCAAAGAAAGAACAAGAAAGCAAACCGGTATCGTTGTCGATAAAAGAATCGAAGTTTTTAATCGAATATCTTTGTTATTTTGGAAGTTATTTACCTATTTATTACTGCTTATTTTAATTGTTGTTATATGGCCGTGGAAATTATTATCTTTAATGCTCTAAATTTTTATTAATGCAAAATTATAGCAAAATTATAGCAATAGTAGTATTCAAACATAACACATTTTGAGAGCTAAATTGAGTTTCTAATAGTGTTGGGTGAATCTGATTCGGATTCTGATTCAGATTCAATGAATCTGAACGAATCTTTGAACTGAACTGACTGACTCTAAATCTCTATTCTGAAGATTCATGAATTCCCATTGATTATGAAAATTGATGAATTTTTTTTGAGTCGACTCATGATTTGAATGACTCTTCACTGAAGATTCATATGAATGACTCTTTTCAAAAGATTCACATGAATGACTCTTTTCAAAAGATTCAATAAACTCGACACTAGTTTTTAAAGAAACTCTAACCTTTCCTATTAAATCGCCATTTTCATGATATCGGCGTTGTTTAACTTGTTAAAAACGTTAACTTTATTAAAAACGCAAAAAACGTTATCTTTGAGCAATTTCGTCCACTAGTTGTCGAACAGCCCTTCGATCTATCCTCAACAAACTCGCTACAGTTAATCATCACTTCAAAACCAACAGCCGAGTAAACTTTACCCATTAGTACATCATTCCAATACAGTCGGTCGGTGGACAATGATTTGTCAGAGTGGAACTTTTGAACCGCAAAACCTTCCTTCCGGGTTTGGTTTCAATTTAGCATGTCCGGATATTGTTTCGTCCAGTTCGAAAAGGCCGACAGAACTGGTGTAGAACAATTCTCAAAGTTTGACTCGAGTGGCAGTGTGATAAATGCAGGCCGAACGCCAAGTATTCGCAATCGTTCATAAACTCTTAGCCGGAATTGGATACCATTTCAAGCACAATATACTAGTAATCTTACAATAGCTTAGCACGCTTTCGGACGCATTTCCACTTGATCTTTGGATCGCTTTTGGTCGGGCACCAACGCGAAAGAGAAAGTGTAATCATTGACCAGTTGTTTGGCAGCGATCCCACCGGGTACCGGGTGGTCTTTATGGATTTTTTTGATCTTGGATATTTATTTCGGCATACGCCCTTTGGCTTCGGTACTGTTTGTTGTACCATGAATATGCTTGTTTTGTGTACGGTGTAGTGTTGGCAGAAGAAAAACGAAGGAAGGAAAAATTGTATCGACATGAAGCGCTCGACCAGTGTCAGAGAGAACTGTACCAGCAGCACATCAAAACTCCTCATCCCATGCGTAAGGTTGTTACATGTTTTCCCTTCACTTCGTACGAAGCTATATTTACTCGCATATAGTGAGCCTTCCATCATCAGCATCATTTTTATCGTGTGCACAGAGTCGGGGGAAAAAAACACGCCCCGGACGAACTTGATACAAAAACAAGATAATCCTTCACTTCGATGCTGTGTGTGCATTTACCCGAAAAAGCAGGGAGGACTCAAATTCGATGGTGTTTTAGTGTATTTTTTTCTTTTCAGTGAAACACCCAACCCACCCATGGACACGAGATTTGTGGTGTGGATGGTGGCAAAAATATGAAACCAAACGGACAGTTTGATCCTGCAAGTTTGCTCGTGCCAATGCCACCGCATCATGTATCGTCCCGAGGAGTGTAACCATCCGCTACCAGCGAACGGTAACAGGGGCTACCGTTGTTTGGCCACCGTCAGTTCAATTTTATTATGGTAATAAAAATGTATTTTCGCACATTTACCGTTCCCGGTTTGCGAGCGATTGTTTCTACCGCCCGTGTCTCCCTCTTCATCACCATGATGGTTCATGCCCTATTGCCCGTGTGGTGAATTGTGCTGCTGAAGCGTTTTATACGCGAGAAACAACGCGTGGAAACAAGTGAATCAAAGTGTAAGGTGGTTAAATGATGCTTTTCATAACGATCGAGAGGCAAAAATCGGGTCGTTTGTCCGATTTCATCACGATGAAGGGATGAACGGGCAGTATAACATGATGCACATTATGTGTGTTAGATGCAACCCAAAATAAATCCAAACCCATTTGTTGTTTTGTGCACGCTGCTTGATATATAAGCGGGGAAAATGCACAGCAACCACAGTACGGTGCACACATAATGTTACGAGAATTAATGTTACAAACAATGAAATAATAATGAAATAAAATCATAAGTGCAATTCAGGTCAAACTATTTGCGATTTTTCCAATCAACTAAAGATTTTATGAAAATGAATGAGTCACGAAAAAGGTTAGAAAATTAGGAAAAGTTTGGGTAACTTTTTAAAGCAAAAAAAATCTAAAATTCATTGTGTATTAAAAGTGTTTGACACTAGAACTACCCGACCAGTCATTTTGACTGGAACGCTTCATTTTCATCACAATATTTTTTGTGGTTAAGCAATTCTATGGTAGTTCAACCATGAATTTTACATCTGCAAAAAACAATAAAATTAAACTCCAACTTTCCGAAATTGTTAAAAAAATTCCCACGAACGAAAAGCGCTTAAAACGCTTGGTAGTTCTAGTGTCAAATGAATTAAAGTGAATTATTTTATTCGACAATTTTTTTTAGTTTTTTATAAACAAACCATTGGGTAAGCTGTCTAGAATATTGTTCTCTAACCAACTCTCCTGCGAAAAACTTGTTAAAAATATATCATCAAATACGCATCGTAAATTAATCGATTCGTAAATCATTTTCCTGTAGATCACTGTAAATTGATATCATCAAATCTTTCTCATCAGACGTAAAATACGATTCTGCATCTAGGTCGTGATGCATTTTTCTACGCCTCGATCGCTTAGAAGGGACGTGCGGGAGTAAGGGTCTAAGAGAGCAGGCAGATAAAAGGGGGGAAACGGTGTAACGAGATGTCGAAGAGCGAAGCAAGCAAATGTGCCGATCGTTCGACAACATAACAGTGCCATTAAGTAGTTGTGCCTGGCTGTCAATAGAATAAATTTTACATTTAACCCACTTTGTGCAACTTCATCCGGAAGGTTGTCCATTTGCAGGGGGAAGGGAAAGTGTGTGTGTGTGTGTGTGTGTGTCGAAAAGTGGAAGAGTGAAAAGAAAACATAGTTTCGCTACCATCAGACACTGTATTTACACAACTGATAGGACGTGAATCGTGAATCGTATCGTACGCTATCGGGGATGGATTTAAACCGACGTGCCTCCGTACGGTGCACGGTGCATTTAGAGATTTGGAAACGAGGAAATGGACAAAATGCGCAACATCGTCACACGTACCGATGCGTTCCGATCCGACCCCGCTCGGTTGTAAGTGGCCCCAAAAAAGTGAGCTTCAGTTGACGGTGATGATGCAAAATGGCGCCGGGTTTTAAGGGCAGATTTTTCACACAACGATTTTTCCTCCTGAATTGAGAAGGATTTCTTCCATCCTGTACCCAATACGATCTGCTTCCGAACCGTTTGCTTTTGGGATATTGGTGTTTTGTTTTTTTTATTTGTACACATACATGCAAACACACATACACACACGCAATCATGGTTGATATCTCGTCGTTATCCGTGTGTACGATCGAACCCCCAAAAACAGTGGGAGCGAACAGTTGTGAGAATTTATTGGAGCGCTAAATTGTGCCACTAAACCGTGCCCGTATTTCGTGTCCGACGTTGTATTGCACTACAGCCGCAAGGAGTTGTGGCAGTTTTCTATTGGCGTACGACAGAAGAAAAAAAAAAGAAGAACGGAAAAAAAATATTTGCCGCTTATCTGCTGCCTGTGTCCGGGGGGAAAAATGGTAGGAAGTACTAAGAAAAACGAACAACTTTATACACAACCGTACACTTTGTTAGAAATACAAAGAATCAATGAACAAACGGGAACAAAAAAAGGCACACAAAAAATGGTAAAAAGGCTTTTTAAAAACTGCTCCAAAAGCAAAAGTTTCTCTCTATTGACGATTAGGGAAGCTGATGCCCGGAAACGAAACGTTAAGAGCACAAAGCAAATACTCCATGAGATGAGCGTATCATAAAGCGAAGATGATAAGTTTTATTGGTAGCTCTAATTGAGTGGAAAGTTTCCCGTTTTGTATGCCGGCCAAAGGCCAGTTTCGTTGTGCGGTTCTGCTTCACTTTGCCCTCCGGGCAAATGTGTAAAGCAGATGCCAACGCAAGAAATCCATCGTCCGGATGGTTTGGGGTTTGGCGGCGGTACTGACGGCTGATGCTAAGTGTAGCCGTCCGGTACTGCTGACACTTAGCGCAATAAATGCACACTCTATTGTGATGTGTTGGCGGCTAAACGGACCGTGTGGGTTTGGGGGTACTAATGGGTTATGAATTTGATACTGTTGCAATGCCATTTTTTTTGTCGTCATTTGTTCGGAAGCGGTGCGAGATGTGTTAGTGCGGAAAGAAACCAATAAATTTATCGCTTTGCACGAGCCACTGCTGGTGTGAAGGTTACGGAAATGGTGCATTGGATTGGTGCTTTAAAATTTCGTTTAAAATCTACTACGATCGATAGAGACCGGGCGTCTCCATTCTGTGGCTGAGACGCGATGGAGACGCCCAGTAGTTTGTAGCAAATATGGGATTTTTTAGTATTTCTTTTTAAATCCTTTTTTCATTTTAAACGCAGCAACACTCTCACTGTTCAGAAAAATATATCTCTACAAAAGAGTAGAAAAAAATCTAATTAAAGTAACTGTTACAAGATGTGCTTCGAATCAGCCCCCAAGGCGATTTCAGACGGTTACTCACGAAAGCCTGCACACACGGATGCCCAAGATGGATGAGATACCTGGTATTCGCGTGTTGGGTGGAACCAGCTCACGGTGGAGAGCTGTCAGCTGAAAATTTATGAAGAGCAACGGCAGTAAGACCAACCAACGATGACTAGAGCGCGACCATTAAATCCATAACCCGGCATGAAGTTTAATGCGATAGCGTGAGTGTACCTACTACCCTCCAAGTAGCAAGTAGCTCTCTGCTCATAATGTGAAAGTGTAGCTACCAGCTGGTCGTAAAACTGTTCGAAGAGGGTCGACACAGCAATAGATTTTAGGGGGGGAACTGGGAAACACACTTGTCTGTGTAGTTTTTCCCCGTGCTGCCGGGACAAACTTAAGATGGCTATAATATCAACGAGATCTTTTACGACAGGTTGCGAGCACATTTCGTCAAGAATGTTTCACCTTTCGCTTGCTTTGTTTTGCGTTGGTTGGTGCGTTGATATGACACGACACGGTAGTGCGCGAAAGTTTAAATTAATGCCAGCATAGGGAATGAATTAAATAAATTACAAACACGCTTCAGTGGGCTAATGCATTTTAAAGTTAAATGTTTCATTTGCAACAATTAAATTACAAATGAAACGGGAACAGGAACTAGCAAAAGCTCATAAATCAACTCATCCCACAACTCATCAACAAGCTCAAGTCCCACTTATGATGGTGTGCTACTCCCCGGTAGTGATTTGTACTAATGCCAGATAAATTTATCACTCCCACCAGGCATAAAGCTTACCGACCCGATACCCGGTTAACCGGGTTGATTGGGGTTAACTTCCATGGGTCCCAAAAATCACTTCCCTCACGCGCGGAAGGTTCACAGCGTCATAAATCGTTTAATTTAACGACAGCTTTCGGAAAAGTTTTACTACTTTGGCAGGGAAACCACTGGCTCGATTGAACTTAAAACCAAAAGCCCATCCAGCATGAGTAACAGTATTGTCGTTTCGACAGTAAACTGGGACAGTGTGGCAAAGGATTATCGATGACATTGATGACTTTCATTGTATGGGAGGGTTATAAAGTGAGTGTGTGTTTGTGTGATATCAATCATAAGTGAAGTATAGAAACCTCTCGAATGATTTGAAGGGTGAATCAGCGTCTTCTCATGCTTCACAGGATTCAAGATGACGCGGCGAGTTTGGCATCTTTAAGATGGCCACCAAACACACCACCACCATTGACACTATCATCCCGTTTCATGCGTTGTTCATGATGTGAAATGGTGATTGGCAGATGTTACTGTTTCGATATGCCACACACGCAAGTAGCATCTTTGTCTGACTCGACTTTGGTTTTTGATTAGATATTCAGCGATGATTTGAGCTATGTTTCGTTACGTGTTTGTGAAACAAACCGAAACCGATCACTTACGTCTTCTGCCAGATGATCAGAAAGACTGAGAGACGAAAGTTCATTAGGAAGATTTTCGCCTAAAATATTCCTTCACCACCACCAGCAGCAGCAGCCAATCGCTAGCACCTTTGTTCGATGAAAGGTAAAACAGAGAATTGAAATCGATTGGCACCGATGCTTTCAGTCACCATGCGGCAACCACCAAAGGTATCGTTTGGGACGTTTTTTTTTTGGGTTGTTGGGGGCTTGTGATGATTGTGCGGAGAAGTATCAGCAGCTTCCCGTTCCACCACTCAAAATGGCACCGTCTGAGAAATGATGAGACATCAAAAATTCATCGCAAATATTAAAACAACGCAAACCCAAACGCTCAGCGTGAAAACAGCCGAGCTTTGGAGTGCTTTGCAGGCAACCATGAATACCCTTAACCTTGCAGAGTAGAAACTCTTGATTGTGTACGGGCCGCATGCATGATGCTTTCATTTCATCACACAAGTATACATACCCACACACACACACATACACACGGCTTCTCGTACAATCTCTTCCCGTTGGAGTCACTGAATTCGAAGTACCGGTTCCGCACAATGTGTATTGTGATTGTAGTAAATTGTGATTTTCCCTTTTGCTACACGGTGAAGCGTTTTTTCTTGCTTCATCTTTCGTTTTTTTCTTTTTGGCTTTGCTTTATATTACAATAATTTCCCCTACACACAATCACATCCATCGCATATTTCGCTTTTGTTGACAAGGAGAATTTTCGCCATCGCTGGATCGTTGGATGATGCAGGAACGTAATAGCGTTGGATGGTTGAATACCGTGACCGAGGAGGGTTTGCTTGCTTGAGATTTTGGTGGAAGAAATTATGAATTTTTATGTAGCGTGTCCTTTTCGGATGGAGCAGCGAGCGTTTGTGCAGAATGAAGTGATGAAGCAGATACGCAATTTGTCACGATTGCGGCAGTATGTTTAGGTGTGGCCCACTGGGGCGTAAGTTGATTGGATGTGTACATATGAGAGTTATTGGTTTGATTAAAATAAATCAAAGTCAATATGTATTTTAATTTTTTTTGTTCGTTTAGGAAAAGCTAAAAAAACCTGTTTCTGTAGTAATATTGAATAATTTTCAAAGCTAAATCTACTCCAAACAGATCTATTAATTGTAAGCATGAAAAAAAGATTATATCCCTTCTTAGTTCCGCTCAATTTGCGAAAAGTTCTTCCCCATTCTGGAATGGTTCTGCTTTGTGAGGAAGCATTCCAGTAAAGTCCATCGCACACCGATCGATCGACAGAACTCAAATACAACAACAGACAAATCAATTTCCGGTAATGCCGTCCAACCCAGGCCCAAGTGGTCCGTATAAATGGACACACCGCAATCTAAGTTCGTTCAGCTTTTTCCCTTTGTCTCTCCGTTCTCAATCGAGAGACGAGAGTTCAGTTTTAAACGACACTGTATACTATAAATGGTTTGAAACCACTTGTGGGCAGGAAGGATGTTCATTATTAATACGTACGAAGAGCCGCGAACTTGTGGAAAATCCATTGCAAAAAAAAACAAAACGCACAGTTAAATGTGGTTTGTAATATTGATTTTCCATTTCGTGGAACGTATGGTAGTGTGCGTGTATGTAAAGCTGCTTGCGAAAAAGGTAACATTTTTGTAGCCATCGTGCTAATCCTTCCCCGTTACAAAGAAATCAAGCAGGAGGTGGACAGGAGTTAAATTTTTCGTAACGAAGTAAGGCCAAGAGTTATTCACAACGATAGCCGAGAGAGATAGTGTTTTGGGCTGTCAGGAA
Source organism: Anopheles funestus (assembly GCF_943734845.2). NCBI lineage: Eukaryota > Metazoa > Arthropoda > Insecta > Diptera > Culicidae > Anopheles > Anopheles funestus. The sequence goes on from NC_064599.1 coordinate 3,722,436, forward strand.
AGGTCTTGTGGTTTATCCAACGTTAGGTAATGCATTTTGATTGAGAAGGTCCGCGGTTGTAGATAATTTTTATAGTGCCATTAGAGCAGTTTAATGTTGATATTTTTATGCTTTTAACAAGCTGAAGATTATTCATTTCTAATGAATGGAGTTGTGACGTAAAAAAGTCCTTCAACTTGATTAAAAGTATCGCGAATCGTTAGTAATAATTCTCTTTCTAAAGATCTCTTGCCTTCTATGTATATCGATTTTACTAAATCTTTTTCTTCTTGGCTTAACGACCTAACAGGTCACGCCGGCCATTTATGGCTTACTAGACTTATTTTACCACGTAGCCGGATAGTCAGCCCTTGCTACGGGGGAACAATCCGGATGGGATTTGAACCCGGTCCTGCCGTGTGGGCCGGTGCCGTTTATCACATGCACCACATGAAGATTCATGAATTCTCACAGATTCGGATCAGCCCGTGGGTGGAAATGATAGAGGCGCTGGACTAAGTTTTCAGATCCCATCCAATAACATCAAGAGACGTCAGAAATGGCTGGGAATCGTTCTTTACAATCGAATGTTTCTAGTACTTGGGTTCAGATCATAAATGTATTAAGATTCGTGAATCCTTGAGGATTCCTTGAGGATTTCTTGAGGATTCCTTGAAGATTCCTGAATTTCTTGGGAATCGACTCATGAAATGAATGACTCTGAAGATTCTGAAGATCTACGGATTATTGTCTGCTGCGAGTCAAAGACTGATACATTTTACTACAAACTAATATAAATAATTATATTCTCATGTGGTTTGTCCCTCAACAGGAGCAATACTATTTTCTACCGAAATAAGTACAAGAACACTCTAGAATTTCTGGTACCTTCCATTAGAGAGCATCAGACAAAAGTGTAACAACAGAAATTTCGTTTTTGCAGGGGGGCGGAAAAACATTTCCGCTTACATAATGTTCGGTGAATTCGGTTTTGTTTGGTGGCGTCCCGAAACCACCCGATGGACGATCCCAGTGCCGTGGTTTTCATTCTCTAATTTAGCTTCAAAAAGGCAAACCAAGCATCGGTTTCGGCGGTTGAAGCACAAGGTCTTCAAAAAACGGAACCGAAAACATCAACCCCCCCCCCCCCCCCGGAATGTGAAGCTTTACCGTTCTATTGGGGGACCGGAGTGGGAAATTGAAAAATGAAAGGCAACAGTTCATCGTCGTTTTTGGGTTTTCAGTAATGGGACGAGGGTTGGTATAGTGTACTATAGTTTGTGGCCAACTTCATGGCTAGACAAAGTGGATCGCACAGGTGAGAGGTGGCCTGGGGAAAAAGGGACACTGGACGGGAGTTAGTTTTCTTTTTATCAATTAGTCACGCACAATGGTTAGGTTTCAGCTGTACGATGCCGATTGGTTCGAATGGTTTCGGTCACCACAGCCGGAGCCAACACACAATCGATATTGTTTTCAGTATATAAAGCCGGCGATGCCATTTGCGATTTTTCGGGCGTGTGGCCGTAAGGGCAAAACTACAAAATACCCACAGTAGTGGATGGTGGTGGAGAATTTGGGTGTTTGTAACGTGGAAATGAAATATAATCGAATGTTACTGGCCCCCGTACGGTTCTTTGTGGAAAACGGAGTTCTTATTTCTGTTGGCCAAGGGTTTCGGTTGATGGGATTGTAAATCGGTACATTGATTGGTTTTTGATGCCTTGGCCTTGATTGGATCGGCGTGATAAAATTGCATTTTTTCGACAGTGATAAAAATCGTACATTAATAGTAAAGCATTTCGCTTCCGTTGTGTGGAAGGATGGTTTGCAGGTTGGTGTTTGGAAGTAACGTTTTTTATTGCAAATCAATAAACCTTGGTCAATCTGTAAAATCGAGCCTTGTTTATGTGTAATCAAACTGTACTGTAAATGTATAAATAATCCGACATTTTGTCAGAACTTTTTTTAGGTGTAAATTGGTTTGATGAAATAAAATGACTGACAATAAATTTACATTAATTTGCATATCCGCCAACATGCTGGATGGATGGAGTGTTTTTTTCTCTCCTTTTCTTTTATCAAATTCTATTCCATATTGTAGTCCACACAAAATTTAAAAAAAAAATACAATTTTGCTAGAAGACAGTTGCTCAACGACTCGAGCGCCAGCATTAGTGACACAATCGTTTTCTCGCTTGATCACCGAAGCAATTCTACGGAACTGGATTAAGATAAACGATACATGTGCCATATCCTGCCGGTTTTGGTATGCATTTCCGAGTAGGTACTTTATCATCGTGAGCGTATTTCTTTTTTTTTCGGGTAGAGTTGATTTATGTGTTCGGTCACATTCACTCACCCCTTTTTTTTCTTAGTCGCCGAACCGCCGAACCGAAGCGTCAGGAGTAGATTATGCCACTCCTGAAAACAATATGATAGACATGGATGGTTTGATATAGGATATATTGTTTTTCTTGCTGCCAGTGTTTTGCAAGATTCTTACAAAGGACAAGGACATTTCTTATTCCGATTCGCATTCGCAGTAAGCTCGTTTCGCCGGAGGGCTGAAACACTGCTGTGGTCATCGTGTGGTAAAAAGATCACCAGTTATGTCTTTTTCCCTGTTTTTTTGGTGTCCTACCCCAAGGATGCAGTAAAAACGGACCAGTAGTTTCTTGTCCGGCAAAAGGATTGAAATATGAAAATTTGATTCGTGCCGCAGGACAACGTTACGGTATGGTTCATTCCCAGACGCGAGCCTGCGATTCTCATCGCTTGTAAGTTATGATTTATGGAATGGAATCTGTGATGGGTAAAGAAGGTCCACGAAAGAAGGTGAGACGAAACGCAGCCAGTGGGTCGGTAGTTTAACAGTAACGGATATAGTTGACCATCAATCACCGACCAAAGCACCAGTTGTGGATGAAGCAGATGAAGCAGATGAAGGATGAGTGACTTGTGGTGGATGCTGCCGAGTTTAAGGGATGTGAAAGGGTTAGTGTTTGGTTGGTTGTTTGCGTTGGGACAAAACAGCATGCGTTGGAAAGGAAACATTTTCATTTTAAACCATAAGGAGAATTTTTGCATATCCTAAAATTTAAATTGATGAAGCTCAATATTAAGAATTCATAGCAAAAATTTGTAATAAAAATGTAATAAAAGGAAACGCTATAATTTATGTAAATTAGAACCATTAAATAATTTCCCTCCATGAAGAGAAATTTGCCTTTTTTTCCTGCAAATTTATTACGTTTCATTTTATCTTCTCTCAAATTTATTCAAAGATTTGTTTTACTCCTGTAACATAAAATTTATATTGTTTTTTTTTTTGTATGTTATCCGATTCCAATCTCAACTTTATAACTGTTAGCAAACCGCACAATAACAAACGATTTTCGATCGAGAAAACTGCTGCCGATATTCTTCATAACCGATCAGCATGTCAGTACGGATAATTCTTCAGCATTATATTGCACATTCTACGCGCCACGAATATCTATATGAAACTGCACATTCAATGTACGAATGGGTATTCGCTATTTTTATCATAACCAGACAAGAAAACGTCGGCTTCCTTCTAAGTAATCGATTGTCGGTCATATAAATATCCAACCGTGCCGTTCCTTTTTTTGTTGTTGTTTGTTGCTTCTGTTGTTAGACGAGACGACATGCGAAGAAGTATAATCGAACCAGCTGAAAGAAGTAATAAAAATAGCAGCATCTTTTTCCGTGCCGCGAAGAATGGAAACGCTTCCACGCCGACGCCGGCACGACTCTATCCACCATTTCAGCCCCTTTTTAGCGTGAAAGACCATGCGCCTCCATCCATTCTGACGGAGTCGTAGGAAATTGATGGGATTTTTTTTTGTTCGTTCGTCCCCATGGGCGCTTCAATCCGGGTGCATTTGGCATTCTTTCTTCTTTGACCCTTCTCAATATGTAAAAAGTGGAATGGATGGGTGGGAGAAGAGGTTATGTGTTTTTAAATGAAATAGTGAAGTATTCTAAGCCCGCACATACATGACGAACATGATTGACAGTGCTGTGTGTAAGAAGGTGATGGGTTAGTTTTAGAAGAAGAGGAAAAAAAACGAAAAAGAACTAGTGAGACATTTTGACATGGAAGGTTTTACTCCCTAGAGGGGACACCCCATATCACGGACAGCCTGCACCGGAACAAAAACGGTGGTGGACAAAAATGAAAATCAAATTATTCCATACATAATATAGTGGTCGGTATGAAAAATGAATTACCAATTATTTAGAACCACTGAACCGTAACCATAAACTTGCATCATAAAGGGGCCTACATGAAGAATTTATAACACTGGTTTGGAGACCGTGACACAGAATCGGGCCCATCATTAGTGGTTGTAATTGAAAGTGAAGTACGGGAGAAAAACAAAAAAAGAACCAAACAAACGAAAACAACCACGTCGTATTGTTGTTGAATTATTAAACACACAAGTAGCTGTACGTCAACTCTCGCCTCGAAAACAAAAAAATAACTGTCCTCCTGACAGGGACATTCGAACAAAACGAAATCTCGACCAGGGTGAAAAATTACTTAATCTCGGTCAACGTAACGTAGCATACAAGGCGTCAACCAACGGTGCAACGATCATTGCTAGCAGACCATTTGCAAGCGGACATAATTTATATCGCTAATGCTCGAGCACCCATGTGCATGTGTTTCCGTGCACGGTCGATTTAAATTAAATTCAACAAAATTTTTTAACATTTATCTTCCTCACTTTGTGTGCTCCCTCGGTCTCTTTATGTCTCAATTTCAAGTGAGACATTAAATATCCACGTTTGTGTGTGTGTGAGTTGAATGTGTTTGGAGTTTATAGTACGTGACATAACTTTAAGGTCGCGTGGTTGAAATTAATTCAAAAAGAAAAAATAGAAATTAGAAAATTGCTAAATTCTAATCATTGCTTGCATAACGTTCAAAAAGAGCACTTAAATAAAAATAAAATAAAATATTGGTCTAGATAAAAATTTGGTCTAAACGCCATGAAAAGAGCTCTAAATATGTTGTGAACTTCTTTCACCGAATAAACCAAAATTATGACACAAAAATGTAATGTGCAAAAATTATTAAAAATATTTTGACCGAAAAAGCAGTCTTATAATTGTGGTACACACTGTATAGTGCTATAGGATATGCAGTGAAGAGATTACCATTTCGAGATGAGCTGCTGGGAACGTGTCATCAAGTTGTAGGTACAAGATTCTCGTATTCTTTGTTCCTATTCTCGTTCCTTTCGACAAGCACATACACACACATACATATATACACGCATACAGCTCCACAGCTTACATGAACACGTACGTGTGTTAGAAGTTGTGCTCGGATAACAACGGGATTTATTCAACCTTTTTTTTGCTATGACATTCCGTGCGGTTCGGTGTGCTTTAAGCATGTTCCATACACTCCACATTGGATTAGCTTCAATGCAAACAGGTTCCACAGCAGAGTTGGTTGCCCCGTTTTTTTTGTTGGTGTACATCCGCTTTTCCGTTCCGGATGGTAAACGATGTACCGGAACCGGAAGGGCTATTCTTTACCAACGAAAGCAAATTACTTTTTTCTGCGAACTATTGCTATCGTTTAGAGAGGAAAATTCCTTTAATGCCGTACAATTATTTCGCCATTTTGAAGAAAAGAAAGAGAACAAACGGCGAGAGAATGAAAAGATCAATTAAAAAACGGAAATTAATAATTTTACATTCTTCTTCACATCCGTCAGTATAGTAAAGTTTCGGGAAAAATTATTTCGTAAAGGAAATATGTCAATTAAAGTTTTGCCTTTTTTTGAAGAAAACTATTTTAAATATTTCCACATGCTGCATAATTATGATCTTCTCTTTGATGAATGTTTAAATTATCGCCTTCTCACGATCTGAGATGGAAAACAACCAGGAAAGTTACTGTTTCCTGTCCAATTTCTAAACTAATCTTCAATTGATTAATATTTCTTTGACAAATCGCTTGTTTCCTGAGTGAGTTTTCAAAGGTGAAAAAGTTTTTCTCTCTTTTTCTCGTTCGTTTTTCCATGACGTGTTATTTTACTGTCCAGTATTTTTTTTTTATTCCAGTAATATATTACATTACACCGTGCTTCATTCATCATGTGACCGTCTCGAGGGGATTTGTATCCTTTTGCATATTTTACGCTTTCCATAGTTTGCACATGGATCGTAGCTGAGCTACACTAAAGGGCGAATGGTCCCAGTGAGTGAAGTTACCGCATCAAACGTCATAATTACCGTGATGAAGTTTTGTTGTTTTATTATTTTTTTTTGTTTGGCGATCATTTTAACTGCCCAATTTGTGAAGGGAAATGTGAAATAAAAATAACATACCTTTCGAATAATGGCTACCGAAAAGGCACCTACTATTTCACCGTACAAATAGGGAGCACTTTCGTTGTGTTTGTTAATTGGCCTTTACGGTGGTTCTCTCTCTCTCTCTCTCTCATGGGATATTATTGTCCTTCAACAGCTTTTTTTTTGTTTCTTTCCTACATATATTTTACACGAAACACAAAAAGGCGACTTTAGGACACACCTTTTGGACACAGGTTGAAACTAATACAAAGATATACAGGAGAAAAAAACCAATTCAAACTTAAAGCACGTTACAGATACACAATTCACAAGAAATGGTGGAAAATTTCCGAGCTTAATGTGCCATCATTTACAGCTGGTAAAGTTTGGAAGTTGCGTTTAACTTGATAGCCTGGTGCTGGTATAAGGTTGTGTGAGTTACGGACTTTATTTCCCATCCGATAACCTTAACCTTGAACCTTTTTGTTTCTGTTCGAAGCATTTGGAATATTTCGAAACAACTTTTTCATTTTCCTACTTTCTCACCTTCTGTGAAAACCATGTGTAACAAATTGTCACACGAAATCCCCTTACATGGTTCTCCCCGTTCCCTACCTTAGCCACTTTTGCCCTCCGATCAATCCAATGGTGGTTCGCGCTCTTGTATGACAAACAATGTAACAATGTGTTTCTGTAAGTTTGGGTTTTGTCGTGTTTTCTGTTATTTGCTTTTGACCGAGAAAAACTTCTTTCTTTTCCACGGTCACGGCCCTCTGGCGGTGGCAATTCGGAAGGTAATAAATATAAAGAAAGAAAATAACAAAAAACCTCCGTTCCGTTAAACTCAAACAAAGTACGATCGAACTGTGAATCGAAAGTTTTCGAAATCGAGTTGAACTTTTGAGCGTGTTATTGTGGCGCGTATTGATTTGTTTGTCGCAGTTTGATTGGTTTGTGTGCGAGGTAAACTGGGGGAAAAAATTGATTCATGTTTCCATCCAGTATGAAAACTTTGATTCTTCCGTTCGTGGTGTAGTGTTCCACAAAAGGTAGTGTGACCAAAAGTATGAAATATGTTTGAATGTTTTGTTTTTCCGATTGGAATGTTTAACCCGTGGCGAATGTTTTGGATCAATTTTTGAGTAGTTGTTTTTTTTAAAGCTTTGAGTTGCTTTAATTTAGGAGTTAAAAATAATGTAACGCAGAATCATTGAGATAAATCTTCAGTTAAAAGTCATTCAACTCATGAGTTGACTCCCGAAAGAAACATGAATCCTCAAAGATTCATTCATACACGTAAAGCAATGTCATAAATAATTCTTAAAAGAAAAATAATCATCCAAAAGTATAATCAATCCATACTTATTGGGTTACTTTTTAAACGATAATCAATTCAGAGCTACAAAAAAACATCTCTCTGGCGAACGTTTGCTCTTTAGCCTTTGTGTTACAACTAACGATGATTAGATGAACGATGAACTTTCCCAATTTGTTCGCCTTCTTCTCGATAATTCACGATACAGGTAAACAAGAACGATCTCGTAAAACGTTTGCTTACCGTCACGGCACAAATATTGATCGTCTAATAGGATTAGTTTTATGCGCAATCGAAGTAACTGTGGGAAATGGTCACAAAAAAAAACATTGAAGTTGCTCGTTGCCCTTAAAGTGGATTGGGCTTTTCCTATCGCTGGACCTTTAAACACTTTCCCAAGAGCACACAGTGTGGATTATATCCGATGCGTTTCACCATTTGTCAAGGCGCGATGCTACCATTGTTGGACCGCATTCGCCATGGCATAGCTCAACGACATAGTGTGCTGTCATAAAACCTTACGCGTATGATCGCGAGCACGATGGGTTGCCGCCACCTACGCCACGTCGTACGAGTACGGCGGCTTAGCTCGTTGTCATAAGCGATTATGACCACGGGCGATTTACGGTGCTGCAAAAATTGAGGAAAAACACAACAAAACTCCCTTCGCCGGGTTTTGTGGTTGTGGTCCCGCAACGGATTCAAGGCTAGGGAACGTGTCAAACGGTTTGCAGCAAATAGGATCATATGGTAATTGTGTCGCAAGGGAGCAAAAATTACACTCAAACTGTAAGCCAACTCGGCGGGGGGTGAGCATTTACGGTGCAAAGGATTTATGGTGTATTCTTTTTGTTCATTGACTGTTTGTTTTGTTTGGAACGCATAACAACGGATTAGGGATGATGGTTTAAACCTGAAGGATTATCCCGTTTGGAAGTGCTTTGGCTTAGTTTGTGTTTTTTAATTGTCGCATTTAGAGGAACAGATTTAACTTGACTGAAATTATTGATGTTTTTATTCTAGTAATATTATGATTCAAACTAATTTTTCTTTTACTCATTCGAGTTTCGTTCTTTAGCTATCCTTCAATACTTTTTTAAGGCATGGACAGCTGTAACTGCTTTAAACAAGCAACAAAAATCAGTTTAAAATTACAAATATTCATAAAATTACAAATATCATACCAAGAGTTAAGTCAATCATAACTTAGACATAAATCTCGATGCAAAAGATGGAAATAATAAAAGAAACGGTCTGACTGATGTTCGCATTGTTAAACAATGAAAATAAATAAAGCCTTCTCCCACGTGGGAAAAGGAGATCCAGAATAACAAAAGGTTGATTAAACAATTACACTTCATCCATAGTACAACAAAGTAACCAAGTTCCGTGGTAATATCTTTTATTTTCGGAATACATAATGGAGTAAGCTTCATCTGAGAGGGAGAAAGAGAAAGAAAAAGAAAGATATTTTTAAGTAAACATTGATAGCATCAGGATGCACACTCCACCAAACCACAGGCAAGGAAAGGCTCATTAAAATCGCACTGAAAACTCATTCCGTATGTAAACAGGACTCGTACCCAAAACGGAACCTTCGCGCTTGGTAGTGATTTTTGGGCCACACCGAAAAACCAACAGGCATTGGTGGGATGAACATTTTAATGAAATCATCCACCGAACCGTGGCAAAGGTGACCGTGAGCGGAAAGTGAAGAATCGGAAGTTATGTTAATTGAAACCGTATCGGACTGGCTCAAAGCACTTTTTCGTTGGGGAGGTGGACAGTGGGATTATTCACCTGCGGCTCTAACCAACTGCGGAACCAGTGGAAACTAGTGATGGGTAAGTCCTCAATTTTCCCGGAGTCAGATTATTCTGGCTCCGAGACTTTCTGGAGTGTACTCCGGTGTAACTCGTCTCCTGCATCCTAATAAACTCTGGATGCAGCACCGGAGTCAGCTTCGGAGTAATCCGGTATCAACTCTGGAGTAAATCGAAGTCAACTCCGGAGTAATTCGGAATCAACTCCGGAGTAATTCGTAGTCAACTGTGGAGTAATTCGTAGTCAACTCCGGAGTAATTCAGAGTCAACTTCGGAGTAATTCGAAGTAATTCGTAGTCGACTCCGGGGTAATTCGGAGTCAACTTCGGAGTAATTCGGAGTAAACTCCGGAGTAATTCGTAGTCAACTCTGGAGTAATTTGGAGTAAACTTCTGAGTAATTCGGAGTCAACTCCGGAGTAATTCGGAGTCAACTCCGGAGTAATTCATACTGAACTTAGTTTCTATGAATCCATTCCAGAGTTCCCACCACTACTGGGAAACCTTCCACACCCAGGAAGGGAAGTGTCTTCGGGCTTTTTGAGAAACCAGAGCACCAGGTTCACTTTCGTACGGTTGACCGCTCGCGGGGGAGCTAATTGGTTGCACAAATTTATTCCACCGATATACCGAGTGCTTTTGGAACAGTTTTTCTCTCGCTCCACTGCGGTACTGTAAGTTGTTAAGTTAGTTTCTTACGTGTCTGACATTTTTTCACTGCCTCAACTTGTGTCTCCTTTTGTATGCTGATGGAAAAGTTAAAGTTTTTCCGCGTTCTTTTCCGTGGGTCTGTTTGTTTGATGGCGCGTATGTATCGCAGAACTTAAGCACATACATACACCTCTATCGCTAAGTTGCTCAGGTCAAGCAAAAACGAAAGTTCCAGATTTCTTTTTCCTTTGAGTACGGTCAGTTCGGGTCCAAATCCTTGCATAAATTTTCTCGATTTACTTCGAAGCGTCGCACAAGCAAACAAAACACCTAACCGAAGGTTAGGTTTTGTATGTTCTCTGTACCGGATTTCGGAAGGGTTACCACGGAACCAGAGATTTGTCGTTAGTCGTATTTTTGAGGTTGTTTGGCCAGCGCAATAGTTACGACCGGGGAATGTAAGATAATATAGCTGCAGTTGGTGTTTTTTATGTTTCTAACGAGCTTTTTGCTGCGGACAAGTTGTTACCCGCAGTCGAACGAGATTTCTTTCTGGATTTCTTTTTACTTTGATTGAAATTTCTTTTTCTCTCTTTACCTTCACATAATTTCACGACCAAAGAAAAAGAAATCGGCAAATAAAATCTATTATATTCACTTGTTGTCTTGGGGATCAACTAGAGAGCAGCCATCGACTCGATCGAATCGAATAAGAGTCGGATCGTCAGTCGTTTAGACCAATAAAAGTGTCAAACGGTGACGATTTATGGTCAGCATGCTGAGCCTTCCGGGTTTGGTTCATTGGTTCACTTTCGTAAGCGACACCTTCGCTTCCAAAACAACAATCGTGGCCGTCCATGCGTGGGCCCATTATGAAGGGACTGAGTGTGTCCATTGCTGAAGTGAAAGCAATCACCGGTGGGATTATGGATAATTTATTTGATTTTCTACCCATTCACCGGTTGACCCAGGGCCGGTACCGGGTGTTAACCTTGACAAAGTGTCAACAATAGAGCCGCAAAAATAATCTTTTTCGAAATAAACATAAATAAACACAAAACGGAACGATTATAATGCACGAAATTCAACGATTTCTTATCGATGTTGAGGAGAAGATAGATACCTTCATTAAAATGTAATTATCTGATTAGTTTTGAAGAACAATCAAACAAAAATAATTATTTTGTTAAAATAAAAACGAAAGACTTATCCTTTGTAAACGTTATCCCATTCATCAATGATAGAGATTTTTTTTCCAAAAAAAAAAGTACTTAATTTCGAATTTAGTTTTTGTCTCATTACTTCGTCAAAAGCTAAAACCTTTCATCAATAAATGATCAAAAAAAATGAAAAAAATCTGATAATTATAAAGTTGAGCCAGCATATCGAAAAGTTTGCCTTTTCGTTTGATGTGTTTTTTTTACGACAAAAACTAAAATGTTTGAATTTTTCTTTACTTTCCAAAAAAAGCAACATTATGTCTGTGATTTTACGAAAAAACTTTTATTTTTTCCAATGTTGGATACTTTTCAAACCTAATGGAACGATGATGATGATGAACACATCTAGAGAGTAATGCGGCAGTGTAAGGATTTCTCAGCGAAACTTAACGTTCGGTAGGACTTTTGTCGCTTTCACTCTGACATTTCGAATCGAAAGCTTCTCTACCGTCGATCCACATACATACGGCCATGTCGCTTCATATTTGATCTTCTGCAAGCGCTTCTTATTCATCAGTGAATTCCTATTTGCTACACCGGGACCGGGGGTGGAAACTGAGTGTGTCGCTAAAGTTTGTCCTCCCTGTTGGCAGAATGTAAAGCAGCTGTGTCCGCAGTGGAATCCGCTTTGCACCATGAGCAGCAATACATAAGTCCAACTGCAACCACTTTTGCAATGGACGGAATGGTAAACTTTTGCACAGGCGAAGTAAGAAGCGAAATTCGATCGACATTTTGCACAAGATCGGATAGTTGGCTTGCGGCGGCATGAGCTGTATGTAGTTTCCAACATTCGCATCAGGCGGTACAGAGTGGTGCGGGCGCCTTGGAGCTTAAAACTTTCCCAGTTGTACAACTTTTTGTCATGTTGTTAGTTGATAGTGCTTACTAGGTTGTCTTGTTGCCTTTGAGAAAGTGTGTGTGTTTTTTTTTCTTTAAGATTCATGACACGATCAGCAATATCTACTTCGATAAAGAATGCTTGCGGGTGAACTGTGGCACGAACTGTTGCAGCAAGTTTCGTAAGAAGCGTAATTTATCTTGCTACTATTAACATTTGCCATGCAGGGCAGTGGTTTTTTGATACTGAGATGCTTTTTGCCCTTCATTTCGATGTATGTAAAACGGAAGCAAGCGAAATTCCTACAAACCCCTTGGTGACAGCCTTTTGTTGGTAAAGGTTCCTCTGGTTGGGCATTATTATTTGTGCAATATGCTTTAGCAAAAAAAGCTCTATCAACAAGCATTCCCTTAACATATGTCTAAAAGAGTGCGCTTTTACGGTTGATGCACCAAAAGAACTTTCACCTTTACGAGGAACTCATTCGGTACCTACTTAGAAAGGAAGGAAAAACTCATCCCTGGAAGTTGCTTACAGTAGGGAAAATTTTCCCAAAGATCCTCCCTTTCACTTTTCTGAGTGCTAAAATTGCTAACACCTTGCGTAAGGAAGGTAAGTTGCAATGTGCTACGCATTGCTTTCCTGCTTGACAGGTGAAAAATGGTTCTGTCACTTGTGGAAAAGCGCGAAAAAAAGAACGAGGAAAAGTGACACGCGTGACATTTACGGTGGGAAAAAGGTGCTTCTTGGAAAATGAAAAATTGCTTGCTTAAAGTTGTCAATCGTAAGGAAAGTTTAATGTGTTTTGGAAAACATTTTTTAAAATTTTTATTATAAAACTTATCAAATGGATATGATTTCATTTGAAAATATATTTAATTAATAAGAAATGGTAAGCAGAAAAATATTTTCATTTGCGTTGAAATTAATTAAACCAAACTTTTAAAAATAAATTGCTCGGGTCAGTGTGTTCTGTATGACTGTATGACCCTCACACAATCACGTGCGGTTTCGATGCAACTGGGATTTTTTTCCCCCTCAATTAATCTCTCGGTCTGACCTTGGCCTTTTCGCTGGGAATGGAGCTCTACCGACCGTCGACGGGGGCACAATATTGATAGTGGGCAATTAATTTCTCACCCATCACACAACCCCCTTAACGAAGGCAATTCACCACCGCAGGCAACAGATGCTTTAGGTGAATCTATAAATTTTCACCCCCAAAAATTCCATCATTGTAATCAAGCACTGTAAGCGGTAATATTGAGTTTTATTTATTTCTTCGTTAGACCCATTTTTTTCGATCGTTTTCTCAAACTCCAATTCTTCCGCGGGGTGGTGGGGGGAAGTAAGGAAAAAAAAAACAAAACCAGTTGTAGTGTACGATGGTTGCACGTGGATTCACGATCGTTCGTAGAAAGAAGCATTGCAAAAGAAAATTGACCCATTTTTCATGCGGCCAAAAAAAGTGGAAGGCCAAATTAAACTGCCATTTATCATCATCTGTCGCTCGAGCTGCGTTCTTCCGTTTGGAATTGAGGACGGAAACAACAATCGGTGCTGCAAAAATTAGCAGCTGCATTCTTACGGAAGAGTAAACGTTTACAGCGAGCGAAAGTCCGTAGAAGCTTATAGTGGAAAAACAAGACGAAGGCAAAAAAGTGTATCTATCGAATCGCATCGTTTTTTTTCTTCTCTCCTTCATTGTCTCCGGCTAAGACCTGTGCGAGGGTGTTAATGTTGATTTTTGGTACCATTTTTCATTCTTCCCTTTTTTTCTCCTGACATTGTATAAAGACCGGTGAACGACGAATTGTTTACGATGCGAATTTTTTTGTGTGTGTTTCTGTGTGTTGTTTGGTTTTAAAACAATTCGGTCAAACATAGCACCGTTTGATGTTTGCTGTGTGTTTTATCCGTATCTTAAATCCCCCACAAAAGCATCAAGTAAGTTTTGCACCATTTTCTCGCCTGTTAACCGTTGTCATATATTTTTGTTGTTGTAAGTTTTCCTTTTTTCCAACCATCTCCACAACAATGCATTTTTCATTCGTGTAAATTAGCCCAGGGTTAGTATTTTCTCCTGCATTTGTGTTTCTTCGTCGCTTCTGTGTACACACGACAGACGATAAAATTTCCATTGTGTACGATGAATTGTTGCAGGGTACGGTCAAGGATACCCGCCCGAGCAAACCGAAGAACCGAAATTAAAACTTCATGGTTTACGCCGGGCATTGCATTGTTTGAGCGGGAGCAACGCCGTGCTGTTTGCGGTGTACCAATTGGAATGCATGTGGGTTATATAGGAGGTTTGAGGTGGAGATTTGACCTTCCCCGTGCGAACAGTAGGGAAAACATTACCACCCGACACACGTGGGAGTTTCCGGTGAAAGCAAATGTATAAACAGTTGAAATCCGACCCGATCCCGAACCCGTATCTGAAGTGAAGCAGGTTTGAGGATGGGTAATTTCGGGGTTTTGAGCAGATTTTGTCCGGTGGCCGATTGTTTTGGGGTGTTTGTTCGCACAAACACCGTTTGCCTGATGGAGTGTTTTTGGTTTAGATTTGCATATCACGAATTGTTTTGGCAATTGGTTTGTTGCCGCTGTTTTGGGATGATCCGACGTAAAAGGATGGTCATCATACGTGGGGTTGAAGTAGATAGTTAGTTTGGCGTGTTATTTAAGCTGTATTAAGATTATTGCTAGAGGGGGTGGCTTTTTAGGGGATGAAAATTGATTGACTAAATGATGGTTGAGTTCGAAAAACGGATCATCGTATTAACCTTTTCTTTTTTTAAAGTCTTTAGTATTATAAAATGTATTAGTGTGTGATAAACGGTGCAGGCTCCACCACAACAGGACCGAAGTTCAAATCCTATCCGGACCGTCTCTATGTAGCAAAGGCAGACTATCTGGCTACGTGGTAAAAATAAGTTTAATAAGCCAGAAATAGCCGGCGTGACCTCTAAGGTCTTTAAGCCAAGAAGAAAGAGAGAGAGAAGGGAAGAGGGAAAAGAGAGAGAGAGGGAAAAGAGGGAGAGAGAGAGAAGATAAAGTGAAAGAAAAAAAGATAGTGAAAAAAGAGCAAGGGAGAGAGAGAGAGAGAGAGAGAAGGAGAGTATTATAAAATGGCAACTTCTTTTTACATGTTTTATATTTCATATTAGAAAAATAATTGAAAAGATAGATAAAATATGTAATGAGAATAGATTTTTTAAGATTTTAACATGATTAATGTATAATACAGGATATATAAGTAATATTTAAAAAAAAATTATAAAATTTAAGAAAAAGGCTTTCTAGAACGAGAAAAGTGTTAAAATAAACCAATGAAAAACCGTTGTCCTCATAGGTACGGTACGGAGAAGGTAACACCGAAACCCAGAAACGCATTATCCATTTGTTTATTTCGTGGTTTTTTACACCATGTTTACACACACACACACACCGGTTACCGGTCGTCTGTGTCAAATGTTCCTTTTTTAGCATCAGCACCGACATCGGAACAAAAACGCCGGTACAACGAACGGGATAGCATCATCATCATCATCATCAATCGGTCATGCTTCGGTGTATGATGGATTGTTTGTGATGTGATGTTATTGCTTTTCCAAACCGGGGGTTGGAAGCATTTTCTCCCATGGGGCCCCGTTTGCCGGGGGAGCTCTGGTGGGCCAGACAACAGTAAACTTGGTTAAAAAAACAAAACAAACCCTTTCGCCCGGTCAAGGGCTGACGTGTGGGAACGGGATGAACACGGCACAACATGCCGTTGATTGTAAACGAGAGAGATTGTATAATTATCCTCAACAGCAACCTGTCATGTTTTAACAACATTGGGCGTTGGTGAAATGTGTTTTTTTTGGGAACGTGTATACATCAATCTCACATGAGTTGCATGAGGGATGTTGTTAACTTTGTGTTGGAAAAGGTTTCCTTTTTCCTTCCGTTGAACGTTTTTAATTCCTCCCTCTTTATAAAACCACAAAAAGATTTCTAAAACAAGATTTGATTTATTATTTTTTAGCGCTTTTAACAACGGTTTCTTCATACAAATCCCACGCAAAAAAAAAGATAATTTGCTAATAGCTGCTTTTTTTCTCTCTTTACCTTTCCAGACGCCGGCTTGAAGAACCGTAACGTTGTTTTGCAAATCTGATCTGAACAATTTCGCTCAAACATCGCTCCCAGGGGTGTACAGCTCAATTGACGCTGGCAAGTGGTCAACAAACTTCCCCCCGTGCGGTAGCTTACCAACGCAAAAGGTTATGCCGGGGTGACAGACAGTGTTGCGAAGCTAAAAACAAACTCTCTACGTGCATCAGGCAGGTAAAGTGCAAGGCGGGAAAAGCGACACGGTATGGCGAAAAGCTTTCCCTTCCCAATGTGTCAAGTGTCAACTGTGCGAAGACGACCTGGACGATACGAACCTCGGGCGGATTCCTGTACGAAGCTTGAGCTGTAGGAAAATTAATAGCATTACCCGTCCCGATAGCAGAAGAAAAACCGTTTGCAAAAAGTTATGAAATTGTTAAGTAACGGCTAGCGTCCTGATTGTGTGCGCATCAGGGAAAACCTGTAACTGAAAGTCGGAACAAAAAAAAGGTAAATTTTCCACAGCTTAAAGTAAAAATGAAAAGCTACAAAAAGGAAAACAAAAGAAAACAACACTTCCACACAAATGGCACTCGTGGCTAATCGATCGATCGACAGGACGCTAGACGGTGCGAAAATGTTATGAAGAAACGAACCGAAGTAAATAGCAAAAAAAAACGGTTGGAAAGATTTTTCATGTTCCCGACCCAATCAATACGCAAGAGGTGTAAATCTTTTCCTTACTTGCTACCCGTCGGTGTTGGTGTTAAGAAGTGTGTTGAGCATTGGGTGTAGTAGAAGTGTTCCGAAGTGTATGATTATTTAAATTTTTCCCTTTTTATTTTATTTTTTGCTTTTTCATCCCGGATTTCAAAGTAATCGAACGATCCCGAGCAGAGTGAGCGAACTGTGCAGTGTGTGTGAGCAGTGAGAAGTGAGCAGTGAGTACGAGAAGGATGTCGTAGGAAAAGGAATATAAATGCGATCGCTTTAGCGAACGGTCACGGTTGGCCGTACAAAATCCCTCGAGTCTGTGTGTGTGTTAGTGTGTGTGAAACAGTGCGTGAAGTTGCTGCAAAAAGCAGGAAGTTTGTTTTTTACCGGCAAAGTAAAGAATTTTTTACAACGAAAACAAAACAACAAACCATATTGGTGTGGTTGTGTGATTTTTTTTTTTGTGTTTTATTTTGCAAGAGTTAACGGTGCGTAACGCACAACGGTAACGGACGGTTTCCTTTGCCACGCGCGAAAGTCCGACGGTGCGGAGTTTTGCGCGCCAGTATTTTCCCCCTGGGGGGTGGGAAATTTTGCAACGCCCCCTCCTCACCCACACCCCTTCGTAGGACCATCCACCGGCCCGATCTTTGTCCGATTTGGCCGCGCCAGGACATTACCAATGCTGCGCCAGCAACGGACGCCATCGTACAGAGGAGAAACCTGATAGGGCGTCGTCGGACACTAAGATGCTCGCGCTTGCCGCTTTGCTAGCCGTACACGCAGGACTCGCTGGTAAGTGACAAACGGTGGGAATGGGTCGTTTTCCCAAACAGAAACAGAGCTGTTCTGACCGTTTTTTTTGGGGCAGATGGAGAATATGGGAAATAAAGGCCTTACGTCGTAAAGACGATGCTTTGCGTCTCGATACGTCTGTGGCGTGTGCAATCACACTGATAGATGGTAACGTATGGACATTATATGTACCGCAATGTGTAGATGGATGGGGCAAAAAGGGGGGAAAAAACAAAACGAATCACTCTAGGGAAGGTTATAAAGCTTACTGTTGTAGTAAATGTGTAAATCGAGGCAAAACCATGTTCATACGCATGGTAAAACAAAACACATCACATCGTTGTAAAAGCTTTTGCTTGTCCCCATGTTGCCTTTTTGCTGCATCCGAGCGACTGCGGGACTGTCCAGCATTTGTGTGCGAGTTGTGTGAGGACAACCGTGTTTTGGGTTTGGGTTTCCCATCAATCTTCAGCAGACCATTAATTAGACACAGCACAGGGTGACAGCACCACAGTCGGAGGCAAGAATGTCCCCACAGTTTGTCCAGTGTCCAGCGGGAACTGAAGAGGCTGGAGGTAATTTTAACTCTTGGGAGTCAATCCAGACAGGGTGGTGTGTGTTTGTATGTGATTGAAAACAACATTCCATAAAAGGAAGAGACCGGAAGACACAGCCATTTACCCAGCATCCTCAACAAAACTCGCAATAGAGCGCAAACGGACCAGTTTGATGGCTTTATATCACCGCAAACGCCTAACCAAGAGGACAGTGAACTGTAGTACCCTTATCAAAATCAGCCCTTTCTTTTTGATAAACTAACCAAAGAAGAAAAAAAAAGAAAACCCCAAAAAAAAACCATCTAACCAAGCACTTGTCCGTTCTCATGCAGCGCTAGATTTAAGGTTAGGCATGGCTTCAAATGTCACAATAATGACGGGTTTGTCAATGTCACGGTGTATAAATTGTGTATTGTGGTAATATTACTAAGTGCTGCCGAAAGTAGACCACAACCCACAAGACCCCCCCTCCCCCCTCGCCCGGGGTTGTTGCTTTTGTTTGTCTAATCATCGGTCCACTCTCGCACAAAAGAGTGAGTTGGGGATTATCGTTCGGGATAACAATGCTTTTCTGTGCGGTTTTTCGGAACGGGACCGAAACGGATTTAGGTCATGAAAATGTTCTCCCCTTTGATAGTATATCGGTATTGTTAAATCTTTGAGCAGTGTTGTGAGTGAAAAAAATTATTTATTCAAAATAACATTTTACATCATTGTTGACAAGAGACTTAATAGAAAAAAGGCACTGATAAAAGAGTAATGTTATCATCACAAAACAATTAGCATTAATTATACAATACATCACTATCACACTGATGTTTGTTGATGGTTTTTGGAGTAAGGTATAATCATGATAAGAAATTACAAAACTACATTCATATTATACTAACCTTTGGCAAGGGTGTCGAACAATGACTTCAAATTACACACCTGAATATCTGATGTCCACAGAATGCGACTAAATTAATAATAATTTGTTCTTGAGTATGTAATTATTTTATCAAACAAAATTATGTGTTTCTTTAGCTTATCACAAGCGATAAGCTTTGAGTACTTGGAGGACTTGGAGTACTACTCGAGTAATGGAGTTCTGAATTTCGGTTCTCATGAGAGTCCTTTAGATATTCAACGAATTTTCGAATATTCGGTCAAATATTCTACTAAAACTGTTTCTGAAATGTAGAAAACAATCTTTTGTGTTATAGTTACACAACTATAAATATTGTGCAGAGTTCAAGTATAAGGACTCTGAGACTTGAGTAAAACAGTTTGCTTAAATTTGTGATCTCAAAATGTATATTTTTCTCAGAAGTAATTTTATGTAAACACAAATAGTATAAGTATTCTGTGTATCTTTTCAGAAAACTTTTCCCTGTTAAGTAACAACAGATCAAAGCCCTTTTGACATTGAGCAGATTTTGTTCCAATAACTTCCCGGCGCTAAGATTTATATTTCCCCTTCTACTGCATACTGAGTTTAAGGCCTTATTCATAAGCTTCCCAGATTCCGTGCTTTATCGATGTAAAAGAGAACGAGAGAGAGAGACAGAGACTTGACATCATACTTTGGCTTGTGTCATTCTGCTTCACGTTGAATATGTTCTGTTGCAATTAATTATGCATTCCTGCAATGTTGCTTTCACCGAACCGTTCAGCGTGCTACCGAGCCGGGGGAAAGGAAATTTTAAGCATTCCCAACCGATAGATGTCCTGTCCCGCCTATCGTACCGTATCATCATACTGAGTACCTGAAGAATGGATCGGAAGGGGGAAAAAAACTCGATGCCGTTCAAAGGGGAGGCCGCAAGCATAATTTCCAGCACATTCGGCTTACTTCGAGTACGTGAAGACAACAGCGTGAACATGAGTAGCGCCAGGCCATGGCGATGTGACCGTGTACGGTGCAAAGGACATCAAGGTCGAACGCGTGCTTAAATTGCAAACTGCAAATGCATACACTAACGGTATGTAAAATGAGCCTCCGAGTTGAGGGTTCGGAGGCCCGATCATCATGCTTTCCTTGTTTGCGTTGTGTGTTTTTTATTCCACCCTCTCTCTACACGAGTGTATGAGTGTTAGTACGGTGCTACAAACTGTGGACAAAAGTTTTCCCATTATGCATTAATTTCTAAGCACAACGTCTCGGGACCATTTTGTCGCTGTCTGGCCAACCTTGGTCGCCGGGATGCATAAAGCGAGGGGTTTTTTTTGTCTTCTTTTTGTCGGTTTTGTTTGTTTGAGTGGATGATGGCAGAGTGGCGGTACACGAGAGCCACAACCTCAGCGCTTACCAGCACGGTTTGTCTCGTTCGTTAATCGTCGAGTGGATGATCGTGGAGCGCTCTTTATTTGCTCGGTTGAAGGTCGTACCGTACCGTCTCCCCGGGGCGAACCTCGATTCGACAGCAGAGAAAAGAACCCAACGCGAACGGTACGCCATGAGAAATGGTAGACGAACGTCACTGTCGCTGCAGGACGACATCGCCCATATTCAATTAATTACTGCCCCGGTACAGCATGGGCCCCTGTACGATGCAACATGATACGTCGAGGCAGCATACAGCACTCGCTGCACACACTGCAACCGTGTGCAACGTGCACTTATGAATTACGATGTGGTCGTGCCAGCGTTAGTGGGGTAATATTTATTTGCAAAATTTATGAACACATCATCTGCAGTTTATCTTGACGGTGGTGGCGGGCAGGAAGAAATTACAACATCTGCCAAATGGGAATGGAAAGCCCGATGGAAGCATGATAAGATGTGCTTTGTGGTGTGTATTGCTGGCGTTATTTGTGCGTCCAACATTCGGCGTGAATCATGTTGACTTAGTTCTACATCTTACATCGTCGTCCTACAGTTGCTTGGAGTTTGAATCGTGCCGAAAGACGGTGTAATGAATGTAAAATTTTCGGAACAGGGCACCAAGTTTTCGAGCTGATAGAAATGAATCTCTTTTCTAGGCGTTTGAATGCGAATGAAGGGGAGCAAGTTTGGTAAATTAATTACAAGTTGTTTAGATTCATGTAAATGTACAGCGCGTACTTTGGAAAACAGAGTAGAATGGATACAGATTGGAGTGGTTTTCCTGTTTTTTTTTTCTAAAGTTGTATGTTTATGTTATAAATTTGATCATTATGTATATTTATCTAGTTAAGATATGTGAAAATGCTAAATAAATTATCTCAAACTAGCATTCTTTTCATGTAGTTTTAATTTTGATGATTAATTATACTGAAACATGAACAGAGTGTAAATAAAACAATTAAAATAAAAAAAGTTAAAATAATTAAAAATTAAATTATCAAAATGAATGTTTATTACCATTTCAAACATTCAGGATTTAGAAAAAATATTTGAACAAATAGTGAGGAAAAGAAATTTTTGAATAAAACTTCTTGAAAAAGAGTATTTTTCCCATTCCAAGATAATGGGATTTTCATTGTAAAATCCACTGCGCAAAAGAAAAACACAAACGATAAAACAATCCACCATTTCAAGCATAAAACGGACCATCAATACCCCGTCGGAGGTGACAGTTCAATTCCCTGCACAATTAAGGACTAATCATCACCGTCCCCGTTGAACCTCCCGGAGGGCTATAGTGCTCCACTAGGTTCGTTAGTGTCAGCCTTCGTCAGCTAGGAAAATTCAATTCATTCCTATTGAGTTTGGCGTTTTGTCGATGCCGAACCGCTGGAACCATTTGTGAGTCATAAACGGACGGTGGAACGCTATTTTCAGCATCAATTATGTTGCAAATAGCAGCAGAGGAGAGCAGCATTGCGACAGCCAGCAGGATGACGAAGTGCCCCCGCCATCCTTGGACGAAGTCATCAGTGCCATCAAACAGCTGAAACGTAACAAGTCAGCTGGCAGCGATGGGCTGGTGGCAGAGTTGTTCAAGATGGGCCCGGAGAGGCTTGCCGCGCTTATGCATCGGCTGATCGTAAGGATTTGGGACCAGGAAAAACTACCGGACGAGTGGAAGCTGGGTGTCATACACCCAGTGTACAAAAAGGGCGACAGACTGGACTGTGCTAACTTCCGAGCCATCACAGTCCTGAATGCTGCCTACAAGATCCTGTCCCGAATACTCTTCTGCAGACTTGCGCCCCTTGCCACAGATTTCGTCGGAAGCTACCAAGCTGGATTTGTTGGAGGCAAATCGACCACCGACCAAATCTTTACTCTACGGCAGATCCTCCAGAAGTGCCGAGAGCATCAGATCCCCACGCACCACCTGTTCATTGACTTTAAGGCGGCCTACGATACCATAGATCGGACCGAACTATGGAACACCATGCAGCAGTACGGATTCCCTGGGAAGCTGGTACGGCTGTTGAAGGCCACGATGGATGGGGTGCAGTGCAAGGTGAGAGTATCGAACATGCTGTCGGAATCGTTCGAATCTCACCGGGGTCTGAGGCAAGGGGACGGACTCTCCTGTTTGCTGTTTAACATCGCTCTGGAAGGTGTCATGCGAAGCGCGGGCTTCGACATCCGGGGCACGATTTTCACCCGTTCTCTCCAATTTCTCGGCTTCGCGGATGACATCGATATCATCGGACGGACATCTGCGGCGGTGTGCGACGCGTACACCCGACTGAAACGCGAGGCCGACAGAATTGGATTGAGGATCAATGCGACGAAGACAAAGTACCTGCTTGCCGGAGGCTCTGACCGTGATAGAGCCCGACTCGGGAGCAGAGTATCAGTTGACGGCGACGATCTCGAGGTGGTAGAGGAGTTCTGCTACCTTGGTACGATCGTAACTTCGGACAACAACATGAGCAGCGAAATCCGAAGGCGCATTGTTCAGGGAAATCGTGCCTACTACGGGCTCCACAAACTCCTGCGATCCAGAAGGCTCCAGCAACACACGAAATGCACGATATATCGCACACTGATACGTCCGGTAGTCCTCTACGGGTACGAGTCCTGGACTCTGCTAACGGAGGATGCCAATGCACTCGCTATTTTCGAACGGCGGGTGCTAAGGACTATCTTTGGCGGTGTGTGCGAGCAGGGCGTGTGGAGAAGGAGAATGAACCACGAGCTAGCTGAGCTGTTTGGCGGTGCAGACATCCTGACGGTGGTCAAAGCCGGAAGGATACGATGGCTGGGGCACGTGATGAGGATGCCGGACTCATGCCCCACCAGGAAGGTGCTCGTCAACGATCCGTTCGGCACGAGGCGGAGAGGAGCACAGCGAGCTCGTTGGCTGGATCAGGTGGAGTCAAACCTGTCGGAGATCGGATGCAGCCGTGGATGGAGGACTGCAGCACTGGACCGAGTTTCCTGGAAACGGATTGGCGACCAGGCCATGTCTACACGACGTGCTCGACCGTGAGCAGGCCAGACAAAAAAAAAAAAAAAAAAAAAAAATATGTTGCAAATAATTGGTGGAAAATACCCACCAGTAGAGAGCGCAATGCTCAACGGCCCCCAGTGGGCCTGTTTCCCGACCGTACTCCCACTTTTCTTACCCCCACCCGACCCAGGGTGGAATGCGAAATGAGTATGCAAATCATGCTTTTTGCGTGAAAGGAAAAAGCAGACACATGTGCGTGTGTGTGTGTGTGTGTGCTGGATGCGACAGCTTAGTAATGGCGTAGTCCTGGCGAAGGACATACTACGAAATGTTCCGCTCTCTCGAGGGATGCCTCGGATGGTGACAGAATTCACAACATTTTCACAAGCCATTCGGGGTATCAGCGAGATTTCTGCGACCATTTCTACTCTTTCCATTTGTAGTACAGCTACAAGTCA
The DNA here is from genome assembly GCF_943734845.2 of Anopheles funestus. Lineage (NCBI taxonomy): Eukaryota > Metazoa > Arthropoda > Insecta > Diptera > Culicidae > Anopheles > Anopheles funestus. Next base: position 3,746,541 of record NC_064599.1, read on the forward strand.
GCCTACAAGGACAGTGCATGGTAAAGTTGTGAAAGAAGGAAAATGTAAAGTAAGGTTGGAAAAAGGTTCGCCAACCCTAAAGGCACGATCTTGAAGTGCGAAGCATTTTCTTTTGGTAATGTTACTGTTTTGTTAAACGAAAAGAAGAACGCTTCAAACATCTACTGGCTAAAGATCGATGGAAAAGCCTCAGAAAGTTACTTGCCGTACTCACACCAGGCAACACTTACTCAACGTAAGCGGAGTTTTCACTTTTTGCGACAAGAAGTTTCCATGGAAGCCACGAGTGTGCGACAATCTACATGTAATATCCATTTTCATTACACACATCGGCACAGGGGAAGAACAAAAAACTAACTACTAGCAGGCTCGGTTGTGTCACTAAAAGAAAGGAAAACTTTCCAGGCATTCATTGATTGGTTGCTTCACTACTGTTGAAGGAAAAACAATATTCGAAAGAAAGATAAATAAAGAACAAGAAAAAAAGTACAGTACACATTTTCTTTCTTTATAAAGGGAAATTACGCAATAAGCTTAACGGTTTAATTTATACAAAAAAAAATCAATCTCACAAAGTTTTTCTATTTTATTGCTAATTTTAATCGTTTATTTAAACAAAGTACTCTTGAAAATTAGCTTTGTAATGCAAAATTAAAGAAAGTTTTTCTATAACACTAAACAAACCAATATTTGTTTGGAAGGACCTAACACAGTTACAAATCTCTTAATCTTATTTCTAAACCCGTCTGAGCCACGAGTGTAATTGAACAAGATTAATGGTAATTCGATTCCAACTCAATAATCGAATCTTTCTTTGTGCCTGATTGTTCACCTTATTTCCTATTGTTCATATGTGTTCCAACAGTACATACACACACTCAAACCAGTTCAATCAATGAAAATAAACACGTTAACCAAAACGCAACCATTCTTTCATTGTCACTTCTTCCTATCGTTTCATGGTGTTTTACTATCACCGCTCTAGAGATGGTTCCATCGACCGCAACGGAAGCTTTATATGGGAAACTGTGTCGTTCATGAAAATTTAATTAGCAACCGGTTGAGTTATCTCCAGCCAGGCGCTGGGAGCAAAATGGAGGTATCATCTACAACAAAATGGAGGAATCAGTACAACAATAAGGCACCGATTAGGCTATTTGGTTCCATTAGCACTATTAGCCCATTTGTCAACGAAGGGTAAAAACCAAATGAACGAAAAATTGGATTGTTAAAGTGTCTAATCGTTCAATCGAAAACGATCATTACAGTAATAGGGACGCTTAAAGAAACCCCAAAACTTTGATGCAAAGGTTAGTGGAAAAAGAAATAAAGATAATTGTTGTTTTGTGATCTTGTCGAAGATACTTTGAGAGCGATTTTTCTTTATGTTAAGGATATCTCGGGAAGAGGAGGAAGAAGTGGTCAAAAATCGATTACAAAAATAAAATTCGGATAAAAGTTATTAGTAACTTTAAGTAAACCTCTTACCAACTTTGTCAATTACATGTCAATTTTGAAATACTTTTCACTATCAAAAAATAGCATGTCAATATTACGTTTCCCTTTCTTAAATAATTACAATAGAAGGAAAGAAAATAAAAAATAATATTGTACTAACAATGGAAAACATCTTCACCGTTTACAGACAGGAAGGAAGGACGGAAGGAAAATACTTTCATTGCTTTGTATACAGTGGTGGGAAATTGTAAATTGTTTGTCATCTCGACCAAACTTCTAACAAATCCCCATTCCCATTGCGCAAGAAAAGCAAACCAGAGCAGTTTTGAAAGCTTTCGGCATAAAATGCTCAACAAATCAGAACCTTCGCCGAACGAAATAAAACAAGTCGTTAATGACAGCTCAAGTGACAGTGGTGCTCATTTTCAACTTCGTTTTACATTCACGGCGTACCCCTTTTCCAATAGCCGAAGAAAGAAAACGGCTAAATTGGGTCAGCCAGCAGTAAGAATCTGACGACAGAAGACCAAAACGCGAGCGGGGACAACGACGATGCTTTTTGGGAAAGTTTCTACAAAAAAACAGGGAGCCTGACACCGGCACAGGGTGGGCGAATGTTTTCTTCAAGAAATTAATCTGACAACTTAGACATCTTACTCCCCCTTGCATCTTACCGTCCCCACCCCGTGGGGGGAGGGCGTGATAAGCTGGGAGGGAAAAAGAAGCGAAAACAAACACACCAAAAGGTCCCAAAAATAATAAACTGGGAAAAGCTGAGAAAGCTGACACTGTCGTAATGCTGAATTTAGTGCTAAATCCGCTCCAGCTGCAATCCGATCAAAGACGGTGGAATGGAACGGAAATCGTTCGTCTTGGAAATGCCTGGCGGGGAAAAATGCGTCCTTTCGGTGGAAAGATCTCGCTTTCCAGGAAGTAGACAAAATTAAGACAATGCGAGGCGGTCGTGTGCCAGGGTATCGATGAGCAGCACTCGAACGTTTCACCAATTAGACATTCCGGGTGCGTTCCGGAAGTAGCTCAGCGTAGTACGTGGGATCTCGTGCATTGTTGGAAATCTGTTCCTTTCTGCTGCCAAAAAGCCTTTGGGGGAGACTTGTTGGTGGAGGTCGATTAATTATTTTATTTTATCACTCCACTAAACATATCACACCATCGTAGTACCCCATCGATTATGGTATAATTAGGATAATTGATGAGATTTTGATGCTTCACGCTTGTTCTTTGCTGGTGGATTGTTCCTTTTTCTATCTCTCGTTTATTGATGATGTCGATGCTCGAAGATAAACGGTTGAGCGAAACAGGCTGGTAGTGGCGTTCGTTGTGCTTTCCAGGCACGTATCATCTCCGTGGGAAGTTGTGCGTATCCACATCACTAGCACTATCCATATTGATTGGATAGATAGGTGGCGAAAGTTTCATTTCCGGGATGTTGTAGCTTATAAGCAGATGGAGCGATAAAGTTGGAAGTTCGAAGATACGATGTAGCTGGATTCACATCTTTATAGAAAACTGGAGAATGAACATAATCTACACAATATAATTAAAATTTACGTGCTAGAAATAAATTTATACAACTTGTAGCAAAAACTCCCTTAATGCCTCTCATGCAAACGAAATCCTCATCATGTATACAGTCGAAAGAGCACGATTGCCAACATTCTAATCATTTCCGTCTTTGTAGAATGGATTGCACTGTACGATATGCGAAAACGATGATCAAGCGAAGCATGTCCATGAAAGTTTTTGGCACAGCTCCAGCTTGTCCATCGTTCGGTGGGTATGGAAATGAGAAGGATTCGAGCGCTTGTACGATGTGGAAGGAATGTACCTTTGCCTGACGACGTTTGAGTAGGAACTTTACTACTGAACCATAGCTTGATGCCGGAAAACCCCCCCTCCTGGCCGGAAAATTCTCGCTCGTGCGCACGGGTGGAAGATTAATTTTTGATCCAAAGCATCAAAATACGTTCATTAATCTTTTATTATGCTGTCAAAATTAATACTTCCCGGAAACGCTTTTTCGTGTGCCGTACGTAGTTTCGTTCGAGAGTACAGTATCTCGCTTAAAATACATTTTGCATTTTGCTTAGCAAGTTAATGGTGCAGCTTTTTTTCCTAAGACACTTATCTCGTTGGGTACTTATTGAAGCTATTTAACAATACATTAACATTGCATTGAAAGTCATCCATCATGGATAAGGCTTTGTTATTGTTAGCTTCCCGACTGATATGTTTAGTCGCTCAAAATTATTAAATAGGCTTTTTTTGTTTGTCTCCTCCGCAAGCAGAACTTCGAGTGCTGATCTGTTTGAGTTGTACTTTTAACTTTCCAGCAAACCAACGGTGTCAGTTTCGGGAAATTTCCACCTCAAAATTAATAAACCTCAAATCCATCAATCCCAAATAGCAAACGGTCAATGGAGTGGTAGTGGTGAAGCAAGAAATTTCCCGGAAAAAATGCAAACCCAGTCGAAATGGTGGACAAAAACGTTCTACCACGCAAAACAAACTGGTTTGGCACAAATGTAAAATGATTGATGTAAAGCACACAGTTCCACCTCCCCCCATTCCGTGCCACTAAGCTCCTTATTTCTTGCGAGCAAGTGTTAGACGAGTTTGCCCCAAAAACCTTACCAACAAAACCGCACTTTAACACCAATCGTACGTCCATCATCATCAACATCAATCGCAGCCATGATTTGCGTAATAAGGGCAACGGAAGCAAAGCGGCGCGAATTTCATTGATGATGATCGGTTAGATTTGATTTCGCTTTCTCCGTGTTGTACTGCTGCCAGAAGTGGTTAGCGTACAATGATTTCCGATTTGCAAACCAAACAATCGTTTTAGCATACAGCCAACACAAGAAGTTTGCTTCGCTATTTTAAACAGTGAAGTAAATGGCTATCATTTTGGGTGGAAAAAAGCGTTTCCATAAAGCTAGCATAAAAGGAGCTTTCTTTAAGGGAAGATATGTAAATTGTCATTTTTAAAGCCATTTCTACTAGCAAAACGATTGTTCTCAAAAATGTGTCCTTCTCTTGGAAGGCTTTTACCGATCTGATAAGGCGAATGTGTTTTATGATTACCAGAACAACTTCGACCCAACTTCGCCTTCTTGCGAATCTTCGTCCTGCGTTTTCCAGGAATTGGGAGTCATGAGGTTTTGAGACAGTTTCCCCGAAAAGCTAGATTACCATAACAAGATAGCTATTGCGGCTTACCGTACAACGTCACCCACTGAGACATCCCCGTGCGAGGTTCTGTAAAAGCGACCCAACGGCACTTTGAGGCCCCTTGTTGCAGGTTAAGGAGCTGTTCTTTCCAACAAATTTATTGTCCTATCACCGTGCTTGTTTTTTTGTTAGTCCCCCGAAGATAGGACCTCTATCTCTTCTTAAAGCATCAGATTTATGCGTTTCGATTACAGACCCCAGACAGAGAGAGGGAGAGAGAGAAAGAGTCCAAATTAGCCCATAGTCGAGGCATATTTACTGGTAGTTTAATTGCTCTCCGACGGCAACTTGGAGCAGCAACGCCCACAATAAACGAGCTTTAATTAAAGCTTTACACCCACGAATCCTGGAGGCTTGAACGATGGTACGGTTCCTAAATGCACGGCTTTGCACGGCTGATTTCGGAATCGCACCAAACCGTCCGATACCATGTCATTAGGTCATTAGTTTTAACGTTTACGTGCGTGCGATGGCGTGGGTTTTAGCTGCGAGAGCAACCAAAGATTCGTCCCGCAGCACTAAGATCCCAGTCCAATGTAAGCGCCTCGTTCGCACCGTGATCACATTTTGGGGCGCGGTTGTAAAGTTTGATGGTGTGAAGCCGACGGTAGAAATGGTTCGCCATGGTTGTAAAACCAGCCGTAGCCCCAAAATCTTACGATAGTGGTCCAATGCTTCTGGCAAAGTGTGGGCATAAATATGATGAACTTATTGGCTGGCTGCCCATATTTCGGAGGCTTTCAGTTTGGTGTAACACATTTCTTGGAAAAACGATCATGGTTGGTGTGTTGAAGAGCAAGTTTGTATTAACTTTTTTTCGCGGAGAAATGCTTAGTTATAAAAGCGGCTGGTAATTGTTCTACCGAGAATAAAACAAAAAGCGTGTCTTGTAATATTTTTGTTACAGTATGTGTTTATGTGTCATTCGGCAAACATTTCATCATTCGTTGTTTTATAACGTTAATGCCATGTGATGGTAAAAACGCTCCGATCTTTACAGAAGACGCAAAATTACTAGTAAATCTTGAAATATTTCTTCAAACGAAATAATGTCAATATTTCTGGATAAGATTGTTATTTAATAAAACAGAATTAGTCTGGAATAAAATTTTTATTGATAAAATATAATGACAGATAGATGATGGGATTTCTGTTTAAGTGTATGTTAGCTGTTATCTGAGCAATATATTTAACACTAGATGGACCGTACTAGTCATTTTGACTGAAACGCTTCATTTTCGTCACATAATTTTTTGGGCTTAAAGAATCCTAAGGTAGTTGAGATATGAATTTTACATATATATTCTAAAGTACGATCTCCAATAAAGAATCACAAAACTCCAACTCTTTGAAAATGTTTAAAAATTAACCACGAACGAAAAACGCTTAAAACGCTTGGTAGTTCTAGTGTTGACAATGAGAGCTTCTTCCTCTAAACCACTCACGGTTGAATGCCGATGTCTGCCAATCCATTATCCCGGACTTTCTGACGGATGCGTCTACGCCATCGTTCCGTCTCAGTTTTGGTCAACTACGCCTCTTCAATGTGAACGACCTAGAAGGACTTTACGGGTCGTCCGGTGACATTCGAATGACATGACCAGCGCACCGGAGACTGGAGAGTCTATTTCGATATACGATAATGGGTTTATCGATCAGCTCATAGAACTCGTCATTGTAGCGGCCTTCCTTCCACCCTTTTTAGACCAAAAATCCTTGAGAGTATCTTCCTCTTGAAGAGGGTTTCGAAAGTATTTAACAGAGTCCATGTATCAGAGGTGTATGTGAGTCCTGGAACTATATAATCTCTGCTTCGATCGTCACGACAGGTGAAGTGGAGATGCTTCCTCAGACTCCTTTAGTAAATGAACTTTAAATGGGATAAACTTTTTCATGTTGAAGTGTGCTCAAAAAGCTTTTCAGACATTCTGATACATTTAAAAGCCTGTCGTATATGATAACAATTATTCACCCACACTTGATATTTACCATCCGAATATGCTTCATGGTAAACTAATTAATAGGTCGAAGGTTAGGACATGCTATAAATGTTACTCTACTGTCGTTATTCGTAATTAGATGAAGCAAGTACAACCAACGACGACGCCATACATGCGCTCTGCGTTTGATTAACGTTGCATTTTTAATTAACGCTTACCAACGACCTGGCATACCAACAGTTCTGTTTAGTACTTGTCAACGTGTCTCACTATCCCTTTGCTTACTCTATTTTCACAGGTTCAATACCTACCGCACCGGAAAACATTACCGTCACCTTCCTAACGCCCACATCGGTACGAGTCTCATGGCAAACCTCGATGGATCCACACACGATGCCGGTGGACAAATACGATGTCACGTACAAGCCGACCGACGCCAGGTAATCAGCAGATGAGTTGTCGCGTGTTGCTGAATGTTTCGTTCCGTATACTGTAGACTGTTAGATGGTTCTCGTTTGTTATTCTCGCCGCTTGTCAGAGTTTTGCGATGCTTTCCCAGGTTTGCTTGCGGCTGTCGTGAAGTTTAGTCCGCCTGCACGGGACACTATTGTGTCTGTGTGTGTGTGTGGGATGCACAATTCCCATGCAATGGGCCACGTGGTGCGTAGAAGCGTTTGCGAGGCATTTCCGGCGAAAATTCCAATGTTTCGCACTTTCCGGTACATCCTACATCCGGTTGTACGCCATTTTTTTTTGTTTTTTATTTTATGTTTGGAATTACGGAAACATGCATCGGATTTTGGAATTTTAAGTTTAGTTCCTGTTCATGGCTTGTAAAGTTCGCTTTGTTGTAGCTTGTTGTTTGCATTGATTTCTACATGCTAAACCATTCGATCATAAATTTGTTGTAGTACCTTGAATGTGTGTGTGTGTGTGTGTTTTTTGTGTGAAATTAAATATAAAATTTGACCAACTGATACCCACATTCGAGGTCAGTTGTATCATGAATTCGAACTAAATTACCCACGAAAAGTGCTTTTAGTTTTGTATGATTACTTCTTACTAACATTTCTTTCAGGAGGAAAAGAAAAAAAACTAAATGTAAATATTTTATGTAATGTTTTTTTTACCTAATCTTTTCCTTTTTATTCAAAACGATTCCTACCGTCTCTTACGTGAAGTGATGAAACGGTGTCAACAATTTCATTTTTTACTTTTAAGATGCTTTTTTTGACAGGATGTTTAATACAGTTTCTTTTCATTTTGAGCGAATGATTAAATCCCAACTCGAAATATTGTTTCCGTGCAATCTTCATCTACCGGTGCGTGTGCTTTGATGTTTGTGACGGTTGGAAAGCTCAAAAACACTCCTTTCCTGCGGTTCCACTGCTGCGGATTGCTGGAGGCCACACTGGAGTCCATTTTTAGCCTTTCTGCTCTTCGTGTAAATCGTGTACACCCATCAGAACGGGCACCACCTTCTCTGCTGCGTGGAGTACTTTTTTACCGATCTTTTCCTAAAATCGAGTCCAAAACAAGAAAAGGGAAACGAGGCTTAGTATCGCGGTAGTGAAAACAAATATAAAATGGCCGATTCGTTGGCCAGGAAACTGGACAACGCGGCCGCTTACCAGTTTTTTGCCAAACTTCTTCAAATGACCCGCCTCGGTTTGTCCACCGAACAGTAGCAGCATGCCCAGCAGGACGATGATAAACAACTTCGATAGATTCATGCTGAAGCTATTTCAAACGATACTTGTTGTTTTGCGTTACCGGTTCAGTGCTTGCACAATGAGCAAAGTTGTCACTCTTTCCACTTCGAGATGAAATCACTGCGTTCGTACACTTTGGTCCGTTGCGACTGATGTCGTTCCGTTGGAAACCGGAGCGATTTTATACGTTTTTTCGTAGAAGGTTGCTTTCTCCTTTGATACTGCTTGTCAGTTCATTTTGCCGGATGTCCGGAAGGGATCTGCCATTGACTTGACCAGCTTAACCGATAACCGTTCCGATGAATCGATTCACGGACGCAATAGCGGTCTTATTGGGACGATGAACAGCGCAATCAGATCACGGACCGATAAGCGTAGGTAAGAGAAAGGGCGGCTCTAATCAATTTATGATACTCCATGACCTGGGTAGCTTTTTGTTCCAATCGTTTGTGATTGTAATGGGCCTTATCATAGGTGGAATGCGATGTGATGGGTTATTTGTTCTTTATCGTTTTGTACGGTTACTTTACAAAGAAAGAATTAAGATCTGTGCAATGCAATAGAATGATTTATTAAAAGAAGTCTCACTAATAATTTGTATCAATTGGATCAAATTCATACAATGGGAAACGATTTTTTCTATCCGTTGTTTCCTTTACTATTGTTATTAAAATTGTATTGCTTTGTTTAATTATTACTTAATGTTCCACATTAAAAATACAGGGAAAATAAGATCTAAACATGTAATTTTTTTTGGATTGAAATTTACTCCAAACATTGACATGAAAATAATTTTTATGAGGAAGCAGACACCCGATGCTACTTGCTATAAAAATTCACACCTAATTTAATTCGTTCGTGTAAAATTTATGTAAACAAAAAATCTGAGATATTATCATATAAAGGAAGATCTCCTTATTTAGTACTTGGCTTGACAAACCCTAATTTTGATAAACATCAGATGGGAAACATTTTAAATTTCTAAAGAAACATTCTATGTCAGTTATTCGCTTGTACAACAAACAAGAAATCATGTTTGATCTAGAAATAATATTTCATAGATTAAAGAGTTTGCATAGAGTAAAGTAGAATTATTTTGTAAAATGTTAAATATGGAACATATGAGTAACGAAACAATAAATAACACAACCAAAGCGCAATAAAGCTCATAATCGAACGTATGTTTACATGAGCTTCAAAGTATGATAAACAGTGGAATTTACTTTTCCTCCTTCAAACATCGAACGGATACAAACACATCGAACAGATTGTTGTGCAGCATTACACACAGCCACATCACACCGGATTAGTCAAGGGGTTTAACTGAAACCCGGGTGCAAACATTCCATTCGTTCCTAGGGAGGTTGTGCAAATGACAACTTAACATCGATAGCACAAACCCATCAAAAGGATTCATTCCCCAAACCGTGCATGATGTTTACAAAACCGGCAGCGGTTTGTTCGTGGTTTTCAATGTTCAATGTCATAACAGATCCTTCACGAGTGTGTGATAGAGATGTTGCATGTCGACGGTGTTGTTTGTTTGTATGGTAATGCCATGGGTAAAATTATGCTGGATGTGATATATGTATATTTTCACCCCACCCCGTTTATCGTCGTGTTGTGTATGGTTGTGGGTATGACAGCTGAGCCATCGAGACAGTTTTCCTGTCAGGAGGGAAAAAGAAATTCACTCACCAACAATCAATGTTGATTAAAAATCATTCCTTCTATTTATATCTCACGACTTTAATCATGAAAATATTTCTCTCGTATGAAGTAAATATTGATTAAGTTCAGGACTTTTGTTTGGTTGTTTTTTCGCTGAAATTTGTGCGCTAAACAACTTCAAGAACGTCATCCATTGTGTACTTTTGTGCTCGTCTTTAAGCTGAGAACATTTGAATTATCTCACGATGGAATGAACTTCATTTTTGTCCGATTCAGTTTGATAATTATTGAAGTGAAAAGCATCACCGAAGCTAATTTAGTCATTCAGCTATACTCATAAATGCTAATTATTATTGTTCACAGCTCACACAGCAACAACGGCCACCGGGCACAAAGAAGTGCAACGTTTAAATAAAAAGGCCAATGTAACGATAAAAGAAGACTATCACTAGTGATAAAGACTTTTTCTATTCAAATCAACAGCAAAGTGCAAGAGCTTAGCACTTTCATCCCTTCTTGCCCGGCGGGGGGTTCTTTCCCCCCTTTCCCCTTGCTGTTTATCCAAAAGTGCGCCCCGAAGCACCGTCAGTAGGATGGTAACCTTCAGGGGGTGGATGGCAAAGTGTTCTTAATTATAAAATCTCATTTCCATTCACTTTTTTTTCGCGCACTCTGGACTCGAGTGACCTATTTGCAGCAGAGGGTTAATATTTTCCTCCATTACTGTTTGGTGCATTATCTTATTCATGTTTTACGCTTCGGAGGGTTTTTCTTTTTGTAACACATTCAAAGAGCAACATTCTTTAAACTAGTGTGTTACTTTACCCTTCGTTTGGTATTCTCTTTTTTCAAAAAAAAAAAAAAAAAACGTTAATGTTGCAGTTCAAGTTGACGTTAAATGTAAGAAGATCAGACAGTAATCCGTTTGATACGGACATTTGCTTTTCGTATGCACTTTTTCCTAACGTATGGTTGTAATTTCAAGGGTGATTTTCTTCGTCTTTCTGCTTTCATTTTATTCCCAGCATGAGTAAATGCGTGGTAAGGGATACATAAAAATGCAAAAACCACCTTCCATCCACATTTACATATTTTGCTCCACTAGCTATGAGTTAACTGCGTGGAGTTTACGTACAAACCGAATCGAAACCACCATTGGTTTGCGTAAAAAACGGGGATCCAAATGTTGAATCAATTTGGTGTTTTGGATGAATTTTACATCGTGGAACAAATCGTTCGTATGCTACCGATGGTTTTTTTTTGCTTTGCTTTTAGAAGCGTAAAATGCCTCGTAAACAGGTTTCAAATAAAGATTCGTTCAAGCACTTTTCCACCCCAAAAACGTTTACGAGCGTTTCGCCATGAAACTGGAATAACGAGAAAAGCTCCCACGATGGTAGTAAATATGTGGTATATACTCCCCATACGAGTGACGAACGGAACGTATGGTTTAACATACTTTAAAACATTAAATAAAGTCGTTTTTATTAGTCATAAGGTTGTTTTGTTTTTTAAGTTTTTCCATATTCAAAATATGGAGTTGAAACATTTGCCATATTTCTCAAACATAAAATTATGCTGTTTATAAAAAAATTTAATGTACATGGAGAGATTTTAATATCTTTGATGTGTTAAAAAAGTAATTTTCAAAAACAGTATAAAAAATTATCTTTTAAGCTTCTTTGAAAGAATTCCAGAATTCACTCGAGTTTTTTATATCAAATTGTTTTTAGAAACCTTTTCAAGTACAGTTGAACGCCGATTATCCGTGCTTATCGGGACTCAGCCTTGGCCGGATAAGCGAATATCACGGATATAGACACAACACTTTTTATTGATAAATATTAGTGTTTAATGTGTCTTTTTTCTCTAAAACTAGATATTAAATAGCTTAGTTGTACTTTGCAAAGTAAATCTGTTCAATTGAGTCAATTGTATCATTTCCTATTGAGGTTTTTATTTCTTGCCATCACCGGTTTGCGGATCACGGATAATGCGGCAGCCGGATGAAAGGTATCCGGATAATCGGCGCTCCACAGTAATTTACGAAACACGAAACGAAACACGAATAATACGAAACATTCCAACTAATTTATGACCAACATGAAATATTTCAAGTAATTTATGACTAACATGAAATATTTCAAAACCATCTTACTATCCTTTTCTTCGTACACCAGCAGCATTTCCTCAAAACAGACCGGAGTGCATGTTCATACACATTCATACTTTACCAAACCATTATGCAAATAGACGTCAAGCATTACATTGCACAATTCTCGCCCTACTGTGGCAATCCCGTGGGTGGAAACTAGCCAGAACTTGACCAGAACATGACCCTAATTGTACTTTGTGTAAAACAGGTTGATTTGTGAACAGCTGGTAAAACACGCTCGATTTGGGTGGTGAATGGTAGCACCCCCCAGGTCCTAGCAAATAGTGTCATTAAAAATCAATTAACATCCTGATTAAGTTTTCACATTTCCCCCGCGCGTTCTGGGCAGTATGACCCAGGCAGGACTATACAAAAACTTTACGATCTACGGTATGAAGTGACAGTGGGCGAGAGGAGCTTGAGCTTTCGAGGAGAGCAATGAACTGAACCAAATGGCGCCAAAGTGAGTTTCCATGCAGAACATGGCCCGTGCATGGACGGTGTGTGAACATATGTGACAGCATGGCAAAGACATGCCAAAGTGCAAATATTGAACAAACGTTTGTCAGACATTTGAATTATTGAAATAGATGTGGACTTACCAAACAGAGCACTACAGCTGTGGGTGTAAGTAGTGCTTTCGCATGCCTCCTGTTACCTGTGGAATTATGGAAAGAATATTATTATTGTGATTAAATAATATTTTAAGTTAAAGTAATAATTTTTAAGTAAAAATTTTCATTTTTCTTAGAAAATATATTCACAAAATCATTTGAAAAAAAAAAAAATTAGAAGCTTGTTTGAAAGAAAAAAAAATCTCTTACACACGAACGCTGAAATTGATTCAATCAGTCCAATCCTAACAAAAAAAAACATGCCGGCAGCTTGTGGTCACAGGATCGCCGCATATTCGCACGGGTTGCAAATCTAATAATCATAAATTGATAGCAAAAAAGAGGTACCACCTTTCGCCAACGCCAACAGTGGAATGTGTTATCCGACTGCATTTGCCCGAAATGGCACGTTCCCGGTGTGATGTCTTCACCGTGGCTCGAAATATGTGTACGTGTTGTTGTGATGTGGGAATTTTTTTTTCTTACGATTTTTCTTCTCGAATTCTCTTCACCACCACAAACAACAACGCTGCAATTGCCCACTGCGGGGACATCGGATTGGTGGTAATTGAATTTTGTTCTACCGTTGGGATTGTAGGCGAACAATCTCCAATGCACATCGGTGCATTTCAGCCGTATGTGCTGAGTTGATGCAAAAGTGCAAACATTATTTTTCGTTTTCTAAAGTGTGAGAAGAGAGAAAAAAACCCGGGGACATTCCATTCGGTCGAACATGCACCAGTATTGAGCACCATGTGTTTGATTCGATCGATTTTGAGTGGAAATGGAATGGAATGTTTCAGAGTGTGGTTGTGTAAAAATGGAACCGTATGAATAAATGTTTGCTATCAATAATTTGTTTTCAAAGTGCGTTGTCAAATTCGAAGAATTGACCGGAAAGGGCTTGATTCGTTTGAGCGATACGATTTTGTGAAAATTGAAAGAATTTATATTCGACATTTGCATGCTTATCATGTATTATTTACAAGAAATTCAACCCAAATAATTTGACTTCATAACCTCACAACTTTGTAACATAAAGTATCATGATAAAACATAAAATAGAATACAATATTTTGCGTATTTTTATACAAAACTACGAAGAACAATTTGTATTAAATATGTTTGCAATTGGAAGCTGATTTTTCTACATCACACTAGCAGAACCCTGATTCTTCGTAGAATAGACAAAGTCTACAAATAGACACAGTTATCAAATAACGAATTCTTCCCAACTGTTACACCATGCCTGGTTTCAACCATTTGCAATACGCAACTGCAACGATCGAAACTATTTTCCAACCAATGCGAAAAACAGACATTGCCAGGCCGTTTGATTAGATTCCTCTCGAGCACACGCCTATTTCAAGATGGCTGCCTGCAATGAAGAAATTTAGCATCACCGGTCACAGAGCAATTCGTGGAATTTCTAGCAACATGCTAATGAAAATACTGAGAATTGTTTCGCTCCACCTTCCTCTTTGTGGGTTGCACGAGAAGCATCAGCCTTATTTCAGGTAATCAGCGACATTCAAGTGTTCAACATTGTTTGGGAAGTGAGACCCCGCCGCCGTCTTGTGTGGCATCCACAAAGAGCAAAGGATTGCTCCAATGATCCGGTGAGGGTGAAATTAAATTACGGTTATTTGTGTGCTGCTTCTCAGTACAGATGATTTCATCCTTGGTCTGGTGCTGGTGACGTGGTTTTCAACGGGTAAAAACGGAGCGAAATGAGGCGCATGTTTTGCGTTTGATTTGGTTGGTTTTGTGGGCTTTTGCTGGGTTAAAGGAAGGAATGTGTGGTACGAAAGTATGTAAATATATTCAGTAGGAAGCAACGGTACACACACATACATATTAAGCTGAGTTCTAGTTACTGCAATTGATGGTCATTTTTTTGTTGTGCGGATGTTCAAGCTTTAAATATGGGTTATTCAGTTGTCATTATTGAATTTTTTTAATTTACTAGTCGATTTCTTTTTGATCCCTTTCCTCTAGGCATTTCTAGTGATGTGCACAATATTTTCATTTTGCTTTTATGCACCTCGTCAATTTTACTACGAAAGTCCTTCTACCAGAAACCTTGCAAAGCAGAGTAATCTTACCAATTAATTTCTTCAACTAGTGCTTCCTGAACTACAACGATCCGTTTTTCTCATTAGACAGGGCTTCGTTTGCCATTGCTCATTTGTCGTCTACATCGCAAACGCGAAACTTTCTCCGTCGAATGACCAAACCATCTTCGATCTATCTTGTCCCCGGGGCAGCGTCCACAATGTGTGTACTCACGGACATTGGACACGGACCTTCGTTACGCAAGGCATGGCCAACGGGCACAAATCTACGTCTTCGTTATGCTAATGAAGCTACTACAGCTCATTCGAAATGGCCCGTGGCACGCTTGGTCGTTCGTCTTTGCCATTCTTGTGAGTTGCAGTGCACTGAGGTGCCAGGCCTACTGATGAATCTCCGGCCAACCCCGCGGTGGGCGTAATGTACTGCCGGGAAGGATTTGTTTTACGGTAAGGAAAATGTTCCACTTCTAAACAATCTCACTTTCAACCATGGTTTGATTAAGTGGTACCATTTTCGGGTCGTCCTTTACTAACAGAGGAAACCCACACGAAACGACACTTTGGCAAACAAAGATTCAACCTACCCAAAAACGAAACACATCTCACTTTTGTTGTGTGCAGATTGTACCGCACCGAACATTTTGAAGAACTGGTTTGAACTAGTGATGGGTAAAATTCCATTTTTTCGGTGAAAATATATTTTAAAAAACTTTGGGAAAACTTTGGAAGGTGGAAGGGCGTGTGGAAGAATATCACAAAATATGGGGAAAATTACATTCAACGATATCGCATTCAACTCCAATTTTGACTTCGAAGCAATACAGCACTTGGCTCCGTTGTTGACTCCGAAGTTGACTCCCGGGACTCTGGGAACTCCGGAGAGGAATCATGAATCCACTTCGACTTCGATGTATAAAACCCGTAGTATACTCCAAAGTTCCTAATTACGCCGGATTTATCCGGATTTAACTCCGGAGTAACTCCGTTATTGAATCCGAATTATTTCGGAGTTGGTACCAGAAGTAATCTCCGATTTTTTCTCCGGATTCAAGTTCGGTTAGTGGCCGGGCCCAGTCAGTTGAACTGATTCCCGCCCCCGGTCGTTCATAATGCCGGAGTTAAATCATTCTCCTCCGTCGGATTACTGCAACTCCGGAAAAATTGAAGATTTGCCCATCACTACACCGGAGTAATTCGGAGTCGAATCCGGTTTTCCAATTCCGGAGTAGGAGTGCATACATAATTTCACTCCGGAATTCCCATCACTAGTTTGAACGGTCACTTTTCAAGGTCGATACGGGCTAGCCAGTTGGTGACAAAAAGACAAATTTAAACGATTCTCTATCGCGATAAGAAATTTTGCCTATCACTGCACAAGGACCCAATGAATGTGTTAACGTTTATCTACTACCTTTTTCTTCTTGATTGGAAGATTATGTTTGGAACTATAGCAAAAGCATAATTTAAGTTAATTTGCCGCCATATTCTTATCTGGATAAGAGCATCGGATCGCTAACCATTAATCTCAATTACGTCGCGTAAGGCAAAACAAAGCCGTTGGACTTGGAAAGCGCGTATCAAGCGTGTGCCTTTATTTATTGATCAACGATCCGGGCCGGTCGGAGACGACGAACATTGGCACTGAGTTACGGTCCCTTTCCCGCCCAAGTACGTACGTGGACTTGTGCATACGTTTATAGCGTGGAAAAGTTCGTGGTAAAAAAGGTCGAAAGTTACGCAATCGTACGTACTGTTGCGGTATGCTAAATCGTAATACCAGTTGACGGGGCCTTAGTGTTATGGTCAATGAAAGAATGACATAAACGGTTCAAGGTCATATTCTTTGCTATAATAAGTGTCATCGCGAATGGAGTGCATTGAGCGGGGAACAATCGAATTGTGTGCTTAACTGTTACGTTAAGATGTTTAAATTCTTTCTCACCCCTCATTATTATGCATATGGATGTAAACATGTAAATCTTTTTAATAAAGTGCCAATCATTCGACGTTTCGTCAAAAACCGGTCTCGTTTTTATGCTTATCGCCTGCTCATGAGCATGAATCGCTTCGTTATCATTCTTTGGCTTTAATCTTTCCTTGTCAACTTTCGTAAGCCATCGATAATATAAGCGATAAATTTATTGCCACATCCGACCTGCAGGCAATAAATAGGAAATCCTACATCATCCTTCAATAGAGCCTGGTGACATTAGGCAGCTTTTGGTATATAGATATATTTTCTCCTTGTCTCTTCTTTATTGCTTTTTCCCTTCTTTTTTTTATTGCAAAAGCTTCTCTTCAAAATCTGCTATCTGGGGGTAAGGGAGCTCCCTTTTTATCCGCATCGCCATTGACGCTAATCTATTCTGCCCAGAAAAAAATGATGGACATGATTCTGACACAATGGCCATCATCTTGTGTTATTCTAGTATCATCTCCCTCGTGTACACGAGCGTAAAAATCTGTGAAAAATACACACAAAGATATACGGCGGTTGAAAAACGCTTTCGCAACTAGAAAGGGAAAGAAATGGTTCACAACAATTTCCAAGGTTTTTCACAAAAGAATGCTTTAAAAGAAAATTATTGGTGCTGGGTTTGACAGAGAAATTACAGATGGAATTTTAGATAATGATAGCAATTTTATGCCGCAAAACTCAACTGTCTCGCCGGGGCGGGGTCGGTTTGACTTCTTGGAAAATCATCTCAATCGAAGGCAACATGTCACTGCATAATGATGCCCGGCAAACATGTTATGAACGAAAAAAAACACGAAAAAACCTAACAGGGTACTTTACAACGTGCTTCCCCCCTTTTTCAGTCGGACTCGTAACTTTACTTAAAGTATTTGAATTCAACTCACTTTTACAACTTCCAGTACTGTGTGCGTTGGGCCCGGTAAAGATACCCGATCGATAGACTGCCGGAAAATTCACACCCAAATCCATTCGAGTGGAACACTTTTTCGGAATCCAATTAGCCCGAAAATTGACACCGACAGCAAAGTGTAACCCTTCGTTCAAGACGCATCCCCAAAGATGGAGGTGTGCTAAGGAAAAAAACACACACACACACACCAATAACAGCAGGAAAAATAAAGAGAAAGCAATCGATTTCGTTGACTTTAACATTTCTACGAGATCGTCGCTAGCGGCTCGGTCGCTCGGTGAAGTGAAAGTTTTGATTGGATTAAATTTTGTCGCAACGGAAACGCATCTAAAACGTGGAACCTATCGAAGTGTGTAACGCAGTTACAATGGAGTCTTTCCGAGTGGGAGATAATGTTTAAGGGTGATGTTTGAGGTTTGTTGTCTTAAATTATTTTTTAAAGTCGTCTGGTTGAACAATTTATGGTTCATCAAAATATTGTAAGATTTTTTAATACTTTAATATACCATAAAAAATTATTCTAACACCAAAGTTTATCTCAAGGTAAAAGGAAATTTTTATAAAATATCTACTAATCAAACCAGAAATCGAGGACAACACAGACAGATAACTATCAACCAACCAAGCAACAGTCCTAACAAGATCAGGAATCCTTTTTCACTTAGCCAAGTCCAAGTCTCTTTCCCCACTCGTAACTCTATAGCCGAACAAGTTCAGGGCCCTTTTATCCACTTTTTTTTACTTCACTTTGTACATCTTTCTCGTCTCTTCCATTCTTCTTTTTGACCACACTAAATTGTTTTGCACGGTTGTGTGCTTAATTTTGGTCTGCACGCTGACATTGGTCTTCCGGGTGCACGGTGTTTTATGTGGGATTTTCCCTTGGCCCACATTTTCCAAACCATATTGGATCGATTCAGTAAGAGCGTAAGAGAGCTTGGCAAAAATCGACGAATCGACTGACTAGACCGTCCCGTACCCAAAACTGGAACAACAGAAGACGCAGTAAAAGTACACCACAAACCCCTCCCCCCCCCCCCCCACCAACCGATGAAGCGACATCGTTTGGAGAGGAAACTTAATATGCTTTCATAAAAACTGTTGCCATCATGGTTTTTTGTACCCATGCAGCTGAATGCCATGTTGTTTCGTCCCCTTGCTCTTGTTGTTTGGGCCTATTAATGCCACTGAAAAAGGAAGCAAAAAAAAGTAAATATATACAACAATCCACAACAGAACCCATCCCCTCATCGCTGCTGGTGGGAAATGGTCGTGTCATATCCATCGGTGGGTTTGTCTAGTCTCGGTGAAAAAAGAAAAAAAAACGAAATCCACCACCATTTGCTGTGTATTTCCCAGCGGGTGGTTTCGACCGTCCGGGAAACCATCTACCCTCGAACCGCACACACGCTCGAGTGAAAACGAGTCCAGCGTTCCGCCACAAAACGGAAGTGACATGCAAACGCAATAATGACAGTAAAGTGACAGGACAAAGACAAAGAAGCTTATCAACATTGCTAAGCACCACGTGGTGGACACGTGGCCGAAAAGAGAGAAATTTGTTGCGTATGTTAAGTTGCTGCGCTTTCTCTCGTCCCAACCAAGATTTCTGTTTTACGCAGTAACGATTCGTTGTCCAGTTGCTCGGGGAAAAAACGGTAGATGCAGCGTGTCAAATCAGTCCGGAAATTGGACTATCGTGCGTAAGTTTTTGCTTTTTTTTCACCCCAGTTTGGGTGGAAAACATAGTCACGTCGGCTTGTGTCATATTAAGCCAAAACGTTTTGATAGCCAGTCCCCACCCTCCGGGGCTCATTCCCCGCCAAAGGAACAGTGGCACAGTGGAGGGTGTAATTATAAACGCAACGGATCAGCTTACACAAACCTGTGCTATGATACATGCTGGAAAGGCAAATGTTGCAAAAACAGCGATACAATCAGGGCTGGAAGCCGTTTGTCATTTGATTGTTTAGCGATCGGATTTCTTACTCCACCTCCCGTACCGGCACATTTCAATGTTGGCCATATTTTTAGAGAAAAGTATCATTTTCCGTAGCTGAAGTATGACAAATTGTAAACCATTTACTTTGACGTTAATGTACCACACGTGGATTATGTAAATCGTACAATGTCTACGTTCAATATCGGGGTTTTTGAAATATTGCACGCTGACTTGAAAAGGGTATATGAGCCTGATATTGATCTTTCCGTTTTCGTAGCTATTATATTGTCGTAAATGTCATGGTCATGTTTAATGCAAACACATGTCAAAATATAGGGGCAAGACATATTACCTTTCCCTAACGATAAACTAAGTTTATGCAAAGTGATATCATTTTTCAATTTTGATGTAATGATACATTAACGATTATTGCTTTTCTAGCGTCCTATGGTGTCATGCCGTGATTAATACATTTAAC
This sequence comes from Anopheles funestus, assembly GCF_943734845.2. Taxonomy (NCBI): domain Eukaryota; kingdom Metazoa; phylum Arthropoda; class Insecta; order Diptera; family Culicidae; genus Anopheles; species Anopheles funestus. The sequence continues at coordinate 3,766,729 of NC_064599.1, forward strand.
AGATAATATCGTTGATCCAAACGAGGCGTGTTTTGAATATTTTTGCTTCCTTCAATTAATAAAACATTTATGTTATCCTTAAGTAAGGTAATTCAGTGCAGGGTATACCACAATTTTTTGATATGTCCCCAAGCTTTTTGAATGTGTCTCAGATATTTTTAAATTCGTTTGAAAAAAAAGTTGGAAAGCCGTTAAAAAACTACGGAAAAAAATCAAAAATATCTGGTAGATTGTTAGAAAAATATTGAACGGATTCAAAAATACCTGGGACGCATTCAAAATACTGTAGGGCGAATTCAAGAATATCTGGGACGCATTCAAAAGATTGTGGAACGAATTCAAAATATCTCAGATCGTGTCAAAAAATGATGGGATTCCCTGTATGAACAATTCTGAGATTGTAAAGTGTTTTTTATCATAATTGGAGAATAATTACAAGCCCAAACTCTTTTTATGAGCTTTATTATGTGGCTTTTAACGGATAATTTTTGCTCTGGAATGTCTAGTTAAATTTTCAACCACGTCAACAGAAGCATTGGAGACTTGAAAGATGTTGTGCTTTTAATTATTAAATAATTTAAGCTGTTTGATGAAACAACATTAGTTGGAAGGTCCATTAACTCCATTTTAATTACATTCATTTGTTCAAACTGCTTCTTGCTTTGCTTTGTACAAAAGATAAAATAATTTTCATAACTTTCATGCTTTTCCAATTGCTGGAAAATACTTTAATACTTTAATTATTTCATTATATGCTCTTGCATGAAAATACTTCATCAAATATGCTGCCATAAAAAATAATCAACCACAGCACACAGCACCGTAACGTATCGACCGCGTACCATTAATGCGAATGCACATCAATCGATCGCTCCACGAAGCAAGGGACAGTGAAATCAAAAATTGGCGATCGTAATCTACCAACCGGCACTGTTTCACCGTTGTACGTGATAAATTGGACGTAACTTTTAATCCACCGGTGTGCAACGGAAGGGACGGAATGTCTGATGGCACTGTGGCAGGGTTCATGTAATTTCTACCTCCCACACACACACACACCCACTTACCACAAGTGAGAGAACGGACGGATATATGTTCTGATCGGAACAAGATCCGCTTAGGAGTTAGTTCTGTTACTGAGGAAAAACGTAGGACAATGGACAATGAAATGAACGTAGGACGCGACGATTCATATTTTCCTGCCTTCCATTATTTCTACCCCAAATGCCCAGCTCTGGTCGCGTGGTCAGTTAGCAATCGTCCTACTATTGTTCCTGGCGGGAACAGGGAAAACCAACTGTAAAACGCCGAACCCGATGAGCCGACCTCAAGTGGTCAAACGTCGCGCCCGGTTCCCGATGTTGCGTCGCAACCCGCTTGAGCTATTTTTGTCCCTTCCCCCAACAGCCATCGATCCACCCACGCATCGTTTCTGGCGTAACCACAAACCCCGTAACCAAAACCCCGATGCAATTCCAACACAAATGCGCTCTCACTTCACTGTCTGCTTTTGTCCGTCCAATTGCGCTGTGCGCTTCTGCTCCTTCTGGCTGTCGGGGACGGTGGGAAGTGAGGGTTCCGGCTCAGGGCTGGACACCCTGTGTTCGCATAGACCCAGCGTAAGGTCGATACACACATACATACGCGCGTGCTCGCGGCCAGTGACGCGAGTGTGGTCGAGCGTTAGAATTTATGTAAGCGCGCGCTAGACGAACACCGGACTACTTCTTCTTGGGGACGGAAATCAGTTCTCGTCCTATCGCTAACCGTTCCGGGCGCGCACTGCTACTGGTGCTGCTACTGACTGCATACTGACAACGGTCTGCTGTACTAGTGAAGCCGTGTGATGTGTTGTTTTAAATCAAATTAATTGCAACTGCAACGCTGGGTTACCTACTGGAAATTTGCGCCCAATTTGTAGATCGCCGGGTGATGAAGTGGTTCCTGTAGCTCTGTGGGTGGATCCTTCGTGAAGCCAGTTTTTCGTACAACAGTGAAGTGAGTGGTCAATAAATTGTGGCTAAATTCTCGTACCGCTCGATGCTGAGCAGCATGTTTCGTCGAATTTTTAATGTCCAAAACGGAAGTGAATTTTAAGTTCTCCAAGCTCCTGTAGTACTCATTAGAACAGAATGCTAGTTAACCCGCTGGACCCCCCGGTTGTGTTACGTAACGTTACAAATCATTCGTGCCACGAAGCAGTTTCCACAGCAGTTTATTAAGTTTGCGTGCATTTTTCGATGAAGAAAGGTCAACTTTTTTGTTTCTGTTTGGTGAATATTTAAGCTCATCGGCGTGGAGGGGTGTTTTTCGGTGTTATTTCATGCACAACATCGTTGGCAAGAAAAGTACCCGCCGTAGTGGACGGTGCGATAAAAGACCTTAAAGTATAACGGACGTCAGTTAAAATGGGACACCAAACAATATACAATCCTTTTTCCCTCCTCCCGGGAGCCGGTAGATAAAACGAGACCAACGAAATGATATGACAGTGAGGGGTGGACAAAAAAAAAGAAACTTTCTCCCTGCGAATGTCGGCATGTAGCAATGTTGCCCGGCGGGATGTTTGAGGCATCGTATAGAGCGGCAGCGGCACAAAACCAGTCACGAAACAGTGCTTTTGAACACGAGCGCACGAGCACGAGTTTAATTATTCAAACGCCAAGCCCCATGGCCAAGTGATTCGAGCTCGTTTTGTCGCTCGTGATCTTCCGTCGGGGGTTTTGCACTTCCCTCTTGGGGTTTTCCATCAACATATCTTCCCCATTGCGGAGAACTCACATCGTTGCTGTTACAGGAATTTTACAAATATTTTTTTCCACAAGCTCATGTACGGCAAAGTTTTATTAATTCTTGACCTACCGTTACGCGGCGTTACGTTATGGTTATGGCCATTGTCTGCGGAAAACCATAATGCATGTGTGGTTGCATCCTTTTTTTCCTTCAATTAATGGTTTGTTTGATGAGCTTTTTGCTGCTTTAATTTCGTGTTTCGTGTCGTTCGTGATCTTCACAGCGATGGAATTTAATGCTTGGAGAAGGGTTTAAATAAGTGGAAGTTGGAGTGTCTTGTCCGGTGGATATCGGAACGGTTGAAGCTTGCTCTTCAAAAAAAATCCTAATATTAGGACATCAAATACCAACATCGTGTTTTTTCTACAGATATTCTTCACAAATCTCTTTCTACACTATATGTGTCTTGGCAAATGCCACAAACGTGCCGTGCATCTTCAAACCAAGCACCAAACGGAGTTGATTGAGTGACTAAAATATTTGATTTAATCAACCATTAATCAACCGCCAAAGCAAAATCCTTTCGCACTTTCCTACCGCAAACAATTTCACCAAATGAAGCAAGCAGATGATCTCACGTTAGTACCAAACATTACGCTAACGCTAAGATTTATCATCACTTTTGTTTACGTGTTTTTGGACAATTTCGTTGGCCCCACTTCGGTGTCGGTTCGTACCAAATGCTGCTTTTCGTGTTGCTATGGACATTTTGTGCGGAAAATTACCATCCAAACATTTGCATAATTTGCACATAAATCTTGTGTCATTCCACCTGAAGGTATCTTTTCAATTATAGTCCATGTTAGCAGGTAGCCTTGTTGAAGCGAATGCAAAAGGATAATTTAATATTCATCGCACTCGTTGGATTCCGATTCCGAGATATAATCGGCTGTAAGTCAAAGTTCTGTGAGAAGGTGCTGTAGGAATTGCATTCTGCTGTATTCAACAAATACACACTCGTCCCTAGACCTTTTTCTCTTTGTTGTATGACATCTGGTCGGTCGATAAGCATCTCAAACTCTAGTGAAAATTTATACGTTGCAGGTATTTGCTGCACAAGAATAATGAAGTTTAATTACCAGCTGCAATGTAGCATGCAGGTTATGTTTGAAATTTGATGGCAAGTTCAAAGGGAGCAGAAGTAAGTGAAAACACTATCATCAACCCATTAGGAAGTTAGTTTTAATATTCATAGAATATGATACTTATGAAGAAAATTCTAACGATTTTATGGACATTAAAGTATATAAGATGAAATTTTCAATCACACTACTACTCTGCTGGAAAAGCTGCATTTATCGAAACAAACCCCAATTATAAAGGCAGAAATTACAGAAATAAGCTCCTTTACACTATCGTCACCCACCTTCAAATGCAAATGTTTTTTGTTTGACAGCTCGAAATTGAATTCCAAATCAAATTTTCAACCACCGATCGATCGAAAAATTGCACTTGCAAATAGCGATTGTTACTGGCCGGAACGAAACCCAACCCCCATCCCAAATCGATAGCGTGTGGTGGTGGTGGTGGTGATTGTGGTGAATGGTGGCCAATTTGGGCATTTGTTGCTATTATCGGGTGGATTGTTGTTTCAGGATGCAATTGATCGGGCTGTATTGTGGTACGCCTACAATCGCTGTCAATCAGAGTTAATACCGTGAAGTGCATTGTTGCATTTGAAATGAGTGCAGTTTTGCAATCGAACTATCACGCACTTGATCCGACTGTAGTGGAAAATCCATAACAGGCGTACTTTACGTATGACAGCTTGGGGGAAAATGTAATCTATGACAGTTATGCTATCAATCATAGTCTATTATAAAGAGCTTATTTTAGTTCGTCGGAATAGTTGCATAAGTGTACTTATGTAGTGCATAAAGGTGAATGTAGGCGAGTGTGAGGGTATGCAACTGTGCAGAGTTTAATTAGGAAAAAGAGATTTAGTAGAAAAAAGTTCTGTTTAATTTTAATACTTCAATACCTAGACGTGTATTACATTCTGCTAGTCTCCAACAATCCTTCCAATACCTTAGTAATTGCTGCACTTGGGCATATCTCCATACCAGAATTCAGGAGTTCTGCAATAATTTGACCAATTTTGTGTTCTAAAATTGTTTCGGATCTTCGTGCTTTGTTGTAATGGAATTGTTCTTGTTGGGCAGGCTGTTGGTGTATTGCGGGAAAGGAAGAACCTGGTATCAAATCCCATCTGGATTCTGGACCTGTATCTCTGGACCGAGGACTGGCAATCCTTAAAGAATGTTAGAATGTGCAGGTCACGAAATCTTGAAGTTGTATGAAGAAATTGGCTGTAGTTTGGTATCATCTAGTAGTGGAGTCTCCTCACGAATTTATCAAAATATTGATCCCATTGCAAGAGGAACTCTGGTTCCTCCCAGAGCTGACCAGATCTTAGAAGCTCCTCAGTTTCCTTCAGATCTTCAGATCTTTTAGAATATATTTTTGTGGGTAAAAGTTTGGGTGTTCCAATGTCCTGACTTCTTTATGTTCGTTATAGTTTAGGTATTTAAAAACACAATCGCCTTTATGTATATTCAACCATCTGCAATCAAATCTGTGCAAACGCATCGAACCGCATCAGTGTATATCCCTCTATTTTGCATTTATTAACATATTTCGTTTAATAGTTATAGAACGCAATGGAAGTGTGTATCATTCATCTGTTCCAGCAATGCTGGAATGTGTGCTCCGAAAAGTCTTCAAGCAACTGTCATCCAACCAACAAAAAACGGGGGACCCAAAACCAAAAAAATATGCATGCATCGTGTTACGTCCCACATTGCGCGCTAGTTTGTTTTTACTTTTCCATTTTCTACTTTCTTTTTCGAAGTTGTGCTGTGCAGTTATCGCTGTTTTAACATACGCTCCATCATTACACATCGTGTGTGCGTGTGTGTTTTTTTTCTTCTTGTATTTTTCTTTCATTTCTTTTTTCGTATGGTATGAAGCTTGTGCTTGTGGCAGCATCCCGCAGCTATACTGGTTTTGCTGCCGGGCTAGTGCTGCTCCGTTTTGCCAGTACATATGCCTGCGTACATCGTATACCCGTAGCCTTGGTTGACAAAACAAGATAATTGATGCATTTCAAGTTACAGGGTTGTGGTAGTGGTGGCCGGTAACCGGGACGCGGTAACGCTCGGAGGACTGACACCGGACACACAGTACCAGCTGACGGTCGCTGCCGTCTGGAACGGGAAGAAATATCGCAGCCGGCCGATCGTATTCAGAACGCTGGGTGAGTAGCGCTTCTCGGGTTTCTTGGGAAAGAAATGTTTTCAGATCGGCTATCTTAATTGAAGCTTTCCGTTTTCGATGTGCTTTTGATACAGAGCCACCAAGGACTTCGTACCAGCAGGACTCCGGTTCGCTGGTAGGTAGCAGTGGTCCACCGAACTCACCGCATGCCGATACAGCGCCCTCGCTAAGCGGCATCGGGATCTTCAACGACGAGTTCGGCAATATATCAGTTAACTCAACGTCCCGCGAACTTCCAACGGTAAGAATGCTGGCTTTGCTGCAATCCACATCGACATCCTTGGATCTAATCGGACATTATCCTATTTAATCCGTTTTCCACAGATCCGTGGTGTAGAAATCGGTATTGTAGTGTTAGTGTTAATAGTCTGGGCTGGTGCTATAGCTTTATTTTTTAATCGATGGGGTAAGATACGAATGTTGCTTCCATATCAACCGGACTACAAGCAGGAACAGCTGAAAGTTCCTGGTACTGGTGTCTGTGCCAATGGTACCTGCAACGGACAACATTCCCATCAGGTAGGACAGTCCATCTCTTTTCTATCTGAGTGTGTGTGTGTGTTTGTTTTTGTTTTTGGTTCTTCTCTTTTCTACTTCTCGTCACCGATAACCAATGTTGGCCATATTATCACCAGTATCGAGCGTAGCGTTTGACAGCGGATGTGTTTTGTTTGAATTCTTCCGACTATTTTCCACCATGATTTTTTTTTGCGTTTACCATGGTCGATGACCTGTTCCTATTGTCTCTGTAGAGAGATTGACACCATTTCCGATATCGTTTATCTCTTTTGTTATCATTCTCTCTCTCTCTCTCTCTCTCTCGCTCTATGTCTCTCTTCGACTGTCTATTTTGATTGAATCCTTTCCATTAGTATCTCTTTCGATCCCTGTTCAACTGTTAGTTTCCTTTTAGTCATACCTCTTCAAACATACTGATTAGAAAAGAAACAAACACTACCAAAAATGTGTCCTTCTGCCTTCTATACACTGCAAACACATTTCGGTCTGATACTATTCTACTCAACACTACTGCATCGGTGTGAATTAACCTTTCGTCTCTTCGTCTCTCTGCCTGCTACTTAAACTATTCTCCATCTCTCTCCCTCTCTCACTCTCACTCTCGCTCTCTTAGTCTGTCTCAAGTTAAGGATCTCCTTCACACAATGTGTGCTTCTCTTTCTCTCTCTCTCTCTCTCTCTCGCTCGGTTGCTGTCAACCTTCTTTCACTGTCGTGTGTTGGTTCTGTTTTGCACTAGTGATTTTTTTTACTACATCTTAACACTTGGTTTCTAGTCTCTTCTGCTGCTGTACCTCCTCCTGAGCATCTTTAGAGTGAGCGTTTATTGGTTTTTTGTTATCTTGGTGTGTTACTTTTTTCCTCTCCTATTCTAGTGTTTACTAGAGCACACCACAAGCTGATGGTTTGTAATTTTTTGTTTGATTTTATCTTCCTTGTTTTTCATTGTGATAAGCATTAATTTGAGTTTTTTTTTGCAATCGACTTACAAAAAAGTGCTGGTTGCTCAATAGATTTCGGCTTTAAAGCTATTGTGTCTTTCGCTTGAGCCTTGTCTCAGAGTATTTTAAATGCATTTTGTGAACTCTTTCAACAAGCGCTTATAGTTTTTCTATGCTTTAAAATATTTGTCTAATATAGAAAATAGTAACAACATAATGTTACTACCTGTCAATTCAATTGTTTTCAAAAAGAGCAAAACCTAGTTTAAAAAAAATCTTGTAATGTTATATTTATCAATTATTTAATGTTTTTACTGGACCAAGCATAGCTATCTTCAAACTGTTTTGGATTTTGATATGAGATGTTTATACATTAATATCAACACAATTTTCTCAAAACTAAACTAAACCCAAACTAAAGTGACTTATTTAGACAATGATTATTCTTTCCCTTCTGTATAAGTTTATAAATCTCTCGACTGCTTTGTAGTGGACACTAGAAAGTAAAAGTACATACATACTTTTAAATCGAAAACATAAACCGGGATCGAGAAGAGTTATTTGCTTATATTTTTAATTCTTCATGCATATTCTTCAGACAAAGTATTTTGTAGCCTGTCTATTCTTCATTGCATTTTTGTGGCATAAAAACTAAACTCATCGTAACAAAAATTTATGAAAAAGCATAAAGTTGATTGGTAGAGAAATTTATCAATTCTTTATCGACAATCAGATATAAGAAAAAACTTTCCTCAGATACCAGAAGCGAATGGAGCAAACTTATCGTATGCAAAGTATTCAAACCCTCCTATCAGATTTACCCTTTCCTTTCTCTTTCTTCTTTCTTCCAATCACCCTCAACCATCGCTGCAACTTCAACTCGAAACGAAACAACCAAAATAAACCGCAGGATTCCGAACCTGGACTGGAACGTTTCACCATGTTGCACTTTCAAGTAAAGCGATTGCTTTATTTTCTTTTTGCTACCAATACTACTAGTACTACCTCCACCACCACCTAATACTTGCCTTTACTTGCCTCTGTTTGCCGTCTTTGTTTTATGATTGGCTTTGTACCACCATTGCCTCACGGCTAAGTTGACCCTTTGTTAATCCACTCTCTGGCAAAAATTTGAATCTAATCGCCAACTGTCCACACTGAACACTCCCTACCTTCATTACAAGCTCACAAACGTATGGTTGTGTTTTGTTTCGTTTACGGTTCACCCTGTACGCTGCCCTATTTTTATATTTTATTTCATGTTATTCACCTCGCTGAAGGTGGTGAAGATTACGTTTACGTTTTCTGCACATTGGCCTCCATGCAAAAAGGCTTCGTTTCGTAAGCATTTGTTTTGTTTCGGGTTTTCCTTCCGAGGCAGAGATTAAGTTTACTGTTTCGAATATTCAATATATTTCTCTTTTTTGTACCATCTTTCAGTACACATGAATCTTCTTGGTTCGTAGGTTGATGGTTACTGTTAAATTCGATATTCATTTGCATTTCTACACGAACTTTTATATTTTCTTCACTTTCCTTTTACTTTCTCACGATTAGAATGCAAATTTTTCACAAATAATACTGTGCTTAATAAAAGTACAGTAAATTTATTAACTGATTAAAAAATACAAAAATTTTGTTAATCTGTTCGGTGCGGCTCCATGACCAAAATCTGGCTAATAAATATGGAATGTACAATTTTATGCAAACATTCATGATTATATAGCATTATTTAAAAATATTTGACAAAGAAAAGTCAAGAACAAACAAGTCAATGGAGGCGCCTGGTTATTCACATTTCATATGAATGCATCGCTTTATTTTGCGTACATTTTGCTCAAATTTTTACCTTAAGTTTCATTTTCCATACTTCACATCTCGCTTGTAGGTAGCTGTTTTGAAGTGAATACCATAACCAAAACGTTTTATTCCTTTCGTGCCAGCTATTTGGAAGCAATAACCGTGTCTATGCTTTACTTTATAGACCCTGCGGCGTTGGATGTACATTGGTTGTGTTGGGAAACTTAAAGAACACACGAGTGTATGTAATATTTCTTAAAATATTTTTCCACATATTTTACTAATAGTAGCTTAACGATTGACTTATTGATCTTATGCATTCTTCTTTTGTTGGGATGTAAAAATTTGGTACGGTGTATAACCTGCTGTTAAAAATTGTATTTTATTATCCTATTTTTCTGTTGTAAATATTATGTAAAAACAAAACATATTCTAAACTGAGCACAGTGCGTATCTTAAATTTAATAAAACACTTCTTTAGTTGAGAGAAAAATCCTTCAAGCATAAATATACGAAGAAATTGTATCATCAACTGTAACTCTCTTAAAGCTCTTATGGACATAATCTGCTTATCGACCAACAAGCTCTGTGTGTGTTGGTTGCAAGAGTTTCCCCGACTAGCAGTAATGCCACAGAAAACTCTTGCTTCTCAACTTCCAACCACAACACACTTCTTCTTTTCCTTCAATATAAAAACAACAAACATAACGGAATCGCGCATCATGCACTTTGGCAAAAGTTCGATTGGGCTAAAAATGAATAAACTTCCATCGAAGTTTGGTTCGGATGTTCCGCTGGCATTAGATTGCTTTCCGTCCGGTGACAAAGTTTGCAACCAAAGGACTTTAACCGATAAATGTGCTTCGCGAAAAGTATTCCTCCTGCTTTCCGCAAATTTCCCTGTCCCATCCACGGTTTTCTGTGTTCGGTGTGTGAAAAGCAAAAGCTACCGAAAATCCCAAACGCGTGTACTTTTGCATCGGTTTGCGATTCCTTTGTAAGCTTGACGTAGTTCGTTCTGCATGAAGCGGTTTACCCGCAGAGGAGGAAAGCTAAAGAAAACACCTTTTTTTCTACTGCCCTCGCTTGGTATCATAACTTAGCATAAGCAGTCGCCCTACGGTTCAATGTCAGACCACACACCACATCTCGCCTTTTCCGAACTTTGCATCGGAAAACGGTGCACAGATACCGTTGGGTTACCGGTTCGGCTTGACTCGCTCCGAAGGCACACCTCGAGCCTTTTCGGGTCGTCTGAAACATAAATCGATTTCTCATATTCGACGTATTGGATAAATCTAAGGCTAGCGCGCATACCAATAATAGCGTCGCATTAGTGAAGCTTGAAGGCGAGAAAATCCGATCGGATTGTATGGAACCGATAGCATAAACATCCACACTGAAGGTAGTACATAAGAACAGCGCAAACACAACAAAAAAAAAACCGAAATATATCCTAACCTTCAAAACATGATTCCCGTCCCCGTACAAGACTTTTGCCTGTAGCGATTTATCACGTGATTAAGCGATCCTTAAATGCTTTATCATTGCTCCCCAGCAATGATGCAGTGTGAATATTTGGCTTCGGGCGTTTGGAGGCGCCTTATCGAGGCTAGGAAAATAAATGATTCCACTTTTATCCCCATGAAATGTCAATTTTATTGAACTTGATACTTTTGGGTTGTTCGTCTCCTTGCACCGTGTTGTCCTATGCCAGAGTTCGTATGAATTATATCTCACAACGTATAGTTACAATCATATACACACAAACACAAAGAGATGGAGCGAGAACATACAGAAAAACCCCATTCGAGAAGAGCAAGTTTTTGTAGTTCACAAAGAAAACTCTGTTTATCGGTCATAATTGAGGTGATTTGTCTTTGGTCGTTACGGTTCTGGTTCGATTGGTCGGAAATACGTACGAAAGAAGCGTTTGATATATAGATGTCAGACGCGTGGTTAGCCGATTGTGATCCTTTTTGTGTGTTTTTAACGTTTATGAAAACGCCATAGATGAATGATAAAGCTGATCCAATTATTTTGATTATTTTCTAGATAAAATGAAGTGAGATATTGGTTTTTTATTTCTTCAAAAGCGCTTTCGTTTGGGAGAATTTTTTTATCCCAAATGGCTTCATAAGCAAAAATTTGCTACAAAATGTTGTATGCAAACATTTATGATTATACAGCATTATTAAAAACTACTTGACAAAGAAAATTCAAGAATATGCAAATCAATGGAGGCGCCTAGTTGTTCACCTTAAAAACGTACAAGTCGATGGAGGCGCCTGGTTATTCACGTCAAAAACGTACAAGTCAATGGAGGCGCCTGGTTATTTACGTATCACATTCATGAATCGCTTTATTTCGTACTTCACATCTCGATAAAGTGAAGTGAGTTTTTGGTTTTTGATTTCTTGCAATGCAATGAAATAAAATACCCTTTAGGATTTTTAAATTAAGAGAACAGAATTTTAACATAACATTTTTTTAAAGAATACTTGAAAGAAGAATACAAATGATTTGATATCAGGTACTTCAATACTCATTTGCATAAATCTTGTTCGTTCTTTCCAAAACCGATCATTATTATAAATCTCATTTTGTATGCCATAATTATGATAAAAAAAATCTAAACTTGTTGCAAGAAGCTACTCTTATATCCGTATAAATGAAAAAAGGATCATAGCATCGGCTTTGCTAGAGTTTCGTGATTGATGATGACCATTCGTCAGAAAATCACAACATTCAACCTTATGTTTTAGACGATCGACAATGGAATTTGACCGGTACGGGAACGGCATCAACTGACGGGGGCCGTTTTATGCTTCGGCAAAACACCACATCACATGCAACGAACCTTTACCGGCAAAAGGTGAAACCATTTCGTATGAATGCTGACGATCGGCATAATCGAATTCAAATTCGAGCAAAATTATTTAAATTGCTCACTGACGAAGCGCGGCCTTTCGATAAATTTGGCTTCAGCTTACGGAAAAGTGTTTGTCGCATCTAATCACCATGCACGGGCCGAGCCTCCCATTGTGTGCCGGTAGTTATTTTCTCTTTTGGTCTTATCACCCTCACACGCACACGAAAGGGAGGACACACAAAAATCAATGTTCCAATTGCTTATTTTATTGCGGTGACCACCACCACAATGCAGTGTGCGTTGGAAGAAGAAAACAAAACCAACCTCAAATTCTGCTCCGTACACCAACGAAGGGTCCACGTCATTGCGACAAGCGTCCAGCAAAGCACTAAATTATTCAGGGCCTCATCGGCCTGATCCAACTACGATTCTACAGAACCCACAGCCACTTCCTGGTTCCTTCTTGTTTACGCTTCCACACCTGCTGTCTGGTTACCTGGAAGTAGAAAGAAGAGGAAAAAATGAACTTGATGTCCTTGGCGGTGATCCTTTCCATAAGGACTTCACTCTCTCTGTCTCTCTTTCTCTCTCTTCGTTTCTTGTCTGCCATGCCTAAGGTTGATGTTTGATGGCTTGAGAGAAAATGCTTCCTTCGAGCGGAAATGAAGTGCAAACGGACCATATCGGAATCGATTTTGTTCGGCCCTCTGGTAGCCAAACATTCGAAAGGTGAAACCGAAACCCATTTGGAAGGATGTGGGCAATATGTTCTTTGTGCCGACACGAACCCAAAACAACCCCAAACTCCACGTGATTTTTGATTGTTTTCAAGCGATTTTTTCTTCTCTCCGTATGGATTGCATTTAAACGAGATGAATTCGATGACTTTGATGCTCATGATCGTATTTCTCATCAGTCTCAATAGGTGTAATCATGCTGATAACGATGATGATGAAGCTCCACGGGTTGCTGGAAAATGATGCACATTCATTCGAGGCATCCCGCTGATTTGTTTGAGCCATTCCTTTGGATCCGATGGATTTTATCGTAATCCGCAACATTTATCGTTGAACCGTACAACTGTCGCCAGTCGTCCTCGGTGGGAGGAATGGACTTGTGTCGACTTGGATTTGGGTCGAATATTTTGTTTGATTTCATTCCGAAAAGATCCCTTTTGACCTGTCACACTGAAAACTTTTAGGATGTAGAAATTTCCCGACTTTTTATCTGAACTTCATTTTGATAAGAAATATTATCGATATATTATAATGATTTCTCTTTATTTAAAAAGAAACACATAAATTACTGTTCTTTCTTTTCCTTTCTACGAAGTGAAGAAAGCATGCGATTCGAAGATTGACAAGATGAATTTATTTCCAGCTGCAAATGTGTTTTCATTTTTAATTTCGCTGAAAGCAAACAGATGCACATTGGCACTTGGCAATAAAATGCAGTACTCTGTATGCATTGAACAAAATGCTTTTAAATTTCCCGCGTCAATCAGCGGTACAGATTTCATCCATTTCAAAGCTTTTTCTCATGATTTCTTCCTACTTCCTACCACAAAGGACAAAGCGATACACAATCCAACCGAAAAGACAAAACAGACGGGTCTTCTCACTTCCGTTTTGCGCATTTAACACCACAAAACCCAAGAAAATCCGTGGCACAAATTTATGACCTCAATAAGGAGATGAAAGCAAAGCGGAAATGGAAACACTTCACGTGGACCAATTTTTCGGTTTCGAGTTTTTTCCTTCTTATTTTTTTTTAGAACCTTTCCACACACACACACAAACAATCGTACACGGCAGGATACCGATACTGGTCTGGAATATCGCGTTAGAAACTCGTGAAAGTGTGTGCTTTTGATAGTCCTGGCAGAAGCGGAAAACTCACTTTCCGAATGAGTTTGCACGACATTGTCTCCATAGCGAAAGGGACGATGAGGGTTGATGATGTCGTTTATTTCTTTTGGCACGTTTCAATTGGTGGAAACGGAAACCTTCTGCTCTAGTGTTTGGTGCCTGCTTTTGTCTCACAAACTATTGGTGAATGGGGTGAAGCGAAGAAAGCCTTTGGTTCCGTAAATCTTTTCCTCGTTAGTAGCACTTCAAACGCCAGCACGGTATATCGGAAGGATATACACTTCCCCGAAGGACGACTACCGGAATATGTTGGGTATCTCATTGATTTTCGGGCGATCCAGTACGGGTAGCAAACGGGGAATAAATTAAAAATAAACAAAATCACTCCAGCTGTTAGTCAGCCTCGGGTAGTGGCGCAGGACACAGCTGTCTTCAAGCGAATGGGAATCTCATCGACGGGAGATCGGATGGACAAAGCGGACCGCATATTTCTTCCGGTCGGTGCTATGAATCTCTGGTGCTAAGATTGAATTAATAGTAATCAGTTTTATTGCTCCATGAATAGTGAATACCCCTGCTAGGAGCAGGCAATCGTTTCGATCGCAATGTAAAGAATGAGGTTAACACAGTAGTTCGCCATCTTAACGAGCGTTTACTGATTATTGTCTTAGTGAGGCGTTGAACGATTGTACAACGACATCATTGATGATGCAGTTTTCTGTGACTCTTCTGGGAACGAGATTTGATTGCCCGTACTGATGTTCAACATAAAATGCATTTGCTCTCCAGTAAAATACCTCACACAAGAGCTCGACTTAAATTCAGATAAAATCCCCTCTTTTCGAAATAATAGTAGAGAAGATGCTTTCCACAATGGTATCAGTTTCTTCTAAGATGCAACTGCAGCTCTAACGTTGAAAATCTAACGATAAAAATTACCATTTTTCTACCAATTTCCTCTGGCTACGAATACAATTTCAAGCGAAATTCCCTCGTCAGCAGAACTCGCTTCAAAGCATCGGATCTGAGACCTTCCTTAAGCGTTCGTTTTTTCCTTTCCCTCTTTTTCTATCAGAATATCAAGGTTAGTCTATATCCCGGCAAAACGGCATCAGCTTTCAACCTTCAAAACCCCCCGAGGGAAGTCGAATTGTAGCGCGAACAGAATACCTTGACTCTAGACCTTGCGCTTTTGGGGTTCGTGTGCATTCGTGTTTTGTTTCCGTTGCACTTTTCATGTGCAGTTTGCAGAATAAAACAGCTTGTTAAAGAATGCCGTTGCCCCGAAGGGAGTTAGCGTTAGCTCTCGCACAAGCTCGCAACGTTGAGAACCGCCACACTTTACTGCGGGCGGGGTTTACTGCATTGTGCGCAGGAAAGAAAGGATATGTGCCACTATTCGTGCTATTCGATGCTGCATCGGATGCCGCCTCTACCCAGCAAAAGAAACATGACATTATCCGTGTTGCAAATTATCAGCAAAACTAAAGCGAAACAGGAATTTGCCTTATTTCTCAACATTTTTCCCAACGTGTGCTGTGTTCCTTTTTTTTCTCATTTTGAACTCCCTATTTAAACCCCGCATAAGAAAAAGAATTGTGAAACACATAAACTGCAGCCGTGCGATAAGTATCGCCAAATTACCGGTGGCCATAAATTTACGGTACAATTTTCACACTCATTTAAATAACTGTTCAAGCAGAAAAAAAGAGGGTGGGAAAACAACAACATCCCCCCAGGAACCAAAGGCCAACGTACAAGAGCTGGAGCTGGTTAAAAGGAAAGAAAATTGGATATGAAACAAACAAAGAGCAAAAAACAAAAAGGGAAAATCTATTTTCTCCGCATGCACCACCACATCTTTGAAGAAACTTTGGTGCAGCAAAAAGGTACAAGGTCGGATACGACCATCGGAAGTGGAACGATATTTTTCCGACCCCGTTCCGGCATATGTTCGGTCGTGTGAAACATACGGGCGAAGCGACACAACCGAGGTGCAACACATTCAGTGACACTTTGGCCGAATGCATATCGTTTTCACTTTGCCTAGCGGCTAGGCAAGGTGTGGCCTTTTAGAATTCCATTTGATTTGTCCTGTAGCAGCATAGCAACTCTTGTGCAAGGGCACACTTGTCCCGTTTCAAAAGTCACCATGTCCTTTGGCACGAGTACAAAAATCCAACAAATATGGGTGCAAATGGGTGAAAAAAAAAATAAAAAAAAAAAAAACATTTGTTATTTTAAGCACAAACACAAACGACACAAACAGTAACGTACGCCCGGGAATGGCAGTACTGCGGGTGTTTATGATTTGTTAGTTTATCTCTATTTGCTTAACAGCATGAACACACGGTACAAAAGCCAGTGGTGATTTGCGATTGAAAATTGCTAATGTGGTGTGAAAAGCGCTCGTTTATTTATTGTTTTTAATGGTGGAGAAAATAAAACAATGCAAAGTGATGTATGTGCAGCAAAAAGGGAAGGGCGGCCACGTGCCAATAATGCAAAGGACTTTTTCACGTGCATTCTTACAATTACCGTTCACGATCGGTTAATCCGTTGGATAGCTTTGCACAATTAGGTGACTTTTTGGTGATTTTATTTGCAACCATGAATGCCACATAAAATTACATTTTATTAGCAACTATAAAAATATGTTTAAAAAGTGTTAGAAACGTTTAGATCGAAGCCAATTTACGTTAAGAGTATAAAAGAATTATTTTTATTACAATTTTTATTTACTTTCTTTGGATACCTTTCATAGTAATAAACCTGATAACAATCAATCTGAAGACGTATTTATAAAAAAATAAACCCATTTAAAGGGCCCATCCTTGGTACCACCCTAATGGTGTTGCGTTTAAGAGGACCATTCCGATGAAGCATTTGGTCAAATAAATTGGCTTTTGTTAAATACGAAACAATTGCATCGGATGGTACGGGAACGTGTCGCCCTTCTGGTTTTGGGGGCGTAAAAATCAATAAACATGAAACATTTCTTTACGTGCTGTTGGCTACTTGTACAACCTAAGACGCGGAAGCTGTGCCGATCCAGGGTTTTATAGCCAATCGTAAAATGTTTTTTGCAACTTTATGATCCTATTTATTGTTTTATTTTATTCCAGCGATATAAACAACTTCGATCAGAAGACAAGTTGTTCAATTTCCGTTTGAACAGACAGAAACATCGATCGAAAAAGTCTTGTTAGATTCGTGCAATATTGTACAACATATTGGGGATTTTTTTCATGTAAAACTCAATTGATTAAAAAAATAATATGGAAATAATTTTTCCTTATTCTTTTATTGGTAACTAGAGGAAAAGATTCGGTATCGGAAATAAATATTTATTTAAGAAGTATATAAAAATGGATGAGCTTGAAATTCATCTTTAGAACCGGACTTAGTTCTGTGAACTGAAATGACATGTTTAAACATACCCTTCATAAGACAAAAGGACTGAACTGTTGTCACATGTCCAGTTCTTAGAAGGATCACAAACACAATGCTCACATGTTCATTTCGTTCTGTTAGTAAATATACAACCTTCTTCGTAGAACAACGAAACAGCAAAACCTTTGGGCAATTTGTTTCGATGTTCTCTTGTAGCTCTTGTAAAAAAAAACTCAAAATGTACAATCCATCGATATTCTGGACCATTAAATGTTAAATTATAGCTATCGATGTCTTAATCTTACCTTCACATTTTAAACCGCAGATAATCGAAGAAAACCCAAACAACAAGTTGTGGCTGATTTGATAACACCGCAAACAGAAAAGGATTAAACGTTTAATCTGTGTTTTCCCATGTCTAAGAACAGATGTTTCATTAAGCTCCTTGCTATAAAAAGAATTGTCACACTGCAAGGTTTAAAGTTATGCCTCATTGACTCAATACCTTTTGCGAGAAAACATCGAAGGGATGAAGAACCAAAACTCAATATTTTTGGTTTTTTTTCAAAATTTTAAAGTTGTCTGAACAATGCGACTTCTAAATCATTTTCAATTTCCACATCAGCCTCCAAAGGGAGTTTCAGTACTGCAATAGTCAACCAAGAAGAAAACTATTTCACTTAACTCTCTCTTAATATGTTACTGTTATTGGAATTCAACTATTTTGAAGATATTTAATACATAATTGGCTAGTCTGTTGACTTTCTAAATTGCACCAGTTGAATTACCAAAGTTTCTCGTAACACATATGAACAGAAATATTTCTCAAAGTCATTTTCGCAAATCTTGACGCAGATGTAGTCCTCCACACTTGATTGGTCAAACAATATTAGCCCACTTCTTCCATTGTGTCTGAACAGAACTTTAGCTTCTACAAAATTTATAACACACAAAGCTGTCTGCTTCCGACACGTCCACGTGTAAATGTAAATTCCACCGATGTAAAGTTACTCTCGTGGCGGATTCTCTCTACACCATCTCACGGTTGATACCCACACAAAACTAGTCCACCGTTACACTTTTACCACACACAGAAAGTACATTTGAAAACCACGTGCCGACCCACACAGGACATTTTGCACCTCCACCTACCATTATCATCCCCGGGGGCGGGGGCATCACGGGGGACAAAGAGAGAGAGAGCGAGAGAGTGAGGAAGGGAGGGAGAGAAGAATTGAGAGAGCTATTTATGATGAGTAATTACGATTTTAAATGGGAGCAATGTGTATGTGTGCGTATGGGGGAAAGAGAGAGAGAGAGTGAGAGAGAGAGAAAGAGAGAGAAAGGATCGAAAAATACAAATGGCCTGTTTTGTGTTACCGTGCGTTGTTACAGTGCATACCACGCTGCGATAGCTGCAGTCTGCTGGACCGTTGCTTCCAGTGTCCACTGTCCCGGCACTCGGAGTCGCGCGAGTGCGGCTGTCAGTTCGCGCTGCTGCACCGGGCGGACACGGACAGCTAGCATCCGGGTGCGGATGCGGCCGCACCGGTACCGACGGCGTCGCACATGACGGCGGCGGACGCAGCTGCATCCGAACCCCTGAACGCCCAGCCGCACCATTCGCATCCCCATCTGGCGGTGGTGCGCCATGCCGAGCCGTCACATTCGCCGGCACATGAGCGCCGCCATTCGATGGTACCGCACGGTACGCTGCATCACGCCCACGCCGGCACCCGGCAGCCACTGCTCGGGTCCGGACCGCCGCCGCCGCCTGCCACCATGGCCAACCACAGGCACGTGCATCCGCTGCTGCAGCGCCATCGCTCCGAGGATCGGCCCCTGCTGCGTCACTCCCATCCACACCGGCAGGGGGCGGCATCCGGGTGCCAGCGTCACCTGGCCAAACCGATGCTGCAGCGCCCCATGCTTGCCCACGCGCACTCCGTACAGCAGCCGACGGTGTCGACGCCGCACCGCCACACGCCCCACCACCATCATTCGCATCCGCGCCTAAGCCAAAAGCATCGCCAGAAGCTGTTTTCGCGCAGCAAACAGTACACCTCGGTGTGTAGCGGCGGCAGCAACAGTACGAACTGTGCCGGGGACAGCGGAACGCGCAGCCGTTCCTCCCGCGAGCACGCCGACGACGATGTTGAAGCCTGCGTAAGTGTTCCACAACCACAACACACCGACCACAGACATCCCTTGTAGGTTCCGTAACGGAATGGCGCACTGACGCCGTTCCCCGGCCATATTACTTCCTCCCCGTCCAAACCCACCAAAAAAATCGCTCACATTTAAGCGACATTTTTTCCTTAGTAATAAACACACATACGCACACACACGCACGAGAAAAACACGCGCGGATTTTGTGCCGCAATGGAAACTGCACTGTATCTGTCAAAGTGACAGCAGCCAAGCGTACACATCGGTGTACGTCAAACCCAAACGTCACCATAGCAACGCATAACATGTACAGGATATGCACTAGCAGAAGCGCTGCACTAATCGAGCTGTCAATCCGTTCCGTTTGTTTACGTGTGCTTTGACGTAACGCCATGTTCGCTTCTGTCTGACATTCGTCTTGCTTCGTGTGACGTACATAAACGTGACGGGTTAGTGTTAGTGTGCGCGTATGTGTGTTTTAAATCCTTTTCCCAAAAGTGACACAACAACAGTAAGCAGTACACATACAAGACAGGGACTCACCCCATGTCACTCACACTAAAAAAAAAACACACACACTAAGTAGACCACCGACTAGACAGTCCCTAGTAGCCCGTGCCCGTTTGTAGTGAACTTGTGATGTGATGCTGCCGAACCTTATCCACCTTTAGCTCCAAACCCCAACATGGCGGATGGATTCAACATGGCGTCGAATGCTGGACATGCTGAACATATCCAGTTTTTTTTGTCTCTCAAAAATAGCGTCCACCTAGCTAGATCGTGGTGAAACTGTTCCTTTCATCCAGTAGATTTGTGTATTTGTCTCTGTGTGTGTATAAGCTCTGTTTACTGATCCTGAAGGTGATAAGCGAACATTAGTATACTGCTTCCATACATGCTATTCCTGAAACGTACGTTAAGCTCTCTCTCTCTCTCTCGCTCTCTCTCTTTCTCTCTCTCTCTCTCACACGTAATCTCTAAATACCTCACCTTCTCTACTTAATGCGCTATCTTTGTTTCACTGTCACACCTTTGACTCATTTCGTGTTTGTGTGTGTTGTCTCATCTGTTACTTACTGTAAATACAACCGTACAGAAACTCCACGATAGTTTTTAAAATATGTATATTGTCGCTAGACATCTCCTCATTCCCTATTTTGCTGAGCCATTGTACAGCGCGGAACGAATATATATATTTGGTAGTGTAGATAAATATGGCTCCAACATCATTTTAGTAGCAAATGTTGAATTATACTAATTTAATGGATTATACTAAGGTACTAGCTAATATTTGCAAATGATGAATTTCCTACTTAATGCACATTACTATATATTTTCAGCAAAATGGAGCACAACTATCTGAAACCTAGTGGTGTTGTTGCTCAATGGAATAGCATAAAAGCACTTGGTAGTATAAGACACATTTAGCTATTCTTGTCTAATACCTTGTAGAGGATAATGCTTTGAAGACTGACTGGATGCATTTTACCAGCCAGATCTTCTGTCTGCCTGGTGGATAAGGTTCATACAAGGCACCACACAGGGTTCACTACCTTCAGAGCAGCCGCTTTTTGGGTGTCAGCTTCCACTACTTTTCATTTCTGACCAATAATTCTTTGCCGGGAAATTGCTTGTTTTCTTTTCTCTCTACAGTAACTCTCAAAGCCACAACGTGCTCTCGTCATCGCGCTAGGTGCGATATCCATTACGTAGAGTAGAGTTCCTCTAGTTTCTCTTCAGCAAAACCGAAATTCTTTTCCACTTCGAAGTGCGTCGAACAATGCGCTTTCCCTGGTGTGGCACCTGCCAAGCAAATTGCAATCAATTTAATTGCTCCGAATCAATAGGATCGTGTACTGTTTACAAATAAACTTTGGTCGTTCCTAAACAAGAAGGCTTGATCACATTATTTACATCATGATGGAAACTTTGCCGAAGGGGATGAAGTATGTGGGGGATATGTTAGATTAAAGAGACTCCCCCTATTTTGGCCTAACCCAACCAGTCAATGTCATGTGCTGCTACACAGTGCTCTAGAACAAATAAAAGATTCATTATGGCCTTTTTTTTCTGGCCCGCTTATCATGCGTTTTTTCGGATAGTTTATGATTGTTTAGCTTGGAAATGTCACGCGTCCATTTCACCGCTGACGCGTTCCCAGAACATTCAACGCAAGGAACCTTTCCCGCATCGTAACCTTGGTCGTCGGTGGCACAACATTAATGACTTCCAGAAGCAGTGACCTCTCCGAAACGTTGAGCGCGGCACGGGCGAGCTTCCCATTACGAATTGGCCTAATGGAAGGACGGCTCGTTTAACCTTAACCTTTCACCGATGTTACATTTGCCTTCGCTAGGGCCGCTCAATACCTCGAGTGACCGTGTGGTAATAGTGAGAACTCGCACGCTCGCTACTCGTCACTCGGAACAGCGGTTCCAACAAAGTTTCTTGCAAGACTTTAACCTATAAGGAATAACCAAAACTTAACCACACTAATCGGTACTTCGGTACAGTGAGTTAAGATCTCGCTCGTCCACTGACCGTTCGGTGAGTGATTTCGATCAACATTTTTTTGTTATTTTTTTGCCAAAATCAAAGTGTGTTTGCACGCAATTTTGCCATTTTGCTCATTTGCTTTATGGCCGTTTAAGGTGCGGCTGATGAATTGTTTCCGATCCGATCCGTTTGGAGCGGAGGAAGATAAATAGGCCGATGATGGAATGTTTTTATGGTATTCAGTGCAGTTCCCATTATTGGCCCCAGATTGGCCTTAATAGCGAAAGTCAAGCATGTGACAGCTCACTTAGGGGATGGTTATCATTGCTAACGAGGATAAAGGTAGAAGGATGGTATGACCTAAATTAGTCAATTAAGATTTTTTCGTTAGCGCTCGTTGAATTATAATAAACGGCACTAGCTTAATAATGTCTAAGGATAATTTTTTTTTATTTTTCCAGTTTCTCAAACGACCTAAAAATAATTGACATTAATTTAAATTGCATGAACAATATTATGAAGATTAAAAGGAATAAATGTATTAGTGAAATTTATTTTCATCTGTAATGGATTTTCTGTTCAGAAATTAACAGAAATGATGCTCATTTATCGCTGAATGTAACGAAAACTTTCCTTCAATAGAACACTTTCAAGATCTAATCAAAACAAACATCACTACCCGACTGCCTGGATGTAGCAAAAAAAAAAGAACCATCCACCTGCACATCCATAATCCAAACGAAGGAAGAAATTATTTACAATCAACCTTTATTTGACCGTTCCGTTTTCGGCCCATTTCCCGTAAACAATCCGCCAAAGCGAGAACGTATGGACACCGACACAGTCGAAACTTGGCCGCGCGTGATTCAGCTGCTCATCGTGGCCGTGTGTGAATGTGTGGCCGATGGGGTGGGTTTTCTTTTTTATCACCCTTCCACCAATCAGTTCATCGTCCTTGAATCGCAACTGGACTAATAGATGGAACGGAGGGAAAGTATAGTTTCGTTATCGTAAATGTCTACCATTGTGGCCAACAACGGCTGTGGTCATGGAGGCTCATCAACACTGCGGTCGGTTGGGTGTCCATTTTGGAGCATCAACCGGTGCCAGGAACATCATAATCAGCACAAGCACACAAGTTGGCACGAGTTTGGTGCAAATCGTTCAATCGACGCCTGTTGGTTTTGTTTGTTCAGCGAGCGGTCCGTTGACCACACATTGGCTCATCTGGCAAGGTGTTGCTTTTCGTGCCGTTTGCAAAACCCATAAACACACACACATAGACCTGAATGAACAAGTAAGACAAGCTAATTATTTGCACGCTTCCATTTTGGTTTCGTACTGCGTGAGCTTTGGTGCAATGTAGCACGCGCGGTTAGGACGCGGGACCGATTAATGGGAAAACTTTTGTTCTGGTATTTTACCCCTCGCAATGGGTTTGATAATTAGTGGCCAACCAGCATTTGGTGCAATGCTGGTTGTGGAAAGTGAAGTTGAGAATAGAATTAAATCTTCATTTACACTCAGACTGGGAGCAAATAAAGTAAAGTTTCCCCCAAAACGGTTTTTTTTTGTAAAACATGTTCACAAAAGTATTTTATTACATTTTTTACACGGTTTCTAACCCCTTTTTTGATAAAATAATCCACTATTTTCTAAACCAAAACTTCATAAACAGGTAAAGGAAAGGCTTGAATTATTCCGGGCGGAAAACGGAAGGGATATTACAACATATCCAGATGCCCCAATTAGCCACAGTGCTAGAGCTAGAGTTTATTGCTATCATTATTGAATGGATGGTGCTAATTGCACCTCCGTTTTTTAGCCCTCAGCTGCTGTGTGCACGTGTGTGATATGTGCAAAATATTGCACATTGCAATCAAAACCCATCCTTCTCAACTCAACCTCAACCTCCGCAAAAGGATTAGCACCCGATTGGGTAAGCATGCATCAAATTGCAATAACACATCTCTGACTCGTTGTTTGGTTTGGTTGATGCTGCACTGGTGCTGCCTGTTCATTGTTATATTTTTATAACACCCATAATTACCAGCCCCCATCATCGTCCATTGTTGGCCGCCATTTGATCCTAATTAACTACCATAATGAACGTCTTGTGATAGACAGCAGAAGCCAATCATACGTATGTTGGACGTCGAATTACGACCCGCTCGTAGTGTGGGGGTTTTTCACAGCACGTTTGTGTGTGTGTGGAAACAAAACACGACTGTTACGCGCTGCCCAGTTGAGTGGGTGTCGGAACAGAAACACAAACCATCGACAGTAGCTGGTTTACATCAAAACTAGTCAAACAATTCTGGATCTGGAAAGGTAGTGGAAAAAAAAAACGCAACAGACCGAACTACCGGAACACATCGATTTTTCCAGCCCTCCCCCCACCCCACCATTCGGAAAATGGGAATGGTTGCAAATGGAAAATTACGGGTAAAACCAATCGGATATCCTTCGATCGGTATGACATCAGAATTTGTCATTACGAGCACAAAAACCCCACGCACAGCCCCGTTGTCTTCATGCAATGTATGTCCGAACGGTTTGGAAATAAAGGGGGAGAGAGGGAGGAAAAAACAAGAGTGGTAAGGAAGCAGAAATAAAACTGATCGATTTTCCATAACTTCTCACTATTGTTCGACATTAAGCGAAGCGGAAGTAAGACCAAGAGACCAAGCAAAAGTACATCGTCGAACGAATATCCTTTGCTGCCGAATGGAACAAAAAAAACATTGTTTTTATATGCTGGACGGGTTGGAAATATTGATCTCGTCACAGAAGCATTAACTCCCGCTACGCCCCGTTGGGATGTGTGTGTCCCTGCATGTGGTACTCATTCGAGACTGTTACTTGAAAACTTCCTCCATCGACCGAGTCGTAAGAAGGCGAGCATATTCAAGGACAGTCATTGCTGGAACACACAGAACAGTGTGACAGCATTAACGTAGTCGATATTATCTTTCGTTTTTTTTTCAATTGTGTTTGTATATTGTGGCATGATTGTCTATTTTTAGAACTGAATTATATAAAATGTGTTCTAGGAATAGATCAAAATAATGCATCCGTTATTTGCAGCGAATCGTTAGACTTTGTTTCAAGTCAATCCTCATGTAAGCCGAACGGTATTGAAATTTAACGTAGGTGTTTTCAACGTTTCGTGTGCTTCTGCATCAATCTAGACCATTTTATGCATCAAGGAAGATGGTTAATTTGTTTACTTCATAAATCATACACCAAACGGTGGTATTATACACATCACGGAACGGAACGGAACGATTGAGCTGTCTTTAAATTTAACGATCCATTCTAGATGGAGACGCCTGGTGCTTTAAGACACCGTTCAATGGAGACGCCTGGTGTTTCCTGTGCTCCATGTGTTTGATGGAGACGCCTGGTATGCCGTACACGAGTGTGCGCATATTTAGTAGTAGTATCCATACTACTAGTGCTTCTAAAGTCAATCCATGCATACCTTGCTATCGTTGAAATAGTGAACTTAAAACCACGCAAAGTATGCGTAAAATCATGCCAGAAACACTTCACGTGGAAGCAATTATCGTTCGAAACAAAGCGGCTCTTGCGAGTATATACATTCTACTAGCAAAACAAACACACCCACACATGAAGAAGCATTGCAAACCACGTATGAAACGTAACGAGATTCTGCGAGAAGTATGATATAAAATTGACGAACTATCGAGTGTTAATTCAGCTCAACCACATGGCGCATGAATATGCTTCTTGCATCAGTGGATCCATTGTTCGTGTTTTTTTTTTGTTTTCGCCAGCATGTCGATATCTTGAACGAACCAGTGTGCCCGGGTAATGGATGCACTCAAACGGAACCGTAATGTGCACTCACGCCGAAGACGATGCGCCGTCTGTAAGGCTGAACAAAGCGAGTAAGCCGGCTTACCTTGTATCATGAATCATCGCCCAGCACTGACTGACTAACTGACTGCAGGAAAAGAACCTTACCCTTTGCGTCATTACCAGCACACACAAAAAAACTTCCTTCCAACCGACAAACAGTGTGCTGTTACGTTACACTGCACCACCAGTGTGCCAGGTGAGCGTCGTAAAAATAAATAATGAAGTGTTTAGAAATAGCTCGGTTTAAAATTATTAACGGGCCATGGAATGGGGTGGGGGAAGGCCCGCTGGAAATCAACTCGTTTGAACGCGCACTAAAGTACGAAGTGTTTAGTGTGGTGCAAAACCTCTTGCCATCGTTTTTGATTGCAGGTTTTGCTTGCTTGCAGCTTATCTGAATATTGCCGCAAAATGGGCGAAAAACGAAACTACCACACAGACAAATTATTTCACTGTTTTATTCCTTTTTTGTTGTGATATTGTACAGTTCAGTTGTACATACTTTTGAACACAATAAAATGTAAGCTCTATTGATGGAATAACTCAAACGAAAGGATCGTTCCAAAAAAAAAAACAAACAAAATGGCTTGCTTCCTTTGCACCAACTCTAGACGGAAAGAATTAATTTAAATTATTCACCAAAAATTGCCTTTTGCAGCGTGATGAAACGGGTATTTCATCCATTTATTGCTGCCGAAAAGATGACGTATTCAAAAAGGGTATCAAAAAAGACAGTATAATAATAGAAATAGTCGTTGTAAAATATTTCACCGAAACGTTTTTTTTTTTTTTTGTAAATAATACGATTCACTGCAAAACTGAACATAAAAGAGTTTGGATGCGTGGAAATGGTTTTGCAAGTATACTTTAAATTAAATTTTGCTGAACTACACTCTGATGTATGGTTCCATATGCGTGCTTAATAAAGCGTTGGGCCATTTGATTTTTTTTTATCATCGCTTTCCTTTCCAACGCATCAGTGAACAAATATAATTTATTTTCCATCATGATGCCAACTAACGATTTCATCTATCAAACCACCACCCTTCTCGTTAATAATTTGTCTCTCAGCAAGGTGATGAATAGTGAAATTGCATTTGTTTTTTATTTCGAATTTCCTTTTTTTTAACATTAATAATCATTTACGGACGGTTCGTGATTTAGTTAAGTAATTGTATCATTTTGTCCATTTCGTGTCCGCTACATCTGCTCACGCAAAAACACCCATTCTCACGTGTGGTGTAACTGGCCTAACGTGTTTCTTCACTAACCTTCCGAGTCGCTTCTGCTTAAGCGTGAAAACACTCACACAAGAAAAAAAACAAATCATACGTCCTCTCCCCTTTCTCAAAACATCGTCGACGAGATACATGGCTAATGCAATGGGGCAGCTTTTTGCTCAACGAAACCCACACCGGACCAAAAGCTGGATGTTCCGTGTGCAAGTAAGCAAACATGAACAACTTTATCGCAATAGAACTTGAGTTTTTTTGTCGTTTTTGCTGCAATCATTTTGATGTTTTCTTTACCGTTAAGTTCGTGTCAAAATTTTACTCTATTTAATATTTAAACTCACCGTTTTTTAAGCAGCTTAAAACGCAAACACACCCTGCTTTTCTGGTGGCTTTTGTCACCAGGTGATGATGATGTGTTTTCTTTTTGATTCTTTTTGTTTTGGCACAACGAACGAAATGAATTACAAACATACGGACACGCTGCTACTGCCGCACATGCAATGTTTTCTTACACGATTTACGGATAGATTCGTTCCACTGGCTGGAATGGAAACTATTTTATGGTTTCGCTTGAAAAAACAAAAATCAACCGAAAGAGTTTTATCGCACGCAAAACGAAATACACACTTAACACAAGCAAATATATGAAGCACGTAATCGTGTGTAGTACGCTGCACCACTACACTACACGTTGGGCATTCGAAACGTTTCGTGGAGGAAAATAAATTTTAACCAAGTTTGGGGAATAATTTGCCATAAAACAAAACAAAACAAAAAACTATTCAACTTAAGGCACCAAATCAAACACGTGCACATGAAAAGTTTACTATTCTTTCAATTACTTCTGTACAGACTTTACTACAGTTCGCCCTTTCAAATAGTAATAAAGACATCGAACGGTTAGTTGTGCCACAAATTGGCACCGTTCGAAAGGCATCACGAGTTCAGCTAGACCAAGAGAGAGTAATAAATCTAATCGTTTATTGATTGTTCCCTTCCATCGGTCAAAACTTTCAGCATCATGTCAAAAAAGTTAACGCCATCACTTCGTTCTCGACTGCAACAAAAAAACAGCAACTCGAACTCGAGTTTCGATCAACAGAATGAATTCATTTTACTGCACTGATGTGCTGTCGTACCGGTTTTTTGGGGACGGGTATCTTTTCATCTGGTTATATACGACCCCGGTCAGTTTGATGGTTGTGTCGAGTTTCCCCCCCCCCCCAAAAAGCCATCATCATAACGAGAACGGGCACTTACGCTAGATGAAGAAACGTGCCAATTGCATCACTGACCGCATACTCTTGCTCCGTACGGAAACCAGTGATGCACCCCTTTCAAACTCGTAGTGAATTGGGGGGCAAGGAATAACATTGATGCGAGAAAAGTAAATCGAAACATTCCATCATGAAGAGAGCTATTCGGTCGCTTTTCGAATGGATGATCGGGAGTGTCTGTAACTTTTCACAACTTACCATCCAATTTTTGGGAGCATGCTTTTATGCTGCTGATGGATGCTGTGTACCCATGTGTACAATAATTAAATTGCTTAGTGCTACACACAAACTGAATTGTTAGTTAGTGACTATAATAGAATGTAGCAAATTGTAGATAAGAAAAAAAATATTACTTTAATGCTAAAAATTTACTTCATTCTTGAATACAAATGTTTTAAATTTAGATAAAAAAATTTATATTAAAATATTAGTGAATTGATAAAAAAAAATGTTGTAGAAAGTTATGTAAATTATGTACAAATTGTAAACATATTTTAAAACACCCCTGATAGCTCAGTAATATTATTTAACAATTTTAGACACTTTTCTTTCAAAATTAGTTTTTCATTTGTCTCTATTAGTAACTCCATTTTTATGTTTTATTATTTAACCTAAAACGCATGAAATCTTCTACTGAAATAAATAAAAACCGCTTTGTACAAAGCTTAATTGAACGATAATACCATATCCCGGGTGGGGCAAGAGGAAGCTTTCGCTTTTTGGGCTCTAGTTGGGAAAGATCGATAGCCTTCCTATTACCGTCAATTGTTAGCATTGCCGTCTCTCTTCACTTTGCTGCGGCTTTGCTGCCACATACTAGCTACAAAAGAAATTTCGAAAAAGGGAAAACTTTTCGTCCCATTTCCTGCTCAATTCAAAATGGTTTCCAATTGCAGCTCGTTCTTCCATTTTTGGTTTTCTTTTGTTTTTTTTAGCTCCCACCATTCTCAATGTAAGAACAAAATCAGTGCGAGATAATAATTTTCACCGAACGCTGGGATCTATGTGCTATCGTTAGTGCACACACTCTGCTTTTTCACAACACGTGTGGTAGGCATTCTATTTATATATAGCAGCACAAAAAGGCTTGTAAAGAACTATAATAATTAAGCTCATTCAGACGTATGCACGAACGAACGGCAAACTTTTCGACTCGTTTGTGTGCTCTATTGTGACTGCTGCTGCTGTCGGCAGAAAAGACAAGCGCTTTTCACTCGATGCCCTTGAACATTGTCTTACGTTCAGACGCGATGCGGCTTGAGAATGACTACATTCTTGCTTGACGGTCTAGCCGTAGTTTTTGAACCTATTCTTTCCACCTTCCAATCATGTAGCAGCTTGAACCAAGCTTTCTTTAAGAAAATATAAAAAAAAATCACAACCTTTGCTTTCTTCCTCGTCCACCAATATGATGATGATCGTGTATGGCTTGTTTCCTCCTTGATCGTCTACTATCGATTCCTTTTTATAGTTGCTTCATTATGATTGAACACGTACAACCTGAACCTGAAGTTGTAGCAGCCTAATTGTTTCCTTTTTCTTTTGTTTTGTTTTTTTTTTACCTCACAGTCCATAATTTTCCGCCACCTTTGAAAATAAGTAAAATGTCTCACTTTCGTTCTTCAGTTTCAATGCGGATCACTTTTTGGCTTATTCGGTTTTTTTGTTTTTGCTTTGCCACATGTTTGTTGACCCCTATAGAAACAGCTTTCCTGGTGATGACTTACTGGTCGTGTCACTTAGTGACAAGATATCCTGACTGTAATGGCTTTATCCTTACCAATTACAATTTGACACATTCGCTCAATTGTTTTGGCTCATCTCACCCTTTAATGCTTTGCTGTGATTCACTCTTTCGCTCTCACTCTGTTTTTTCTCTACCTCTCTCTCTCTCTTTCTCTCTCTTTTTCCCTATGTCTCTGGCTTTTCTTCCTCTTCTGCTCTGTTTGTCTGTTTTTGTCCGTCTCTCTATCTCTCTTACTCACTATTTAGTTACACTAAACCACACACAAATACTCACAGAGAATTATTCTGCTGTAATATCTATCCAGCTGTATACTTCTTACCTTCTATCATCCGGAAAACAAAAAACCAAAAAATAGAAAATCTCATTCATTCCGTTAGTGTTAAGTCACCACAAAAAAAAAACTAATTCCGTTTCTGATCGATTCTCTCCCTTCAAAATGGTCTCCATACAACGTTCGATCTTAAACCACCACACACAATTGCATTGGGATTGGGATGATTGGCCGACCGTGTGGGTCATCATCGAATCTGGGTGCCCCCCACCTTCTCTCGTGTTTTTTGCTCACCATTATCACCAATTACCACCAATGACCCACCAACCACTGTCATCACCTTTACCACCACCACCACCATCTGTCATCCCGTTCACGTTCTTTTTTGGGGGGCACGCGCTCGGCAGCCTTACCATCCGTGGCCGGAGGAGCCTTCCTCGGTGATCTCGGAACGTTGCACACGGGCCCGTATCAACTCGGCCATCTTCGTATCGTCCGAGGGCAAAGGGTTCGATTCGATCGAGTTCATCCGACGGTACGGCTCCCAGAGTGTCCTCTGTCGAAAGGCCAAGAGTGCCGAGAACGTGTCGGCCTCCGAGCGACAGGTGAGTTGCTAAGTGTTGTTACCACCCTGGTTGTTGTTATCCATTCACCCGCCAACCCCCCCAATTCTTCAACTACCGATGTTCCGATGTGTGTGTGTGCGTTGATTTGTTTGTTTTGTGTTTTCTGTGTGTGCGTGTGTGTGCGTGTGTTTTTGACGTTTATTTTCGAGCAGTTGTTTTTACTACTAAACGTTGTAAATGGCGGATACTAAATGTCACGCAACGGATCACACGTGTTTATGCACATGTGTTCATGCTTTCACGTTTGTTGTTTTAATGTTTTATATTTTTTTCACAATTCTATATTGTGTGCTTTCGCGTCTCAGTAAGTGTTCATTAAATTGTGGGTTGTTTTCACTGTACACTCTATTAAGTCACTTGATGTCCCAAGCGCACCCATGTGCACAAATTGAACATCCAAAGCCATTTTCCACTCACATAAAAACACACACACTACAGTAACACGTTGCACTCATTCCTTCCTTGTTCAACGTTTAATTCGTTTAATTGCACGAATGTGTTAAAATTACTTTTCCCATTCGAAATGTTAAATGTCAAACTTTAAGTGTAATTTTTCTAAATTTATTGTATTTAAGTAAATTGTTAAAAATGTATTATTTGAATTATACTCATTGTAAAAACTGTTAATGCTTTCATTCATCTCCATAAGCGTTTGTCATGAGACATGAAAATCTTATGATAAATGGTCAATAAAAACATTTTTATTTTAAATTTATTGAATCAAAAGCTGAGATATAATTCAGAAAAACAATTACTGACAAATACGGCTTTAGTATAAGAAATAAATTAGAGAGAGATCATTTACATTATTCGAAAATGGCCAACCTTTAGGCCTTTGAGCGAACAAGTCATACGGCCTTGCCGTACTAATTGAAAAAAAATAAAAATAAAAAATAAAAAAGGCCTTTAGGCGATATGCAATAGGATTATATGCAAATATTGTGCAATATTTGTGCAATATATTGTGCAAATCAGTTAATTTGCCGCTATGTACATTCATATTAGCTTATGGTTACATTTGGTTTGTATTTTAAATTTACTTTAGTTTTGCATTATTACTGTAAGAATGATTTTCAACCAAATTTTCTTTTGGTTCCCTCTCAACGGAAAACGATGCTAATGTATGATACAGCTCTCTGTGGTTAAAGTTCCCAAAAGTCTCATCACATGCTGAACAATGAAGCCTCCCATTAGTAGAGAACTCGCTCGGGTAAATATATGAAGCACTTCTCTAGTTCCCACAGCATCGCTTCGCAACCATTACCAACAAAAAAACGGGAGTCCATTTAGAGCGTTACCACAGGCGGGGAAAAACTATTTGCACGGGTTTTACCAACCGCTTCCAATATGTGCCAGCGATTTCCACTAGTGTGGAAAAGTGCGATTCGTCACCCTCCCGAAACGATAAGAGATCCATCACAAAAGGTTCACAGTCGTAGTGTTATTTCACGGAAATTCTTCCACACCCCCATTTGTCGCTATGTTTCACCCCGCAGTAGAATTGATCCTCTGAGTGTTTTCCCTTTTCATGTGTGTGTGTGTGTGTGTTTCTGTGTTTTTGAGTGTTACTAGATGTTTCTCCTGTTTCCCGCAAAATAAAATAAAACCCCAATCACAATCGACACTATCTCGGGGTGTACAAAAGTGTATGGCACACTCACACACTCTCTCCCGTTTCGCAGCATACAGTGTTCGAGTGGAGCCCGGTACCGTCAACGCCACTATCGGTGGTTTTCACATAAATAAATACCCCCCTTTTTCCCTTTGTTAACATACCATTGTTTGCTCCCCTTGTTCGAGTTCTCTCCCCCCACCCGCCGAGGTTGACTTTTCAATCCCACTAACGGCGTGTCTGTTTGCATCTTCACAGCGACGCTTCTCCGAGTATCCGGAGTGGGAAACGGAGGACAGTACGACGGGCAACGGGACGTCCGCACATTCGGCCAGTAATACGAGGCGGAAAAAATCGCTGCGGCAGGATTCCATCGAGCTGGTAGAATGCCACAAGGAACCGGCGGCGGTAACGGTACCAGTCCCCGTACCGTTACCCACCGTTACGCCCGGTGCCGTACCGGTGGTAGCCGGTACCACGGCAACACTCGTCACGGTTGGTGTACCGATCGCGATCGGCAGCAAAACGGTAGCGTCCGCTACTGCAGTCACCGCTGCCAGCGTCGCTACAGCAGGGATCGTCAAGCCGACACCGAAGCTGTCCAACCTGCCGACACTCTCGGTGTCCGGACCGTCGCCACCGCACGAGGAAGAATTCCTGTAATGTATTGCCGTTTCACATTTGTTTATATGCGAGATCCCATTGCTTTTCGCTCCCTCGTTAACATCCAAACACATTGTACATGTGCTCATATCCCTGTATAGAACGGCTAACCCGTGATCCTTGCCGTAGCAGTACGCAGCCCTGTGTAGCGTTACAACCAAAAAAAACACCAATCAAATGTCTAAACACTACAAGACCATTCACGCTACAGTGTCCTTTAACCTTCAACCTGCGTTTGATTGCTGCTGCTTGCTTTGTTTTTACTTGCTATTGCCGCTGTACATTTGGGCCGATAGAGGCTCTTGACAAAACTGTAGAAATGTTTCAATACTTGTGGTAAAGCAGCTTTCAAGACGATTGAAGTGATCAACTTTGCCGGAGAGAATGTAGAAAGAATTTTTTGGGGGAAACGATAGACTAGATACAGATCCCCTCGTAACCCCAGCGGGTCACTTCAAGTAGCGTCTGTAAATAGTAGTGAACGTGCTATTGTCATACCGTAGCTCCTTAACCAGCTCCATCAATGTTGCATCTCCTGTTAATGCTTAGCAGTCGATTTGTAGGAAACATTCAACCATACATAGAAAGTATTATTGCGATAGTGGGAAGCGTCATATTGCTAAGTAAATCTTTGTAAGAAGTCGGTAATACTTAGTACACTGATCAACAGCCTGTCAAATCTTAAATTGCAGCAGTTTCTGAGTGGATTGCATACCTTTAGGCGTTTAATATAAAATCTCTAAAAAAACGCCCGAAAGTATGCAATTTGAAAGTCAATTTACTCATATTTACAAATAGTGTACTAATAACTTAATTTTCCCCTGGTCTTATTGTACATAATGAGCGATCATACTCAAATTCTTCAAGCAAAAGTTTAATTAGTAATATGACGTTTCGATATTCTTACAAGCGTCTCATATTATAGCAAATGAAGCAAAACCCAAAAATACTGTGACATCGAAAACTAGAAAACGCCTAGCTAGTTTGTTGACTTGAAGCGTCTGGTATTTAGTTTGTTATGCGTTTATTTATAAACTGTTATATTTGAGCGAACACTTTGTCAAAACGAATGCATGCATATATTAGGAATGAGGATGAAGTTCTGCCGAATGGAACAAAAAAACAAAATGTATGCTTTTTTATATTCATATACACAGAGAACTGTAATAGTTCCAGCTACTATTCTAAATCATAACTTTATGGTAGATAAATATCTCCACTAGAACAACCTTTAAAATGCATACAACGCTGTTTCATCATGAAACAAACATCATCAGTGAACAATTTTGCATGCCATAAGAGAAGAGGGTTTTAAACGACCCAGAGGGGAAAACGGAACAAAAACTCAAAAAGCCCCCAGATTGTGGTGCAAAAAATAGACTAAAGAGAGAACAATTGTTTGAATGTTGTAGACTACCAAAAATCAGATTAAGCTTTTACTACCCGCCACGATAAATATCCGCAATTCTCAGCTAGTTTGATCTTCAATGCAAACTTCAATACCCACTTTCACTAAGTGTGTGACCTTTAACACCATTTTTGGCTGGGCGTGACAGGCAGAAAAAAGATAATAGACCTATCATTTTCCAAATGCCGGCAATAGACGAGGGAGCTATTACTTTCGGCATTTTTTTTTTCTTCTATAACTTCGTACAAATTCATCACCCATCGAAATAGCGCCAAGAAGATATTTGCTGGAATTTGATACAATCGGATCCTTCCTTTATGATATTTCGTTGTCGTTCCGAGCGAGAAGTGGTAAACAATACAGAAAACGAAATGTATCGACTACGTGAGGATGATTCGATTGGTCGGATCCAACATCCGGATGAGGACACACTTCCTTCGCCTGTTCCTTTTCTTCCAACGGTAACCAAAAAGTCAATGACATCTGAGGAAGAAAACACTACAAAAACCAACCGCCACGCCAAAATGGTCCACTTCGAATTGACCATCCGTATGATGAGATGAGGTTTGTTTTTTCGGCTTGGTTGATTCGTTTCGTTGTTTCTTTATTTGCTTTATGGCCGTCGACTTATATTTGCGGCCGAGGCCGTACGGCCGTACTGTTGATGGCGTTGTTCCAAGCGTTCCACTTCAAGCGGACGGTCCCTTGGTGGTCTTGAACTTGGATTTTACGCTACGGTTTTCCCTGGAGGAGATTTCATTTCTCCGTTTCTTTATAGTCGTAATCATCTATTGGCCATCAAAGCTCCAACCAAACCAACCACCGGAACACGGCTCCAGATTTTTTGTCCGCATTCGTTTTATGTTGTGCCGGGAACTGTCATTTCTATTCCCTCACTGTCAATGTGTTTGAGGTTTCGATTAATGTACTTCCGGAGTGGAAGCGGTACACCAAAGTTGAGATGTGCGAGGTTTGCCGGGTCCACTTGGCCGGGAGTGCCTGCAAAGCAAATACACACTTGACCTGTGCGACTCGAACAAGTATAATCAAAAGCGCCCGAAAAGGTTTTCCGCTTTTTTGGGGACGAATTCGATCTGCTCGTCGTAAAAATAACAGTGACGAATTCGTCCACCATCGATCGGACGGTTCCATTTTGTGGTTCGCTTTTCTTTTTTCCCCTTTGGCCGCACGTGGCTCAATGGCTCGGCTTATCGTCGTTATTTTTCGATATCCACATCCAAATCATCAAATTGTCAAACCGTACCACCCGCCTGCGAAAGGTTAAACAACCTGTTTTCCCCCTACTGGCCACGTCCGGCAACCCAATTCCCAAGATACTAGGGGCTTGATCTTTTGCTTTAAACCTTCAGAAATTCAATTATGCAAATCACGAAACGAAAATATGTAAACTATCCTTAGTTTCGGGACACGAACGAACACCCGGCCATCTGTCCGTTTGTGTTCGGTAGGTTGGCTTTTCTTGGGTGTGTTTTCATTTTCTTTTTTTTCTTTTTAAGCAAACGGATTTCACTTCTCCATTTTGCCAGGATTACATGGTGCTTTGCTCGATGAAGTGGCACGATTGTGGATTACCGTGTGCCCTTTCGGTTCCCTAGCTTTCAGGAAGGCTTTAAACTTCTAAGCTATGGGAGTCATTTTAAGGTTAAACTAAAATTCCCTTTTGGCGTGTTTAGTTTCAAGCTAACGCCAGCTTTCCTGTGAATGGTGCTCTCCATGGGATGTTAAGAGGCAATGTTTAAGTTGAAAAAAAAAGATTGCTTTAGAATGGAAAAATAACAACTTTAAACTGTTTTTTTTTTCTCAGCTTAAAGTATTCTCTTTCGGTGTTAAGTGCAACTTGAATTCAGGATATAAAATAATGGTTCAATATGCTGGAATTGCCAGGACAATTATCAGGAGATTTCTATTTATGTGCTTGATTCCAGCGATGCGTATAAAATAATTAAATGCTCTTCATTAGCATTCCATCAGTAATATGATTAGCGTTTAACCTCAAATACATGGCACGTGTCGAGTGCTCTCCTTCAATTAAATGGACCATCAGCACTGAAAGGTGCATAAATGTTATTTTTAATCCATTTTGTTGTTAATGTGTTCTTGATACTATGGGGAATTCGATTCTGTAAGATATAAGAACAGAAATACAAAATGCTTTGTTTAAAGTGACAATGCTCTTGGGATGTCAGACTCGACGGATCCTCGTTTTAATCCCGTTTTGTGTGCTTCATCAGTTGGAAGAATAGCGACCATGTGAACAAGCGTGTACATATTTGTTGCCGACATGCCAACGAGCTTAATG
Source organism: Anopheles funestus (assembly GCF_943734845.2). Classification (NCBI taxonomy): domain Eukaryota; kingdom Metazoa; phylum Arthropoda; class Insecta; order Diptera; family Culicidae; genus Anopheles; species Anopheles funestus. The sequence continues at coordinate 3,803,898 of NC_064599.1, forward strand.
CAATAAATCCTTCCTCATTTCCTGGGACTTCTGCCATCCAACCAGTACCGGACGAAAAGGCTAAAACGCTGCTCTCTAGTGCACTTACCAAGAACTCTGCACATCCTGTCTAAGACTAAAAGCAAATTCTACATTCCGGTAGATCCGTATGGGAAACATGTCACGCGACGGAAATTACTGCATCCGTTCCCGGGCAAAACACGGAAAAGGTAAAGCAATTTTCTTCAGTGCACATCGTGCAAGATTCTTTTTTTGTTGTTGTCCTCTCTCACCCCGAGTGACACCCGATAAGAATGGCAAACCGATGAGTACCCGGAACCAGTATCGATGCAGCTCGCACTAGAGTCGTGGGAAGTCAAAATCGAATATAAAGAAACTTCCATTCGACGGTTGAATGTAAATCTAGAACCAGCCCCGTACGATGATACACTCGCATGCTCAAGTGGCACTTGGGCGAAAGGCAATTGCTTAGCGCTCGAAGGCATCCGTGTACTTGACCGGATTTCGATTACAGCATTATTATCCGGTCGCGCACAAGTCTGCAAGTTTGCCGTGAAATGCTTCACAAATAATTCCCATTTCCTGAGCGAAACAGAAAATCAGGCCACACACACACACACACGCTGAGTGCATCCGGTCGTGTACCGTTTGCTGTTTTGTTCGTGTGGTGACTTGTGCTGTATGCTCCATATAATCCTGGTAGACAATTTTTGCTTTTAGAAAATAAAGATACAGGAAGTTATTTTTACAAAAACGAGAGGAAAAAAAAGAGAGAAAAACAAATAAGAAAACACAAACAAAAACCCCCCAAAAGACATTGTGCTAATGCATGATGTTGATCGAGTCGGATAATGGGACGAGGTAAATTTGCCAACAATCGAGACCAAAGCCGGCACCCCAAAAAGGAACTGCAAAACAGGGGGCGTATATTAGGGTACTTTTTTTTGCACCGAAAAACAAACCACTTACCCTTGGCGTGCAGAACCACGAGATGGTAACCGGGTTCGCATAAGAAGTACCATTTGCCACCGCCATTTGCCACCGCCATTTGCACCATTAGTGTGCCCAATTGTGATAAGCTTTTGGGGGTAACGGTAAAGGGGGGGTTTTGTTTTGCTTCTTACTGAAAGCACTCACACACATAAACACCACAACCAGAAAAAGTGGGCAAAAGTGGTGGCGTTGTTCCTGGGTAAGAACGTTTAAGAAATTAGAATCGGATACACTCCCTTCCCTCCTTTTTTGACCCATTTGCTGACGTGATTGTCGATCGTTGTCGCGGCTTTTTACCACAAATGTTCCACATCGGTGTTCGGTTCGGGTTGGCAAATGTGGGGCGGCTTAATGATGGTGAAAATTACTGGTAAATAAACATTAGAAAAGATGAGAATGGAAAATGGCAAAAACCGGACGTGTCCCTTTCTTTTATCCGCTGTGATACACTTTCAAATATTGGTATTTAATTTTTTTTTAATTGTTGAATGTTATTAGCAAGTTAAGTTTTAAGGATGTTGTACGATGTGTTAAATTGAATTATACATAATAAATTATTTCATTGTAAATAGATCGCATTTCCGTATGTTGACGCCTAAAGGTATGCAACGATGTAAGATCAAAGATTGCAGATTAACTGTCAAGTCGCTTAAGTCAGCAAAGCTGTCAAGTAAATAAACCAATATCCCTTGCGGGGTTTAATGTCAATCAAGCTTCAAGAACAACCCCTTACTGGACGACTATTTGCACGACCGGTTAAAAAGAAGCTTCTATTTAAACAGCTCTTTACGGTGTATTCCTTCAAATACGGCTAACATGACCGTACTACCTACGGGCTATTAGCTTGTCTTATCCTACAAGATAATCCTTTTCCGCACGGAACCGATTGCGAACAATGTCCTTTCCGATGAACCAAACCATATCGGAAAGCATGACCATGTTTAGAGACGGTCCCCCACTATCGATCTGAATGATTTCACAATCGAACGTTCGTCTCTCAGTAATGTGGTTTGGGGCCTAATTAGCACAACCGCCACAACCATCACGACACGACGTTGTGTAAAGCCCCCACTTGAAGCGCCGGGTCGCTTTTTCTCACCTTAACCACTGTGTCGTACCGTTGGTGACACCGTGACCGAGAGTTTCCATCCCCAACGGGATTAAACGCCGGCTTTGACCAGTGATGCAGGACAATGTAATGCATCGGAAGCGTTGGCACATCTCGCCACCTGCGTTCCCCGTCCAACCCCAAAGCCAATTACACGTAATCCTCTTACGTGGATGAAGGTCGGCATCAACTATCAACTATGCTGGAACAGTCGCCATTCCTCTGTGTGTGCTGGTTTTGATGCTGTCCGTTTTATAGCAAAAAGCATGCACCTGATTGCATACCTGCCAGGGGCTCCAGCCAGGGCAAATAAACCGCTTCACGATAGACTAGATATCTCTGATAGCTGCTGGTAGTGTACAAAGGGTAGAAGTAGCGAGCGTGCTAGTAAATACTAACTACATTTGCAGGATACAAAATCGTTTACTTCAGCGCATCCTTGTTAAACATTCCCAAGGCAATCGACTCAACCATTTTCCGTCGCCATTTTTGTTGTAGGCCGTGTTGATTTTAATTTCATTCGTTGTACAGTACATACATTTAATTCGTTATTTTTTTGTTGATCATTTCATTAATGTTCATGTCCTTGTAATGTACAAAAGTTATTAAGCTTTATTACCTCCAAACAAACAAAAAAGCTCATGCTTGCAATTAAGAAGCTTCCAGTGCACAAAAGCGAACCAAAAACTAATCATAACTTTTTTCTTCTTACTTTCTTTCTCTTTTCTTTCCCTTTCTCTCTCTTTTTCTCTCTCTTTTTCTCTTTCTCTTCTTTACATTGCATTGTTTTTCCAACACATTTGGCACACAAAATACACATGCACACACTTGCGACACGTTTTATGCCAACACGCAATTGGTGAATATTGGATCGGATGAACAGATTATAAAAAAGAAAAAAAAACATTAGTGTAAACGAATTAGTAGACATTTTTTGTTTTTGTTGTTTTTTTGAGCAGATAAGATTTCACAGGTGTGATAGCAAAAAAAAAAGAATGCGAGAGTTTAACAAAACACGATGTTGTAAGGGACCGTTTAGTAATATCTATAGATACTTAGCCTACATAACGAAAGGGTTTATACACTATGATTAGAGTGTAGAACGATTTGATAGATTAGTTTTTCTTTATTTTTAAAGCAGCGTAGGAAAGGAAAACGTGGAAAATGTACGACCAATATCGGAATGGAAATATCTCTTATGTAGTAAACTATTTATAACCGGCTGAATCAAAAAACCAAGATGGCCACTTTGGCTAGTAAATATCGCACCAGCGGGTGCGATTAGTTACCAGCATGATGCTTTTGAAACCTCGAACCGATGTGTGTGTGATGAGTTTTCCATTGGTTTCCTAGACAACCTCACAACCGAATGAGCTTTAATGTGATCGTTACGTACCAAAACTTACTAAAACTTGCTAGCGCATGCCACTAGGAGTGCTGCATCGTCATCCTCATCAATACAGCCTGTGGCTGTGACCATAATCACAACGACCAAATGTACCAAAAACCCATTTTTACTAGATGACATGTGTGTGTCACCTTATCAAATGGAAATGGAAAAATTACTTTTTAACATTAGTAAACCTCTCGGTTCTGGTAGCGATAAATCGTGTGCCATTCGTTTAGTGTTCGCACATGGCACGCCAAAAAATGTGAAACAATTTTAAAATTCCGAACAATAGTATACTTTTACTTTGTACATGTTTATACTCTTTATTCGGAGAGTGCAAACGATTTTCATACGATTCGAATTTAATGTAAAATGTTCACCCAATCGAACTGATTACAGCGAAGTAGAGAAACAGTTAGGGAAGCGAACGGACTCCGTTTTCGCTTCGAAAAGACCAAAGCACGAGCGTAAAAAAAGAAAGTGTGTTTGTGATGTGTGAATATAGCTTAAGTAATGAGCAATTTTATAAGTATATGAATGTTTTGGTGCAAATTTTCCACGTTCCAAAATGATTGTGCATACCAGCAGCTATTCTTAAGGAGTGTTCTTCGTACATTCACTTCAGTTCACGCGAACAATTGAAGTGTAGATCGCAGAAACATCTTCAACTAGGGAAAACTATCTAGAATAAGAAAAAAAATCCGTTTTTATTTTCCTACAAAACCGATTGTGTCGATTTCGAGTTGCAGAACTAATGTTACAACAACAAAAACAAAACGAATCCTTTCTTTAAATAATAAAAGTTTGCCAACATACATGGAAATAAAAGCTTTCACTGAACTGCTGCGAATACAAGCTTAAAAGGTGGAAAAGTGTATTGTGTTAAACGATTTTTTTTTCTCACTAAACCATCCCGTATATGTAATAAATAGGGAACAAGCAATTTTCACACCCTACCCCACCCCCCAAAAAAAAGGGAAACATTCGTAAACCCTTTTTCAAGTGTTATTTCACAAAAAGATAAATTACACTTTAAAGGATGGTGCACTCGTACAGAAGCTCATAAAAGCGTAGAAACTCCACTAGAAATCTCCACTAGGAAATGGGGGTCATAGTGATAAATCACGTCAAGTGCCCACCTAGTGCGTCCCCCCGACACGGGCAATCATCGATTCTAATGTACAATATATTGCCCCAAAGTGTATCGTTACGGTATAAATTGTCTCCGTACTGCGTTGATATGGTTTTTTATTTGAATTCGTTATGTCGGGGAGAAAAAAAAGGTGCTTGTCCACCTTTGTGGAATGTAGAAGGTTAGTTTTTACTACGACGAAAGCTTGGAAATGAACTGCCAGAAAGAAAATCTCATTTTTGCCATCAAAGTCATGTAGTGGCATTTATTCATACCACAGCTCAGCTCGCTAAGCTGATGCTAGAGACCATGGCGCGGAAGTGTCATAAACTGTTCAGCTGTTAACGTGTCGGAGATGCTAGACAACCATCTCCATTCCAGTGAAATGAGCGATTTTGCAACAATCTAACTAAACTGGTATGGTCAAGAGAACCAAAAAAAAAGGAACTCTTTCCGTTACACACAAACATGCACCAAATTTTTACAACCCATTTACATGCTTCATGAACTTTCTCGCAATCATCCGACGAGCGCGCATCCTTGCCGTAACGACACAAAATGGTGCCTCATTTGCCATCGCGAACGAACATCCGTTGGAACTACCATTGGAAAATGGATGGATTATCTTCTACACCCTTCATTCGGCCACTCGTACACCACACTGGCACGGTACTGCACTTAATCATGTGCTCCGTGCGAACGGTTTTTATGATGAAAAGTAAACACTGTAGAACGGGAGAGAGAGAGAGAGAGAGAGAGAGAGAGAAAAAAAACTGTTCCAAAAGTGATAAGAAAAGTTTTTACCCATCCTGGTGCTGGTGGACGAATTGACCGTGATTTGCATAGCATTCGCACGCGGCCACTTCAGATTGATGATGGTCGAGATGGGAGACACACACACCCACACACAAAAGCGCAAAATTGTAGCTCAAAACATCGCCCATGGGAATGTGGGGGAAAACAAACTCGTCGAAAAGCGATAACGATTGGAGTTTTGTCGTGGAATTTTTGGTTTTTTTTTTTGCCCAGCCAACCAACTTGTGATCGTCCCTTGATGATGGAATGGTTTTAGATGGACCACTTTTAACAACCGACCGTTTTAATTCGAGGGACGAGCGACGTGTCTGATGGGATTGATTGTGATTGTGTGGAAAGAAGAGTGATTGGCCGTTAAGTATATTATTAATTTTAATGTTTACAAATACCGATAAGAGATCCCTTTTTGGAGGGGAAAATTAGTTTGCAAACAAAATTCAACTAAATAAAAAATATTAATTAAGGCTGAGTTTACAAAATGTTTACTGATAGTAGTTAAACTTATTGAGCTACTAAAGATTTATCTCTTATTGCATTAGTTTAGTATTAGTTTTCTCATTAAATTTCCTACCAATAGTGTAGACAATAGTTTCCTTATTTTATACAAAACTTTATACAAGCCTTATGTAAGCCTACGTTATATCAAACCATATCATTACAGTAAACCGCCTAAAGGTATGCAATGTTCATTACAAAACTCAAGTTTTATGACTGTTTTAATTCCTATTGATCCGTTTTAAAATATATCTCCTCTTAGAAGGTTATTAATTTTTGAATTAGACTTTCTAAACTGTTGCTTACCAATATAATAACAATAACACCAACCACCACCCATAATAAGACCATGGCCTACTTTCAGCCGAGTAGCTCACTTTTCTTTAGTCACTTTTCCCATTGGCCTTTTCACCATCCTTACCGGGGTCCTCCCTTGTCTAGCTTATTGTTTTGCTTGTATCTGTGTATCACCATATCTTTAACAAAAACATCCCATTTCAGACTTTGGTGTTTGGCAAAGCGTCAAACATTCAGCATGTCATCGTGTACCTTTTTTTTGTACCACCCCCGTCAATCATGAAATACCCTCGACGGTAGACAAACAAAAAAGGCCAAAGTGATGACGTTTCGCCTAACACCAGCGGTCTCCGGTCCAAGCTTAACACCTGCCTGGTTTCATTTCCATTTCATGCTACCGTTTGTGCTGCTAAAATAGCGCCTGTAGCCGTTTGCTTTTAGTTTAGTGAAGAAGAAAAAAATACATCCCCGCTCCTTCCCCCAAAATCCAACTGTAGAGCTTTATGACATACAAACGCCAAAAAAAAAGGCTCTACAGGCAACCAACCATTTCGTTTCATTTCCTCCTGCCTTGTCATCGCAATGCTGACTGATTTGGAGAATGCTAGTGTAATTGAATTAATTTTCCATTTCTCCCCATTCGCGCAATGGTGGTTCGCTACCGTTTTGTGGACGTTTACCGAAATAAAAAAAACTGTCATCATTAGTAGACACCGGGAGAAGGACTCGCCTGTTACAGATGGCGCTAGTATCGGCAGTGAACAGACAGTGGAGAAGGAGCGCTATTAAAAGCCACCGCACAAGCAACAGACACACACGGGGCACTAGTGAAGGTTAAAAGTAGTGCCAAGTCAAAAAAAAAAATACAAAAAAGTGGAAAGAAAATTATTTCAATTAAACTGATTTAAAAGAAAACCTAACAACCCAAAATGGCAGAAAGGATTGAAAGTAACGTACACTTTCCTGCAAAAAAAAGTAAAAACTAAACGAATCAACAAATGAAACATAAAAAAGGGGAAAAAAGCTCACCACACACCGAACGCAACAGTGAATGAAACACGCCAGAACCGATGACGATGGTTTAATTTCTAGTGTAAATATTTAGCTAGACACAGACGCCTACGGGGGTACGGGATGATTTCCATCCGGGCGCTTTTCCATCGATCTGGACCGGGTGTGTCCATCGCAAGCCTTCTGGGAGTTGAATTAATACCGTTTGCCGCCGGCAGAAGGAAGAAACGCCAACGGGCTGATGATAATAATTAGTGAAACGAAGCGGCCAAAAACGATCACTTCTGACGAATGACGGGGCCCCCCATCCGTTGGGATCAGTTTTTTTTTATTTATGCTAATCTTTCTCCTTTTTCACGCCTGTAACTGTAATTGGGAAAGGTACACTAGTGGATTAAGTGGTACGGGAAGCGGCTGATGAATCGGAACGAAACGGAAAAACCCAAAGCGCCATTCGTTCGTGCAAATAGTAGACGCGCCAATTAGTGGTGTAATTGTTTAACTGATTGCAGGCGGAAATTAGACACAAAAAAATCGAAATAAATTATGTGCTAATTGAAGAGCAGGAACGAAATTTAGGTAAATTAAACACTAAACCAATGGACATGATAAATTAAAGATAAATAATTATGCTATCAAGTGTGGTGAAAATAGGATCCGTTTTGCTTTAAATTATAATTTAAGAGACAATAAAACGTTTCCCGGCTCCGTGACGTTTCTCACAGACACCCATTCGTAGCCTTTTACCGTGGCAGGTAGTATTTAAAATCCAATTAAAGCAAGCCTTGGGCACGTCCCGCTGTCACCAGCACCACTGACAGCTACTACCATCAGCGGCTATTTGATTGTCAATTTACAACGAGCACCAATAAAATTACCTTCCAAAAATGTTCCTTCGTTTCCCGTTGGCAAACGGGTTCCTAAACCAGTCCTAACCGTTCTCGTGTGTAAGTAACACATAAGCAGGTCGACTCAAGAGCAAAAATAGTTACCGAAATAGCAGAAAAAGGGTAGTGTTTTACTACTAAAGCAGCAATGTTTTTCCCCCCCCAAAAAAAAGCGACTCAATACCTAAAGATACCTAGCCTAAGATACAACCATTGATACATTTGTATATGACACGGGACCACTTTGTGTCTTGTTTCGGTAAATCCCTCCATTAACCTTCGGCGGAATGTTGCCCAAAGTGAAGGACACGTACATGCATAGAGTGTACTTCGTACGCCAACATTAAATGTTGATTTTATTTGAAAACTTTGACCGCTCACGACAAGCAGGAGAAAAATAATCGCTAGCTACAAAGAAGAAAACACTAGAAACGATTCATATTCAATAGTATTTAGTCCCCAAATGTATGTAACCGATGTCTTGTCTTGGACAGATTTTGGGAAAGCGAGTAAAACTGATAGAAGTTTTAAAAGTAAATTAAAATGGACTTCACTTTCGAATGACTTTTACGAAAAGCTAACATTTAACCGAACCGAAAAACCATGTACTAGCAAACTGTATATAAAAAAACATGTAAACTGTTCATTGAATGTCCATAAGATATACTTAGTGTTATCGGGGAGGGAATGGGTTAAAGAAAAAAGGAACATTTATTACTAACGTTGGGCATTATACCTACGAGACTAGGGTCGTTAAAAAAACCATGGAGAGCCCTAAATAGCCCTGATTCGGACGATATTCTAAGCATGAACTAAGCAACTAAGCCTTAACACTACTCTCCTGCGAGTATCCTTGTTAGATCGTGTAATGAAAAGAGTTTATTCGATGGCCACGATGCTCAGACTCAGAAGATTTAAAAAAGAAAGAGAAGAAAAAAAACCAAACACCAGTTACATCAGCAAATTCGTACAAAAAAAATTATCCAAATGTTACTTCTATGCACAGACTTGGAAAGCAAAACTGCGTATAACTCTCTTCAAACCCTGTAAAACATATCTCTCTAGTTGAACGTATTCTTTGTATACTCTTTTAACATCCTATCGTTGTCTAGTGCTATCGCATCTATCATGCATTTACGCTATTACTCTTCGACTGCTGTCTAGTTATCCTTCTATTCCAATCCACAACTGTCAAACTTCAACTACAATGCTGTGTGTGCTCCCGGCACAGACTCTCTCTCGTCTATCGTTGTTGTTTCCTGTGTCCTGTGTACAATCTATTGGCTTTCACGCACTACGCACTACACTATACGCTATCCTCGCACACACACTAAGTGGCAAACCGTTTTGCCGAAAGTAACTCATTGTGAAAACTATCAAAAACATCGAGGACCATTACTGTGAAACAATTTCGTACTGTAGAAACAAACAAACAGAAAAAACATTACAAAACAAAGAAAAAAATACCAAACTGTTCATGACTTTACTTCATTGTGATTCACGTTTTATGATACACATTAGGGAAACCCCAAAAGGAAAGGATAAAAGTAAAACAAAAAAAGTGGAAAAGATAAAGTATGTTACAAACAGTATGTAACGTTTAGCAGTAGAGTTTAAAATGACAACCATGGCCCCTCCCGTCAGCCGGCTGGGATTTGTATGCGTACTTCTACGGATCCGATCCGATCCGGATCCGAAGTAACTGTAGAGAACGATCCGGGTTCGACACCACTTTTCATGGCACACTTTTATGTAAAACCAACTACTCAAACTACTCAGCACTATCCACCACTTCAGATTGGTGGAACGCGTTACGGAAGAAAATGGAATGCAACATTAAGAAATAAATAAACAGAACAAACCAGATAGTATTTTAACAATCGTTTGTACTTCGGAATGTTATTTAACGGGGTTATTGTATTTTGAGAAAAATAATGTGACGAAAAGTAAGTGAATTTTTCAAAGAAGAAGGTAAGTACCTTTAATATCTTGTGTCAGTTAGGTATTTGATGAGAACTTGTTCTTGTTGAGAAAAAAATCGCCTAAATGTATGCCTTTTTTATATTATGGCTATCATGTGAAATGAGCTTAATTTGTAACACACATTGCATACATTTAGGCGTACGTTGTAATATTGACAGATTTGTGTTGTTTTGGCGTGTTATATTATAATTAAAGCTATGCAAATACATTTAAGAGAGTCTTGGAAATTATCCCATGTGTCAAGAAGTTCCATTTTACATTCATTCAAATTTTGCCCCACTTTAAGTGCCTCCAAGGAGAAAAGAAAATTTACTTACAACAAAAAAAGGTCAGCCCAAGATGGTCACATTCTTTTAATGTTCAGCATGATAAAGTTTGTTTTGGCTGTAGACCACAAAACGTGTCACGTCTGCAGTACGTGTCCATTTTACGAACCACAAAAAGTAATCGACACTTTCCAACTTTCGAGACGGAAAAAGCTTCACGTTCTTGGTCCAGATACTTGGTCCAGACCCTTAAATCGTTGTAAGATATTGTTTTATTATTTTGGGAGTTGATTCTTTTTTTTGCTGTGTTGTATCTATCCTTTAAAAGTAAGCTCATGTGTGTTTAATAGAACACAAAAAAAGAGAACTCAATGGAATTAGTGGATGTTTCATTACTCATCCCTTTGGGGATAAAGAAAGCGTCCCAAAACAACTGAGCACCTAATGTGATAGCGATGTGGATTAATTACACCCATTCGTCCAAAAATATTCATCGATCGCCATTATTCCCCGTCCCTCGGCTGTATCGACAAGATAATAAGGAATGAAATGGTTAAGGTTACTATCAGCGTTTTCCCTGGTCCCACATCCTTTCAATGGGAACAATCGGGGTCGGCAATAAAAAAAGACGCCATATCTAGAGATCTGGTGCGGGGGGTCGCGCTTTAACATCCTTCATTCCCATCGGATCGGATGGATGCGTTCGTTCCTAATTAATTTCTAATAATCCCCACATGGTGCCATATCATAACGAAAAAAAAGGGGCTAAAACCAACCCATTTCGGACGCCTTTTATCTGTGTGCGGTATGATATATCAACCCTAATTTAGGGATCTGATCGCGATCCTATCCCATGCTGTGATCTATATTGACATTATGACGTTATGCGAAGGAGAATATACAATCAGTACAACGGTGACCAACCATAGTAAAGGACCAGCTAACCAGACGCTGGCAGACACACAACAAGTTGGAACTTTTGTTAAGAAAATAATCCCAAACCTCATCTACCTACCGTTGGTTAGTGGGGATCAAGTTTCTTTTGTGAGCAAATTTAGTTACTAATACGCTTTTCCTTCACGTAAAGAGATGGTCAAGAAAGTGGAAAAAGCCTCCAGTACGAAGGAAGCGAGCTTTAATCAAAAGTTATTCGCCGTACTAAATGTTCCCGGCCTCCAGTATGTGTTTGATCATCGGAAACATCCACTTGAAAGGTAACCGGCGGTGGATTACAGCCACCATTTTAAACTACCCTTCAGCACTGGCTTTCCCTCCCCCTTAACACGGGTTGACGAATGAAAAGGATTAAGGTTCGAGGGGACTTTTTTCTTGTCTCCCGCTTTCGCGCTCGGCATCCTTACCTTATTTTGCAGGATATTCTGGGTGCTCGTTATCCTGGCGGCGCTTCGTGGCATGCTGTTTCTCGGCCAGTATCAGTATGCCCGGTACCGGGCCAACCCGACCGCCATTCAGATGGACAAAAACTACCGCGACTGGATCGGCATAATGCCGGGCTTAACGTTCTGCTTTCACGACCGGATCGACTGGAAACGGGCCGAGGAGTATCTGGAACGGTAAGATAATAATTAAGATTACCACCGCTGGGCGAAAAGTAACCGCGAGTGCAAAAGGTTATGGTGCCATGCAGCACCAAGGGAGTTCCGCAGTAAAGTTATTTTTAGACCATTTTTTCTTGTTTGCCTAACGTTGGCGAAAATATTAACAGACTAACCGATGGTGGGTGTGTTGTTTTCTTTTATTTCTTTTTTATCTTTCTGTTTCAAATTCTTTTCTTTTCCTGTTCGAGAGTTTGGGTGATGGGGGACACGAGAAAAAAAAATGTTTCACGCAACATTGACCACTTTGCAAAATGTGCAATTACAGCATACTTAGGGGCAGTTTGCTCGTCTGCTTTTGGTGAAAAAACGTGATCGTTTCCGCTCATTTCGCCCACGAAGCTGAAGGGAAATTGTTTTCAAAAAATGGTACTAGGTACTTGGTTGGCAAAAGTATGTCCATAATCATTTTCTAATCAAAGCATTTCGTTTGATTGTTTCCAATTAATGTTAAATGATAACATAATATGTAAATATTTTTATTTCATTACGTAAACGTATTTTACTACTTTTTTCGAAGGAAGTTGAAATAATTAGTCCGGTAGTTTTAGTGTTAAAATTGTTTTGTGAAGTACTTAAAGTGTTTTATGATTTTTGTTTAAGTTGAATGCGAATTGCATACTTCGCAGGCGGAACTAACTTTTTATAGCATTAGTAATGTTCAAATATTTAAAAAAAAATTAAAAGCAAGATTATTTTGATACGTATTACCCAATACAATACAAACTGTTATTAAAAACACCAAAAAAATTACTAAAATAAAAATTGCATACATTCGGGCTTGATGTATTCAGGGCAATACAGGCCCTTCTTTAGTAATTTCGACTCGTTTTATATTTTATACCTATTTTATTCTGTTTATTCTCTTTTTGTAAGCTAGTTCTAAAAAAAGACTAATAACTCGCTTTACAGTAATAACTACCCAACAACGATAGCGACAGAAACATTAATTGTAACGGAATCAACAACCCAGAACAGATTAAACCACCGCACTAAGGGAAATAATCATAAATCATTCCATTATAAAGGGACCTACACCTTCGTCCCCGTAGTCCAAAAGTCCCGCCTATTTGCCTTTCGATGCCCACGACACCCCACGATGGTGGTTTGTTGTTGCAGTTTTCTTCTCTCAGTTCACTCAGTGTACCGTAGAAGAAGAAAAAAAAGCTCTCTTCTGGAACGATGCCAAATCTCGGCTGCAAACTCCATTAACAATGCTGCTCGACATCAAACGCAGACGGTTTCATCTTTGGCTTGTCTAATTATGACTTTCCACCTGCCCCATCCCAGTGTCGGTTTTTGAATGGAATGGGCGATATGGGCGAGAAGAAGCCAACAGAATGTTTAACCATTATCTAAAGCAGCTTCCATTTTAGCATCGGTCTTGCCGGCTACGAAACCACCCGGGAGGGCTTAAGCTCGAATGAGACCACCGGGACGACCCGCTACCTAGCCGACTTTGTCCAAACGCTTGTCGGTGCGATCGCTACCGACTTGGGCAATCTGTCGCGCTTTCTCAACGACAGCCGGCTGGCCATCGACGTTAATGTGCTGGAGCTAATCAGCATGGTAGGGGTGGCAAACTTCATCTCACCAAAGTAAGAAAACTCATCTCACCAACGAGTCACTTCTTCCCCAACCCTTGGCAACAGGTACACCCGAACCATGATATAGCCATCAACAGCTTCGAGCCCGCCCACGGAACCTTGCTGCAGGTGCACCAGATTGTCACCGAACGGGGTATCTGTTACGCGCTGAATGCACCTCTGGCCTTGCTGCTGCACGTCAACGGGACGGGGTGAGTACGGGGACAGCTTAGAATTAGAAGCTGCCGAGCTGCTTAATAATTTAATAACTGCTCATAAAGATTGCCGCTATCTTGGGTTTTGATGTGCTTTTTTTTGGGGGATGAGTTTTAGCACCCGTTGCGACGTGTTGAATGGGCCATTTCAATTATGTTATGCCGAACAGTCACAAACTCCTCATCATTGTGATTTTAATGGTTTAATTAAAACACTGTTGAGCTAGGAGGTGTGAGTACATTTAGCCAAAAGGTTTATGGCATCTTGTGGGACATTAAATAAAGCGTACAATTTACAGAATGTTTTACAATTCAAAGTTATATTTTTGATAACTTATATCTCTTAAATAAAAACGGCCTTATTATTTATTATTATTACATTCTTGAATAATATACGGATCTAAATCCAATATTTTAAAATATAATTTAATTGAAATAAGTCCCAATTTCTAAAAGAAACTTTGCTATAAAAATATTATAACACAGACAATTAATAACCTACTTAATTTTTTTATATTTCACGAATTATGATTTTAGCCGTATTGTCAGCCTTAAAGATCTGAATCTCCATAATTTTATTTTTATTTCCTCCTTATTCTTAGGCTTTTCTACTTATATGATATTGGCGTCAAAATCTCGAGAACAGCCACTTATAGTAAGCAAGGATTCCTAGTATATTAAAATTATATTTTATGCCAGTTATTTATTTTACTAAATGTACTAAAATCACTTAATTTATAGCAAGTTTGACCATTCATGTGTCGCATAAAAAGGAAAACCTTTTCCAATCCCCTTTTTCTCCAAACCCCGAAAACTCCAATCGAAAGCTTTCTAGACGAAAGCTCTTTCCCAACACCCCAAAAGAGCGTTATTTTGCGATACATATAATTCCTTGCAAAAACACACAACGTCCTGCTTTTTTGCGTTAGTGCGTGTAAATGGGTCTGATTTGGATATGTTTGCTGCAAAAGACCCACAACTGTGGATGCTTCCATTGTCCATGGAAACCTGCTCTAAAGGGGTTTTGATAAACAATGTCTATTCCATTCCCCTTTCACTCCGTTTCACTGTAATCTCCGTGCACCGGGGTAATAGGATATATTTTACATTTTGTCTCTTCCTGACCTAAGGCAACGGGCTTCCGAGAAGGACGTTCCCGGGTGGAGTCCCATATCGTGCGAATTCAGCAAACATCAGTGCTACATGAAGCTGGACATGTATCGGTCAACGGTATCGGTAAGTTTGCCGTAACCCCTTTTGCATCCCTTTTGGTCCGGGTCGAAGGGTTACATTGTTTATCACGTCCCCCTGCAGTACGCCATACACTCACCGTACGAGGTAGCGACCAGCGATCAGCTGTTCACCCACGTGGAGGAGTCCGATGAGCTAGTCGCCGTATACAGTGTGCTCGAGACGGTGTAAGTGGCCTGTGCGGTTCCGACAAAGGGCAACACAGCGCAACCTTCACCCACTCTCATATAACTTATCGTCTAATCAGATTTAAAATCCATTTCCTTTGTTTTAAGTGCCAACGAGCGTCTCAAGGATCTGACGGTGCGGCAGCGTAATTGTTACTTTTACGATGAAGTCTACGAACACTTGCCGGTAGGTTTGCCGACCAGTAAAACGGTGCGAGCCCAATTCATACTTGCTTGGTCGAATTGTTTCAGCTCTACAGCCACAACCTGTGCATCATGAGCTGTCGGGCAAGGCGAGCACTGGCAGCATGTCGGTGCCGACCACACTTTTATCCGTTCGCCGGTCAGTAGTGGGATTCCCCCATCCCCTTGTGGGAAGTTTTTAATCAAACCACATTTAACGAACATGCCATTTGCAGAGGGACCACCGTGCAACGTACAGGGATTGCATTGCCTGCAGCAGCATCCCGAGTGGTACAACGATGGAGACTGCAAATGTTTGAAATCGTGTACCGACGTCGGCTATTACGTAGCTTCACTTAGCAAAACGCAATGGTAGGTCGTCGCGCAGTGAGTCTATGGTGGGCTTTTGTAACTGCAGCATGCCGTAGGTACGTGTGTAATCACTTCATTCTCCTTCAAACAGGACGGCTGAGGGTGGTATTCCGTTCACGCACAAAGCGTCCTTACGGTGGGAAATTCTGCAACCCAAGACGAGACTCCGGAGAGTGCTTATTTTCAGTTACGAAGATTTACTCGGTAAACTATTACCCTCTCAAATAGCGAATAGTGGAAACCTATTACCAATAGTCGTATGATTTACGTGCCCAACTAATGGAGAATTCTTTCACGTTTTTTCGGTTCTCTTTCAGTATCGTTTGGTGGAGCCGTGGCATTGTTTTTAGGAAAGAATGGATTTTACCTATCTAAAATTGTGGAATTTTTAGTTCTCGAAACTTTTGGTTGGGTTCGACGCAAATTTTGTATGCGCAACGATCGGAAGAAAAACCGCACAAAGCCTGCGGTAACTGTGTCTAAGTAGAATCTACTATAAAGACTAAGAGAAACATTGATAAATACTAAAAATATTAAACAAATCACATATTTTGCAAAAATAATTATACCATGGTATACATTTTACCGTAAAATAAACTGTGGTAATTATGATTTTGAATTGACATTAGCCACAGTCTATTCACACAGTACATACATCTACGCAATATGGTCTGAATATGTTTTTTTGCGTGATAATTGCGTGTTTAAAAGACAAATTAAATTCTTGTTTCGTTTTATTTCAAGTATATGTATGAGTTATATTTTTTAAGAATAAAATCATACTTGTTTTTCTTTTCAACGAACTGACAGCTTCATGTCCGGCAGATGACACATGGTGTCAAAACCCGATGTAAACAAACTTGTAAACATCGTAGTTAAATAACACTATTCTACATCGTAATTCTTATAATGAACCGCGGTAAAAAAGTGTCCTTTTTCCTCACCGAAACTGGTCGGCAGGTTGTATTTTACGGTGCAACAACTGTTGCCATTGGACTGTTCGCTGGCCACTACTTTCCACACTCGATATGCATTTCTTACTACAAGGAGTTTGTACAAGCGTACAAGTAAGTGTCCGGTGCGCCGGTGTTTTATTACGCGCATTTTTTCACCTATTTTGTCTTGTTTTTTCGCCCTTTTAGAAATGGAGAAGAAAAGAAACTTTCAGAAAAGCTAGAACAGCGCTACAAGCGAGCCTTGAATCTGTTGGATTTGACGGATTTTGAAAAGAAGTTTGCCCAACCGTTCGTCGTGTACGGATTCGATGTGTTCAATGCGGGTTCGTTTAAAACACGGTACGGAGCGTACGTTGGCATACCGTCGAACTTTGAGTACGATAGTGCGGCGGCAATCGATCGTACTGATATTAAGATACGTAATCAACCGATTGACTGGAACACGGAACCGGGCAAACTGCTCGAGGATGCTCTCGTGCTGAGTGAGGACGAGCAGGTGTTTGGTATTGCGCGCGAGCTGCTTACAATGAAGACGCACAAAACGCTGATACAATCGATTATTCCTACCGTTTCGTGGATGTTTACGTACAGCTTAGCTTCGCAGGTGAACGAGCGGTGTAATTTCTACGTCCGACCTCGGTCGCTACGAATGATGTTGTACACGATCTGCGGTCTGTTTGGATTTGGCATTTATTCGTTCTCGACCGATATGACTGAAATTTACTACGAAACCAAAGTTGACAAACAAATGGCAACGCTCGGACCGGATGTGGTTGATGCTGGGGCAAGATTTTACGATAAGGTGCTGAAGAAAAATGTAGCCATTCGCAAGCTGACGGGGGAGGATTACTACACGGCAAAGGGTAACGTGAATTACCTAATCCGACAGAAGGCCGCTCCATTGACGTTGCGAAAAGAATTTTTCCAAACCGGTTACAAGGATTTCGTGGGCACAGAGGAAACGACGAGCTAGATCTCGAAAAAGGGTGCATCAAATACTGTTACTTAGCATGAAATAAATGGAGTAGTACAGCTGTACGTAGCTTGTTGTATTTAGGAAGAGAAACGTAAGCAACGTCTTGTTTCCCGGGTGCTTATCTTGCTGGCCATAAGGTACGTATGTGCAATTACTCGTTGAAATGGCACAAAACAAAAAAACGTGTGTATTCTGTTCCGTTGTAAAAGTGACGATATGCAAACATTGTCGTCCAATGTTCGCCCACTTGTATATGTAGTGAAGAGTTACCCTTGAGCGGAATAAGAACAAAACGACACTAATATCCTCTAGTCTTTCGTCATTATTAAATCATCATTTGAATGATAAAAATTCCCCGTGTTTAATGAGGGAGTTTCATGGAATTTTGCAAAACGAGGTTATTTATCGTATAATAGGCAAATTTCAAGTAACAATAAATACTTCACATAGTAAGTTATTTAACAAAACTTAAAACAAAAAATATTTTATTCGATGAAACGATCATAGAACGATCTTAGGTGTTCAAATCAAAGCAATTGATTTAGACCCCTTTACAGAATTTACAATCAATTTCCGTGATTGAAATGACTAATCCACTAATTCGCAAAACACGTGTAGACCATTTGCATACACTATTTCTGCATTTAAAATCATCTACCAACTGAACCACTTATATGCAGTGAGCATCAAAACCGGAATAGATTCCGCACTCCCGCAACCGGTTTACCAGTTTCCGCTAGAAACGTGCACGTGGAACCACCAGCCCACACCAGCAGCACGATTTTTGAATGAATGCAACCCGAGCCACGTGGTTCGCGGGCCGTTCCAATAATAACAATCGCCTATGGAATGTCTCGCGGGTATTCGCTGTGTCATGTCACCTTGTCTTGCAACGGTCGGGCATCGGGCGTAGAAGAAGCGGAAGAAAAGGAAAGAAAAATCCCCCACCCATACACCGCTGATGATGCGGACCAGCCGGTAAAATCCCGCTGCCGCGGTACCGTCGACCAAACAACACAAATAACCAGACGCATTATCTTGCAAACGGTTCTCTCGCTCTCTCTATCTCTTTTTCCCTTCCCGCCAGGGGGGGAACTGATGTGGTTGGGCCAGCGATCGAGTTTTGTGGTCCGCCAGTTTAGAATGAGCCACCGTGTCGGACGGATCGCTAAATAGTCCGCGTCCGGAGGATAGGATAGAACGAAAACAAAAAAGCATCCGGATAATTACCGAGTGCATCCAGTGAAGGCGAACGACACGATCGTGGAAACGAACTCGTTTAGCTTTTTTTTTTTGGCACAAAAAGAAAATCACCACACGGTCCCAAAAGGTCAATCTAGTGAGTATCGGTTTTGACGCGAAGGTTAACAAACGGTTTGTGCGTGAAATGTGGACAACGACACCTTCACGCCCGCGTGCGCGTACGGTGACCCGGGAAGTGACACACGAATCGGCTTGTGATACGTTCTCCAAAAGAAGAATCCAAACCCGATACCGATCGGTTGAGTGAATCTTCCAAAACGCGGGGAGGAGAGTATTGGCTTAGCAGCAAGGAAAGCAAGGGGCTTGGTGCGGTGCTATAAACTGCTGCATCCAGAGCACAAACCAAAAGCGCCGGAAAATGGAAAGTTGTTTCAAAACAATTGACTACAACCTGGTGTTGCACAACTGGATAAAGGTGGAAGGAGTGAACGAGAAGCTTTTTATATGATCACGCTCCCTTCCTTTTATCTGTTGCTTGCCACCCTGCCACCTTTGGCCAATCACAGATCTAAGGGGCGATACTAATTGCCCATACCGTGCGCTTCATCATTGATGAGCTAAACGGCTTCACGCTATCTGATCATGTGCATCGATCACACAAAACCCTCCGAGAACTCGCTCAGAACTCAGCGACATCCGACGTAACAATGCCTGGTCTACGCCCACGCCACTGCGCCTACCCGAAACCATGGTCTCGGTGAGCAACAGTTATCTGTGTTTGTTTAAGATCACCTTGATATCTGGATGCTGTTGGGATACGAGCGCCGTTACTAGCCGCTGTACTCTCAACACGGGGGAAACATTAGACGACCCGAACCCAATGTACCCGGGAACTCTAGTACTGTAGCAATCGCGGAGCAAATCAGAATAAATAATTAGTCACGACTAGTTTTCCCCACTTCGGATCAATAAGACACCATATTGGTGCGATCGTGCACGAGAATTCCGGATGCCAGACACTGTACACTAGGCTCCGCTTCTAAATGCATTCCGTGCAAACTTCAATTCACGATGCACAACGGGTGACGATTTGATCGGAATGTACTGAGTCATGTTCAATTTCTTGCGAATTAAGCCATTTTTTCTTAACCAAATCGTGATCTGCTCTACACGGAAGCGGAGTGATCCATTCTTTATGGTTTTGTGCGTTATCGTTACCGTTGATATGGTACACAATGACACGCACGACGATTAATTAGTGTCATTAAAAAGGCGACAAGACGCTAGATAAGGGCAGATTGTCGATGTAGATGATCGATCAATTCATTGCAATCAAACCCGTCGTTGGAATCGGAGTCGTTGCTTGATGTTTATAGGTTCGATTTTTTTTTTGTAGAAGCGTTAAACTAAGGTTAATTTTTTTTTCTCCATTGAGCGATAAGATGCGGCATGCCATAAAGCATTCGGCCCATATCTGATTCTGCCCGAGATGTACAGACGTCCATCGACAGGTGTAATCGGTGATGAAAGTACGCTACCCTTTGGCGCATTAACCTACCAAGATATCGCTGATGTCCGTGACCGTGACTCAAAAAGGACAAAACTACCTTTTCAATTATTAATAGCATGCGCAATTTCAAAGATGCGTCATTGTTGATTTGCTAGAACGTTGTCCGTTCCGTTCTAAGAGGAATTTCACAACCTTGACTTGAGGTGTTATGTTACGGCTCTGTTGAAGGGTTATGCTTCAAAAATAATGCCCACGAAACCTCAACAATTCCATCAAAACATACGGGTTGAACAAATTATTTTTGGGAGAATACAATACACCAAAGTGACCAAACAAATACACGCTACGCTTTTGTTGGGTAAAACCCACCTCTCCACCATCCCCACTTAAGTGTATACCTGCTCCACCACCATCTCGTCTAAGCTTTCATTCTCTTTAACATGCACGAAACAAGTCGCTCAGCTTGATTCGATCTGCAGCAACATTGGATCATTAATGGAGGGTTCCCCGTAACAACAAAAAAAAAGACTCCGAATAAAAGGAAAATGTAAGAAAAGGAAAAACCAACCCCCAAACTTCATGTCTATCATAACCCCCCGGTTTGCGGTTAAACATCCCCCCTTTGGATCAAACAACAAAAAATGGATGAGAGAACTTGATGAGACCACTTTTACCCTCAATCGACCCTCAAGATCATTAGACGAACGGAGGATCGAAGCTTTTGAGGTTCAAAGTTTTGGAACTCCCACTGTACATACGTGTGTGTGTGTGTGTGTGGGTTATTGTTGCCCAGGAATGTGGGCCCCAGGAGAAGGGGTGATAAATTTGTGAATTCCCGCTAAAGTATAGGTTCCAAGCAGGTGCTTGAAGATTTTTATGCTAGCTGCTCTCGAGCACAAGCGATTTAAAACCTGTTTCGGGCAGGCATATGTTCACTTTTGGAGCACACGAAGATTGATGCATTGATTGGTGGATTGAGTTCTTGGACCTATGGGTGAAGATACAACAAAAAAAAAAGCCAAACTCTGCCAGGAGAACGCCCTTTTGCTTGGGAGGGACATATTTCAGCATTCTCTCACATTCAAGGACAAGTTCCAAGCAAGGGGAAATAAAGTGCAAAAATGCAATTGGTCTGTATTGAATGCTTATCTGTCCCAGTACCATATAGACGGTTTCCTTTTATCTAAATAAGCCACTAAAGGTTAATATACCTGGGACATTCTTTCGTGCCCAGTGTAGAGCATGACCGGGCAGACCTAATTCTGCATCGCAACGAGTGGATACAGTGACCAACCTTGATCCCAATATGGTCCGAGCAAGGGGGCGGACTTACCATGCTCACTACTGTGTTATTAGGCATCGTGGCTAGGTGTACATAATGAAGGTTTCCTTCCCGATTCCATTGCAGTTACAACACAACCAACCACCATGAAGATGCAGTTGAGGTCCGTGTGGGGCTTCGTGCGCCGCAACCTACTGACAACCCTAACGATCCTCGGTGTGATCGTGGGTATAGCGCTTGGCTTGGGATTGCGGGCAGTTCCGGACGAAGGCGACACCTGGTCACAGCGTGATGTCTCCTACATCAACTACGTTGGTGATCTATTCCTGCGAACTCTCAAAGCCCTAATCCTACCGCTGATCGTATCATCACTGATCGCCGCCGTTGGATCACTCGATCTGTCCCTATCGAAGAAGATTGGTGGTCGAGCGGTACTGTACTATCTCGCGACAACTGTGCTCGCCGTAATTCTGGGCATTGTGCTCGTCGTCACGATAAAGCCCGGATCGGACCGTGAAAGTGATGATGTGGATTCGGACGCCGTTCAGTCGCGCAATGTCACCACCGTGGATACACTGCTCGATCTCGTGCGCAACATGTTCCCGCCAAATCTTGTACAAGCCTGTACGCAGCAGTACCAAACTGTGCTGAAACCACCGGCTGCCAATCCAGCCGAAAGCGACATCTACCGGTGGACGATCACGGGCATGTACGCGGACGGTATGAACATTCTCGGGCTGGTCGTCGCGTCGATCGTGTTCGGTGTGGCGCTCGGTGCAACCAAGCGCGAGAATGCCTTGGTACTTCAGTTTTTCCAACAGCTGTCCCACATCGTCATGAAGGTCACCGGCTGGGTGATTTGGTACGGTTGAACTTCATCAATGTGCACCAAAAACCTTCGATCTTCGCTGGATTAATCGTGATCTCTTCTTTCCCTCTCTTCCTTGCGCAGGCTCTCACCAGTTGGTGTGACGTTTTTGATTGCATCGAAAATTTTGGAAATCGAAGACCTTGGCGATATGTTCGGTAAGCTCGGGCTGTACTTTGCGGTCGTTGCTGGTGGCATTTTGTTCCACGGGTTCGTCGTGCTGTCGCTGCTATTCTTTCTGTTCACACGCAAAAATCCGTTCCGGTTTATTGCCAACATGGGTCAGGCACTTGCTACCGCATTCGGGACCTCGTCCAGTTCGGCCTCACTGCCCGTTACCATGCAGTGTTTGGAGGAGAAGAATCACATCGATCCACGCGTTTCGCGGTTTGTGCTTCCGATCGGTGCTACGATCAATATGGACGGTACGGCACTGTACGAAGCGGTCGCTGCCATCTTCATCGCTCAGTTGCGTGGTAAGTGTTCGAAGATCTCCCAAAAAATGGACGAGTATAATTGAACCGGTTATTGCTTTGCAGGACTCTCCCTATCTTTTGGCAATGTTCTGGCAATCAGTATAACGGCAACGGCGGCCAGTATTGGAGCTGCTGGAATTCCTCAGGCAGGTCTCGTAACGCTCGTCATGGTACTGGACACGGTCGGACTACCCGCCGAGGATGTATCCCTCATCATTGCCGTCGATTGGCTACTGTAAGCATGATGTTCGCGTAGCAGTTTCTTGAATGCGATTTCCTAACCAAAAATTCCCTACTTCGCTAGCGATCGCTTCCGGACACTGGTGAATGTGCTCGGCGACAGCTTCGGTGCAGCCATCGTGTACCACTATAGCAAGGCAGAGCTGGAAAGCACGAAAAACGCTGATGGTGCAATGACAGCAACGACGCAAATACCACAGGAAGCGGATCCGGAGCTAGTGTTTCATACGGATTCGATACTAGCCAACGGTGATGAGCGCATCATCGATAAGAACAGTCGGTTGTAGTAAAAACAAAAAAAAAACAAAAGGAAAAGAAACTCCTCCGCCCATGGCGGGGGATTTTTCTTTTCTTAGCTTGCTAGCAGAAAGAAAAAAACAATGGTGCTATTTTGCTGTATATTTACGCTGCTTACTTTATGAAGCGGACATATGTATTGCGGATGTACTGCAAATGTTCAATCGATTATATAGGTGTGGGATGAGTGGCGGCAGTGTCGGAAATTGAACACCCGGCCCCGTAACACTTATCTGATCGTATCCGTACGAATTTATTACCGGTTGACTGAGGTGACACGCTTGTTTATTTTGTTTTTAAACTCAATTTTTTTTTATACAAACTGCTCTAGCTGATAAGATAGACGAATAAGCCAATTAGTAACGTTTATCGTTTATACCTAGTTTGCGACCGATATCGTTACCTTACGCCGCATTAGAAGACAAAACAAAACTGTTATAAAAAGTGTGTGTTTTTTTCCTATTTTTTTTTTTTCATTGGAAAAGAAGCAAATTTCTATTAGTGGTAATTAACGTGCAGGGATGATTAAGGTTTGCGCCACAAATATTCCACACAATTGACGATAAGATAGATAACACCCCCTACCCCCGCGGGGGGTGGTGGGAGAGTATCGTAGCTATCGTTGTGGATCTTCTATTAAGTGCTACATCCATAAAACGATAGCTTAAATACACTTACATTTTAAGTGAGTATCCACTTTCTTTTCCACACTCAGAGCGATCAGATGACAGCCCGGATATAGCATAAGAGTGTCCACTTTAAATTTTAATACAATAATGTATGCTTGTTGCTTTAAAATTGCACCCATGCCGTTACAAATTATCATGTTTTATAGCAAAGTAAGTACCAGAGCGTACAAGCACGCAATATTGCGACTGATGAAAAACTAATGAGATGAGTGAAGGTGGAAAAATCGCCACCGCTAGGCTGATAGTGAACCGTTACCACGGCCATTCGCTGTACCGAAGTGCGCCGCTGAACTGTTGCCAGCCTGACCTTGACTAACGGCCGTTTCGAACTGTATCAGTATCACGAGATACGTCGTAAGGGCGCCAACCATCTACAAAACAAAAAAAGGACATGAATAATTGTTATATCTCTAGCTAAACAAGATCTCTAATTAAACAAGATATTTGTGTAAGGAATGGAATTCATGTCTACATTGGGAATTCACCTGCAAACCAATTCGGAAAACCAAACGATCATCACCTGTGGGGTTCACACTTCACTTACCGTGCTAATGAGCGTCATTTCTAGATTGATAACACCGCATGCCGTTAGTGGTCCCTGCACGTGAAGCAACTGACTGGAAAATTTCGTCAACTGCACCGAATCCAAAACGGTCCAATATTAAAAATAACCAACCCGACATATGATATCACGTCGGCTCCTTCCCGGCCCCCAAACTCACCGCATTATTCAACGCACCATCTTTCATGGTCGGATCAAAGCGATACAAAATCGGCCCGGTACGGTCCCGTTCGCGTTGTACAAGATGGCACGGGTACAGGATCATCAGTATCTTGGCGACATGCAGTACGATCCACAGGACGGTGTATATCAGCAGATACGTATCGCTCACCGTCCAGATCCGTACCGTCGTTACTAGGTAGATGGCAAAAAACTGTAAACTGAGCACAACGAACGAGGCGGTTGTGGTGGACACGATCAGCACACCGAAGCAACCGTTCACCTGCTCGGTCAGCTTGCTTAGCTGCAGATGCGTTCGGCGCAAGATGTCGATGAGCTGTGCATAATCGTAAAGCGCTCCGGACGGCAGGACGATCTCACTGGCAAGCCGCCGAGCATACCGTTTGTCCTGGGTGTGGAGATGGCGTGTGTACGATTTCAGCAATCGGTTCATATCGTAGTAGAAGTAAAACACAACGTACAGCACGTACGCGTACTGTACTATCCCCAGCACATTGATCATGTTCGATAGCGTGTAGATCGCCGAACTGCGCACAAAGCTCCAAAACACCTGATCGTTGTACAGGAAGTCCACCATTAGTACGCCGGCGAAGAAAAGCATCACACTCCCCATCAACCGATTGAAGATCGTTTCGATGCGCGAAAAATCGACCGTACCACCGCACAGCGACACATCGATCGCGACCGCAAGCAACCGTTCCGAGAAGCGGCCATAGCAGCGACGCTGATAGTGGCACCCGAGCAGGATCAGCATCACTACCCCATTCTCCATCAGGTACTCCATGATGTAGAGCATGCGCGTCATAAACGGCATGTGGTTGTCGAATTCGATGTGCTGTAGAACGGTGGCCACCAGTACGACCGTCATTAAGCAGACCGAGTATAGCCCGTTCGATGCACGGATAAGCCACACCGCCCATCCATTAAGCGGTTTGCCATTGCTCTCGAATAGCGTAACTTCCCACGGAACGGTACCGAAGACTTTGCAGGCACGTACCAGCTTGTGCGTCGTTTGGTGAAATTCTTTCCGAAACAATTGCTTGTTGGAAAGCAGCTCCAGCACCATGCTGGCTGGAAACACTTCTTCGTGTAGCTGATGCAACGATGCAACTACTCGAATTTTCAAACCCATTTCCAACGCCCCCCGGATTCGGTATGAGATATGTATCGCGTGACTAGCTCGGGTGGAAGCGCGTGAAGCATCACGTTTTAATCATGTAATTTCTAAGTGGTTCTGACTAAAGCTGGTAACATAATTTACCACCCGCAATGTCCTGTGGGTGCAATAAATGGTTATAATGATGGTTTCAGAGCTGATGACAATCAGTAGCGCACTATTTACATTCCAAAGGGAAATTCCTGTCGGAGTACAACACTGCAAATAGTGAACACTATCTTAATTCGAACTATGAGTAAACGTTGAATCAAACTGAATCAAAATCACCAAATAGGTCGTAAGTGAGGCAAAGATCTGTGAAGAAGGGAAAACATTGATTTTACACGGTGGTTAGCACTTCAAGAAATTCCTCCCATACCTTGCTAATGAGTGTTAAGTCGAGCGTTATCACCCCGCACGCCTTATAGGGTCCCGTACCGTGCAACAGTTGACCAACGAACTTCATCAACTGCAATGGAAGATGGTTGTGGCATTGTAACGCAACTACGCACTGTGAGTAACCTTCCCGAATTCTTACTGCATGCTCAGTGGAGTCGTTAGTATCGTAGTGAATAGCGAACTGATAGAGTACTGGTCCGGTACGGTCTCGCTCGCGTCGCCCAAGGTGTATAGGGTAAAGGATGAGGAGGACCTTGGCAGCGTGCAATCCTATCCACATCAAGGTTTTTGCTAGCTGAAAGCTATCGTTGGAACTCCAGAACCGTTTCCTCGTTATTGCTGTAACCTTGTACAAGTTGAATAGCTGAAGATTAAGCACCACGAACGAAGATAGCACGGTACAGACAATAAGAACTCCAAAGTTCTCATTTAGCTCCACGATGAGATTACTAAGTCTGAGATGAGCTTTTCTCAGAGTTTCCAAGAAAGTCGTACAATCAAACATTTTCTTACTAGAACGATCATCGCATCTCATCAACGCTTTGTTAATTGATCGAAAGTAGTAACAGACAAGTAATTGCATCGCTACGTACTGATGTAGGGCAAACACGTGGATCGCATTTGGAAGTGTATAGACCAAGGTACGGCAAATGAATTTACACGATGTGTCAACGTTAAACAGTACATCTAACAACACTAAGGAGGAAAAGTACAGCAAGCTACTAACCACCAGCCTGTTAATGATGGATTGCACCAACCGAAAGTCGATCGATACCTGACAAATGTACAAACTGTGTCCGATGGAAACGATCTCATTACCGAAGGTAATGTAAAATGTCCGCAGAAAGCGACATCCGCCCATTATCAGCAGGACGGTAATGTTGGCGATTATATACTCTGCCAGGTACAATGTTCGGATAGCAAAAAAATCTGAGGCTATCGTTCCGGTATGATTGAACAGCGTGGCTGTACATATGGCAACAATAATCACAATGGAGTACACTAGATTTGCAGCGCGAATAAACGTCCGCAACCAACGTAATGCTGGCACCGGTACAGGTTCAAACGGTTCTAGATCCCATGGTACTACTGCAAAGATGTGTCCTACTGCAAGCAAATTGTGGAGCGTTCGTTTGAGATTTTGCTCCAGAAATGGTTGATTGGCGGGTGGTTTGAATGCCATATAGAACCGAACGTATTTGAGCCTCAGAAATAACTGAGACAAATTTCCCTCAGTGACAAAAGGTGAATCCCAATTGCGTGATTAACCCTGATTTTCATTTATGCAATATTGATGAAGATAATGCTTTGTCATACGTCATATTGCTTTAAAAACAGGGAAGAGTCCTTCCACAATTTTCATATAGTTGGGAGATCTTTGTTGTGTGATAACTTGCCCGTCCACCACCCTCTAACGCTCGAGATTTGAACCAATGCCGGACGTGTTACTGCAATCGTGCATTACCAACTCTCCCACTTGGCTCCTTCTACGTAGAGTGTGCAGTAGAGCAATATGAACTATTGGTGTACTCTGTGTGACCACGCGGAGCCAGTTCCGGCTACAATTAGCATATCGCGTTTCCTTTTCCATACTATTAACGGTTTAGAAATCATATCATATTTACATGCGAGATTAGCATCACTTTACGACCAATTCTTACGGTCAAGTTCAAATATTATAGTCTTGTTTCCATGTCTTTATCCGTCAGTTCTCGCCAGCAACAACCCAAAACCCACTCTTCAATTCTTCTTTGTTCACTATTTTATTAACGCGCGGGTTCTGCACAGTAAAATCTAACCATCAAAAGCGCATAAAAAAGCACTTGCTCCGTTCCAAGCGCCATTCATCTTATTGGCGTTTGATTGTGGTTCCTTTGAAACATAAAGAAAAAAACACATCATCAAAAAGAATACGCGCAGTTACCACTTCGATCTTCGCACAGATCCCACGTACCGGGCGTTCGGGTGAGAGATGAGATATTATTATTATTTTGCCAACGTTGACGCACGATGTTTTATCAGCCTTTGCATTAGCATATCCACTTTGCATTTGTACCGAAAACAGCTGCGCCCGAGATGACGCCGTACAAGCAAACGTCCAGTGAGGAACTAGTGAAGGATGGAATTCTCGTACCAAGATGTAGGTAAACGTTAGGATAGGTGTTTTTTTCTTCATATAATGAAACATAACACCTCATAACGCCAATCGTGTTTTTAGATGATCGTTTGTTGGTTTTTTTTAGGTTCTTAACAACCATTCCTTCGTTTCGGAAACGATACTCTGCACGCTTGATTGAATGGCAGCATTGTTCAATAAATAAAACTATTATAATATCATTAAACATACAAAAGGTTTTACGATCCCACCATCGGATCATCAGTATGTCCAGAATGTATTGTGATTTTACGATCAAAACCATTTGCTCGATCGATTTACTTACTTGCTTTGCTACTTTCTCATCGTACCGGCTTGCTCGTGGCAAAAAGAAAAAAACTAAAATCCCATTCATTTGTGGTGCAGCAATATACTTTATTTTACTTAGTTTTGTTGCTTTTTTGTTTCTTTTCTTCTGTTCTGATCTGCTGCATACGGCATCAAGTAACTTGCAAAAATTCATAAACGCTACTGCTCAAACACTATTTGTCAGTCAAAACTAAACACGTGTTTCACGCAACCCAAAACGCGGTACAAACATTCTGGCAAATTTTCCCTTCATAACATTCCCGGCTCATTTGTTTTCCCCTTCTGGCAACCCCGATCCTTTGATGATTTAACAAGTAATGCTTTTTTAAAGCTCAATTCCACTAAAAAAAAAAACGAAAAAAGAAATACATCGCACGTGTGTACACGAGCAACTAATATAGCTTCCTTTATACCGGGGGGGGAGCGTAAGATGTGTGTAATATGTTTCTGTTGCTGTTTGTTCGATTCATACGATGGTGGATTCAAATTAGGTTTGTTAATGTAGGCGGATATTCTTTCCACGCCACGTCACTTCTGCAGTGTGTTACAAAGTCTTTCTTGTATTGTGATTCACATTCTATTCGTACTTTCATACCAAATCTGGTGTTGATTCTTCTGCAAACTTTTTCCACCTCCACCGTTTCATATCCGCCTCATCCAGCGCCTCTCTATCGTCCCACTCGTACTTCTGCCCAGTGTGTTAAATATTTGACCATGTGATAAACAAACGATTAACAAATGAAAGACATTCAACCTTTACAGAAAAGGTACACACGCAGGTCGCACACGCAAACTCACACACACAAAACAACATTATTATCATTCGGTGACCCTTAAAGGTAAGGTTTTCCGGGTTCTCCCATTACGGATGTGTTGATCTTCGTTTCCGTGCATACACCTGCCCGTTTGTGTTTTTTTTTGTTTTCCTTCTTCTACCCCGGACGGTGATGACTTTTCGTGAATGACTTTCCCTTTTATCCTTAGCGGTGAAGGCGGGAGTGGTACGATTTTTTTATAGTTTTCTTTTACTACCTTTAAACGGATTTCGTTTTTCGTTTCGTTTTTTTCTTCTTCTATGGGTTTATTAACGATTCGGAAATGGATAACGTATCCAGCACACGGCCCGTAAAAAGCTGATCACTGCCGATCTCTTTAAAGGCGAGGTTTCGTAAAGGTCCCTTCGGAAATGGGGCGTACAAAACTAAGCGCCTTAATGTTCGCTTTTGCATTTTGCAACTCTCTTCCTCTCCTTCCCTTTTTCCTTGTGTGTGTGTCTCTCACTCGCAATCCCGTGTTGATGCTAAAAACTAATGCTTCTGCTGCTGCTACTACTACTACTGCTACTATTTACGTCTACTAGTACTAGTGGTCGTTTTTTTTCTTGTTTACCCCTTCCTTTTCCTATCCCACCCAGTGGAAGTCTAAAAGCTGAATCCCTTAACGCGTAACCATTTTTGTTTTTGTTTTTTTCTTCTGTTCTCATCTAGCCTAGCCGGCGGAGGGCGGCGGAACAACCACCCGCTCACGTTGGTTTTCAAACTTTAAGTTTAACAACACTTTCCCTACCACTTCTAGATGGGCGACGAAATCTACGTATTTTGCGAATAGAAACGACAGTAGGGGAAAGAACGAGAGTGTGTGTGTGGGTTTTTTTCGGGTGGGGTAAGGAAGGAGGGAAGTGCGGAAAAACGTGCCGCAAGCCGCGTTAATTGGAGACATGATCGTCGGCCCATCATTTGATCGAAATCTGCGCATAGCCGACGAGCGATTTCTCGTCGAGCTGTTCGCCCGGCGCACAGCCGGACCGCAGCTGAAACGTGACCGTCTTGAGCGCGCCCCGGTTTTCGATCAGCTTCTGCAGATTCGCCGACATGATCGCGACGTCCAGCTCGTCCAGTAAGCCGGCGCCGACCAGTTCGGCCGCGATGTCCTCCGCCGAATCCTTGCCGACGACGAACTCGAACTGGATGTCGTTCAGTTCGCGGTTCGCGTTCCGCATCCGCAGCACCAGATTGACCGG
Organism: Anopheles funestus; assembly: GCF_943734845.2. Classification (NCBI taxonomy): domain Eukaryota; kingdom Metazoa; phylum Arthropoda; class Insecta; order Diptera; family Culicidae; genus Anopheles; species Anopheles funestus. Next base: position 3,834,944 of record NC_064599.1, read on the forward strand.
TACCATCGTGTCGGAACCGATCGACATGGCGCCCAGGGCGGCAGATGCTTCGATCGTTTTCGGATCGGTTGACTGCGTTGAGCCGGTCACGGTGACGCCCGACCGTTCGGATGTGTCTTCCGTTTCGGAGGATGAAGAATCCATACGCTCCAGCCGGTTCATCGGTCGCTCCTCCGTTTCCGAGTCGTCCGATTCGTTCTTGGCGTTGTCCTCCTCCTCCGATGACCACACCCATTCGCCGGTCATCGAACGGTGCAATCGGCCCGATGCGCCGGCCTGCCGCTTGGCCGCCTTATGTACACGCGTCTCCATCGATGGACCGGTCGCGAGCAGTGTCTGCGTCAGGTACTTCCGATCTTTCGCCTTCTTAAAGAACGGATGCTTCAACAGCTCGCTCGCGGTCGGACGCTTCGACGGTTCCTTCTGCAAACATTCGCCGATCAGCTTGCGAAACGTCTTGCCGTACGCTTTGTACTGGTCCTTCTCGTCCGCCCCGGTATCGATCGTGGGCGGATCGTTCTGTAGCGTCAGCATCAACACCTTCATCGGCGGGTACTTGTGGTACGGCGCCGTCCCCGTTGCCATCTCGATTGCCGTAATACCGAACGACCAGATGTCGGCCTTGAAATCGTACCCGTGGTCCTGCTCCATCACCTCCGGTGCCATCCAGCACGGTGTACCGACGAACGTGTGCCGGACCTTCTGTCGCGAAAGATCGCCACCGGTCGCGAGCCAGGCGCTCACACCGAAATCGGCAATCTGTACCGTACCGTCGTCGCCGAGCAGTATGTTACCCGCCTTAATGTCCCGATGGATTTGACCATTGCTGTGGAAATACTCCAGCCCCTTCAGCACCTCCTTCAGTACGGTCGCGATCGTCGACTCGTCGAACACGCCGTGCCGGCAGTTAACCGTGCGCATCCGATGCTTGATGATGTCCAGCAGGCTGCCGCCTTCGAGCAGCCGCAGTATCAACCACAGCTCCTCCTTCACCACGAAGCTCGTGTGGTACGTGACGACGTTCTCGTGATTGCAGCTGCTCATCGCCTGTATCTCCTTCAGCAGCTCGTCCATCGACGTGTTCCACTTCTCCAGGTTGATGCGCTTGATGGCGCACTTTTCCTTGCGCGGCAGGCAGTAGGCATTGTGTACGACGGCCGTCGCACCGACACCGATCACGTCGTTCAGCTCGTAATCGTCACGACTGTTCGGCCACGGTGTGACCGGCTGTGGTGGCGGTGCCAGGTTCGCCGAGGACGCGGACGTCGATGGACTCGCTGCGGTGGCGACGGACGTGACCGCGGCCGCCATCGCACCGAGCGCACTGCTGCTGCCACCTGTTCCGCCACCGACTCCACCTCCCGCACCGGTTGTTGTCGTCGTCGTCGCCATCTAGTGCAGGCGGGACACGAATCAGTGCAACGAGATATTAATGTGAAATGTCACCGTACGGAACGTTCTCGTGCGGTTGGCAGACGGCACCTTTGGAGACGGCGAACCCGATACGGTGAAGGACGTACGATGGCCGAACGGATGGATGGATGTGGATAGGTGGTGCAGCACACTCACTCACTCACTCACACACGCCGTGGCGGAAAAAATGCAATGCCTTCCGTTGGTGCCTTGGTGCGGTCTGGTACGAGGTGCAAACACAGCACACACACACACACGCACACGAGATTTATTTAGATATATCGGCCCTTCGTTTCTTCCGCGCGGGCGCCAACGTCTGGCTGCCGTCTGGCAGCTTTTTATGACTTGCCGTTGACGACACGGCCAAATATCACCAGGCGTACGCGCGCGTGTCGGGCGGGGAGAGGGGGGCGGGGCGTCCGTGTGCGTGTTGGTGCTTGATTTTTGATGGTGTTGCCGCAGCTGCCACCGGAACGACAAAATACCGTCACTGTTACGTGTGGTGTGTAAATTTTCCAGCCAAAATGCCGCAGCCGTCCACTACGGTGCGCGCGCGCCCGTTCGTCTGTGTGTGTGCGCGCGTGTATGTATGTTTAGATGTTGTGTGAACGCACAAGGTAACAACCGAACGGCCTTCTCACTGCATTCGGTACCCGACTCTAACCCCTCTCTTTGTGGGCTACTGCGTACGACTCGGTTGCGATATGATAAGAAACGTAGGAACGAATTTCTCGCGATACGGCCCCCCTATCTGCAGCCAACCTTTTCCACCAAAAACGGGAAACACACACAGACACACACGTAAACACCGACCGAACGTCGACTTGCAAATCAACGAAATCAGCCTTGATGAGTCATGATATTTTTCGGCGACTCCTGCTTTTCCACCGTATATCCCGAAAAACACCGTATTTTTTCACCGTATCGTACTTTTCGGGGTACCGTTTTCCTCCGACCTTTCTCTATTGACACTGGGTGCACCGAAACCAAAAGGCACGATACAACGTCAACAAGAACCACACACAAATGCACACGCACGCACACACGCGAACTGTGATCTGAGTGCTGAGACGGTGTCAGCAGACCGTATGGGTTCGGAAAAACGGACCGCAGGGACAAACGATACGCGAAACGAAACTACCGACACAAGGTATTGCGAAACGGATTGAACGGATTCGCCTGGAAAAGTACGGTTTCGGGGACACCCGCGGTCCCGGTACGTGGTTCGACTCTCGATACTTTTGAAGTGTGCTGTGATGTAGTGGTGGACATGCTCGTACCGTCACGGAATCATTTGCACCCGGTACGTGAATAATCCGTTCCGAGCAGGGATTCCAAAACAATCCGACAGATGTTTTGATGTGTGAGTAGAAATTTTCGTTTGAAGCATAATTACAGAACAAAATGTTAGAAAGTGTATTATTTTTTTCGATAACAAATTTATGTGCTTTAATTTCACCGACCAAATTTATAGAACAACCCATTTTCAAATGAAGTGATCTAGTGGACAGGTGAAATATTCGCCCCAAATTTTGCAATATTATTTCGAATTATTTGTTTCTAAATTATGAGTAAATAATAAATTTCACAAAAATAATAAATTTACATAATTATAAAATTTCCAGTTTCGACTGTTCTTTTGGAACAACCCAAATTGAATCGATCCGGCATATGCATAGAGTTTATACTATCGTATCGTATACTTCAGTTTCCTCCAACAGCTGATCAGCTGTGATGGTGATAATCAGTGCTGCTGTTAGTACACAATATTTCTTTGCGAAAGATATATCGCCATAATTTCTATTAACCAGAAAATCAAATGGTTTGTAATTTGAACGCAAAAGCTGCTTAATTAATGTACACATGCGATTTCCTACGCACAATCTCCTCTATTGCAATCCTCAAACCCGACGCCTTAACCGTGTGGACTTTGGATTGAAGTTTGATTTCGCGCAGTGTTTTGTTTTGAGTTGTTTTGATCAGCATACAATTTATCTCATCGCCACTGAAGGAGCCGCAAAAAAAGGTAAACTTTGTGTATTATCGGATTTTGATTTTATATTTGCAGTGCTGCATCCTTGCAATTGCTTGAAAAAGCTTCAATTAAACATACTGCAAGCACGCCTATAGAGTGTATGATGGCTGGAGATGTGGGATTGTTTCAATGATTGAATAGTGCTGTGCTTTATTCCCATCAAACTAATCATTGCCATCTTATGTACGCAATTGAAGGCATGTGTTTTTCGTGCTTTTGGAACTTGGGCCTAGATAGGCGGCCCACAGATCACAGGACAGAAGATGGCAATACGACCTTGAAACAGCCTACTAATTGTGAAAAGTTGTCTAGGGCTGGTAGAAATCGTACCGGATAAAGGACACCACTCACAAGAGTTTTATGGAAAACTGACCAGCAAAATAAAAAGAATACTCTTTTCTTTCGTTTTAGGTCCACGACTACTGTCGCTTTAACTTGCCGTTCTACGGTAATCTGAATGGAAATCGCGATTTTAATCCAGGCTTGAAATGAGCAGTCAAAACGGCGGTATGGCTGTCAATCAGTATTCCAATGGCGGCATGGCGCGTCCACAGGAGATAGAACTTACGGCACGCTTTTCGAAACAGATGGCACAGCTTTGCATGTCCCCGGATTACTCCGATGTGACGTTCATCGTAGAGGGCCAACGTATCCCGGCGCATCGTGTTATACTTGCGGCCAGAAGCGAATACTTTCGTGCGCTACTGTACGGCGGTATGCAGGAAACCAAGCAGAACGAAATCACCCTTCACATCCCGCTGATGGCGTTCAAATCGTTGCTAAAGTACATTTACTCCGGCAGCATGTCACTGGTCCATATGAAGGAGGAACATCTGCTGGATACGCTCGGGCTTGCCAACCAGTACGGGTTTGCCGATTTGGAGATGGCCATTTCGGACTATTTGCGTCAAGTGCTTTCCCTCAGCAATGTGTGCGCCGTTTTGGACGCTGCGCGGCTTTTTGCACTGGACGGTTTGACCACCGTTTGTCATTCGTTTATGGATCGGAATGCGTCGGACATTTTGCAGCACGAGTCATTTCGCAACCTGTCGCACGACTCGCTGAGTAGCCTACTGTTGCGGGATTCTTTTTTTGCACGCGAAGTGGAAATATTCCAGGCCGTGCACGATTGGTGTCGATCGAACGCGGACAGCGGACAAAATGTGGATGTCATCGTGGAAAAGGTCCGTTTTGCACTGATGTCTCTGGAGGAACTGTTGACTGTGGTTCGTCCGTCGGGTATTCTTGATCCGGAACGTCTGTTGGATGCAATAGCGGAAAAGATTTCCTCCAAGCAGCTTCCCTATCGTGGTGCACTGTGTAAGTTGTTAATTCCTACCCTTCTTTCGGTGAAGTATGATTGACTAACCTTGTGCATTCAACAGGGCCGGAAGAAAACGTTGCTACACCGAAGTTCAATTCGCGAACGATTCATGGTGAGATTCGGTCCGCACTGCTGGACGGTGACACCGTGTCGTACGATATGGAGAAAGGCTACACACGACACTCGATCGGTGAAACGGGCGATGGCAATGGGATCATTGTCGAACTGGGCAAACTGTTTATCATTAACCATATCAAGGTGTTGCTTTGGGACCGAGACACCCGCTCGTACAGCTACTACATCGAGGTTTCGGTCAACCAACGTAGCTGGGAGCGGATCGTGGACCACACGAAGTATCCATGCCGTTCCTGGCAGTTCCTATACTTTCCCGCCCATGCCGTCCGGTACATTCGGCTCGTCGGTACGCACAACACGATGAACAACGTTTTCCACGTTGTCGCACTGGAGGCTATGTACACCGAAACGACGACACCGGTCGTGGACGGGATTCTCCAACCGACGTACAATGTGGCTACGGTCGAACGGAGTGCCACCGTCGTGGAAGGTGTCAGCCGGACGCGGAATGTGCTACTGAACGGGGAGGTGAAAAATTACGACTGGGATTCGGGCTACACTTGCCATCAGATCGGCGAGGGTGTAATACTGATACAGCTCGGTCAGCCATACTGGATCGATTCGATGCGTTTGCTGCTGTGGGACTGCGACAGTCGATCGTACAGCTTCTACATCGAGGTGTCCATCGACATGAAGGACTGGGAGGTGGTGGTGGACAAGCAAACGGAGCATCTGAAATCCTGGCAGCACTTTACCTTCCTCCCGAAGGTGGTCGTCTACATACGTATCGTTGGTACGCACAACACCGCGAACGAAATGTTTCACTGCGTACACTTCGAGTGTCCGTCGCAAGATCCGGACTTTTTAAAATGCGAACGAAATGTTTCCACGCCAAGTATTGAACTGTCAGCGGCCAGCACGAATGAGCCCGATCCACAGGACAACACAAATGATTAATGGACAAGGCTATTTTGTACTTAGCTGACTCATGTCGCCAACCTGTTTGAATCTCTTCCACCCACAAAGGAAAGCAATGATCGCAACAAACAAACCTCCGTACTGATTATGCTTACCAGCAACTAAATTTTAATTAAGAAAACCTAAATGCAGTGTAAATCTGTGATCTATCCTGACGCTCACAGTCTAATACTCGTGGTGGGGATCGTGTGCGTGTTTATTTTACTATGACATTGGATATTAAACTTTTTATTGAATAGAGAAGAAAATCGTGAACAAACTCTTGTGTTAGGCGCTAGATATTCTGCGGGATCCGAACTTGAGGCGTTGAGTCACCACAGATGTTGGGTGGGTTTAAATCGCTGCAAAACAAATAGAATGTTTTATCTTATCAGGCAATTCCCCATACACCATTGGCAATCATTTGCTTGCTCTGGTTGTCACACGCGAAGAGAAGCGACATTTTAAAATGAAGGTTCTCGGATGGTTGGTCGTTGTTTGTGCTACATTTGCCGTAAGTTTTGCCTCACAAAATTGATTTTTAATTTTCACTATTTATCCTTTAACCGACGTTTGAAATAGTTCGCACTAGGTAGCTTCGTTGAATGTGATCTTGATCTGGAGGATGCTAAAATAATCAGCCAGCTGCCCGAGGAGTGTCAGCACGTAGATGACGCTACCAAAGCGCTAATGCTGGAGGAAGCGACAAGTTTCAAACTGTTCCATGAGAAGCTGTTAAACTACGAAGCCTCCAAAGCACCAAACAGTGACGAAGAAATCCACATGGATATGGACTTTCGCAATGCACTGTACGGAACAGTCGAGCTGCACACGTGCCTAAGTGTGAACGAAACGGTTCATCTGTACTTACGGTGCCTGATAGATAAGCGTAGCGAAATGATGGATTTAATTGAACAAGCCACTTAATCGTTGCTCACATTAGGAGTTCGAGTTGTACACACTGTCTATCGCCGTTACCGCACCGTTATGCTTGGATAGTTTGGCCGAATCGAACTGTATCAGAATGATCATGAACGAGAGCAGTGCGACAAAGATCTACAAAATTGATGTATAGTTTATAGTTCGAGGAATGTTCAGTATTTTGATAAACTGCTGCCTACCGAAGATAGTGACGATAGCTCCAGCTTAAGCACGCCACAGGCCGTTGTTACGATCTTCTTCCTGTCGAGTGTTAGCAGCTCAATACGAGTCATCTCATATGAGAAGGGAAAAAAACAATAAAGATATTGTCAGTACATTTTACAACATCAATATTTTAGCCTTACCTGAACCTCCACCATCTCAGCTTCGTTTTGGTGAGAAAGTTCGAACATAATCGTACCGAAGCGTGTTTGCTAGTAATAAAAACAAATGTATTGATTTGTAGCATTTTCCATCATTTCTTTCCCTACCTCCCGTTTGAACTTTTCGTTCGGATAAAGTACCATCAGCAGCATGCATAGTTGTAACAAAATCCATAACATGTTGTAAGCGATGTAGATTGATTTCGATGCGCCGGCTTGCAAGTACTGGTAGATCTCGAGCACTTGCAAGCTAGTTACATTAATACCGGCAAACACGTTTGTTACAATTAGAATTTCGAATGATCGTGTGAGAAGTTTGAGACAGCTATCAAGCTGCAGATAAAAATGTTTAGCTTGTTGCAGGTTAATAGCGCCACTTCCCGTACTGAGAAGCTGATTAATTTTCTGCTGCATCTTGTAAATTAGTATAGTGCCGAGATAGTACTGTGCAAGAGACATACTCGCGAATATATTGGGCAACAAATAGGCACCCAATGAGAACAGGGTCGCATAAATGCTGCCATAATGTAAGAAGTCGCAACACAAGGACAACCCGTAAATGGTTAGTAGCATCGCACAGAGCCATAGCAATTTTAGTCGGACAAAGGCTAAAATTTCAGTCCACTCGGTGCACGGTATTGCAGAAGCTACGGTTAGTATTTTATGTAGAAATTGATTGCAACGTTGCGTTTCACTGTACCCAATGCTCATCGTCTGGATGCTGATCAAAATGCACAGAACCACTTCATTCACGTATAAAATCCCGGTGAAGAATGGCATTGGCACTTCAATAAGCTTGGCAATCGCTTGGTATCCACATGTTGCTATCCAGGCAAGAGCGCACGAAGTCACCAGGAATCGAGCTTGTTTGAAATACGTTACCGAAGAACGTTCTTGTTCGATGTTACATGGTGCAATAAACAGCAGTTGGGCACACCGAAGGTATATTTTAAATGATTGATACAGCTGCAGATACATGCAACGCTTCACGTTACGGAAGTCACTGGTCATAGTGGCACGAGCGATAAAACCTTTCTGAAGAACTCCAGACACATCCAGAGTTCATTCGGAATGCGCAAACAATGACCAGTGCTAAATAACTCTGGTTAAATATTTTAAGGACTCTATGTTATTAGGTACTCTAATTGATCTTTGTCACGCAACTTACCAGAGTGAGCAGAAAAAAAGCTTACGTGCATGTTTAAAAATTTATTTAAATGATATGATCATTTCCATCACACTCGAGTATTTAATTTTTGAAAAGATTCTAAACAAGTTTGGACATCACACTATCAGCAGTTATTAGCTATTTTGCTTGTAAAAAACGTTGTATTAACAAACAACAGAACATCTTTGCAATCGGGTTTTGCTTTGACTCTAACGGCCATTTCAAATATCTTAAGTAGCATTGAGACGAAAGCCCGAAGCTACTATGAACGTGGCGCATCTTTTTTAGCTCAAGTCTCGCTAAATTTGAGTGAACGAAAAAGAAATACCAGAACAACATCCTGGAACATGTGTTGGAGGTGGCGAATTAAAATTATTTTTGGTAAACAACAGTTTTTTAGCAAATTTTATTACTAATGAAAACAACTCACATCACCTTTATTCCTTCTGCAAACAATGCTCCACTTCACAATCGTTGTCGTTCTCTGGATTGGATTTGAAGTGTACTATATACCCCAGACGAGACCTAATCACTAGCGATCACTGCTATCAGTAGCGTCTGGAATTATGTGACGTTAATCGAATAAGAACAAATGGAACACTTTTGTTCTTGTACGTTTTCGTCACAGATTTCAGCGAAGCAAAAGCGAATGTGTCCAGTCACTGGCAATTGATTGAGTACGATCGGTACCTTGATTAGTTTGAAGTGCATCTCTAATCTTTTTGTCACAAGGATGATGCGTTCGTTTAGATTAGATGTAGTGAAGGTTTCTTTTGATACCTGAAAAGGTGACCATAAACTTGATCCATTCAATAGACTTCCAAGCGGTATCTTTCTGTACAGCACATTTCCTGTAACTTTTGTTCCGAATAATCCAGTGCCTAGCATAACCTAGTGCAACTACTCGAGAATGGTGGAGACGAGATTCGAATATAAAAGCACAAGTTACCGACGAGGTATCAAACAGAACTCATAGTTCGATCCAAAAGAACAGAAGTTAACTGCAAGTTATTTCGTCTTCTTCTGGATAATTTCAACTAGCATCATGCTACCAACGACCGCTTTTGTTGCGTCCATTCTACTGGTGGTTGGGGCAGCTAATGTGCCACGCTTAGTACTAGACGATTCGTACGTCAATCGTGTAGTTGGTGGTGAAGAAGCGAAGAATGGATCTGCACCATATCAGGTGTCGCTGCAAGTGTCTGGCTGGGGTCACAACTGTGGTGGATCACTACTGAACGATCGATGGGTTCTAACCGCAGCTCACTGTCTTGTCGGGTAAGTGTTTTCTAATTGCGTTGAAAATCTTCAAGAATTCTTCACTAATGAGTTGTATTACTTCTGTAGGACTGATCCCAGCGAACTTTTAGTGCTTGTCGGTACAAACAGTCTGAAGGAGGGAGGTGAGCTACTGAAGGCAGACAAGCTGCTGTACCACAGTCGCTATAACCGTCCTCAGTTCCACAACGACATTGGCCTGGTGCGTCTGGAGAAGCCGGTGAAGTTTTCCGAGCTCGTGCAAAGCGTCGAATATTCGGAAAAGGCTGTTCCCGTCAATGCTACGGTACGATTGACTGGTTGGGGTCGCACTAGCACCAATGGCCCAGTACCTACGATGCTACAAAGTCTGAATGTCGTCACACTGTCGAACGCAGACTGCAAGGCTAAGACGGGTAATCCTTCAAATGTTGATGTTGGACACGTCTGCACCTTGACCAAGGCTGGCGAAGGAGCATGCAATGTAAGTGAACTATCTTTTACTATTTTTGAGGACATTATTAATATGTACAATTTGTTACAGGGAGACTCTGGCGGTCCACTGGTGTATGAGGGAAAGCTTGTGGGAGTTGTAAACTTTGGCGTTCCTTGCGGTCGAGGATATCCGGATGGGTTCGCACGGGTATCGTATTACCACGAATGGGTTCGTACAACTATGGCCAACAACTCCTAATCTGAAGCTGTCGACAACTTGAAACCTCAACTGAATGATGAATAAAACCATTGCTAATTAATATTACTGAATGAAGAAAAACAAATTTTGGTTTTGTTAGTAACAGATATGAGTAATTGAACATTAGCTTTTCTGCAGAATATTTATCACAATCAAAAAAATTTTTACATGACTCTATAAGACTATGGCCCAGAAAAAGGAGCACTCCACTGTGGGAAATCCAACATCTTTAACCTGATCCAATAACTTGAACCTATGAAAACAAAAGCTTAGTGAAAATGGAGTGGTTCTCTAACTTTCAAACCTTACATTGGAATTAAATCACATAACGACACTTGAACAGGCTTCAGGAAATGTGAGATGTTTTCACTAGTTACGTTACTACTACATGAAGTACTCTTGATTCAGGACGTTTTCAGCAATTTCCATTCTCCCACATGTGATGGGATCAATGGGATGTCGATGAAAAGGCCAAACTCAAACTGAAAGAGCTTAATGGCGACTTAAGGTAGCTCTTGCCAGGAAAGCCAGAATAACTCTTATCCAGACGTCTGGACTCCTTCACTTTGATAGGTCAGTAAGTCAGTCAGCCCTCGTCAAGAACAGTGAGATAATTGCAATGATTAATTTAGAGTGCATCCAACGTAGTCCGACGTATGAGGTGATCGCACTGATTAAATATACCTACTTATGATTTATTTTGTTATTTCAACAACTCTCCATACGCTTGACTCTTTTAACAACATTCCTAGTGGTGTCTTACAGGGCATCACTATTTCTGTTGTTTTCTGGTCAGTATAATCTAATCGCCAGCATATCTTAGTGCAGCTACTCGACACTGATAGTGGTTGTTATGTGGTATATAAGCGTATCTCATTGTCAGCTGAGTACCAATCAGGTCTCGTACAAGGACTGGAGTAGTTCATCTTTCTCCTGGTTACATTTAACAAGCATCATGCTACAAACAGCCGTTGTTGTTGTGTCCATTCTACTGGCAGTTGGTGCAGCTAATGTGCCACGCTTAGTACTAGACGAATCGTACGTCAACCGTGTAGTCGGAGGTGAAGAAGCGAAGAATGGATCTGCTCCATATCAGGTGTCGCTGCAAGTCTCTGGCTGGGGTCACAACTGTGGTGGATCGCTACTGAACGATCGATGGGTTCTAACTGCAGCTCACTGTCTTGTCGGGTAAGTATTCCCAATATGTATGGTGCGTTGTTCTTAAAGCCGTAATTAATAGTTATTCCAAATTGGAACTATTTGTGCAGAAAAGAACCCGGCAACATGATGGTACTTGTCGGTACAAACAGTCTGAAGGAGGGAGGTGAGCTACTGAAGGTAGATAAGCTGATGTACCACAGTCGCTACAACCAACCTCTGTTCGCTAATGACATTGGACTGGTACGTCTGGAGAAACAGGTAAAGTTTTCCGAGGTGGTGAAAAGCATTGAATACTCGGAAAAGGCAGTTCCCGTCAATGCTACGGTACGATTGACTGGCTGGGGTCGTACTAGTGCCGACGAAGTACCTACGATGCTACAAAGTCTGAATGTCGTCACCCTTTCGAATGAGGACTGCAAGTTGAAGGGTGGCGATCCTGGTTATGCTGATGTAGGACATTTGTGCACCTTGACTAAAACTGGTGAAGGAGCATGCAATGTAAGTCTAAAGATCGATCGATTTAGATCAAATATTACAATCATGCACTTGTTCTTTCACAGGGTGACTCCGGAGGTCCACTGGTGTACGAAGGAAAGTTGGTGGGAGTTGTGAACTTTGGTATTCCATGCGGTCGAGGATATCCGGATGGGTTCGCACGTGTATCGTACTATCATGAATGGGTGCGCACAACTATGGCCAACAATTCCTAATCTTCATTGTTTACATGATGCCGAAGAAATAAACAAAAAACGATCGTGACATATTTTAATAATATAAACCTAAAAACCCACGAAAATTATGTTTTCTAATTTGCTTTTTTATTAGTGATGGTCCTCAGCAAGTGTTATGTCGTGTATCTATCACATATTGGGGAATTTCAGTTTCCTAAACTAATTATCTTACTTACGTACACGCGTCAGCTTTAGGTGTAATGTAAGATTGCTTTAGACAAGAGCTCATTTCTTGGAAGAAACTAGATAAATAATATTCGATGGACACCTGATGCAGTGAAACGGATTAAAATTCTTCGTCTCAATGACAATAAGAATTGTAAAACGATCAGCGTTTCGATAACGAACATGTATCAGTATATCCTTTCTTATCGGTATTATTTTATTGATCTTCACAAAAAACTGGGCTTGCTGCTGCTCCAGTCGCTTCTTACTCTCCGTGTAGTGAACACGTAAACATGTCCGAATTGGTGAATTTTCGTGGAGGAGCCTATACAGGAAAGACAGTGGATCCTATAGGGGAGGATAGCAATGGAGATGATAATGATTTCAGTAGTGTAATGGAGTCAGAACTCGGCGATAATAGCTATCCATGTACGAGAACGAATGCCGGCTACACCAGCTTGATGGTGTACCAAGAAAGTGTAATTTACGTTTGCCAGTATGAAATGTTTGTGAATGTATAATTAGGTATAATTAAACTTGTTCTTACTTAGAAACCATATCCTGCCACGGAGATGCATCAAGAAAAAATACCAATGCAAAGGCAAATTAGTGGTAAGCATGCAAATCTTGTCGAACATTTCAGTGTCCCAAGTGTGTTGGCTTAAATTACATTTGATGCATTTTTAGATACCGGAGATCAAAAAGATCCAACAAACAAGCAAGTAAAGATCTTAAGACCATTTTGATGTGTAAGAAAATATAACAGTAAAGCTCTCTTGTGTTTTTTATTTAGCTTAATGCGGAACTGAGCAGCTTTGTGCAGAAGAAATCGTTCGCCCAAAACATGATGGACATTGCTCTACTATCAGCAAACACAAACCAGCTCCGATATGTGATAGATTTGGGAGACAAACATCCGTACTACATGACCAGCTTGATGCTTATTATTGTGAGCCTGGTGATGCAGGTCGTTGTTGGATTGTCCATGGTGTATGTAAACAGGTTGGTACAAGTCTCACGTGCTCTGAAGGCATTTTATGATGGCTTTGTTTGATGATGCATCCAATATAGGTACAACATGAAGGATAAGACGGAAATGAAAGCGGCCTCACACATGAACAACCTCTCAGTAGCGGGTGTGTTCGTAGTGACGTTAGTCAATGTGTTTATTTCTACCTTTAATGGAGCTGGAATGGAATCAATGCCGAACTCTACTAATGTGATAAATAATGTAGCTAATACAACTTTACAACCAGTCATCCCATGAGAAATATCGTAGTGAAAAAATTCGTCGAGAACTACAATTAATTGTAACATTTTAGGTATTTATGATTCAACTATTCTTGGATAAAGCCCCCATTGCAGTATTGGAAGTTGTAATAGCTTATTTGTAGATCGCTTGTAAAAATATTAATTGATTGTTTTCTCGAATTATACATGATTTATGGTTTGAGAAATGTAAAGTATGTCTCAATAAAAAAAATCAAATCTAACATTCAAAATTCGGTCACTCGAGAGTTTATCTTCGCCATATGGATTAAGATAATAGAAAGGAATGGAACTTGACTTAGTGGTGATAAGAAGTTTGTCTCCTAAAGGGCAACCCCCTAATAAAGATAAGTGTACACGCATACCCGCATAATCAATGGTAATCTGGGAACTTTATCCTTAGTCTTTCTTTATCTTTATCCAAAGTTATCTCTGGTTCGAGCGTGATAATGAAATCAAAGCTACACAATATGGATTATGTATGATAGGTTAACGGCTCTTTTATGTAACGGACGCTTATCGAAAGATCGAGCATGTGGCTGAAAACTTCGGGTCGCCGACGAGGGACGTACAGATAGGTGAATGTACATTAGGCCATGTCATTCAAATTGCATTAGACGACTCAGCCCATAAAATCCTTTTAGGTCGTCCACATGGCCAGAGGAGGCTTGATAGGCTCAAACAGAGATGGAACGATGGTGTTTATGTGTCCGCCAGAAAGACCGGTGTAATCATTTGGATAATTGAATGTAATAATTGAATAAATAATTATATTGCAAACAGACCTTACTGACAAATACTATCACAATATCAGAATAAAATCTGGATGGAGGATTTCCCGTCGGCAAAACGTGTTGTTGAATATTTTGTTTTTATTGACTTTGTGTCCCCGTTACGGCTTCTTCACCGAAAATTCTTGAGATAAGGTTCCCTGTGCTACTTGAGCCGCAAATACATATATTGCTCTATTCCTTCTTATTTCTGCTACGATGTCTTAGCTTGTAAATTACTCCATCTCAATGGGTAAACCGGATAATCCTTGATAGTGGCTCAAACAATTCACATACAATTGGCTTGCTTATCAAAAAATGAGTGTGAATTGTAGCTATTAACATGAACTTTACAATCCGTAGTATTTAGTGTGATGCTTTCGTGGGATGTAGTGTCGTTGAAGTTATTTTGAGAGAGTGTTAAACCTACTTGAGAACGATAGTGGATGTCGTTGTGTATATAATCGATTTTTCTTACCTACGGAAAATCAAACAGAAATCGTAGTTCCACCTACTAGGGTAGTTGCCTTTCGTGATTAATATAAGCATAATGTTAAAAACGGGTGTTGTTATTGCGTCCATTCTACTAGTGGTTGGTGCAGCTAATGTGCCACGCTTAGTACTTGACGATTCGTACGTCAACCGTGTAGTCGGTGGTGAAGAAGCGAAGAATGGATCTGCACCATATCAGGTGTCGCTGCAAGTGTCTGGCTGGGGTCACAACTGTGGTGGATCACTACTGAACGATCGATGGGTTCTAACCGCAGCTCACTGTCTTGTCGGGTAGGTGCATACAACATGCAAATCGTAACAATTTTTAATGAGCATCTTATGTATTTAGTTACGATCCAACCAACCTGGAAGTCCTTGCCGGCACAAACAGTCTCAAGGAAGGTGGAAAGCTTCTTAAGGCAAACAAGTTTTTTCTTCATAACTACGCCAGCCCTGAATTCATCAATGATATAGCACTGATACGCTTGGAGGAACCGGTACAATTTACGGAACTTATACAAAGCATCGAATACTCGGAAAAGGCACTTCCCGCCAACGTTACGGTGCTATTGACGGGATGGGGTCACACGGCCGTGAATGGACCAGTGCCCACGATGCTGCAAAGTCTCAACGTAGTCACATTGTCGAATGAGGACTGTAAGGCGAAGAGCCTTTTCCCAGAGCATCTCGATATTGGACATGTCTGTACCTTGACCAAAGCTGGCGAAGGAGCATGCAATGTAGGTCGAAAGATCGATGCCAGATTTGGAATAATATTAAAAAGTTTGCATTTCTTCTTTCACAGGGTGACTCCGGAGGTCCTCTGGTTTATGAGGGAAGCCTGGTGGGAGTTGTAAACTTTGGCGTCCCTTGTGGACTCGGATATCCGGATGGATTCGCACGGGTATCGTACTATCATGACTGGATTCGCACAACTATGGCCAATAATTCCTAATTGAAAGTTTCCAACTGAAGGTTGGTTGAACTTAGGGAAAATAAGTTTTATTTACTGTACCTTCATGTCAGAGGATAAAAACGTACGGTTTTTATTGACTCTTCGTTTAAAGGTGGTTTGGTAATTGGTAAATAACTCACCAAATATGTAATGCGCATTGCATACTTATGGGCTGGTTCGTTCATACACCACATTATATGTTGCGTTTAATGCGCACATCGGTGTTGTAGATAGTGAAGTAAAAAGAATAATAAATAATATACCTATGTCCATGTGAAAAAGTTTTTCAAAGTTATTTAATAAGTGTAGTTATGTTATTATATTCAAATAAAATAAAAATTCTAACTTCTAAGATCATGCTGACCATTTCTGGCTTGCCACGGGGGGACGGTCCGGATGGGATTTGAAACGAAGTCCTGTCTTGTAGAAATGGGGCCATTTGTCACATATATATGACATAACATGTGTTCCTAATTAAGGACTAATTACTAACGTTTTTAGTTCATTTCCAATGAAGCATTTTTAAGCTGCTAGATGATGAACCAATGTTAGACATAGATTATTGATAAGAATGCAATAGATTAGCACAATTTACCAGCCATAAAGATACCAGCAAAAACATATGAGATATGACTTTAGTGTCAAGCGAATACGTCACAGTCGTGGAAACGAAACTCCTATGGATTGACTTTGTCCGCTGCCTTGCTATCTCGATTAGTGTTGATCCAATATCTGCAGCTAGTAACACCAGAGAAGAAGAATACAAGAAACAGTTATCTTTGTCTCACTACTTTGCAAATGTTCCAAAGCAGGTAAACGAAGTAACTCGTATCAATTACTTCATTTATCATAACGCACATCGACACAAACATATAACTTCCTTGTAGTCTGTAAGGTGGACTAGTTCGTGTGTGGCTCAGTATCTTTCCAGGGTTCTTTGGGTGATAGTGTGAAGCCCATACTTTGAATATGTCCGAACTCGTTGGTCTGCAGACAGGTGTCCAAAAGGAAAAAGCAAGGCCTCATATCGGGTTCGTGTATACCAAGGATAATGAGGACGATTTTCAAAGTGTAACAGAACAGGATGAGCCTCCTAGCAGGCATCCAGGTACCAAAAATGAAGTGGGATATACCAGTGTACAATTTTACGAAGAAACTGTAATGTCAAGCAGTAGTTGTTGAAACGTGCAAACGCTTTGCTGATGGTGGACATTTTTCTTCCAGAAACCGTACTACGCTCCAACGTACAATCCACTTGAATTGCAACGACAAAGCAGTAGTAAGTAGTTAAAGATCTGGTTTCCGTTTAATAGAAAGGATATGGGTCTCATTGATTTGTTTTCCCACATGATATAGCGTTCAGTAACAGTCTGGATCCAAACAACAGACAAGTAAGCACGTTATCCTCAGATTCATAGGTGATTGGATATTGCTTCTAATAGTGCGCATTCATTTTTACACAGCTTCACGCGGAGCTGAGCAGCTTTGTGCAGAAGAAATCGTTCGCCCAAAACATGATGGACATTGCTCTACTATCAGCAAACACAAACCAGCTCCGATATGTGATAGATTTGGGAGCCAAACATCCGTACTACATGACAAGCTTGCTCCTCATATCCGTAAGCCTGGTCATGCAGATCGTTGTTGGACTATCCATGGTATATTTAAATAGGTTTGTACACAATCAAAGACCTTTTCGTGGAGAAATTATTTCTGAATCAATTGTATGTACGATTTAGGTATAACATGAAGGATAAGACGGAAATGAAAGCGGCCTCACACATGAACAATCTCTCAGTGGCCGGTGTGTTCTTAGTGACGTTAGTCAACGTCTTCATATCCACGTTTAACGGTGCAGGTGTGGACGTAATTCCAACGGAAACTGACGGATTGATAAATAGTAGTAACCTGACACAGAATATAACACCACCAGCAGCATACTTTACATAAAAACAAAGTGAATTAAAATGAAGGCGATAACCATTTCCCGAACATGTTCATCTTCATTTGCGTGTGTTGCGTGTGGATATCTCCAACTGGGTCTAAACTTCCCCAAACTGGCAAGGAGAACGATTGTATGCTAAGTAAGCAATAAGGAAACGTTCTCCAAGAGTATGTGGTTGCTATGCAACTCTTTAGAAATAGTGATCATACATTTGAGGATAAGGTGAGGTCTTAGTAACCTTGGTATGAATGAATAGTGCAGAATCCAACACAGGAATAAACAGATTCTTACGCCTTTCGAGCCCAAATTACAAGTGTTTTGTTTATAGTTATTGTTATTGGAAATTATCAAAGATAAAAAGAACGATGAATTGCTCCTGTGCTGCGGAACGCTGCCCACATCTTCAATATCTTAGGACACTGCTCGAAAACAGCTGCAAGGAGCAGATCCCGTACGCTACCAGACATACTTCAACATCCGAAAATGTCGGCATCTGGCAGCAATGGAAACCATTCGTAATGCGTACGATCAAACTATCCGGATGTGTGCTCGAGACGGTGATGCTACTTTGGGTGACCATCACGCGCTTTTGCCTTCAGCTGTGGCTTCGGTTGCTAAATGCAAATCCGTAAGTTAGGTTACCCGATACACCAAAAAACCTTCCCTGCCTGCCTTACTCACAGTTTCCCTTGAAACAGTTCCGCTCTGGTGTTGTTCCTGTTCTTCACCGTTTCGTTGATCTGTTCGATACTGGGTGGCGTACATGATGCAGTGTCAAGGTAAGCAAAACACGGAACCTCCAAACGTCAGCAAAAGATGGTTCCAGTGTTGGATCGTACCAGCAAGAATTCGCCCAAAAATTACAACCGACCGATGACCCTCGCCTGGGTGAAGATAGCCCGCACCGGTGCGGAAGTGAAGGTTTCATCGTTGAAGAATACATCGTTTGGATTTAAATGGCCAGATTGAAGCCACTTAATTGGTCCGCGGTGCTGTATGCCGATCCCCGCTTACAATGGACGAGATGAAACAATGTGCGTGATCATCTGCCGATGTTTCGTGTCACGTTTGTTTACAGACGACAGCACAAACTAACTCTGTGTTGTCCTCAATTTTCCACCTCGATACGAATCCTAGTGCTACCAGTAGTGTATTCCCATGAAAAATCGTTTACTTATGTTCATCGTTCAATTAAATAGAAATCAATGTTGGAAGCAAAACAAAAAAATCCTGATAAATCAACCGACGGCGCGTTGAAATTGAAAATAAAAAAGATTTCATTTCGTTCCAACATAAGTCGTTGCTACTATGCCGACGTCAGGGACGTGATAATTAATATTTTCCGGCTCACATCATGTTCACCACCTCCGCATGGGGTGGTCGGTAATAAGCGGAACCCTAATTCCAACTCATCGGGTGTTCTTGACTAGAATCTTCCGGGCAGCTTGAGTTGAACTTGTTCCATTTCAAGGTTCCCGTTTACCTTTCTCTGGTCGGCGAAGAGAATCATTTGCACGTTGGTTGTGTGGAAAAGTACCAACTTAAAATACCATTGTTATCGAACATGAACTAAAATAGCGTGGCAGTTACGCCTGATACCTGGCATCGCTATCGGCGACGAGTTCCCAATAATATCCTTATCATCTTGTGAACCAAAATTCGGGGAAATTGAATTACCTGGTAAACTGGAATGTGTAACTGTATCTTATCACTGCATCATAGTGAGATAGTTACTAAATACAGCGGTAATCTAATCACATTAAATTTATGTTTGGAAAGTTCTCGTCCATTGTGAGTCTAAAGGTCTATTTTAGTTAAATAGCAACAAAACAACACAAAAATCTCGATCTTTTGTAAAGTTAGGTAACTAAGAATGAGAATAAATATTTAACATAACCATGTTAGACACTTATCGTCTATAAACCTCAGGAAAAATCATGAACAAAGTAATGACATTCTGAACTAGGTGGATTTAACAAACCGTACATCCTGGCTTCCAACTACGTCAGCGACCTTATCGGATATAGTTTCCAGCTGCATTTATCACAACATTGTACTACGCTGTGTCTGGTGCAATATAATAAGAAGTCACATCTCTGCTAAAAACCCTCTTCAATCGATTCGCCGGATCGTCATTAAAGCCTTTAAGCTTTACTACCAAACGATTTCGATTCGTTTTTTGGTCGAGAGGAGTGAAACGTACCGAGTGGAAAGATGGTAAGCTACAGATTAGAAATTTTCTCACCATACCTGTAGCTGGATCAGATGATTCGCGTTAAATTGCATCCAGCAGGGTAGATAGAATGATTTCTTGGTTTAGAATTATTTTTTGTTGTTGCGCGGCGCGTTATTATTAGTCCCCATCGGGCAAACTGTGGCGCCTTGGAAGTTAAAGGCACCCAACGAAATAAAGCCAATACCCCATCGGGTAAAGGTTCTAGCTTTTGCGTTCTTATGTTCGGCCGCGTTATGCTATGACTATCGGTGATCATGCCCAAGCCAAGAAGTGCCTGAGAACGACCTCGAACGTCCACTGTGGGGATGGACGGATGGATCTTTATTTTTTGTTGTACCCAATCCACCCAACCATTCTCCAATCTGCGAACACATCTTAAAATCATCTCAGCCGCTAATTGATTCATCAACGAGCTGATAAACTTCGAGTCTTTCCAGCAAGCAAGAAAACAATTTCTTAACGCAAAAAACCAACAAGGGAGGAAAGATTTATTTGAAAGCTTGCACCATATCACGTTCGCGTGGGGGTCAGCCGCTGGTTTGTGATGCGTATTGGGTGATGGATGTGACTATCGATTTGTCAACGTACGGTCGAAGGCGGTCACCAGCAGTGACACAGCCGTAGGTCACACACCTTCACACCAGACACACTAGTGATCGGTGCGTACATTTCAATGTCATGTTCGGAACGGTAGCACAGCTTTTTTTTTATTTTTTTTATCAACACGAGAAGAAAATGGAATCGCGCAACGTGTTTTGTAATGTCGTTGTGTGCGCGATCGTTGGAAAATTTATACACTGCATCGAAGGAAAACTGGTCGGAAGGATGAATTTTGTGTCGCTCTCCCCCCAAAATGCAATCGTCAGAAGATCGAACCGTCAGGAAGCGAAACGATGGGTGGTGGGAGAAAATTGCACAAAAAAGGACGCCACGATCGACGGTTCTCCGGTTGTGAAGTGCGCCCAGAGATAGTGAGGAGGTGAAATGATTGATAAACATTAACAAAAAAGTGATTGTGACGATGGCAATGAAGTTTTTCTCTCTCTTGTGTTGCTCCCTAGGTCGCTCGGTGCCCGCCCACTTTCATGTGAGCGTGAAAATGTAGATCAACACTGTTTATTTCTTTTTTTTTGGTCTATCCTTTTATTCGCTACTGATGACACCCCGTGCGCCAGTGTTTAGTTATTATCATAAATTATAATGCAGTTTCATCAGAAGAAGAGGAAAAAAAATGCTGTTAGCTAATGATATCATCAGCATTTGTTGCGTTTTTTTTTGTCACATGTGAAGGAACTTTTGCTTTAAGAAGCTGCGGAGAGTGGTCTTCATACCGTGAGGTAAGCGTTGCTGTTTGTTTGGATGTGATAAATTACGTCAAAATATTTTAAAAGTGCTGAAATCATTCATGCAATATAAGATATGAAATCTCATGAGATCCTTCGTTCTTTGTTAGGACATTTTGAATTAGTAGAAGCAAATCTCGTGCTTTTGTGTTTAATTTGAATAACTTTAATCAAATCCTCCAGTTGTTTTGAGATAGTTAAGGACAAAAGTGTAAATGATAGGACTAATTTTTATTGTTTTAAATTGTCCTCTCTAACTAAGTTAAGTTAACTAAGTTAACTAAGTTTTATTAATGTGTAAACAATTCAAAATATTTAAAATGCTTTTTTTATAGCCAAATTATTTTCCTTAGACACGTTTTAATTTGTTCAACAGTGTTTAAAGCTTGTTGTTACATTCCTCAACATAAGCATTCCTGGCCGCTACAACACACACCTTTGGCTCCACTGGCTCATTCATCGTTTCATCCAACCGTCATTTCCGCCCTTCATTTTCCAATAGCAACAGCAAAAAAAAATAGAGAGAGAAAAAAACCGCACTACGAATGAATCCCACCAACAGCTACCGATTAGCACTCGCGTGCTACAGGACGGCCCAAAACCACCCGCTTCATCATCTACGGCCCCCAGTGAGGTTTTCTTGGCACGAAGCCACCACCTAGCGTACCAGTTGTATGCCGGCGATGAGCGAGTGAAGATCGTGCCTTAAAAATTTTCCCGCAAACAACGAGAAAACCGTCCCAGCGCCCGGCGCCAAACACAGTGGCAAACAACGAACGAATAACTTGTGCGCTAGCAGCGGCGACGAACCTTCGACGGTTCGCGACTCACCACAGTTTCGGTGGAAATTTCGCCTACCCTTACTAGCCCAGTTTCGAACTGCGGTCCAGCAGTGGTGATCCGTGTGGTGTTGTTGTGCAACAGTGTACCAGCACTTGACCAGCTGTGCAGTGAAATAAAACGTGAACGGGTGTGAATAAATTACGTCCTCCAGCTGGAAGCCCATCTCGCGGGGGTCCGGTATCATTCGGGTGTATCGCTATGGTGAAGGACGTCAATGAAAAGTGAAAACAAAATTCCTTACGAACGTATGATCGATTTATTGGTTCGAGGTTTGGGTGGAAATCGCAATGCAAATGCTTTATAGAACTAGAGATAGAGTGTAGCACTTGTGTTGGAGTATAAGGATTAGAGAAAACTCTTTCTGTCACTCAAGTGTTTGTGTGTGTAAATTTAAAAATTGTGGTTAGCCCGGAAAAAAATCCAATCTAGAACAAATTAATGCCCGTTAAGCAAAGAACAGCCAGTGAGTTTTAGTTGTGGCGGGAATAAAAAAACACACTCCCAACACGTGGCAAAACGGTGAAAAATGTTCTAGCGGTGCAGGCAATCAGAAGTCGGGGCCCAGCATTTTCGTCACGCTTTCGGAAGCAACAGCTCCCGTATTCTTTATTCTAAACCGTGCCCCCAAGCCCGTGCCTTTACTACAAGCCCGGCGGGCGTTTGTTGAGCGGCTTTGATTCGGTGAGGTGCGATGCCGTTGCTGATGAGCATTTCCCACACGACGACGACAGCTCACCGACGGTTGCTGATGACGATTTAAAAGACAATCATTTCCATCCCGGCTCAACCGCGAAGACACACCTCTTGGTGCCCCCCGGGGAGGCAATTTGTAGAACGGTTTGGCGTGCCTTTTTTTTTTGGTTTGGTTTGGATCGTAGGGAAGTGAATCGTTTAGTGATCGTACGAGAGTGTTGAGGAGTTGAGGAGTTTCGAATATTTGCAGTTTGAATATTGCGGTTGGATAAATCGAATTAACAAAATGACTCAATCCAGCAGGTAAGCATCAATGGAGGTGGGATCTTTCCTAATGATCTTCTAAAGCGTTTAATTTGATTTGATTTTTTTTCCAAATTTTATAACTCCAAATTTCATGTCAAAACATTTTCACTATTCTTCATAAAGTTTGAATATTGTCCAAGGGAAATCCCTTTTCCACTCTAGCTAAGGAATCCAACAGAACAGAACGTCGCGGATACAGTTTTAATTGCTCCGTCGGTATAAACAGAGTTGTAATAGCACCTGTGTCGTCACCGTTCGTTCTAAGGTGGATCATTACCCATCCGATGTCTCGCCTTTTTGGTACGCATTAGAACCCAAACATTCGAATTATGCTAACAGTACTTTACCGCCGAGCACTTCAGCACCGTATGCGAGGCATCAAAACGTGTGCCATAATCTGTCAGAACAGCTGCTCTGTGGAGGAGCACGAAAGAAGAGCCAGAGGAGTCAAGATATTCGTATTAACCATTCGCTGGTAGTAGGTTTGATTTTCACTAGTACCAATTAATTGGTAAAATACTGCGGCCGATCAAGTATTTGTGGATGAGCAGAACGAATTTTCACTCCCGTTGCATGGAGGGTGAGAGAGAACTTGCGAGATTATTTCGGTGCCTTGCTTTCTTGGCAAGTAATGCAACCGATCAGTCAAGAATTTAAGTTGGAACGAAGAGTTTAAGCTTAAGGCTATGGCTGTCTGTGTGAATATGTTTCCGTTGGAATTTTGTAACATTTGGTATGCTGCGCAACATTAAGAGAAAAAGATGAATTATAACATAACAATTAAGTTCGATACCGCTACACTTTAGAACTATTTAGAACAATAACCTATGATATTGATATTTTTTTTGGGGTAGGAAAAATCGTTCTTAGCGGAAAAAGATTTAATGCTAAAAGCATTTTTGAGATCAGTTTCCCATGCGAGATGCACAATATCAAATAACTTACATGTTTTAAATTGTTTTGGACAAATACTATAAATAATATATTTTATCTGAATATTCTAGTAAGACATTTTGCAGGAACACAAGAACTGGGACATGACATTCAATTAATTAAAAAAATATTTTTTTTTAATTAAAAAAGTCAAAAATATTTCAATAAATAAAAATTGGAATTTTGATACAACTTGGCCGTTCATAAGAAGTAAAATATTGGAATAATTTAAAGTTCATAACATAAATTTTTTAAAATCTTAAAATAAAGTTTTCAATTAAATAATTTGGGGTTGATGTTAGATTGCTAAATATAATCTTGTTAAATCGTTGCCAAAAAAAACCCCAACAAGATTGATTGAAAGGTTCCCTCACTGGCCGATGGCCTTAGGGTTTCCTCCCTCCTTTCTCTCTCTTTCTCTCTCTCTCTCACTCTCTCTCTTTCCCTTCACTTTCTACCTTCTATTTCCCCAACCCTTCACACATTTAACACCAAACATATGGTTTTTTGTTTCCCCCCCCCCATCAGCGGAAGAATGCGCCTGCAAACAAGTCGCCAATCGAAACCGCAGAGCGGTTGCAAACGGAAATGAATTGAAAACAGCGGTAATTGAAAAAAGGCACCAACATCCAAGAACTTCTGCACTTCTGCCGCCAACCGGGGAACAAGCGTTTGATGTTGTTTTTATGTGCGAATAGTTCTTTGCACGATTAAGACACACGGGGATGAGAGCGAATTAGATTAAGCCGTTTTTCCCGAGGATGACTAATAAGCTTAATAAGGGGATCGTACTGGGAGGTCCTCAAACAGCCGTGCGGATGTCTTCCGAACAAAACCAGATGCCGTGGGTCACTAATAAACATCGTCTACCCCGTTGTAATCATGACGCAGGAAACAATTACTAAGAGAATGATTGGCAACAAAATGCATATTGAGGATTTGCTGGAGAGTTTTTTTATTTATTTAATACATTTTCCTTCCCTTACTAAAGCCTTAAACTCTCGTAGAGTTAAAGTGACGCAAAAGTTGTTACGAAAAAAAATGAATAGAACAGTGCATATCCGGCTTCACATGCAAATGTTGAATATTTATCCGATTCGAATGGGGGTTGGTGTGCGCTCAGCCTCCCAAACCAAGATGGATATCTTTTTCGTGCGAAATTTTTTTTCTCACCACCACCTTTTTAACACGCGGTTTGCTTCACCTTTAACACTCTATCAATCAACACCTTTAGTTCGAGCAAAATTGTAAATACATTTTAAAAGCAATTTTCTACCCTTTTCTACCCCTTTGAAAGAAGGCAAAACACTGAGAAAATCACTTGCCTGGAGGGGAATGATTTTTTTTTTTAATGTGCGATACGAAAACATTTGCTGATAAGAAAGAGTTTGACCTACATATTGGAGTTGCAGCAAGGAGATTATTTTTTTTGCCATTTCTTTTCACAAACCGATAGAAGAAAGATGTGAGACTTTACCCTTATTTTAGCTTTATTTTTTCAAACAGCCCCCGCCAAAACGTTACGGAGATCTGGAAATACTTCTGTAAAACAAAATTTAGATAAAGAAAGCTTTAAAAGAACTGGGAGATACAATTCGCTGTTGGCAACAGCACAAAAAGCTCGTTCTCGGTTACAACCAGCGCGTCGGCGGTTACGGCATGCCATGTTCTGTTGGAAGTGTGCGGCATGCCGGAACTGTTTCGTGTCGTAATTTGTTCTGTTTTACGATTACGGATGCGGTGGTGTAACGAAACGGTATGTCGTTGCTATGTCGCTTCCGACACCTTCGTCACCTTGCCGTTCGTTTGTGAATTATGGCTTTGATGCTAGGGGGTGGTGTTAGGGGGTTGAAAAAAAAAAACAAGACATCCCGGTGCGGCAGAAGCAGGTCAAACCGACTAACCGCGCCCGATTGGAAAATTGTCATGAAAAGTGGGTAATCAACGCGGTGTGCAACCATCAATTTGTGCAATATCGTGAAAGGAGAAAAAGGGGGAAGGATTTTGTTCGTGGCGATACAGACGGATCATGGCATTCGGATGCAACCCAACGCCCTAGGATGGGCATCACTGTTTTGTAGCTGTACCGTGCCAAGCTGAAGTTCTATGATTGATAGCACATTTCGTGGTAGTCGATCGAATTCGATGACTTCTGGCTTCTCGAGCCCTAGGAAGGGCATATCGAACAACTGCAGCATCCGTGCTTTTCTCCCTTTTCGCCAATGAATAATTACCCTTCCGGTGCCATTTCGCATTGCTCCAGTTTGCTGACGCGGTTTAGAGGAAAGATTGCACAAATGGCAAAACAGCATCTTCACTTCAACTGGCGGAAACCTCAGGGAAGGTACGGTAGGGATCAAAGGGATCATAAAAATCTTGGATAATATCCGCCCAATAAACCCGTCCCCCGTGCCACATCATCCATCCGTCGGTTTTGCTGTTGGGTCACGGGTGAAACACCGTAAAGCTTCAGATGTGCAGCCCAAAAACGGAGAACTCAATGGATTAATGCAATTCTGTCGTACCAGACGGCGAGGGGAGGGAGCAGGCTTACGAATCTGGTGCAGTAGACGCGATGGAAAGGGTTGACCGATGCGCTCGGTTACCTGATCTTGTTCACACAAATCCGTGCGTATACCGGCTTATCGCGGTATGATCGAAGCAGTAAGCTTACTGTCGTAAAAAAAAGCGAAGTCTCGCCTGGAATGGCAAGCCTTTCTTCTACCGGAGATCATCTTCAATGGATGAAATGAATGGCACAAAAAAAAAACACATACATCAGTAGCAGCTAAGGGGGGAAAAAAGCAGCCGAGTTCAATGCGATCTAATATGCCAAATATTTCTCATTGTTTCAGGTTACATCATCTTGGCTGGGGTGCTTTCATCATTGTGGCGGCCCAGGTGAGTTATTAGTTCATGTCGAACCGGCTTCGACCGGACCAAAGGAATGGGGTGGTTTTGCTACCATGCCGTGCATCCAGCCGTAGCGATCGTGTGTGTGTATGTCTTTTATACGTGATCGTTAGGTTGGGATGAATTAGTAGGAAAGCGAAAACCCCCCCGAATACTTCACTGGAAGCTGCATCTTAATGATAATGTTGGTCGAAGAATGGTTGGAAGTAATGGCAAAATTCCTGGTATAAAAATGGAAAGTTTTTTTTGTTCCAATTTTTGGGAATTGTTGAGGAAATGTATTCAAAAAAAATTTTTATTGGAAAACAGTAATTTCCATCCAAAAAAGTCTATGTCCATGAAAGTTGAATCAATAACTTCAAGGTATTTTGCATTATTTTCTCTCAGCTTTACTTATTCGTTCACATCAGTAACATAAGAATTTTATGCATTGAAGCGTGTAACGTGAAGAATTGACTCCAGTCTATTTGTCCATACTTACAAGTGAACCCAATGTCCTGATCTCCTGTCCTTATGTAGAAAATCCCCGGAAATTCAAGGTTTCTAGAGAACTGGTTTTATGTTTACAAATAAACCCAATATCCCGATCTTCTGTCCTTATATAGAAAATTCTCGAAGAGAACTGGTTTATTGTTTACAAGTAAACCCAATGTCCTGATCTCCTGTCCTTATGTAGAAGATCCCCAAAAATTCAAGGTTTCTAGAGAACTGGTTTTATGCAGATCTTGGGACTCAAGTGCTATTGCATCAGAAAACAATAAACAATTTAAATAGATCAATTTTAACCAGATTTCATACTTCTTCCAGACATTCTGCATACTGCAGCTAACGCAAGGTGTTACCGGCATTACGACCATCTCTCCGGTTAGCTTTCAACCCAACAGCAACAGTACAAATGCTGCCAGTACCCACGGTTTACCATCGACGGCAGCCACAGGAACGTTGACCACAGGCCCAAACCAGGGCCGGGACTCTTCAACACTCCATCCCTCGTCTACCGCTGCACCGAAAGTGCAACGCAAACGAGGCAGCATTACCGGCGGCAAGGTAAGTACTCCCGTACCGGTGCGGTTTTCCGTCTCCACCTAGATCCCAAGATGACTAATGAAAGGGCGACAAATTTGGTTTCCGTTTTCGGGAACGTTGCATTTGCAGAAGAATGTCGTCGTGCAGCAACCGACATCGCTGGACAATGCGAACAACAATTCGCGCGAGGCACTCTCCCACGAGGGCAGCGAACCGGTAAGTCCCCGCAATCGGTATTGCAAACCGGTACATTTTCTTGCCCGAGTCACACGAGCATCGTGGCAGATGGCAATAATCTGTGTCACTGCGTCACGGCCAAGGTGCCAGCTGGTGGCGATTATCGGATTAAACCACGACGTCACCACGAATTGTTTTTGTGTGATTGCCATCTTCATCCCTTTCTTCAACGGTGTCTTGTATTATTACTTTCTGGGCCAAACGGCCAAAGAGAGAAGGAAGAGGGTTGGACGGAGAGAGGTTCAACTGCATGTAACCGTACAACGGCTTCGAATGGTTCCGAAAGCGAGAGTATCTAATTGATACACTTCCCCGACCGGGTCATTCCCGTCCATTAATCAGGGCAAATCATCGGCCCACCCACCCACTCCCCCCAAAAAAACAAAAAAAACCCTCAGCCTCAGGACGATGGAGTCGGTGAGCTAACCGACCGATGGGTGGCCAAGACCGCTTACATAATACTAGCGCCACAGCCATCGTGCAGCAATGCAATAAAAGTCGGCTGAGTGCATAAGACGTATACAAAAAAGAGGTACCAAAACAACAACAAAAAAAAACTTAAAGAAACACACACACACACAACCACCCACTATACTATACTATCGGCGCATAATTTAGTTCCGGTCGGGTGGTTTAGTGTGTTTTACTAAACGCAGACGCGCGTCTTCGTGTGCTGCGTGTTGTGCTGCGGCACAAACATGGCCAGAATGGGCTTTTTTCAAAGAGAGCTTTTGCTCGTTAAACGGGATGCAGCGGTTTTTGGGGCGGCTTGAGGTTTTATGTTCTGTTTTGCGTAAAATAAAATGCTTTTCTTCTGTTACGACTTGTACACCGACCGATCAATGGACATCGAAAATCATGCTCTGAAGTGTTTTTTCGGGTGTTTTATATTTTTTTAATTACCTTTAGCATTATTTACTATTTAAAGAAATTTTTATGTTTTAGTGCAAATTGTTTTTAAATTGAATAATATTAAATTTAAGAATATTCATTAAAACAACATGATCTTTTCAATAAAAGCTGAATGCTTTTCCATGTTTCTAAATGTTCTATTGCCATTTATAAATTCAGATTACTGGTGCATTACCAGATACTCATCTGTAGTGCACTTGCATTGTACGATTCCGATAGATTCCGTACAGCTGTCCCGTGTGAACGTGCGAAAGCTCTAACGGGAACTATGCAACGGTAACCTCCGAATGGCGTCATTTTATATTGTCACCCCTTGCGAACAATCTTTGTTACGGCAAAAGGGTTGACACACAAATCCATCATCAGTGTCGAACGAAAGACTGAGCTAAGGTGTAGGAGTAATTTTTAATGCAATCGCTCGAAGAGTCCATTCCTGTGTTCTGTGTCACATAACAGGAATAAAGAGATTATGCGGGGTTTTGTAAATAATTTCCATGCAAATGTTAAGGAAGTAGGGATGGTTAAATTTGAAATTAGCCGTTTACTAGTCACCAGAGAATTGGTTAAATAAAAGATTGCAATAAATCTTTCCGAAGAACGCCACCTTGAATACATGGTCAGCGTGTACTAATGAGCGTACCAAGCACCGAAAAAAATATCTTACAGAGCTAACCATCCACATTTCCGTACCGGAAGTTTATCGTTCTCCGAGGGTGTGCTGAGAACGCGCGTCCACATTGGCAGAAAAGAAACAGAACGATGTAAGAACATTTCCCACCTTGCCACGCGTCTCCATGTTACGATCGGATCGCACACGAGAAATCGGAGGTGTTAAACCGAGGTCCGGTGTGATCTTCAACGACGTGCCCAATACAACGGCAAACATTCCCGCGCTTATGTTTGATTGGGCCAAACACCGAGAATGAAGCGCTGAGGTGAACTATTAGCGAAAAGAAACAAAAGAGCCCTCAACGCGGGCTGGGTTACATTCCAATCCGGCCTCCCCTCCTCCATCCCACCGTCTTAATTAACCACTGTTCGACTTGCGGGTGGTGTCGTGAACGCATGCTCAAGATGCCGGTGACCTCGTACCGTTCGCATCCGAAATGAAGGTTTCGGTGCTATTCTGATTGGAAAGATAAATTTTGTGGCCAAGAAAATTGGCCAACGGCAGGCACGGGGCAGTACCGTGCGCGTTGTGGCGCAAAAGGAAAACTCGTAGGGAAAAGCGTCCGCGTTACGAAGGGGAGGAGGTTTACTTTCGGTTTCGAAGTTCCTCATGCGTGTAGGCTTCTTCGTAGGTTTGTTGGGGGGGCCCCCATTTCGTTCGCATGTGTTTGGTTGTGTGAATATTCCGTTTTTTTGTTCATTCCGACTGACACAAGGTATGACACAAGATTTGCGAATTTTAAGCGACAACTGTCTGTGTTCAATGTTCACCCAAAAAGGGAAAGAAAATATTTATCCGGTGTAGAGATGTCAGAGATTGGATGTAGAAAAATCCATTTCGCACTCTTGAAATATCGATTCCATCCTTTTTTGTTGCGCCTCCCCAACACCGGCACTCCACCTTAGGTTTTGTCGGAAAAGTGCCATCAATTTCACGCCCTACCGAGCGAACCATTGCGCATCTTCTGTAGGTTCCTTCAGCTCAAGGTCCGGTACCATTTAAAAAACCTGCACCCAATGCTCGGTTTGGTTCGGTGGATGGATTGGAAAACTGTTCCATTCCATGATGCAATTTCCTTCCCCCCAGCAAGGAGCTTTCGACAGGGTATTTTGCTATTTCCGAACGGTACGACCCCGTCAAATGGCGTGTCCGTGGGCACCGAAAGTTAGTCACCGGTGCACATCAAACAAAAAAACCCACCGCCACCGCAGCACAAACGCACAATTAATTGAACGTTGTTAGGCGGTAGGAAGGTTACCGCTGATAGTGATCTCGATTGCCACGCGACTTGTCGTTTAGCTAAATGACAGGTTGATGGCACACATTTTGATGCCGCTCTAGAGGGGTTTTCTAACTATTGCCGTTCCGTCTACCTTTCGCTGCAGGTCGTCTACGTTTCGGATACGTCCGGTTACATTCCACTCACCGCCCTCCAGTCGTCCCATCCACGGTTACCGCCACCACCGGTGTATGGTTCGGACATTGATGCAGCTTGGCGTCCGGATCCCTGGGATCGGGACTACAATCGGCGCTATCGCTTCAATAATACCCGTGTCCAGCGTGAGTATTGATCCGCGGACGTCTAAAGCAAGAACTCTTTACTGGGGGGAATTGTATTTTAATGTTTCTCAATTTAATTTCTGAAGATATCGAAGCTGAATGTCAGGACGATTACATGAAAATACGTATCGGATTTAATGGATCCTTCAATGGGCTTCTTTACTCCTCTGGTAAGTGATATAGAGGGGATTCTTTTTGGGAAAATTTGGGCAAATCTGGGACACACAAAGACTATTGAAATTAATGTCCTCAAACATCAAAAATCAAATATTAGTGTCGTCAGTTTATTGGTTTGGGTATTCACAGACAGTGGATAAGATTGCTTAGTACCCAATCCAAGTGAATTCATTTGCAATCCATTGAAGATCGTTAATATCTCTTCAAAGTAATGTCCACACATTAACGAACTCTTCCCGTGTAGGTTACGCATACGATCCAGACTGCATGTACATCAATGGTTCCGGCCGTGACTATTACGAGTTCTTCATCCAGCTGAACCGTTGTGGAACGCTTGGAAAGAATGCAATCGGTGAGGATAGTCGCAAGAATCCAACGGTACGTGTGAAAACCCCGTGTCATATCAACTCCATATCTTACTTACTCTACCCTACTATACGACAAATTCTTGCTACATGTTTCCTCATCGGTGTAGAAAAACTTCATGTGGAACACAGTGACGGTGCAGTACAATCCACTGATCGAGGAAGAGTTCGACGAGCACTTTAAGGTGACTTGCGAGTATGGGTACGATTTCTGGAAAACGGTGACATTTCCCTTTCTTGACGTCGAGTAAGTTGTTCATCCGGATATTGATGCCGGGACTAGCGAAATGATGCAGATGTGCAGTGATGTACCATTTTATTCTCTATCCCACTGTTCTATCCGCTTCGTTCGTTCGTAGAGTCGCAACGGGAAACCCGGTAGTGTTCACGCTCAGTCCCCCGGAATGTTACATGGAGATCCGGAACGGTTACGGCACGAATGGGGCACGGGTAACGGGTCCGGTACGTGTCGGCGATCCACTTACGCTCATCATTTACATGCGCAGCAAGTACGACGGATTCGACATCGTGGTGAATGACTGTTTCGCACACAACGGGGCCAACAAAAGGATTCAGCTGATCGACGAGTATGGGTAGGTGACGGCAACACGGGACACACATCTTACATTTCTATCAATTCCATATGTTTTTCCCCGTCCTTCTCTGCGCAGATGTCCAGTTGACGATAAGCTGATTTCGCGATTCCGTGGCAGTTGGTCCGATACGGGCGTGTTCGAAACGCAGGTGTACGCCTACATGAAAACGTTCCGCTTCACGGGATCGCCCGCACTGTACATCGAGTGCGATGTTCGCATGTGTCACGGACGATGTCCGGTAGGTCGCAAAACGCACCCAACGGGTTGGCAATCCAGGGCTGGTTTATTAACGCTCAATGTTATCTTCCCTCACCAGAGTCAACCTTGCCACTGGAGAAATCTGAAAGGCGTCACGAAACGTGAGGCCGTTCAACCGCAGGTCAACACGACACTCTCGGACAACATTAGTCTCTTCCAAGCGCTCCGAGTACTTCAGGAGGAAGATGAAGAGGCACGCGCGAAAAAAGAATCGATCACCTCTGCTAGTGCGTATCTGGGCAGATTTTAGTGAAGCCATTTTCCAATAACAAGAAACAAATCTTTTTTTTGCTTCATTTCTACCTACCAGAACCCCAAGACATGTCGGAGACATGTATGAAGACTTCCGTCCTATCCGCACTGCTTGCCACGTGCTGTGTGCTGCTATGCGTGCTCGGCGGCTCGCTGTTAGCGGCCTGCGCAAAGCTACGATACCGCAAGAAAGATGCTGCCTTCTTCGATAACTACGTGGGCCATAAGGCACAGCTGGACTGAGCTGTCACCAGCTACCGGCACAACATTCGAGCTCTAGAGCTTAAGCTATTAAGTGATCAATCGTTCAAACACATCGCATAATCATAGCAAAACGCAACAATTAGTCGTAATCAATTTTGATAAGGACAGCTGTGCCGTTAAGGGCTCTACTTCAGTAAGGTTCATAGTCTGATATAAGCACGTAGCGGAACGAACCAATCCACACGGAGGTTCGATACGATACTCGTAACAATACTCTCCATAAAGGTATTAACTCACAGCGTCTTTACAGGCCGCCCCAGGGTCTTCCGCGATAAACATTAATCCCTTTCCGTCATTTGATCATTAATTCATCGAGTGTAAATAAGCATTATATACGCCCTCCCCATCGTGTTTCCATTTCATCGCCATTCCTTTAGCTATCTCCGTATCTTATCTTACGTGCCCTCTTCCCAGCAGCTGATATTGATACGATCGCGTTGATTAAACTTCTTTATAAGACATTGCTAATTTTAGCTGATAAGCCGCTATTGAACTGCTGAATTTATCCGTGTTTATGCGAATAATGGTATTTTGTAAATAAAAATTAAAACCACAATATAAGCACATGCATTCGACAAGCGAAGAAGTAGCGGAAGTTTAGTAAATGAAAGAAATAACGTCCGTTTGTGGATCGTGACCCAGAGTTGCTTCCTTCACAGGGACACAAGGTTTGGTGAGCTTCTTCCCAGCACTTCGTTCTCTTGCGAGTACATTTCGACGAGAAAAGTAACCCACCGGATATTGAGATACACCATCGTACCGTGATACGTAGGGTCGTACGACAATCTTCCGATTGGGCGTAATTCGTTTCCGTTTCTTTCCCGTCTGGTAGATGGTAAATGGTTTTATGGTGAAGTAGTAAATCAGCTCCACAATACTGAGCACCGAACCGCCCATACACAGTCCGAAAATTCCTCCAAACGTTGCTACCAGCGAGTCCCACGTCATGTACGCATCGCGCTTGTACTTAACGCAATAAATGTCCTTAAAGTGCACATTGAGTGTCGCATACATCGATACGTTTCGTCCTCCACTGTTGGAAGAAAATTGGGAAGACCACAAATGACAACGTGACATCCTGACCAGTGATATTACTTACAAATTTGCTGATGTGAAACGGTGCGACTTCCGCTGACTGACGATCGTTTGTACGTTATAATTCTGTGACAGAGAGGATCGAGTTAGTGGTTTGTGATTGAGTTTTTTTTTTGGTCTGTTTGTAATATTTTACCAACACAGAACAAGGTGGTTTGCAATCACAATCCATTCCAAATTCTACATCCTGCAATTCCGAGTCCAAACTGTCATCGGTACGCAGACTATAGAAGTATCCTTGAGGAAAGAAAAACTCACAGATTATTGTAATATTATGAATTATCAAGTCACATTCCACAATTACTTCCACTTACTTCTAAAATAATGTAAACATGCGACATGCTTCAGGGCACACATTTTCACATCCTTTGATTCTGTAATATCTGCAAGCGAAAAGTGAAATATTTCAACAAACTCGCTTCGCGTTGAAATGTTTCGACGAAACCTACTTAAATCCGAATAGTAGAAAGGGATACAATTGCACAGCTTCAGTATCGTACGGAGGCGACATTCGGCCATACAAACGTTTAGATTGAAGTTTTCCTTCGACTGTGCGTTACTCTCCTCCGG
The DNA here is from genome assembly GCF_943734845.2 of Anopheles funestus. Lineage (NCBI taxonomy): Eukaryota > Metazoa > Arthropoda > Insecta > Diptera > Culicidae > Anopheles > Anopheles funestus. The sequence goes on from NC_064599.1 coordinate 3,869,908, forward strand.
CAGGAAACATTTGCGCATATTTTCCGGCACCTGACTCATGGTGTTGCTGCTCTCGATGGGTAGTGGTATGACGGACATTACTACATCCCAGCCGGGCTGGGCCACATGCTCAAAGTCTGCATCCGATGGGAAATCGCTCGAGTCGTGTATGTAAACCTCAGCCCCGTAGTATGATTTGGTCGGTGCCATGTACGTGTCCGGCTGGACGTCGATTAGAATGGATAGGCCTACGTGTCGTCCGGCGCCTGACAATCGTTTAGGATGGTAAGGAGTCCGCGGGTGGGTTTGGTTTTCCGGCAGCGGAACCGACTGCATCGTACTGTCCACGTTGTACGAACAGCAGAAACCATTGTCTGTTCTTGTACGGTGAATAACTTTCGGACAGGGTATCTCCGAACCAAGCCAGTAACAAACCTTGATGAGCTCCTCGCAGGGTTGACTTAGCTCGAGCAGCAATTTGTTCGGATTCCATCCCAAACGTCCTAGAAACATTTCTAGCTCAAGATAGGTTGAGTTCACAGCTTCAAAGTTAACCAGACTTGCTTGGGCAATTAGTAAACCCGTGGCGTTTGCTTCACTCAAGCCATACTCCTGTACTCTGCAACGAATCAATTGTGGAGCCCCTTCATAGTCAGAACTTTGAAGATCTCGTGGAGAAATAAATCCTTACAACCGATCGATGATTGGAGCAGCCTTCCGGGTGTCTATCTTGTTGATATTGCACACCGTGACCGCAGGAAAAGGTATATTCCAGATCGGATACGTCATCGTTTCGATCGTTGTGATCGTCGGTGTAGTGCGGAAACGCATCCAAGCAATCATGCCCATGATCATCGTAAAGCCGATACAAACCATACACGCCAGCAACCAAATCATTCTCAACATTCCACCATTACGTGAGGCATCCGTTCGATCACCACCGTAAACGTATCTCAAACCATGCAGAGTAGTATTTTCACAAAAACTCTGAACAGCAGAACGGAACGTTTCACACACGGTTCGGTACACTTGTTTAAGGTTCATTTTCTCGTTCACAATGCTCCTCGACACCAATTGGGAATGTTTTAATGCAACGTTTGATTAGGTGTAATCAAGCAACAAACCATATTTATAGGATTCTCCCCTTTTGCATATGTGTACAGCGGGAGGCGATATTTCTTTGATGAGCGCTGCATTAGTAATGCAATTTAGTACCATTAACGATGACGTGTCGATGTGCATTTCCGGAATGCCAATCCAAACGGCAGTGCATGTCAGTGGATGGTGTAATAAATGATGAAGAACAAAAACATCCTGCCAATGATGGGACGTGTTCTAGTGACGAAAGACACGCTCGTTCTGCTCTTGAAGTTTGGCTGACACAAAAAGATAGTATATTAGCTTAATAAGACCGGTCTGAAGTGTGGTTAGGGTTATAATTGAATTAACTATTGCTATACAAAAAGCTTGACTGAAAGCCTTTCACAAGTTACAACTCGTCTGACATCTGAACAACACACATTGCGGCTATAAGTAGCAGCACAATGGAGGGTGAATATTTTATCATCACAAACATGTCCGTATAAAAGCATGAGCTCGTCCAGCAGCAGAGTCTTCATCGTGTTGAGACTGGAAAAATGGTTCAATCTTTACCAATCCTTAGTGCGCTGAAGCTAGCGTCGCTGACGATCGTACAGACATTTTGGATATTTTGTGAGAACTCTTCACTCCACGGACTTCGGTATATTGGGCGCAACAAGGCTATTAAGGGTAATATCCTGATGCGATTCGTGTGGAGTGTGATAGCTATGGTGAGTTTGGGGTTTACGCTTCTGCTGGCCAACTCTGCTTGGGATCAGTTCCGGAGTAATCCAACGCTGACCACCATTGAGACGACATCCTATCCGGTGTCGTTGATTGCATTCCCCTCGGTAACGCTATGCAATATTAATAAAATACATTCTTCTAAAGCTGTGGAGCTTAGTAAACTTCTGTAAGTAGTCACGATCAATGACCAATAGTGCTATGTCTGATGTGTCTCCATTTAATAATTCTTCACAGAATGGAGTTGGGAGTACATACAAATGATACGATGGATGTGCTTTACTCGTTACCCCGGTTGAACGACTATAGGGCCATTGACAAGCGTATCGTTTCACTAGCACAGGTCCTAACATCCAAAGGATACGATACGGAACGTTTAGCATTTGAAGTGGCTCCACCGTGCGAAACGATGATGATCCACTGCTTCTGGTTAATGAAACCCGTCCAGTGCGGTACCATGTTTCGGCGTACGAAAATATTTACCGGCTACTGCTGTTCCTTCAATGCGGATCGGTTTTTGGAGCCGATCTTTACACGATCGGAAGATGTGCCTCAACAACAGGAGAGCATACATGTCACCGGGATTGGGAAGGGTGAAGGACTTTCCGTACTGATGGACATTGGCGAGAATTACTACATGGCGTCCAATCGGTTTTCACACGGTATTGAGGTATTTGTGCATCGGTCGTACGATTTTCCAGATGATTCTGATTACACCGCAATCGTACAGCGTGGGATGGAGACGGACGTATCTATTTCGCCTACGCTTGTCACGGCAAGTCCTTCGTTGCGCAGTATTCCGCTTGAGAGGCGAGGCTGTGCGTTTGAGGATGAGGGTAACATCACGACAAGTGTCCCGTACACGTACAGTAATTGTATGAATGAGTGTGAAATGCGTTACATTGCGAGTGTGTGTCGATGTATTCCGTTGTATAAGCAAACGTTTGAGCTTCAGGCAATGCTGCTTGTTCCCATCTGTGGATTTCAGGATCTTGAATGTTTGCTGGACTTGAAAGGTTGGGTTGGAGTTATGTTGAGTTTTGAGGACGATTTTGAAGGTGAAAACTGTGTTTTATTTGCAGATCGAATTAGCTTTACTTCCGAACAGGTAGCTAATACATTCGAGACTAAATCCAAACGATCAAGCATTAAGTGTCACTGCTATCCCAGTTGCAGCATTGAGGTAATTGGGGTTTTATGCTTTTCGAACTCCCTTTTATCTTTTCTTATAATTGCAGAAAAATGAAGTACAAGCCATAACAAATACAATTTCTAACCCTAAAAATGAATACTACTCGTAAGTATCTACAGAGAAAGGGGAATTTCTTGCAAGGTATAAAGAAGACATATTCCTCTCTTTAGTCCCGAGTTTAACTTTTCCGCGTACGGTGTGCTGCACGTGCATTTCCGTTCGACCAACTGTCTCAAATATAGACGCGAACCATTCGTTACCTGGCAAACGTTGGTGGCCACCTTTGGCGGAATCCTTGGACTCTGTTTTGGAGGTTCCATCCTGAGCTTAATTGAGGTTGCGTTTCTCTTCGGCGTCGTTCCTTTCACCGTGTATAAAGCAATGAAAAATAAGACCAAGGCACATCCTTCGCCTACAGTTAATGCCATCTCGTACGTGAACTATCCGAGACATCAGCCGTTGGGATATTTTAGACGCAAGGAAGTTATGGCACGAACCATCAACAATGGATTGTGGAAAGCGGAAAAAAGGATGCACGCGGATAGTCCACGCTGGAAGCAACACTACATCGATGAGATCAGAATAATACCATGAGAGGGAGTTATTTGCAAAAGTGGTAATACTGCCGAGATGATTTAAGGTACAAACTTAAAGTACAAACACTGCGAAACTAATCTGCTTAATAAATCCAATGAGTGCAGTGAAGCAGTTTTGATGTTCTTGAACGTAACTGAATAATTAGTATTCACTTTGGTTTTAGTTATGCTTTACTATTCCTTTATGCATCAAATGAAAATAGAAAATTTTAGAGAAATAAATCTTAAATTATGTATAATAAATAAATTATGTTAGAATATGCAAAGAGTTAGATGAATATTTACTGTATTTCAACACCCGTTGAATAATTTCAAATAAAGTGTAAAACGCCTCAAAGTATGCAATACGCATCTCAGCTTGCGTACAGTTGGTTCATTTGTCGCAGCACTGTTGGGCGAATGTTCGAATCAATTCCGTCAAAATATTACCCGCACAAGTGTGACAGCTTCCAACTGACAGACGCCAGGTGGAACTGTCAATAAATAACTTTACCGTCAATACATAGTTCATAACTTTAATTGTACATCCACATTTTTTTATCAGCTGTGATTGTTGTGGAGCACGAACATCCCATCCACGCGGTAGTTGCAAACCTTCCCGCAAACCTTTCCGGCAGTGGAGAAACGCCGTCGGGTTGTGGTGCGTGTCTCTTGTTGTTTTGTGTAAAGTGTGTACCCCGTTGTGGCCCCGTGCGCGTGTGATGTGAAAATTAGGCTTGCCCCTAGAAAGTCACCCAGGTAGGGCCCCATCCTCCGCCGTGTGCGCTGTGCGACGCATCGAAATGTGTGCGACCTATTAAATGTTCGTCCAAATCGTAAGCCAAAAGTCGTTCGCCCGCACAGGTGAAAAGCAAGTTGCCCCTAGCCGAATGTACATCGAAGTGCAGCAGCAGCAGCAGCAGCAGAGTTGCACACTAAACACTAAAAGTAAGTGTGGTGTCGTGCGGTGAAACATCGGGGGAAAATTCGTTCTAACATACACACACACACACGCGCGCACACACAAACACACAGGCAGGCGCGCGCGTCCCGTCGGAATTGTGCAAATTTTGTGCAGCGGCACCGGAAAACAGCATCCAATGGAATGTGTGTCGAGTGTAAAGACAGCAAACAGAAAAAAAACAACGTTCCAGCACCGGAACCGTGTTTTTGGGAGTTTTTCAGGACGAATGTTCGTTTCTGTCGCCTTTGGAAGGCAAAAGGCGTTTTGCAAAAAGGAAAAAGCTAACCACACTTCTCACCACACTGTTGTCACAAAGCGCGGAGGGTCACGGCTGTTCCACGCATGTGCTTCCTGCGGCGAGATTGTCGAGAAGTGGGTTTTATGATGCCGCTGCTGCCGCATAACACATATTGCAGGGGGAGGAAAGTAACGCCTGTGGAAAGTTTTTTCACCGTAAGAAAAGCGAAGAAAAGTGAAGAAAACACCCGGCAAACTAGATGCGCTTCTGGTCGTCAATGGCGCGCTTCTCCGCTCGTGTACACGAAAATGGGAGCGGAAAGCATTGAACCTTTGCGATGGCAACCAAAGCACCCTGCGATATGTGTATAGAAGGATTTCATTTTGGATAATGATCGTTCTCCGCTGGTTGCTTGCTGGAAAATGGCGCGTTGAAAATGTCGACGAAGAAAGTGATGTATCTTCGAGAAAAAAAACTAACCGAGCTTCTTACTGCCTGCCGATGTAGTTCTAAGGGAAAGCAGAGCAATAAAGCATCCAATTCATACTCCTATGTCCTCCAAGTATTTTCCCTAATCTCACGATCACTCTCGATACGATCATGGATGAGGTGATTGATCGAGATTCAAAAAAAAAAAATGGCGAAATGTGTTATCGATTTACAAATGGCCGTACGCTAATCGTAGCTGTGAAATTTAACACATCAAACAGAGGAGAAGGAAGCGACAAAAAAAAACGCATCCTCTTTCGCCATTCGCGTCCGTTTTTCCCACCGTTCGTAGTACAGATGCAATTTGGTATACTTTCTAACCAGCGTGAAAGTTCTACTAAATAATATTTTCGTATTCGGTTAGCGTTTTGTTATCGGTGACGTATTTCACGCGCCACCAGCCCGTGTTGACGTGAAAGGAAAATTTTCACAATACTGTACGAACCGGGTCGTTGAAGGGCACTAGAAAAAGGGTAGTCGTGTAGGGGAGGGAAGTGAAAAAGGGAGGACAGGGTGGGGGGAAAGGTTTGTTGCGACCTTTCTGCCATCAATCGCATCATCGCATCAATGTGTTACACACATTCAGGGATGTGGCAAATAACAACGGGCTAATCGTGCATCTTCCGAGCGTTGCTGCTGGCACACGAAGAAGAAGGGTTGGTCTGCTGTCTAAAAGCAGCAGCAGCAGGCAGCAGCATCCACAACGAACGCAAGCGACGCTGTAGCGCAAAAGCAAGAAGAAACCCCCCAAACGCTTACAAACAACGGGTGAGCGATAAGAAAAGATCCCGAGTGGCGATAAGAATGCGCTTAGGTTAGCAAAAAAGCGCGCCAATGGAAGGCAGAACTCTCTCACGCTTCCCTGTGGACGTGGACCCCCATATCCCGGCAAAGGGATGGAGCAGGGTGGTCTCCCTTTTTTTTGTTGCTTCCTTTTCATCTTTCATTTCTTTTCAAACCTGAACGATCGCGCACCCCAAGGAGCAGCAGCAGCAGCAGCACAGGTGGAAAGATGATGCCTCCTACTTGACCGTCAAACACGGTTGTCATCCTTTTGCGCATGGTAGCGGCAAAGGTTGATCGTGCAGTTTTTAGGCGACGCATCTCAAGGGGTTGTAACCCTCCGTACGGATTTGCGAGATCAAGAGAGCGAGAGAGAGAGCATTCATTCGCACAAACCTCCGCGCCGAAAAGGATCGTCTCTTTGTTTCACAATACCACCAACGACGCGTTTAGCGTGTTTTGAAGATGTGTCCTCTTGACGCTCGTCGGCTAGTACTCATGTGGGGCTGGTTATGAAACGAACCCGGGGGGGATGTTCAGTATGGTTTTGTGTGTCTTTTCTTTCTCTATGACGCGTACGGGTGTCGGTCGCTGGCGGTGTGACCCGGTTTATGTCTAATTTCGGAATTTTACGCAAAACAAACGCACCCTTACAAAACAACACCATATTTTGTGTGATATGGAAAGTGGACGCTTTGTTTGGAATGGATTTTGCTTAGTGCGATTTGCGCGTTACTAAAGCGAAAAACGATCGGTGACCGTTGGATGAGTTTCATGTGATAAACAATACTAATGTTTGATATGTTTTTTTTTCTTTCAGAAACCAAATGCTTCTAGTACACGTTTGTTAAGTAAGGACGTAACTGTCTCCCCGGGAGGGCAGTTGAACAGGCAAGAAAAAAGAAACACGATCTCATTGAAGTTGTCCCCTATCACCTGGAAACGGTTTTTTCAAACCGACGCGCGTGTTGAATAAAGCGCAGTAAAAATACGCCACCCCGCTAAAGGCTGCGATCGATCAGGCGCACGACCAGCATCAGCAATGAAATATCCCGGCGGCAACCCATCCACAATGTTTTGCGAACAGGTCGGCACCGTGACGTCACTGTTCGAGCAGTGGAATGATTGCGAGCGAACGGTCGTACTGTACGCGCTGCTGAAGCGTGTCCCGTTCGCCAATCTAAAGTTCCTGCAGGTTTCGATCGATTACAATCTAGCGCAAAACTACAGCACGCAGGCAAAGCTGCAGCAGCTCGAAACGAAGGCAAACAGCACGATTCTGCTCGGTATGCTGGTGCAGCGATACTATCAGCTAAGCGGACACAGCAGTGCTGCTGCCACACTCCTAATCGGTAGCACACCGTTGAACAACAACAACAATAACAGCAATAGTGTGAATAATAATCTCAAAAACACCACCACCGATGCGTCCACGCTGTACGAGCTGCTAAAGAAATCGTCCAACCCGACTGGTGTGGATGGTGGCGTTCCTGCCATCCTGAAAGAATCTCCTGTCATTAGCGGTACGATAAATTCCTCCACGACCGCGGCAATACCGCCGGCACACAACCCGCTCGCACCGAAGGGTGGCCATGAGCAGCAGCAGCAGCAACAGCATCTTCAGCGGGAACCGGAAACGAAGGAAGATATTCTGAAGGATATCCTCATGTACCTGCCACTGCTGGCGCCGGGAAATGATGAAGCCAAGAGCCTGTACATGTCACTAATACCGGCAGCAGTGGATGATGCATGCCGACAGCTCGTACCGACGGAAATTGTTCAGCAGACGCTGTCCTACCTACTTATACATCCCGCTATTACGAACGACGATCGACGGTGAGTTGTGTATTTTTTCGTTTAAGGAAACCCCAATATTTAATAAAATACGCTTTATCTGTTTTTATAGCGTTCTAAGTCACTGGTTGCGGTACTTGGAAGACTTCATTTCCACATCGTACCTTCCACCCGCTAGCACGGCATCTGTCGTGAAAAGTAGGAACTTTTTCAACATTCAGCAAGTCGCTGGTGTAGGCAACGGTACAAGCAGCACTAGCAGCATTAGCAGCAATGGTACAGCAACGGTACCGAGTACCAACCCACATGTACAGTATCTATCAACATCGACAAACTCTTCCAGTGGAGGAGGCTTGGGTGCAAACTCATGGACAAACGGAGGATCCGCTCCGGGCTCGCAGATCGTACCAGGTACGGTGACGGTTCAGCTTCCATCGGCCGTACACCAGCTTCACCAGCAGCAGCACCAGACGTCCGCGTCCGTGCTGTCGAAATCGCAACAAAGCCTAAATCACACGACAACGACCGGCAGCGTGTCCGGCGGCAACAGCAATAATAGCAATAGTCATATCAACAATAGCAGTAGCTCCAGTACGAGCTCTTCCAGCTCGACCACCAGTTCCAGCTCGTGTCTGGATAGTGCTGCATCGCAGCTGTTAAAAACGGCGGCCTCTCCTAGATTACCATCGCAGCAACAATCACCCGACTGGGTGCCGGAGCATGTGGAAGACCCTAAATCGGTGAACGAGTTTAGCAAGACGATTGGACAGAGTTTGCTTGCATCTAGTCAATCAATGATGTGCAGCACTAACAGTAGCAACGGTACAGGTAGTTCCCTAGTGCCGAGCAACGGTGCTGGTGGAGGTGGAGGCTGCATTAACGTGACCCTGCCCCTACACAACACCCAGCAACAGCAGCAGCAGCAGCAGCAACAACAACAACGGCCTACAGTGACGGGTGGTGGACCCACGGCCGAAACTGCATCCTGCGATACGCATCACGATCTCATGGCCGCCACAGAATCGCTACTGTACGATTCCACCGACGAGGATCACATTTCGTTCAGCAAGAACGGTACGGAAATATTCGACTACGATTGTGATTTCGATAACGAGGACGAGTTTAACTACCTAACGCGCAGTGCGGCAGCAATCCGGGCAGCGGAAGCGGCCGCTCCAAACGCGATACCATCCGCTGCAACCACTCCGGCTGGTTCCGGAGCTGGACCGGGAACGGCGGGGCTAATGCACGCGACCGGTAAAAAGCTAGTCTCGTTCAATAGTAACGTAAACGATTTCTTGCGTGTGCCACTGCTCAGTAGCTTCGGGCAGCACAGTTTACTGTCGTCGGCCGGCACTAGCTGCGGTGGTGCGCTGCTTGATTTAGATCTGGACGGCACGCTGTTGAAAACGCGCCGTTCCAACAGTCTTACCACGCCTACAACCCTTTCCGCGCTCGGCGTTGGAGAGCTAAATGCGCAGCAGAAGCAAAACAACGAATGTTTGTCGGCGGAGAACCTTTCCAATCTGCAGCTGTTGCAGAACAAACCACGCAGCTTCTCGTTGACGATGGAAAGCCCCCGGTCGTCGTTGGCATCGAGTGGTTCGGACACGCAGCTGGACGACTACAAGCAGGGCAGTGGGTTGATGAAGCTTTACGGAGGGCAGCCAAACATCGGTATGTCCAGCATCGCGCACTGGCTGAAGAGCTTGCGGCTGCACAAGTATGTGTGGTTGTTCTCGAACCTGACGTACGACAAAATGCTCGGCATCACGGAAGAGTACCTGCAGAATTTGGGTGTAACGAAGGGTGCCCGGCACAAGCTGGCCATCTGCATACAGAAGCTAAGGGAGCGTTACGGTACGTTGTTGCAGCTTGAGAAGGATTTGATCGCGGGACAGAAGGCTCAACTAGGCACGGTACTGGAGGAGCTGACCAACATCGTGCTAACACCGATGAAACCGATCGGCATGGATCAGACGGAGGATATTGCTGGACAGTTTGCAAAAGTATTGGATCTAGGTAAGATGGCTTTTGAGCGAGAGAGAGAGTTTTGATGAAGAATTACGTCTAAAAATCTGTATTTTCCCCGATTTTTTTTTGTTTAGTTGGTTCCATCATAGTAATGCGACCGATCTGTAACCAGCAGGACGAAGAGTACCTGAACATTTTCCTGTGGATTGTCGAGCGCGCACTGCACAACGACGCCTTCATTGCACACTCTGCCCAGCTGAAGGATCACAAGTACAAAGTGTCAAAGATAAAGATGCAAATTGCGCCCAAGAGTGGACATTTTGCGAAAAGTACGAACGTGGCTGGACCTGGTATGAACAAGCCAAGGTAAAACCTGACAGACAGTTCCGGCTACCGTAGAGAGCTGGGTTGAACTGGTCCTCTACCTATATGAGATTGTGCTATTACCCACTAGATGGCGCCCTCAATCGTATGATCGACAAAATGTCGAATGTCGACTTTTTAGATTTGTTGTTAATTGCTCGTTAATTTTGCATTCTCTTTTCAAGTTTTTCAATGTTTAAAGTGTGTGTTTTCAACTTCTTTTTCAGATGGTCCGCAAACAACAAGCATAAACCAGTAAACGTCAACGAATCGCAAGCGAAATCACATCGCAAAAGTTCTGTCCCGTACTTTGTACCACCGAGTCATGTCAGTGCGGGTCAGCAAACATCCGTCTGTTCGTCGCAACAAACTCACTCCCATCTACAGGGTGCATCATCGTCACAGGTCATGACGGCCCATCAGTATTTCCACCATGCTAATGCCAGCAACACTGGCACCGGCAGTACGGCCAATTACAACAAAAGCTCCTCCTATCCGAGCTTCGCCTCTACCCTGCACAATGGTATCGGTGGTGTAGGTAATGGTGGTGGTGGTGGCGTCATGAAACCGATGATAAGCAACAACCCGTCCATCCCACAAACCAACCATCACCAGCAACAGCAGCTTCCGCATAAGCAATCCGCACAGGCGGCTCCGTCGCTGCAACCGCCAGCCATGCAACATCCAAACTTTATGTTTCATCGACATTCGTTGAGCAACATTACGCATCACCATCACAATGCTAACCCGCTGGTACCACCGCCGGCCATCTTCCTGAACAATCTCTGCTCCGTGACGGGTGAAAATCGATCCACCGGGCCGAAAATCATTGACAAAGGAAATCCGGCTATGAAACAGCTTGCCGGTGGTGGTTTAATGAGTGCTGGGGAACAGTCGCTACTGGCAAAGGATTGTAGCCCGAATGAGCTGCGTGTGTGCGGTCAGAACGATAGCAGTAACAGCCAGAATAACCACAACAGCAGTATCGTTGATATCAACTCGCGACTCGAATTTCTCTGTCGGCAGATGACGGAACAAGCGATAAATTAATAAGCTGACTCCTGGGAGGGCTTATAGGTGATATGAGCAGAGAGCTAGAGCTGTTAAACGCTGCGATAAGGGTTTTTAGCATGTAGCAGTTAGCAGTTAGCACCGAAACAAACTAATCGAACGACAAGCTAGAGAAGCATCGAAAGAAAAACAAAATCTGGATAGAATGAGTTTAGGGTGGGGGGAATGTTTTGGCCCCTTTTTGTGAGGCGATAGATGTGTTTATGTTTAAATGTGTGTCCGTGTACCTCTTCTTTAAGAAGAAACCAGTGTACAGTTGTGTTTTTTTTGTGTAGCTGTTTAAACCATGTCGTACGTACGTAATGACGCAAGGGACAAGAAAAAATACGTAGCGCAAGTTTTCGCTAAATGCAACAATGTTAGCTCCTTACCGTACACATACTATATAAACACCACGTGTAACAAAACGCTCACAGTGAGACAGATTTGCAAAAAACACACTTGCAACAATTAGTGCAGGTTCTTATTAAGTTTTGTTTGAGTGGAATGTACACCGCTTTGATAAAAAAAAGAAAAGCAAAAAAATAACGTTAGGTTTACAACAGTTGTCTCGTAGGTTAGCGCCAGTTTTGATGTTGAACGTTTTTGTGTTAAGCTTTTGTGTTAGCACAACCTTTTTATCTTGACGATACACACAGAGTTTGTAGTGAAGAATTGTAAGCATATTTTAAGACGTTTATATTAGTGCATGCGCGCGCGCGCGCCCTTCTATCGTGGACGTGGGCGAATCTCGGGAAAACCTACCGACCAGTCACGCGGGTATTCTGCAAAAAGTATTTATCTTGTTACGTTTTAGTTGAATCGTACCATTTATTTTGTTTAATTTTTAAGCGTACACCAGCTGCTAGCGGACTAATGTTGTGTGTAGAGGTTTGTTCATTTCTGACAATGTAAAAAAAACGATGTAATACATGCGACCGGAAGGGAAATTGTTTCCCTTTGTTTTATCCCTTTTTCTAAACATGCAAGAGAACGCTGGTAATATTAGTTTTGTGTGCAGTAGAACGAAACACGGAGGGACAAACACGTTCCGTCGGAACGGTGTGCATTGGAAAGATGCGTGTAAATTGTAAGCATAATGTGATCAAGTGTTTATTTACCAATGTTTACTAGTTTTTGTTTGTGTTACGATTGCGATCATTAGAAGAGAGAGAGAGAGAGCGGATGAATTTGTGCATCATAGTGCGTTCGCTACTTAGTACATGCATTTTAGACGTAGAACCGAAGGGTATCAGATGCACGATATCTTAGAACTTAAATAAAGGCGCAACCAACATTGCCGCTGACGGCCGTTTAAACTTGACGAAGCGAAGGTTCGACCAACTACTAGCTGAGAACGGATTAGGAATTTAATGCGAACGGCTTTGTGTCCAATGTGTCTTTTAGACCGTTTAGACATTGCTCAGTCTACATTTCTCCTCTTTTGCTAAGTAGTGAATGTAAGCGATCGTATAGCGTTTTGCAGGAAAGTAGTCTTATATGTTTGATTCGAAGCAAAAAATTTCTAATGTTACTATTTTACGATACAAAGGGGTACAATTTTGAAACAAATTGAATGGGTATTTATTACACTTGTTCTTCTTCGGTTAAAAAATAATTATTTAATTGATCCTTAAGTTACATCCAAGATGTTTTCTAAGCTCGCTTTTGTTTCATGCTAGTAGTGAGTAGAGTTATAGTGTTTCCACATGATCGGATGATTTTTTCATTCAAAATTTCTCGATATATGACGTGAACAAGTACTTCGAGTAGCACTGTTGCCAAACATGGAGACAGAAGAGACATCGACACGTGTCCCACAGCACACAAACTTAACCACACATTCAAGGTGTAGTAAAACACAGCGTATGATTTATGCTAGATCAAATTCGATGTAAACTTATCGTTCGAGTGTCATTACTTTATCGCCGTTGCATGTATCTATGTAGGACAATGTTTGGAAGGATGGGGGGAGAAAATGATTTCAAATATCCAATAATCTCATAAGGTACACAATTTTCAAATCATCAGAGAGTAGGAAAAACTGAAAGCTAGAAGATCAGCAACTGAATTTCATTCGTTCTTATTTTGTCGCGCTAAAGCACCGTTCTCCTTAGCGAAGTAGTAGAGGTTTTATGTTAATATGCTGCCAAACGATGGGGTTAAAAACGCGTGAAATAATGTCCCCGCCAATGTGCATTTCCGTGGCACAAAGGTACGCGTCGAAAATGTAAGCCCAAACGATGCTTTAACGAGAAGAAAAGCGTATTGACATTTTGTGAAATGATAGGTAAAGGTTTCCATGCGATAAGTTAAAGGGAGAGAGAGAGAGAGGTCGGTAAATGGTTGTGATGTGTATTGGGCAGCAGAGTGATCTTGTGTGGGATTCGCTCATTAAAAAGAAATGCTAGAAAAGGGAATGTTAATTGGGCATGCAGTCGCGAAGCGAACACTCCTTAAAATATGTTAAAAACCCCTTCTAGTGTTACTGTTTGTAATAATTCTCTTTCCTATAGAAAAAAACAAACATTCACACGCACAGTACACAAACACACACACACACGTATATATAGACTTTGTTTTGCAAGTGTAATGTGTAGCATATTTAAGCGTTTTTACCAATTGTACCATGACACACAATCTAGCTGTTTTTTGGGTGTGATTTAATCCAACTATAAAATCGTCCTCCTACAAAAAAAGGAAAGGCACTGGGATCATATACTTTCCCCTAAACAGAACAAAAAAAAATGTGTACACAACCAGCTCAAACTTGAAACAACAACAAAAAAAAGAGTTCAATTGTAGATCAATTAAACAAGCAAAATATGTCGTGCTGTCAAGTATGATCGTTGTGCAAATGAAGAAGATAATTTGTGTACCAAAAAGAAAAAAAGAAATCCGTTAAATGTCGTTTCGATTGTTTATGTTTCTGTTGTACGGTCACAAACACTACTATCTTCTTCTCACCACTATTACACGTCTAGGTTTTATTGAAACAAAAGAAGAAAATAAGAAAATGTGACGATCTCGCGGTTCAACAAACAAAAGGAAAACAGTGATCGTTCGTAGAGAAGTTATGCAAAATGTACTAACAAATCGAAAGTTTTGTTAAAGAACGCATAAGAAAAACGTCCCCAATCTGTACGATTAGGAAGCCACACATACACACATTACACATTTAGAAAAGTTTCAAATGAATCCTGTTATTACAAACGGAACAATTAGTGTAGCTGTTTCCTCCCAGGCATTTTGTAGTACAGTTTGTGTGAACGATCACATCATAGTCGATCAAAATTTGAATGCGATCCTAAAATCGTTAAACGGTTTGTAACGTGTAACGCCATCAACAAACCGCCGTGCAAAAACAGAGGATCATGTGGCAGATGAAGTTATGATGAAGCTTACTTATGTAGAAGCCCGATTAACCACATGCAACGGAGGCTAAACGATTGTGCAAATATTCGCAAACAGAAAACAAAAAGGAAAGAGAAAACAAACACACACATGAGGCAACACGAAAAGAAAGCAAAAGAAAAACGAGGGTAAAAAATGATCCGATTTTATGTAGTGAAGTTTTTAAAAACCATTAATGAACGAAAAATACATGAAACAAGTATTTGAGAATATTTATTTTTCCAGCTGAAAGCAAATGCATTCTGTGTGCCAGGGTGTTGATTAATCGTACGTTTGGCCAATGTCCGAAATGAGGGTAATTTTGGTTGTTTGAGCTGTACTAATGTAAGTATGATCAGTCGAACGTCGATTATCCGGGGTGCTCGGGACCGGATAATCGACTGATGCCGGATAATCGATTTCCACGGATAATAGTCCCTTAAATGTCAATGTCACATTTATATCCTATATACTACAGTGGAGCTCCGATTATCCGGATACCTTTTATCCGGCAGTCCCATTATCCGTGCAGCTCGGAAATGACAGTTCCAAAGGCGAATTGACATGTTAGTTGCAAAACCGATCATGGTAAAAAATAAAAACCTCAATAGGAAATGATACAATTGGCTCAAGTGCGACCGAATAGAACAGATTTATTTTGCATAGTGCAACTAAGAAAATTAACATCTAGCTTTAGAAAAAAAAGTCCACCCAATTACACATTAAACACTAACATAAATCACTAAAAAGAGTTGTGCCTATTATCCGTGATATTCGCTTATCCGGCAAGGGCTCAGTCCCGATGAGCACGGATAATCGGCCTTGTACTATATACTATATCACTGTATATAGCAATTCTTAATTTTTTTAAATCATCCAACACACAGGTCGTCCTGTTCCAGAAACATATTTAAAATACGGACGTGACGGAGCATTATCCAAAAATAAAATGGCTCTCTGAGGTAGTCCTTTTGATGCCACAAAAAAGATTCCGAACCAAAAATATTATTATCAAATGGCAGAAAAAAATTGGTTTTAAAACGTAAAATAAAAACATTTTCACCAACCTGACATCAGTCTCAATCAGTACACCACGCTTGAACAGCTGTCAATTTTCGGTACACGATTAATCCGGCCACCGGTTAATCCGCGCCCGGATAATCGACGTTCTGCTACATTTTGAAAGTATTCTGGAATGGTGCACCTACACTTAAGATGGTAGCATATTGATAAGAACCTTTTGAAGAAATCCCTTGTTCAAAGAAATGTTGTCACCTTACCCAGAACAATACATAAAAAAACAATTGTTTTTGTTGAAGAATTCTTAGTTGGTTTACCAAAAAACGAGGCAGCAAACAATAACGTCCCTACTATTGGTCACACTTCAACGAAAAATGTTATTTCCTCATTTTCATTCATCTTCTCCAAAAAGGATCAAATATGGCACACGAAAAGGAAATGGACACGGTTCTTCCTGTGTACGTTCTTCCTGTGTTGCTTGCTTTAAAGCGGTCAAGCCGGCGAACAATTGCTAGAGCACGAAGAAAGCACACAGCATTATTATCGCCTGTCCATAATCGCTTTATGATCGTTTCCTGTTCGGTTCGGTTTCGGTGTCCTTGCCCATTGCGTGGTCAATTCGCACCGGCAGTGCAAAAAAAAAGAGAAAGGAAAAAAGGACATGCGACCATTATTGATGCGTTTGCTTAGCAGGTTTGAAATCGAATCTACGACATTCTTGGTCCCACGATGGGCGAAAAAGGACACTGTTCAGATTTCAACTACGGCATTGCCCGCTCTTTTCCCTCTTTGTCCCTCTATAGAACCGCCATGAAGCGTGGACACGAGTAGAGATTGTGTGAAAGTGTCTTGCCGACCGTGGCTTATCCTGTTCATTAATTATGGTTTCCGGGTTTCCGGGGTTGAGTCTCAGAGGTCCGGTCGAAAAGGACTTGAAAGGACCCTTCATCGTTGAGCTCCATTGAATGGTTGGCGATTTGGTATTTATTTATCTTCTTCTACCACTCGTGCTCGGGAGTCGGTGGAAAGATGCTAATCCTTGATAATGAAATTTAAGGACTCTTTGCGTTCGAAGACTTTGAACTCATGCTTTCCTTGTTAAGCCAGATCCGAGTGCTCTGCGAAAAGAGGAAACAATCGTTGACTTCGAACGATCCTTCTCCTGTGCTCGAGTGATAGAAAGTGTTAGTTTAAGAAGTTTCGAATTGTTATCGATCTTTTGTATTGCTGTAAGCTGAGGTTTGGTTTTGTCTTAAACTTACCACATTTGAAGAAAACGCTAATGGTGGACTCAACTCAACAGCACTTTACAAATAGAACATATGTTGGTTACTCCATTGTACATGTGTGGTTAAGCCTAATTGTGCGAATGCTTACCGATACCGATCGTCTCATTAGCATATGAAAGTGAAGTTTGATCAGAGTTTGGTTTATTTGCCTAAAATTCTACGTGTCAGAGGAAATTGGCGACATAAAAGATTTGTTATTCTCAATTTTTTAAAACTTATTGCAGTAAAATTCTACTGGATTCTTAAATCAAAAGTGAGAATTCAGCTGTAAGTTAATGAGCTTTTCCTCGATGTGGGAACTCCGGATTGGACTCATGAATCGACTCCGACTCCGACGTATAAAAACCGGATTCAACTCCGGGAAAAATCTGGAGTTTACTCCGGAGTAATCCAGAGTTGACTCAGAATTACTCCGGAGTTGATCCCGGATTACTTCAGAGCTAACTCTGGTGCTGGATCCAGACTCCGAATTCAACTTCGGTCAGTGGACGGGCTAAGTTAGTTGAACTGTTTTTACAACTATTTAAATTACCTTTCCAACCACCTCCCGGATTACTCTGACTCCTGGAAAATTGAGGATGTACCCATCAATAGGTAGAAGATCGCTGTTTTGTGAGTTTAAAAAGAAACATTGAAAATTCTTAAAAAATATTAACAAGACATATTTAGACATCTTTGAAAGGGTGAAATAAAAACTCTAACAAATATCTCGCTAAAACCAAGATTTAATAAAATTCTCCAATTTTTCGAATTTAGACTTGGCAAAATTGATCGATAGGTGATCAAGAATTTAATAAGACAGTTTGTTTTATTAGATTCTTTCTAAAAGGTATTTTGTGAATTTATAAAATGTTTACGAACAACGATTTTTTGTTTATCAAATTTTCACCATTTAGTGATGTTTCCGTAATGAACACGATCGCACTATAATTGATACCTTTACGTTAGGCCATCCAGCCGCCAAAGTTCATTGCATCTTTATAACACGTTTCATAGCGACTTGCTCAGTACAGTCAGGCGCATCTCGTGTACTTCGGGTGAGCAAATGTCGATTTGTTGCTTGTTTAATATCATATCCCGATCGCACACACCCAACCATCCATCTGGCCACGCCGTTTTCCTTCGTTACCGGTCACTTTAATGGTCAACGATGCCAATTTGTCGTGTGCATTAATGTGTACGAAAAACGGCAAAACATCAGCACTTTCGACGAGCGTCGGGTCCCCGGAGTAATGGGTTGCCCGTGTGTTGTTTGCTGACGAAGTACGTCGTAAAAATTATACGCCATTCCGTGCACAAAATATACAAATCACGTTAACACCTCGAGCATTCACTCGGCTTCCATCGGGTACGTGCAACCCGCGGGCAAGAAGATGCACCCAAGATGCATCCCAAGGATTGCATGGGCGCAACATAATGATGTGTGAATTGCGTTTGTGAGTTTGCGATACCGTGCGAACGGGCACACTCGTTCGAGGGTCGGGGAATACAATCGTTAAGGGCCCGACCGTCTGTGTCCGTGTGCCAGACGCGACAAATAAATATTTGAACAGGCTTGTTAGAAAGTTGTTCGATGAAACTGATGCAGTTAGCCAACGAAACCGGAGCACAGGTAACGCCCCGGAGCACAAACCTGTCGCCGGTTTTTGGTGCTGTTAAATTTCAGGATGCTGCAAGAAGCGCCAGCACCTTAGAAGTCCATGTCCATCACTCCAGCATGTCGAGTGCGATCTACATTTTACGTATGGAAAAAAACCCCGAGAAATATAATTACCAAGCTCGTGTTCAGTAACGATTACAACAAGCTTTGACGTTGAAGCGCTTGAATAATGAAAGATACGCGTGTTTTTCGGGAGGGTAGTTCGTCCGCACTTGGGCACGCAACGTTGATAACCAAATTTAACCATGATTGACGCATGTACAAATATTTGCAATAAGAAGATGATCGTCAGAAAATGGCAAACCACTGGTACGGTGAATAATTTAA
Organism: Anopheles funestus; assembly: GCF_943734845.2. Taxonomy (NCBI): domain Eukaryota; kingdom Metazoa; phylum Arthropoda; class Insecta; order Diptera; family Culicidae; genus Anopheles; species Anopheles funestus. Next base: position 3,888,822 of record NC_064599.1, read on the forward strand.
CGGCGTGCCAGTTGGCTCGTTAGAGGAACACCTTACCACTTGATCCGTGCATCTGATCATGACCGTGATGATTAATGAGCGTACTTTCGAAAAACTTTACTTGCCACGAGGAATTACTTGCCGATGACTCGTTAGAATATTAAACGCCATACCCAAAACGCAACCCAAAACGGCTTTCACTCTGTTCGCATAAATTCACCGATCCTGTTCCCATCCTGTCCGGGAGTGATGTCTTGTTTGCACGTGTATATTTATCGGTTTTGTGCGACACACCAATTGGTTAGGCATGTTTCGCAACCTGATCTTCATAGCTGTTTGTTTATCAAAACAGATAGTTAGTGTATACGTTGGTCGAGGATTTCGTTTTAAGTGATGTTTCAAATAAACATATCGTGCCATGGCATGATCATATGTTGGGTCTTTATTTAAAATTTCATTAATATTTGAACATTTCGAGGCAGGAGTTGTGGATACAGTGGCATACGATCATCATTGACGAGCCGCCTTAAGCAAACAAACGTAATCGTGATCGTTAGTTTTTTTGTTGATGAGAAAAGCAATAATTTTGATGGATTCTGAGAGAGAAGCTTACAGCTTAATTCAATCGACGTTATATTATTTTCAAGAAAAAAGACATTCCAAACTTGGTTACTGATGAGATCACTTCAAAGATTGACACAGAAATAGAATGTTATATTAAGGTCGTCTAAAAGGAACTTTTTATTGAAGATGTTGTCCAGACTTAAAAACAGGTAAGGTTTCAATAACTCATCGGAATCCTTGAATATCTCCGGGTATTCTGAGGAATTCTTCAACTTCTAGGCTCCATATCTACTTGATCCTCGTCTGGTAACAATTTAATGACATGATCAGTGTACTGGAGCCTATGTTGATCCAGCTCGTTGTACGATTGTGAAGATCTGGAAATAGCTCTTAGAGATCTTAAGCAAATGTCTATCAAAAAAATCTTCTGCATAAGAACTTAAAGTCCTTTGGAATCATTGACAGTCCTTGATGGAATTACCTCGTAATATCTGTAGCTTTTAAAAGTATAACATTTCGTGGACATAATCTCGACTGGACTCTACTACTGCTACTGCACAACTGTTACTGAGCTAAGTAGAAAGGAGTTGAAGGTCTATTATTTTTTTACTTGAAATAATTACTGCTTTGAAGTATTCTTAATTCAATACCAGCACTTAATATACCCGTTCTTAACACACAACTTTCGTGCTTCGACGTTTGTTTATCCCGATCATCCCAACACTTATCCTCCGCGCACACAAACATCATCCCAGAACCTGCTCGTTAAACGTGGTTACATTTTTCCATGAATCGGTTCATTCGATACGAAGAAACCAAAAACAAAAATTGTTCAAAATTCAAATCATATCTAATGAGCTTTCCCGACAGCCGGTTCTGTGCGTGCGTACGAGACATTTTGTTGAGCCTGCCGATTAGCACTTCACGCCAAGGGCCTGTGATCCTTAGACGTGCGCGCGCGCACAAACACATGCTGCTCGGCTGCAGAAGAAATCCTTGGCAGCAGCAACAACCTGCAACCCGTCATTACAATGGCTGGTTTTGTTGGTGGAGTTTGAAGATCATACAGATTTCTCAAAGTTCTTCTCGCGTGAGCGATAGGAGCGTTCCCGCTTGTAAACGTATCTCGAGCTGTCGAGCGCCATTTATTGAAGGTAAGAAATGGTAGAGCAAACAAAAAAAAAGCACCTAGCGCACAGTCGATCATCGTTCGTTGGGTATGATTGTTTATTCAAATCATTATCAAAATTATTGGGTTTAGGGAGCGAGTGAGTGTGTGTGTGTGTGTGTTGGGGTTGGTGCAAGGTGCGACTAGGGTTTGATGAGGTGTTTGCTTTCGCACGCCACATCCTTTCGGGAAGATAACAGCGGTGGTAATTTTGTTGGCAGGTCTGAATTCTGCGGCATATCTTTTTGATGGAGGGCAAACCAAAAAGGTTCGTGAGAAGATCACAAAATAATAAGCTTTTTGTGCTTCTTAGAAAGAAAGGATTAATTGTATTGTAAAAAACATAATTTAAGTATTTTTCGTAAATTTACTTTTCATTTTTATAATTTATTTTGATTATTCTTATTTACTTTTATTATTGTTATTATTACTTATTTATTTATATTATTTATTTTTTATTATAATATTGTTATTATTTATTATTTTCTAATTTAGTTTTGTTATTTCTATATGATTTCTAAACTCACCTATTTGTGGATATCTGTCTTTATTAACAATTATTCAACTTACTCTTCATTTCCTGCTTTATTTCTTCCTTTTTTCTTCCATTACCCATTTAACTTCCATTTAACTTTTTTATTGATACTTTTCGATTCACCTTCCTACCACCTTTGTCGAGTAAGATTTCAAAATTAGAAACAACACTCAAACCATCATCTTAAGCCACTTCGCTTCGCTTCCTCCACAATCCTTCCCATCCTTCGCTGACTGCTGAAGTGTAAAAATTGTTGCTTATTACGTGTTTATTTGAAACCATCCGAAATCTACACCGACCTCATCATATTCTGGATCTCCTGGAAAGCTGTGATCGAACGCCACATGGAAGACGGCCCTGTGTGTTGAGGGCCCGTTGGCGATAGCTCCATTCGTTAACGATATGACGCTTATAAAGGCATCTGTCCGTAGCGGTGAGAAGAGTCTGTATAGCCATCCTAACCACAACATTAACTATTCCGTAATTTGATTAAAAAGCAAAAGTGAGAATCTTCGCACGTCTTCACGTTTTCCCCCCGGGGGGGTTTCTGTGTGCTTCCCTAGTACTGTGTGCCATGATTACATAGAATCGATTTGATCCGGCATCACGCTACAAACATAATTCCTTGCTGGGCTACACACAAAACCTGGTACGAAGAAAATGATTTTCCAAATTCACCACCGGGTAGGGTTGTCATTTTTGCTAATCATAAAGTATCTGGTGGCAAAATTCTCATTACGAATGCCTCGGGACATTCGGGCAGAATCTTTAGCAAATGGGCAATGCTCCACACACGGTTCGATCGATCGGCATAAATAACTTGGCAATATCTGTTAGACGATACGACCGTATCATTTAAGTTTGAAACGGTCCAGAGACGAAGGCGTCTCAATCGGTCGTCTCAAGACAGTACAGGGAGTTGCTGGGTATTTCTTTTTTTTATCCGAATATTCTTAGTGCCGGTGACTGATAAATTTAAATGCACTTCCAAACGTGCCATTTTGTCTTCACACAAACACTTTCCGGAGTTTTTTTTCCAGTTTTGTTTGGCGTTTGTGAAATCGTTCTCAAGGCAGGTGCAAGTATTTTGAGCGTTTCCCATACAAAATCCTAGTATATCAATCCTTTTTTTTTGTTGGCCATTCCAACCACAACGGACGCACATTAAAAAAAGCGTTTGGCGGACAATAAAATCTTACGATCGGGTGTAAATCACTGCCAAGGGTTTTTAAGCCGGTTCCCCAAAAAACCATCTGCATTCCACACCAATTCGATGTAATTGTTATCGATTTTTCTCACTCTGCTTACTGTCGACCTACCAAGGGGGACCGGGGTGGATAATTTGTTAGATTATGTGTTTGTGATGCGTTCCGGCACACTGAATCGCCGGGAATGGATCGATCGATGAATTTTAATTAGACCTTTCCGATGGTTCACCGTATGCACTTACGGCCGCGTTCGATGCGTGTGCAAAGTTTTTGCGGCAATAAAAAACAATATCTGGTTCTCCACCTCCCCCCACAACCCCCACCAAAAACCCAATCAAACACCTTCCCAAAAGTGAGACTTTTAACCTTTAACAAACATTCGGCTGGCTGTCGGGTGTGGAGATCTGTTTTAAATAATCGATGAGGGCCTGATTCGCCTTTCGTGTGCATCATGAGCAGAATTGCATTCAGACACATTAAAGCTTTTGCAAGCGGGAAGCGGTGCAAAACAAAGAAAAAAAAGCGTTTGCAGCAACTGCTGACATGCATCGTCAGCATTAGAAACAACATCATCGTAATCATTCCCCCGTGCAAAGTTGATGGGGAAGTTCGGGAAGTCACATTCCCGGTTCTGACACCGTGTTCGTGTCGGGGTGTCGGGCAAAGATGAATGAATGTTGGCAGGTTTGTTTTTACAACCTGTCTGCTGATGATCTGTTTGTTTCGCACTGGCTGTTTGGTAAAATTTGAGGGTGAAAAAGAATGAAAGTGAACAGCTTTTTGGGAATGATTGCATGATCGGATTCGTTTGGAAGGATTTTTGGAAGGGGAATGGTTTTTTTTGAAGAGATTTTTCCCTTATGATCAAATACAAACTAATAAGTACAGGGTTTTGGAAACATTTTGTATCTTTCACCTTACAAATGTATGTTATCGTGAATGAACTTGGCGTTCAGATGGACACGTTGAACAAGAGACTGGCACCAAAGTTGGGTGAGATAAATGTCTATTTGATTTTGACTTTTCTCTTATTGAAAAAGGTCTTGTAAGAACTGATAAGAACTCCGTTGGGCTATTGAATAGTTTTGAGAGCACTAGTGATCATCGAATAAATATTAAAATTAGTCCAAATCTCACTTTATCCACAGTTTATTTTAGAATGAAAATTTTTACTTTACTTCAGTGTTTCTTATACACCAAATTTTTTTTTTTAATATATAATTAACCACTCTAAAGTTTCAGATTTAATAGTTTGATTTTCTTCAAAAACTTCGTAGCTTTTAATTTGTTGAAGTTCCAACAAAATACCATTAATTATTATTTTCCATTAACTTCCTCAAAAAAAAGATGGCATTTCTTGATCCTTCCCTTGGTTCATCGTAAAAGCTGCACGTTTCTCTTCTAAACGTATGATTATAGTTTTACTGCACTGAGGAAATGTTTAAAACCCATTAAACACTCCAAGGCAGGTGAAGTATGTTGCATAAACATGTATTTGTTTTTGTGTTGTACCTTGCCAGCACATTGATCAGCTGAATTGCTAAAAACGCAATTGTACCACAGAAAGGAACCCTCGTCATGGCGGAATCTTTTGGTTTGTGTGCAAGAAAGGCAAAAAAACCTACAAAGTCATTAATCAATAGCTGAGAAAATAAACAAAACTTTCGTACCTCCTAAATCACAGGCTGTGGCGTCCCGTGCCTCTTACGGCCGGTGCGCGGGCCAGACTTCCTTTAATGGGCTGTCCACATACCGACAGGAAGCGGGAGGTACGATTAGCTGCAAAATGAACCATTCGATGCTATCGGAACGGAAGAAAAATTAGGAAGTGTGGCAGCGAGCGAGGGTGTGCAACTTGCGTCGCCAGCTTGTTTGCAGGATGCAGCTTTAACAGCATTTTATTTGGCCAGACCTTATTTATGATCCTGGCACTTTCTTGTGCAAACACGCGCAGGAGGAAGTAAGATAGTGAGAATTTTAAAAAAGAAACAACACCCAAACCTCAAAGCAAACAGCTCTAAGCGAGGCGCCCGATTGTTTGGTTTAGAAACAGCCACGAAATCTTCTAAACAGGTAAACGATTTGGTCAGCGCTTCATTGTTGGTTTTTAGCTTCATCAAGAGCGGGATTTTAAATTAAAAAAGGCAATTTAAAATAGATGATAAATTAGCACGCGTACTTGAAAATGAATTGATCTTTGTGTAGAGCTGCATTCCTGAGGAACATCTGCAGGGGATATGAGATCGATGCAATAACTTTGGGATTTATTTGTGTAGATCCAAAATACATTTAGACATTTAGTTAAAATATTTAACTGATTATTCTGGAAATTATATATTTTTATGTAAATATTTAAACTCGCTTTCGGGGTTTGGGCTTTTGTCTGAAATTGAGACATGGTTGGGTTATTTGCATGGTTCGTAGGTACTAAAGGATCGGTTGTCAAGAATTACTTGCTCGAGAAACTTACTCTCGATCATTTCCAATTTTCGAGTATTTTACTCGAAGTACTCTAAGTACTGGTATTTAGACTATTAAATTTAGTTTACATATAATTTGTTCGATATGAGAAGTTTTGGAAGAATGTAACGATCCTGTACAGATAATTATTTCATATTATCTTTAGACCAGACCAAGAGAAAATCAAGTTATCTTGTCCATATTTGCGAAACAATTATGCATATGATGTGAGCAACTTCGTAAAATATCTTGAAAATTAAGGAAAGGAATAGAAAGATGATATTTCCTGATAAAGAATAGAAAGAGGACTCCTGCCAGAAGCTGTTCTATCAATTTCTTCTAGTAAAATGCGAATGTGGTTTACTTACCCGTGTGATTGATAGCTTGTATGCAGGAAACTTTACTTGCATAAACCACAGGCATTTACTTCGCGACATTACACACACACGGTTACACAATGGCATTTTCTCTCTCTCACCGACACACTTTAATGCGCTTTCGCAAATTTAAAACGCCTTAGGCACATTTGAAACACCTTTCGCAATTTTAAAACAGCGCATTTAAAACACATTTGACACATTTAAAACTACATTTTTATATACACGATTTTACGCGATAAGCTTCAAGCTCATTCACAAATGAACATATATGGGACTTTTTTTCACTTAAAAACAACCAACACTTGCATTTTTTATGAATAAAAGCGCATAAACACTTCGCAGCGCTTTGGCACATTTAAAACACCAAACTAACTTACAATTGCCACATTTTTTAATAAACGATTACAAGCATTAAGCCATCAGCTCAATAAGAAATAGGCTTATTTTTTCACCACAAAGAACCCACACTTTTTTTCTATGCCCAATGGCTCATATGCACTCTATTGGGCTTTGGCACATTTAAAACATAAAACTCGCCAACAATGGCCACATTTTTTACAACGCGATATCACCTAATAAGCTCATGGAGAAAAGGATCACAAAGGATCACTCCAACCAACACTTACTTAAAACTTAAAACCATAAAACATACACCATTTAATACACTTTGGCATATTTAAAACATAACACTCGCCTTAAACGGCCACATTTTCGATACACAATTTCACGCATTAAGCCATCAGCTCAAGAAGAAAAGGACAGGAAAAGAAAAGGACTTTTTTCACAAAAAATTGATCAAAACTTACATTTTTTTTAATCAAAAGGCACATACGAACTTCAATATGCTTAAGCACATTTAAGACACAACACTAGCCTACAACGGCTATATTTTGCGATACACAATTTCAAGCAATAGGCAAGAAATTGATTAACAAATTAACATATTTTTTTTCATTAAACACTTTTTGAAACACATAAACCGCACAAATGCAAATAATTTGCAAGCTTAAAACACGCACTGATTTTAAATTTCCTGATTCACACACACTTTGATAACTTAAGCGTTGGAATGATTGAACGTACATGCATTGCCTGTGCAGGTAAGAGAGTTGAGGGATGCCACACACACTATTCCTCTATCGAATTTCTACAATGGCGTCTTTCAGGCGTCACTTTTAGCTTTCTCGCTTTTTGCATAATCTTGAACGATTTATTCAATTAATTAGCGATGAAACTTGAGATTATTGAAATAATTAGCTTTGGAAGACAACACTTATTGTGTTTTTTTGGGGTTCGTCCACTTTTACACCGCGAAAGTCTATCATTTACACTCACTCACTGACACAACCCAAGCCGACGCCGGCTTTGAACAATTTGAACATGTGCTTTTGAAATCTTCACTGTTTTACAGCACATTAACAGACGAATTGTTATACTAAACTTTCTTTTTGTAACATCAAAGAAAGGACATCACTTTTTCGTACCCAAAAAGAACAACTTTTGACAAATTTTCTATGTACAAAGGAAGCCGCTTCCCGCACAATACCGAATTACACTCATTACTCATACGCACCGCTGCCCGATCGCTACTGATCACACTTTCACTTTATCTCATGATAATTAGCTCTTCCGCTTCGTTATCACGACACACCTACACAACTGTAATTAGCGAAGCGGCTCGCTCTCTCATACGGCGCTCCTTCGGCACACATTTCGGCCCTCATAGACAGACGAACGAAAAAGCGTCGCTCCTCTCGATCAAATAATTCTTACTTTTATGGCTTGCAAAATATTACATGCTATAAAATATAAACTGTTTTTGATAACTTAAAAAATATTGTTGTGAATAGTAGGAAAATGCTTTAAAAGGGCGCTGGTTCGATTATGTGACAATTAATTAGTTAGAAAACGGGGTTTCCCATATTACCCTATTGGGGAATGTGTCTTGACTTTCTTCTACTACCAACATCCATATAAAATAAATTTCCATTCTTCGAGGCCCCCACTGCACGGTGGAGCGGTTCCTAGGCGGCCGCTTACTTCGCCTGTCATAGCATAAGGATATTTCGTGCCGTCGAAAGTAACCATAATAATGCTATAAAATTACTACCTTCAGTAGCAGTGACCGAAATTCACACCTAATTCATTTATGAACGCAACTTTACACACTTCCACACGATCTCCAGACGATAACGATAATCGATCGATTCGAAAAATTGAATAAAAAAAAGGAAAATGAAAAGTGGTAATCCACGATCATGTGAGAAACCTTTTTTTCTTTTTGGTTCTTTGTTTAAACGTGATCGAGCGCTTTCACTGCCCTACAATTCGTGTATCGGTAGGGGGATGTTTTACAAGTCTTATCCCAACAACCGACCACTGTCATCAAGATGCGTGCCGCAGGCCAAGGATAAGAGTGGCACAGGATGTAGCCGGCGTGTAATACAAGCTTCCTAATTGCTGGTCACGAGTCAAGTGCAGAATTTCGTAATCCACCACGCCACGCCACATGTTTGCGCGAAGTTTTTGTTTTCATTTGGGGATGTTTTCCCCCCTTCGCAAAGACGTATCATTACCGTGAGCTTCATCGAAAGCGTAAGCTAATTTTGTGCTTCGTATCTTAACAACTGCTGCCTGTGTTTCTGTTTTTGCTTTAGTTTAGTTATTTTCGTTGGGGAGGTCCGATCGGTTGTTTGGGGCTTTCAAATAAGACAACAAATGCATTTGTGGTACCGGTTTTGTGTGGATAAGCAGTGTATCCCTTTTTCCGTGTTTTTTTTCGGGCGGTTGATGGGAAAATTGCGCACTATGCGTCTGGCACAGATGTGGGGTTCACGTTTTCTTCTGGGACGGCGAGTTTCGCGGCATAATTAGCAGAAGCAGTTCGGTGGATGGTTTCGCGCACCAATTTGCAGTCGGTAGTCAGCATTTCGTGGGAAATGCGTGAGTGACGGCTGAAAGGATCATCCCCCGGCGGGGTTTCGGACTCGATCGTGTACATTCGCGACTACCAATGCTTCCGCGTTACTCCAGACAATAAAAAAAGGAACAATTTTCTGCCTGTTTTTTTCTTCTTTCCTTTTTATGTTTAAACCTTATTTTTCAACCCTAACTCGAATATAACGCGCGATACAAGCTGCCCTTTTGTTACTGTCGATCTGTTGATCATTGGTTGGTCGCTTGTCGTGTTGTAATTACGGTAGCGCAGAAGAGCATTCATTTTTTTTCTTCCATCACATCCTGCCCTGGGTCCTGCTTGCAGTTTGGTACAAGTTTGTGTTATTTATTTTCCGCGCATCAATTTAAATTACCCCTGAGAATTGAAATTCCTTTAACGGGGTGACTGCATACGTTAGATGTGACAGGGAACCCAAGGTACACCGAAAGGCAGAAAGAAAGCAAAAAATCAAACGCAAATTAACACGAATATGAGTATCAATTTGCGGTGTATTTGAGATGCACTTGAGAAGCTGCTGTTAGTAACACAAAAAAACCAATAAACGGAGGGAAAAGTTCCACAATTACAAGCAACGTCAAAGGCGTTCGGTACCGCTCTAGCAATCGGGAAAGTTGCTCCAAACCATTTAAGGGATGTTTATAAATTCAAATATTAAAATTATATGCCTCGGGCGCGTAAACGCGACCAAGTGACCGCGTGCATGAAAGCTCACTTTCACTAACCATCCACATCCACCTTGGTCAAGGGGGGTTGCTATCGTTGGGGAATAATTTTAACCACGAAGTCTAATGGCCTCCAACCGAACTGACTTTGTTCGGTGACTTTGTTTGTTTTGGGGCCGATGCAATTTTGCATCGAAATTACACGGATACCCTCGTTGGGATGACACGGACGCGAACGAGCGAGACCAGTGCCGTTTCCGGACATACGAAACCTGACAAAATTCGCGCTTGGTGAAGTGATTTAATGTGTTTCAATGTTGGCACGCAGATTTTGGGTAGCCCTCGGTCACTGGATGTTTGGGGCTTCGTGTCCGTAGCGACACCAAACCATGGACCTAAGGTTTTGATGTTGGACCGAGAGGTAATTTTTATTTTTTTTATTTGGTGATTTAATTTCGGCACCCAAAAAGGTCGTGTCGCTACATGAGTGTCGCCGTGGTTCGATGGTTCCTGATAAGTGGGTCGTGCAAAAAAAAAAGAATTACAGCTCGCGGTCCAGTTTTAAGTGGCAGCAGGTTGTTCAAGGATGTGCAAATATACGCATGGTTTGCTGAAACTGACCGGACTCGCTTAATGGTTATTTATTTTTGTGCAATAATTACATTCCCGCGGCAAAGCGGGAGCGTATAATTATTGCCTGCATACGGTAAGGTAAGTGTGGTTAGTCGTTTGATGGTTTTGTGTCGTTAGAAACAAAAGCATGCTTCCCTTTGCTGTCTTATTGCTGTATTAATATTTGCTTTGAAATTGATATAATTTGAACATTGAGGTAAATTTAGTTATAACATAAATTGATGAAATTTATGATATTCTGTTAGTAAAGAGGATAAGAAATTTAATTTAATTTTATATAAATTAATTATCGTATTGTTTAATGATAAACTAAAGAAAAATGAAGTAAAGAATTTTAAAAAATTTAAAAAAATAATTATTTCTTTAATTGTCTAACGACTAACTAAATTTGTTTAAGAGAACAATTTATTAAACAAGAAAACAGGAAAATAAGAAAAATATTTTGTACAAATTTTGTATAAATATTAAATTAAAAAAATGCTTACCTTCATGTCGATAGCTTCATATTCCATTTAATTTTCAAAAGACAAATATAACAAAAATATTATAAATTTGAAGCAATTCAGTTTGAAAATATTAGAGCATTACATGTATTAAAAATTCCTATGTTGCACGAACAGCTCAAATCTTCGTCAGGTGCTGGCACGCTTAATTTTTCATAAAATAAATGTTTTGTTTGTAGAAATTATTTTCACCCCCGAACCATCATTAAAAGGCGGTGTTAGGCCGTTGATTAATGTGCGGAACCGGTCGTTGCTGATGGGCCACAAATGACCCTACGGAACGGCTCATGTGGGTGTACGCCTACCGACAACGCGTATGAGCACAGCAGCCCAGGACCAGCAGCAACAGCAGCATCATCATCATCGCCCAAAGGCTGCTCAAGCGTACCTTGGTTATATATACCTTTTTTTGCTTGACCGATCGATACTTTTCGATAAGGATGCCGATGTTTAAGTAACTAATTAGCACCATCGGTACGATTTGCTAGAATGGTAAAGATGGCGTTTCGTTTGACCTCTGCGTTCTAGGCGGCACATGTATGTGATCCCTTCCCGGAGAACCTGACCATGCGACGACCGTTGTCAAACATGTCGAACCGGGCAAATGATCAAACACGGCAATGTGTTAAATTACAGGTCTAGGGAGCGAACCTTACAAACCCGGCCGGGAGGTCAAATCTTGTATCCAACGTGGTTCCGTCGAGGAAAGCTACGGATTCTAACGCTGGTTAAAATTTTGACACCTGCTTACGGTTAATGATACGGATATGTGGATGCATGGTGGAATAAGCCTGATGATCTTCGCCCGATGTTTGGATGATCTTTTCACGCGCGATGCAACAGCAAAAAAAAAGTGGACGGTTCGCCAAAGAAAAATCCAAACTGAGAGAGTTCCGAACAAAAGCCTGTTTGCCTGAACTGATCACCTGAGGGGCTATTTGCGAAATGTTTGATGCTGACCGGCCGGGGCGTTATATGGCACTTTTTCCATCGACTCGCATCCATAAATCGTACCGATGGGTGAGTTCATTTCGTTGCCAACGCTTACAATGTTGCAGAATGGACCGTTGCAAATGGGCCAGTCAGTCAGTGGACGGAAAAAAGGTAAAAAGAAGGAAGCGGTTTTAGTGTGTTAATTCTCGGTAGGGATACGGTTGATACGTATCGAGCTGTTGCACTTTAGGAAGCCGGTTTCGTTTCCAAACATCGATAGGCTCCCATCGATGGGATCAACGCTTAACGGCTTGATGAAGAACTTAACGCTTCTGGTAAGAGTGGAAAGCTTTGCTGACAGTAATGGGAGTTAGCGTTTTTTAAAACTTATCATTTGCATTTTGATGGTCTAATGAACGAATTTTAAAAAGTGAACATCAAAGTTTCGTTAAGAAATTCAAATCTATGAGTGATTCAATTAAGAGGTCTTTTTCAAGACTTCAAGACTTATTTTACCACGTAGCAGGATAGTCAGTCCATGCTACGGGGAGACGGTCCGGATGGGATTTGAACCCGGTCCCTGCCGTGTGGACGGGCGCCGTTTTTCACATGCACCACCGGGCTGCCCCATTGAAGAATGGTTGGAGAATGGTTTGAAGATTACATATTTTATTTAAAATGCTTCAATTTCTTTGTAGATTTGTACAAGTTATCCGATCGTTGGAGAACTTATATAATGTACTAAACAATGTACAATGTACTAGACCAGGGGTCTCCAAACTACGGTCCACCCGAGTGATACCGAAATTGGTCCTCAGCTGTAGCTATTCCACTCAAAGCGGTCCGCCATCTAAAAAGTTTGGAGGCCCCTGTACTGGACCATTAAAGATCTTGTAGATTACAGGATAGAGCAATGAGTATACTCAAATATGTATGGTTTAGGCGGAGATGTTTTACCCTCACATGGAGTGCCTTGAAGATGACTGGAACTTTGTTCAGATTTTCAAATATGTAAGTACTAAAAAAATTCACCATTTTTTTAACTAAATTTCTGCTTAGCTAGAAGCACTAGTAGAACAGAATAGATGTTCTGAGACTTGTCAACTTGATTGCGGTGAAGATCGTCTATTCGATAGCGTGGCTACAGAGCGAACTCTTAAACTAAACATTTGTACAAAGCAAGATCATTTACTTAAAAAAAATAAAAACCCTAACATGAAACAGAAATCTAATATTTTAACAATTATTACATATTTCAATCATCTATCAGTTTAAGAAAATAAATTTCTACATGCATAGATGAACGATTGCACTCAAAATAAATAACATATGACGTCATATTAAGTTTAGAATCTTTATGGAATTATTAAAAAAAAAGCTTTTCTCAGTCTATTCGTATGTAAATTGAATCAAAAACCGATCCAAAAACACCTGCTGCAATTATTTTTATTTGATCTCTATCCCGCCTCGAATGCTGAGTGTTTTGTTCGTATGATCAATCGCAAATGATGATGCTTTCCCAAAAGAACCTTAAACAAACACTGTCCCCTGAAGCTATTTCTGCGATATCATCTCGCTCGTCATAAATCCATCAGGGAACGCTTGTGCCCAAAAACCAAACAGAAACTATCAACTAACCATTAGCGAAATGGTCGTGTTTGCAAAAATTATCGTTTTTCGAAAGGTAAACAAAAATCGGAGCGAAATAAATGCAAAAAAAACCCTGACGGCGGACCGGGAATGTGCGATGCAAATTTCTAACACCCAGCCGGGCACGGTGTTTTTCAACCGCCGGAAGCGATTCACTGTAGCCGGTCGGTGTGTCATGCCAAACGACAATTTGCTCCGGTGGAAGATGCTGCCCAAGGCCGGAGGACATAAATAGGAAGAGCATCAAAAACAAGTACTAAACCCTTCCTCCGCCTTTAATATGCTGCTGTGTAAAGATGGGAGGAAAGGAGAAAAAAAATTAAAACACAAACACATATGATAAAAACAAACAAACATGTCCCGCTCTCTACACGGCCCGTTGTCAGTCGGCGGAGACAAATCATGCATGCCGGCGATGCAAAACACTCTGGCATTGGGGGCAGCACTTGTGCCGGGATTTTACACCGAAACGCCGCGGGTGAATGCGTCCACATCTTGTCCACATTCTTCATGGCAAACGTTCTCGGAAGGTAGAGCTGCGGGAGCCATCAGACACCATAGTAGTATCAGGCATGAAATATCGCGCCATCCGCCGACAATGATCGCCGCATGATGACAAAATCTGTTGTGCAAATACAAGGGGCAAGGAAGCGGGTGGCCAAAGGGGGAAAAATAAATAAAATAAAACATAAGCAAACAGGGAGGCAACATAAAATTGGCAACAGAAGAAAAAAATAATCAAACTTGTGGAGGGAAACCAAAATTAAGGTCCTCTAAACCCTTGCCTTGGTCGGTGATCAACGACGATCAAACATTTGTCGCCCAGGAAAATGGTGCGATGCTTCGCAAAAAAACCCTATTTGCCTGCGGGGTTCGTCCCTTTTGCGGGGACGAAAAGAAAAAAACAACCTCCATCGACACAATCTACAATCAGATCGAACCGACCCGGGCCAAGTGATACAAAACGTGTCGCTTTTGCTGCCTGCTGATGTCGCGCCACCGACACCGTCCATTGTGGTGTGGCGCGTTCGCACTCGATCGACTCGCGCCTCGGATGCGCCGCACGATGCGCGTCAATGCTAATGGCGTTTCCTTCATCGCATTTTCGGGATTTTTTTTTGCGGGGCCTCACATGTGTGTACGACTTTTTTTTTGTGGCTTTTCGCCCGTTGCTTTGCTGGTGGCGTTCTTTTATAAATTTGATTTCAAGCAAATTCCATGCACCCAACTGGGCGTCCCCGTGCAGGCGAGCAGCAGCAGCAAAAAAAGTCACCCGATTGCCACATCATCATGTTTTGGGGTGGAATGTTGAACCAAAAAAAAAAACCACCACGAGGAAATGGTAGAACGAATGGTGCAAGTGGAACCATCGTCGCTATCACAAAAGGCGTTCAAATAAACGCGAGGTAAAATGCAACGAATAATGAAAAGTTATGTAGATGCATAATTGGGCGTTCGTCTTCTGGCGTGTCTGAGACACCTGAGAATAATATAAGCAAGGATTTGATTCTTGAACGGTGTGTTTGCGCTTTTTTGTTGTTCTTTTAAAGTTTGATGATTGCTTCCTTTTGCTTCTTGCGTAGAAGCCTTCTATGTCCTTCGGTTAATTTTTATGTGCGCTTGTGTCGCTTTACGCAGTCTCACGATCGCGATGCACTTTGGATGATTTTATTTTGTGTGCCCATTGTTGGTCAACGTCCAGAGTGGGGGTTTTTTGGGGGGTTGGACACCTTCCTGTCACTCCCGTTACGGGGGGGTTGACTCATATGTGGAGGTTTTTCTTTACCTCGCACGATCTTCGAATCAACGCAGCATTGAAGCGCCCAAATATTTGATTAATATCAAAGCTTCTCCACACTTTTTTTTTGTACACAGGACAATCATGAAGACCAGCATGATATGTTCCCATTTTTGTTCTGTTTTTTTTCTTAGTATGAAAAGCTCCACTGGAAAGAGCGTTTCCAATTTTGCTGCTAAATCAAGACGAACGCATCTAGCGGTTTGATGCGGTGCGATTAGATTCCCATTATTGCATTTGGCAAAGAATATTTAAATTGCACGGCACTTGCGCGGTGTAGCTTTTGCGCATCGGTTCGATGTAATTTCGCGTGCAGCTAAATCATTTCCTTCGCGTAGATGATTGATTGGGGCCAGTGATGCAGCTGTCCGAAAGGGGATCATTTTGGGGGAATGTTTGCCAAAGATGCTTAGATTGCACAGTAGAGTGGAGTTCTTCTTTACTGTGCTGCTTGCTGATTAGTTTTTGCTTAGAAAATTCAGTATCAATTTAATTCAGGTGATATTAACCCTCTCAACAATTTGACAAATTGACAACGCTGGAAGCTTCAATCCATTCAAATGATTTATATGAAAATAATTTCTTCTTAATTATAGGACAGAATGTAGAATATGAGAGAAATAATTATTACACAAAATTCAACAATTGGCGATTTTCAATATCTCCCTTGGGAGTGTTGGAAAAAAATGAATTTTCGGTATCCACTGGAACTTTGACGAAAATGATCGGAACTCTAAAATTGAACAATATTTCGAGAAACAATACTTAAATCTAGTAATAGAGCTGAATTTTGGATCAGATACAGAATCTCTATCCTCTCATTAGCTTCTCTTCTTATGATCAGGACTACATATCCAACATATCTTAAGTCCTTCTATTGCTGACACTTTGAACTGTAACACTAAACTCCACCGTGATCTCAGCAATTAAATAAACAAAATATTTTTACTTTACTTCCCCTGGTTGGATTGGATTTCAACCGTAATCCTCTCGATTTTAGAGTAAAAAAAATAATAAATTAAATTTTATTTATTTTTCTATAATTCATGATTACGCCTTTGGCCGTATTGTCAGCCTCAAAATGTTGAAGTGTACAAATTTCACAAGGCATTTCCTCCTTGTACTTTACCTTATCCCGGCCATACTCGGTTGAGAATAAAATTTAAGTAAATATTTAAAACGAACTTCGCAAAACCACACCCCCCGTTTGGTGCCCGGCCCAGCAGACTAAGAAATTAAAATTATTTACTCAACTAACTCAATTCCGGGCCGATGCCCTGCCGGCCATTGCGGCGAACGGTACGGTGGATGCAATTGCAGTAGCAACACTGCTAGCCCGCGGTTCAGCCACATGATAGACGGGTGCAACCATTTGCATAATAATACGATGGCATCAACGCTTCACCGTGGCCACTTTTTCGGTAACGCTTTAATCGTTGGCATGGTTTGCACACCAAACGGATGGCTTCCGTTTCGGGCTTCTGCTGCTTACTTCCTTCAGGGTTTTTGGGCGGCGTGTAATGTTTCAAAGCAGAAAAATAAACAACTGAAGCAAACCGCTACCAAATGGGCAAATGTTGGTGCCGTTTCGCTGGGTAAAAATATTTTTTATTACATTCCAAATGCACATTTTGCGTTGCGTTTTAACTGGGATTAATTGGGTATTTGCCAGAATTGTTACGATGTTTATTACAGTGTACGGAAGTACGCGCAGAAACTGCCACGTCCTGTCACGTTCTGTCCCGTGCGCCGAACAGAAGCTGTGGGACAAATATCCTGCGGCTCGTCCCGTTTGGCCACTGGGCAAAAATTCACGATTCTGGCACGTTAAGGGGTATATTATTATGTAAACGGACTCAATGTCACCTTGGCTTTTTTTTTGACGGTGTATCGTTCATGACAATGGCATCGATCAACGATGTGACGATCGGCGAAGGGAGAAAAACGCGTGGACAGAATAGGTGTTGGAAATGATCGACGCAACAACAGCCACGGTAGGTGCGATTGATCGTAGCCACGTTCTGCCGATAGGAACGCAACCAAAAAAACAATGAAAAAAAGGACAAAGTATCCTGCCAGGCATCGTTTGTGGCAACCTGCCATTATGGTGTGATTC
The DNA here is from genome assembly GCF_943734845.2 of Anopheles funestus. Taxonomy (NCBI): domain Eukaryota; kingdom Metazoa; phylum Arthropoda; class Insecta; order Diptera; family Culicidae; genus Anopheles; species Anopheles funestus. The sequence goes on from NC_064599.1 coordinate 3,906,370, forward strand.
GTTAGCGGATCGAGAAAAAGAAAAAAAGATTTATAATCAATCGAATGAGTGTTCAGTTTTGGAAGGTTTTCGTTCTGTTTGCTGTTGTGCACTGTTGAGGTCCGATTTCGATTGTGCTTACCTAGCGGACCCGTTTTGTCTTTAGCGTGATCATAATTCATCAACTTGTTACACCGACGGCAGCACCTGATCGCAAGGGGTGCGATCCCATTTAACGAGAACTCCCATTGTATTCCGAGATGCAAAGGACCAGCTGTCTTGCCCAGCCAGGCCGAGGTTTGTGTGTGTGTGTGTGGTTTTGTTTATGCTGTTTCATTGATCGTCCTGCAACAGATTGTGTAGAAATTCTTGTGAACACTATCTGCAATCGAGCATCTCTTTACTTTAGATGATAGAGAATCAATAAATTCTATATTGGGAAGCTTCTTCACCTTAAGGGGTGTTGTATGGAAAGTTAATGCACATGTCTAACATTGGGTTGCAATTTTTTTTTTTTGGAGAGTGATTTTTGAACTTAAGAATGTACAAGAAAAAATGTATTTTCTTGTATTTGCATTTTTTAAAATGTATTTTTTTATGAAAATGTATAAAAAACATTCTGTGAAAGAATGTACATTGTATGTTGGTTGTATTTAATAAAAAAAGTCATTTGAAAACAACTAATTGGATTGTTACTTTAAAAAGATTCATATTGAAGATAAATGACTTCAATGCTGGTAAAAGCAGGATTAGGCAACAAAAGAAATAATATAAAAATTTAAAAAAAAATTGAAAAAAACTGTAAAAACAAAACAAAACGAACAATATAAACTTTTAAATTTATTTTTTGTCAAAACCCGATTGGTTGATCATTAAATTTAAATCAAACTTGCTCCTTACCAGCGAACTGAATGTAAGTAGCGCCCAAGAACAAAGCACGTGCTGCCATTGCACTTCGTTAATCACAATATAGCATTACTTAAGCTCGATTGTTTTCGCTTCATAAAAAGTCGATTATTTCACAAATTGTCAAATAATTACATCTGATAAGAGGTATGCTCGTGCCTTGCAACGAAGGAAAACGAAATACGCAAGGTCGCCATCGGAGATCTAGCGGTGAGTTGCAACCTTTTACCCTCAAAGGCACCCCAGGCTAACTGTAAAAAGTGAATAACCTTTCGATTTTTATAGTACGCCATCCACTCGCATATATGTACGTGATTGCACTCGATTAAGGGAAAAAATTACCCTTTTTTTTGGAGTGACGAAGGGCAAGAGAAAAGAGAGCTGCTCCAGTAAAGATTGCATCTGGCGTGTGCATCCTCCCATTTCGGCGAGTACAACGGGACCCCGTTGGGCGATTAAACAATTACTCTGTCCAAAAACTGATGGTACACATCGGGCTGTAAAGGGGACGACCGACGTAAAATACAACATAAACCGCGGCCGGGAGCGGTTGTGGAATCATAATTACGTAAGTTGTTTCGTTCGCAGCCAGCATGATGCTGCTGCTGTTGGGGTTGCTCCCTGCAAAGGAGGAGTCGCACAATCGAGCATCAATCTGTATGACTGGGTGAAAGTGCCTAAAGTATTGTTCTTCCTTCCCGTCCATCGTCGACCGTGGCAGCAGCTCATCCTACCCCAGGATGGCTGCAAGTGGACAACGAACCCGACAGTAAGTGTACAAAGTGCCCGGAAGGGAGTGCGCATTGAAGTCGTGATAAAGATGGATCCATTCTCTCTCCTTCGCTCACTCCCATGGACACACAGAGATCCTTTCTTTCTTGTGGTAAATTGCAAAAGCTTTTCAATTTCACTGCCAAATTCGTAGATTCGGGCGAATTCCTCCGTTTTGCAGGTGTGCGCCTCGTTTTGTTGGCAGCTCGATCGAGAACTTGCATTGCGCGGAGGTTAAGCGAGAAGCAGAAAATTTATTTTCAACACAGGCTAACTTGCACTTTAGCTTTAAGGGCAATCGGGTTACGTCCAAGGGTAGTCGTTTGTTCTTCTGTTTGTCTTTTTATTGTATGCATTTCATCGTTAAACTGACTTTCATTGAGTTCCCAAAATCACGATATGATCTCTTCGCAGCATTCTTGTCACGGTGGCAGGTAGTGAAGGCTCCTAACGTCGCAAAAAGCTTTCCCACGGATATGATGAACTTTGTGCTGCCGGCTTCTTACGGGGCATCCAATTTCAAATGGGTAGCTTCATCGGCATCACCAGGATGTCCAAACGCACCAGGATGTCCCTCGCAGTTTGTTGATCTTGATCATCCGGTGGAGGCAAAACCCCTTGCGAGATCATTTGGGATTGGATGGATAACGTAAGGAATCGCCGAGAAGGGGGATTTTACCAGAGCAAGGAACTTTGAAAAATGAAAGTCTCATTCGGTGGTTGAGGACGGGGTTAGGTTGTGCTCACAAATAAAGGAACATACAGACGAGTTGGTTTTTGGGATAAGTTCTGGTTCGTGAAACATGTCAATTGTAATGCTTACGAGGCGTGACCTTAATGAGTGTGGTGATGTTTCTCCAGTTTCATTAATGTTATCTTCGCCAGCGATTGCATTGTGTAGACATTGGACAACACAAAGTGTATAATTTTCACCCAAATACGTTATTCTTATTGTGTTTTTTGTGTTCATACTACAACGTTTTCTGAACAATAAATACTATGAAAGGCAATTGTTCTTAGTTTTTCGTACTGGGAAATAATTGTTTAACATAATTTTCTTGATTAGATGTAATATTTTACAATAAATTGAGTATCTAAAATTTAAATTTCTTATAATGGATTACGTTTTAATTTTGAAATTAATTGATTTATAATCGTGACTTTAGTAATAACCCATTTAAATAATTTTGGCAATATACTTTTTGTTGTATATGCAGAAAAAGAAATAAAAATTTAAACTATTATTTAAATAACTTTTTTAATGTTTGTAACGAACTATTTGACCATAAATTATGGCTTTATTTGAAAAGCCCACTGTGCAGTACTCTAGTACTTTTCTTTCCTGAAAGCAGTATTAGCAATAAATAAGCAGATTTTCATAATATTCAGCAAGGAAATTGATTCTCACATTATTTTACCTTGTTTCTAATTTATTCGTCACTCAAATCGTTGCAAATTTATTCCATATTTGTATTAAAATGAAAATCTTTCTTTCCAAAAATGGCTTTCCATCGCTCTAGTACTGCACCCGGCTGAAATGGGAACGAATTCACGCACACCACCAAACGCTCAACTGTCAAATCGTGGAAGGTATTGCGAACGCTAGCGTGGGATATAGACGTGCGTTTTCCATTTTTTATGTATGAAGTTTCCTTTTCGATTGACAACGAAACGAACGATTTGACACAAAATGACAGCAGTTGCAATAGCACCCTTGAGTTGATGTAAAAACCTGGATCGGAAAAACGGGGTCGGAGTGTGTTGTTTTTTCGCGTGTTCCGGACTCGTGGTCGGTTTCTGTTTGACCGGAAGTGGACGACGGTATTGTAAACATTCGCAAACATGGACAGTGAGGAAGATGTGCTAAAATAAATGTACTGCAGCAAATAGCGTGTGGCGAAGAATCTTGTGCAAACTATGCATGTGGTTCGGTGGATGTTGTTGACTCGTTTCAGCCGTGTGCATTTGAGGGGTTTTCTGGTGTAAATCCTGGTGTGTAACTTCCTGGGATGCCATCGTGCACCTCACCAAGACTGTTCTGCAACAAGATATACTAGGTACGATGGTTGATTTCCATTCGCCAAAGGCTCGGGAAAAGCTGCAGCAAAGAGAGCATGTTGGGTGTTTTCTGAAGGGGTGGGTGAAGCAGCCGAAGGGGTGGGTTTGTTTTCGAAACCAATACTCGCGCAAACCGAATCTCGGAGGAGGGTGTGTGCTGTGCATAATGCCAAACGATGGTCATCGTGTTTATGTTTCGCTTTGAAATACATAAAATTATACATAACTTTATCACGTAATTACGTATTCTTCCCTTTCCTAACTAGCATGACGACGTTAAACTGATAGTCCCTCGAAACATCCCCATGGCTGTGATAGTACATTAAAACGCACTTTCGAAACAACAAGAGAAAACCGAACGACAACAATAGCAGGGCTACTTCCTTCCGGTACAGCTGAGTAGTTCCCGCTTGCATACGATCTGTGGCCACTTGCCCAGCATCCAACAGGGTGGAATTTGACAACAAAACAAAAAAAGAAACAAAATTTTCCATCGTTCATCGTAGCAGCTCAATCGACAGTCGTCCCGATGTCACAGCAGGCGCTGGAAAGTACGGGTGTGAAAATTTCCAACTGCTCGAAACCGTTCGCCTGCACCGAATGCAACAAATTGTTTCGCCAACTGAGCACACTAACCAACCACATGAAAATACACACCGGCGAAAAACCGTACAAGTGCACGATCTGTCTGAAGGAGTTTCGCCAAACGACTACACTATCGAATCATATGAAAATTCATACAGGTATGTATCATTTGTTTGATTCTGCATGCGTAAAGAAAACCCTGTTTGAACGTATTTTTTATATTCTTCTCTTTGTAGGTGAAAAACCCTTTAGTTGTAACTTTTGTGACAAACAGTTCCGGCAGCTAAGTACCCTGTCCAACCACAAGAAAATACACACCGGCGAAAAACCGTTCGAATGTTCGGTTTGCGGCAAACAGTTCCGTCAATCCAGCACGCTCAACAGTCACATCCGGATTCATTCGGATGATAAATTTTGTAAGTAACTGTGGCCTATCGCTTGAGGGTGAGGGTTGCAAAGCAAGGAATAGACATATACGTAGCACTTGCAGCAGAGAGATCTGTTGCCTGATTGCTTGATCTATATAGCTTGAGACAAGTCCATTTATCAATGAATGAAGCCATAATTTTAACTTGTTACCTCGTTTTCAAAGCATATGTAAAAAAGAAGTACACAAAACGTATAAAAGATCATTGCTGATAAAAAAAAACGAAAGTTTAACGCAAAACACGAATGCGAATGAATGAAATGTTTGTTTAAATGAATGATCAATAACATTCCGTGTCTTATGTGATCACAGCTTCTCTCTACCCTCCTTCCCATCTAGACAATATTGACCTGATAACAGGTTCCTAACCCTCTGTCTTTAAGGCATAAAACCCTTCAAATGCAGCATCTGTCCGAAGGAGTTCCGCCAGACGACGACCCTAGCGAATCATATAAAAATTCACACTGGTAAGCTATTCCGGTTGTCGCGCCGGCTACAATCTGCGCGCGGTCTGCAAATTAATAATCTTCGGTTCGCAGGTGAAAAACCGTACGCATGCACGTACTGCAGCAAAACGTTTCGCCAAACGGGAACGCTTTCGAACCATCTGAAGATTCACACCGGCGAAAAGCCGTTCGAGTGTTCGGTTTGCGGTAAACAGTTCCGGCAGTCCAGTACCTTGAACAGCCACATTCGCATCCATGCGGACGATAAGTATTGTAAGTAAGGGTTGTAAATTACGAATATGAACTTTCAATCTGAGAATGATGACAATTTGTGTGTTTGTTTTGTAAAAGTAGAAAAAGTAGTTTTTTAATATGTTTTGAGTTTCCAATTTTTCATATGTTTCTTTCCCGCCCCAACTAAAAATGCTTTTTCCAACAGGCAAACCTTCACAAACGGAACAGCAGCGGTCCATTGTGACGATAAACGGTGGGCTTAATTTAAAAGATGAGGACGTCAAACCGTTCTTTGCCATGATGTAACATAATAGCGCGGATAACTTGTTTCTTGTTCCAACTGACTCTACTACAAGCCAAGAGAACTGCAGGAGATAGCAAACGACATAAAATAGCGAGAAAGCAGTAAAGAGAGGGAGATAGAGAGAGAGAGAGAGAGCACATTCAAATATTGAATTTGTGCAGGATAACCCGCACGCCGGATTGTACGCTGATTGCTTTAAATTATTTTTCTCCAACATGCACCGATTGTCGCCGGATGATAGACGACGACACCGGTGCTGCAGCAGAAGCACAGGAGCTTACCGTTAATAAATTGTTGCAATTTAAGTTATAATAACTTTATCGGTTTCGTACCGAAATGGCAGAAGCGCGGTAAAACGGTCAGCACGATCAGGGCTTTTGAATGCGTGTTAGTGGCTGCCGCTCCAATTTCCGGGGCGTACCTTTTGCGTTCGTTTCGTTTATTTGTTTTAATGGTAGAAGAAAAGCAATTTCATAATTTATTACCGTTAATAGCCGCATCGATAGTAATCTTCGCCGGTATCATCCCTGTCCTTTCGTATTCGGTTTTTATTAATGTTATTTATTTCTGCACATCCTATTCCGGCAGCATATTTGCGCTGCCCGAAAAAAGGGGTTTTTGCATTGTAGAAGCCAGCGAAACCGAGGCTTAGCATACAAAGAGGGAGTGCGCGTCGATCCGTGGCACTATAAATAAGTGTAAAAGCAACAGGCAAAAGCGGTGGACGAAACAAAGGCAAAAAAAAACAAAAAACAAAATCACGTTCACTTTACCAGGTTTTGTAGCGTAGGGTGTAAAACGGGTGAGGGAGAGAGGGTGCTTCTGGTTGATGGCATAAAAATTGCAATTATTGTATGTTGCAGCCAACAACAAGCCGTACGCGTATTCTTTCACCTGTAATCTTTTTTTTTCGTGTGTGTTCGAACGACTGTTAGATTGTAAAAGTACTCCAAACGAGAGTAGAATTGATTGAGGCGTCATTCGCTTGGAGAATTTTCGATAACTGGTAGACAAATACGGAACTAGTGTTGAATGTAAATTTAAAAAACCAGATAAAAATTCATGAACGATTGGGCAAAACATTCAGTAACCGTAAACAAGCAGAATTTACTAAATGTATCCGTTTTTTCTTGGAATGTCATAATTTTACTAAGATATGTACAGACTGTCCGCACAATCGGCCGAGCGGTGTGAATAAATGGGAAAGGAAGGAAAGGAAAGGAAAAAAAGGGTAATGCAAAATATCATTACTGCGATGGTGAAATATCATTACAGGGCCATAGTGAACATAGTATCAGACAAATTGCAGGATCGAAAGCAAAACCCCGTTGGCGAGTGGTAGGTTCTGAGCGAAACGATGATGATGGGTGTAGCAACTAATGTGATGGAACGAATCATTGTGTAATAAAACGTAACAGAAGACCTACATCTGTTGTGAACAGAACGTAATCAGATCAAGCTAATTGTTCTAGCATTGTTTTCTTTTTGTTGGTTAATTTAAAGTGCGTTAGAAAATGAGAAACATAATGTGTCCAATTGTTGAGAAAACCTGAAAACTCTAGCTTGAGTTGTTTTCCTTTTGTTCTAAAATCTCGCCCTGCTCCAGTAATGTCCTTTTCTTGTTTTCCTTCTAAGTAGCAATTGACCTTAAGAGACAAATAGTCTAATGAATCTGTTCAACAAATAAAGGGATTCATTATGCAGATGTTAATCGAAGTGTATGTGCAGTAAATCCATCTATCTCGTGTGTTAAATTCTTCGCCCTGAAGAATGGAAGTGAGATCATAACAGCCTTTTGCTCTAGGATATGTGGTATTCTCACCTTGAGCTCTGATCTGCAGGATGTGATAGGGCCACATGTGAAAAGCTCCTAATGTGGAGAAAACTCTTATCGAAGCGCCATCGTATCACGATCAAGATGTACCATTATGAAGTATGTGAAAGATTTTAATTTTGAGGATCTTCAAAATAGAGATACTTGATTACAAGAGGAGATCGCTCCGGGACCAGGATGTAGACATCTCTTTAGGATCGGCACCAATAGATATGTTCCGTAGAAACATTCATGCGAAAGAATTGAAGAGAAATCCACATTAGCGTCCCAATGTCTATTGTTCTTTTACCGTGCTCCGAGAACTGTACTAATCGCCCACCGGCGTGGACATTACCAGATGACCCCGGCAGCTGTTATCGGTTTATAGCATACACTAGCCGACCCATAGGCTGTGTCGTGTGGGCACACAACAATCGTGTAAAGAGTGTGTCCTCGTATGCATTAGCACCGCACGGTACTGATCATAAAACAAAGGCAACAAGCATATCCTTTTGCGCCTGCCCGCAGCGTGATCCGTTGAGGACAAAAGTAAACATTAGATGAAACAAAACACCTGAACCCAGGGAAAAACCTTACTGCCAAACAATGCCAAACGCATTTCGTCGCTTATCTTAATCCTTCATCAAACTCTCGCTGGACACGCAAACACGTCATGTTGAAGGTTGAGGAGTTGCTTTTTTATTCTTTCGCAAGAAGCGTGTGAGCTCGGGCTATTGGGCTCGGTGTACAGATTTGGGTGAAGAACAAAAAACAAAACATACTGTACACGAGCGATCTGATGACTCTGATAAGAGTGCATTTCGTTGAAAATTGGTGCAATGAGAGAGAGAGATAGGGGTTTTTGGATGGATATTCCTTGTTATGGATCTTGCAACTTGATGCTTCGATACGACTGTTGGCTTCTGAATGCTTTCTTAGGTCCTGTGCTGTTGTTGTTTGTATTGATTCCCTATTTGCTATGTCTGGAAGGAAGTGGAAAACATATCCAAATATTTAATAAATATCTTCATTACAATAGCACTCCCAACCGAGCGGGACACCAGGTGACAGACAGATTCTGATCCTTTCCCTTCGGACTCGGACACACCCAAAAACCCATCTTCGTTCTTTGCGTCTTCTTGGCATTGTCCTCGGCAAGAGACATCTTTGCAGTTTGAGTCCTGCTATTGAACAATCACCATTTCTTGGGAATTGTCTCGTTCTCGAATGCGTAGCTATAGCATAAACGAGGACAGGCACGTTTGATGACTCCTTTACACCTTGTTTGCGATGGTAATGGATTGCGGAGTTGTTGGACACTGGACTGGCGTACGTACGTACGATTGATTGTTCGCACGACTCGGACGTAACTCGGGCAGACATATAGAGAGTAAGCAATGCTAACATATGTAATTGTATTGATTAGATGTGTCCCTTTTCCGATGTCGTCTGTGCCAAACGAAGCTAAAGGACACAGTTCTCGGCCCTTTTTTTTGGGTAGGGATTATCCATCCTTCGACAGACCTCCGTACGTGTGAGAGACACAAGGGCGCAAAGGACACCTCGAGCCTCCTGGCGTGCGACGTCACGTTCGCTGTGGGCGCTGGTTTTGTGGTACGACACAAATCGACCCAGACAAAGGGACGAATTCTGCCAGGCTGGTGGGCGACTTGTCTTGCTATGCGAAATTCCCCGAACGTCTAGCTGAGAAGTCATGCGAGAAATAGCAAAATTGGCTTGCTCGTGTTTAAAACACGAGAAATCTCCCGGTGCCTTTTGGTGAGTCAAAAACGTACAATTATGCGCTGGGCCAAGGTACGATCGCTATGGTTAACCGAATGTACCAGCGCATTGTTACTTCGCACAGTGATGCGTTTTGTTGCTTGGGTTTTCTTTAGAACCAGTGTCTTAAGATTGCACCCGTCCAACACCCGTGGGCGATTGTTTGATTTTGTTCAAGCGTACTACCATTGCCACCGGGAAAGCGCCTCCAAGCGAATTGGTGTGGTAAAGTATTGGAAAGAATATAATTGAATTCATTGCAGACTGTGTATATCTCGGTAGGGTGTAATGCATATCGGTGTCTTGTTGGTTAACGATAATGCTTCTTTTGTACAGCTGCTTGCTAATTTATCCATTTTTACTGAGCATATTGTCCCCTTTTGATTTGTGCTCACAATACCCAGCAGAAAGTGACGATTTTTCTATCGAATGGTATAAGTAGAGCAACACTAAAATGGTAGAACCAGAAGATTTATAAAATCTTCAAAATTGACTGACTGATATATCATGATCGAAATATCTATTGGAAATAGATTGGAAATATTGTATTGGAAATGAGTATTGGAAATGGGAATTAAGTGTAGTACAGCACTAACCTTGTTCGTCCTCTCGTTGCTCCAAGTTTTGATGGAATTCATGTGTTTCAATTTGTATCTGGAATAGATAATAATAATGACATATTTTAAGTCCATTTTATTTAATTGTATTGCAGTTTCAAGTAAAATAAATCAATTTAAAATGTATGATGATGCGTAGCCCATGAAACATCTGCTCCAAAAATAGTCAATGTAGTAAAACTTTCCTTCGCTTAATGAATCGTATAGAGCGCAATGATTGAAACTACGTGCCCTGTTAAGCACCCGGGGTCAACGTGATCGTGTACGGCTAAAAGGATTAATCGGCCAAGGAACGAATGTGCGTATCATGATTTCATTTTATTCCCCTTTTCCACCCAAAAACTGACCAATTGTGGTACAAATCGTTACCTATTTGTTGCATCCCGGGATCCGAGTTCGGTGTAACGTAATAATCGGGATGCTACTTTCACCATGAAACGGGATATTTTGTAAACAGCTCCCCAGCGCAATTGGTTTCGCAAAAAGGTAGAACAGGCGGGTACTTGGACCTGTTGGGCATTTAAAATTAGGTCAAATTTGTTGCACCATCAGCCCATATCGTTTACGTTAAATGCGTCCGAGCTTGGTACAGTAAGCCTCCGAGTGTCGTTTTTTTCTTCGCAGTCTTGAATTACGCTGCAGTAGAACTAATGGAGAAAGCAAACGATTTTTGGGCTGCCGGAGTCGTAGCCTCCGTTCTGTACGTTATCCGCTCACTTGGCTTATGATTTCGAGGCTTGATGGATTTGTTTCTCGCCATGTTTCCAACAAAAAAACGAGGAAGACTGGTAAAAATTGCCCAATCTTTCCAAAAAACTTCAACTTAAACCCGCTTGCCAGGAGCACCAAAATCAAGGATCAACGGATTGAACGATGAAACTACCTCGAACTGCACGGTTCTGTTCGATTTTAATGAGCGGTCGTGCCGGTAGGACGGCGCAGATGGGCAAATTCGTGTGCTGATGAACCGAAATTAGCCTCCCCAGATCCATTGAAAGAAGCAGCCATCGGGAGGTAAAAATTGGGGTAAACCGTCTGCGTGCGCGTCCGCCTACGGATTAAGTGTGCATCCCGGAAGAACGGCGGATCTCGACCAGAGGTGCGATCACCCTGCTTGACCTCGTCGACGGTAAAGTTTTGGGGCTTTTGAACGTTTAATGGGTAGGTTGCGTAATACGGACATGGTCCCGTTAGTTCGCAAGCCGCGACTGGATGCGCTCATCCCAAAATTGCCATGCAGTGTGCGTGATTTGCGAATTTTGCCTGCAAAACATAATGCACTTCCCGATCTTCGCTTCTGCACCGTGATCGAAGGCTACCCATGGGGCACACAACTTGCCCAACTTGATCGATCTCGAACGGTGAATGCAATCGATTGGTCGTGACGATCACAGTGACGGACATTATTACGCTTAATCATAAACGCAAACACCGGTACGGTATCATCCGGCCCATCCTAGCCGGAGAGAGGATCCGTCTTCCGTAACATCCTTTCGTAATGGTGTCCTGTCTGTTTCGTTTCTGGGCTTGCGCGCGCGGGATCATTAAATCGAGCATCAAAATGTTCAGTGCTGATCCTCTTGACTCTTTCGAAAGGAACCTTTCGCTGTGCAGTGCGTCACATCGAAATCGTTCGTTCTCGCGTACCATCTGGCTCGTGGTGGGTCTGCTTGTGTAATCGCGTGTACATCGTGGAACACCACGATAATTGGCTTAACGGGCGTAACAGGCTTATGGGGTATGGTATGGAATTGTATTAAGAATATATTGAATTGAAATTGTTCGTTTTTTTCTCTCTCGATCTGATAGGTGGAGTGTATTACGTTGAATAATTTGAAATGAGTGACTGGTTGTAAAAGTTAATTTAATCCTTGAGAGCGCATGTGAAAGGAATTTCCCCTCAAGAAGTTGTTAGAAGAGGTGTCGGAAATATTTTAGGAAATATTTTTTTTTATACCGAGATGACGTTTTCCAGAGACGATTTTTCACAAAATGTATTTACTAATTAATCTTTAAATTTTATAAGAAAACAACTTTTAACAAAAAAACAAATTATCTAAAAAAGAACATAATTGTATCCCTTCTAATGACATTTTGTAAAAAAAGGAGGAAATGCTCTTCCCTAGGTTTCGATCGTTTTGTTGGCAAAATTCGCATAAACATTGATTTATGTCCGGCAAAGAAAGTCATCCAAGCCCTTCGAATCCCTCACCATGAAGAATACACCTATTGTGTGCTGGACTGTGCATTCGCCTTGACAAGGGAAGCTGAAATCGGGTTTTTGTCATCGAATGAAAAGAAAAGCTTCCTTCCTCCCGGTATCGTACCCGGCCTTCGTAAAGAAGGTTTGGAATTGTTATGTTTCAATTTAAAGCGAAAATAAACATAGCCAAAAACCTTCTTCGGTATTTCGCTACCCTTCCGAGTACGTGACTTGTCAACAGATAGGTGCTAGTTGGAACTTTTGTATGATGCTGCCACATCATCAATACATTTCCGGTGCTTCCGGGGGGAAGGAGATCGTGAACTGATCATTTTGACAAGGATTGGCCAATTTCGTCCAATTTCCTGGTTTTTCTTGAATCTTTCGATGTCGTAGACCTAAGCTTATTAGGGTCTTAGGCAGGTCTTGTGGCAGGATGTTTCAAACTCTAAAATGTATCATGAGACATGATTTGCTGCAGGAGGCGAATGTTTGTTTAGTATAAGGGTCATGCCTTCGGGGAGGTCTTCAATTTCCGGTTTGCAGACTCAGGATTAGATGAATTGAATTTGTAAACAATCCAGAAAGCAAGCTGAAGAGCTATGCCAAAGCTTAGTGGTTGATTCTTTATTCAAAAGAATTAAAGTTCCGATTGGAAAGTCTACAGATTCAAAAAGAAATTGGTGCTTTATTGGCTTGTTATTGACCAACATTTTGAAGAGGAATTAAGTGATTTTAAACATAATTAGTTTTTATTTATACTTTCTAGATTTATTAAAATAAATAAATATTAAATGTTATTAAATGTTAAAAAAAATGCATCCATAAAAATAAATCCACCAGAGCAACAGAATCCTTGCCGAAGAGAAAGTTACAACCACCAACAACAAATGATTCGAAACAGTTCCGTTCTATTTAACTTCAATGAAACCCGATACAATCCTTTCGCCCGCTTACTGTTTATGGCATTTAGCGAACCATTTTGTTCTCTTCATTGCTCTACACACGCTACTGCGGTGTTTCGCCACCCGGGTCTTTGGGGTTGTTTTGTTTTTCGCAAACGAATGAGGATCTTTTGTTTCTCCGATCGTCTGCCCAAACAGTCGAAACCGATTAGCCGACCAGTTGCCTACTGAAGTAGCTGCAAAACCCATCCGCCAGTTGGCCACTTACAAATTGATGAGGCTGAAAAACACTTGTTGAGCTTTTGCAAACGCGTTTTGTCTTACGAACAACGCGGTACAATTCAGCTGCTCCGGGTGCTGGGTTGAGCTTTTGCTGAAAACGAAAATACACATGCCACCGCGTTCGGAAGTTTCACTTTGATATCTTACCCGGCTGGGAAAAAAGGGTCCCAGCGTAAATAATGGCAAGGACGCGAGTTTCGTTCCGGTTGAAAATCCTTTTAACGTGCCTCTTCAGAAGCATCTCCGAAGGCAGTGGACGGAGTTAGATCAACACGGATTTTGTCTAATGTGTTTCTTTTCTGTCGGTCGGACAGAAAGAAGTTGCCGTGGCATTCCCCCGCGGGGACTAAAATCAACAAATCGCAACAACAAACGGCGGTGGCTGCTCACTGAAGAAATCCTTTCGCCGACGGTCAGAAAGTAAACATATTTTTCGATGCTGTAAAAAGGAAGAAGAGGTTTTGTTTTGCTGCTTTTTCACGTATTTTTACCGCCATAGCAAATATTTATTTATTCAATTTGAAAATCTTGGCATTTTCTTAACTATAAACTCAACGTGTGTGTGTTATTCTTTTCTAACTTTGACCCGTTTTAGAATTTTTTTTAAAGGATTTAGAATGGTGCAAGGCGTCTTGGCTTGGGTGCTTTTAGTGAGTTTTATTTATGAACCATAAAACTAAATTTGATACAGTTAGGTTTTTATTTCTGCCATCACTTTTTTCTAATGTGACAAAAAAATTAGGAACAGAAAAGAAAAATACAATATACCAATTTATTATAATTAGGTGCAACTTTTTGTTGTCACCAAAAAAGCTTAGATGGGGAATTTTTATTGAGCTTTCATAAATTCCCAATTTTGTTATTTATGTCTCTTTGCTTTTGACAAAAAAAACAGTCCATATCTTATAGGTCCATCTTGTAGAATCAATAATTCAAAAACTATTTCTTTTTTTTACGTTCGGAAAAGATTCCGCATCGATTTTCACCTGCTCGCAGCATTCAGCTTCATAATTCATAATCCGCATAATTCATAATGCGGCAAGGATGCGGCAACAAAGGCATTTTGAGGGTTTTTTTTTAAATATTTTATCTCGTTTCAGTTTGTGTGGAAGAACTGCAGAGAAGATATTTTATTTATTCATTCCCACTCGATCACTCCTCGAGTTTGTATTCGGCATTCGCTTTAGCCAGATACGGATTGAAACAGCTCGTGCAACCCCTTTGCTGCGCACAGTGCAGTGCATAAATCGTGTAGAAGTTGACTCTCCCGGGAGTGACACTCGTGACCAAGTTTGGTGGATATTTCATTGGTTGGTTCGAATGTTTGGTTTCAGAAACATAACCATAACCATTTCTTTTTTTCATCGCAGCTGACTGTTTCACTTTTGAAGGGAAGTGAATAAAAAAAGCTTATAATTCTCGCGATTGGGACAAAATCGAAGAAAGGATAACATAAATATGTTGCACCATCCGTCCAGGGGGTGAGTTCTTTGTAGCGGATCTCATAAATGAGATCGACACAATCATATTTACGACCGCTTAAGGTTCGATTTACCTCTATAAATTTCCAATTATGTCGGTTGATTTACAAGATGAGATATCCTTCCCCAGGGGCGTAAGGATTCACCCGCTGACGCGGTCTCTTATAAGCCTTTGTCGGCTTTAATTGTTCCTCTCGTTCATGCAACCATCGTCTCACCGGTTAAACTAGATCCATTCGTGCGTGCTAGGCAAGTGCCGAAAACAACAGTTTACCTGTAACCCATTACCGAGAAAGAAAAAAAAATCAATCGCCCAAGCGTGCTAGTTTCGATCGTGAAATGGAGATATCCTTGCTGCAGCAGTGCAGTTAAGGATTGGTGCAACGATGATCACACTTTGCGCCCTGCCATCCGCCAAGAAAGGGTTTCAATTTCACGCTGTAATCGATCCCATTCCAATCGGTTGGTGAAATGAGACCCTAATCGAGATGATGACTGTGTCTCGATCGTTACCGCTTGAGTGATATGCTTTTAAAAAGCGTGAAGTTGTGGGAAATGCTTGAGAGATCTTCGACGTCGGGTTTCCGTTTATGAGGGAAGCATGTTTATAAAATATTTTGAGCATCATAAGCAGGTGTGTTCCGTGCGAGAAAGTTAGCTTGGAAATCGATCCTCGGAGATGTAATTTTGAGACGAAGAATGGATGCTAGAAATATTCTTATGTTTTAATCATCTTCAACTCCAGATCAGGTTTTTGGTACATCAGAAATGTAAATTAAGACTCATTTGACATAGATAAAGGTCTTAATTTGAAATAAACAATGATTCATTGTGAGAATTTAAGCAAAATACCTGTCGTTCTCGAAATAGACTACTAATACGAAAAGCGGAGTTACGAGTAATTCGAATTTCCGCGTCGACTACAGATTAAATATCGTTTATACTTAGAAGTTATAGAGTCGACGTCACTAATTAGCTCTTTAAGGATGTATTATTTCAAATTTCATTATGTTTTTTTAAAATTGACGTATGCTAGCCCCGTTGTATTTTAGATATCTCCTTTATATTGAACTTCCCATATTTCAAAACTTTTCTATTTTCTTGAGGTTTGTTGACTACTATTAAATCATGGAGTAAGTAGAACCGTTACACCAAGGAAATGAATCCAACCATTCGCAGTTTGGGAAGGCTGATTTCCCGTTTCCTATCCTATAAACAAAAAAACCGCTTAGATATGCCCTTAAGATGCTGATTACGATCAGGATCGATTGTTAGCATCAAGCCAAACAAACGAGAGAGAGAGAGCAAAAAAAACAAGCATCAACAAAAAAATCCCACATTCAGAGGCCGCAAAGGACACAGATTCTGCGTGTGCGCTTTCGCCAGCGCTGTTGCTTCTTGTCTTCCTAGGTCTTTCACGTCTTCAAATTCCGGTCGCCTCCAAAAGCCAACCGCGCTAACCGCCATTGGCATTGCGGCGGGTGCGCTAGCGGTTAAGCATTGTTCTTACGTGGAAAGGTTTTCTCTTTCGGGCAGGACATTGACAGGGTAGGTTCAGGATGGGAAGGAAGAAAAAAAAACAGATCTATCCGTCATCGGAACGCTGGGTGGAAGGATCGGTGGATGAGTTTTTTTTTTTGTTAAAGGTGTATTCTTTTCTTACTCTTCCAGCGAACAATGGTCCGGTTCGGAGTTAGGCCAATCGGTTTTTTTTCTTCACCTTGAGTTTTTTTTCTCTCTCCTCTACTCTTTCCCAAAGAAAACTTCACTTTATGTTTTTTTTGGTTGGTTTGCTGGTGTTTTTTTCTCCCTTCCATCACCTTCTTTGATGTTTACTGATGGACAGAAACCTCCGCAAGGATGATGGCTCGCCTGCGGCCTCCGGGACTCCTTATCCAAACTTGAATCTTGATCCAAGAACGCCGTGCGGATACGCTTAGCTCTCTATTGCTCTTCTGTTGGCAGTTGCACTGGCTTTTGTTTTCCTTTCACAGGATTCCCTCGCTCAGCTTCTTGGTGTGCTTCTACTACTGTTGTACCAGTAGGCGAACGGCATTGCTTCGAGGGCAACGAGAGATTCCGTTCGCAACGAAAGAGGGATCACAAGGTGCAAAAAGGTACCGAAACACCGGGGCCTAGGGTTCCTTCAAAGGGTCCATTTATACTCAACCCTCGCTTTATTCTGTACACTGGCTATTCAACCCGATACGGTTATTGTGTAAATATTTCGATGTTGTTTTCGATCTGCTTTAATTGAGAGATGAAATTGTTAATAAAACCAGATAAAAGTAAGGCAAAATGGTTACTAGGTTTTTTCCCTTTGTTGGGGTGCTAGAGCGAGAGAGAGAGAGAGAGTAAAGGACAATGGTGTACTTTTTTTGCAGGTAGAAGAGATTTACCGTCGTGAGCCACAGAATTTAAAGGCCTAATTGTGTAAGATGCGACGAGGAAAAAAAAGCAAAACTTGCGCTGCGTAAGATGCGCAATGCGAAATGAAGGAGGAGCTGCATGAAATATGAAACGATTCTTATTTGAAAAGATGCAGGGGGCAACATTGAAACAATCTGTCCCAAAAAACCAAAAAAAACCGAAAGGAACCGAAACGTGTGGCCAGTTGGTGCCGCCGGACAGGTATTCAATTCGTGGCTTTCAAAACTAAAAAAAAACCGATGGATGCGTTTTGGTGCGATTCAGTTACAGTTTTACCTTCTTTCGTTCCTTCCACTAACCACTAACGTCCCCAGTACGAGCACCGTTATGGTTTTGATTGAAGTAAGAAATAATTTATCTTTACCACCCCGGCTACCGATCCGCCGGTTCGGTTTCGAACCCGTCCCGGAAAATAAGGTTTGTGTAGAACGAAATAAAAAAACATACACAAATAAAACAAAACAAAACTCCCGGCGGCATACTGCAAATTCAGGATGTCCCTAGAAGGATTTGGGTTTGCGCCAACGAAGCGCACTGTTGACGACTTAAAAGGCGTACCGAAGGTGCATTGTACACAAACCTCGGGCTAGTAGATTGTTTTTTTTTTGAGAATTGTTTTCCAGATTGTCAAGGCATCATCTGCTGGTTAGAGCGCACGGCAGAGGCCCGTCAGAAATGTATTATTGGTGGATTGATCTGCCGATTGGCTTATATTCTCGGTACCTTTGTTTGTTGTGCGAAAAAGAAACGAGCTTGAAACGTATCGCCCGATTACAGTTCAAGGTGGCCCAGATTTTCCAGTATCAAAGCGGCATGGCTTCAGTTGTATCTTTTTCTGACCCTTTTTTTAAATTAAATAACTGAACAAGACACAACTGAAGGAAGAAATATCATCCGAACAGTAACGTCTATGGTGGTTTGCACGCGCAATCGTCACACTTGAGTTCCTTCGGGTCTTGTTGATTGGTAGATAAACAACTACAAACGATATGGTTGGAATCGTCACGGTATATTGGCTATGGATATTACTTATGTACGGTTTGAATAACGATGTAATGGGCTTTGGCATCTATCTGTGTAACTTTTATCGCTTACACGAAGGAACAAGTTAATCAGCAAGGTCTGATTAATCTTAGATCTCTATTTTGGTTCATTCGTTCGATCGTCGATAAATATTTAAAACCACCATCATGTGCTAGTGGTTATACACGATGGATAATCCTGCTATCAGACATAGGAGATCTTAATCTTTGTTTGTGGAAGATTATCTTTATCCTATGTTATTTTTCTCCTTTTGTTTTTTCCACATATGTCGTACAACATTTGGAGAGATTAGTTGTTTTTTTCCTCTTATGTATCATGCGTGAAGATGCTATCATTAAAGTATGATTTATTTTTCAGAATTCTTTCAATGTTATTGTGGTTAGTAGCGTAATCTGGGAGCTTAAAGTTGTATATTTTGTATAAGAATTTTCTCTTTTGGATTCTTTTCATTTGAACTGATGCTACGATGGGTTCGTCGCTTTTTTCACATATGTCAAGCATTGAAGTCTTTTGTTCAGAATTCATACAATTGTTTCAACACTTTTGATAAACTGAAAGATTATGTCTAGTTATCGGCAAGTAACATTTTTTTGAGTAAGTTTTCATAAACTTTTCGGCTTAAAATAATGTTAATTGTTATTAAGTTAATATGGAATCAAATATTTATGATGATGTACTGTGTTTACAATGTTTGTAATCGACAGTGGAAGCAAATTACAATGTTATTTCTTAACACTAAAACCAATGTTTTTTGCAACACACTTTCATGTGAAGTTGAAAAAAATCATACCCCGCGGGATGTAACTTCACTCGGTTGCAATGAGGGAAACAATACGGCAGCCAACCATCCGATATGGTTCGCGTCGGAAAGGAAACGGCGTCATGCCAGTCGATTATAACGAAGCGATAACAGGGACGCGATCGCGTCCTCCATTTTCACACCCATAAAAATGCACCACGCAACGTCGACGCAACTGGACAACTTCATTCGAAGCCAATCTTGATCTGTCGAGGACACACCGTAGACCATGGAACGGGTTTTATGGGCCGGATTGGTACCTAGGCTTTATCCGCGTTCCTTTTACGGCACGCTGACCGTCCCTTCGATGCGATACTTCGCGTGGCGCGGTGATTTCGTCTAAGCTCTGTCTTAAGCTTTTTACGAGCAAGCCGGGAGGGCATGTCAGGTTCGTTTTTTATTTTGGGAGTGGTTAATGCACCCTCGAAGGCGACCTCCGGCCCGATGTCCATCACTGTCACCGTCCGTCATGTTTCGCTTTAATATGTAAATTTTTAATTACAACCCCGCCATAAATTTATGCCATGGTTTTGCTGACGAACCCATCAGGCCGTGGTAAGTTCGTGCCCCGTGTTTCAAGTGACCACGGGTGTTGCTGTGAAACCGCGCTCAGAACTTCCTCGATGCTCCACGTGCCGGGCAGCACGCTCATCGTGCGCCAGCATCGAGACACGTTTTACGCCGACGCGATGAAGCAGTCGTTTGCTTAAGATGGCTCGTAAATTAAGCCATTGTTAGTGCCATTTCGTACCATCCGTTTTGAGTAGCGTCGAACCAACGGCAGCAATGGCGCACGCCTTCGTACACCCAAAGACCGGTTACTTATCGGGTGCCTTTTTTTTCTTCCTCGCCGGTTGTTTCGATCACTTTCTCACGTTGATGGTGCGCTGGTTAGCACGAAACTCGTTCCCATCGATCTTCGTTTTATTTATAGTAACCCTTTGACCAGCATAACTCCGTCCGGCATCTTCACCTGGGTCACCTTGTGCCAGGTTCTGGACAAGCGAGGGAGCTCTTCGATCGCTTCGATCGTATGATTTATTCGTGCACCAACATTTACCATCTCTTAGGCGTAGAGCTACGAAGCGGGAGAAGATCTTTATTGGGTTTATCTTACCGCCTGCTCAATAGGCTAAGCCGTTAAGGACCTCAAGGAAACGTAAATTTACTTCTAACGTGTCACGTTGTTGATTTTGGTGCTATTGAAACGAGTTAATCCTAGGAACGGGTCGTCCATCGGATCGTTTTTATTGTTCGGGGATTAATCTCATCAAGATTTAAGCTTCATTTCTGCTAAGCGTTTGATGGTTTTTCAGTTTTATGTAGAAGGAGTAGGTCTGTAAGTCAGGAAGGTAAGGTTTTTAATTTGCATGATTGAATTGATAGAGGTTTTAGCTGTTTGTGCAGTTTAGTTCAGAGGAATGTTGTTCAAAATCTTCCAGTTTAGTGGTATATTTAAAAAAAACTGTATAATTATTCGTCACAAGTTAAAAATTCTGTTAGATCTACAGCCACTGTCGTACTAACAAGGAACGTTTCGATTCTCCACATTTTTTTTCATCATATTTACGATAATGGAGTAAAGAGGTAAAGCTCCCAAGTGCAGGTGGTCGTCAATTTGGAGGTCGTTCTTTTTGCATGCATCGAACTGGACATTTACAGCATGTCGAATAAAGCCGTCCAGCAAAGTGGTCACATCCGCTTGCTCCACCGTCTCGTGGGCCACCGATATCCGGGGGATCCATAAAAAAGACACCTTCCTAAACGAGACTGCCCCGGGTAGCAGCCGAGGAACGCGCTTGGCGCGACACATTAAAGACCTGTTTTTATTTCGATTACATCCACGGTACCAATTTCCTCGAACAGCGGGAGGTCCAGCGTCTGCGGCCGTGCGGTCGTACACTTTTGGACTTTTCGTTGTCGCCCATCCACGAATCCTTGTGCGGTGGATTGTGGTGTATGTTTACAAATCCTCACCCAAAATGTTGACGGCACGGTTTGCTTCTTCGACTCGCCGCCTGCTGCAGCTCCTTCGGCTGAACGCAAACACGGGAGTGGGAAAGCTGCCTCGCACGACATAAATCCTACGGTAAGCGTCCGTACGGCAGACGGCACGGGTTGGTTGGCATTCAGCTCATCGCACCGGACACGTAACGCACCCCCGTCGAGAGCGCTTTGAGAACCCTTCACATGGGCCACGGGCTTTTATATGTTGGAAAGGGGGTAGCAAGAAGCGGTTGAAGATCGATTGAAATACGGTAAGGGATTCGGGATTAATCTGCGATCAATCGTCGTACGGTCCCAGGAACGCTCGTTGGTGGAAGGATTATTGTTATGGTTATTATCATTTTTATTGCTATTACTACGAGCAGCAACCGATCGAGCTTGGCTTGTTGCTTTGGATATGGGAACCGATCGGTCGATGGGAAGGGTTTGTTCATCTCAAGTGGCAGTTGGCAGTTTCGAGAAGAGCTGGCTAAAATGTTATAAACTGCTTCTTGTTGTCAATTGGGTGAATATAACGCGTGTAACGTGGGTGTATTAATTTTTTTCTCGACTTAATTTAAATGATCTTGATGAGGAGATTGATTTTCAAGTGTAAAATCTTGGTAAACTTGACTACGTAGAAGTTTGATTAAAATTTTAATAATTTCTGTAACTAATGTTTTGAAGGGTTTTTTTTAAATAATGACTAAAGAATATAAAATCATTTTAAAGATTTAAGGAAAATTGTTTAACAAATCCCAACTTTAATATCTTCTGAAGCAGTGAAACAATTCTAATAAGAAATATGTCTTTTCACTCCAATATGATTTTTCCTTCTACAGCACACAATCTTGACCTTTTATTCTGTTCCGCTTCATGTGTACCATCGTGTCAAAGGTATCACCTTAGCCTTCCAAAGTTTGCCGTCAGAAGGATTTATGAGAAAAAAACGGATACATGGCAGTACAAAGTTCATTTCCGGATTTGCTAGGACTCTGAAAGCCACAAATCAAAAAAGAAGAGAGAACGGCATCAAGGAAACATAACATGAAAATAATCCTGCCAATTATTAACACTCATTGCAAGGTATTGTAAGCTCTGCATCACAGCTGCGGCATGCGTTTTTTGAAGTGTTCAGCTGAGTTCAATGCACGCGGCAAGTGTGAGAAAGTGGTAAATTCTGTCTCCGACTGTTCCACACGAAACCACACGAAAACGAAAGGAAATTTCTTCATGTGCTACAGGGCAGAAGAAGAAATTGCCAAACTTTCTATCATAAATCTGTTCCGGCAAATAAGGGTGGACTTCCACAAACCACAAAGACAGCCAGAGTGGTACGTGGGTAAGGTTTTGAAGAAGCCGGACGATCCTGGTACAAAGTTTGATAGTTTAATCTCACGTGATGTGAAAAATGTTGAACGACAGATTGCGTGCTGCTGCATCTGTACAGTCAAAGAATTGTGGGTTAAAAACAGAAAATCAATAAAACAGCTTCATGTGAAGGGATTTTCCTCATTACATGCGTTTAAATTTCTAAATGGCATTTTTGGTAATTGACGAATGAATGTCGAATGTTCTTTTGCATTTTTTTTTGTTATTCTGTTTGCCCTTCCGGTACGGCTCATTTGCACCCAATGTTACACCATGGAAGGATATGTTCCAGATGCTGGAACAACAGCAAATAACAGCAGATGACATCCGATTTGAAAATCGTTCCAGTGGCAGTGAAATATAATTACAGCGTAAAATTCAAAACAACATCTTTGATTCAGAACGAAAACATGCTCTTTTGCGCGTTGTCGATTCGCTGCCTTGCAACGCATTTTTGACGGGTCGACAACCGGGAACCCGAAACGTGCATCAATGCATCATTCTCGATGAAAAAAAACTAATGTTCGGTAGCTGATTTTAATGCCTGTGCCTGTCCGCTGAACAATGCTGAATACACACGTGAATACATTTGGATCTGATTCGGCAATTCCGATTGTTTGGCTTTGAATGGTTGAGCTAAAATGCCCGACAGCACAAGCGGCAAACAATGTTGATAATTAGCGAAGGTATGTTTGTATTTGCGGAAATTGGCCTGGAAAGCCATCCAAAGGAACGCCGGAACGTGATGCTTTGCAAAGGATTTTGTAAAGGGAAAGGTTCACAAATGTTTGGCATTGAATGTTTGTAAAGTACAAACATAATTCGATGTTATTAAAAGTGGAAAATACGTAGATTATACCTGGTGCCCTACGTTACCGTGCTGTGAAATGTTTAGTTCATAGGGTTAAACATGTGTTAAAAACGTGAATGTAGAGCACGATGGGTAAAATTGATGTCGGAACACGATTTACAATATTTTAATGAAGCAATCCATTAAATCGACTTAATCTTTTAGGCAGAATTATTTACAGAGAAATTAAATACACGTTCAAAATACACAATGTCTTCTTCAATTGTGATGAAATTGTTTATTTATCTAGAAAAGCGATCAATTATAAGTTAAAATCAGTTTGCGTTAGCTTAGCAATGATTCAATTATTACGTAAAACTGGATAGGGGATGGGGAATTTACTAAGGAAATTTTATAACATTTACTCTTCGAACGAAAACGATCCAAGGCATGATCAATTAAGGCTACAATTTTAGAGGAAAAAATAATTTCAACAAGAAAACACTAGAACTACCGGACCAGTCATTTAGGCTGGAACGCTTCATTTTCATCACATTATTTTTTGGGGTTAAACAATCCTATTGTAGTTGAACCATGAATTTTACATTTCTATATTCAATAGTATGATCTCTTATAAGCAATAAAATATTATTTAATTCTTCGAAATTGTTTAAAAATTAACCACGAACGAAAAACGCTTAAAACGCTTGGTAGTTTTAGTGTTAAATTAACGTTTCCTTTGAGTTTTATTGAAAAAAATCAAAATTTACCAAGTAACCAAAAGTATTAAAATTAATCCTTTCTGAATAAAAAAAGCTTTTCCATTGTCTGACACGTATTAAGAACCGATTAAATCACCTACACAAAAAAACAAATCGATTTTGTGTCAATTATCGCTTGATCACGCTTGATACGCTAAGCCGAAAATGATCGTTTATCTCGTGCTTTATCACATTAACTCTACAACTCACTTTCCAAAAGGTGAAGACGAAACGGATTGCACAAAACATATTCTAGTTGAGATTTTGTTGGTGGGGCTTTCATCAGCCTTGTCTGGTTACGATTATGATGCCGAACGTTCATCCACAAGATATAAAGGATAAAGACGAAACCCCTTTAATCACATTGCAGCATATTAAGTCGCGCACGCTTATGTATCGTTCTTTTTTGCTGTTGTTGCAATGTTGTATCCTTAACCTTCTTTCCCCTTTGTAATGCGTTTTGTTCAGCTTGCAGTTTTTCACCGCGCACCGCCGAAAAAGGGAGTAATAATCGTTCCGATCGGCGAAAATGCAAGTGTGAACGGATAATTTGGGGGTCCTATCGATAATTAGAAGATCACACGATCTGGTTGCGGCCAGTGTTGCAAGCACCACCGGCATTCAAAAGAGTTTCGCTTTCGATTTCATTGCGATCGAATGCGATATTGAGGGTAATAAATTTACTTCCCTTTAAGCGAAATGAGTTCCGCTGATGGGTTCCATCAAGAGTGGATGGATGTGTTTAGTTACTTCTTTTCTTTTTATTTTGTTTTTACCCACAAAAAAAACTTCCCTTTTTTTGGTGTGCAGTTTTGTTTGGTAGAATCATATTTTTTTACAACCCCATCCGTTTAAGCGTTGATGAATGCAACATACTTGTTTTTGGGTGGGGGGAAGCGGTTTGGATCGGTTGTGGAAGAAGAACCCAAGCATAAGAATACGCACGCTAAATGCTCGCTCTCTCTGTCCATGGCAGGTGATGGCTGTTGAATGGGGCAATGTATTACCGAAAATAAGCGAATGCCGTAATGCCCTCCGGGAGTTGTGGCTAAATCACCGGCAAAGCGACGCTGACACGTTGACTAGATGCTGACGGGTTGTGGTCAAACCTACCTTCCCTATTGACGGACGCTGCGAAGGTGCGAAAAAAACAGCCGAGCAGTAATCAGCCCGGCGGGACAGAGTTCAGAGCCGCTGCTCGTTAGTTTGCGTCCGTTCCTATTTTTCATCAGCCGGCGGTTTCCATTGGCGTAAATTAGTTTTTCGCCCCAGTTGCTTGGCCCCGGAGGTTGATGGTTCGGACTTAGGACGCTGGGCGAGATACGCTGTCAAGCGATGCTTGGTTTGGTGATTCGTTTTGCCTACATTATTAGAGTATCGTCTAAGGCGCAAACACCTTCGTCCGTGCTGATCATGTCCGGAAGGGGAATGGTCCGTACCGTGCTGGCAAGCGATGGTTGTTTTAATATTAATTTCCTCCTGGTTGATGTATTCCACCTGAAGGGTGTCCGTTGACGAGCCGGTCAGGATCGATGTTTTGGTCGATCGGTAAGCACAATACTCGTCGGCAGCAAGCTTCAAAATCGGCGTTACGGCGTTGAATATAGCTCGTCACTGGCGCGAGATGATTTGTCGTAATGATTACGATTTCAGATGGCGGCGTCTTTATGTATGTTTTGGGCGTGGAATTATGCAGACGGAGGTGCTCTCATCGTTAGCGAGAATTGCTGATGGATTGATAGTTGGATGTGTGGAGGCTTTTACGAAGAGATTCTCAGTAAAATGAAGATCCCGTTGGTTGACGTTTACGTACAGAGTTTTGACCATTACTGGATTCGTTTCAAGTTGAACTGGACTATGAGGAAGTTTCTGCATGACAAGTGTCTCAGTTGGGAAAGTTTTGTATACAATCAATTTTTATTGGTATTTCTACATATTCCACTTCAACATGAAAATTTTCCAGATATGGTTATTCATCTCTTGATCTTGAATCTCTTACTTGATCGTATATATTTATTAGATTTATTTTGTGGTTTAGTTCAGTTCTAATAAGTTCGAAATTTTGAATTTTAAGTCTTATTTTTATTTATTTATAATTTATTATTACGGGTTTGGAAGTATTATCAGCCTTAATGCTGAAGTTACAGTACAATTTTCACAAGGCATTTCCTCCTTGTCCTTTGGCTTATCCCGGGCATACTCGGTTAGTATTTTGAGGATTGGTAGATATTTTTTTGTAATTGTAAATTATCATTCTGTTTGGAAAATTGCCCAACCATGTCGAATGGGAATGTCGTGCTTTTTTATAGCGGAACCATTGTTTACGAACGATACAAAAATTCAATTTTCTCTAGGAACCATTCTTCCAACATCCAAAAGCAGCTGATCAAACAGTGAGCAAACATTAATGACTAGACGGACGTTTAGCAAAATTCAACTCAAAAATCATCATCTGCCATATGATTCCCACAGTTGCTCGGTGAAAATCGGGGTCACAATTGTGTGCCATTGTGCCACGCCGCAGTCACGTCGCTCGGCCCAAAAACGCGCCGAGCACACATGCACCTTGTGCCCGTGATTGACATCCGATTTTCACGGCGAATTAGTTCCACCCGGAACGGGCTGTTCGGTTCGGTGTGGTAGGCTAAGTGACGCACAAAAAAATAACCGGACAAAAGGTGCAGTGGTGGTAATGGGAAGAAAAAGGATCACGATCGAGTAAGAAAAAAAATGGGAACGAGCACGATCACCAGTCAGCGGACAACGTCCAAAAAGGCTTCATACGCATCGTGTGAGCATCCCTGAGGCGGGAAGCCATTCCATCCCGAAAAGACGCAAGCGATGGTCTCGAATTTCGTACGTTTCCTTCATATTATCACCAGACCGTAGATAATCGGCCCAACCAAGCTAGAGGCAACGTTGCTGCTAAAGAAGGAGAATTTAGGACATAAGAAAAAAAATGGAAAAGGACTAGCCGATGACTGTCCCTAGACATTGGTAACAAGGATCTGACCGGGAACCGTACAGGGAATGCAAGAGCAACGATGAAAAGACAAAGTGAGAAGCGAGAATGAAAAGGACACCTACGAATAAGTGTAACGAATTGCTGTAGGGAACCATCTTTTGGGTTTTCATTTTTTAAGGTTTCTTCCGACCGATCGTCTTTTGAAAGCGGGACCAAACGAATGGAAAGAAATTTTTGTCACCAAATTTGCACATGGCCTCACGCTTATTAGTGTTCCCTTTCGCCAGCGTATTAAACTGTTATCCTGCTGCCCGTTGATATGGGTGAAGTCACGGTTCATTATCCTTTCATGGGACGAGCGCTTCCAGGAGAGTCAATGGTTAAGTACCAAATCTTTGGGATTCGGTTTGCATTCAATAATCCTGCTGAATTCAACTATTGACAGCCTGCAGCAGTTCCACCACGCACCGGCATATTGTTCCTGCCGACGTGACAATTAAAAGAAGATGTCCTCAAAGGTAGCCGAGCAAATCGATTTTGGGACGTGTGATTTTCCACGGATTTTTAACGGGCTGCTCGCAAGCTGATCGTTCCAACCAAGGCTACCAAGTTTGTTGGTGTCGATGTTTCGATTTTTTGCGCTCATTTCACGCATCCTTGTGAGCGAGTAAATTTGAAGCCAAAAATTTCCATGGCAAATCGATTCCAACTGGAGTGTCTACCTTTTATTATTGGCTAGTAAAATTTTGATACACTCCAAATTGGAATTTAATGGCTAATCGCTGCCCTGAGACGAATTTTTGGGATGGTAAATCGAATCGAAATATTGTTGAAAAAATATAGCATTTAAACCGATCGATTGCCAGCCCGCCGGTGGGCAGTAAATAAATGGAAACAAAATGAATAATCAATCGTTAAACGCTTCGAAGGTGTTTTGGTACCGTTTTTATTGCATTAAACAGTCGCGCTCTGCGTAACTGTTTCCTGAATAATGTACTTCACCTCGAACGGTGCCAGTGTCCTTAATGCGTCTGGTAACCAAATCGAACACCGTTTGAGGCGTCCGTTTAATTTATCCTTCGTCGATGCGCGGGAAGGTACGAGTCGGACATGTGGTGCCCGATGTGGTTCGGCCCGAAGCATCCCCCCCCAAAGCTTTGGGGGGTTTTCCGTTTCGGTTTGGCACGGTACATGGTCGGGTGTGCCGCGTGCTTTTCCTCGAACGCAACGCAAGCATGGTGCATGTGGGCTGAGCCGCATGGTGAATAAAATCTTCATAACTCCCCTGGTGCTGGATGTTTATTCAGCGCTAATGTCGTGTCTGTGATGGTGATTTTCAAGTGCATAATCATGCAGCCGCGTAACCATGTGCGGTGCAGCGTGAGGTTCGCTCAAATTGCATAATATTAGCAGTTGGTTGTTTGGGATGTGCGTCCGATGCTTTTTGGGTTGAAATATTATACATGTTCACTGGTAACAGTTTAATTGATATGTGCATCACTTGCTTATGATGGTTAGGCTTTATGCGAAGAGATTCTTATCTAATTCTGAATCGGAATTTCGCAGTGCCGTGCGTAATAAATCTTTTGTGATGCATGATTCATACGAATCTGCATTAAAAAGTCATTCAATTCATTCATTACTTTATTTGCCAATGTTAAGATGAAAACAAAATATGAATAGACTATTGCAATTGAAAGAATCTTCTGATATGAATCTTTTGGGGAATCCATCTTCAAAGATTCATAAATCGTTTTTAAAAGGGCTTCAGAGTCATTCTCTCTTGCAGTTGAAGGAATCTTCCGATATGACTCTTTTGAGGAATCAAAGGTTAATA
Source organism: Anopheles funestus (assembly GCF_943734845.2). Taxonomy (NCBI): domain Eukaryota; kingdom Metazoa; phylum Arthropoda; class Insecta; order Diptera; family Culicidae; genus Anopheles; species Anopheles funestus. The sequence goes on from NC_064599.1 coordinate 3,935,146, forward strand.
AATCGTTTTTAAAAAGGATTCAAAGTCATTCACTCATGCAATTGAAGGAATCTTCCGATATGAATCTTTTGAGGAATCAAAGATTCATAAATAATTTTTAAAAAGGATTCAAAGTCATTCACTCTTGTAATTGAAAGAATTTTTTGATATGAATCTTTTGAGAAATCCATTTTCATATGTTCATAAATCGTTTTTAAAAGGGATTCAGAGTCATTCACTCGGTTTGAATCATTCATCAACCTGGATAAAAATAAAGCCAAACCAAACAAAATAGAGATATTGAACTAATTTCAAATACCATTAAAATGTTTTCAATTAAATAAACAAGTTACTCTTCAGCCTCAGGCCTTCGCAGCCGTCAATTTGACAATACGGCTAAATACCGTAATAATTAAATATAAATAAAATAAACATAAATAAACAAGTTTATTAAAACAATTCGCACAAACGAAAGTGAAAGAGTTGCACAAAAGTCTCCTTCATTAACCTTTTTGGTGAACTTTATTTGCAAGACTTTGTCCAAAAAGCTCTGAGGACAATTAGTTGATAGAATATCTTAACTCTACCCAAAGATCAATACTTTTTGTACACAATTTTTAAAAATTATCTCCTTAATGCTTGATGTGACCTTTTAGCTCATGAGATTATTTGTCGAGTAAAGCGTAATTATTTGTCTGCAAGTGTACCTTCCCGTGTAGCGTATTGGTGCTATACCACCAACGGCATATATTACATTTAATCGCTCAATTAAAATACCTCTCTCACCCACCCCATTTGATCCACGGTTATGGTGCGAAATAAACAAACAGAACTCCCGATCTGGCCGGGGAATAAAATCCCGAAAAGCCTGTTGATACTTCCGAAACACGATATTCGCACCTTTAGAGGTAAAAAGCTCCATTTTTATGACGGTATCAGGCAAGTTATGACTTCATTTCGGCAGCCGGCAATCAACGCAATCAAACCCGGCAAACAAAAACCGATCTGGCTAAATGCATCGCGCACCAATCTGGCGTGAAGTGAAGTCGCGGTCGTTTTTTTAAATGGTGTATCCCCCTTTAACGATTATATCAATGTTTGAGATTCAATAATTTTTAAATCCGACCGTCAAACACATTGTCACGATCGTCTTCAAGTACGGTGCGGCTGGCCAGCGTCTTTAAGCCGTGTACGATGCTTTTGCGTAGGACAATTCATTTCTTTCCCGAACGAGGTTATATTTTTTCGTCTTATTTTCTTCGAACCCCGCCCCGAAAAAGGACTTCCCTTTAACCATCCAGGCTTTCGTGCGACGATCCGAAACGATCGTAACGATTATACCAATCCGTTCGTGTGACATCGCTTTGTCCCCCCGGCCCCGTGAAATGGTTCATAAATTATGACATTCCGTCGTCAAGCGGGATGAGATCACGCACCGCTGCTCCATCGTCTAGTTTAAATTGGGCAGAAAATCTGATAAATTATGAACGCCAATCGACCAGATGGCTGATTTCCCTCCATCTCTTCTCTTCTCTCTCTCTTCGGCACGGTGTGATTGATGACAAATGATGGGCGCGATGAAACCGCAACGTTCGAAAGGCATAATTTTTCAATAATCGTAAAATAAAGGCTCGATGATAAATGCGTTATTGATTGGGGACGATCCACTGGTTTCGATCGTTCGAAGCCGGCGTGCGCGTGCGTGTGTGGTCCGCCGCTTGCGTTGGTGTGTCTTCGTTGGTTGGCTGTGCAACACAACACACGATCGTGTCGCGACATTTAGCATAATCCGCATAAGAGGACGCGTCCTCTTGGGGTCTTGTTTTTTTTTTATTTGCTGCCGTCCACGGTAGAGCATTAAATTTATACGATCGAATGCGCTCAATTGCGTTGTTGTTTCAGTTGGTGAATATTTGTCACAGACCAAAACCGTTTGCCGGTGCGCCGTACGCGTCGCGGTGTACGACTGCAGTGTCGCATGCTCTCCGACCGACACCGAATTACATCACTGACAGCGTGCAAATTTGACTGTGAAAATAAATTCCAGCACCCACTCCGACTCCTCGAAGCAAAGCGGACCGACTCGTTGACCTGGTACAACAGCCTGCCAGTGGCGCATTACGACTCGATAAAGGAATCTTTAGGCGGGCAGCATCGGTAGAGTGCACGGATCGATTTGCCATTCCAATGATTTGTTTGTTTTTCCTGCCCGAGCGGCCAGGAGAGGATCTTGTTGGAGGAGTGTTTAATAATTCATTTCAAAAAAGAAGAGAGAAAAAAACGGCTTCATTCGTATGCAGCATGCGAACGCGTTTCAATCATGCAATGCAGACGCCATTAGGGAAGCAAATCGTTTTCGGGCCATGGTTTTGCCCGTTTTTGCCTATACCAATGAAGCAAAGGTAGGTTTTATGCACGTTAAACGATTCCATCGTAACACCCGGGCAAAACACCCGGGGGAAAAGCATCTGATAGTAAGATTTTCGGCAGCAGACGACGAATAAAAACAAAACCGCAAAAAAGGAGAATGAAAAATCTAGACAATGCAGCAACTATCGTGAAACGGTAGCAAACATTATCTAGCTAGCGGTACTTTTATCCCAGCCACCAGTACCGTTAGTTGTCCTTTTTTTGCTGGTGATCCTTGCGTGAAAATGTGCCCCCCGCAACCGAGCGTGGAGATTTCCTTTTTCTTCCTGGCACAGCACGCACATCCGCACACCTTGCGCCGCTGATAAACGATTAAATTACCTCACAGCCGGTGCTGCCGCAAAAGAACAATCCAGCAACGGTCTAGAATGGAATGAGTATGTTATTTCTGCTTTTTTCTTTTGCTTCGCGTGTCACTTTAACGCTTGAACAAATGAATGAAGGTGATGCTTTTCTTTTTCGTTCGCGGATCTTTGAGGCTTTTGTTTTGTCACAAGTGGATGTGTTTTGGGGTTTTTTTTGCACGCATCTAAATTGTGGTTTTCCGGTGGAGATTACAATTCCACACCGACATAACGGTGAAAGATTTCAACCTGCGTGCGAATCCGTACAATTGCTTGATAAGCAGCTGTTTCAGGATTTTTTTTTCTTTGATATCCATTGTACAGATTGAAGATTATTCTTTTTTCTAACAGAATCTTGTTTTTTTTCGTTGATGTTTTTGAAAATTTCTGTAATTTTATTAGCATTACATCATATTTTGAAAGTTAATGTGAAAAGCCTTAAGTTGCTGGTTATTTTTAGAACAATTCTCAGTTTCTATGCCTACGTCTAAAATGATAGACTCATTTATGATCAATTTCAATGAGGAGCTCTATGAGTTGTGCAATAGTGATGGGAAAAACGGCTACACAGCCGGAGCGGGCTCCGAACCAACGGTTCCGGAAACCGCTCCGGAACTGGAAACAACTCCGAAACTGGAAACAACTCAGGAACTGTAACCGCTCCGGAACTGGAACCGGCTCCGGATCTGGAACCTGATCTGGAACCGGTTCGGGTTCTGAACCAAAGGCTCCGAAGCAACTAGCCAAAACAACATGCTTTCTCGCGTTGCCTAACTAACAATCAAACCTGCCAAAGCGAGAAAGCAATTCGGATTCGGAAACGGTTCCGGAGCCGTGGGTTCGGAACAGATTCCGGGCTGAAATCGCAGCCAGTTCCGCAGCCGACTCCGGAGCCGTTGGAACGCCCATCACTAGTAAGTATACTTGCTAAGAGTAAGTAAGTACTAAAAGTATTAATTTTATCAGCAGGCCAATAATAACTGATTAATTAATTAATACATTAAAATTATATAATATTATTCAAGTAAAATATAAAAAAGTTTCTTCAACTGCATCAGCTACATCTATAGTTTGAAGTTTCAATGCTAACTTCGCTTGCGGTTTTATAATGTATAAATGCTCTATATATTATGCATATGCAACAAGGATATTAAGATTCTCTTTCTTTAGTCCCCTCTTTACCATTTAGCACATTTAAAATTTATCCTTTAATAATCGCTCAAAGCGTTTAGTTCATCATATTACGCGTCCTGTCTTCGCCATGTCTGACAAACTTAAATCAACGAGAGACATATTAAGATAATACACTAAATAGCCCGTTCTCGATGTCTACCATTCCCGTTAATACTGTGATATCGGGAGGGAAAAATGTTTGGGAAAATAAATTTGCAAAACGATTGATACATGCGTCCGTCTCGCGCAGCCCGTGACAGGATTGTGACTAGGACGTTGGTTATGCCATTTTATGCGATTCTGTGTGTCTTAACTCGGTGGTCATCATTAATCTTCAATGCGGTAGGTGAATCGATACGAAAGCAAAGATGTATAAAAACGAGCGTATTGTTAAAGCGCGTGTCTTTCCGTTTTTTTGGGGGGGGAGAAGTTTACTGTCGAAAGAAAAGCTTTTGGTGTGGATGGGTGAAGAAAGAAAGAAGTAGCCAAACAAAAAACTACCCACCGATTGTGGCGAAGTATCCCGATCGGATTCGGGATGCCGGTCTTTCGGACAGGCTGTTTCCTTGTCAGCCGATATCAATCATTCCGGCCAATGCTCGGACTGCTTGGCGCAGTATCGTTCGACCCCAAACCGTCGACCACCGGAGAAGCGAACAAACTCACTGAGTGGTTGTGGTGTGTCGAAATGCGAAACAATCGGGTTGAGGTAAAGAGTGGTTCGCGTCCAGGCACGATCCAATGATTCAAAAGTCGTTTAATTTTATTAACGTTCATAAAAGAAATAATTCAAGCCACACGACGGCGAAACGTTTGGTCCGGCACACACGGCATCGTTTCCTTCCGCACCGGAGAAGACCGTGACGCGGTGTCACGGTAGGGATCCACGGATGCTACGGAGGCTGATCGAACTGTCCGCTGTCTTTTACTACTACTGACGATGGCTCTATGATGGCTGTATTCTTTCGATGCATGATTAATGGTTCGCTGATGGACCTCCGCGCTCAAAGGTTATGAAGTTGTTTGATAGCGTTTGCATCGTAAACGTAGTTTTTTGGTTAACCATTAACAGGTAGAGTGATGGCGAATGTTTTTGAATTCTTTCCTCGTTCGTAAACAAAGGTCATTTAAGATAAGAGTAAACTGATTTTTAATGGGAGTTTCTATGGCTGTTAATCTGTGTAAATCTTTCCCAAATATCATGTTGCTAAAGTTAAAGGAATCGTCAGCGAAAAGAGTTGCCCAAACAGTGTTTGAGCTCCAAAATTTCCAAAAGTATTTTTCCAAAACACCTTAAACAAAATAAACTAACAACCTTGGTCGAAATCACTTACAGTGAAATTTATTTCAATTGTTCATAATTGTTTAGTACCAAAATGAATGAAGATTGATTTTCGTTACATCCTTTCACCAATTTGTAGCCAATTGGCAAATCGTTTTGCTTGATTAATTTTCCCCCCATAACAGTACGAATGCAATCAGAATCAAATAATAAAATTAATAACATGATGTATCATCAAGCCGCCACTCCACGGGCCTTTAAGTTACCTTTAAGCTTTCGTTATAGTGCCGGATCGTCGATTGCGAATTGAGCAGTTAACGTCTGGGATGATGTTAAAAAAATACAAATGGCATTCTAAGAGGTTCGCTTTCGAATATATTTTAATTACTTTTAGCTTCATCTGACCTCCCAGATGAAGTGCACGGAATGGTAATAAAATGGAAACAAGATTTCATTTCTTTGTGCAACGGACGATAAACGATGATCGGGGATGTAGTGTTTTTTGAGACCTGTTTTTTTTGTTGCATGTATTTTTGACAATTAATTTCGAAACAATTATAACGCAGTGCTTCGATGCAGTACCCAGATGCACCTGCTATATGTCTGTACAACATAATCGAAAATCCATTTAAGTTCAGCTCACGATTCTGTCAAAAAGCTAGGCGTAAGAAATATGATAACAAAACCAATAATACGCTCCACACACACGCGGAATCATGTTTGGTTTAGTTGAGTTAACCTTTTGTGTTTACCATCACCAGAAGCATACCGAGACAAGGAACGAGAGTGAGACAGAAAAAATGGAAAAATAATTAATCCATAAATAATACCGTTTCCTAAATACCACCTCTCGCGCATTGGAGCATTAATTTTCGACCATTCTGGCGCACGTTTGCGTGCGTTAACGTTTTTGTACCCTTCCGTGCATTCAAGGACTTCCGAATGACTTCTCGAGCAGGACTCAATAGACTGTAGCCGATTAAGTGTGCAATATTATGGTCAAAACTTGCTTGGGTCTTACCCCTGGTGCTCCGACACCTCCAATGGGTTGCAAATAATTTTCGGTCAATATCTCTTTTTCTCAGCCTTTTCTTGCAGACGCAAGTCTTTTAGCTCGGTACCCTCGGTCTGTCCATAATTTGTTGAATTAATGTCGATCCGCACATTATGGTGCTGCGCAGTGTGCACGCACTGGCTTCTTGACCCGAAATCTCGCACCCTGGTGCCCTGGAACCTTATGTGGCTGATCCTTTCAGGCGAACCTTTCTGCCCGTGTACGGAGGCTGGATAAATTATGACGGTTTAATTGGAAATCGGTTGGCACGAACTCGTGCGTGACTGCACATTACCGTGAATGAATGGTCCTTGGCGGGCTCGGAGGCTTTCGTGATTCGGTGTCGAGATGCAGTTGTATTGTGAGTAATGTTTAATCTTTCGCTCAAAAAAACACGAGTGCCGTTTGTAGGTGTGTTGAGGATTTTTTCGAAGTGCAAGGAGGATTATCGTAATTTTGAGCAGACATTGGTTTTTATTGTTTGTAGAGGTTTCTTCCTCGTTGAAAATAGTACACAATATTATATTATATTTTTTTTATTATTCTTAATACTATTTTAAATATAAATTAACTCTAATGAAAGTATCGAATTCTATCCCGTTTAAGGCTTAACCAGCTTATGGCTTATTATTTGAAGGAAACTAAAATAAACAAAACCAATATTGAACTACCTCCTGTACAGTTTTATAATCTTTAATTGATCTTTTGTCAGATCTTAATTTTCCCGCTAAAGCACCCTATAATATCCAGGCTTTTAGTGAAGGCTGAAATTGGTTGGCTCACAAAACGGAGGCTAATAAAATCCGCTCTATTGCCTGTATTTTGCCACAACACGGTAATCCTTTCCTCGATAAACGCACGCCCCAAAAAAAAAACTCGTGGCTGCACCGGATGAATCGAAACCTGGGTGTGATAAAAATCAGCGGCAGGTGAGAACACTTTTCTCGGAAAGCTCGGATCACTCTTGCCGAGAGCTCGTTTTTGAGGGATAAAGAAAACAAATTCCCAAATAAAAAACGAGCTTCACCATAAGAGTGGCGTGTGGAAGCTGGAAAACCGGGGGCCCGGAACAAACGTACGTGTGTACCGTTTTATGAGTTAATTTTATCTTCCAACTCAGATTTTTGGGCTCGTAACTCAGAAAAGGCTCAAATTACAAACCAAACACGTATTCGCGCCATCCCAAAAGACCGTCATACACCACCATGCTGTAAGGATAAGGTATTGTGCAGCAGCAGAAAGGGATGGCAGACGTTGTGGAGAGACAAAGAAAGCCGTTGCTCTCAGTACAAGTGGATCACAGGGTTTGGGTTTATGCATATGGAAACGCAGCCCCTGTCGTGAACGATGATCCATGCAAGTGGCGGCTCATTTTCCAGCGTGTTGCACCGATTGAAGGAAACGTTTTCGGGTTTTTTCCTTGTTTTTTTTTGTCAAAATATCATCTAACAAGTTGTCGCCGGTTACGCTTGCGCCGACCGTACCGGCAGCGGTCCGATGTCAATGTCGTAAATTGTTCCCGTTCCCGATCCGGGAGATTTGTGTTGGCCGCTGGTGCGTTTGGTGTGGATGGGCTGTTTAAAAATAAATAAATAATCTTTGCTGCGTGTTGTGCTTGTGCGTATGTGCACGCGTGATCCCGAGCTGGGAACTTTCTCTATAATTTTGTGAGGGTTAGAGACACTGTCGTAGATGTTTTCCGCGCACGTTCTGTTGTTTTTTGGTGTCACTTTGCTATTGCCGTAGTCATCCACACGAGTTAAAGTTCGATATTGTCGTTGATAATACCATGCATTATGTTTTGTCTATAGTTATTTTGTACAGCACAAGTCATTTGGGATCACTGGAGATGGAGTTATGAGTTATTTTCATCTGCATGTTGAAATTGAAGGAAGTTGAAACTGACTCAGGAAAAGGTTTTTTCATTACTTCCTTGCTTAAGTCTGTAGTACTTACTATCCGCCGTATCCCAATACTATTTCCAAGGGCGCTTTTATTCCAGATCTGTCCAGTTAGATTGGACTTCAATATCTGAGATTAAGAGCCTAATCTACTTCGGAACGATCACTTCTCTTCACGATCACAGATCTGTCCTGCTCCATTGGGCCTCAATATTGGAGATTAAGAGCCTAATCTATTTGAAAAAGATCACTTCTCTTCACGATCACAGATCTGTTCAGTTCCATTGAGCCTCAATATCTGAGATGAAGAGCCTAATCTATTTGACAACGATCACTTTTAAATATCAGGAGATGAGTATCATAATGACCTTCAAGTTTTTGAAAATTCCCATGTGAAAAGCGCTCCTGAGCTCTTTTGAGTACTCTTGAAGAACATGAATAATCTTTCGTTACTGGAAAAAAGATGTCTAGTTATTAACTTTTACTGAAACTCAATTTATTTTTTATCGCTCTTATGTGAATGATCCAAGAATTTATTTTCCTAGTTCGGTAATAATTCTTCAACAAGTACAACAATCGATGACTCAAGAAAAATAAATTTTTAAAAAACATACGCCTCAGTCGTAACATTGAAACAACTTGTTCCTAACGGAAGAATCAGTTGACTTTTGGAATGCAAACAGAGCAAAGAATAACATTTGATTCCTGCCCTGTTGCTAGACATACTGTCGTCACAACACTTGTCCCCGGCAATGGGAAACCCCTAGCCGAACAGAGCTGGAAGTGCGTGTCGAAAAGATTTATGCTTTCCTTCCTGTTGCAACCGGGGTATTCAGTTCCGCATTTTCGGTATCAAGTTGCTCGTTCCGAAGCTAAATCATGTGCTTGTGATCTTGTTAGAAGATCGGGTTCGTTTCGTTGTATCCCCGCGGGGGATTTTTACCAATGTTATGCATGCCGTCACGTCCTGCTACGCACTTGTTAACTGATCGAACCATCAAATCGATGATGTCATGTGGTGGATGCTAAAGGCCTAGAACCATACCAAATCAGTGCACCAAAATATATTCGGTCCACTGTCAAAACGGCAGCTGCTGCTGTTCATCTATCCGCGGTAAGTCCTTTCTGGTGCTAATGCGTTTGTATGCCTCTTCTTCTCGAGAGGCAAATCTGCATTTCACTGCATTTTTTGCTGCTTCTATTGTGCACAGGCAGTCGAGCGTCAAATCGACTATTCATCGTGCTATTGTGTTGGCTATTCTCTTCCCGAGATTGTATCCGCATTCGGACGAGCAATGTGGCCTAGAGACCATGGAGCAGTGGCCTAAACAGCAATCACAAACGATCCCAGCTCGAAAAAGCCGCCGGACACAATGGACCGATTAGCTACGGTCTTTTGGAGCTACCCAATGTTAGGTGATCGGGGTTTTTTTCTTAAATTATTCGCATCAGAGCATCAATCGGTGGCTGTGGCTTTGTTTTCCGCAGCCGGCTCGCGCCTGAACGATCGAAATGGTTCCTCTCACGTCAAGATGCATTTCTGGAAGATTTCATTTACGGTCAGGCTTTTGTTTTGTTTCGCCTTTTAGCTGATATCAGCTAGGTTTGATCGAGCCACATGTTGCTGTGCAGAAGCCCGCCTGTTGCCGCGTGGCGAATCGATTTCTAATTGGATTTTGTTTGCAAAACAAAACGCATCGTTAGCTCGAGCGCGTGAGAGCAGAGTGTAAGAGCTACGGGTGACCACCACCGGAGGGCGCCACCGCGCATCGGGGAAACAAACAAAGCGCATTGTTGATGGAATGTGTTGGATTTTTCAACAGAATTTTCGTTGTTTCGAAAGAGCTAAGAAAACAAAACAAACAAATCATGAACAATTATGTATGGAATTTATTGTTGGAACACAAGATTATTATATTTAAAAGATTAGTTCCACATTATTTTTTATTTAGTACGGATATTTACTTTATGCAGCTTGTAAAGTTAAAACAATCAATAAATAAAAAATTACCTGAAGTACTTAAGTAAATAAATTTTGTTTTGCCTTTTCGTTTTATTTTAAACTAAAAAATAATTTGAATGTTTGTAGCATTTAAATCAAATAAATTTGAATAAATACCAAAACAATAACAAAGCCACACTTTAACCAAAACAACAACCAATGTCTAATGTTACACATAGTTTAATATTCACCGAACTGTGCACGGAAGCATTAACACGTTTTCTCCTAAGCAAGTTTCTATCTCACGTGGCCGAACAGGGTGTGCCGGCTGCCGTACATAACACGTGTGGGTTTCTAATTGAGCTCCATGTCACCACCGGTCCGGGAGCTTATCGAACGGCACAGATAATAACAAGGTTGCCAGATTTTATATCGTCCACATGTCCAGCTGGACATCGCCTCTAATAACGTGGCTAAGCGAAGTGGCCAGAAACGTTCGCCACGGATAGCGTCACCACCGCTGCATCGAATCAAGTTTAGGAGAGTTTTATTCAAATGAGCCACACCATCAAACGGGCGCTCGAGATATCGTGAAATAATTTGTTATCTGAAAACATAAACATTAAGTTGGATGGTAAGGAAACGACAGTGCGGGACCGATGCCAGTCGTGCGACTTTCGGTGGCATTTTTATTTATTTATTTGGAAGCGCAAAGCAGCAACCCGAAAAGGCACCTGAAACTTGTGTAGTTATAGTTCCCCTCCGAGCGGGGACATCTTCAAGGTTGTGGATAGGAGGTTTGGTGGATTGACTCGCGCAGCATGCTCGCATGTCGTGGAAGTCCGGTCGTAAACTTTTCTCATATCGGCGCACGGTTGGGGATCATAATCGATCGTGGCTTTAAACGGGGCCGGGATCGAACACAAAAAAAAAAAACGAAACAAACTAAAAACCCTCGATCGGCCATCCGCAATTCATAAAACGGTTCGTAAAGCGAGATATTTTAATGTGTAGCAAGGTGTTTGGAATGACACCCATTTTACGAGCTCCCAGGACCGCCGACCGTAGCAAAACAACCCGCGAAAGACGTGTGACGCTTCGTAAACGATGTTTAAAACAACATTGTGTACGTGATGGGGAAACTGGGGAAGCTGGGGATCGGTGTGTTGCTGTATATTGTATATTTTGTGCATCGATAGCAGAACACAACAAAAAAAAAACAAATCTCCCCACCTATTGGAACGAATCTGGTTGGCAGCTGGAACTGGTCCCATAGGGTCCCGGAATGGGGCATTTATGTTTATTGTCATTGCCGGATTGGAATTATTCTCTTGTTGGGGGAAAAGAAATCGATGAATTTTTATTTATAAGGTTGTTGGCTTGTTTTTAAGAGCACGTTGTTAAATCAAATATTTCACGAGGAGTTGTTTCAAGCAAAAATGGAATATTGTCTTTGTTATAATGTTTGCGTATGTATTTATTTAATTAACAGTAGAACTACCGGATCAGTCATTTTGACTGAAACGCTTCATTTTTATTACACTTTTTTTTTTAATTAAACAATCCTAACGTTGTTGAAATATGAGTTTTAAATATACTACGATCTACGATCGATATAATAAACAATAAAATATACTAAAAAATTCTTCGAATTTGTTTAAAAATTAACCACGAACGAAAAACGCTTAAAACGCTTCGTAGTTCTAGTCTTAAAATCCATTATTTAATGGTTTCCCACCGTTAAATTTAAAAAAAATAAATTAATTTTGAAACTTTATGTTTTGTTATAATAAATAAAAAGGATTTCTCTTCATTTCTCTTCAAATTACAATGGCTTTACATAGAACAACTCCTTTCCTAAAGCACATTACAATCGAATCGGATTACTTTAAATCGCTCTACGAAGCTGAATAATACACTTTACCAATGGTCAGTATGTCCATTTGAGAATGAACCATTTAGCTCTAATCGTATAATCTTGCATGAAATAATTGAAAGCACATAAAAAGCATTCAGTGCCTCGCCCTTTGCAACCAAAAAAATAGATCGAAAAACGCACCGAAAAACCATAAACGCACACGCCCTCCTGTCATGGTTGCCATTCTTCTTCGAAACCGTTTCGCGCTGCCCTACCTTTTTTCCCAATCCTTTCAGTAAAGGATGCGCATTCCACCGGTCACGATCACGTGCAATCCCGCTCTTGGTTTTTAGTGAACCCCGTTGCTTCAAGAGTTGTTATATTTTTTTGTACAATTCCTTGTTTTTTTTTGCTTCTTTTGGGGGCGTAATGGAAACGAAAGGGTACGGAATGGGAAAAGAATAGACTGGACACACAGAACGAGACCTTGCTCCGGTTTTTGCTTTGTGTCGGGTTAAGTGTTTCGCTATGCCGATGTCCGAAAATTGGACCGGAAATGCATTGTCTGAAGGTCGAAAAGTGCACAACAGTTCAGCAGGGAGTGCCAGAAAAAAGGGTAAGCGCAAGGATTACCACATGATTGGTTTATCGGTCAGATCAAGGTTATGTTTTTCTTCGGTTGCACATTTCGAACCCCTTTGCTGCTCTTTATATAAGTCCAGTTTTTTTGTTTTACCCCTTTCAATGCTTGCATTTCTTGTTTTGTTTACGTGTGTTTCTACGCGAACCCTGTTTTTTTCTAAGTGCTTGGCCGGATTTCACATATGAAAACAGCAAAAAGTTAATCCTTTTTTTTTCTCTCGACAGTATGTAGCTTCTGGCCAGTGAAATGACCACAGTGCTGAGCAGATTTAACACCGATAAGAAGCATCACGTTGAAGTGCGTTTTAATGGAGTTTTATCCTGTTTTCTTGAGGATTTGAGTGAAGCGAACAAACGATTCTTTCTTTTAAAATAATTTCTTTCTACGGTTAAAAATATGAATTTCTATGAAAAATCATTCAAGAATAGGTATGTCATCGTGGTTGAAATAAATTATTCTGAAACTTTTTTTTGTCGATTACGGAGAACCTTGAGGAAGGCCTAATCAGGTTTTTGCTCCTTCATTTCGGAGAGGCCACATCGATCTTTTTGAGCTTTGGTTTGGTGCTTCTTAGTTCGATGCGTAGGCAAATTTTTGTACCTAAAATGGTTTTTTGTACCCTGGAACCCTGGAACTGGATCCGGAATTTATGCTCATGCAGAAGCACGAAGCGACAACAAAAAAATGCGAGCTGCTTTACTGACTCAGTTTTTTGTCCACAAGGTCGCTCGAGTTTTTTGTAAGGAGATCTCGTCCTTAATTACTCCCAATGCAAGCCCTGGTTGGGATGGAAATCATAAAAAAAGGAAGGAAAGAAAGCAAACTCCCAAAAAAAAAGCACTCTGTTCATGGTCGACTTTAAAAAATAACGTCCAAAAAATATGCTCTCTATATTTTGTCGCTTGCGCTTGTACGTTGCAGGTCAGTTTGCTTTAGTTTTTTAGTGACTTTTCGTGTTTATGGAACGCAAAGTTCCGTGTTTTATGGCGTGTGTGTCACACCGGGAAGGAAATGTTTTTGTGTCTTTTTTTACAGTTATTGTCTGCCCTGATATTCTCAATATTGTGCCTAATTTTTACAAACATACAGACGAAGTGCAATGAGCGTAAAAAAATGGCCCTGCCAGAGGATCACACGACACACATGTGTGATAAAAAATTGATCTGTTTTTTTTTTCTTCACTTTTTATTTGCTACGGTTCCTGCTCGTGAAGATGAGACCTGAACGATCTTCACTTTCACGATATGGTTGTGAAATTCTTCCGGAATAGTTTTTTTTTAATTCCTCTTGATTTTTACCTATTTTTGGGAAACCTTCGAACGGTGATTTATTGCATATTCAAGGAAGACTCCGTGCTGTATCGTTTTCTCGAACTTATTTAGGTGATCGTTTTTTGTTGTTCATCAAGCTTTTTAGATCGTTTTTTTATGTTTATTGTTTTTTTGTATTAATATTCCACATCCCTCGGTAGGCATACTGTTCTTTTTTGCATTTGCATGCTCTTCGCTCGACTGCTCGAAGCCAGTATAGCAAATGAGCGACTTTTTTATTTGACTGTAAGAGAATTCAGATTACAAATTCAGTGCAGTTTTTTGACTTTTTTAACGATCTCCCTTCGGAGGTTCCCTTCGCTTGGGCGTCAAGGTTTGCGAGAGGTGAAAATCTGTTTCTGTCTCGCACAATGGATGCGTTTGTTTGGTATTATTTTGCACTCATGTGGTTCCAAGTCTCCAAGGGAAACTTTATCGATATATTGCGGTTTAGAAGCTGCTAAACAGCGCACACGAAGCGAACGCATGCTGTGCGTTGTTGCGAAGGATATGACGAATGGTCGACGATACCTTTTTGGACATGGGATTTTGGCTGGGTTGGGAAAATTCTCCAAAATTTGCCGTCTACCGTCGGCTGAACGCTTTGCGAGTTTGGTACTCGAGGATGAAGCGACGACCTCTCACCTTAAAAGACTCGGACACCGAAAAAAGCCGACATTGGCGATAGTGATATTAAGCGTTTGACTGATGCTAAAACCGAAGATTCAGGAGTGTCCTCATATTTCAAAGATTTACTGGATAGCCCGCGTGGCCAGCTTGCGCTCATCGCTTCTTTTTAAAATTTCGTTTTCGGAGGTTTTTTGTAAAAATATTTTTTTTTATCTCTGTTCAACATAGAAATGAGGTGCTCGACAATTTTGCGCTCATTTCATTCCCCCCGACCGAGTGTCTGGTGCCGATCACACAATGGGATCAAAGAATACCGCCAAGCGTATGAAAGCAGGAGGATCAGCCTAAATCCTTCGGCACGCTTAGCATGCGTGTGGAGAAAGAGAGGGCAGAAGTAGGTGCGAAGGATCAACCTGTACGACCGTCATCATTGCGAAAAACCTATCCGGCGTTCGGCCTCCGTGACCCACCGTTTAGCGCTCGAGCTAAACACACCTTGCCATTGGGAGGCTTTTCGGCACCCTTTGGTCTTTTGAGGTTTTCGTGTGCGATTTCGTCCTCCGAATGCCGGCTGTGTCGGTCGGCATTCCTGGTAGAGCCGGCCATGTGCACTGTCTACGGTCATTACCATTAGGCTACCAAATTCAACAATCGTTTAAACTAATTTAGCACTGCCAGCAATGGGGTTTGCGACCGTGTGAAAATGTTCTCCCAAGGCTAGGGAATGGTTTTGTGTGTTGAGCTAGGAAAGTTATGCGTGTTTACGTAGAGAAGCAGAACAGCATACATACAAAAAAAAAAACAAAATCTGCTTTTGTCAGAAGCAACAGGAAGCATGGCTTCTGGAATGGGAAATTTCACACCAACTTGTCAAAAAGTGCAGTTTGCGCATCGATGCATAGGAATTTAGACCAACAACACCGGAAAGGACGTTTTCGCACCACGCACGCATCCGGTGCTACTTTAAAGCGGTCAAGGGAGATGGATTTTTTTTGTTCTCTTCGGAAGATAGGGTCCGTTTGCAAACATTTCGGGTTTTGTTTTTTTCGGACTTTGAGAAATGCTTTGGGAAGAAATATTCCTTCTAAATGCGTTGTGAAGCAGAAGGATTCGTTTTAAATTCTGGTTGGAATTGTCGAATATTTTAAAACGTTATGAAGTTAAACCAACATTCTTTCCACATGGCAGCGGTTTGTTTGGTTTAGTATTTTACTGGAAAAAAATTTTTGTATGTTGTAAAATATTTCGATTTAAAAATCCTTTTTATAGGACATTTTGAAGAAATGATTTCATTTAAACGTTTACACTAAAAAATCATGATAAAAAAACGGGAGAACGAATATTCAACCAATACTTGTATTTCTTTCTGGCTTCTTCCAGGTGAATTTTGCTTAGGCGTTTAAAATATAACTCTCCGTTCATATAATTCATCCTTTCTGCTCATGAAAAATCAGTTCAAAATCTTAATCACCACACCAATAATTCATTCCGATGCTCACACATTATCCGCCCCGTAGTACAATTCTCCCCTCATTTTTTTCAAAAAAGCTCCTCTTAACAGCAGCCAAATGCACAATTCCTTGGGCAGCATTGGAAAAGATTACGCGCTTGATACAATTCCCGATGACCGCTAAAAGTGCGTCATCATCAGTGGCACTGGCGGCAGCGGCTACGCATCTATTGTACATCAGCCGATCACCACTCCCGGACCTTTTTTTTTGCCAGAAGCTGATTTTGCGTGTACACGAGTTTGGTTGCGCACGAAGTAAAAGCATCTCCTCACCCCCGGAAGGCTTTTGCTGGTAATCCTTCGCCAAGAATCTTTTCTTTTAGAAGACCCAACGATGAAACGATGCGCGCCGCGTATTGGCGCAGTCACATAATAAGCCGAAGGGCCAGACAAAAGGGCCCGGTTTACTTTACTGGTGCCCTCAGCCTCTCGGTTGGTTGCTCCAGTAATTGACAGCCTAAAGTGCGAAAAGCGCTTAATTTTTCCGGACATTGTGAGCGCAAACGGTCGAACGAGGAAACGGGGAGCCGTGTGTAAGCAGGGAAGCTGCAACTGCGGCGCGCGCTTTGCTGGTTTTATGATTATTTATTGCACTCATTCCCACCGCTCGTTTGCATTCCGCAAGCCGGGTTATATTATGAATAATATCGAGCCATTTGTTCGTTTTCCCCTTGGCAAATGGACGTGGGATGGTGCGGCACCACGGAATGCGCTAACGAGAACCTCACGCAACCGGGCAGGGCACCAATCTAAAGGACCCGAGTACTTCGGCAGCGCGCATTATCGATGGCGTGGAAATTTAGCCAGCGTTCTTTGGCACCGGTGTGAGATGGCGTGTGCGATGGCGCAACTGTCCAGCTGTCGAGGTGCGATTTTGATGGATGTACACCAGGAACGAGATGAAGGAGATTAATCATTGTTTAACACTTCCAATTCCGGGACTAATGATAAATATCTCGGGTGCACTTCGGTCGGCCGGTCGGCCGGTCAGCACGCTACTGCAGTGTGAGTGTCCTAAGGATGGATCTGTTTTGTTTTGGTTCGCCACGTTCGATGCGTATCCAACGGACGTGGCCCACATTCGTTACCCTCTCATTATGCGGCAGGGGATAAGGATAATGATTGTCATTTCGGAGTTTAAATTTGTGTTCTCTTGGTTGGTGTAGATATTTGGAGAAACTGTAAGCAAATTCCTTTTCGAGCAAGCAAAAAGAATCGTACAAGAACATCGTTAATTACAGAAACTATTGTTTAAACTGAGAAGGAAATAATAATGGCGCTGTAAACGCATGCAACGTAAAACAGTGCAGATTTTCGTTTGACGGAAGATGGCAAACTTTCCGTAAATTAATTTTCACCCTAGAGTTCCACCGTTAC
Source organism: Anopheles funestus (assembly GCF_943734845.2). Classification (NCBI taxonomy): domain Eukaryota; kingdom Metazoa; phylum Arthropoda; class Insecta; order Diptera; family Culicidae; genus Anopheles; species Anopheles funestus. Next base: position 3,952,579 of record NC_064599.1, read on the forward strand.
AGATTTAAAGTAGGTCATGCTGAGTTTGGTGAATCTTAGTAGAAAGATTTCACCGTCCGGCAACACACGAACCCGCCTGAAGGTGGCAAAACGATGCAAAATTACATCGAAAATCACCTTCGGGCCATCGATGTCACCGAGGAGTGTGGAATTACGACAAATTATCCTCAACAGTGGACAAGCGTATGACTGTAAGCGGTACGGCTGTTTCGTATCCCGAGTGCCGTCTTGTTCTGATTGCCATGATTGATGTCCTTTGACGGGAACATTTGCGGGGTGGATGTGTGTACATAAGGGTTTTTTGGGGTGCTATTTCGTCGTGCTGCAGTAATTAAATATGACCGCGCGACAAAACGGCGTACACGTGAAAGTACGCGACTCCTTTCCCTGTTGGTCGTACGACACTGTTTTCGTTAATATATTTAATGAACGATCGTGCAAGACGCCCGCAAGCGGGCGTGTAAATAAGATTTGTAAAATTATTTATTATTTGCATCGGGCAGCAGAAAGCAAACGACATTGGAGGGCTAATTGGTACGCCAGTTTTCGGTACGATGGCTAAAGAGCACATTCGATCTTTATATAGGATCGATACGTTTCGAAGGAAGTGTTCAAACTGAAGCTTCACATTCCGCTTTTCACACAAACATTCATTGTTTGCCATACTGTTGCGTTGGCTTTCACTGAAAATATCTACCCACCCAGCAAAATTCGATCGAGAATGGAAGCAACAAGCCAAAAAAAACCGCCACTTCATGCTGCTGGATGCCAAGGATGCATCGGTTTAATGATTTCGTTTACCGGAAAAGAGCGGGCGCAATTATCCGTGCGCAAGTTCGTGATTTATTGGCCGCACGATACCGATACGACAGCGACAGCGGCTTCGGGTGGTGTTGCGTCGGGCACAACGAATCGCGCATACACCGCGGTGCGTGATTCATGGCGCATACATCAGCCCGTGATTGCATTAAAGTGCAGCGCGAAAACGGCAACACGATACCGGCTGCACCTGCGCGCATTTTGCGCTGTTGCCGCACGTTTATCCGTTCGGATGGAAAGGAAGGATAGCCCCGTTCGGTTCGTTCCTTCGTTTTCACCGGCCAACCAACATGCGGAAACCATTGCTTCCTTTGGATGATAATCCTTTAGTTGCTCAATCGTTCACTTAGTCCAGAAATGCATCGGTGCAACGCTGTTCCTGTACAATGTTCTATGGTTTGCTGTTGGGTGAATGCAAAAAAAATCACGATAACCCAAATCTGGTCGCGGGATGCCACATTCGCATGGAAGAAGTAGGTTCGCTTTTTTTTGGCGGAATCGTGTTTTTACATTCCTACTAATTATAGCCCTAGAGGTGCATGTTGAAAATTTTACTTTCTGTTTATTTAATTGCTTTAATTTATTTTGAAAATTACTTATCTTAACTTATTTGTTTATTGACTTCAATTTGTTCAAATTAATACTTTTTTTATTGAAGTAGAACGGCCTGGCCGTATTGATATAATAAATACTTAAAAAAAAATTAGCTGACTCGATTGCCTAAATTAATTTATATTTTGAGCATGTTTATTGTTTAATGTTGATGATTGTTGATGGCTTCCGTGTTTACGTGTACATTCAATTATTAATTATTAATTATTTTTCAATTTACACGTAAGATTGATTTGTTTTCAATATTTAAATTAATATTTATAATAAATCGTTCTTTAGTGTTAGTTCTTATTTATTTTGTTGTTTTTTTTTATTTATCAGATAGTTAGTTTTTTAAATTAATTTTATTGTTTCTACATTATCGTCAAAGTATCTTAGACATTTCACGAAAGCAAGTGACACTTAGGAACTGATTTTTGTTTAGTTTTCAATTTATTTACAACTGTCTACTACAACTTCTGTCATATTTACATTCGTAAAGCTGATTTCCATCGTATCATTCGCAGGCATAAGAAACGTAACTCCGGTCACGTTTGTCAGCTACACGGATAAGCAACACACCCATGCCGAGAGAAAGCCGTAAATCCTGCCAGGATAAATAACCACAACCCATTCCCCGGCCAGTTGCTTCTTCGTGCCGATTTCGTGTCCGGCCCTACAACCATGTCAAGTTACCAGCTGTCTCGGTCGTCGGCATCATCATCAACCAAAAACCGGGCGCAATCAGCGCAAATCGTGTGCGCAGCTACGACTGATTTGTGGCGCTGACCGGCTCTACCGAATGTTTCGCCGTTGTTCATATACATTTTTTCGGTGCTTTCGGACATTACCTTTCCTTGTGACCCTTTTGGGCAATGGAAAGATTTTCTTTCTTTTGAAGTTTTTTTGTTTTGTTCGGGGGAGAATTTTTGGTGGTCTTTCGGCAGAGAAAGGTTGAAAAAATTGTAGCCAAACTTCACCTGGACAGCCCAAGACATCCCGTTCCGTGTGTCTGGGCATGGTGAATAGTTTTCGGGAAGCAAAACAGGAGAAAAAAAACTCTAAAAATGGTAAGTGAGAGCGATACAGGTTGGAGGAGCTCAAAGTCATCGCCTTGTGTGGTCGATTCCAATAGAAACAACAACAAAAAGACAATATCTCGGTCATCCACAGAGATCAGAGTGCGCAAAAATCTTCCCGCATTGGCCATTGCGAACGATGAAGCAATCACGGAGGCAGTTTTAAAATTCAAATCCGGAACGTATACGTGCGGCGAAATGGGATGAATTAAATCGTTGGGATGCTTTCGTCCTAATTATGGTGGACCCACCGCCGCCAGTCATAGAAGTTGGCCGGGACGTGCCGACGATTAATTTTCATCCCTTCTCAAAACGGGGCTGGTTTGATGCTAGCGCGTGGTACGATCTAATGGACGCATGGAATGGGTTTTTATTAATTAATATAATACTAATTAAGTCTCTTTCCCCTTGATTTCCATCCACCCGGAGAACTTTATGTCTGGTGGATCGGATTTCATCGAATCCGATCGACGTGCGTCGATACGATCGTGTAGAAAGATCGGTACGGCACACCGATACCGTTCGATAAATCGATAAATCATCGCACGGAACGCTATCACACTTAATGTGCCGCATCGGTGGAGGTCTTCATTTTTATACGGTAACGAAAAGCTTTATCCCTCTTCGGAGTTTTGCCGAACCTGGCCAATAAAACAACTTTCGTGTGGGGCAGGTGTTTGTTGTGTTTTGTTTTATTATTTGTGAGGGAACAAACCTTATACGATGGTGGTAAGCACTTAGTTTAGCAAATTTATTCGAACCCATTCGAACCCGTTTACGACGCAAATCGAGATTCCCTCGGTTCGTGATCGAAATTAGGCGAATAAAATTTCCATCTCGAGGCAATCCTCTCGAGAACCCGGCACATTGCTGGCTGCAATAGTCCCACCAAAAAAAACCAACAGGTTGTGTGATGTGTTTTTCTTTGTCTTTCTTACATTGAAGGGGTTCCAGCAAACCATAGAACATGCTTTGAGTTTTTTCTTTGCATTTGTTTTGTGGGGCGTATTTCATGCGCGTTTCTCTCACCGAAAGCTTGAAAGGCACACTCAACGCCTTACGGGACACGGGCACTTAAAATGATTGAAGCTGATTTAAATTGGGATAACGACGCAGGTCCGGCTTAAAGGATTTTAAGGAGATTTTTTCGGGGTTTTTTCCTACTTCGCTCTCGCCACGAATGCCATTAGCCCCCGAGCCACACGAAACGAGAGTGTAATTTCGACCCAAAACGCTTGGGTACTTTTTTATTATTCCACCCTCTCCCGTGTGGCTCCCGGCCCTGTGTCCCGCTTGTTTCGTAAATTGGATTAAAAAACGCGTCACGCAGCAACGATCGAAGCGGTACTTCCCTTACGGACCAGTCACCGGATCGAATCGATCAAAACCTTTGCTTTTCTTTTTCGTTGGCGTGGCTTGCTGCCGGCGAGGGTGGACGCATTTTGCCATCGATCAACCCGCGATTTTCCCGCGGGACGCTTTGATTCGTCCGAAAACGGGCAGATGCAACCGCAATGCGTACGTTTTTGGGGTACGAAAATAAAAACGCTTTATTGCAAGCGTTTATTAACGATCTTGCGAATGGGGATCGAGTTGCGTAAAGCTTCGGTAGACTCCAAGCACGGATGTATCGTTTTTGCTTCGTGATCGACGTCGCCTTTCGCCTGGCCGGAGTGGAAGTAAATTGCGATAAAAGCGTCCATTTGGTACGAGACAAAGGCGCGCGCAACAAGGATAATGCATTGGAATTTTGTTTTTTTGTTTTCTCCCATTTTGGGTTTGTAAGAAGGTGGAAAATGTACGAAAAACAAGGTGCTTTGCTGAAGGGGTTAAATGTGCAGGAAGGTTCGTTGCTTGTTGCGCCACGAAATCTTTCTTTTGTGAATTTTTTTGTAGAAAACAAAAAAGAGAAACAGTGCGTAGAGACAGCTGTATGCATTGCTTGCAGGCGTTTAAAGGAGACGAATAATTGTTCAACCACAGTAACCAGCCACCCAATGACTTCCAATAGTGGAATGCACCTCAATGTACGCGCACCGTCCGGTATGAAGGATTCCTTAAATTTTACGACGGCACGAGCGTTGTCACGGGGGCTTTTTGGCTCTGTGTATCAATGCGAAATCTTTTCCCTCCGGCCAACGATCGTCTTCAATCTTCCCCATTGCCTATTGTTTCCAATACGGGGCCACGATTATTCCGAACGGTCATATCATGCCCGACCAGCACGAAATGTTTTTTTCTCTTCCCTGTCTCACTCTTTCGAAGTCTATCCACTTTTCCATCCCAACGAACCGTCAACATATCGACCTGCGTACGTGTCGTTTAGAGATTTCTGTGACATAAAAATTAAGCCATAAAGTGTCGTCGTTTGTCGTTTCGTACTGTAGACGACGTTTTATGCGAGGTCTCACCCATGGCACGGAATAACCGACCTGCAATTGATCCGGCAATGGTACTATAATGGTGCCCGCTTTTTCTCGCCATCGGTCCTTCCCGTACCAGGTTGGTAAAAGCAGTTTTTAAGCGAGCAAGCGACAATAATCATCAACTAATTTATCGCTGCGCACACGCTCCGGGAACTGTACGTCAAGGAGATATTCATCCCCATGGAAATGGCGCGGGTAAAGCAATCGAAACCGGCCGACGAACAATAATGTGATAGAATGTATAAAAAAGGGAATATTGTACAGGGGACTCGTTGCATTCGAGAAGGAATTTGTTAGTCATTGTACCTGTAAGAATGGTGCCACGTGAACGCGTTTGAAGGAATTTTGTTCTATGTTACTCATTTAAAAAAATATTCAATGTTGTATTTAAAATATTTTCTAATACCGGTACGTTCTATACTATCATTGAAATTACTTGATTCTTGTTGCAATTATCGCTTTTTAGCGCAATACACCATATTACAACAGTTTGATACAAAGAGCTTTGAAATAAATATGGGAGAAGTATATTAGCTAAAGCAATTTGATTCTTATACGAGCATTTAACATTTTTGTTGAGGAAATGGTTGCTAGAAACTCTTGAGTCAAGGTGCATTCCATATAAAATGAGTTTTGCATCTGTTTCTCATATCTTCTCAATCTAAACATGGTTCATTCGATGATGAAATTCGATAAAAAATATTTCGCATAAATATGTGAAAATCAAACCATAGCAAAAAGTAGGAGCTTTCGCTCTAAATGTATTCTCATTACTCTATTTTCTTGTCCCTTTGTACAATGATACCTTCTGTTCCTGTTGGTCGCATGCTGTGCAGCGTTTTGAAAACATATTTGCAAGTTTGCAAACAAACCGATAGAAATGCGAATTGAACCAATTTAACTGTAGCTACACTGGTACCTGAAACACCGACAGATGATACTGGCCAGTACTCGTCCAATGCTCCAGATTTGTCAACCTGAAGGCAGTATGTAGAGCAGTGCCATAAAAATGCATGACCTCGTCCTGGGAATGATGATGAAATATTGTCCCCGTTGTAAACAAACTTCGAAGCATTGATTGACCGATACAATTTCGTCAGCAATAGATCGCTTTGGTATGCAAAAATCTTGCTCCAGAAAAAGTGACCTGTACGGTCGAAGGCTAGCCCAGTTCCATTACATTTCCGACACCCGACAGACCAAACCTGATGGTAGTAAAAAGTCATTAAAAAACTGCTCCAGTTTTGGGAATATGTTTTTGTTTATTCCTTTTTTTTGGGATTGACTTTTTGTCCTGGCATGTGGTGTTTTAGGATGTGGTTGGCACGCGTTTTGTCGTCTGTTACCTAAACGGTGGCCTGTTTTAAGAGGCAATTATTATTTTTTTGTCGGCCACGTGCATTCATTGAGACAATTATTAAAAATGGGACCAAATGAACTCATAAAAGGTCGGATGTGTTTTTAGAGCATTTTTTCCTGGGATTGTTTTTTTTACTACTGGATTTTTGTTTATATGTGACACGTGCCGAAGTTTAGGATATGGAATATATTCAATAAAGAATGATGGAAAAATTATTTTTAAAGCTAAAACGCTAAACTAAAAATCAAACGATGTGTAACGTTAAAAATCTTTTTTGAAAAATGTGTGTAAAAGGTTTTATAGAATTGTTTGTCGCGTATGAAAAAAAAATATTTAAAATAAATTTGATAACATTTGCAGCAGAAAAAAGTATAACCCAAGCAACGATTAGTTTAGATCTTTTTTTATAAGAATCCGTTAAAAAAACTTAAATTTGCTCATACTTAAAAAAATGGTGGAAATTGATATTTTTTTAGGAACTTTTTTAGGTTTCAAAGTAGGGAAATTTCTTGAAAAACTCACTCTTTTTATCTTTCAATTTTATTGAAATTTCTATTCTGTTGTTGATCGACAAAAGGCGCTAGATCTCGGAAAAAACGGACATACCCAGAGTATATCCGATCGAACACCAATTTCTTCCAAAGCAACGACCTGCATGAGCGGTCAAGGTCCCTCGATTGCTGTTGTTTAAAGCGACCCTTTCGATGACCAGTGGTCAGTGAAGGAGTTCAACACGTTGACTGACCAATACGTTCCAAACAGATTGGTCCAATAAGTTCGCACCATAAAATGATCGCCATCAGCTGGGTTGAAACCCTGTCGGTGAGTATGCGCACCTACATTAGGCCCACCATAACCGGTGAAGCTCACCTCCTGCCAGAACCGTGCTGTCCGAGTTGGGAAAGGATAAGACTGAGCTTTGAAGAATAGTAAATGATACCCACCGTAAAACCTCCTCACCGCCACCCGATTCCATCTTCCTCACCAATGTTCATCTTCTTGCTGCATCCTTATTGCCCCTTTCGGCAACGTGCCTCCTGCCGAGCGCTCGGAGAAATGGGGTTGGAATGTTTTCAAAATAAAAGGATTAGCATTAGGCTTAGCTTTGCAAGATGGCCATACACAACCTAAACAAGTAGTAAAACAATTTCGAAACACACATGAAATACCCCCACCCATCTTTACCATTCTTTCCCATCCGTTCATCCCAGCAATAGAGCCATGGCAAATGGCACTGAAAGGATAGCCAAAAGGGGAACGGGTAAGCAAGTGATCTAATTTCGGTCTCGTAAATTTTTAACAGCCCTATCGTTCAAGGATGTTGCCGCACCTTGTTGTTCGTGCAGGTCAGAACCGTCGCCCTTTGCTTGCGAGTTCTCTTTCCTTACTCCTTTTTTATTAGCGAAAAGAATGGGCAGTCTGGTTTTTCGCCAGCATATTTGCAAAGCGTATGGTACGAATAATGAGCCGAAGGATGATGCTTCGGTCGTAAAAAAGAGTTTAAACACATCTCTCCAGCACTGGTTGGGAAAAGTGAAAGGACACATCGGGGGTGTAAAAAAGGGTTTCTTTTTTGTTGCCTTTCACTTGAAGCAAACATGTTAGCCTTTTGCCAGCAGAAAGTGTTTACAATTCAGTATTATTGGTTTGCCAAAATTTGTTCATACAGTGACAGACTCTAATTTCCCTTTGGAGGTGTTTCGACAATGAGATGTGATGGTAGACAGGCATGCAAAACCGGGTGGAAAGTGTGCGAAAGTGTTCGTTTATGAGCTGGTTTTTGGTGCAAATATGTATTTTCCCCCAAAGTGCCGGACGGATTGGCCCGGTATTCGAATGGTAGGTTTACGATTGGCAAACTGACGATTGCTGGATGGCCTTCGGTAATTTGCCAGCTCGACCTGGCCATTCTTCTGCTCGACCTAAGGGTTAGAAACGAGTTAAAGGAAGGGGTTTTTGGGAAGACCGAGTTCCGAGGACGGAGTCAGGAATCTGGTTTGTGCAAGCACAGGAATTTGGCAGACAGGATTCGCTCGGTTTATTGGCCTTTAAGCAGCGAGGATGCGTTTATTTCTTTATGTTTGACCCTGGAGATTAGTCCTGTGGAATGTTGATATATTTTACACTAGCAAATAGAAACGTTGCAGATAATACGATCGTGCTTTTTGGGTATATCCAAAAGGGTAATGTTGTTCAGTTGGTTATGCTTAGATGTAAAAACATTACCTCTTTAGGCGAATTTGCTCTCTGAAGGGAAAATGGTGAATTATTGCTTATCAAGGTTAGAATTGCTAAAAAAGAGTTTTTTTATGTTGCAGAAAGAGTTATGAAACATCCCTCGGTAATAAAGTTATTTCACTGGCCATTTGAAGGACATGGGGAAAAGGGTAAATTTTGCTTGTTAATGATGAATTATACAACTTATCCTTCACATTTCAGAAATATTTATTGTAAGTAATATAAAGTTGTTTGGTGCGATTTTCTGTCGAGGAATCTTTTTTTGTTTTTTTTTTTGATATTTTAAATATTTAAAATTTAATTTCTATCACATATTGCGGCGAATTTCATATAGACCAGTATATGAAAAAACTTTTTAAAAAATTATTGCTAAAAAAACATATAAAATTTAATTGTTTAATTGAGTTGAGCGGACGACGGGAATAAAAAGGATAAATAAACATTAAATTTAGTTAAATTCGACGTCGCCACTGTTCGCATGAGAAAGTAGAAATGCACTTCTTTACACCCAACCTACACCTTGCTGTGTTTCATAAAAGATTCTTCTGTCTTTTTATCGCTCTCATTAGAACCTAATTAGGGCAGAGCTTACAAAAACATGCATCATAAAAAAACCAACCACAACCAAACTGTCATCTACGATGGCGTTCATCATCACGGGAAGCATGAAAGCGCATGTGGTGCTAATTTTATTGCGGAAAAAAGCACATCACTGAAGTGAGGTGGCCATAAAAAAGATACCGAAAGAAGATCAATTTTTTAACAACTTTTTACGTGTGCCAAAAATTAAAGCAGATCAATTTTACAGTACTGTAATGCTGCTTTCGCTGCATTTTGCTTCTCGAGGTCCTTCGATGCATTCTTCCTTAGGTTTGGGTTGGTCATTATGGGTGGAAATTTCGACACATTTTGCTCGAGTTATTGCAGGAATTGCAATATCTCCAACTGCGTTTGCTCTACTTTTCGTTCTAGGTTAATATTTCTATTGATCGTGTAGAAAAAAGAAGGTCACGGAAACCATTTGCAAACCTAAATTTGGCTTCAGATCCTTAAGTTCGTATCTGTACGTTGCTATTAAGCCATTAAAAAACTGGATCAATTTGTTTATTACGTAAGCAGGCATCCTGCCGGGGTCAGGATGGGATGCGAAAAAAACGAGGAAAAACAAAAACAAGGATGAACAAAATGAAAAAAGTAGATCATCTCCAGGTGAGTGCAAACAGTGTTGAAATGTAGAGCAAACAACACTTACCAAGCCCGTAAGGAGGAGGACGTCTTGGTTTTTACAACTACTCGTCAGGTCGTTGAAGCTTGGTCGGCAGTGACCGTTTTCTCAGTGCCTTTGAACTTCTCGCCATAAAAATCGTACCATTCTAATGACTTCTAGACGCAACTAGAGCACGACCTTCGGCCGCTGGAAGCCCGTTGTAAAAATGTGTTACGTCAAAATGTGTATCCTGCCGAAAGTCATCCCAAAAATGAGAGCAATTCTCGAAAAAACCGAATTTCCTGACACGATGACCCAGAAGCTAAGGGTCAGTTTTTTTATGATGGCCGACGAACGGTGCTCCCATTTCTCTGTAGCCCAGCAGCCTACCTTGAACACTTCCGTGTTACGATGCCGATCGAGAGGACCTAGGAGATATGAATATTCTTGATGGCCTAAGTCCTTGGGAATGATCTAGTTTTTTTTCCTCTCTCCCTAAGCTCTTTCTTTATTGTGACCAAGAAAAAGTAGAGCATTAAAACACATTCGGTCCAGGGGCAGAGTAATAAAGTTTTACTACAGGATGGACCAAACAGTCGGCCAGTGAGGCACGTTTTGATGTTTGATCAGGATTGTCGGTGTTATTTAAGTTTTCGAAGCAATGCTGCATATTTTTATACTGTTTGGTCAGTTTTTTCCCTCCTTATTTCACCCCGAGCCAAGGAGGATCATGCCTGAAACGGTCCAGGAAAACGGTTTAATTGGTTGCAAAAATGAACAGCTAACAAAACACCGTCCGAAGGGCTTTTTACGGCGTCCAATATTGGGAGTAAAAATTAATGCAAAAATCATTTAAAATCCGTTTCGGTCTGTTCAGCACAGAACAGGTCAACGTGAGGCTGAATAAGCGGGTAGAAATGGTCAGCAGTTGTTAAGTATTGTTGCGTATGCAACATATAAAACAACATATTGACCGACAAAAATGGAACAAAAATGATGGGAATACTGAGTTGCAATGTACAAAAATGTTGACCTTTAAAAAGAATGGTAAAATGAAACTTTTATTGAGCTAAAGTCCTATAAAAACTGACCATTTGTTACGCTCACGACGTGTAAGAATTTGAAAACGTTGTTTGAAGCGAACGATAATGTGACCAATGATTCTTGAGAGACCCAAAAATGACAGTATTATATAACTATTTTCTTTAGTTGTTCTTCAAGATATAAGCAGTAATATTTCTTGTTTAAATTTAAAATATATAAGAATCGACGAAGAGACGAATCTGGGGAAGTTTTTGTTTTGTGGACATTGAGAGTTTGAAGTATTGAAGATATTTTAATTTCTTGGAGGAAATTGTGTGGACTAGTTGATATTTTTTTCAGCTATTCATATGAATTAGGATCTCAATCATCTTAAGCTATTATTAATACACTTATGTTCCTCATTTCTGAGTAATTTTTATCACTTCACGCTGTATGCAAAGGGATGTTTTGATGCTTTTACACAAACATTCGTTATCCTCTGATGAGCATCTATATTTACACGAAAAAAAGGCAAAACAGCTTCTTGTGTCACGTCATGCTCTTTTCCATCCAAACACTTTACTGCTTAATCGGCAGCTAAAATCAAAGCACCATATGATTCCACTTTAGCCGCAAAACAGCCGCAGCAGCTACTTGACGCGTAATTTTTCACCTCCCCGACTCGCGCAACTAACCCGAATTAGTACGGACAGATTTTGGTTAAGCAAATGCCGTCTAAGAAACGAACCGGAACGTCACAGAAGAACGGGCCATTCGAGTTTCGCCTTTTTGCCGGGAAGCGTGGCGGGTGTGTTCTGGTTTTTTTTTTGTTTTTCTTCTCTCCACCAACAACTAGCACAATCCTTCGGCTCGTGTTGTTTGAAGGTCGTACTATCGTGCTCGTTATGTCGATCTGTTCCCATTTATTTTTTTATTTGTTTCACATCGCATCACCAGCGCTACAAACGATGCCGACAAAGGATGCCTGGCTGCCTTTGGCCTAGTTTGTTATTAACCAATTTTTGAAGGATATATCTTAACGGGTAGCCCGAACCATGTCCCATGTACATCGGAGCCCTTTCTCTGGTTTGCTGAGGGCGCTTGCATGTGCGCAAGCCCTTTGCCATATGCGTACGGGCGGCATGGGATGGACATGTTGAGCGATCCGATTTGTCGGATGGAACACGCAAGCGGCGGAAAGGCTGCAAACAGGCCCGAAAGTAAATGTTCGTTAATTATGTTTATCCTTTCAAACGCTTATCCTTTTTTTTGTCTCTTTTTGAAGTTTTTTTTTGTGTGTATGCTGTTTAGACACTGTTTCTCGTTATTGGTCGTCCATAACTAATTTACGGTCGATGCTTTTCGGCGTGTGATGTGGATTTTATGTGAAGCTGTGATAAGTTTTAAACGAAAAGGGAATATTAATACCAAGCTCTGGCATTCTTTCTGGGTAGAAGATCATGATTATCTAATCATGCCATAAAAAGTTACCCTCGGATGTTTATAATAGATAAGGGTTTAAGTTTTGTTTTTAAACAATTTTCAGGAAATCATCCAAAAAAGTGTACGGAAAAATCATGAAAAATATTAGTCAACAAATTGAGTTCTATTTGTACACTTCTTTATAGCTTCTTTTGTAGTTTTCATTTATATCGGAAAAATGGGTGGATGCTACTGATCAGACAGTTGAATATTTGCCCATAAAATGAGCGTTCGTTTGCTGGGAATTCTTGCAAAGAACTCTCCCACAATTTCCCGGAACGCTTTGTTAAACACATCATTTGTCAGCGGCACTACTGAAAGAGGACGCCCAACATAACGTCAGGCAGCGCACATTTGTCGGATGTTTTGTGGAGTTATTTTTTTTTGCATTCGGTACTTCAATGTGTTTGCAACCGATCGACATAAATTTGTCAAGTAATGTTACCAATCCTGGCCAAAAAAACAAAAGGAAAAAAACCTCCAGACGATCAGACTAGGCCCGGCCAACGATCGAGGGAAGTGTGCCACTGATGTTTTTGGTGCTACTGCCCTACGTTGAGGCGTGCGGAAAAAGAACAAAGTGCAGCCAGTGCATCCATAAACAACACCCCAAGTGCCAAAAGGCAGATAAATGCAGCGGCATATCTGGGCATCGGCGTTGCAAACACAGCGGGCATATCGAACACAAACGATCGGCCGCCTTTAAAAAGTGGTCCGAAAGCGAAGATGCAACGAAAAAAAAAATGCAAGAACCATTCCGGTCAATTGTTCCGATAACCAGCATTCGATCTTTCAAAGATGACAATGTTTTAAGCAACTGTAAGACGGCCTGTTGCGCTTTGATGGATCTGGTGCGAAAAGGGCCAACTGCGAGAAAAGATAAAGGCAACAGAGAAATTGTTTCTATCGGATCCGGAACAGATTGCTAGGCCGTGTGAGTGGTCAGGCACAGATACGGTTGGATTGTTTATTTGTTTTCCTACGATGCAAGAAGCTGCAAATGGTAGTTTGCAATGAAATGTTGTCGATCGTACCGATATGAACTACGAAAGGCACCAATGCATGAAAGCTATTCAGGATGCAACGGAAATGGGATTTTCCATGGCCTATTTAAAGTAAATATTTTGGAAAAAGGGACATGTGACAAAATAATCTTTCCATATTTATGTAGTTCTTAGTTTCATGACCTGTAGGTTCTTAGTTTAATGACGAATTGCACATTTTTGTCAAAAATATGGAACTTAGTAGATCTTTCGATATTTAGATGTTTCTAATCTTATTTTTTTCTGCATAATGTTAAACAGAGCTAGCCTTTGGTACTAAAAGTATAAGTTTTATTCATCAAAAATTAATATTAAATTATTCTTAAAGCAATTGAGGGCAATAATATTTCCATCCAATAGATATACTCAATATCTAGGACGAAGATCTAGGATTTCTTACTAAGCTCAAATATTTAATTAGAACGGTTTGAAAAGTGAATTATACGAAAGTATTCCTAATATTGAGGTTCTTCCCGCATGTGGATATTACTGATAATACTGCGAGAAATTTCCAACAAAGCTATCGAGTCTGCACAGTCAAGTTGTTACTTATGAAATACAATACTTCGCACCCAAATTTACACTAAAATATGATGCAATAGGGTAACTTTAACAAAACGATCTATATACAAAAGTTACCTGTAAATAATAAATATATACGAAGCGGTAACAAATGTCACAATATCTTGTGTATCACCTTTTCAACCCTTTTTTCTTACTATTTTTTTTGCCTAAAACACTGCATCATGTGACAAATTATAATTGTTTTACGACCAAGAGGACATATTGCATTCACTTTCTTTCTTTCTTTTTTTCAAATTCAACTGCATTCCCTTTAACCCGTTCGAGCACCTCGTCGGGAAAGTGTCATCGACACAAACGTGCCCCCGTGATGTTTTGCGTAAAGATTTCCAAAGTTAACCCCGTTAGGCCAAAACATTGTAAAACCATAAAAGTAACAAACTAACTGTAACCCCGAAATGAAAACAGACCATTCACAACTAATGAGCACCAGAAAGGGTTGACACTTTTACCCCTTTTTGCTCCGGGGATGATGAACCGGGAACGTAGGAAGGGGTAGATTTTTCTTACTCCCTTTTTCGTGAAGAACTCTGGTGCGAAAGGTGCGTTTTTGGGCATGAACTGAAATAGTCACCTAATATTCTAATTGGTCTGTTATGTCACTGGTCGGTTGAGGCACCATGGTTTTATTACGCCTTCATGAATGGTTGTAGAAAACCCTTTTCCTTTCAAAAAAAAAAAAAGATCATAGTTTTGTGTGACAATTTCAAACGGTTTCAGTTTCACTATAAGAAGTGTTTTCCATTTCTGGAACTTGTCCTTGGAAAATAAATAAAACATTATATTATTGATGATATTTGGTGCAGAGCAAGTAAATTGTGTTTGTACTTTAAGTAAAGCACACAATAATTTTTAACAGTTATTGATGACCTTTTTTCTAAATTGTTTGTGTCACTTTCACTGAAAGGAGACTCAAGCACAATAAAAAAAGAAAATTATTTTACAAAACAGAAAATAACATACAATGGGATTTATTTAGAAGATTTTGTATGAATTCTTTGCTTGGCAGTCAAAAGGAAATTTCCTCAAAAATGTTATCAAATTTGTTATTTTCAAAGCATGTTTTAATTTGAATAACAACAATTCCATCCGGTCTAATCCATAATTTACTCAAAAGAAAAGATTTGTTGCTTCAAAGAGCCTTTTTCACATAGAAAATTTGAAGATCTTCTGTTAGACATCAAACTCTCAAACATTCTAAACATTACTTCTCCTTAACAAAAAAACACCTACAATCTTAGGAATAACCGTTCAGGAACTTGTAACATATTTTTTATTTCTAGCGTAAATTTTTTTACCACGTTATTTTTTGCAACCTCTTTTTTATGGCACTAGTTAAAAAAAAGCAAGCGCTCACAAACCTTTTTTTTACCCGATCGTATCCTTCCATTGTGGAATGTGCAAATATCAGCATATTGCAAACATGAAACTGCCAAAGTACCGCTACCCTTCCGGCAGGTTTGCATCTTTTTTCGGCAGGTTGTAAAATTTGCCCAAAAGGGGGGAAAATAAAAAAAGAAACAGTTATATTGTCGCATGCGAAATAACTGGATATGGGATGCAGTTGGCCGGGCTGCTGATTACTTCGATGCTGTATATGGCGAAAAATTTGCCGGATCTCTCCAGGATTCCGTTATGACCATCCAGGAGGAAGTGTTGTGTTTGCGAAAAACGGAGACAAGCAAATCTAACGGGCTGTAACGGGTTTATGATGGGTGGATGTATGGTTGGTGTGCAATTTTCACTCGCAGCCGACGACGAAGCAATCGGTTTCTGTTGCCTAGCTGGTGGTTTAGCTGCCTGGCCTAATGGGCTGTGCGATGGCGATGCCAAACCCCGTTACTTTACGAGCAAATCCTTACGGATGGGGCACGTCCTTCGAGAGTTGATTGATAGGTGACATATTTTAAGTTTCGTGCCCAAGGCTACAAGCGTTTGAGTGGGTCGGAATGGAAGGATATGATTCAGGGACGATTTTAGAATTGTTGAAGGATGCCGTTTGGATGGCGAAATTTCATGTGACAAAATCAGCTTTCCAGGGAAGTGTTCTATCTTTGTTTCTTGTTTGTTGTCTTGCTTTGATCATTGAACGGGTACAAAGTTTCTTCCCTACAGAGCTGCATACGAGTTCACTTCTTGATGTAGAAACAAAATCAAAAATTCTTAACTTTGAAAATTTAAGATTTGAAGAGATTCATTGGAAGTCTTCTAAAAAAGGGTTAGCCATGTAAAGGGTTATGCAGCAATTGCATCAGTAAAGTTGTACCATATCAGTGCGTCAACATATTTCCTCCTTTACGTGATCGTTTTACAAGGTGTTATTAAAGAATTATGCTCAACACGCTCACTTTCACCTTCACCCTTTCCATGCGATTGCTGACTGATGACTGCACGGAAAGGGTTACCTTTTATTGAACAGAAAGTGAATCTGTCAACCCTTTCGGTATGGATCTAGATTTGTGATACGATCCCTTTTTTCCTTTCTTTGTGCGCTCCAGAAGACGAGACACAGTTCAGAACACTCGATCGTTCGATCTAGTCTTTTATGGTGCGGCATGTTCTGCCTCCCCGTAACACCATTAAACACACTAACGGGTTAACTGATGTCCCACCGAAAATAAACAAACACATTTTGTGTAGCTGCTTATTGCATGGAAACAAACACTTTCCCTTTTTACGCATTTTATTTTTTTGGTACAATTAAACAATTCCAGAGCGACCTCCAAACGAGCGTGA
Source organism: Anopheles funestus (assembly GCF_943734845.2). Lineage (NCBI taxonomy): Eukaryota > Metazoa > Arthropoda > Insecta > Diptera > Culicidae > Anopheles > Anopheles funestus. The sequence continues at coordinate 3,969,165 of NC_064599.1, forward strand.
CAAACTTAGGAATCGAAAAGTAAGTGAAGAAAATATGTCAAAATAACTCAATTACCATCCAATTACAGTGTGTGTGTCGAAGGTTTTCCTTCGGGAAAATGGGGAAGAAACCTGAAAGCGTCTTTTGCTTGTCATTAGTTCACCTTTAAGGTTCACTTTGTCAACTTTGGTGTTTTCTTTACATTTCAAACCATTTATACCCATATAAGCCGTTAGGCATTTTTTATTGGTAACAATTCTGGAAGAAAAGATAAACTTATTCTTCAGTTGACATTCCGACGGTTTTCGAGAGTGAAAATGTGATCCCGTGTTGTCGCCAGCAGTATGATGATGCCTTGTGTCGCTAATCCTTCTTACTGGCGACCCTACCCATATGTGTGACAATATCGGCTGACTGCGTTAATTGAAGGAAGTAAAATATTTGTAAATGATGTTGGCCATGTGCGCCCGGTAGTGCCGGGAAATGTCCACCTATCATCCCCCGCATGCATTATACCATGTGTCCCCGAATGGGATTGAATATGTAAAAAAGGCATAAGTTAAGTCTTTTTGTTAAGGCTTGTGAGGATTTAGCTGCAAGGGATACATGTACAACGAAAAACAACGAAAAGATTCGGACACATACCAAGCTTGTCAAGCGTTCCGGTAGGGACAATGAAAGGATCGAAACAAAGCGTTTGCTCCTAACCATCACATGTGGACCGTGTGCTGCGGCTGCCACAAAAGAGGAGACAATTAAATCGTCTCAAAAGATCAGCAAAAGACACACGGCAAATTATTGTTAATTGATTTTCCTTTCCGCCCGGCTGCGGTTTTTTCGGGACCGTTCCATCGCTTCAATGGACAAACGGGGATCGTTTCGGATTGTTTTCGTTTCGTTTCGTACAATTATCAACTGGCAGCTTGCCCATTTCGGGTTCCATTATGGGACAAATCGCAGTGAAGCGAAGCAGAGAATGCTTGAGCCGGCTCGGTGAAAGTAGAAAATTAATAAATAAGTTGAACAAATAGAAAAGAAAATAATTATGAAAATTGATTGTTCTGGCATTTTAGGTGCTTTTTTAGCTGCGCTGTGAACGGTCAGGTTTTGCTTTGGTAAAGGAATTCCTTTTTTTATGTCCATCTTCGGGTGCGTTTTTGCGTGACGGGAATGATCCTTTTAGCGACAAATTGAGCTCACGTATTAGTGGGAATACTCTCGTTCGATGTATTGATGCAGTTAAGTGCTTCTGAAGCCTTGTATCGGTTACAAGTAAGGTTGGTCCCGAAGGCAAGATGAAATTAATTATTAAGACAAGATGAACATGACAAACTTTACAAAAGTGCATTATTAATAAAATTTTATTATTTATTTTTCGATTAAAAAGGAAACATTAACACTCCGCTAAAGTAATAAATTAAATTTTAAACCATTGATTACGAACATTAGCGCCCACACCACGTGATCATCATTATACTCTTCCCATAGTGCTGCAATCCACACGTGCCAAATTTATTGTATATAAACCATTGCCAATTTTTTGTTTGCTTTATTTGTTTCTCACCCACTCATCATTGCAAAAGCAATTGCAGTTGATTACCAAACACCCTTTCCAACTGCAGCAAACAACCCGTCACACACCGAACGAAAGATCATCTTCTTCCACGCGTCAAAATAACTGCACTTTACCCTTTTTTGCAATTCAAAAAAGGTTTCATCGAAAAAAAATTGCACTGGTACCGTAAAAATTCTTCCGCAAAAGCCTTTTCCTTCTGATGGAACCCTTGCAAAATAACATTTCGCATTTGCCATGCGTCAAACTAACGGGTTTCACATCCTTTACTTTATTGAATCCTTTTTTTGCTGGCAAGTAAAGAGGTACTTTCAATTGGCACGGGTACCTTTCACCTAAGCGATGGCATCTTGTAAAACAAACATTACTCAAAGCGCATCTTCGGTCTGCTCAGACGTCGGGAGCGCTTGCAAGACTACAACTCCATCATGCGACAAACTAACTGTTTTTTACCCTTTGTTTTATTGAATCCTTTCATTGGCAAAAATTTGCAGCCTTTCTTTTTTGCGCATCAAAAGGTCCGCGGGGTAAGGGTTTTCCGGCGGGTCATGTCTGCGCGGTGTGATAAAATAACTGTTCCCATGCAAAAATTCTGTACGGTATTGTACCGAGGTGCCACAGGGTAAAGCGGAGGTTTGGGTCAAAAATTTTGGCAAGGGTTCAATAAAGCAATGCTAACCCTACGCTTGCACGTTTGGCAATGCAAATAAATGTTTGCCCTCTCGTTCTGCCGAGTACAACACAGTGCAGTAAGGTTAGGTAGGATTTGCATACCTGCGCTTCGCTGCCGGCTTTTGGTGAGTGTCAAGCAAAATGCCCAAAAAATTTTCGGTTGGGGGCAAACTACGAGGTTGCCTGTCTTGAGGAGTTTTTGAAAGACTTTTTGATAAATTTGGTTGTGATTAAAAATTCAAAATTTAATTCACATGGAAGCGGCAAACAATTGATAAATGGCCCCGTAAGAAGCGCGTTCGCGATCAGTATTGTGTGAACCGCCTGTGAGGCAGAGTTGTCGGGTTTTGTAACGAAGGTATTTGGAGCTATTTTTCTGGAACGATTGACAGTAGCAGACCATCATGGTTATGCGTAGTGCACCTTTGACGGGATGGAAGAATGTGAGCACTGGCTCTGATGCTGAGAAGCATATGGTTAGTTACAGAAGAAATTATCTAAATAGCTGAATACAGTATAGTGGAGTACTCAATTGAAGTGCCTTTTATGTCGTTTCTTAGCCAATCGCAAGGATATGCGTCCAGGTGCAGCAAGGTTCAATCTACGGAGTTCGCGATAGACTTCCAAATGGTCAGAATTACTACTACTTCAAGGGAGTACCGTACGCGAAGGCACCCGTTGGACAACTCCGCTTCAAGTCGCCATTGCCTTTGGAGAAGTTTTCCGTCTCCTATCTGGATTGTACACGCGAGCGCAGCAACTGTCTCGGATTGGATGTACTGACGAAGGAGATCAGTGGCTCAGAAGATGGGTTGTTCCTAAACATCTACACACCGAAACTTGGCAAACGAGATGATCCGGAACCGCTGCCGGTAATGGTCTTCATTCACGGTGGTGGACTTATTGGAGGTCACGGTGACAGTTCGCTCTACCTTCCGAATTACCTAGTGCAGGAAGGTGTGATCGTTGTGACACTCAATTATCGGCTGGGTGTACTCGGTTTCCTCTGTTTGCCAGATGCTGGCGTTGAGGGTAATGCAGGTCTGAAGGATCAGCGTGCGGCACTGCGCTGGATATCGGAGAACATCGCCGTGTTTGGTGGTGATCCAAACAATGTGACACTTTTCGGCGCAAGCTCAGGAGCGATTGCGGTCAACTTCCACTGCCTGTCGGCTGACTCCAAGCGCTACTTTCACAAGGCAATTCTGCAGAGTGGTTCCATCTACACGGAGTTTGCGTTCCAGGAGCAGCCAGAAGAGAAGGCTCGCCGATTGGCGAAGTTGCTGGGTCATACACCTGCCACGGATGTGGAGGTGTACGAGATACTGCGTAGTGCACCCGCTCGTAAGCTGTTTGAGTTGCAACCGTTAGTGCTGACCGATCGTGAAAAGGCGGTAGAACGTTTATTTCAGATCCCTTTTCTACCGGTGATCGAGAGATCTGACTCTGTCGATGCATTGATCACTCGCCATCCGACGGAGATTCTTAGTGAGCCTAACTCGATGGACATTCCGATCATACTCGGGTACAACGAGCGTGACGGTATGATGGTGTTGATCGACGCCATCAAAACTCTGGCCACGTACAACGCTGAACCGGAGCGTTTCATTCCAAGAACGGTCGCGTTGGATTACTTCTCACCTGAGGCTCGAGCTCTCGGCGAAGAGATCCGAGCATTCTATTTCGGCGGACGCCCGGTCAGCCGGGACACGCTGAACCAACTGACGGACGTATTCACTGACAAGTATCTGCTCGCCTACCGGATGACAGTGGAACTGTGGGCACGTCATCAACGTCGTTCAAAGTTCTTTGGCTACCGGTTCGCGTTCGACGGACTGCTGAACAAAGGTAAAGCGATCATGTCCCTCGGCACTATGAAAGGGGCGGCACACATCGACGAGGTGTACTACCTTTTCAGCTCGCCACTGCTCCGTACGGAAGTGCCGGAAACGGATCGTGCCTACGGGCTGCGGAAAACGATGGTTCGTCTGTGGACTAACTTTGCCCGGTACAGTGATCCAACACCATCACAATGCACTCCCGATTCGTGTGTACCTTTCCGATGGGAACCACAGCCAAACGTTGCGGAAACTCAAGACGTACCGCTAATGTGTCTGAACATCACCAACAACGGTATCGCGATGGCAGAAATGCCCGAAAAGCGGCGGATGAACTTTTGGGCAGGCATTTTTCAGCGCTTCAACGGCAAACTGGCCGACGTCAAGCTGCCGTTGGTAAGTTCTTCCCTCAACAGTGCACCCGATCTCAACAACAACACCCTGTAATGATGACGCATATGGCCCGCATTCAACATAGCCCGGAGGATGGATGGGATTGGAAACAACGCATCCGTTTTTGAATGGTGTGCGGAGTGAATGAATTGTGTAGCATTAATAGCGTTACAAAGCGCTTCTAAAAGCGCTTCAATGAGACTTCAAAACCCCGTACGGAAAGCGGATCGAACTGCCGTGCATTCTTGTGCACATTGTACCGAAAGCGGGAACTCCAGCAGAATAAAGAAAACAATCAGACGACCCTCTACCAAGACCTGCCGTTCAAATGGGCCCGATTGGATGAGTGCGTGTTTCTCCTTTTTTTTCTTATTTAAGACACGCGCAAAAAAGCAAAGTTACACACTGCGGGACCAATTTGGGACGCATTTGCGATGGGCATTGTTGGGAGGGTTTTCACTACAATTCGAGCCGGGTGAAGGTGCGTGTCATCCCCTTTGAAGGAGAGGGTCCTTTTTTTTGTAGGACAATCGCGAAAGGACATTCGAAGAATGGATCGATATCCTTACGTGAGATCGATTGTATTGTGCGTCCTTTGATAAAGCGTGTAAAGGATCTAGAAGGATGCAATTCCTTCTTGGTGAAACTCCTTCTATCACCCGTTCTATTTTCCCTTGTGTCGTGTTAGGTTAAGAGGAGTTATGCTAAAGAAAAAAAAGAATAAACGCATAGTCTTGAGGGTCGTGAGATGGGAAAATTAAACACAATTACCTATACACCCGCTTGCCTTTTGAGACGGTTATTGAATGAAAGTATGCTGCGTGTTTGGATTGGAATTCAACAATGTTGCTTTGTTGTTCGCTCTCCCAGTATACACGTTTTTGGTGTTGTTGAACATGGATCCTTCTAGCAATTTTTTGGCTTTCCCGTATCGTGTGAGCGAAACACAAAAGGACACTTTTCGGGCTATGGTCGCAACCGTTTACCGGTAATTGATTAAGAATCGCTGGACAGATGTTTTTTTCTTCTTTTGCCGAAGCGCGATTGCTTTTAAATTTATGACCAGACATTCAATTCAACGTTTTTAAATGTGTTCTGGATTGATCTTTGCTTTGTTAAGTCGTTGTACACGAGAGTCGTTTTGTTTCACATTGTGTACTCTGTGTGTTGCATTTGTAACGCTTGAAACGATCCTTTACACATCATTCCAGCAGCCGTCAATGCATGCATACGATAGAAGTTACAGATATTGGGCGCAACTCATGTGGAAAACATGTTGCTACATGAGATCATTATGGAATGTTTGACGAGCTGTACGGCATTCGTACGGCCGTCCAAAATACGGCGACATTTGTTTATGTCTGAAGGCACCCGCAACACATGTGGTCGATTCTTACGTACGTGGTAGCTCGCTGCATACCGCGGCCGGATGACATCAGGTTCGTTCGTTTTGATGTCATTTTTTGGACGCCCGTTTAAAACACAAATGCGTTCGAAATTGTGTTGAAAAACATGACTTCATTAGTCGATGAATATTTCGCGATGAGTGGCGTTGTGAGAAACAAAACGAAGTAATGGGATTTGAGGTTTATTTTTTTATATTCTACGATAAAGCTGAAATGAGAACATAATTTTTTTTTGGTGAATATATTAACCTAAATTGAGAATTTCAGTACCACACAAATAATGGGAGCGATCGTTTGAATACAAAAAAAAACGAATTGTTTTTCTCATCAAAAATAAGTCACATTTACCCCTTTTTTAATCCGCAATAATTATTGTACGCTTCACTGTATTTTTTATAAATGTTCCTTTCATTCTGCTACAATCCTTTACTTCCAAAAAGCTGTTAAAAAATTGAGTTCACGATAAAGGAAATATTTCTATTTGAGTTCAAACCAATCAAACCTGTTGGTATCTCCCGATTGTCCTGACCATAAACCTCCGCAGTGTATGGTTTGGAAATGTCGCACTGCATCCTTTAGTTTTGTCTCGCCTGATCTGAATATCCCGGGACGCGGTTTCGGTGGCAACCCCGGCCCATAAAGAGATAATCCTTTTAACGACGTGTTCGGCTACCGTAGAAAAGGGTTATCGTACAGCTCCGTCCAAGACCGGCCTGTTCGGTGGCAATCGATAGTTGGCAGAGTTCTTTTAATTTTAATGAGATTTGGCCGGGCAGAAGAATGCAAAAACGGTAGGGTAATAAAGGTGACACCGGCACTAGCTCATCGGTAACATTTCATGGACACTGGGCAACATGAGGAGGCTGGGGTGTGGGTGTGGGGTATGGAAGGAAGCAAAAGGATTAACGCTCAGCGTTCGTGGGGTCATAATAATAGGATTAACCCGTTCATCCACAAATGCTGCCGCATAAAGCCATCATAAACAGGTTCCTCCCGTTCGGTACATCCCACAGGAATTTGGCACAGAACATTTGCCGTTTTTGCTTTGTTTTTCGCCTGCAAAACCAAGTTGTTGGGCCGGTTTACGTTTATGGCCAGTGTGTCAATAATTAGATTCGCATCCCGAAAGCGGCAGTGATCTTCCCGCTCGAACAGCAATCCTTTCAGCAAACCCATTCCTGTACCTCGCCGATCGACGAAGGATCGTTTTTCGGCTGCAACCAACACCTAACTGATCGGTACGGTAAGGGGTGAAACACGGCGTGCGATCGTATCGGCAATCCTTTGACTTAATCCTGCCGCCTGGTGCACCGCCTCCCCGGGTTTTGTCTGCCCGTTTGCAACCAGGACATTTTGGTTAGTTGACGACGTACGCACGCAACGTCTGCGTTGGCCCGTACCGCCGCCGTGTCTTTATTGCCCTAAACGGTGCTAATCCTGTTAACCCTTTTCTTTTCTAATTTAAATATCTGCCAACGGGCAACGGCTAATCCGAGATCGTGGCCGGTGCTGCACACCGTTTTTATGATCGTTCCATTAGAGAAGTGATGCCTCCAGTGAGGCGGTAGCAACCGTACGCTCCACGGAACGAAAGGGTTGTGGTGAAAAGGATCGGCCAGTTTCTTCTTGCCTTGTCAAAAAGGGTTGACAAACGCGCGTTGGCTTGCCGCTCGTGGTGTTCCATAAATGTACTGTCCCATACACGACGCTGCAATCAAACTATCAGCAAGCCGATCAGTACCAACATTTGGCTACCGGTTTTTGTAATGGTTTGGTAAGGTCCTTTTTGCTTAACCCTTTCAGGTGAAATTTGTTATTTAAATGACTGTGTGGAAGGAAAAGGTTGAAAGGTTTGCAAATTTTTTCTTATGTCTTCGGTATTTCCAAAACAAAAATTGAATTTGAAACTTACAAATTTATTGTCAAAGTAAGATGTTGGAAATGTTTAAAATGAAGATGAAATTATGTGAAAATAAAGTTTATATATTGTAAAATAAAATATTAAACAAATATTACTCCTAAACTTTACTTACAGCTGAGATAATCATTTAACTGAAAAGGCAAACGATATCCATACTTTGTCAGGATATATTTGATAATATATCATAAACAGAGAACCGTCCCTGGTGGTGTATGTGACAAACGCGGCAGGTTCTAAACGACAGGACCGGCGATCAAATCCCATCCGGATCGTCCCCCATTGCAAGGATTGACTATCCGGCTACGTAATAAAATAAGTCTAGTAAACCAGAAATGGCCAACATCAAGAGAAAAATGTTCGGAACAAGAGAGAGAGTAGGTAATGAAATAGGTAAACTTCGATTAATGAACGAGTCAAGTTAATTGAAATCTTTTATATTTTTCAAAAAAAAAATACAGTGTAAGTCATAATTATAACATTTTTAATTCAATATTTAATATTAATTAAGTATTTTTGCAGTATCTGTACAATCCCTCTGTATTAGAATAATATTCAATTTGCGCCTTTTTAATTCTATTTGCGAAGTAATTCGCTAAAACTCCATATCCATGCATTGTCCTCATGATTGGTTTATCCACTGTCAATCCTTGCTACTCAGTTCACACCACACTCTGGTGCAGTCTAACCGGAATGGAATGTCCTGCACACATACACACTCTGTAAAAGTGTAAAGACGCTACAACACAATTACACTCAACCGAAGAATGTTTGCACCGAGCAAACGTGTGCCGAAAGTCACAATGGGTGAATCATAAATTTGCAAATGAATTCATTAAGCCCTTTTCTTTTCCCTTACATATCTCTCTCTTTCTTTCTCCTTTGTCCCTCTTCACTCAACCCATCGTTACCCGGTGCAGTAAAAGCGAAAGGATAGCCAAGGACCTTTCCTTCCCCGAGCCGATGCACTCCTTCCCGACACGCATGTGACAATTCGCAAAGGATTCCTTTTCCCTTTTTTATGCATCTTCCTTGCATGCCAAATTTGCAGCCACTTTATGGAATGGAAGAGATGCTCATAAAATCCTTCTCCTTCCTTTTTTGGCACATTTTTGTCGGCTTCGTTCTCACTCGCACAGTTGCACATGCAAATTTCCTTTACCGAAGACTGAAGCATGCCTTTCTTTCCCCTTTCACCGGGATGGGTATCCCTCGTCGAGGCTTTTCCCATATTTCCCGAGTCCCTTTCCTTCCTTTGGCAAAACTTTTATTTGCGAATGTCTCATTAAATCGTAAACTTCTCCGGCTAAGGGGATTCACCTTTACCGAGTGAGTGGCCATAGAATCCTTTAAGCCGGTGGCTGACGGTCGCATCCTTTCTGCTTTAAGGCTCGAGCACTAGCAGATACACGAGCAGAAATTTGGCAATAGAAAGCAATGGAAGGAAGAAATGGTGAGACTGAAATTTGCCACTAAATGCTGGCCATAAATGAGTTACTCTTTTCCTAACCATTTCCTGGTGGAGGGCAACAGAAGGTAACCATTTCTCGGTGTGAATCGTCCCGGTACGGGAAAGGATTCTGACTTTATGGCGAATATTATGATTGGCAAGGATTAGATGCTATCCTTGTCCTTTCGGTGTCTCTCATACCTATTCGTTGGAGATGATTTTTATGGTTTCCTTTTTATAGCATCACCTCTTTATGACCTCTAACCCGTCGGTGGTGCTGAGGAAAGGGATATGCGGAAGGATTGCTGATGCTGGAGGGGTAAATGGCATGGCATGGAAGGGGTTGGGAAAGGAGGGTGAGGGAATGAGTATGTTAAAATGGTTAAAGTGCTGCCTTATTCCCTGATACCTAGTCGAAAACAGTGGAGATTGTTTCGTTTGGCATGATGATAGTTTGTAAATAAATGAATTCTGGCGAATGTTGACAAAATTCGCAACTTCAAAAAGAAATTTAAAAGACATTGCAGGGGATGCAAGGAAAAAAAACAGTAAACTTTATGGGAAATAAGGGTTCCGTTAGGATGGCGAACGCCTAACGGTTTTGGAAGATGTTATTTTGTTTTTAAAGGATTTTTTTTTGCAAAAAAAACTAAATAAGCAGTAAACATTTTGCCAAGGTACCGTTGCAATGCGTTCAATGTCAACTGGAATAGGTTGTGCTGTGCAAATTTGTCAGACCCATCGCGTTGGACAGGTAGATATTGTGAGACTTTGATTAACGTTTTTGTTTGAGGTAATTCAAAAAAATATATTTAATTCCAATAAAACCACTAGCTTGTTTGAATATTTTAAAAGAGATTTTCTATTATGAGTTATGCTTCAAAAATGTTTTTAAAAATTTATTTTATTTTAGAGGACTTAATCGAATTCTTGGTTAAAATTTTGTATATATACAGTCGAACGTTCCTACCTTCAATTCAACCAGGAAGACATACTAAATGTCTTCATCGTTTAAAAGTGCACTTCATCAAAACTTCCCCAAAAAAGTCCACAAAACCACCTGTTGCACTGTCGTCTGCAACTCGTGGGAACCAAATTTGAAATGTAAACAAAACGGTGACAGCACGCCTGCAATTGTAAGCCTTCCCTGTAAGTTGCATATACGTATAACTTTCACCATCTTCCACCCGCCGTTAAATGGTCTGACAGGTTCAAATAATTCCCTAAAACTTTCGCAAAAAAACACAAACCACTCCCATCGTTAATGACTGGCTCCGTTTCACGTTGGCGCGATGGCACGCAGCGAAACAGCGTAAAGGGCAAAAATCCGTGTAGGTAAAATTATTAATTTCAACCATAAATAACAATCAAAATATAGTTATAAATTATTCCGCACACCGTATGGTGGCCGGCAGATGAGCCGATCGCACACAAATGCGAAACGCTTCAGCCAAGATCGGGTGGAGATAAGTTTCCAGGTTGAACTTTTGCAATGAGAATGACCCAATCGGGAAGGCAGGAAGACTATCGGTTGCGTTTTCATCCCTTCCGAAAATGTGGAATGCTCGGAGCCCGTTCCCCTTGGAGTGCTGCTCGAAGCCAGGAATGGTGTGCCGCGTGTATGTGGCCGCTTTTGGGTTGCAGCCGGTGTGTTTTTGGTCCGATTTTACCCGAACGCATGATTTATGAACGCATTTCGCGGCTTTTGAACTTCGATTTTGATGCATTTCGCTGGCAAGGTTGGCTCGTTCCGTCGGGGTCGATATGGTGTGAAGATGGAAAGCAGCACGAAAGACATTACCAGCGGATCAGGAGGGAAGTCGAGAGAAACTTCATTACGAACCGCCCCGAAAACAAACGTGACGAATGATGTGCAAATGGGTGAAATGACATCTTGCGACGGTTGCAATTACAATTCGAAGGAACTGCGATGAGCTTGGCCAAAAAAAAAGGAGGAAATAATGAACCGTTCCTGATGGATCGATCGTTTTCGTGTGTGCAACAAACACTGCTACAATGTAGTATACTTTACGCAAATCGCGTTTTCTGTGATCCCTTGACTGTTGGTTCATTTATCAATAAGTTTGCGTGAACGACATAAGCATTGCAGGAATAGCCACTGAATCCAATTCGACAAAGAAAAGAGTTTCATTCCAACGGGCTCAAGGTTAAGTTGAGTTGCATTTCGTTGACCATCTTTAGAAATGGCCTTCGATAAAGCTTCTCCAGACGAATCCATGATAGCTGCATGATTGCTCGATACTGTTGGATTGCTTTGAAAACAGCGGTGGAAGGTCTTTCCAATTTCCTTCCAGTATGCAGTTTTCTATACTACGATAATCGTTTTTTTGTTTCCCTTCAATCACCGATTGAAGGGCTGTGTTTGTGCAGAAAATGTGTAAACATTAAACTCAAGGTTCTCAATCCCCGGGGAAGCCATTCTTTACTCCTGCGGAATGACCCTCACAACACTGGAGAACACCCATTAGCCGATGGGCCGTAAAGTCATCCGACAGAAGAAACGATATTTCCCAAGTTTTCGTTACACGAAACCAATACGAAAATGGCATCACCGAAAGCATTTGCAAAAGCAACTTCAGGATAAAAACCATATCGTAAAATTATCATTTCTGGCTAAACACAACAAAAACGGTCCATTACGGATGTTGTGATCCTGCTCGATCGTAGAGGTGTGGAAGAGCTGCGTGAAAAGAACGGCGATAAGGTAGGCTTCATGAATCCGGCATGACCTCCTGCCGCGCGAGCCAGGCCAATTTGCATCGGGGAAGATCTTTTTTTTTTGCCTTGACACCTTCGCCTTCGCTCCGTTTCAGTCTACCCGCACGACAGGACCTTGCAGGAAACTATGGGACGTCTACATGGAAAATGTTTCTATCCGGTAGACAACATTGGGCGGGTTGTGTTTGGGAGATATCCTTTTGCCACCCGGCACCCCCCTAGCGTTGGTGCCAGTTTCCGTTGTTTTAGGTGAATTGAGCGGTTTCTGACCGATTGTTTGTTCGCCTTTAAGCTCAACCAAGACGCACAATGAAAGCCCTTCTTTTGAAACGCACTAGGAGCTCCTAACTCCTGGGAGGCCCTGGTGTGAACAGCATTGTAGGGCTCCACGTCACGGTAGGCATGTAGATCTGTACGGGCGAAGGTGACCGATACCTTCACAAAACCGGAACGAATCGAGCTCTTGGGGTTTGATTGTCTAAGCCCCTTCCGAAAACCCGCTGATTTGAGGTTATGTTTTGGAACTGACGTTCCGGTAGATCGATTTTCGGTTTGAACGCCTGCATTTGACACGGTGATGTGATGCTGTCATCGTCTTTGTGATGACTTGGTTTGTTTTGTTACCCGCAGGGATTTCTGACGATCGTCGCTTCAATGCTCGCTCAACTGAATGAAGATGACGGAAAACATGTGCGAGTAGTTGTCGGAAATTTCCATTTCCAATGGATACAATTATCAAGAGAAATAAGATACGAAACATTCCGTAACAGGAAATACAGAAATGGATATTGAATGTATTATAAATAAAGACGCAGGAACTCTCAAAATCTGTTTCATTTTCGACACATCAAGGTATTCAAGTTCACTCCACCCGTTTGGAATTCTAAGGACTAATTCAGCAGAAGCTGTCAAAACTATATAATTGAGCAATATGTAGATCATGGTCCAACTCATACACTCCTTTCATACAAAGAACCAAAGAACCAATACCTTGAGATCTAAGAATTTTTCATCAACTTTGGACAGAGTCCGTGCCGCAGGGTAACTGTCTTATTAACCTATATTAAATAATAAAAAATAGCCCAAATTTCAGTTTTAGGTTGCAGATACACTTATAGAATGATCATTATCACTATTAGTCGTCTATTTTCAAACTAAGCCATTCCTTTTATTGACTCATCAGACTATCTAGCAGCGAAACATTACAATAGGATTGACTTAATGTTATCATTAAAGTAATACCCTAATCCACGCTTTCGTTGTTACTAATAAGCATTGCGCAGTTTCGAATACTACAGCACCAAATCCTCACTCACCAAATGAACTTCTCTGTACAGTTAGTGTCTCCCCAGCATCATTCCGCGATCAGACACAACCATTTGTTGGCGCCTCGTAAAATCGGTTTTGTGTCACCAGTATTAGGTCATCACAGATAAGACCCGGCGCACAACACCATCAGAAGATGGTGCTATTCCTCGGGGATACCGCGAAACCACACTGTCGATAAATTCTTCAATCCATTCGCGTCCCGGTTGACGGATTAGTACAGCTGCTTGTTGTTCTGTCTGCCAGCTTTGGCCAGCTGGCAACAGCGATTGCGTGAATCTAGCGTTGATATAAAGCACCTAGTCTGAACAGCTAGAACGGTCCAACGAACCAATCCATCACCGTTACCGTTTCGGGTAACATTTGAGAAGCACTTTCCGGTGCCACACGGGTTCCGTTTCGCTGGTGACCGTGTGGTAATGAAGCAGGACAAACAAGTGCGTAGATTGTCTTAGCTGGGTGCCTGAGATTTTCCCTCTTTTTTTGTTCCTCTCTTCTCACTGCTGTTTCACACATCGTCACGCTGTCAGGCGTAATGCGTGCTGAAATCCGCACCCATCGGTCACACGTAAATGTACGATCGGTCTCCACCACGCGTCAAGCTGAACGTGTCGTGCCGATCTGTGGGGGGGTTGGTGTGGTATAGCAAACCCCCCAAAAAAAATCTAACAACCAGACCCAAAAGAAGGAACGCGTGCGCGCGCCCGCACACAATGCGCACGAGGCGTGAAACAAACAAATCGCGATAGCAAAACAAAATTCGTGAAATATTTTCGCCGACCGTAAAATATGATGAAAAATGGTGGCAGGAAAACAGGGAGACAGGAGGATTATTGCAGGTGGGGTTTGGGGGGAGGTATTCAGGGAGACGGTTGACATAAAATCTAGCAGGTCGTCCGGCCACACACCAAAGCCAGCCAGTCATTTGTTCCGAGTCGGTGTACGCGACAGCCGACGTCGTTCAAGAACGCGTGTACGACGATACGCTCAACAAAGCAAACAACAGCATGGCGCGACGAATTTTCCCAGCTCCTTTAAAAAAAAACCCCTCCCAACCTGGGTCTCCCGGTCACCATTGTTGATCGGTTTCAGTAGCGAAAGACGCCAAGTCTGGTCAGCGCCCAGTGGTTGGGGTTTTTGGGAAAATTGAGAATTTGTGAAGAATCCCGCCCCATTGGAACGTGCTGACGGATCGGCCGGAAAATTCAACACCGCATCGCTCTAATGAACTGGCGAGCTAATTGAGAAAAATGTAAAAATAAAATTCCACCTTCTCGTCTTGTCGCTTGTTTTTCCAACTGGGAAAGCGCGCGGGGAATGGATTGCCCATTTCGCCCCGTTTCCCGAGGGTCCGGAGGTTATTCTAAGCGTCTCGTTAGCTGTCAAATTATCGCGCCTTCGTCGTTATGTTGATCGTACGTATGCGAAAGGGAATTGGAACGACTCGGATTCGGTTTTGACGTTATATTGCGTCTTTTGATGTGCATCCCAGTACCGCTAAGTGTTCAATCTTTATTTAATACCAATTAATTTCCCAACCATAATTACGCAAATTAATGCACTAATGTACAAACAAGTGTTCTATGTAAAAACAAATCCATATAATTTAATGTTAGACTAAAAATAATTCTTATTTAGTTGGAAAAATTATTCACATTTAAAATAGGGAGAAAGAAAATATTAATTTCATTATTTTTTATTTTTATAAAATAATTGCCAGCAATTTATTTCGATCCCTCGGGGCGGTCTTTGGCGCAAAAAACAAATGACAATTTTCGGCTCATGATTACATGCCATCAATACCTGTATCCAATTTAAAATCAGACCCTGCAAACACGAAAACAAATACAATTACGTACCCCGTCAGCACGCGCATTGCTGCCCAACTGAACGGAAAGGGGGGAAATATAGTTTTCACCCAAAAATGCAAAAGCTACCCACTAATGAGCGGTACCGAATGGCGATCCTGTCGCACCGATCGGGGCCACACCAAATTGACGGTAGCACCAACACGCCCGGTGGAAAATTGATTCATTTTGGACCACAGCCAGAGCGTGGTGCGATCCAGACACAAGGCAACACGACCGGCCGCGGTTGCATAATGCAGGATTATTTCGTCGTCTTGCTGTCTGGTGCAGCAACGCGCAAAGTTTCCCGTTCCGACTACGCATGCAGCACTGGGTTGGCTCTTCGTACGCATCGAAAGAAAATTGGTTTTGCCCGTTCTGCCGTGGCGATCATTAAACATGACGTCTAAATGTCATAAGGTGAAGGGTGTTGCTTTTTTTTCTCTCTTCTTCTTCGCCGCTTCTAGCCGAATCATCAGAGGCGCAAGACGATCAGCGACGAACGCGTCGGATCTGGCGGTTGGTACATATTTGAAAATAGCTTAACGTCCCATCGGTTCATGTGGTGTGTACTGCCCGGACGAATTCATCATGTTGACATGATTTTAAAAATGCCAGGACACAGGGGCAACGTGTCCCCAGGGTTAAATTTGGCGCATGTCAGTCCCGTGCGGCGCAGTGTACGCCGGTCGATTGATTTGTTGCTTTTCGGGTAAAATGGTACCACTTCCGGTGGGGCCACCTTTTAACATTTTGCCTCGTGACGCATCTTTGGTTGCGATGTAAAAATTCGTTAAAATTCACTCACCTCAAGTTGTTAGACACGAGGTGCCCTTTGGGAGTTTAATTGATGGTTTTGTGTTTGCATTTGGGGTTGTCTGTCAATTGGAGGTTTTCGTCAATGTTACTCTGTAAAGAAATAATTTTTGAAAAATTATGTTAGTTTACTGTATGAAATGTTTTAGTTGTGGCATGTTTTATGTAACTTCTATAAATGGCAAAAAATTTTAACAATTATAAATTATATAAAGAAATTTTAGTTGTTGATACATTTGTACAAAGCATTTATTAAAAATGTATTAAAAATGTATATTCTCTTAGGAGAGAAAACATATTCCATCCAGCAATCATCACAAGTTGTATTTAAATAATAAAATTGCCTAATTCATCACAAAGCAGGCAATAAACAGCAGAACTTACATCTTACTGCACACAACCCTCGCCGGTGGTCATCCGCGGTTGGCCAACCGCAAATGCAAAATCCACGAATCCCCACGGACAAACTAATTAACATTCGATAATTAACGAACACGGTTCATAAAAAAAACCCACCCGGTTTGTCGAAGCACAACCTTAACTCCCGAAGGGAAACTGGCCTGATGTCACGCGAAACGATGCGTCTCAACCGTACGCAACCGTGGACTGCGTGACTGGGACAATCAACCTCGGACCATCTGTGGAGGTTGGCTGCTTTCGCTGGGGAAGCCCAGAACGAACGGCTACGGCACGGTCTCGAAAGGCCGTGGAGAGAAGATTTATCTTTAAAATAAAATATCGATTAATCAATAATGTGCTTCGTTCGCTTCTTTGCAAACACCATCGGGGTTGGATGTCTTGTGGGCTTGTGGGTTTGCTGGATGAGAGTAAAGGATTTCTTGGAAATCGTTCTGATTTCGCACATGGCCCACCGTCATTGATCGTGAAACCTGGGCCACCGGAATTCTGGTGGATTTGTGTTTGAAAGGTCGACTGATGCCTTTTAGCCTTGGGATAACCGGGAAGTAAAACATGAATTTGAATTTTCTTTATTACGAACCATGTAAATGAAGATTTGTAGGTTTCCCCAAAAATAAATTGAACTCTCTTTCTGTATGCTGCAAAATCTATTACATTTTCTTCAATGTATCCATACAGTTTTTTTTTTGAATTCATGAAATATGATAATAAATTATCCTCGTAGTTATGATCACCGACCGAAAATAATGTTGGTGAAAGAATTTTTTCTCTCTCGCTTCTCGAGAACTCAAGCTCCATTTGTTTTTTGTTACACCTAAAAACTCTTTTTTGATGGATTCCAGCAAAAGATCCTTTATGCAATGTTTTACCGTGCAAAGGACCACACCAGCAACATTACTCCCAAGGCGACCGAATAGTTTGCGCAACCGAAAGCTTACAAACCGCACACTTGTTGGGTGTTCTGCTAATTTAAAAACTGTTTTCTCATTTCCAACTCATTACAGCCGTTGCATGATGCAAAACCAATGTAAGACGTGGTCGGTTGGTTGGTTTTTTGCTCAGCTTCAAAATGATGTTCGAACATGTTGTTTGACTGTTTCGCATACGCTTGATTTTTGGTTTTGTTTCCCACGTTGCAAGGGAGTTTTTCTTCTGTTGCTTTTGTCTGCGCCACCCATCTCCAAAGTCACGTGAGACGCGCAGGGAAATCAGCATTAGTGTCATATTTGTGTGGCAAGCGGTTGAATGATTTATCGACGGCCGGCCACATTTGTGGTGGTGCATCCTTTTGCACCGGGTTTGCATGATCGTGCGAAAAAGAAGGAAACTGAATAATTTGCTCCAAATGGAAATAACACCTTTTCTGGAAATTCTTGAAAGAATTCCCCACGAAGGTTTGAAGATGCAATTTCCGGTGCAGGAAGTTATCAAATTATGTTGATTTAGAAAGATTTGCAACCTAAACGCAGCTAAAAGATTTCTCACGGAAAAGACACAACCAAATATGCTGCCTATGGTAGATTTTTTAAAGAGCCTAAAGAGTACGTGTGCCTTTAAAATGATAATTAATTTCCCAAATTATCAGCTATCATAATGTGCATGATCGGTTCGATAACGCAATTCGGTTCCCGGTTTTGCGATAAGATCGGAATCTCACAATCGTTTCTTCTGTTTTTGAACAAAGCAAAATTGAAAATTGAAAAATTGCATTTTACAAAACATGTTGGTAATAAACAAAAAAAAAATCAAAAGAATCTTAAAGGTGGTACCGATCTTAATTAAAAGTTTTCGAGCGATAATCGAGCCTGATCGTGAACCAAAGATCGATCGTTTGATCGGTTTTAATTTATCGATCGGCACAGCTCCGTTCTTACATTCGCCTGCACCGGCAATCACGTATGCATTCTGCATCAACAAACAATTGTTAGTAGACCGGGTGCTTTCGAACGCGCAACAGATTTTGCGGTTTTTCTTCTTCTGATTCAGGTCAGCTCGTTCAAACTTTTGATGAATCATTTCGGTACTTTTTAATTAAAATTTATTTGCACCAAACGCGGCAACCTTTTTGCTGGAGTTTTTGGGCAAACCATTTGTGTTCCTGAAACGCTCTAGTACGTGCAACGTTCGTTGCCATTGCTCGCGAGTGCATCGTGGCATTTCTTTCGCTTTCCGTACGTTCGATCGTTCGGCTTGTCACCTGTACCCCGCGAACGGTTTTTAAAAATGGGGGCACGCTTCATCAAGTCACGGTCTGTTCACGGCATCCGCAAACAAACGCAATCACGCGCCGTTCGACCACACGGACGGGGTGGAGTTTGGCTTTTAATTTATTGCTTTATCACGAGATGAAGCCGATCGCCGACCGTTTGCTGTTTGCAATTGCACCACCAATAAAACGACTCGGTCTCGGATATCAATCTGTCATCACGAACTCTTCGTGGAACGCGCACGTCAATATCGGAACCGGTAGATCGTGATCGAGAACTGTGAAGAGTGTGGCGAACGTGGCTTACTTCAGGTGTTTATAGGGGGTTTTTTGCTTTAAATTTTATTAGCTACGCAAGGGTGAGGTATGCAGTTTGTGGGGTGGAAATTCCACATCTGTCTAATGGATTAATTTTTCATATTCACAGCCGCATGGGTTGCGCTTTTGCCTCGTGTACAAATCACTGTCACGAGCGCCATCACGCGGGTGTAAAATTCTGGGAAAAATGACCTTCAAAGTTGTAACGTACAATTAAGAGAACAGGTTGATTTTTTTACCCAGAAAAATAAATCCCCTTCAATGCAAATCGAACGTTACCATGTAGGTTTTGAATGCGCATGATTGTTATGGAGGTTACCAATCAGTCGAACAAGGCGTCGATCGTAATAGATCAGTTGTTTTGGACACAGCAAGGACGCGTCATTGTTTCAACATTTACGTCAAAGTGCGTTAACATTTAGAAAAGAAATGGATTCTAAAATTATGCTTCCAATAGCTGTAGTCTTTTAACGCTAGAATTACCAAGCGTTTTAAGCGTTTTTCGTCCGTGGTTAATTTTTATACAATTTCGAAGAGTTGAAGTATATTTGATAGTTTGTTGGAGATCCTACTATAGAATACATATTTAAAATTCATGTTTCAAATACCTTAGGATTGTTTAACCCCATAAAATAATGGGATGAAAATGAAGCGTTATAAGGACAGTCATAAGGACAGGTCCGGTAGTCCTGTCCTGGTAGTGTTAATATATGAAACTTGTTAATATAATAACTTATATCTTTAGAGTCTTGAAGAGATTCTTGAAGCTTTAGAATCTTGAGAATCTTTAGAGATCCAACAGATCTCTTGAGAGGCGACTTTGGGTTCGAATGACTCTTCTTAAAAGGTTCATTTAGCACAGCGCTATTGCTTAGAATATTTATGGACTACATTTCACATGATCGTTTGCTGTTTATCTGTCAACTCGCTGGAGCAATTTATTTTCCATACATTTTGTAATGTACCTCTGGCTGCTCGAAAGAGATGTTCTCGCCCCAAAAGCAAGCCAATTAGTCATAATACGCGGGGCAATAAAATTCAAAACCATTTTGCAACCCCCCCACATAGGGGAATGGGAATGAGATGGGGACGATTTAATCTAGCTCAAGCGGCAACAACCAGCCAGGGAATAAAACAAGCAAACATACACATTTTAACCCCGTTCACATCGCTGATAAATAAGTGTTCACATTTGCGGGGGCAGTTTAGCACCGTTGTCACATCAAACACATCACTATAAATATAATCTGCTCGGGAAGGCAAAAGGGCATCTGCTGCTAGATGGAATTAAAAACCGACGAATGCCCATACAACCGACCAGCTTCTCCGTCAATCAACGGAACGTGTGCCGGCCGGGAGCCGGCGTTTAATGGTGAAAAGAAAGCAAAGTAAGATCAGCTGCAATATTCACATTTATTTATTGCATCACCTGTACATGGTGTTTTCGCTCGATACGTCTTCGGCCGGGCGCCAGTTTTGTTTGTGCGTGTAGCTGTGTATGATGGGGTGTGCTCTTGTTTTCATGTCATTTCCGTTGAGACAGAGCAATTTCGGTTCGTCGGGAGTTGGGGGACGATTTGTTGGATCAACTGGTGCTTCCTCGATCCGCTCCGGCGGTGTGTAGGTGAAAGTCCTGCAAACGTATTCCTTCTTTGTGTCGACACGATCGCTCTATTTCACCTTCCCTCCCAACACCCCGAACGTCCGTCCGCAACGACGGACGTGCGGCGTGGAAATTCGAAACCCCCCTGCCGAAACAGCAGTCGCGTCCTCGTCACCGGAGCTAATTTATGAAACCATTTCGTCAAATTTAGATTTTATAGACTATTTATAGGCGATCGTCCGAGACGCGGGCACGTTTAATGTTTGCCGCTACCACCACCGCCACTAAACCCGCGAACATTCAAGACCGGCCGGCACGACCGGTGGTGAGCCAATATTTAAATAAACCATCGTTCGATGGTACTGCTCCCGCACCGGTTTCAACCGTTTTCCGTTCAAGCCCCAGCAAATGCGATCGATGGGATCGACATGTGCCCAAGCCAAATATCGACCAAGAGTACCGAAAAACAAATCAACAGATTTTAAGCTAGTCCCGCACATCCAGACCCACCAGTTGGTCGGCAAACCGTCGCAATCGGGAACGAAAGCACACAGGTCGTAATGAAACTGGCCAACCTGAAAAAAGGCCGCGGCACAAATACGACGAGCGTGAGTGTGCGCGCGCGCGCACGCTCTCGGTCGCGAGTGGGAGCCTGAGTTAATTTATTTTCGGCAGGAACAGAAGTGCCGAAAATTTATTACTTTTAAACGATATTTGAAATTCAATCCAAACGTACGGGCGCGACTAGAGTGCGGGAATTGTTGCTCTGCTTTTGGGTCTCCTCCTGCTTTGGGCAGAGGAGCGGAAATTATCGGGAGCTTTGGCAAAACGAACAACCCAAATGACCAAGTGTGTACATTTATTGGGAACACGCCGAAAACGTTTTGTTGTGGCCCACACTTGCTGCAGGTGACACACACACACCCGGCCGTTCAATAGGTGGCCAATTTTGGGGTGACGTGATGTCGCTCATCCCATTTTGCAGCGGATGAATGTTCCTGTCACGTCTGAGGAGTATGTGTCGCTTTGTGAGGATTGTTTAAGATGAAAGTTTTGTCGTCTAAGATGGTGGTTTAAAGTCCCACAAGACATAAGTTTAGAGCATTTAAAAGTTCTAACATTGATATTCCAAATAACTCTCATATTTATTGATGGTGTACTACCAAACATTCTGCATGGCAAATACCCAAGATTTCTCACCACATCGTGAGACTCTCTGAAACTGGAAGTTTAATGGCTATTTCCCGATTTTTGAATAAAATTTTCCCAAAGTACATCTTAAAATTTTCGAAACATGCTTTTATCAATGAAGTACTAAGACATTGCGAATATCTGATGCTAATTTTCTGTCACTCAAATCCTTGAGGAATTTCGATGTACTTGATCTTTGGACATGTGTGTTTTATAGGGAGATTAGATAACTATACCTAATACGTGCTTATGATAATCTTTGTTGAAACGGACGCATGGTAAAATAATATTCTTCCAAGAATCAATGATGTCCACCCTACCCGATAATAGCTGCTCCAGATTTAAATGCTCAATTTTTAAACACCCGGCCGGCATCCGGTGTATCATCTAACCACTGGATGTTACGTACTGGTTTTGAAATGCATCTTAATTTAATAACAATTCTAAGCACCTTTCGCTTCCTGCACTTTGCTCAAGTACCGATCACAGAATGTGTTCGTAGAATTTTTGCTCATGCAATTCTCCATTACTCTACGATTTGTCTTGAATTCATGATTCACCAACCGGCTTCATCAACTGGTCCCCGGCACTTCATTGCGTACCTTGCACTGACCGGCTGTAAAGTGTATGTGTGTTGTTTTCGCCGGTGACATCAAGCAAACACGATCATTTACCGCGTTAAGAGACGCGTTCTGAATGAAATTAGCAATAAATTAACATAACCGGGAGCACCGGAGCACCGGGACGGGTGTTCCCCCGTCCGAAGTCCAGCCAAATCCGGTCTCGTCACCGGGGGCCGACGAGACGCCAGCAGCATCTGACAGATGGGCGCTGTGCGCTGATCTAATTCCGTGTGTATCACAGCGACACTGTGCTAAACGGAGTGATTATTAATCTCGTCTCGAAGAAGTAAAAAAAATTAACATGAACATGGCACTGGATTTTTTTTCAATCACTCGTGTAGCAGACGTGGCGTGCGTACGATACGCCAACGCACACCGGCCCGAAAACTTTGATGGCATGCTAGTTTCAGGGCACACGTCGTCTAGTACGGGAGACTGTTTCATCGTCCAACCGACACGGGAAAACAAACAAATCATCCTTGGCTCACTATTCAAGCGTGGTAGCAGGTAACGGACAGAGCAGAATGATTTTATGTATAGACGCGTTTCGTTATTAAAAACATTACTCATCTTTTATCGGTGAAGATTGAGGCGGTATACCATGGAGTAAGAGAGAAAGGAAGAAGGCGGAGTTGGAACTAATTTTAAACCTACTGCTTTAGATCTTTCCGTTGGTCCTCTGGAACTCTCCCGGTCATGGAATCCACCAGCAGTTGGAGCCGCAATCGCACGAAGCAGAAAAAAATATATCCACACCGGAGCCAGACCCGGTTCCAAAATTAGACCACTTTACCGTCAACCACCCACTCGTGCCGCGACAAGGTCGTTTTAATTTTAGCAACAACGCACGATTATGATGGGCGCGTTCCGACCACGCACAAGGGGAAGGAATAATCTATTTTTCGTCCTATTCTTTACTGGGGGCCAGGCCGGAACAGATCGCGGCAACAGTTTTTGAAGGAATGGGTGGCCTTCGGTTTTTTGAGGTTTTAAGTGGTGCGAAATTTTCTACCAAGACGGCAAACTGTAAGCATGATCTTGCGGATGATCGATGACAGATAGCGAAGGTGCCGTACGATCGAGTGATGAAAAGATTGTTGCCACAGTTGTGACGACCGACAGAGGATGGTGTTAAGATTAAGTGCTGAACGCATTACTTATACATATTTCTAGATATTTAGATATGTGAAAGAGAAAATAGGATAATTACTTTCTAGAAATAAACTGTCTACTATAAACGCTTGTTACATTTAAAAGCTGTTCTAATTTGTGTTTATGTTTTTCTCCATTTTTTTACTTCAAATTGTGATCAATAAATCTTGCGTTATTTTAAGGAATATTTAAACGATATTTTATAAATAAACATCGACACATTTGTCTTCAGATATCATTCACCAAAACGTTCTATTGATTACATAAAGAAAAAACTATGACAAAACCGAATGTTTTACACTTGTCGTACAACAAGCGTTCTGACATAACAAACAAATGATTGTTTTACTTTTGTGCGTTGTTCGGTCAAGAATTTACCATTATTAATAAAACTCGCTAAGCACGGCGCTTAGCACACCGTCACGGCATCGCGTTGCACGCGTAAAATGTCTGTCAACCCGAAAAAAAGCCTGTCAACATGACGAATATATGGAATGTTTCAAGTTTAAGCACAAACGGTCACATAGCAGCGTTTGTTGGGGGATTTTTTTACCATTCTTCGAAAAATGTTTGTTTGAATTTAAACCTTCTTCACCCTTCTTTCCTGGGTTACCCCTTCTACAAAACCGTACAAAGAAAAGTGTGTTTTGTTTCCCTAGTGTCCCGGGCCTTTCGGGGGAGAAACCGAAAACCCGTCCGTTGCATTCCAATGAACACGATTCCAACATCGCCTACGTCTTGCAAGTGCGCACGTGCGCAATCTGTTCCCGTTTCATTCCCACCCGGTCAGATATTTCTTTCCTTCTCCCGACAGTTCGACAGCACTTACGATTTTGCACCAACAGCAGCAGCAGCAGCAGGACACCGTGCTGTTGTTTCCCCGAGTACAGCTTGCCAAAAATCGCGATCTGTCACTCAGCAGCTGATCGTCATTCTTCAATTTTTGAGGAGAGTGAAAAAATACATGTCACTTGTGACCCGGGAACAAAATCAATCGTTCACCTGCAAAGACACCCCCCGGGGCAATTGTTTTCCTTACCACCATGGGTCGTGCTTCGTAATGAGGGTCATTTAAAAAATGTGTTACCGCCCGCACAGCAATCGGGGAGGGAGTACCGCCCTGGACCGCTTACGAATCAACCTGTCCGTCCGTGTTGACGATTCTGTTTTCTTACCATTGCCGTGCTGTGCGTTGAGCTCTCCATTTTAAGGAATGTGCTTGTTATGATCCCCCCGGGGGACTGAACTAAATACGTCCTGCGGTTTGAAACGATTTGCGCTGTTCGATGAGCTGTTGGCAGCTTTCATGACGGCATCGGTGACGTTCGTAGATCATTTTTTGTGCACTAAAAATGTGTAGCAAATTGCGCAAAACACACCTCCCGAAATGAGAAGCAGAATGTTTTGATTTCCTTTACTGGCTCAACGTAATTTGTCAACTTTCATCAATTGCTTGAAAGGAAATATTTTTAAATATAAAAGTTATTCAAAGAGTTAGCATGACTTGTTACGTTTAGACAATAAAAGAATCGAATTATTTCTGTTCCAATCTTTCATGAAGTCCCTTATTTCCTCGTTAAACATTGAATTTTGTAAACAATTTATCATCTTGGATTTAAACTCCTCCGACACAAAACTTTATACGTGGCAAGGAATCGTTCTTGATTGTTTGACATTCAGTTTTGCACTCCGCCCAACGAATCGAATCTCGTTAAATGCTCATTAAAGCATGTAGAACGGTAACGAGCTTTTGTGCTCTTTTCAAGCACCCCAGATGTGTCATTTATTGATCGTCAAACTTGGAAAAGTGATTAAGATTTAACCGCCAATCGAAATGGGTTTAAAGGAATTTCTTGCGTCGATGGCACACACTTTAAAAAAACACACCACTACGGCACATTCTGCACCATCATCTCAATCATCCTCGTCAAGTCAAATACCAAAATCAACATTAATCTTCAGGTGTCCAGACTTCTGCCCATGGGACGGGAAATACGAAACGTACACAATGGCCCACAATGGCACACATCCATCCGGTGCAAAAGGGCGGATTGATCCATGGTGAGAAGCCATCAAACTACATTTAAACTTGCGGCTTGAAGTTTGGTGAATTGTTCTTCCCGCAAACTCGATCGATCGATTCGTTTGGAGGTATTCTTCTCCCATCGACTCCCCGCGGGGGCTGATCGGGACTTTTCTTATGAGGATTGGTGTTGTTATTTTTTTATGTGAAGCCACTCCAATTTGGGTCGTAATTTACCCGGCACACGATCCACACAATGCACGCGTACTGTGCCACAATCAAGCAAAAAGTGGAAAGTGCAACGGGTTGCAATGCATCGCGATCGCCTGTGGATCGATTGCAAATATTGTGAATGTGTTTCGCGCATGGCAATCGTACCTCTTACCGGTCAAACCAAAAAAAAAAACCCATTCGCACGGCAAACCTATTAAAGGTATTTATTTCGATTTATTATTTATCCGCGGCCCGAATTCGAATGCCCGGTGACCCTTGGGGCGTTACTTTATTTCCTTTTTTTTCGCTTTTCAACGAAACAAATCTCCATGAGAAACGACCTGAGAGTTGAGATGCAGCGAGCCCAGCACGGTATGGGGGCTTTTACAATAATAAAAGGAGAAAAACGGATAAGAAAACAACATACGAAGGTGTTGCCCACCGACGCAAACGCTTTCCCAGGGCGGTGTAAATATTTTCATCAACCTTGCTACGGGCTTCGATAGCGTGCCGGGAGTGTCGAAGGTGTTTGCCGTTTTGCAACTGCATGCAAAAAGACCCTTTCTCCGTGCGACGGCACCCGCTGAGTACGGCTTTGCCGACGATAGTCGAAACATCCCGGTTCCGTTTTTGTGCCTCTGTATCTCTCCCGTTTGGCCTTGCGGTTCAAATTCGCTACGGTTGTGTGGCGTCCACCGAGAGTCAAAGAAAAAGGGATTGGACGAAGGCGGTTAGCAAATGGGGTGCGGAAAAATGCTTCCACAGAAGGCACCCTTTCGTGCGCGGCAAACCATCTCGCAACCAATCTGGCACGAAAATCTTGCGACCCATCGCAGCCACAACAAGTCATACCGAGACCGCAAAAACACCACTGCAACCGGTGAACGATGTCGGTAGACTGTGGTTTAGTTTTGTCCAGGTTATACGGGTACGGTGGGATAGGATCAGCACGAAAAGTACGTTC
Organism: Anopheles funestus; assembly: GCF_943734845.2. Classification (NCBI taxonomy): domain Eukaryota; kingdom Metazoa; phylum Arthropoda; class Insecta; order Diptera; family Culicidae; genus Anopheles; species Anopheles funestus. Next base: position 3,995,836 of record NC_064599.1, read on the forward strand.
CCTGTTTTGCTGAAATCTCACGAACCTCGAAATGTTGCTTGTTCGTTGTGTCTCAGAATCGGTGCATCTTTCTTCATTCCGAGCGTTTGAAGGATGGGTTTTGGGGTTTTTATTTTGCTACCTATCCCTTGCACAGCGGGCGCAGAAATATTCAGAGTTTCAGAACTTCAAAAGTCCTAACTTTCTTGGAAATTTTATTTCTATTCTTAACAAAGCCTTCCTCTTTATGGATCATCGCTAAATAGACAAAAAAAAATTCAAACTCAACTTAACATGGAGTCGAATTATTAACTTTTGTCCCGTATCATTTTTGCCCACCGTGCAGATCCTATCGCGCTCACCATAATCGTGGCCTCCGTGGCTCGAGCGCAACCCATTTGCCAGCGGTGCGGATTAATATTTTAACACGAAAGCTGCGAAATCGATTTTCCCATTTTATCTGTTTACACTGTAATTACGTACTGGGTCCGCCTTCTGTTGCTCCGGTCCAATGACGGTGGATGAAAATTCCCCGATCCCGAACCGTGCGCAATATGGAAGCGAGAAAATTGTACTCAATAGGATAGTGAAAGAAGTGAAGCAAAATCGGGCTTTACATGGCACGGGTAGCGGGAAAGTATGCACAGAAAAGAAGCTATTTTGCCCTTTGGACAAACTCTTCCAAAAACCCCCCTCCGGCGGAGATCTCAACTGACCGATGATTGGCTTTGCTGCGGGGCGATCACTGTCTGCACGCAAGATGGACTCAGGCACTGATCATCGTTCGTATCCTGGCACGAACGTTTGTGCAAAACAAAAAAAAAAACACTAAAGAACGATGGGAATCGTGGGAAGCTGCTCCCTAAACTAACTGATGTCTAGATCCTTGATTAAGAACGCATCGTTTGCGAACGGACAAGGATACTCTAACGGGACATACGAGGAGATTTTAGTTTGACGTTTAGCTTAATACTCTTTCCCGTTGGTGAGGTTTTAAGCGGAAAACGTTTGCTACCATATAATCAGACTAGGTTGATCGAAAGACCACCAGGTAATTAGAGATGCCACGATGCCCGAAGGGATGGCGTTTGCATTTCAAGGAACTTTAGACGTAGAAGGGTTTTGAGCTGTTAGAAAAATTCTTTGAAGAATATTAGGTTGTCCTTCCTCTTAAGAAAATGAGATGTTCATTGAGTTTGATTAGTATTTTGGAATGGCCTGTAGGCATCTTTCAAAGTCTGCTCATTCCAAAGAGTTGTTCATGAACGACGAGATTTTTCGTTGATACAAAAAAAATCTAAACGAACTTTATTATCAATTTCTTAGTCGAAATTAATGGAAAAACTGCAGAAAAAGTATTGAATTTCCGCCGAGATGTATACACCAACAAGAGTCACGATTCTCAATATATTGTAAAGGGACTTAAAAAATGGTTCAAATATCATCAAAAAATGCATTCAAATATTCATCTCATGGAGGAATTTCCCATCTTGTCTCTGTTGGCCTTGCATTCAAACCACCTAGAAACATCTTTTAACCCATGTTCTACTTCCTGCTCTCTACTCTTCATCGGTTCGGAATCTCACACCTTCTGCCACCCGATCATTGATTGGCCAAAATTACGGCCCCGACATACCCGGAATATGGCACACACGTTATTGGATCCCGAACGATCCCGGCTAAATGTCACGCTAAAAATAAACTCATCTTACCACTGCCTTGGGAAGGTGAAGGAAAGCATACCACCGACACACCGGTCGGTCCACAGTCTGGAACAAACTCTTGGCAGTCCACTGCTCAACGGTGGTGCGGGAAATTAAGTGACCAGACACCTATCCACGCTTTTACCCGCTTCTCGTTCGCTGGATTCGAACCGTGTTGGCAGGATGGTAGAATTATGCAATCACTTAGCATTTAGCAGATGGATTAATTACGGCATTAATTAGCGGCACTACGGTTCTCGCGGGTTGGTACCGCTGAAAGCTGAAAAACCCCCATCCCGATTCGGCATCGCAGGTACCCGATCGTGTACGGTGTCTTGTATCGTGCGGGTTCAGAAGCCGAGACAGCGGACGTGCCTAACGGTCGGTTTGGCCGGTACACGAGTTTGCCGCAGACGAGTCGGAAAGAAATGGAGTCAATTTTGCTTGACATGATTGGCTCGCACGACGACGACGACGACATGCTTTGCATGACGCTCCGCTTGTTTAGAGCCGTAACGAAAACGGCCACTGAATACCTCGCGGGTAATACGTCCAAGTTGCTCGTCCATTTCTGTCCGCCCTTTTGGCTTTCTTCCCACGAGCAGTAAGGTTCCCGGTGGGGTGGCAAAGGAAGTTTTAGGAGGGGGAGGAGGGACGCAGGGGTGCAGAAGCAGGAACCGCATTTGATCTAATTACACTCCACTGCCTGGGAACGTGTGTGCTGCCTGGTCCAGCACGAACCCTACACCCTCGCACACTTATTTCTCGTCGTCTCCCTTTTGCGCCGTCTTCTGCAGCGAGAAGAGTCCAATCCGGGAGTCCAATCCATTCGCCACGCTTGTGGTTCTGATGGCGTCGGTAAGTTCCGGTTTTCCGGCAGAACGTGTTGCCGGCAGCAGAAGCAAACGGCACAAACAACCTGCACAAGCCGTACGTTTTCTTTCCACGCGGTCAGCTAATGATAGCACAACGCCCCGGTACCTACTTTTGCACGCTCGCTCCCGGTTCTGTGTGCTTCACCGCACCTTGTTCGCGCTGTTTGCAAAGCGTGTGAAAATCTTTCGCCTGCTCGAACGGATTGGATTACCAGGGCGTGAGAAGGGGAAGACGGTGGAGCGATGGTTCCGCTTTCATGAATGGAACCGGCCGTGCTGGAGTTGGTCATTCAAGGCAGGCTGTTACATTCCATGATCGTGCAATAGCTCAAGTTTGGAGTAATGTCCGTGATTGAGTGAAGCAATTGAGAGAAGAAAATTTGAAAGGAATAAAGTGCTCCAGAGGAACTCTGAGAAGTCTATCAAGAAATGTGGAGAGAGACTTGAGAAATTGAAATATTTTAAATTCAATTCTCAATAAGTCCTAACTCAATTCAAATATGTATTAATAAAATATACACAAGACCACAAACCGCATGTAGTTCCGGCAGTACTGTTGAATGCTTTCTCACGAAAAGTAAATAAAAAAGAGTTAATAAAAAAAATGCTTTATTATGTGTTTCAACCGTCAACCAGTAATAAACATATTTTTCAACGTATCTCACTTTGAACGTCGCACGGATCGGGTAACAAAAATTGACGTCAACCTTAGACCCCGGGGTTGGCTGCATACTTATCGCTATGGTTCTGTGCATTGCCTCGTTTAGCACAGTTTACGCGTCATATTACGTACATGCTTAAGTTCACTTCCTATCCTCCAATTTCCATTTTCCAGCATTAGCGCTTTGTCACACGTCTTCATTTACGCCCCGCAAAGCAACATGAAAGCCATCGCAAAGTGTACGAGTTTTGTAAACAACTCCACCAAATTCCGTCCCCCCACTCGCCTTGCTGCTGCCGCCACCACGCCACTCTGGCAGAAGTTGCGCGGAGGTTCTTTATTATTAGCATAAACATCCGCTAGAAACTCGTTGCACGGTTCTTGATTCGTCGTTTTGATGCAAAACGATCTCCGGTAGTGGCTGCCGGAATGAAGACCACCAACAGGCCGCTGATGCGAATCAACCACTACACCGACGGAGGTGAACGGTCGTTGGAAGTAACATTTTCAAACGCTCGTTTGCAATTCGCCACATGTACAATAAGAAAGCAAAATGGGATAAAAAAAACAAAGCGGAACACATCACATCACAACTTGCTGGGACAGGCAATTTCTTGTGGAAGCTGTGTCGTGCCCTTCAAACTTTACTCTTTTTTTTTGAAGATGAAGAATTGAAGTAACAAGAAATGTGAGGAAACATGGGAGAAGAGCACACAAAAAAAACATCAAAAAAAGTTGCCAAATTCGCGCGTGCAGCTCGTGCATAACGGGAATCGCATAATTGGTCATAATTTGCCGACGGCCATTATCGAATCCTGACCATGGTCGAAGGTTTACCAGCTGCTGCACATCGAGATTGGTTTTGAATTGTTCCAGGGCGAATGGTGGGCTTTTTTTTGTGTATGTGTTTCGTTCAACGGCAAACTCCCAAAAATGCGTTTCCAAAAAAAAGAATTGGCTCCCACCCAATCCCATCCCAACAGTCGATTTTTGGGCAAAGGCCGATTTTCCCTGAGGATTTTTCATGAGATTATTATCGATAAGTACCGTCGCGTTTCGACGCCAACTTGCAAACTCCTTCCACGTAAAGCGTAATAAGCAACCACCACCACCGTTCAGTCTAAAGCGCTTGATCCTCGATGCCCGGCCGGAGTGTCGAGAACACGATTTCAACACCAACCACTTCCGGAGGCTGTCGAAAGGATCACGACATTTTCCTTTCCGTACCATCGAATTCCCAAAAAAAACTTCATCACGATCGTTTGTCTTTTCGATCAGGGACGTTATCTTATCTGCCGTGTCTTAACCTTCTCGAACAAGCGCTCGGAAACACAACCTGGGGCCGGAAAACATTGAAAATACCTTGATTTACGCACCGTTGTCTTTTTTTCCCCCGATCGATACGATCACTACGCAGCCCTGGCACAGGCCCCGACATGGCCCAACCCGTGTCCGGTTGTGTGTTTTGTTTTCTTTTTTTGGGTCCCGAGATCGGAAAGATCGGTATCTAATCTGTGGCGTAATATTTTCCACTTCGATCACAGTTGCATCCTTTCTCTTCGATTTCATGCATCGTACAGTGCAGTGGATTCTTACGATTCTCAACCCCCAACAACAACAAAACCAGGCACAAGCATTCCAAGTGGGATTTAAATTATTTATGTTTAAGCGTGTTTACACATACGACCGGGGTGTTTCCCCCAAAACCTATCCAGTGACAGTTTTATCGCTCGCTGTGGAATAAATTTTAAAGCGATATAAGAAGGAGAAAGAGAGATCGGGAACCCTAGAGAGGTCCGTTCGAGGTTTCAATTTCTTACGGCGAAGGGGAAAATAATTCTAATGAAGTTATCAATCGTAACCGTTCGAACTGGCCCTCGCACGCCTAGACTTCCGGCGTCTTATTTCGTCTGTTAATAACTTGTGCATTTTTGCAATCATTTCTACTCGGCCATCATGTGGTATTTCTCTAAGAAGTACAGCCAGAGACAAACACATTTGACTAGATTCGTCATTTACTCCTTGTAGCAAGGAAGACATTTCCGTAATAAGTGAAGACATCTGAACCTTAAAAAAAGTATTTTTTTTTTAAATTAGTATAATTGTTACTTTATACAAGTTTTTAGGACTAAAATTTATTCATTAATACTAACGTTGTTTCCATTTCGAATATTTTGGTTCCGACTTGTTCTGGTATTTGTTCTTGTCTGGTATGATGTTGAAGCTAATGATGTAGATGATGATGTTGATCCAGCAGTTAATGGTATTGAAGACGAGGTATCTGAAGCTGTGTTGTTTGAGGGCCCGTTGTTTGGTTCTATTGAAACTACTATGTTGTTGGTGTTACGTGATGCGGTTGTTGCGGAACTATCTTTTAAAAAACTGAGAAGTCCAAAATACCACAGCCGGGGTTGACGAACTTCACTTACAGCGGCACCAGATCGCACCGAACTTTTGCACAGTCTATTCTCACGATTGAAATTTTTTCTTAAACGTTCCATTTTTTGCTTCACGTTCATAATTGTAGCCTCGGGATCGTCTCTTTTTAACACTAACAAAAGTGCATTAAGCGCTCGCACTTTCACATATTTATTAGTGTACTGTGGATGTTTTAGGTTCCACAATTCCGGATACGATCGCCAAACTTCTATAAACTCCACAGTCAGTTCCTGGTTCAGATCCATGGTTGTTGTAATTATGTCAATGTCTCAAGTGGTAATGCGGTAATGAATGAATGTGCATCATCCCACACAAGATACACGCATGTACCAACACAGATTTGTCTGTTTATCTGTCACCTGTATGGATACGTTGGATTTGCTAGTTTCCATTTGTTCCTCCTTCCTTTATGCTTAGTCCTTACTATCGGTAACATTATTCTGGTACATCTAACTACGTTAGTTAGAATAAGATGCGCTTAAAAACGGGTAAAATTAAATTTGGTAGACATGTGCCACGTTCCTTTTGGCCCTTCTTCGTTCGCACCAATTATTTACCGGGAACTTTACCCCGATACATCTAACTATGTTTGTTAGCATACGATGCGCTTACGGGTAAAAACAATGGTGAATATATTCCTGCTCCCTTTAACTCCTTCTACCTTTACGCCCACTATCTAAAGAGAACTTTGCACGGATACATTTAGCTATTGTAGATAGCATATGATGCACTTTCGTATAGAAAAGCATCCTCACCTAGCCATGCATGCAAGAGATGATCTACAAGATCAGCCGTAAGCCGTGATGTCTTTTTTCTTAAAGGCCAACGATCCTACAGCAATGTTCAGCGCTCAACAATTGAAAACAGCTAGCTGAGTTCTGGCTAAATGTGATGTTTACCTGCGATCAGAACGACAATAAGAAAGCAACATCATGCGTTGCCGGCAGCAGCATGAATACATTTTTGAAAATATTACATCTTCCAATTGTATATATTTCTGCCCTTGTCTTTCATAAGCATTAATACACATATCTTCATAACAACACAAAAAAATGTGTATAAAAGGATCTACGGGGAACGATCCCATATCCTTTCTCCGCGCTGCGCATTTTTCTATCAGTATGCAGCGTACGAGCATTCGGCTCAGCGTGGTCTCACTTGTGTGCACGGGATCGGATAGAGGATTTATTTCGGCTTTTTACGAAGTTGCTTGTGGACGTGGGCAGGGCGTGGGCGTCACGTGTGAGTTGCGCCAATGAACGGCCATCCTTTCGGCCCTTGCGCATCGCTTAAGAAACGATCGTGTGGTGTCGTTTAGTATGCAACGCGAAGGGTTTTGAGCATTGAGATGGTAAGCACACATTAAAGGATACACACATCAGGATTGGTTGGTGTGGTGAAGAAAGAGTAACCGGGGTTTATGATAATTTTTACCGATTCATCGCTCAATCGAGGGATGTTGAAGGCTTCTTAAGGGGTTTTTTTTTACATTACTGGTTTTGAAAAAAAAACCCCGCGAAGGGCCGATTAAGTTGCCTGAGTGGAAATGTTAATCGTGCCGAGGCATAAATGCATGCCGGAATGTGGAAAATGTCATGACACGAGCTTTATGACTCTGAGGTTTATGTGCGTTGTTGGTGGTGCATTCTTTTTCATTTGCATTTACGTTTGAAGGGTGGTGCGCGAACATACGCACAAGAGGATAGTAATAAGAGATCTTACACCCTTCCCACAGGACATATTATTTTACACGTTTTTTGTGCAATTTTTTCTATTAAAGAGAAGATATGAAAAATAAAATATCTCAACAAAATGAAGTTGTTTCGGTTCGATCAGCTCTAACGATCTATTTCCTACAATCAGTTTAAATTGAAATCAGCGCCAACCTCCGTTAGATCACGATCAAACGAAGTCTGTGTCGGCAGACAAATCCATACGGATTGGTTTTCCGGTTGCTAATTGACGATAATTTTCCCCTGACGCGTTTAATCGATCTTTTCCTCGATGCGTGGTGGCGATGATTGAAAACCCTTTTCCCTAATCCATTTTCTCATCTGTCTGACAGTAGATGAGATCTTACTTTTTATGCTTAATAATCAGATAATTAAGACGTGTGCAAAAGTTGATCCCCCTCTCCAAAAAAAGCCTCTTTAGAAATCACTACCGGGCGGTGACCCATTAACGATGCATTTTTTTCCGGGATTTTATTCAATTCAAAAAACCGAAAGAAAATGGCCCGCTGACGCAAGCTTCCTGTTATAACGGATTGCGAACATTTTTGCGCCCGACCGATCAACCGAGCTGGACGGAATGGTTTTCGAGGAAGTTGGGCGCGTAGTTGCAATTAACTGGAATGGGCCATGACGAAAGCAAGTGCATGCAGATGTGCAGTCGGATGCATTAGTCTCGTGCATTCGTTCGACACCGCACCCTAACACCTGATGGCAATCGACGGGTTTTTTGCTGATCTTTTTTTGCTCTCCCATATGTATATTCTTACATGCACCCGTTTTTATTGTGGCCATGAGTCTGTCTGAATTTATATCGCCATAAATTGCTTCCGGCGCGCGGTATTACGACTAACTCCACGTACCGCGATACGTACGATGTGGCCCGCTGCCACCGTGCCGCAAGGATGCTGCGAAGCGAAGCGTCGTAAAGATCACTCAATTGACCGTGGAAACCGATATGGAACCGAAGGAATGTGCACCGAGCGTGAGTGTAGGTTTTAGTGTGAGCACATTAAATTTGGGGTACCGATTGACGAACACCTTAGCTAGCAGCGAGTAGAAATGCATAAAAAAGCCAAAGTTTTTCTTTTTTCTCCATGAACACAGTTTTGCTGCATTTGTTGCCCAATTATAAATAGAACGTGATCAATGCATCCTGTTCCGCAGGTTGCGTTCGTGTGCAATTTGTTTCCAAATTAAATATGTGAAAATAAACTATGTTTTATGTCTAATGCGACAATCGTACGATGTCGCGATTCAGCATTTGTTGCGGTTTGATCATTAATTATATTCAACACTGAACGGTCTCATCACAAACTGCCATTAACAATGAAGACAACAGTTTTTCATGCCATATTATTATTAACTTTTCTTCATCCCACAACAGTTTACAAAACAATCCACAATTGACGATCCGAGCACCATCTCTCGGGAGGTAAGAAAGATGTATTCTAAATTCCACTCGCATTATTCACCAACAACCGCATACCCGGCGCCGTTAATCTCCTAGTCGTGGCGCTTGGGCGAAAGAATACGAACGGCTTCCTTCCAACAACCTTCCCAACAGCAACTGGATTAGAACTCCCACCGAGAGCGTTCTTTCATCCGGTGGATCGCACCACACGGTAAGCGTGGGAGAACTATGTGTCTTTTTTTTGTTCTTGATTTTGTTCATGGTTTAATTTGAACCATGTTCGTCGGGTCGATTCATCCCGGGCCATCCTTCGCGGGAGGTTTCCCCCCTCTTGCGGTGGTTGAAGCCAATACACTTGGCGGACTTGGTTCAGACCATTCCCGTGCCAGGGGTGTGGTAATTAATCGGTTATTTTGTACTGTTTTGAAATGTTGTTCCCCCCCCCCCCCCCCCCGTAAAACGGCGGGACGTGCCGCTAGTAATTATCGTCGCCGACCGTGGATGTGATTGTTGGCAGGTCGTCGACGTTGCCTGGTTTTGAGTCGTCCGCCGAACAAATCACACATTTGGTAATGGTGGCGTTGAAACGTTCGAATTCTTTTTGGATGGCGGGGCGCGATGGGTAAATGAAATGAGTTTTGTTTGTGTGATGATCTTGAAACGTGTTCCTGGCTGGACGTGCCGTTTTGACACGTTTTTGTTCTAAAATAGCGATGTGGAGGAGTGAACTGTTTTACGATTCTGTATAAAAATAAGCTTTAAAATTGAAGGATTTATTTTTTTTTTGCAAAAGTATGATCATTCGTTTCAAATATGGCATGAGAAGGAGATATTAGAACTCAATTGATGGTAATATATATGAATATTAAAATGGTAGATATTCCTGCTCATGTCTTTCTAATCCCAAGTTGAGAAAATGTGATTCAACTAGTGATGGGAAAATCCTAAATTTTCCTGGAGTTGGAGAAATCAGACTCCGGGATATTCCAAAGTAACTCCAGCATTATAAACGACCGGGAGGGTGATGATTTGAAAAAGAAGAGATAAAAAAGGTGTAGTATTCCGATAACAATTCTCGAGTAATTCGGAGTCAACTCCTTAGTAATTCGGAATCAACTCCGGAGTAATTCGGAGTCAACTCCGGAGTAATTCGGAGTCAACTCCTTAGTAATTCGGAATCAACTCCGGAGTAATTCGAAGTCAACTCCGGAGTAATTCGCAGTCAACTCCGGAGTAATTCGGAGTCAACTCCGGAGTAATTCGGAGTCAACTCCGGAGTAATTTGGAGTCAACTTCGCAGTTATTCGGAGTCAACTCCAGATTTCTCTCGGAGTTGAGTCCTGTTTTATACGTCGGAGTCGGAGTGGATTCATGATTCCACTCCAGAGTTCCCATCACTAGATTCAACGAGTATTTCAGACGCCTGCCGAGCTAGCAATGTGTGATATTTTTTATAACATATTTTATTAAATTTCTTCCCAAAACAACTCGTTTTAAGTAAATAACGTTAAGTATAAAAAACATCAATATTATTCTTGCTTAAACATACTTCAGTTTTGTGATATGTTTTCTCACCTCCTCCATGTTACACAATGTTTATGCTTTTCATGTAAAAAAATTACAAAACGCCAAACCTTCACCAGACGAATACCACATGCAAATAGTTATCACAAAACTAAATACCCTATACACACCCATTTAATGTTCGATTACCTTCGATCGTATCGATAAGATGAAATGCAAACAGAAGACCTTCGCAATGGTTTTGCACAGACACATTACAGCCACAACAACAAAAAAACGCGACAACATACCCTTAAGCGACATGAAATGGAAGCATTAAAAATGAGCTGGAACAAGTGCCACAAATGGGCGAAGCAATTCATCAACCGTGCCGAATTGTCAATAGTGCCACTACAAACCACCTGAAACCTCGTACGGTCGGGTTTAGATGACTAGCCTTCAACTACATTATCGGGTGTTTGCAATGGAGTGAAAAGAACAGCGAAAAACCACACGCTAATCATGATGTGGAATTTCGCGCTTCCGTGCGCACATACGCTCCCCATGCCGGCTCCATGCCGTTGGGTGGTGGGTGTGCACATGTTAGCGCACATGAACCCCCGGGAGAAACCTCCCCCCTCCCCGCGTTGGTGTAAAAACCTCGTGCTGCCTACAACGTGTCCGCGAAAACCGGTCGTTCTTTGGTCTTTAGACGGCGCTCAAGTGAGAGGTGGAGAGACGCGGCTAATCGTGTCTGTGCACGTGTCCATCATCACCTTCCGCAGGTTCTACGAACTCATCCGTACCCGTGCCGGCCGGCATCGTGTTCGGCTTATCAGCTTCCCTATTACCGATGGTGGAGGAGAGAAAGAGCGCAGTGTGGTCCGCTGTCCGTTGCTGCCCGGTGATTCAAAGCCCGGAATACCATCCCGCTTTTTTGCTTCCCTTCAGCGTAAGGGAACGAGATAAGCCGGGCGCACTTTGTTGCTGGTTCATTCCGCGAATGGTGAAGGTGCCTATACACCGACCCTCACACAAACACACACCCCAGCGACCTTCTGCGCTGCCCTTTTTTTGTGTTCCTTATCGTTCCGGTGCGATACGTGACGAACGGCAAGTCGCATCGGGCCGCCAAAAGACCAAGCCCTTTCGGCATCGAGGCGGGCCGGCACGATCGTGAGTCAGGCCGTGCTCGAGTGTGCTTGGCGCAAATTAAAATAGCAAATAGAAACAGCAGCACCGATGATGATGATGATGATGATGGGCCAACCTTCCCACCCACTGTGACGGCCACTTCAATCGCGTAAAAAAACGTTTTGCTCCATTTTCACCGCTTGACACCCTCCCATATCGCACAGGGGTGTGGGGGTTTTGTTTTCGCCTTTGTTTTGTTTCCGAATTCTTCTCCATCCCACGCTCGGGTTTTATTTTCACAAGGGATGATTTCGCGGAAGGGACCGACTCACGACTTTTGGGGTGCATTTCGTCGTCTTATTTCCCAATTTTGGCATGCCGCATCGATTCGTTTGATCAGTGATCTTTGTTTTTTTTTGTTGCTTTCGGCACAGCAACTTCCAGCAGAACAATAAATCTGCCACCCTTTTTGGTGCGCCCCTTCTGACAACCCCATCCTTCCCCTCGGTAAATGGTAGACAAAAGCATCAACCCTTCACGCGCGCACTGGCAATGGCGCACCAACAAAAAAAAAATCGGCAGTCAAAAGAATTCAAACGACTTTTTGCCTTTTGGTAGCGCCGAAAAAGCGCCTTTTTGAACTGTGTGTGAATGCTCCGTATTATTTTTTGGATTTTTTCTTCTTGCTTCATTTTACCCGACAGCAAAGTCGTGCCCCGAACGCCCGAATAAAAAAACATCAACCACAACGGTCACTGGAACCATTTTCATTTCCTTTAGCAGTCAGTGATTCTTCTTTTCTGCCCGTTCAAGCACTGGAGAAGCGCGCCGAAGAAGTCATTATCGCGGTGCTAGCGATCTGCTAGCGGCGCACGACCAACAACGCCAGCCAACCCATCGGTCGCAGCAAGATCATCCGTGAGATCCGTCGCGAATTGTGGCGCGCGGAAGTCGTTGAAATGTGTCTTGTTGGTGGTGTGGTTTTTTTTGTGGGTCTTGCTGCCTCATCTTCGCTTCTGCCGCGTTCACGTCTGTCGCTTACAGTTTGTAGCGTTCGTTGCGGTGCCACATTGTGGAGCGGATGTGATTGAATTTTGCGCTGAAAAGAAGGGTGTAATGATGAACCAAAAAGTGTGGAGGTACCCCACAAAAATGTTGAAAACCAGCTTCGAGTTCCCACCAGACACGGGTCGGGGATGATGCAGATCTATCGAACCGTCTCGAGTGAAATAAGGTGTATTGGTTTGAATCGAATCTGGAAGCGTCTTAAGCTTGCTTGCATAATCATTGACAAATTTCAATAAGATGCGCGATCATCAAGTTTGAAAAGCATCCCATTTTAATCTCCTTAATCCCTTGCATATATTCTGATATAAAAATTCCCAATAATATAGACTTCTTAGCAAGAAAGGACGCAAAACTCACACTTTTCAAGAACAAGTTGTGTAATGAAAAAATATAAAATTGTTTTTCACTGCATTTGTTTTGTACATAGCAAAACGAATCGATCATTAGGACATTTCGCACGTGATCTAACATTAGATGGACGCTTTTCACGCCCGAAGAACCACAAGTTAGCTGTCTGCCAACGGATCATTCGCCGAAGGCAATCCTAAGCTGTGCCTTCCTTTGCTTCTTATCCTTACTGTAACCTAAGCTCGGCTCAGTCGTAGAAAGTCCCGAAAACCATTCTTAAATAAACAAACTTGCTCATTCGTAGGTGTGTGCCAAGTTGCGCCGTTAGTACGAAGGTCAAACCCCGGAACGGCTTCCATGCGCTCGAAACACTGTTTTGCTAACAGCTCCTAACTACAGCCTGGTCAGATTAACTCGGGACTTCAGAAACAAGGATTCGATTCAAGCCAAAGAAAAAACATACTACAAATCTCCAATCCTTTGGGCAAAACCCCAAAAGACGAAAGCAAAACATTACCCTCTGTAGGGAAAACGGCTGGCCCTCGCAGCGGCTTGTTGTTTTTATTCCTTCCCACATTTTTTTCCCTGCCGAGCGTGCTTCTGTTGCAGTTATCCTGGATCGTGGTACGGCGTGCTACTTCCGCTACCCCGAGGCAAAGCACACCCGTAGGTAAAAGGTGAAACATAGTGCCACGGGTCGAAAAACTCGACCACATGCATTCATTCACAAAATCCTTTCGATGGTGATTTTGTTGCCACAGGATGTTATTCTAACTCGATTTAAGACGTACACAGTCTTGCCCTGGCCGGGGACTATGTCGACGCACTAATGAGTGGCAAATGGTCAAATATTTGCCCTACAGCATCGAACGATCGACGGTGAAGTTGAACTGACCGCAGACGAACACCATTGGCCTGAACCCGGTTCTGGTGTTGGTGGTGGTGGTGGTCCTTGGGAAGGATTAGCTAGCGGACCATGGGTCTGATGATGGATGATTTGTTTTCGTTGGCGATTAGAATGGTGGAAACTGTTTTTCTTCGTTCCGGCTGTTTTGTGCTTCGGACGTGCTCCGATTGTGACCGGTTTGTGTGCACGTTTCACGAAATTCATTGAGAATGTCCAGTTCAACCGATCCAGTTGATCTCCTCTACGACGACGGAGGTCCTGATCCGGACCCCGGTGCTTGTTTGCGGAGGCGATTAGGGTTAGGCGCGACAGTCGGTTTCCGGTTTTGTGATTTTTGTTGTTGTTTGGTGTTGGCCTCGTGCTACCAAGGTGGCGGTCAGTTTGGATAAGGGATTTTAAAGTAGCGTGATTTTTTTTCTCTCGAAAGGATAGCCATTGACACCTACCTTCGAATGGGTAAAAATCAAACTTAACAAAATATTATGCAGTGGGTTTTTTCGAAAGATGCAAGGAAAGAAAAATCAATAAATAAATATTTAACTTTAAACTAAAACGAATACTTATTGAATATTTTATTCATATGATCATTCATAGCGATATGTTCACATGAAAATTTGTTGCCATTTTATGTTGTATGGTTATTTAAAATTGTACAACAAAATATTATAATAATGGATGCAAAATATTTTTTTATATTTCCAGAATCAATTCACCAAATTATTCAATTTTTATTTGCTGTTTGATATGACTTTTTAATTTATTAAATTGTGACCCAAAAATGACTCTCCAAATTTATTCTAAATTAGATCATCACTCGAACAAATTAAAACCAAACTAGTCAACGACGTCCACATTGCACCTTACCCGGCGACATATCTCACCACCAAATACCTTCCGCATCTAGTGTCGTAGTGTGGGAAGCGAAGACAATTTTCTTCCTTTTCCACTCGACGCGGTGCATTTCCATCCCACCGCACACTCAGCCGATGATCACGTCATCCGTGGCGGGTACATTTTGAGCCAATGCACCTATACAACGTGTTGAGACACCGCGCCGAAGACGATCGAAGGCGAGAGAAAAATAAATCGCTTGAAAACACACTCACAAAAAAACCAGTGCCACCCCAGTGCCTTCTATCCGATCGCCCTCTAAACACAACGAATGGTTGTGGAACCATTGAAGCAGGAAAGCAACGAAGAAAAAAAATAACAGAAAAAACGTTAAAGAAATGAGGAAAACAAAACCGACGCACTCACAGCTCAACACGAATGCCGCGAGCCCACGACCGCCAGCCACGGTGCGGAAGAATGCAATCTGATCTGGATGCTGATGCAGCGGCACGTCTGTGTGTATGTTTTTTTTCCCTTAGACGGGTTAGGCTGAAAAAGGGCAGAAGAAGAGGCACAGAGCACAGAAGGGACAAACAAAGAGCAGCATCGAAAAACACGGTCCGTGATCGTGAGCCGTGCTTTTTGGAGCTCTCGAGCGCGCGCTTTCCGACATCGTCGAATTCTTTTCTCACGCTCGTTCCGCTGTGGTCGCAAGCGTGCTCAACCACACACGCACACATTCATGCACACAGCCCAATGCGCAACCCCACCAAATCATCCCCCTTTCCCGGGGCATCATTGCTTCCATTAAAAGGGGCACACGAACAAGTGGCTGCCGGGTTCGCTACCTGTTTCTCGCCGCTCGCGCGAACTGAGCGCGTGTGTGCGACGAGTGAGATATTCTCCATTCTCTTTAGCTACTCGAATTTTGTGCCGACGATCCGGCGAAGATTGCCGGATCGAGCTGCTGAGCGTGCAACCCCCGGCATTGGAGCACGCTCCCCCAAAAAACTGACACAGGCCGAACATGGCGCGTGGATGGTTTCTTCCCTCAGCCTCCCCGCCATTTTTGATGCTTTTGTTTTGAATGGCCGAGCGCCACAAACGCACCCGCTAGCTGTCTCGCTCGCCGTGTCGTGTGTGAGAGCGCGTGCTCCACTCGGGGAGGAGAAAAAAAGCTCCCCACGATTCGCTTCGATTGTTGAGATACTACCGAAAAGCTCTCCGTCACGATCGCGCCTCAATGATGATGATGCTGCTGCTGCCCGGCTGATGATGACGATCGTGGCTACTGCGGCGCACTTCTTCGACGGCGCATTCAAGTTCATGGAGGCAACACCACCGATGGAAGGGGTAGTTAATTCTTGTTGTGGTTGTTGCTTCTCTCGCGCCAGAAGGATTGTAAAGCGAGCGCGCGCGCGCCCACCCTGCACAGTGTCGAGGGCGGTTTTTCGCTTTCATTGCACGAGTTGTTGCCGGGGCTCGTGTACGAAGCGGGTGGCTCGTGTGGAGAATAAAGGGCAGTAAGGAATAAACAAAAAAGGAATGTGCTCTTTTCCACACGGAACCGTATCAAAACGGTACGATCGGAAAGCTAATTCATATTTACTTTCGGTCTCTTTCGAGCGATGATTTTTTTTAATTCATCCCTATTTTTCCTGGTTGTATTTTTTGTTTTCAACGATGGTTTATCGTTTTCTTTAATTAAAAGGATTTTTAATTTTAAAACTCACGCTCAATGTGTAATATTTACTAAAGAACAAAATGTGTGATTTCCGTTAAAAGCCCACAAATACTTCACGCGTGACAGGCACACGATATCGGTCACACACTTCAGAGCAGATCGTTCTCTAGCCGTCATTTATTACATTTTGCTAGAATCCCAGGTCAAAGTTGCTCTTTCTTTACCTTCTTTTTTAATGGCCCCGTTCAACAAAAATAGGGCCTTCCCGAACGATGCGGTGGGTACGGCGAAACGGCTCTATACCCGCAATCAAACGCTCTGATCTTCATTCGAGGACCATGTCAGAAAGAACAACAATTTCTTTTTTTAAGAACGTTAACAAACGGAAAAAATTAAGAAACAGACACATCGCATGGTGATGAAATGATTAGGTGCGATTGAATACATCTAGAGGCAGATTTGAGATTATTTCTGATGAATATATCCATTTAAACGCATCATCAGGAAGGTTAATCGTTGAAGATCGCGTAATAAAGCGTTCTAATTATAACCACTCATGTTATTTTCGATGCTTAACGAATGGAATGAATAGGAATAGTTTACGTATTTAAACTCATTCTAATATTCCATATACTCATCAAATACGAATCACTTAGCCATATGCAAAAGTCTTTAAGAATTTCAAAAATATGTACCATAACACAAAATTTAAAGACCCATTTTCTGCCAGTCCTCGCTTTAAGAAAGGAAGTAAAATATTCAGTACTGGTGCTGCCATCTATTGAGCGCCCTCAGAACCATACCCAGAAGATCCTCGCAAAAGCAACGCGAAGGCCGTAAAAACATTAGTGTTTGAGGCGGTAAAAGAAAGACGCATCCATTAATTCGTCCCGTCTTGGCAAATGGTCATAGGAGCGAACGGTAAGAAAAACGTGATCCTGACCAAGTATCTCCTTCCCTTTTCACAGCATCATCGCTACCTGCCCCGGTTTGTCGGGGCTTCCTTCTTCGCCCGTACCCTCTAGGAAATGATCCTCGATTACGGCAGTGGTGCATTGATTTGTTTTGGGGTGGGCAAAGCGAGATAAAACGATACGATCATTTCGCTTCAGCACGTTTCGTGCACAATTCCCTCTGGAATGGTCATCCCCTCCAACGGTGAAAAATTCTAAAATTCCCGAAGGATTCTTTCGTCCTTCGCTTTCGATCTGTCTCGGGCGGGTTGCGCCATCGCAGTTACACGTTAGCTCTGCTGCATGCGGTATTTCTCGCTCACGCACGCTACATCTCACTACCTGCGAGAGCGCCCGATGCGGAGAGAAAGAGAGCGCAGCGTGAGCGAAGAGCGCAGCGAACTCTCTGCGGTGCGACCGTACGAAGGGATCTAGCGAACAGCGGACCGTTGGACGGAATCAAAACCATCCGAGCTTTCAGCCAAGCAAGTCGTGGCCAACTCTGCCCTGTCTGCCAGCTGACGCACGGAACGCACCGAGCAAGCGCCGGTTCAGTAACGCAGAGTGAGATTCGAATAAGATAAGAGTGTCGCAAACAGAGTGTGGACGGTGAAGTGAACACAACACGCAGCTTCCTTCGACTGTTCTCGCGTTCGTGGTTTGTGCCGCGGTCTGACCAACAAGTGTGTCCTTTAAAGGAAAGTGCCTTTTTTGGTCGAAATATTCGAAAGCAAAACGCCAAGTGTCTTAATAATGGAGAAGCTGTTATAAGCGAATCTGTAACACCGCAAAACATATTGAAGTATTACGAACAAAGAAAGAGAGGAAGAAAGAATCTGTGTGTGATTCTGTGTGTGAAGCATGCGAATAATCGCAATTGGAAAACAGTGACATATAACGCAAAAAATACAGTGTTGTATCACGGTTAGAAAAATAAAAACGTTTCAACTACGTGCCTTTTTGCGTGGCGAAGCAGTGTGTGCGATAGTGAAGTGTTAAAAATTCGGATTAGAAAAAAAAGAGAGATACCCCACACATCAAAATGGTGACCGGAATTGGAGCCACCGCGCAACAGGTCGCCGGAACGCCGGCCACCACCCAGATACCACCGGCCGAGCCGGTCAAACGCTCCAGCGATAATCGTCGGGTAAGTTTATGTTTCTTTTTTTCTCATTCGAAAACAACGTGTGAAGGTGCAAAAGCCAAAAAACCCCCCAAGTTCAACTTCAAAGAGACACGACACGGCTCCATACAAAGTAAAAAATGTTACACGCTTATCGTTGCCATTGAAATTACGAGTAGCACAACAGGAGCTTAGTTAATGAGGGACAATCAGTGCAGTACAGCAAATGATAGTGTAAAGTTTTTGGTACGTGAAGTAATGTTTTTGCCTTTTACATCCTGCGTCTAATTTGTGTGTTTTTTTTGTTAATGTTACTTTTGACACTCACAACCTTTACAAAGTGTCTGTTTCTTTGTTGAACCGTTCGGAACTCTGAGCTTATCGTATCGAGTTTTTGGGTAGAAGTAGCAAGAAAAAGGTTAAATCTTCCCGAAACAATGAATTAATCATCGTTTTTCTTTTCTTTCTTTTCCAATAACAGAGCAACAAACCGATCATGGAAAAAAGGCGCCGTGCTCGTATCAACAACTGTTTGAACGAGCTCAAAACGTTGATCCTCGACGCAATGAAAAAAGACGTAAGTATCTTATCCTTGATCATTTTCACAAATTTGTTTAATCGAAAAAAAAGACTTTGTCGAAGAAAAACAAATTTTTCTTTTGAACATTATTAACGTTTTTCGCTTGTTTTCGCCTGCTTCTCAACTCTTCCAGCCCGCACGTCACTCAAAGTTGGAAAAGGCCGACATCCTGGAGATGACGGTGAAGCATCTGGAGAACCTGCAACGGCAACAGAGCGCCATGTCGCAGGCAACGGATCCGAGCGTGATGAACAAGTTCAAGGCCGGTTTCAACGAGTGCGCCCAGGAGGTCGGTCGCTTTCCGGAGATCGATCCGCACGTTAAGCGCCGCCTGCTGCAACATCTCAGCAACTGCATCAATGGCGTTAACAAGTCCGATCTTCCGAAGCGCCACCACCAGCAGCAGCAGCAGCAACAGCAACACATTCTACCCTCCCCGCCAAGTTCGCCCGAACAGCACGGACACCCTCACCCGTACGGATTGGCCGGTCATCCATCGCCGCTGAGCGCCATCCAGGCCGGTAATGGTAGTGTGTATATGGCCGGTTCGAGCGTTCAGCTTATCCCGACCAAACTGCCGAATGGTAGTATTGCCTTCGTGCTGCCCCCTACCGCCGCCCAAACCCTCACCACCCAGGTGCCGCAACCACCCGTGCCGATGTTGGTACCGATCCCGAGCCGTACCGCTTCAACCGGATCGGCCTCTTCCAGCCATTCGGGTGCATCCTCACTGTACGATCGTGTCCCACGGGAACATGCTACCTCGTCGCCGTACCATGCACCACCCAGCCCGGCCAACTCGCACTACGAGCCGATGGAGTGCCACTCGTCCGCCAGCGCGTACCACCTTCACCAGCACCAACAGTCCTCCTCCTCGTCGACGTCCTCGTCCTTCAGCAGTCCGGACAGTCCGCTGTCGCTCGTGATGAAGAAACCCTACCACGATGATGACGATGATCACGAGATGAAGCAGGAGGACGATGGCAAACCGTGGCGCCCGTGGTAATTCAACGTGCGAACGTGGAGCATAATTTTCCGGAGTCATATACACAACAGTACCTAAGGATGAGCTTCAGAAGTGGTGGAAACGGTGGAAGATGCTGTGCAGACTTCCAGTGCCTCTTCATCGATCCCAGCCGTAACAGCAAAAGGGGACGGACATTAACACCCGGTCCGGTTCACACCCACGAACAGTCTTGTGCAAAGTGTCACTAGTCATACGATTTCCTTACCAGTTGGGAAATTCATGCATCTTAGTGTGTGCTGCACGGACATTAGTGACATACCGGAACAAAAGTGCTCATATCAGTGTACCGACTCGTGTGTGTCCTTGTTTGTTTGTGTGTGTGTGTGAATGGACCGGAAGTTGGTGATGGTGGAACGGTGGATGCATATTGTGTGATGCTGTGAATAACTATTAAGAAGAGAACACTTTGCAGGGCATTAGAGTTTATAGCGAACAAGGAAATGGAAAGTGAGCAAGTGTGAGGATGTGATGGAGTACGGTGTAGTGCCACCAGAAAGATGCAAACAAGGGTTCAAAAGCTTTATCGAAATTCTGTCTGTTTACTAGTGGTGGTGAATGTGTACGTTTGATAGGACCTCCGCGCCATAGCTCCTTTTTGCTTTAATGAACAATTTCCTCCGTTCATCATTTCGAATGTGTGATTTTGTAGAGCTTCGTGCACCGTTTTTAGTTTAGGAGTTTTATTTTATACACCTTTTTTTTTAAATGCGAAACAATTACCTCCCCGCTTTTCCGTGAGATGCGACAATTAATCAGAAACGTCTTCCAAAAACGTGATGGCCACAAGCACCACCCAACCGCAGCAAAAGGGCGATAGTCTTCCAAAAAAAAAAAATGCGACGTGTTTTTATAAACCCTTAGCAATCTGAGCGTTTTTGTGTACGTTTTGTGGTGCGTGTGCCTGAATCAGTGGGATCGTGCTAAAGATGTCCGAATTTTTCTCGGACGAATACGATCCCGAACAGTTAGTTGCACTTAAAATTTTTAGTTAAAACTTTAAATTATTGCTTTTCAGAGGTTCTTAAGTTGGAGTTAAAAGTTCGTTTAGGAGTTTTCATTTTCAAAAAAAAACAGGAGTGATCATCAGGCTAGGGAAACGCTGGCGTATTAGCTTCTGGAATTTTAACTAATTTTTTTTTTGGCTTGAGCTTGAAATGGTCAGAAGAGAATGAGAGCAAATCATTAGAGATAGAAACAGTAACCAAGCAATTATTGTGGCAATGAGTGAAAAAGCAAGCAATAAATTAGAAGCAACAGAACGAAACAGATCTAAGAAACGGTAACGTTTCATGTAAATTACGCGGCGAAGTAGAACTCTAGAGTAAGTTTATTTTTGTACATTAATATAAACCATACACACCTAGCCATTAGCTAGCTTAGCTTAAGTGTTAAGAAACAATCCTATGTAAAAATAGTTTTTTTTATATATACTATAAAACCGTGAGAAAATCCTAGCAAATCGGGCCTGCTCCGAGATGCGCAAATGAGATATGAAAATATAAAACCGAAAATCATACAATATGATATGATTTAACAAAACCTAACCTTTCACCTGTGTTCCGTATTTTTCTTTTTTTTTTTTGGGTTAATTGTTTGTGAGACGTGAGAAAGCAATCTGGGAGGGTTTTCGGGTGAAATTGAAAAAAAAAGAAAACAAACGATTATTTGCTCCCCCCCCCCCCCAAGGGCAGTTCGGGGTCGTTAAAAGTTCGCCTCATCGTCGATCGTTTCCGCTGTTCCGGTGTGTCGAATGGTGGAAGGGTGTCGTAAAATGAGTTCCTCATCACAACGTGTCACCATTAAATGGCAAATTATGAACGGAATGGGGTGCGTTTTTTGTGGTTGTACCCCTCACCCTCCCATTCCTTCAATCCCCCCCTTCCCTTCACATATAGGAGGGAGGATGTGATTTTTTTTTAGTTGTCATTTTTCTGCACGAGGCCATCAGCAATCGATGCGTGACAACACCGTCCTCACGATGGCGTTTCTGGCTGACGTCAATACGTGATTTGTTGGTTTAATTTTCCGACAGTTTTTTGTTGTTGTTGTTGTTTAATATACACCCCCTTTACCTCGACGGGGCGAGCTTCTATATGGCTCGTGCCTGATGTACGATTCATCGCTTGGGTGCGAAGCGATGATCGGTCATCATTTAGCGATAGATTGTATGAAAGGATCCAAAAAAAAACCCCCCGGACAAGTGCGTCCGTGTGCGACAGGTGTGAAAATTTAAGAGTTAAATAGTACAAGGGATGGGTTTTTTTTATGTTTGTGCTGCTTTTTTTACTTTCAATAGGTCGTACGTGATTCACACGTGTGCTGGTTGATTAGACATGAGTAACGTTGATCGTGAGACAGCGCAATTGCGGTTCGGAAACTTTACTGACCTCACAAATGCGTGATTTGTTGTGAAGTGCGTGAAGTGGGAGAGAAAAAGGTTCAAAGTTTCAAGCTTAATTTTCATAAAGATAATAATCATAATTATAAAATATCAAATCACAAACCTTGTTCCCTAACAGCAAATAAAAAAATGAAATAGGAAATATAATTTTTTTTTCTCCAATTCTCAATGCCAGAAGGAACTATCCAGAACCAGAAGGGATGAGTAATATACGGATTCATCCACAGATGGCGCTAGTGTTATCATTTTCAAAAATATTCTGGAGGCACATATTGGTTCTCGCCATAACAAATAAAGATACATAAATTTGAGGTTTAATTCATTAGAAATATAGAAATAGGAGTTAGTAAATATATCCGCAAAATTGAATGTTTGTATATAAAGTAGAATTAAATTGAAGATTCGTGGGGAAAAATCCAATAAGAATAAAAATCTTATAAGATGCTTTCCAACAAATCGTGAGGATATCCTCACGTTTTTCGTTGAACCCAAATACATACATATTCGACACATTTCGTTATTCTTCTCGAAGCGCACATAAATAAGGTACGATCGTAAGCACCAAATTATATGCAGAAACGTTCTATCATTTGTAATTCTGCAATATCTCGTGACTCGCTGGATAGCATAGCAACGGCCCAGTGTCAAGTAACCTCCGGCGGACGATTGCAACAGAGACATCTTCAAAGTGCATTAATTTTGTGTTGTTTGTCCCACAGTTGAAACACCCTCGCTGCGTTTGTGACCCTTAGTTCCAATGGTCGTATGTACGGGAACCTAATGCTGAACATTTGCCAAATGCCAAACAAACATACTAGCATACATTAAACTGGGACGAAGGATTGGGGTAGGATGGTGGTATACGTTGGTCACGTGATGCAACCAGAAGTGCATGGTAGCGATCGGCCATGTCCTACAGCCTCGGTCAGGTCGGTATCGCGTGCACAAAATCGGCTAGACTGGGCTGCAATTTCAAAACAAACACCGGCGACTGTCTGCATGCGGGATTAGGCGATGGATGACAAACGAAAAAATACAGACGCAAGTCATAAGGAAAAGCTTGTCTCTTGCACAACAATCTAATTTTGCAAATCGTAGTGAAGTTAATAAAGAAAGACATTTTGTATATTATGAATATTGGGTTTTTTACAGTATTCTCTGCATAATATTGGGAATAAATTCCATGTCTTTTCGTTTCGTCTCTTTTGCTACTTTTATGGTGCTTTTATCACATTTTAAAACAATCTGTTTATTTTAATGAAAAGTGGATAAACACTTCCACGAGAAACACAACATTATCGTAAACATTATTCGGTATTGTACACACCATGTCAACATGGAAACCTTCCACGAACGATTCAGCATGAACGAATCGTAATTCAAATTCCAGCAACCGTCACGTGATGGCAAATCATTCTAGATCGATTCGCGCTTTACGAAAGCACGAGACCGTATGCAAGCAAGATCAAGCGAGTCGTTGGAGATGAAAAATCATCTCTCAAGCAGCAGACGACCCACTTAACAATGCGCACGAGACGTACCAGATACACCAAAAAGGGGCCTTTGCCTTGCCACTGCTTGCCACGGCACGCCACGCACATGCTTCCCAATTCAAATTGTTTCACGCAACACGTGACCGGTAGTCCTTCGGTGCCGATGTCTCGTGATTTGTGCTTGCTAATATTTGCTCTCGATCATTGAGAACCCATGCCCGTTATTCGAGGGAAAGTATGGAAAGCCCCCGATGACTCTAGGAATCACCGCAAGCCATGTAGATCATCGAACTTTCTGGCGATGGAATTGATTCAAGAAATTCCTCTGCAATTCATTCTCAGGGAAAAGTGTGTTCCGTTAGCTTGCTGCCTATTTTGCAACTCTAATTCCCGGATGTCAGTGTGGACGATTTTGGAATAAATCACTCAAGTATCAACACACACGCGCCCTCGCGCCCGTACACCGTGTCTTTTGTCACGTGTGAACGCTCAGCTTCAAGATCTCCGAAATGGAGTCCTTGGCATCGTGCTCAAGTGACAATAGGCAGACATCAAAGGATCCCTGAAATCCTTGGAAACCTTGGACGGTTTTCAATCTTTAGCTTTCGAATGTTAAATCAACCAATCGAGGCCAATGGAAATTTAAATATATACAGTTTCAGTTCCAGAACTGCCCAATGTTTCGGTTCGTTCGAGCTGCAAAATACTCCCTAAAATCTCGCTTGTGAAACATGCAACAGGAAAGCACTCGATCGGTCACTTCACAATCAATCGCCCGCCGCTAGAACCGTACGCTTATCAGCGCCGTTGAGACAAAGCCGTTTAATAAGGATGTATCGACGTACACAGCCCCCAAAGGCAGTTCTTCTTAACGAGCGAATTTCAGCAAGCTTGTTATCGTGTTGTCCATTTTATTGCCTAGCCATTCACGCGGCTAGTAGCAGCAAACGGCACCAGCACTTCAAACCCGCTCAAGACGATCAGGGCGGCAAGCACGGGGTTAAGTCCGCTAAAAGCCGCATGAGTAAAAACGATTTACGATGGGATCATAGAGCGCCTCCCCGCGGGTTTAGGCCACAGCATGCTGCCAGTCGCGGTGTAGATAATTTCGCTATTAAACCAATGCTTCCTTTCGTTGGCAGTCTGATTGGATGTTTTGGGGGGGTTTTTGTTTTCCCTCGCTAAACCTTTTTCCCGTGGTGTATTTTTACGAACTTTACGAGACCACTCGCAGGAAACGGTAGCCGGCGGTTTCGAGTTTTCGGCGAGCGAGGTTAAATTTAACGATCACGCATGAACTGTTCGCACGTTCTGAATTTGCTCCCAGTAACTGACCAGGAGCATGAAATGACTTAGTGAAATATTGATGCTGCAGTCGCGGGATTAGCCGTGTTTCCGTCACGGTTGTCGTCGAGCGTTGGGACATGGGCAACATTGTTAGCATACCGTTAACGTTTGACTATTTGTCAAGATGGAGTTCGATGTGTGACAAAATGGGAATGAGTGGCAATAATGCAAGAGACTAATCAGTAAATTATTTTCCAAATAGTTTTCCTTAACGACTTCGGAACTCCGAACTTCCGAAGAGTCTTCCTAGTCAGAAAGAGAGTTGTCAGTAGAGCCGGACAATAGTTCTGGGAAGGTGTTTCTTCAAATATTGGTAAATCACATCACATCACATGAAGTCATGCCATCATTGATATTTCTTCAGTCGGTGTACTTGCTTTCGTGAGTTGATCATTCTCCTGTCTAATCTGGAATTACTTGGGTATGTCGATCTATGTTCCTCACTTATGTATGATCCTATACATACTTGAATATCCGCAATTAGTATTCTGTAGATCTTATGTCCTCAAGCTACAATTGATTTAGTTTAATATTGAGGAGATCTTTAAAAATCATTATATGGCAAGGTTGATCAAGTAATTCTAGACAAAGGTAAAGTCTGTTGTTACCTTCTCAACGTGGACCAATCAGCACTTTTAGTGAGTAAAACTGTCAAGAAAATCGCTGCCATTTAATTAACCATGCGTACACGTGGGGCAGAATAATCAAGGTCATCATCAACATCAAGATGTCCATCGTCTCCATCCGCACATCGAACCTATCCCCCCTCGGTAGAGGAAACAAATGATTGTAAATATTTTCTTACACTAAAAGCTTCTCAACAACTTCCCCACCCCGCCAGAGTGTCCAGAACTGCACTTTCAAAGAGCTTGCACAGTTAGTTGCGGTTGTGGTTTTGACTTCCCTTACAGCTGTGCCACATTGGATTAGAATAAACGAAAAAAAAAATAAAATTGAAACACATATGCGCACATGTTTGGTCCCGCGTTGCCCTTCGTTGTGCTGACCCATTACCATCTTCTGCGTATTATCTCGCGTGCGCCCTGTCGTTCGTCAAAATGTGTCGAAAGTATCCCATCGATTGCTTTGACGTCCGTACACCACTCGACAGTATTTGCTGGGGCGGGAAGGAAGGTTGGGACGTTTCAGTGAGACGCAAAAACACTGGCGGAACGTTTCTTGGTTCCATTCCCCCAAGTTCTCCTTTTCGCGTGAATGTCGACACGAGCGGGCAGTAAATCTCGGGTGCCTCCTGCCGTACGTCCTCACTTCGCTCCACTTTAGCCGTCACCACCAAGATCGCCCAAAAATCTACTCCTAGGACGGGTTTTTCGAACTCCACGAGTTCGCCACCGCCAGTCGGTGGAGATTATCGTTTCACGCTTCGATTTGACTTTGACAGGGGCTCGCGAAGCTGATCGTACCCCATACCGGCCGGGGTTGCGGCACGGAACCGTGGTTGAATGCGGGCTTTCTGGCCAGCGAAAGCGAGTGTACATTCTCACCAAGAGAGAGCGAAAAAAAAACAGTTTGAAAAGAACAACGTTGCTGGGAAGAAGCAATCCGTACTCGTGTTCCTCTTGCGCGACGGAACTTACTACTGCGGTTGGTAACTGTGCACGAGCAGAAGAAGGGTGACAAAAGGGCACTCCCTGTAGAAGAAGAAGATGAAGGAAGGGAGCAATAGGGAGGGAAGAAGTAGAGAGGAGGTACCAGTGGAATGACGAGAAGGTGGTTTCGGTCAAAAACGTGGGAACGGTTCGAAAACGGTCGGCAATTCCCTCATGGCTAGTGGTTGCGCGTGCGCGCGTGCTCACTAAGGCATCATTAGGCATTAAAGGGTACACGGTAGGGTTGAGGAAGGGTGGTAAGGAATGTAATGCTTGGGAGGACCCGGGCCGGGAGACGAAGTGTCGGTGTCGGACCGTTTGCGCTACGACTCGTTACGTCGCGAGAGGCTCATACTTTGTAGCACTTTGTGTCGCACCACGCGGAACCGCGCTTCTTGCCTGTGGCTTTGTACATGCGCACGCGTGTGTGTGTGTGTGTGTGTGTTTGCATGCGATTGCGCTCCACCACCAACCCACATGTTGCTGCATCCTGCTGCAGCATCTTCTCACGGTCGGCTCGTGGGGCAATAGTTTTTCCTTCTACCCTCTTTACCCCGGGCACTACACGCTGCCGCCACCGATCGCTTCTATCGCTCGATCGTTTCCGTTTCGATGATCGCTTGAGCTTCTATTTAGGGGATTGGTAATTTTCTCGCGCATAGGAAACGGGGTGGGAAAAAGTTAAATTCTGTTTTTTTTTGTATTTGTGTTTGCCTTTTTTTTAATGCTACTTCACAAACCTTTGCCATCGTGTGCCAGTGTTCCAGGGAAGCGCGATCAGTAGGGAGTTGGGCTGGATTAATGTGGAGCCGGAGTGTTGCGTCATGTGATTACGGTTGCTCGATCGATCGATTGCATTAAGCATCTTAATTAAATATTTATCTTCATTTGGCGCCTTACAGTGGACTCAGTTTTCAGATTCAGATTGACGCTAGTAGTTTGTGAGATACATTAATAAATTTGAACTGCATTTAGATATACGATCCAGCAGTTCTTCCTAGAATACTGAGCTTAAAGAACCAATAAAAAAAATATTCAAGAATAGGCTAATAATTATTTTTATAGTTACTAATATTAATTTTTGGTTAACTGCTAATACTAAGAACCCGACATCTGTGAAACGATACAAAACAGTGTAAAATGACGCATAAAAAATTTATCAATAATAGCTGATGAAGATTTCAAACCACAAGGTTTACAGGTCTTTGTTTATCTACCCTCTTAATTTATCTTAATTTATTTACCCTTTTCCTTGTTTAAATTAGTCAAAGCTCTTACTAATCTTTTTAAGATATTTTAACTTTAATATAAAAGAAAACCTGCTCGTGTCATGTGAATATTTTGCATCTAATTGACAAATGAGAAGCTGAGTAATACGACGCAAAAGCAACTCTCCTTCCCTTTAGTGAACAGTATCACTTTGCAACTGGCCATATCATAAACTAAATTGAATTTACCATCAGATAGCACGGCTGACTCACCTTGCATCCATTCGACCCGAACCCGGCACAGGAATGGGATAAAACAACATTTTTCCATCCCATTTCCATGGTGTCTCAGGACGGCTTCCGTAGCGTCAAGTCCTCTCTTCCTCCCTTCCCCCTGCCTTCCACAATCCACCATAATGTTGACAGTCCGTTTCGCTGTGTACAATGTTTGCTCTGGCCACCTTAAACCTCCGGTGCCACCTACCCAGCTCACTCCTAAACTCTTCTAAACGATCGTGAAACGCAGTGAGTAATGTGTGGCCCTGCACTCACTTACCGCATTGTTTCGCCGCCCGACAAGAGTGCGCACGCTTATTTGTGTCGCACGTCTTCGCATGCACGGTGGCGGCGCTTTTCAACCCCCTTCCCTCCCTCCATCATCTGCCCATTCCTTCCCCTATCAACCACCCTTCCGGCTGGTGCTAGACGCTTGATCACGTCTGTTCATCCACACAAATGACCACCGGCGAAGCAAAACGATGCGTTGTGTTTGTGTGTGGATGGAATCGCACTGTTTGCTGCACAGGCCAGTGGTACGAGTCGTCGGGGTTGACGGGAAAACCCTACCCCCTCCGATGAACACACTCACACGCACAAATATCACCCTTCTGCACGCTAAACAACACCAACAACCCCCACCCGCCACTCGCTTCTCCATGATCGCGCGGTGGTGTTGTTCGGGGCGGCTCGGTCGCTCGACAAAAGAACGCGACGGACAAGTACACGGCAACTTTGTCGTAATTATGGCAGGTCCGGCAAGGCGCGTGGAAACGTGCGATGGTGCGATTTTGAGATAATTTTTCATTCGCGACGATTCGCGCGGGTCGGGCACACGCGCACACGCGGTGGCGTGTTTTCTGCAACCCTCCATCAGCACCCGCCCGTTGGTGTGGTTCCTTCGCTTTGTATTATTTATTTTATTTGCCCGACGCAGGTGACCGTTTGATTGAGGTCTGCTGCACGAGCATGATTGAGCCTACGGTGGCATGGGGGAGCGGACGGGTGATCTAATGCAATTAGTGGCTCTTGTAGGTGGGGGGCCACTGTTGGGGGGAAAGGGTATGAAATGGGTATGCTGATAGTGCTAGAAGTTACGGCAGTTAGGAACCGTGATTGATGGCCGATACTTGCACGGGTAATTTTTCACGTTTCAAACGGTCCGCTGACGACTGCGTGCGAATACAATTTGGGACCCTTGGGCGGAATAGAACCCAAAATCGTTTTGCACGCGTTTGTTTGAAAGTTTTGTGGTTAATTTTAAGCACAATCGAACACAAAAAAAAGATTTGAAAGTACTATCAAAACATTGAAGAAAATATAACATATGTTTAACCATAATTCATTTCATGAAGAAAAGAAATTTAATAATAAATTTAAATCTACAAATTAAAATAAATCTTCCAGTGCAATGTTTGTAAGATTAACATTAAAATAAATAAAATATAAACTTTTATTAGGTTTGTCAAAATTATATAAATTATTCCTATTTTTTTCAATTGCTTCACTTTAATATTAATTCATTTAGTACTATTTTTTCTGTCAACGAAAAGAATAATAATCAACGATAAGAGACACGTCAATTATCAACGATTTAATATGGCGCATGTTGTATTGAAACACATATCGGAATACCGGAAACAAATCTAACCACTGAACTGCATTACAATATCATGTCCGATCCCCATCTTATCCAGATCATGTTCTTAAGCCATGTTTCGAGACGATCAACAGCAAAACATGGCTGACGCTTGTTAAATGAATCGAGATAGTAAAAAC
This sequence comes from Anopheles funestus, assembly GCF_943734845.2. Taxonomy (NCBI): domain Eukaryota; kingdom Metazoa; phylum Arthropoda; class Insecta; order Diptera; family Culicidae; genus Anopheles; species Anopheles funestus. The sequence continues at coordinate 4,025,909 of NC_064599.1, forward strand.
AACAAGTAAATCACCATATGTACTTCATCGATTAGCCGCATTGCAACACGAAATATGTTAGGAGCTATAAATATTCGCACAACCTGACCGATGGCGATACTAGGGACGTGTGCAGAAGATGGCAACGTTAGCTAGTTTCGTTGGACCGGTACTTTCCAGCATTGTGTTGTTACTGTGGCTCAACTTAGCTAAGGTTAATATTTTTTTCTCAAGTGTCTCATAAAAGCGAAGAATACACTCTGTTTTGCGTTTTGATTGTTGTGAAAATAATGCAATAATTTATTCCTCTGTGGTGTAGGGCGAGTTTGCAGTGCAGTTTGGAGAATCGCTCAAACCATGTCCGGATGCGCTAGATGATTCACTATTGCTGGACCTATCAGATCTTCAGGTCATACCGGATGAAAATGATAGTATGCTACTAAATGGAAAAGTGCGCCTGAATACTGCACTGGAGAGCCCAATGGAGGTAAGAGATTTTAATTCGATCGTTTGATGTTTAGATTCTAAGTGCCAATTTAACCATGATCTCTTCGCTTTTGAATCCTCGTACAATTTCCTCGTGCAAGGTAAACATTTACACCAAAAGATTGGAGCAGGGCGAATGGAATGATGCGGTGGTGGGACGCAAAGTGCTTGATCTATGTCCATTGCTCCAGATTAGCACGGAACCCTGGTTCGTCATCACCAGTATGATGGGCAAAAAAGATTGTCCCTTCCCGGAAGGGGTAAGTCTTCAGCTAGGTAGAGAGGTTAGGTGTCAGTATAATAATTCTACAAAACGACACATTTTAGCATGAGGAGACGTTTGAGATGCTTCCGGTCGGTGACTTTGGAGTGGAGATACCTCCCGATTTTGTGGGCGATTGGAAGGCATTCTTCGAGGTAACATCCAAGGGCAAAGTGTCTTGTTTGATGGCGGAGTTTAGCATCGTGGAGGTGTAATGTGCGAGCTGTAAGCTCCACAATTCGAAGAGACTTAAGCGAGTTCCAATAAAAGCAAAGAAAGCTATTTCTAACGAACTTTTCGCATATATAAAAGAATCCTTCTAAGCAACTCTGGAAATCCCCGAAATTGCCGATATCAAACTGTCAAGAATTGGTTCAGAATTGCAAAATATAGCGTCGCGTCTTTTCACAGCACAGTGACTCAAACAGAAATTTATTTTATTTTTTTGATAAACCCATCCAATGCTATCACAAAAGTGCGTCTTTATACAGTGTCTACTCCCCCATTCAGGAAGAAAAAGTCGTCAGGAAATTGCGAGAACTCGCGCTCGTGGCATTTGCGTTTCAAATGTTGAATACCGTCGGACGGTATCCCAAGAAGCTAAGAAGCGGTATATACCCGTTAGGCGCGATCAATAAAGCATTAAGCGCTTTGTACTTTCTCTATGGTGAGGGCAGATTTGTGCGTGTTTTTGCACAAGAAAAAAAAGTATCAGCGACATTTACGTAAGCGTTTAATGTCCCTGCCCTGGCCTGATGAATGTAGATGAGTCCGTAGCGGTTCACATTCAGCCGTAAGTTGGCTGACTGGGTAACGAGCTCCCCAATGGAAAAATGTATTTGATGGACAACGACCGCATTCTCCGTGTGAAAGAACTTACTTGCGTACTGGACAGAGTGGTCGCTTAGGTGGTACATTCCGATCGGACGGAGTTTTTTTTCTCTCACACTCGTTAAATATTTATGTCCACCGGGTGGACCCTTTCGACTTCGGCAGCGGCCGTTCGTCGATCGAGGCCAAGGTCCAGACGAGTTCCGACCGTCTCTCAGGATCGATGAGTAGCGGTGAAATTCGAATATTTTTCCTGCTGACAAAACGTAATCCTAGTACTACCCTCCTTATACAACGTGAAACATTGAAGCAACACGCAGAATACAGTAACAATTCTCGTAGCTAGTGAAAGAAAAATGGATGGCCACGAAAAGGCAGTGTGCGAAGAGGTTAATACGCTTTCCGGTTTACGTATGTTTCCATGGCGTTATGTTTGGTTCGCGGTCCACCGTACGGCTAACCTCCGATGACCTCCTGTGTGCTGTCGGCAACCGCTAACCACCTCACACCTCACATTGCCATGCAGAAAGTTCTCAAGTTTTGCGATTAGCTGACGAAGACAACGACCGTTCCGTACGGAGCAATCTATGCGACGTGCGACCCGCACGGAAACCAAAGTCCGATTACGGGCGCTGTATATATGTGTCGGTGACCATGGTTTGTGTGATCATTAGAATAACAAACGTGCGGCCAACGTAGCGCGTGTGCCGATCGGTTTACCGTCGTGCAAAGACTGTATGCGTTTTGGGGTGGTTCACCCCCTTCCACAATCTTTCGTCCACCCCTTCAACAACCAAACCGACAAACCGTTTCGACTGATCCGTGAAGCACTTCTGGCCGATACAGTGTGGACATTGTCAGGGCCGGCTTCAACCGGCAAAACGGTAGCACGATTACGTGGGGTGTGCGGACTAAGGCGCGCGAAAATTATAACAATGTAAATGAGTTTATAAATAATTTGCTTTAATTGAACCGAGAGGGCCGCGCGCGCGCTCGTGTGCACGGATTCGCAAGTGCGCCACGAGCGGCATCGCGCAAACATCCGTTTGTCGCATTCCTTATACACCCCTCTCGCGTTTGCTTTCCTTCTTCGGACCGTTCTTACCCGGTGTCATTTCACGTGGGGCCAACCGCCAACATGGGGCCGCCGTCAACAGCTCGAACTGTTGAATGGAGGAAGGGGTCTTCGCGGGTTGATGAGAATTACGCTACCGCCAGCACTATTATGTTTTCGATCAGGGCGTATGATACGGTGCGACTTAATCGGTACCATTCGCTAGCGCAAGAAAAAAATGCAAGACGAGGTGATGGGGATGATCGGCACGCGTGTGAAAAGTAGATTTTAATGCTTTTATTGTGCAAAGGAAAGAATGCTCTGGGAAAGCATGCGTTTGAAAATAAATTTATTTGTAAAGGGGAAATGCTTTCTAGAAAAGATATTCAGGTGAACATTTTGAATATTTGATCTACACATGATGCCCTTCATATCTCACCTCCTGACGATTGATGTCCTCATCTCCCATGAAGTAGATTTGTAAATAAAATTATCAGCCTTAGTTATTACAATGCTGCTGACCATTCACCTCGATACATTACATTAATTGAGCTGTCTCAAATGAAGTCTTTCGGAAGCATTGAATTTCTGAAAGGATTTCTGGAGAATATTTCAATCAATATCCGAGGCCTTTCGGTCTTTCAAGGAAAAAGGAAATATTGTTGTTTAATCTGCAAAGAAACAATATCATTAACATAGTTAGTACCAGCATACCAATTATTGGTAAACTTAACTAATTATAAATTTGTCTAACTTTCAAACACATTCTCTAATTCCGGCAGAAAAATGCTTCGCACGGTGAAAGACGGCTCCCTACACAAACATGACGATACGTAGTCTAAACAGTGCCAATCGGTCACCGGTTGAACGGCACGGACGGCAGTATTCAGCTTGGCAGAAACGGACAAGAATGCAGCTAAAGTTTGTTATACAAAGTAAGGTTCCCCCCACCTGCATCAGACGACACGAATGGCGTGTGTGGCGTGTGTCAACGGATGCACTGTTTCGACCTACCACGAACCGTTTGTCGCGAACCATTACCGTTGTCAGGGACCGACAGTGTCAGTCAGGGACGTCCTCGGTTGCTTCCACCGCCCAACGGGTGGTTTGTTGTTGATTACTTTCCACTGGCTTCTATTTTGCGACTATAGCTAGAGCGACTCAGAAGCTAGTTTAAAAAAAAAATCATGAAGAAGACTGAAGCTGAAGAAAACTGGTTAAAATATTTGTAAGTTTTGTACAAAGAAAACTGAAAATAGAAGGAAAAAAATTCAAATATTGAATGGCTTATATAATGTCCTGGTCAATTCCCTCAAAAGGACACAAAATGCAAACAATTATGCAGATGAACGGAAACATTTCACTTTCCAGTGTCATTGCAAAAACATTCACTCATTCTTTATTCAATTCGTATGCGTTTGTTTGTAATCGACAGGAATCAAACTACCCACTCCGGCGTTAATAAAGAACCAAAGTGTGATGGGTCACGTTTTAGACAACGATTTTATCTGCAAAAGTTTTGGGCGATCGCGACACAAAGCCGGTTAGAAATGTATGCATCAAGCGGTTCGTGAACGACAATTCGATGCTAATTGGCGTGTGTGTCTGCGGTATTTGGCTTGCTTCCATTTCACAAAACCCATTAACCCGTGACCATTGGGCCGATGTCAACGAAGCAAACCTGGACAGACACGGGGGCGTTTCCTGATGAATTATTCTTCAAGTGTTAATCGGGACAGACAACACTCTCTTCGTGTGCTGTTTTACACTCTTTCACATCCTGTGTTTGTCCTCCCACGGTCATGTTTCGGAGGAAGAAACTGAAGGCGATCGGCGGTCATTTACATTCCCAAACCCGCCGGTAAGTTATCAATAGAAATGAACACAAACTTCGAGAAGTTTCGTCCGGCTGTCGGTAAGATAGTCCAGCTGCTGTTCGGGAATAACAAGCCCAACACCGGACTGGTGTACCGCGGCCGCGTCTTGAGGGCTGTGTACGGGGACAATTTCCCCACTGAAGGCTACCGCGTACGGGAGCAGCCTGTTTGGATCGTTACGTCCTGCCTCCATGGTGTAACGTTGCCGTAAACTTCCACCCGCATCTGGTCCGGTAATCCACAGTACTAATCGCATCGAGCCTTGTAGTGAAAATTTTGATGACATTAGCGCAAAGGGTAGCTTATCACGATGCTTCCCATCGCCAAGACCTCTGGAAAGGGAATCGAATTGAAGAAGGCAACAGTTCAATAAAATGATCGCCAATGAGGCAAACACACATACCTGATTTTGCCACTTAAAAGATGTAGCTTATGGCAACGAGATTGATCGACATCCGCGGTGTACGGATCGATCAATACCGTGGTTGGTTCACTGGGCCATATTGTATCCACCAGCACATCCTTATGGTCGAAGGTGATGTGGGTGGCAAACATAAACAGACAGCAAGGCTGTCGGCAATGTCCAACCGGACATGGGAACGGTTGTCGCGAGATGGTGGTTTCTTCCAGATGCGGAATATCCGTAATGCTTTCCTCAAGCACTTCGAAAGGAAAAGGGCGCAACCTTTTACCTTGATGATTTATCTTGTACAAGTTATCCCGCATGAGAGATTTGGTACAATCAAACAGTTCGGTGGGAGGTTCCGTGCTTTCAATCTTGTCCCCATCGGCATCCATCGTTGGTAGATGTTTGTGGTGAAATTTGACTTAAATTTTTCGTTTAAAGAAGTTGATTTGGAAATGCGTTCTTGCTGTACGCCACCGTGTACTGAGATGATATTTGTTTACCTTTTTAGCTATAGTAGCTGTTGGAGATATAACGATGCTACTAAGATTGAAAACAATATAAATATTAGACTCTTAATTGGCGATTCATCGAAAGATCCTTCTCTTTATTTTCCTGACGTCAAACATTGGGCAAACGCTAATGTTTTCCGTCTTGGGGCAGGCTTGCACATTAATTCTGACCTTTCCTGCTGAGTTCATTTGTGTCCAGGGTCTCAAGGGTATCGGACGACATGTGTGCTATCTCGTGATACATTTTTTTGGTCCAAAATCAAAGGAAGCGATTATGCGGCCCCAAAAACAAACTCATCGTTGCTCATTAGTGGTGAAATGAGGTTAAGTTCTTGCTGTTTTGTTGCACCCGAATAAGATAAGAACTCCAATGCTTGTTATTATTGGGAAACAAAACAGTAATCAAATGAGTTAAAAACCAGCTGAACCGTTTGAAAGATTTATACGGTCGTAGGTGTTTGTAAAAAAAAAGGTGAACCAAAAATTAATTCAACATGCGCGCGCATGTTCAACTGACACGGTTCTAGTGCCCTTGAGCTATTCGATCGAACGGTGCAACTTTTGCCGAGTGCATGTCTGCCAGCTCATTAGATACGAAGGATAACTTCACGTCGGATGCTTTTTTATTTATGCTCCTGCTGCGGCTCCGAGATCTCCGTGCGAACCAGCTGGAAGGCGTACCAGGCGTACCTAGACCAGCATTTGGCGCATTATTTGCATGGTAATCTAATGAATACGTCAAGTGTCAAACCGGTAGCGCCCCAGCAGGTAAGGTGGCGAAAAATGATAAATAATCTCTCCCCCAAACCCGCCCGAGGATATAAGAAACCGCGGGCACATGTCGTGCGGTTACGGTGCCACGGGCATTAAAACATAGACACCAATGTCAGTTTCCACCGAGCAGGCTTTCCGCGGGTGGGCGGAAGTTGATTGATGTAGTTTTAATGATCCCCAATCCCCCCTCGGGATGGTGTTGCAGCACGCGTGTGTACACAGTTGTCGTGTTAAGACAATGTTGCAGCTTTTGGCTGCACTTAGCACAAGTTCGACTAGATAAAATATTCCACCAGCAAGCAACCAGCTTTTCGTAGACGTTTTCAACCAAGAATCGTGAAGAACCTTCCTGTGCAATGAGTTGTTGGATGATCTAGCTCAAATGCTATCAAATATCGCACCGATCAGTAGGTAAGTGTGCAATGGAAAAGACAGCACAGCCAAGAATGCCACCAACCGCGCCTCGACAACGGTAGGCACGTTGATAAGGTGCGAGAAACACAACACCGAGCGCTATCGCGAGTGGTGCAAACCGCAGGGAATCATGTTCCTTCTAAACCGTTGTGTCATTCGACAAATAGTCACGTCAAAGATCCATCACATTGTGTGGTTTTGGTTTCAAAACGAACACGTGGAGCTGCAGTGTAATTATGAGAAGGTGAAATTTCACTACGAGTTATGGCTTTTATAAATACAAAGGATAGAAACATGGCCGTATCCAGATTAGTTCCTTGAAGTTAAATTGTTTTCCAAACATTATTGTCATCAAAATGTTTTGGAATTTTTTTGGAATTACTCAAGAATTGTCGAGAAGAAATATTACTGATAAGGTTTTGATGTACTCTACTCTTTTGATTGACTGGATAGTGAAATGTAGGTTGTCGAAACTCTCAATATAACACCTGAGACCAGATATTAACGCTCGAATTCTATTCCTGAAGCTAATATGAGTAAATAGTTCAAGTTTTTCTTAGAGATCCTAATGTACTCGTGATCATGGCTGTTTGGCGGTGTAGATATCCTGACGTTTGTCAAAGCCGAAAATATACGATGGCTGGGGCTTGTGATCAGAATGCTGGATTCTTGCCCCACCAGGAATATGCTCGTCAGCGACCCGTTCGGCACGAGACGTATTGATCAGATGGAGCCGAACCTGTCGGAGATCGGAAGCAGACGTGGATAGAAGAACTGCAGTCCTAGACCGAGTTTCCTGGAAACAGATTGACGATCTGGCAATGACTTCGCGACGTGCTCGACCATGAGCAGCCCACGAAGAAGAAGAATCGTAATCATAACTAATTAAAGAATCATGAAAACTAGTCTACCTAAATAGAATTCTGGTTTTCACTATCTTTAACTCCAAATAGTCCATTACTTTCCACGTGGACACTACTCTCCGCTAATAAAGGTGTCTGAATTAATTTGCAGCTAAATCAGTTTAAACACCGGCCTGTTACGCTGTTGCGTACAAAACATACCCATTATTACAAATAATTAATGCCTCAATTTATGGAATCAATTTGTCAATTAGAAGGTACTCAGGAGTATAAAAGACTATGCAAAAGCCTGACCTTGATCGACTGTCTCTACCGGTGCTTTGACCATCGAATTTGCTAGCCCGTTCCAGTTGCTCCATCACCATCCCCTGCGCCCTGCTGTGTCTTGAGGACATCCGATTGTGTCGATGAGATTTTTTTTTTCATTCTCCATTCGCGTGTTGTCTTACGTGTTCTCTTTCCGGGAAGGGGGGTGTCTTGTTTCGGTACGCCAAAGTCTAATTGATCTATGAACCTGTTCGGTGAGTTGACTACCACAACCACGCCTGACCTGCGCCAAGCAAATTCAATTTGAGCATTGTCCGTAACGACGATGAAACAAGCGGGGAACACACAAAATGCAAACACGAGCCAAGTTAAGCAGTCCACAAAGCATAAAACTAAATCCATCACTTTAAGGTAAACGCTCTAGGCAATAATCAGGTTTCGGTTTGCCGACAGTGGGTAAGGTCCGTTTTGTGCCTACCCCGCGTTGTGTGGCGTAATGGCAACAGTTTGGAGTGCAATTTGAGGTGAAGTTTTTGTTTGGTTCGCTTAAATCATTTATTATCACCATAACGCTTCGCTTTGTGGCGGACTTTGAGCGGACGGAATAATTTGGAACGCAATTAAAATCAATTCCATCAAACAAAACTACTTGTAGAAAAAACGAAAAAAAAAACTTTGAAAAATGCACTGTCTATCCAAACAGATAAATTGAAGTCAAAATGCAAAAAAAAAGAAACAAATTGAATAATAAAAAAAACCTCTTAATGGTTTGTAGTAAAACAAAAACAAATCAATTCATCGAATATTTACCCCCGCAAAAAGCATGGTCAGGTGTACGATCACTCCCGGACATCTGAAGGTGTACCAAGTGGCCTACGTGAAACCCGCTTCAAACGTGTTCAAGAATAGGTTATTTGTTTGAGTTTTTGTTTTGTGGACAAGAGTGCATTAGCTTGCAGAATTTGAAATGTGTTCGTTAGTAGCTTCGTGAGGGGTTTGTTTTTTTATTGGAACGTTTCAATTTGTACTGTCCTGCTTTGCGGTCCGTGCTGAATATCCGCGTGCACGAACGCGTGCCTATTGGGGGATGTTTTTTTCTTTTTTTGCAGAAAGCGCTTATTTGATGGAAAATAGTAAAACAAAATCTAAAAAAAACCTGCAGAGTATTCGTCTAAATACACACGAAACCTGAAGGGAACACTGGTGGCGGAAATGGTGGCAAACAAGCAACGAGACAGCATTCAGCTGCCGGGAGTGTGTGCGAAATCATCGAACCGTGGCGCATTTCAAGCGTCCAAGAAAAGAGAACTGACCTAGCTAAGTGGGTTTTTGTTGAAAGTCTAAGCACCAAAAACCCACGTAACAGCTTTAATAATCCGACTGATGGTGGCACACGCGCAGAACACACGTTCCATGGACGCCAACCGTGGTGAGATGTGGTCCTCTATTAGACGGCTCTTTTTTTTGTTTGTTTGTTTCTAACTTCCCATTGCCTTGGTCCTGCCCGATTGTGGTGATACCCCGTAACGGGGCAGATTGATTCAGTGTTTTTTGTTGTTTCTTTTATTACTGCTAGCTGTCCGCTGTCAAAAATCAACGCTGCCGAAATGTTTTGTTTGTCGGCGGCTGGCCAGCCTATGTCTATTCTATCGCTACCTCGACTTGGACTCTTAATTTGTGCGCACCCGGATCGGGTGCGATAAGCGGTCGCAGGCTTGGCGGGTGCATTTTCGGGGCGGTGTTGTGTCTAACGCACGACATCTAGCAGACAACAGTAGGCAATCGCACTTTTGTCTAATTGGCATATTTAATGATCACAATCCAGTTCGGCATTATTGGTGGCAGCGGTAGGAACTGTGGAACGAAGCGGTAGCGATAATGCCAATCCAACCGATCGTACGGACGGTTATGATCAGGGCGCGAGAATCGACAATCTAGTGGGGTAGGAATTAAATAATCAGTCACAAGACGGTTCCGGTTGGGAAAGGCCGACTGGATCTGAATGACCTCGCGATGTTTCGAGGGAGTTCTGCTTACCAGTATGAAGCAGTATGGCAGAATACGAACTAAGAAATGGTGTAGTATAAAAATAATAATGATAAATAATTAATAAAAACTAAAAATAAAAACTCACTTACATGTATAGAAAAAAGTACAAATTATTTAACAACTTCAATAACTATTATCTCAATCGCGCGAACTTCTCGCAAACCTGCTCGTTCGTTCGCTACATTTGATTCCTATCTGCCGATTCGCATAAAGCGGAGTGACATGAACATGCCTAAAGAAATTTATCGACATGGTCCAAAATACAATTTCTACCAAGGACAAATAGCTGACACCGACAGGCTAGCCTTTTTTGCACAGGATATTCGAATGCGGAACCTTTTTTTTGCGGTGTCTATAGCATGAAGCATGTAGCGCGAACTGTTCTTTGGTCTGTTTCAACCGCCATACATTGACAAAGCGACAGTTGATAACGATAATTGGTGGCCAACTGTTGTCGTCATCGTCAATCATTGTTACATGCTTAATTATTGCATTTTCCTTTCCTTCCTAGTACGGGGCCGTTAAGCTTTTTGTATTGCAATGAAATCTTGTGTTATGTTTTGCTGATAATACTGCAAATTAATTTCCATCAAATGCTAGACCAAAAAAAAAATACTGATCCGTTACCTTCTATCTATAAATATTAATTACACTGATGTATTAACTACTTCTATTTCTTATTCATTGAACTGTTCTACTATAGTTAATGTATAACTTTATAAACCATTTTTGAAATAAATTTTTTTTATTTTAAAAAATAGCATCATTTAAAATAACCACCAATAAACAACAAAGAAAGCGCTAGATAGTTCTTATGTTAAGTCTTTCCAATGTTTTCTCCATTAATTCTTGTCTGACTTGCTTGTCTTACTAACATAATTTGTAACTTTTGACTTGTGACACAACATATATTGACAAACTTAAACGATCAATATAAGACAAATTAAATCTGAAGCAAGTTCCAAAAAACGGATACTAAATGAGCACTTATTTCCTCCTTTCAGATTTCTTTCTTCCATTTAGATTTTCTTCTTCAATTTATTATTTTCAACATTTTATTGTTTTCAACATTTTACTTATAAATAATTCGTCTGTTTTCATAATTTCCATAATTCAAATGTACTTATGTATTAAAAACTTGTTACTATGTACAATTTCAAGGTATGTTATTAGCATATGCTTGCAAGATACGAAATTAAAATATGATTTATTAAGGACATAACAAATGATCTTACTTTCCATATCTTTCCATCATTTTCAATGCCAAACTTGGGACAATGAATTTCGCCACATTTTGAAATAGACTAAAAATAAAACCCAACCAAAAACCCTCCCGCGTTTTCCAACCCCCGGAATACTTGCCTTACGCACCGGACCTGCTTTACCATCGACATGCAAACTTGTGCCTGTTCCAGTGCTTTAGGTGTGCGGAATGTCGCCCATTACCCACACAGCCACCCGTATGATCTGAAGTAGCGATCGAGTGCATTAGCCTCTTTGCAGTTTCTGATCGTTTCGTGTGGATTAGAAGATTTTTTCGGAACGCTCATTGACGTCACCGTGCCAGATAATTGAAACCTAATCGATCAACGTGTCGATGTTCCGCTCACTCACCTGTCCTAATCGTGGCTCAATGTCAGACGACCGGGCGCATTCCACTCTAGCCGGGCTTGAACTGCGCACGTGGACACCGTTGCATATATCAATCCGAACCGGTACACACTCCGTTCGGATGCCGTGTTTGGACCGTTTCATCATTAATTTACCACCAGTTTCTTCAGCCTGGTTTTGCAGCGCGTAAAACATTGCCACCCGGTGCGTCCGATACAATATACAGGGCGCCTCCCCCTCTGGTTTTTGGGGGCACTCCACGTGTCGGAAGATTAGTATCAAACTGGTTTTGCGAAGAAAAACAAAACTCAAAGACACTTGATCAGGATGCCAAATTTGTTGGCCGACGGTTTGGGTAGCGCCATTCGAGCGTAATCCGGATCGGCATTGTCGGAGCGTACCTTTGAAGGACAACGATTCCATAATTATCGACATGTGTCACACACAGGTAATGTTGCACCATTTGTTTTCCGTCTCGTACAGCGTCATATTTCGAGGGTAGGACGGTGCTTTGTCCTTTTACCAAGCCTTGCCAAGTGCCTATTTCACAACAAGTGTAATAGCGATGTTGTTTTACTATGATTAGGCTAATGAGGTTAGCTTCATTCGTACTCAACAGGTTTTCGGGAGAAACGAAAAGTTTTGCTTGACACCTCATGCTAGGAATGAAATAGTCGAAATTAATGATGAAGTGTTACCTAGGCCAGAAAGAGCGAGATCTTAAATATAAAAAAATCAACTTCAAATAATCGATTTTAATTTGTCACCTGACAAAATGTTCGGATAAAAACTATCAATAAAATAGCTTATAAAGCTAGGTATCACGCACAGAAACTGCAGGCCTCCGGCACCCACTTGCCTTCAGACATTCAATGAGCTTCCAGTAAGCACTCCCAAGACACCATGAACATTTACTGTTGTGCCCACCAGCTTTGGTCAATGTTTTATTTTCCCACCAAATAATGCTCCAAACCGGACCTGCGCTGCGTTCGACTGTAGGCGTATCGCTTCAAAGCCAACGCCATCGCGAAGTACGCTTCCGTTCGATTTCTTACAGAAATAACAAAAAAATAGACTGAGATGAAAATGCAGCAAAACGACGCAGAGGACGTAGAGGTATACCAACAACAAAAAAAACCTACCGAAAAAAAAACAACAAACTCCCAAACAGGCGGCTTCCGACCCAAGGTGCAGCGGAATGTCGGTGGGCAAGCGCAAGCAAAACATGCACCGTACGCACGGCGTAAATGCATACGCCACCAAGCAAGTTACCGCAACGGATCGTAAGGTACCGTCGATACCTCTTGACCCGTCCCCAACGGTGTTTGCTTAGCGCTTACGAGGCGCGTTGCTTCACGTTGAGCAAATGTGATGAACCACGCCGGTGCATTGGGTCAGCTCTAGTTGCGCGCGGCTCACGCGTATTTACCCACGCCATTAGCGCGCGCAGTTAATATCGGTAATCATGTAGCTGGTCGACTCGAGCAGATCGAGAACGCGCTTTGGACGGTCGCGGTTTGTTGACTTTATCGCCGCGCTACAGATAAGGGTTCGGGTGAATCGGCATTGCACGGCACTCCCAGCCCTTGCGTACTTATGTGAGGTTTTTTTTCCTTTCCGTTTTTCGTGTCTTATTTACCAGCGCACCGCTCGCGGCAGTGTCCGCAAGGGTTAGTACCTACTATTTCCACACACCAACATGGTCAGCAGCATGATCGCTTTCTCAGCTCGATTCCGCCGGTGCTGTTTGTTTGCGGTGGACAAACGCGAGCCCCGGTGGCGACAGTGTTTGCTTTTCACATGATACTCCGCTTCACTGACCGGCAGCGGAGAGGGCAAACAACTCACGCGAACCGCCCAGTTCGATGAGCGATAGGAAAGACCCTCCCGAGTGTCTCCCGTGTCCGCCGGAGCTAGGGTGTGGTTTTTCGGTTAACCCGCAGGATCGAACTACACGCCACTGGATGGCGCGAAGAAATTGATGGATCGATGGGAATCAATCGTGCGCTGTGTGGTTACGGATAGGTACGTGCTGGGAAACCTGCAGATTAAGTCTTCAAAGCGATCGCTATTGCTACATCGGTCAGGTTGGCGACATCTGGCACCAGTCTCGTTATCGTTTGCATAGTACAAATAGTGACATGTTTGTTGATAGATTTGGATCAACTTCGTCACGATGATGGTGATTTCTGATGATGGTTTGAGTCATCGACATTGGGTTGGGTAATAGATATCTACTTTACGCCATCACTTTCTTGAGGTTATGGACAGTTGTCTAAAACTGTAGTCTGGAAACTTGCTTATTGTCAGCCTCGAAAGGTTGAAGGCATTTCCTCCTTGTACTTTGCCTTATCCCGGGCATATGCGATTGTTGAAACTTGCTTCTAATCGTCTGAGGTGTCTTTCATTTGAACTCGCAACTCTTCATCACAGAAGAATTACAAAACAATGTTGGGGTTTTCCGATTTAAACCAATAATAAACCTAGTAGAAATAAACTTTTAGACATCCAGTAGAAATTCAAGACTAAGGGAATATTCAGACAAAATGAGAAATGATTGAAACTCATTGGGCAATAGTGAGGAGATCAAGTCATTCATTTCTATTTTCAGTACTTTTTTAAATCTTTACTCTAACAATATTAAAACAACTTTCCAAAACTATTTGCTATGGATGTTCATTTGAGAAGTAATAGCAGTAGTTAGTAAAATTGAAGAATTCTCCTTAAATATAACATCTACTCTGGTTACAACCGGTACACCACCAAGGCCCCCCACAGTATGTGGAAAAGAGCATATGTAGACAAACAGAAAAGCACCAGCTAAGTGACGGAAATACGTACCTAACACCAACAGGCACTTGCCTCTTGCCACTTGCCACTTGTAACCTTCCGAGAAAATCGAAAGTGCGTGCAAATCCCTCTTGAAGTTATCTAGCAAAACCAAGAACAAAGCAACACAAAAAGGCACCCCTTTTTTCTGCATTTCTGCCATTTAATCCTCTCGTCAACGCAGATGCACACTTGAGGAGTCCGCTCGAGCGTCCCTGGCGACGGAAGAATAGAGCACGACGGAACACATGCTCAAAAGCGAAATGGAACCAATCCCAACGTAACCGACACCAAACCGAGTTCCGCGATCGGTCGTGTTGCCCGTTTTTTTCCGCCGGCGAAGGAAACGGTACAGATTATGTGAAAATTTGACGGTCATGCACGAATGGCAAAGTTGAGGCTGTGTAGCACTGCCGGTGGTACGGTTTTCGCCGGGTTGGTCCTTCGGACCAGGTCCGGATGTGATCGTAAAAGTCCACGACAGACACTGCAGATGCAGCTGCACACCACCAGCGTATGGCCTTAGCCAAACGATCGCAATCCTTGCATGCATCATTTTCCACTGGCGTGATGAGTCGTCAGGCATCGATGCATTTGCGTATCGGTTTTAACGAGCTCTGGCAGTACGCGACGGCACAACATACACACTGATGATCGTTAAACTGTGGGCAACATGTGGAGAACAACCGCGTGTGGCCTTGTTTTGAGAAGCAGTACTTGCAGGGAAATGGGTTTTGTGTGAGTGAGAAGATAGCTATGGAAAATGGCAGATTCGGTGTCAATCTTAAACTATGCTGCCAGCGAGCGATAAAACTACCGGAACACATGGCCGTTAAATGGGGTATAAAATCACCGAGGATCGCTTCTTGAAAATTGTATCTAATAGCTGTAACATGACCCGCATGATCGAACCAGCACGATAACCGATCTCGATCGAACGCTGGAAACCCCCGGGACAAAGTAGCACTAAACGGGCTGCCAGCCAGCAGCTTCGGTGCAACCGTGTAGAGGCACAACGTATCGTGTGATTATGGCCACCGGTCATTGTTTGGTCCTTCTATAAATCGTAAGAAGCGGCCCGATAAGATCTAGAACCGTAGCTGCGTAACGTGCCAGGAAAAGCTTCCCAACTTGGTTAGGATTTTTATTACCTTGGGAAAGCGAACCTTTAGCCACTCCCCTCGAGGGCTCGAGCAAGCTGACAAAGCTGCGTGTCAAATGCGTGTGTCCTGCAGGGGGATCAAGTTGACCGTCCCGCTGTGTTCTGGCGCTGTGGCACACCATTTCTACGGTGAACTGTCAGACGCTCTGGCAAGTGTCAACCGGTTGACAAGGGTGTTGGAATTACCTGCGTTTGCATCACTACACAGTTCTCGCAATTAGAACGTTGATTAGTGTCCTTTTTTTTGCCTTCTTCCTCGAGGGAACATTCCCCGATCGGTGTTTGCTCATTCGAATTGATCGATTGGCTACGATAAATGCAGTCAGGTGCTGTCGAACTCAACTGGATCGAGACAACATAAAACATACAAAAAATATTGTTCGGAGTTTAATAGTTCGAAGAAAAGAAATCCATTGTAAAATGGGATGACACTTTTAAGGTTGGTTTTTGATCGATTTTTTACGGCAAGATCTGTGGACAATGATTATATTCAAGCTCAAGAGCAGAGTGACTTAAAAGCGTTACTCAAAGCTCATTAGACCTTGATTGCTTCTAGTCGCTCGCGAGATATATTGCAAAATTTAATTGACAAGCAATTACATTCTGATATAAATAAATGTCTAGACAGTTTGCCATCAGAATTGCAAAAGTTAGTCAGGTCTTTACGAATGTGTTGTATCTGTGCTTAATTCTACAGTGTTACAATTCTGCCACCAAGCGCTGATGTTTCAATCAGTGCCGTGTAAAGAGCATTTAAAAAAAAAACACGGCTAGCATTGAAACATTCCTTACTGTCTGGCGCATGCATCGTTGAAATTGTTTCAGATATCTCCAACCGGGTCTTCGGTTCGGTTGCACTCCGGGCAAAACCATTGCATTGCCCTTCTACCCACCCGAGCTCATTTATCAATTGCAAGCCAAACCTCACAAACTCCCCCCATCCCCACGTGCATCCTGTCCATGTTTGTGCTGCATCCGGCACAATCGGCTTCGGCTATGCTTGGTGGCCCCCGACCGAGGTCTCGTTCTCAATACCGTAGACGCGCGTTCCGTGCCGCTTCTTATCAGACCCGTACCACCCTCCGAACCACCCATCCGAACGGTGCGAGCCGTCTCGATGGACCCCGTCAATGGGTCAAGCTGTAGGTGGGGGGAAAACACCAGCTAACCGAATGCAACCGTTTTGTAGCGAGCGTGCGTGCGCGGGAGTACGCAATCGGTGCCTCGCCGGTGCCCAAGCCGGTGTTATCTTTTGCGTGCCGACGTAGTGACATGCTCGCGCGTACGGAAGTACCGCGTACAAGAAAACGGCGTACCGAGCCACGCGGGCTATTGTGGTACCCTGTCTGGCCATGTTGCGTCTGGCCTTGCGTACGTTACGTTTGCGCCGGTGTCGGACACTTGTCGGTTCAATACACCAAACGGGCCGGAAACTTCAGTTTGTTCTCGTTTGCTTGAGTTGTGCTGCTGATGGAAATGCGTGTTTTCGCTGTTTGCTAAATAGATTTGCTGCTGTTTTGCTGATTATGATATGATTTTCCTATTTATAGATTAGAGTTTACGCGAAATGCGCCACGGAAATACGTCATTGGAGTAGAACAAAGCCTAGCTTTTTTTCTAATAAGGCACAACTATTTCCAATATCAGAATTAATAGAGTTTTCATGAAGATTTATACTTATTGAAGAATAGGCGAAAAAAAGATTATTCAAAAACACTTTACTGGCCAATTCTTGGGCATAGAAGTCTCCAGAGCACTGTACAACAGACGAGTTTTCGATAATTTTTAATCTTTGTATAAAGCAAAAATGAAAAATATTCGAATCAATCAGTTGAGAAAAAATATTAAAGTTGTAGTTGGATCCTGTTACTGAAAGCAATACTGAACTGAATTTTTTTTATAAAAACCCAGCAAGAATTAAGAGGAAATGCAGGCAAAGATACAAGATTTTCGAACATATTTACAGCCTAATTTCTCTTTAAGGATTAACATATGAGAATTGGAAAAAAATAATAGAAATTAAAATAAATATATTAGGTAAAGTTTTAAAATTTTGAGAAGCCTTAACATCCACCCAGAGTGAAGACTTTGATGAGTGCCTTGGAGGACAGACGGCAAACGTGTGAACATATCGCACACAACCTTCAGGCTGACCATATTGCGTCCTCACAGCGAACGTCCTGCCCTATCCAATAGTTTCGTCTAGCCCTTACGAACGAAGAAGAGAAATGAAAAAAAACCCGAAACTGCACCTTGCATCCCTTGTAGTGGACCAACCCCCTACGAGGGAACCGGTTTCTCGGTACACTTCAGAACCGACACCCACCACGACGACGATGACAAGTGTGTACGGGCAAAGGACGACAAACGTAGAGCGCAGTACGATGATGACGATGATGACGGTGGTGCAAGGATTAAGAAACGCTGGGACTGTCCGTGACTCGTACTTTGACGAGAGCGTCGATGTTTTTTTAGGATCGGCAGCCGTTGGTGTGTGTGAGCTAGGTGTGCCCTTTTCCCAGCTTCTTTAGGCGTTGTACTATTTGCTTACGGTGCCACTTGAAGTCGGACATACGCGGGGATGGATGCTGTCTGTGATGATTGCTGCCATTCAACGGTTCGGTCCTCGGCTCAAGGATTCTCGGAACCGTTGCTCACACTATAAAGCCACCGTTTCATCCTATCGGGAACAGGCAACCAGGCTAAACGTTGTTGTTATTTTACGATTTAAATGGAAAAACGACACTTTTTCCGTTGTGTTTCCCCTCGTCACGTTGTGTGGCGCACTAGTGTAGCGTTTTGGTTATTATGGTTTAATTTACTGTAAAAACTTTTTAACGACCAACAGTGCCTAAGAACTAAACTTGACGGAAATGGTTCATGGAATAGTTTTCCTTTCTTTACTGGATTTTCTCGTCACATCAGTAACGATTGTCACGGTGCTTATGATTTATGTTTACCCGACACGCATTGTTGCTGTTTTTTTATCTTTTTCCGGAGGAAATAAACGAAACTTTGCCAGGGCAGAGGACACTCGAGAGGTGGTAATAAAAACTTAGTTTGATTTTAAAGCTTATGTTTCTGGCATTGGTGTAATGAAAATATTTATAGAGATAGGATATGTTTATCGGTTTTAGCTAAGGTTGTTTGTAGATGTCGCCTTTCCAACTGAAACACTTGACTCTGGAGGAAGGATATACATGGAGACGATCCGATGTCCTCTTGGGTGGTTTGAACGGAAATGTTGATTTTGAGTCAATTTTTTGGTAATAAAAATTAAAACTTTTTTTGGCTTTAAACAAGCTGATAAACAAATGCACCTTCGTTTTTTTTTTTCTATTCGAACATACGTTTATGATTTCATGTTAATTTATGGGGAAAAAGATTATATATTAAATAAAGCTTAAATTAACGCCCAATAAGAAATAAATGAAATTACTTGAAAGATCTACTTAAACGGGGCTTTTCTAATGCTGAATACGAAAATATTTTACACTACAGATACATAGACGAAAAACGAGAAAAAAAATAGAAAAAAAAATAATTTACTATTTTACCACCCTACTTCCACCATTGCACTCCATTCAGCGAAGGGTCTTAACTTCCGATAACGCAAATAAAAAAAAAACATCAACATCTAAAAACGGTAAAAAGGTAAAAAGCAAGTTGCTGCACCTGACATGGCCACACCCTTTACCCGCACCAAACTAACGATCAACCCTCTGACCCACTCCCAACAACCCTCCGTAACAATATCGTACAAGAGCACCGTTTGCGTAAACGAGCGTTAGCTGATAAGGGTTGTGCATTTTATCTCACCGCGCACGCGGGCTTTTCGATTAAAAGCGCTGTTCGCTGTCAGGTTGAGGCGCGTACTTACATGCCGTCGGTGCGGCCGCCTTTTTATGTGCGTGTGTATGTTGTGCGAAGTGTTCCCGGGTAAAACCGATAACAGGGTTTTTGCGGTTTGGATGTTCTAACCGGAACGATAGCGCAGACACGCCATCGCACCGACTAATATCACACACGGACTTCCCATAGTGTACAGCCCGACGGCTGTTGAGTGAAAGAGTGAAAGGAAAGAAAGGGGTGCTTATCGTGCCCTGGTTGAATGTGGCGCCATTTTTTCCCTATTTAGGTGACTATTGAGTCACCTAAAGTTATGAGTTTCAGCTGAAAGTTATGAGTTTCAGCACGAATAAAATTCAATGTAGCATAATTGGAACTTAATGTTAAAACAACAAAATTCAATTTCAACCATTCTCTAGAATGGTCTCTAGACCTCGGATTTAAAAAGTTTAAAGTTAATTGCCTAGAGGCTAGAATTATTGTACACACGGTTAAACAATTAACTCGATCATTTCTCAAGGATCGTTCCACAAATAAATTGCGCTCGCTTATCAATCAACGATACGGATAAAGGATTAATTGCAATAATCAGCAGGCGGTCGGAATGTTTCGTCGGTAATTACGGAAATCAATTACAATTTGATTGTTTACCCATCGGTTCCGGTTCTATATTTTACACGTCGTCGCACAAGGTCGCTTTTGGATTCCATTCCAGTTTTCCATTCTTATGGCTGAAATAACGCAAGGCAGCTAATCAAATGGATTGTTCCCAGTGAGCACCGTAAATCTCGTGGCTCACTAAAGAACGGAACAAGGCAGATAATTACACCCAAAGACAACCGTGACAGACAGCGACTCCCGGAACGGTGCTCAAAGCGCGTGTCCAACGTACTTTTTAGCTGCTGCAGTCGATGATAAAGGTAACGTTCGCTTCACTTTATGCTGTCCAGCATTCCTTCCCGCGGGCTTTAAATCTGCCTACCATCTCCCATCAACCGTGGTGGTATTTTGGGAATGTTCTACCAAACAACAAAAAAAAAACCCTTCTTTAAAACCCATCGATCCCCGTGTACCAGCAAAAACCCCGGGCACGGAACGGATGATGACGAATGATGAGCGCCGTCGATCGGGGGACGATCCGTGCCGATCCTTTCGCCCGCAACAATGAAAATGGTACAGAAGGGAAGGATTTAACGTTTCTCAACCCACCGTTCGCTTCGATGGCAATATAATAAAAGCTTCAGACACTGGCGTCGTTGCACCTGCTGGCATACGGTCCGGCTACCAATCGTACGGACGCATTATGATTTATGTTTCGTACTGGAATCGTATGCCGCGGGGCGGGTAACGGCCGGGCAAGATTGGTCGGTATCGAAACTGGAACGAATCGAATGAATATGGGATTTAGTCCTTTTTTTTCACGTTCTCCTTTTCTTCCCTCCTGCCATTTGTTTTTCACCCTCTCCCTTCCAGTCCATCGGCACAGGGTTCAGATTTAGTTCGTCACACGGAATATTGGATGATGGATTTTTCTTGCATATTTCTTTAGCTCATCCTTGCGTCGAATTTTGATGTGTGTTACACATATTCATCTTTTTTGTTTTGTTCTGTACGCCTCTCCCAACGGTTCTAATCCTCGCTTTTATTGTGATAGATGATGAACCGAACGTATGGGTGTGAAAGGGAACAAAAATAGACAAATGTGTCAGAGGGCAAGCGAGAGATCCTGCTACAGAAAGGATAAAACTCCGGCATGGAAAGGAACTGCAAGGACATGCCGGTTTGGATTACACGCGACCCGGCCAAAGGTCCAAACAGGAAATGCATCAACCGAACGAGCACTATCCGAATCCAGACAATCGAGCGGAATGAAATAGGAATAAATGGATAGAGGAAAAAAATCTTGTAATGTTTCCTATTTCATGCAGGTGAACTGGCAGGTCCCATCACTCGAAAGCTCTAGTGCGATGCACGGCATGAAAGCGAACGTAAAGTGTGGGAAAGTAGTGTACCGATTTCAGAAACGGCAAAACAGGGAAGATCCTTTACAGGGTTCCTTGTGGTGCGTGTGCATGTTTTTTTTTTTGGTAAATTGTTCATCTTTACCTCAATATGGAATGTGTCGTGCCGATCCGTTTTTCGCTTTTGTCAAGATGATATCCCGTTGGGTGATCGAATTTACTATAGACACTCGGGGTGAAATAATAGAAATTGAATGCATTTCCTGTGTTTTTCTCCGTTTTTTTTGTGTGGGGATTGACACGGTACAGGTGTAAAACGGTTCAATATCATTAACCGTAACAAGGATGAGCTTGAATGATGAAACGCAAACTAACTGAATTACGCTTGGTTCGGATAACGGATTTGTAGTTTTGAAAACTTATTAGAAAAAACTATTTTTTAAGATTTTCTTTTCTATTTGCAAGCAAAAATTATGGCAAAACTGCCAAGCGTTTTAAGCGTTTTTCGTTCGTGATTATTTTTTTTTTAATTTCAAGGAGTTGGAGCATATGTTACTGTTTGTTGGAGATCATACTACAGAATACATATGTAAAAATTATGTTTCAATTACCTTAGGGTTGTTTAACCACAAAAAATAATGTGATGAAAATGAAGCGTTCTATTCAAAATGACTGGTCCGGTAGTTCTAGTGTTCAAGTAAATTAAATAAATTCAAGATCAAAATATAATAACTAAAAAAAAATTAAGTCCCATTCACCATTATAAATGCTAGAACAAACGTAATCCAACATTAAATTAATATTAAAAAAAATACAGAAAAAAAACAAATACGTTTAACATCAGATCGATAAGCGTGAAAGTGTAACTGACGCCCACAAATAAACCGCGTGATTTATGGCAGGAAGGTTTTTGCAAACCCAGAAAACAACAACCTTCATTTACACATACCTCCTTCTTTACATAAAACCTACTTCAACCTTTGCTGCTTTTTCGGCCATATCCTTATTGTGTTTCAATGAGGTGGCCGAGCACAGCGGAAGTTACAACCCCGGTTGGTGAGGAAAGGCCTTTGTGGCAGAATTTTGCTCATGCTCCCGGGGTTATGGCTCAGGTTCGGTTAGCATACCGGGACCACCTACTCCGTTTTTTTTTCGGGCAAAAGATAATACTGCTCCCGCTGTGGGCAGCTGGGGGAGTCAATCGTTAAGAAGGGACCCACCACAAAAAGTAAAGGAAACAAAACAAGACAAACTAAAACTAAAGCACATTTCCCATACCGCTGGAGTCTCTACTCAAGGATGCTGAAAAACCCTTTGTGAAGCCTTGAACCGCGTGTGTGTGTGTGTGGTTTTGCTTACTTTATGGTCCCGGATGTTTTATGTTCGCCGCCGGTTAGTGGTTCCACTCGACCGACGACCTGTGGAGTCCAACCAGCTACAAGTACCAAAATTGGAGAAAAAGGAGTCCCCGTGGTTGCGAGGGAGCGAGATGGACAAGATCGGTTTGAACCATGAACTGGCGTGATTCGTGGACCTCAGGCAGCACAATTTTGGGCTGCCAAAATGCCCCGTTCCCGGGTGGTTTGGAATTGGCATGTTGCAATTTTTGGACGCTGGAGGTATATTGATTCAATCGAGTTGGTTTACGATCCGATGGGATGGGTTCTCATTTAAAATCGGTTGGCAAGAAGAAGGCCACACGTATGCAATGCTTTTAGCATAAGAAACCATAAAGATCTGAAAGTGTATTGGAATTGTTAAAACTATAACATAAACAGGAACTCTGGAGAGGGAAACGCATTGGAATTTTTAAAATGTTTCAAATTTTCTGATGAATATTTAAAATTAACATTAACACTTGATATTACCACCACCGTAATAATAAACTACAAAATAATCTATTTTCAATACAGGTACAAACTCGTATATTTATGGCTTTACAACACTCGACCTCAATACCTTATCTCGAATGCGATAAGTAGCTGTGTGCTGGCTAAAACTAACATCACCCAAAACCGAAAACCCAACACCCGACAGCTTCCGAACGGTAAGAAAGTAAAACCAAAAACATTAAACCTTCCCCCCCCCCCCCCCCCCCCTCCCCTTTTTGGCCTTACCGTCGCGGTGCGGTGTTTTAAAATAAATAATAATTTCAACGCTCCCCCAACGGGCCACCGGAAAGAAAAAGGGCCAACACACCACCAATCTGCCGGCCGTTTCGGTAGGATATGGGGGATTGTTTGGACAACCACTCAAACGGTGCACCCTTTGCTGTGGCCAGCATAAAATTGCATACCGTCAACAAAAAACCAAAATACACCCGCCGGGCAATGGCGGCGTGTTGGTGGCAAAATGCGATTGACCACGATTGCCAACGCCGTACGTATATTTGCTTATGTTCCGGTCGCCGGGCTGTGTGTGTGGTATTGGTTGCCGCGTTGGTGAATGGTGTTCCGTGTTGGCAGTGTTTTTTGTTGGTTGTTGCTCCATTTGGTCTGTTTTCAATTTGCACAAGATGTGCTTTTTTTCTGTTTGTTTGTCTTTGTTTATGTAAGATACCGCAAACCTCACCACGTCGGATGCACATCTGCATCCACGCGTGTTGCAGTATGTTGCACTTCGGGCTATGACTTTTCGCCCAACGTTCAAACTGTCCACCCAGGTTTCCCTCGAAGCGAAGGTGAACGTCCGCTGACCACACGCACCCCAAAAACGTCATTTGTCAATGTGTGTACACCCAATGTACCGAACGATCGTGGATGAGTTGGCGGTGAGTTGGATCTTTCACGCGATAGGAAATGGAACGACTTGTCTCTTTCACGAAAAATAAACATCTCGTACCAAAATGTGGGTTACCGGTCAACCGTGCAACTGGAAGCATCGAATCGAAGCTGACAAATGGATCATCATGACGTGCCAGTAGCGCATCGGTTTGACTGTGCAAAAATCCGGGCAAATCCGCTTGCAAGTCAACAATGTTTTCCCCATAACGTTTGCCAGCATTTGTAGAAAATCGAACCGAACGGCCGATTTCGGGACACTAATTGCGGGTGAAATCGGTACCCGCAAGTTGACTTGCGTGGAAAGTCACTCCGCACCTCCGGAAACTATTCGTCAAAACTGGCGGAAAATCATTAGTGACGTTTTGGGGGGCGGGTGGGGAACACTTGACATGAGAAGACCATTTGTCATTTTGAGGCTATTTGAGGGACAGAGTGTTACAGTTGCATATGTCCTTACAATGTTGTACTAAAGCTGAAACCCTTCAGATACATCTAAGTTGTCGAAGAACTTTAAATTGAAATTATCTCCCGGTTGATGATTCATTCCACCACAGCAGGGACAATCGAAAAGGAAGAGAAAGAACATACCTTCCCTCGGTGACTTGGTGGTACGAAATGGCACCTTAAACGATACGATCGGTCACGAGCGTTGGCAAAGGAACGTCAAACATTTGGCACCAGCAATTGGTCGCGTTGAGAAGCAGCGTTTTGTTGGTTTTTCGTTCGCTGTCGTCGCGAGTGGCTCGAGCAGCATCCCATGTCAACTGATCGGTAGATTAAGCCGAAGCGACGCGACTATTTCACACCGGGTGGGAAAATGGTTTCGTCACGACTCGTTCCGGGAATCAGTCGATCGCAAATGGTGACTTGTCCTCCAAAGATCCGGGTCCTGTGCGCGGTACATGTCATGAGAGTGAGATCTTTGGGGGGAGATTGGCGATCCCTTTTTTCGGTGACAAATTAACAGGCTTCAATTTGATATTTGAGTAAATTATACAAATTTTAAAAGGTATTGTACAAATACTTAGCAATAAATTAATATTTGATTAATATTTACAACTAATTTAGTACAAATCCTTGGAAGTAATCACCTCTTTCCTCAACTATTTGACCAAATATAATTTACAAAACTAATTTACTTACAAATATAACTGGCGTATTTTCTAAAACTTATTATAATAAATAATAAACCAAGGTATGTATATTTTTTAAAAAGACTCCTCAATACGTCACGCAACAAAATACCTAACAATCTCATAACTGCATAACAATCAATAATTGCATCCTTTCGTGCAATATTTAGCTTAATGTATTGTTGATTACACTTTTCGCCACCTGCAGATCTCTTTGATTCGACTTCCAAACCAAAACACACCACATTCATTAGTGCTCTTGAATGCCCAAATTATGCTCAAAATCGAACGACCTTGAATATAAGCTGAGCAACGATTCCTTTACCATTGCCAATCGATTTTTTTCGTCTTTCAACCGTTGGAAGAAGGTGAACTTTTTCCTATGAAAAACTTTGAAGGCACGCAGCATGCATCACACAGGGGCTTTAAGAACTTCGTCTGAAGGATGCGTTGCGCGTGGTACACAGGACAATGCACCGGATGTGCCTTATTACTGCACACCGGGAAGAATGTTCGTGGCATCATGGCATGTCGTGAGTTTTTCTGTCTGCTGTCTGCTTCAACCATCCAGAGACAATGTGAGCTCGATGCACCCATGGCGGGGTTCAGCTCACGTCAAGAGCCCTACACGCTTTGTCTCTAATCGAGCAGTCATTTCCGGTGTCCGTGACGCGTTTGCACTGACTCACCGGCAGCATGACGAATGCCGGACCGGTATTGACACGATGGGAGCTTTTTTTTGGGCCTGTTTTTGTTTGGCATGATTCGATTTCGTTATTTTTTCGTCTTAAACTACACGACAGAAACAGAAAAAAAATATCCGGATTGAAATGGGAAGATTGGACAAACAGGACTTGCCGTGTGCGGAAGAGCACGAACGGTGGATTGCAATAGGACGGTATGAGGACATGATCGCAGCACACTTTCCCTTGTTGGTGAAAAGAAAATCGAATAAAGCGAATGAAAAAGAAAAAAAAGGAACCACTCTGTACACAATTCATTCTGTTCCTTACCGGAGGGCATAAACTGCCAAAATTTAAATTGAATCGATTTCGACGCAGAGTCGGCGGAACGGAAAAGTTTCCCCTGTGTGTATTTCTGTTTCATGAGAAAAGTATCTTGTAAGGCTATTTAACTTAAGTAAAGCTTTGATTTTGAGCAATATTTCTTAATTCTTAATTTTTTAGTAAAAATAAGTACTAGAAATTATACCTTTTTAAGTTAATAAAATATACAGTAAGGGGAGAACTTTATTTTCTCTATTCGCGATCATCTCGTTCAAGTAAAATATGTTCACTGTCGCGTACGATTAACTCTGCACCCCAACAAAACCCATGACCAGCGTGTGCCACCTCATAGAAAAAAAATTCACCCAACAAAGCATCAAGTCGTGACATCTCCCAGGGAGTGAACCGATCGGGTTTGCCATTTCCGAAAAATCTTCCCTTCCATATCAACTCCGTGCAAAAGGATCCACTCTGACCCCGGCCTGGTGGTCAATTTCGCCCACGTACACCATTACGTTAGCATACCCGGCTGGCTCGAAATGTATTGATCTTTTTCTTTATTGCGTCCCATAAATTAGCCATGGTTCCATTATTATTACGAATATGTATACTGTACGTGTGTGAATACGGGTTTTTTTTCGGGACCACTGTTGTTAAACTCAGTCCGGCCACCTTAGAGCGATGGAGAAGCGGATCGCAACTACACCATCCCCAAAATGGACATCTTTACCATCCCTGGACACGGTGCCACCACCACCAGCTGAAGATTGGTAAAAGTGGCCACGGTTTCGATTACGTTGCCGTCTCGCGAGCGAATGGAAACGAACGAAGGGCTCCCGACGATGTCTTCACAATAAATATTTGCCAATATTAATTTATGCATGTGTCGCTTTTCGTTTTGTTCTACCTTTTTGTGCAACTCCATTGAGCTCGTGTACGTTGGACAGCAGGGGAAAAAAACCCAGAGGTGTACAAACAGAATTAAGTGTCTCGGGAACGGAGTAATCGGATTGTGGATGTAGGTTAAGCCAGCGTGACACGTGTATGAGCGTTTTGTGGGATGAGAGCATGTGCCATTTTTTAAGAAATCGGTTGAGACATGTTATTGTAAGGTTATGCTATAAAAATTAGGTAAGTTTCCACTATGCTAAAATTGAAAATTAATAATTAAAATATCATTTGAGTTATATAACATTTTAAAATAAAATAAAATCTTTCAAATAAGTACATATACGGAAGAATCATCTCGACACCTTGAAAACATTTATTACAGGTAACAAACATCACATATTTTTAGTGATGATTAGTTCTAACCACAATGCATTTAGAGCATGCCGGATCTTTACCAAATAAATCCTTCCGCTCTGATCATAAGATTATTTTAAAGGAGGAAAAACCTCATGAAAAGATAGTGAACATACATTAAAAAGATCCTTTTTTTCTCTCTTACAATACCGAATACCTTTGGTCAGTCGTTTTTACGATCGCGCTTGTCCCTACGGACAAAAGGGACAGGACACGGTACGCCTACATGTCTCTCAACGGCAGTGTCCCACTATGGATCACCCTATTGCACGGCAGGTGCTTCTCGTCGATTTCTCAAACACACAACCAAAAGGCTTTACGAATTCGATTGTGTCCTCCCGGGGACACATCTGATGCGAGCATCAGATAATACTTCTTGATAACTGTCAAGTTTGTGTTTTTTCTTCCTATCTTTTTGAGTTACTTTATGGGAAGTGACCCTCCTTCTTTGGTGGACCCTTTCCACAGATAAGCAACGCACTCGCCTTTGACCGTTGGGATGCGCTTTGTGACCTTACGGTTTGGGAAAATGAAATCCCCTCCAGGGTGTCATATTTTATCCCACCTTCAGTACGCCCCTTTCAACCCTGTATGCCCTGTGTGTGTTTTTTTTGGGAATCCTTTCTTGCCGGTTTAAATCCTTACTTCCGGCAGCACACTCACGGTTTAGCTATCGATGGTCCCGCTGACCCGAACATGGCTAATGGGTAAGATAATTGTCCTGTTTAGCGTCCATCAGCATGTTACCATGACAATGATGACGCTCTATCTCTTTGTCCGCCATGATGGCTTTACGCTGTGTGATTGCAGGCCAGCATAGGATCGGATTACGTTAGGGGTACGCTGTGGAGTTTTTACGAGACAGGAAATGCGACACTGCGTCGGCAGGACTATTGGCAGGTCGTACGGCGGTGTTGCATTTCATCACTGTTGCTAGTACCGATTGGGAAACATTCCTTCAAAGAGATTGAATAGGGAGGTGCGATGAAGTCCCCGTGTCTGTGGAGGTACGTAAAACGTATCAAATAATAATATAGCTACTTTTGTTTCACCAGCCAGCACAAGGAAACCCTTTCAGTGTACACAATCCAGCCACACATCGCACCCGACCAGGTTCTAGTTGGATGAGTGGAATCATTTTCATAAGTAGTACAATGGCGTATTCATAATATAACAACTGGCGATGATTCAAAACCACCCGGGTTCTGCGTCGTGTGGAATGGCCACGTGCATCACTACAGCACGGTACGGTACGCTCACGTTTCGTACAAGAGCTTTTTACCTGATAAGCCAACAACAGCACCGGTGTAAAATATGTACCGATTAAGCCACGGTTGCGTTTTCCTTCACCTCATCCGTTATCGAGCAAAGTACGAGCCCGCTGGGACCGTGTAGCGCACGTCCACCGTCCAATGGTGGATCATGACGACACGAGGATGGCTCGTGCCTGTCTCGTGATTAACATTGTTTTGGGGCGTACTTATCGCAACCGACGCACGCGGTCACATTTCTTGTGGCGAGCTGCGCTAAGGTGTCCCAGAATTGTGGATTGTCATCGTGAAGGTGAAGCTTCGGTCTATTATCAATGACCATGCGAAGACACCGAAAGAAACAATGCGTCACCACTGTGACTGTGGTGAGTGAGCAGAGGAGAAGAAATCAGGAAAGAAATTATTACTTGATTTATACATAGTTTAGACATCCGAATGAAAAAAAAAACTAAATTTTGACTCTTTTCTTATAAAAGTTCTTATAAAACCTCAAGTTCATGGAGATCCTACAAAAACGCCTGACTAAAGGGTGATCATCTTTTAAGACGATTTCAAAAAACTTTAAGGTTTCTTTAGTCTACAGTTGAAGATTGTGAATTGCTTCCTCAGGGTGGAAGAATTCGAAGAACGACCAAGAAATGCGATCGACTTCCACAATTGAAAGACTCGTATCCCTAACGAAAAATGCTATTTCTTCAAGGATCCTGGATTCTTGGATGCTTCCCCCAAGAATGATTCTTAATTCGATGTCTGTAACTTTGTCCGGAATAAGTGACTATTCTTTTGAGAAACATTGTAAGCAAGAACACTTACTGCCAATTTTGAAAACAAAACAAACTTTTCCTGAAGATAATGCACAATCTTTGTTATTTCCCGTCGAACTCTCGATGTGACCTACATTAAAATTTGCAACATTTCGTTCGTCTCCCGAAAGAGCAAACATTAAAAGTATAACAAAGCTTATCGCTTCGCCGGTTACTCCAGCGCTGAGAATGTTTTTATTTATTTGTTTTGAAATGAACATTCAATTACAGGCCTAATCACTTCAGCACGGTGCGTTCATCGGTTATAATTAGAACCAGGCGTAGCAAGAAGCATAATTATTTAACGCTGCATGGACAACTTATCAGCGAGCCGGACAATGAAGCTGCCCAAATAAAACCCAAACCACCCTATGGTGTGTCAATCAAACAAATGGACCGGAGGGGTTTGCGTGTTGTAGAAAAGTGATGCCAAGGTCAATCGGAAAGGTCTAGCCACTTAATTATTTTATGCCAACGACGAACGTTACCAATTTAATCGCTTCTTGCGCGCTTATCATCGCGACGACGGGTCAAACATTAAGCGCTTTCCCTTCTCAAACGGTTAGGAAAGACACGCGTTTTCTGATAATACGACGATAAGAATTCTCATGTGGAGAATTTGGAGTATATGAAAATTCTACGTCAATTGTCTGCGGGAAAGTGTTCTGAATGCGATACTAACAAGCGATTAAATTTGTCACTTAACGAACCAGCCATGAACGGCCATGAATTTTTCATGTTTATTCTTTTCTCATCCTCATTACACCTTCGCACCGTCGGTGTAGACATTGTTGACGCATATGTGAGAAAAAAAACCGTACACAGACGACAATAAAACACCACCCGCCGAGGTCGTCGTGTGCGAAAGCTCTCCGGTACGTGTGTTTTGCGCGGTCTTCACGAGACCGTTATGCGCGAACACCCCTGCGACATATCTGTGTGAGCTATATACTTTTTTTCCCCTATCAAGTGCAAGGTAATGCCGGTAGGGGTTGATCATTCGGAAGGGTGGGTAAGGTGGATAGTAAAAGTACAAACCACGAGGAAGTGCTTTATTATGTTTACGCAGCAAATGAGTGCCGACGGTGCTTTTGGAATACCTTGAGGGAAGTTAGCAGGTGACTCGTGGCTTTGGTACAGTTTTTGTTGCTATAATTTACTTTTTCATCAAATTGATTATATTGTGTGCGTGTATTGTATATTTACCCAGAATTATGGGTTCCTGATTAATATTGATACCTCAGCTTAGTAAGGTCTGCTTCCCAAATGTTCTACTAGGAGCTAATTTCTATTTAGTTACTGTAGACTTAAAATCAATTTTTAGTAAGAGCCACTAGGT
Source organism: Anopheles funestus (assembly GCF_943734845.2). Lineage (NCBI taxonomy): Eukaryota > Metazoa > Arthropoda > Insecta > Diptera > Culicidae > Anopheles > Anopheles funestus. Next base: position 4,056,736 of record NC_064599.1, read on the forward strand.
TTTTTGAGCTGGATTAAGATCATTATTCAATTAATCAATTTTCAAAGTTCAACTCCCAAAGTGTAGTTCTTCTCTTTTCCTTTCAACACAAGTATTCAATAAATAGGACAAGAGTCGGGTAATGATATTATTAAACTCGGTAATGATATTATTTTTCTGCTCATTATTTTTAGCCAAAACAACAGTCTTATCCTGCTGCACGCAGGAAGGCATCGATGTTGATAAAGCAATTTACCAGTAGCTGAAATCCCGAACATCAACCGGCAATCAAAATTATTTTCAATATTAAGCACGCACAGTTTCTTGATTGAATCAAAGTATATCCAGAGTTTTATGTGATTTTTCCATTCTTTAATCCTATGTTATTATTTTAATAAAGATGCTTGCGTGAAAGATCCGGATTGCAACGGATTGCACGATTTTCTAACTAATCCATTACCGCACAAATAAAACTAAAAATATTGTGCTTTGCAGGCACGCCGCCGTTTTTGATTAATATTTCAGAATGGCTAATTTAACTTATTATACGCATTTGAAGGATATGTGTGTGTGGTTGGTTAGGAATGAGAATTAACCCTTCGGCACGGATAATCGTGCTCGTCTAATAATTGTAGCGCCAGCTGGCAATGGTTATGCTTTCGTGCGCAATAGAAGCCCCAATGTTGCCGAAAACAAATAACACGTGTGCAGCTCAAAAACGACGACGAACTGCAATCATCGCAACCAACGCACGATAGGGATTTGGCGTTGCTTTGCGTTGCAAACACGCGAGTACACTTACGCACACGCCCGTGAGTACGTATGCAAATATCGGCTGGACACGAGCACGAACGCTGCAATTTAGATAATAACAATGATGTTTGTACTGCGCAAGAATGAAGTCGACGCGCGCCCGCATTGCGCCAAGGGGCAACCGTTTCTGGAGGCGCATACATCGCACGGTCAGGGTTCTGCGGTGGGTCGCCGAAGTCGTCTACTTCGTGGGACAGCAGTATCAGTTCGAGCGCATAATCAGTTCGCGTGTTTGCACAGCCTCAATTTCTATCTCTCTCTCTCTCTCTCTCTCTCTCTCTCTCTCTCTCTCTCTCTCTCTCTCTCACGATCATGGCTAAAAAAACTCTCGATTTCATTTTCATCCCATCGGAAGATGCATCTGCAATGGGAAGTGCAGGAAGTCTGGAATGGAGCGGAAGACGCACGGTTTGGCAAGTGTCTTAATTTGGGGGTACGAACAGTTCCCAACGCCGGTGGCAGTTTTGCTGGCCATCGAGTGGCTCATTCTTGGCCGCGATGGATCCATGTCTGCAAGGTCACGTACTGTGGTGCGCCCTCAAAAACAAAAACCCAAAAACTGATACCTCCTTGCTGGGTGGTATCGTTCGGTGGCGCGTCGGTCCGTTTCACGTGAACCAATTTTAGGCCAAAAAATAGGTCCGAGAGGCCATCTTCAGTGGTTCGCCAAAATTGAGCAATTAGCCGGCATGGTCGGCTTTCGGTTTTCCCGTCCCGTTTTGAGCTTGTTGGGTTTTTGGGCAACGCGGCACCGAGACGGCGAACCACCGCCAAGGTTTTCTGGGTGGTCAACGAATTATGATGTTTTTTGGGTGAGGCGGAATAGCCTGTGGTTTTTTTGATGTTCCCTCTTTTGCAAGTCTAGAAGTGCATCATGTACGACTGTTAACATTCGCTTTCCAGCTGCTGTTCTTCATTGCTTTAAGTTTGTTCTGTATAGCTGTTAGAATGTTCTAAAAATATTAGGTTTAGTGTAACAAAGTTCTTGGCTAGTTAAAATGGCAATATTATTATGTATCTTCCTGACATATGTCCCGACAACTCAATAGGAGAGATTTTCACCAATATTGTTCCGTTTTCCGTATCATAAAACCCACTTACTTGTAGTTATATCCCATTCCATTTACTTAACTTCGTTCGCTTCGTTATCAGCATCTAGGGATAAGCTGGTGGTAAGTGTTTCTGCTTCAAGGTTGCCTGCTTTCCATTTTGGTATCTTTCTTTTTTTATCATCCAATAGCAAAATAACACCCAAAAACAACGTGACCGGTTCGTGCCGAATCATCCTGACTTTCAACTTCAAGTCATAAAATCGTTCTTTAAAAAAAAAGGTTGCTTACGGCCCAAAATGGATCAATCAAATAACTACGCGCGACATGTTAGTACATTCGTGCGGGAAGAGAGCAGCAAAAAAAAGAAGCATTGGTCACTGTATGGACGTAAATGGCGTGGTTCACACCTCCTATGGCACGAGGTAACGAAAGGCTCACTGGCCTTGCGTACACTACCAGGGAACGTGACGATCACGAGACTGGAACGCGCGAATCGGTCCATCCGCTCCGGTGGTAAGATAAGCCACTTGTCGGATTGTCGGTGCTTGTTACAAATATGGTCTAATTTCCCCCCCCCCCCCCCCATCCACGGTGTAGCTGTAGGAGGGTGGGTGTGATTGTTTTAAGGTCGTGTTGGTCTAGCTATTCCCTAAGGCTTACGCCCCAGTAATCTTATCTGGCAAATGGGGATGTTTTGCAAGCAAATAATCTGAAGGTGTGCACCGTTGACGCTGGTATGGGCTGGAGTGCCATTGACGCGTGACTTCAACCCGTAATTTAACCAGCCGACCGATAAGAACGACGGCAGCTAATACATTGTGTTACTGGTACGATTACAATCGCAAATGGTGACTAACTTGCGGAAGAATGGGTGGATGTATTTTTAGTTTTAATATTGATAAATGAATTTGGGAAGAACGGCCATGCCATATGGCTTATAATTAAGAATTGCATTACTGACAGTGATCTCACGAAATATCATCTTATTTTGTGTCTCTTAAAAGGGAGAATTCTTTTTCCTTGTGAGGGTCACTGTAACGGTTGATATCGGAGTTAAGATTCGATGGTTGTACACTTAGGCTTCGTTACATATATACAAATAATTTTCAAGATAAAAGACACAAAGACAAACGTATAACACTAGACTAAAGATGGAAATCACACATTCAAATTTATCGCACGATAAAATTCAAAAAGATAAATTTGAAACTCCTTAACCCCTTAAGGTAAACCAAATCAGAACAGATAAAGATATCTTTTCCTTTACCTTTTTAGAAGCTCTCGTACACTGGCAAAAGCAAAGTGTAAGTGCTCCGCTAGAAGTGTCTGTAAGTTGTGTAAAAAAGTTTGAGAATTGACTTTGTCTTATAGAATATCCGCAAAAACGTAAACTATGTACTTTTTGTCAAAAACCCGCATTGAAAATGGTGAAAGACTCAACGAAACATCATTTCTGCAACGACAGACTTGGTTGGTAGTGAGTTTTGATGAGATATCTGGTTGTATGAAGGTTCTCGTGAAGTGTGCAAATAGGTGCCTGAGAGTCTAATTTTCTGATCATTTGTAAAAATCGGACATGAATTTGTTAAGCAGGAACCCCCGTTCGTGTGTGTGGATAAATTTTGAAGTGAAACCGCTTGGGGCGGACACTCCAAAACAACCCTTCCGCATCCCTTTCCCGTGTGTTCACAAGCAGAAACCCCTGTCAGCAAGGGGATTTGAGGATTATTGAATACTACGATAGGTTATCGAAATCCAACTTTTGGGTGAGAATAATTCATTCAGAGTCAACGTGTTAGGGCGGTAACATGGGTTCGGGGCCAAACAACACGCCTCAGCCAAACGTCTCCACGGCAAGCCTGCAGCTTGAAATGGAGTATGTCCTGGCTCGGTTAGCGGTTCAGGAGAGCGGACAGGCGGCCTTAGAGGCGGAAGTTTTGCGCCTTACCGAACAGGTTGCCAAGCTGGTAAAGGAGCTCAATGAGTCGAAGCGTGTACAAACAGAAACCCAACGTGAGTTAGACCTGTGGCGCCAGGGAACTAAGGAGATTCAAACGGTAGAGGACAGGCCTAACGGCATCGAGCCCGGGTTACCAAAACCACAGCAGCTACAGGAAAGCGAATCTGCAGTAACGACTGAAAGAACGCCACGTATTCGGAGACGTGTCCCTGCGGAAGGACCAGTGGTGCAGACAACTTCACGTCGGCGGCAGCGTGTACAGCAGTATCAAAAACAGCAGCAGCCAAAGGTACAGCAACAAAAGCAGCAGCAAAAGGTACAGCCTCAACAGCAACAACAGCATCGACCACCTCAGAAGCCTAAGATGGAACACCAGCAGCAACGTCCACAACAACAGCAACAAAAGCAGCAGCAAAAGGTACAGCCTCAACAGCAAGAACCGTGTCGGCCGCCTCAGAAGCCTAAGATGGAACATCAGCAGCAGCAGAAGCAGCAGTTTGAACAGTGTCAGCATTCGAAGCTGTGTCTCAACGTCAACAGAGTCGTACCTACACGCGTTGCTACCAAAGTCCCGACGAAATCGACGTCCAAACAGCAATAGAGAAGTTTACTGGGTCTTTCTCCAGGCGGCTTTAGGTGCTCACCTTCTGGCTGACAGCCGAAGATTTTTACAATATTTTTAATCAGTGTTCTAAAACAACGGACAATTAAAAACCTTGTTACAAATGAAAACTTGAATAAATGCAATAAAAAACCAAATGTGATTTAGAAACAAAAAAAAATCATTTGTAAACAAATTATTCAAATCTTGACGTCAATCATCTACCACAACACAATAAATCATACATGCGCTGAACTAACGCAATCTACCAGCACTCTTACCAACACCTGCAATGGCCCGTGCCGAGGATTGCTTTGAACCATAACGTGCTGGTAAGCTTAATAGCTTTACAGTGAAATTACACGAGAATAATATAAGCACTTCCGCTTCGTTATGCGCGTGTTGTTAAGAACAAAAAAAGTCACACAACAAGAATCGAACAAAAAAAAAACCTCGCAAATCAGCATCGAAACCATTAGCCTGAAATCGACAGCCCATCCTAGTGGTTGCTCATTAGGAAGGTCAGTAGTCCAGACCCGCTAGATAACTCGTCCGGGCGTCCCATCAATCGACCCCGAAACTGTTGACGGCCGTCCATCCGGTCGCCCTTATCGCACGTCGAACGCGTGCGCCATGCAAAGCAAAACGGGCTCGTATCTTGTTGACGCCGACTCGCTGCACAATTGACATTCGAGTGCTTCCCACAGACAGGCCCTATCATTGTGCTATGTAGTGCAGCCCGCAGCCTGCCTTGGAACTGTTTCCGGTGCAAACGATGATTGAATCAACCGTTCTGGGTATGCTGAGGGGGGTTTTCAAGTTCCGTTTATCAAGTGAATGTTGTTGCAGACGATAGCACAAGTGTGATGACTTCGCTCTTTGGTTTTGGGTGAAAGACCCACATGCAGTGGTAGTAAAGACAAGGGAGGTAACATAGTTTCACATAAAAAAAAAACAACTTTCAATTGACTTTAAATCCAACTCATAAAATCGAATTGCTGATTATCTCTCCTTCTAAGTTCAAGATTTGCCCAATCCAGTCAATCAATGTTGCAAAACCATCATATCATTAGCCAAATATTCAAGATCACGTCACTTTCGATACATTCCGCCACAAACTTCATTTTTCATCGAGCCGTTATTTTGGAGGTGTTCCTAAGTCCTTCAAAACGTGATTTAACATTACCCCCCAGGGTGGGTGCTCCACAAAAGAAAAAACTTGCCCCGAAAGGAGTGGTGTGATCTACTCGATCATACTTCGCACAGCAGGTTGAAATGGATATCGACACGTTTGATGTGACATTAAAGCACGGCAACGTTTGAACACACCACACGCTAGCGATCGTGCAAAGAGATCAATACCGTACACGGCCGTGAACATTTCACGGTGTGCACCGAAAGTCGTTTGAACCGCAACGAAACCCACCCGCATCAGAGAGGATTCGTATAAATTGTGGCACACACAGTCGTACCGTCGTTAAGTTATTTATCGTTGATTAAGAGCACAATCTAACCAGTCTTACAATGTCCCAGAGTCCAGCAATCTGGTGGACGATAAAAAAAAATACGCACGATCACAGTTTTACGCAACGCCGGTGGTACTTCGTGCCAAGCCTCCCGCATCACTTCGATGGCAGTTAATTTCCAAAGCGCAAATCGACGCGAGTTAAGCCTTGACTTTTGTCGATGGCAGGTTTTTTCTTGTTTTTCGCTTTTTGGCCTCTCCATTTGATCGTTTTGCTTAGTTCTGGTTGTCACTACCACTCACGATCGGGGTGGGCCAACGTTTCATCCGTTGGCTCCCGTTTCGAGTGTTCCGTTCGATCGATTGTCCATCAAGCAGTGGTCGGAAGTGCATAACTAAGCAGATTGCGTTCGCGAATCACCCATCCAGGTTGATACGAATGCGTCGAGTCGTCACCAATGCATGGGAACTTCCTGCCACGGGTTTGCCGACCGAGGAACGCCCAGGACGGTTTGCTTACGATGCCAATTTGTTGCAGATCGTATCGCTGATAAGCTCCCGGAGGTCGCAAGGGAAAAAAGTCATCGTTTCTTTCCACAGTCCTTGAGTCGCACGGGATTTATTTAGTAAATAAATATTCATCAGTCCACAATGAGCGTCGCTGTTGGTCGCTTCGGCAACCGACGCTACACTGGTTATGTCTGGATTGCCAGCTCAGTGTGTGGACCGTTGGGAGTGTGTGGGCTAACCATTCCCGAACGTGAGAGTACTTATGCAAATGAGACAGCAATCAGGACCACGTGGCCACCGGTTGTTTTGTGACAAGAGTTGGGATTTTTTTTCTGTTGGATGTCCACTACCAGGAAGGATGGCGATCGTTTACTGCCGGCCACCATGAAATCGTGACACAAGTTTTGCAGGCATGCGTCCACTGTCCAGCTTGTTGGAACGGACGTGATGCACATGCTGGAACGCTGGACCGCCCGTTGGTGTGGCGCAATGTTGTCGCCAGTGTTCGTGCTGATTGTGCCATATGCCGAATGAGTTTTCGCAGCCCAGGAGCCCTTTTGGGTATTGGCAGGAACCGAATCTCGTGCCATTCGATCCGGGTGGCGCTGTAGGAAGTCAAACTGCACGTGCAGTCACGGTGGTCATTGCTATTATTGATGGAATGGACGTACGGAATGAGAAAGAAAAGCCGTCCGAAACGCCTGTCAGCTTTGCCCTGTCATAGAAACGCCGACAAGGAACTCCTGACGTGCTTCCATCCGTTTACTTTGGACTGGACTGTGAAGAAATGCTGCACTACACAAAACTTCTGGTAAATCCAGAAACCCTGTAGGAGTTTCCAATGTCAGAGCACATTGGGACATCCCTTGTGTGCCGTTTGAAGACTAAATTACAATAATAAAACAATCACAGCGCAACAGGTAGTCCGAGGTCGCTCCTGACATCGAAAATCTGACATTGAAACTCCGAAACCGAGTTCTACGCACATTGCACATTTCCGAACCGGTCATTGTCCGGCACGTCCGAGTTCGGGAAAAAAAGGATCATCAGCGGCACTCTTTTTCTGACTCTAGCAGGTAGCTTTTCGGGATCCTCACATCTTGAGTTTCGGGGAAACGGGACACCGGCGACTTCCTCCGGACGATGTCGGACGAAGGCGCCGCCACACACAGAGCAAACCCGACGCACCCTCCGAACCGTGCGTCACAGGATCAGCTTTCCGGCCCCAGGGCAGAAACAGGCCCGCTAATCAACGCTAAATGGCATAATTATTGCCGAAAGGTCGCGAGGGCGTACGACTCTATCGTCTTCTTGTACCGCTCTCGACCGCGCAAAGCAGTACCATATGCTGCAGAAACGCCCGCAAAGGATCGCTTTTGCTTTGATGTTTTGCCGATTCGATTCGGGAGGCGTTAAGACCGACAGCAAGCAAAGTTTTGCCCGTCAGGTACCTCAGGGCTCAGGCTTTGGCTTTCCGGGAATTATTTTGTTGCGTAAATAAAGCAGGAAGCCCACCGTGATCTGATTGCTTCCGTCGATGTTGTGATGGAGGATACGTACGAAGGTCGTGCGTTGATTGGATCGTTGACGCATCGTTGCGTCAACGTGTGCGTTGCCAATCGAATGTTGAGTACGTGACGAAATTTGATCCTTCTTAGTGTAAGGTGTTTATGTTTTGTTTGGTACTGGACTAGACGTACCTTGTAAACGGAGGTCAATTTTGAAGTCGAATCAAGAAATTATTCATATTTTGTTTCAATTTTTAAAGACCTTGGTTTAACTGCATTGTTCATATTACATTTTGTTGTGTTTTGTTATTTCTATAGCCTAGGGACTCGACTGTTAAGGAAATCAAAACAAACAGTTAAAATTAAGTCACCTTTATATCTCGGAAAAAAACAAAAACAAGCCAAATTGTCACCTAGTTTGTAGCTTTATCTAGCATTAAATATCACGCTCACGTTATCAGCCACAGGCATACCAATTCTTCAACCTTACACCCCGTTTGTCATGTGCGTATCTTGATGCCATGTCTAAGCTAAATTCCTTCCATGTAGATTATAGCTAACGTGAGGGGAAATAAATCACGGCAGCATACGGACGAGCTAATTAACCATCAACCTGGTTCGTAGAAATTGTGAACACGAAAACCAAGCATAGACAAAACGTTACTCCAATGTCCGAATGATATGCAAATGTGGTCGAAAGGCTGTATGTGTCTAACAGTGAAAAAGGGATTTCGGTTGGTGCATTTTTTTTCCTATTCCATCCCAATGACCTCACGCATTGTTTCAGTTGATCATTCGGTTGATCTAGAAATACATTTCAAACCGAACGAAACCTGTGCCACCTTTCGTACATTATACGCGAAGGTGTTGTATAAAGCAAACGCCGAAAAAAGAGAAACACCACCAAATACCTGTTTGTGTACCTAATTAAGAAATCAATCATGGTGCATTGTTTTTTTTCTGCTGTTGCTCTTATACACCCGCATCTCATCGTCATTTATTTTATTTGGTGCGTTTCACTATTAAATGCGTTTTTTTTGCACACGCCCACATTCTTCTCCATACACGCCCTTTTGAGATCCTTTTGCAACGCACTGATCGACCACCATGAGGTTTTCGATGCGCCTCAAATCATATTCTCCGGCAGCCTGAAGTGAGGATCGCCTCAGTGGGCTATTGTTGCACACTGGCGCTTGGACTTCGAAATAAAATATTACGATTTACATTCAATCACTTACCACCACATATCCACCAGCAGAGAAAAATGCACGATCATCAAAAGGTTCCGCCGATTGGTCACACTTAAAATTGATGGTGTTTGATATCCATCCACGGCAGCACGTGTTTTAAAGACCACCGGAGCTGGACGTTATCCGGCGAGGTGCTAAGGATAAGAAGAAAAAAGAAGAAAAAACATTAAATCTCATGAAAGCTATATCCTTCGAAGAAACTGAAATAGGAAACAATTCCACACTGGAACGAGTTATCAAAAGCGCCCTTATGAATATTCAGTATGTCACTGCGAACACACGGCACGCTAGATTATGATTGCACACTATTTCCGCACTCGGGCCATAAACGTACACCGGGACAAGCATAAGTGGACAGCATTTATTGAGTAATGACAGGCCATTAATGCAATTTTGGCGCTACCGGTGTGATGGAATTGACTTAAAATTAAGTGAATGTTGCTTACCTTAGCAAAGGCGTCGAACAATCACTATCCTGCCGTAAACGGTATGGTATGTGAAGTTTTGTTCGCATGGATAAAATAGATTATTTCAAGTTGTTTCTCCCCATTATAGAGAAGTTCTGTATGTTATGGTAATGGATAACAGGTGCTGACTTCTAGGTGACACAATCTCGATCACGCGACAACTGCGTTAAAGCCAATGACAATTTTGCTATTAATGATTAATAAACAGAAAAACAACATCATTCTCAGATTACTGACAGTTGCTTGTTATTGCCAATTAGTGAATTATTTCGTTGTCAAAACTAAAAAAATCGATATGATCCGATTATTTAACATCTGCCTGTTCTTCTGCTCAACGCATTGTAAGAACCTTGTCTGTTTGAATCTTTACCCAAAAACCGTTTATTTTATTATTATTACCTCCTCGAGCGCATCTTTCCGAGGTGCTAGAGAAGACGCTACGGACAGGTCGTGTATTTCCCTTTATCGATGCCGCTTCCTTTGACCCATCGACGGTGGCCGATGAAAGTTGACGATAAGCCAATTACGTGAAAACACAATTAGGCAAACGCTTTGGATCTTTGAAGCTACCGGCAAAGGCGGTGCGCCTTTTTTATTTTTTGCTTTGTTTAGCTCGGAAACGTTTTGTCGATGGAGCTGATTCCACGCGTGTCAGAATTCGTCAAACCACCGAAACCACCGCCCATCAATCATGAGGGGTGATGAACGGTGGAGAATTATGACTCTCCCAATTATCTACCATTCATGCGTTTTGTTATTGTAGACGGAGCGAATAGGAGAATAGCTATTTTCACCATTAAAAACCAATTTCAAGCTTATGTCTACTGGTTTTGCTTCGGGGTTTTTTTTTTTTTGTTGGAAAACGTCCAAACATGTCCAACGACTTCCCGATACAATCAGACCGGGTTTCTGATTCATGTAGGCTTGGGAATTTTTTTTTTGTTTTCTTCAGTCAGTTTGATCACACATCCAGTCGCGGGCGGGTTTCAACGGGTTTTCTAACCACGGTTTACATCTGCAGCCGTGTGCCTGTCACGCACCGTGCGACATCACCCTTTTGTGTGAAATATGTGAGCAAAATTACCGACGCGCAACGGATACGCAATTGTGAACTCACGCAATGTGCGATTTTGTGGTAAAAATCGTGACAAATGCCAATTATATCAACGCTCCGCCATGTTTGCATCGCGAAACTCACGGTCAGTTTAGTCAAAAAAAAAACGTTTGACGTGCGATCTTGTACATCCCACGCGACCTTTGCGCTACAATCTGTCACAGGCGACAGGGAGGCGACAACCGAAACCGACTGCCAGCGCCAAGATTGAGTCAGTCGAATCGAAACTGGTCGCTTGCAACCCCAGTACAACGAATGGGTGGTAATGTTTTGCGCATTTTCTAATTTATTGCACTGCCAACTGGTGGCCAACGGGGTCAATATTTGCATAATCTTCTTAAGGCACGCGCCTAGTTGCGGTTTAATATCTAACCCGGGATTGTTATGGCAAGTGTTTGACGAGCGTGTAGCTTTGGGTAAATGTTTCTTTCTAAACACAGCGATAAATTGCACAAGACAAACACAAAGCTGTTCAATGTATCTTATTCACTTTCAAGTACTTTCCAGATTGCAATAAACATATTGCGCAATTTAACCTCAATTTATTGTCTTTGTTTATTTCTAGTACTTGTTTCCTTTTTTAATTTATACCCTTAAGCTAAGTGTTAATTATTATAATATTAATAATCATAATTATAGAAACCTAAACAACATAATAAAAAAAAATATTTTTACTTGAGGATGACTTATCGATCTTGGTCGTTTGGTGTTATTTTAATGACATGACCGCGGTTTGATTGTTTGGCGGCTTGATGTCGTAAAGACGTCATGATGTCAAAATATGATGTTTCTATTGTAGGGCTTAATGTCATAAAGCTATAGTTTAAAAACGACAAAGCTTTCCATTTGCTTGACATAAAGGACTAAACTTTCATTTCGATTATATCTTTATGCATTCTATCAATATTATTACATTCACCGTTTATTACATTTGCTGTAAACGATTTCAATGAAAATACACGTCATTAGAAGGACATGTAACTGTATCTAAAAGCATGTTTTAACCCACAAAATGGCTTCTTAACATACAACCGTGCATCTCATTACGCGTCGCCATCGATCGAACGAGATGCATTAATTTCCCGACATTCCCATCGCACATTATCGCTGCTGATTGATGCATTTGTTATGATGAAACAAGTTTTCGCATCCATTACGCGTTTTCCACCGTACAGAGATGCACGCGAAATTTGGCCCACCGTTAGAGTTTTTGATCAAATAAAATATCACAAAACCACTGTCTTCCTGTGCTTCCTGTACGATTCAAGATTCGCTTCGGCACTGGGCTGCCACCCATGGGCTGGGTTGGAAGATGTTCGACCGCGCCAGATACCCTGGGGGTCGATTCGCTCCATATTTCAGCCATCTAATGATAGCGGAGCCAGTGCATTAATTATGATTTCTTTCAATTACTACCTTCCCTTCTGCCAACTGCACTGCGCTGTGAGTCCTTCGATCGATCATCATGCCCGGGAACTTCGCCTCATGTCCAAAACATACGGACGCGTACCTGGGGTATCGTTCTGTTCGGGCTGATGCCGATCCGTCCGTGGTAACCAGCGACCAGGCTTCATTTATTAAGTAATTATGCGACATCGACGGGGCAATCCCGTGCGGTAAACCCGCCGGCAGTACACCAACTCTGCACGATCGCTCGTCTTCCGTTGCGGTTGCGGTCGTAAAGTTCTAGCAGATAAACGATGCTACCGCATGGCGATTGGGCCACTGGTGGTCCCTTTGGTGGTCAGGCATTTGAAACAATTTGTAAGAAGAATTCCTAATCAAACGACGTTGGTGTCCCGCGTTGTTTTTTTTTGCGTCGACCGGTGCGTGCGTTCGGTCCGTCCCAGTGCATTTCAGCTAATGATTATAATGATGCACTTATTGCATCAGCGTGTGCAGTCGCGAAATTGATTGCTTTTTCATCCAGACTCAATCGGGCTCCACCAAATCAGGGCTGAATGGGTGCGGTTTGATTGAGCCGGGCAGCGAGCCGGGAACAGTAAGCTTACTGCGCATCGTCATCAGCCAGTTGTCCCAGGGTGGCAAAAGCTATAATTAAGCATGCGCATGAATTGTTTGCCTTTTTGTTTGGTGTGGGTTTTTTGTGCTTAATTATTTTAAATGCATCGACTTGGTGGAAGAATTTTTTTTTAATTTTAAATAAAATTCTTAATTAGAAAAAATTTTCAATACTTGTCTTTCACGAAACATTATATTTTTTTTGTAAAAATATCAATCAATTGACAAAAATAAAGTTCAATGCAGGGTCAAAAAAAGGCTTTTTTTCTCGAGGACTTCATCTTCATTTTTTAAATATTTTTTTTTTCCTTTATCTTCATTTCATCTTCATTTTAAACTGAGTCAATATGGATCCAAATGAACATAGAAAAATTCCTTTAATTTAGAGAATTTTTTAATAAATTTATATTTATATTTAAATTTGTAACCTTTTTTAATAAAAAGAATATTTGGCTAATTTTAAACACTTTATACGACATTATTCAAATGAATTCTAGAAAATAAACCAAACTTCTGTTAATATAAAATTGTATTTAATTGCACAATGTTCAGATTTAATTAGTGCGAAAATACCAATCCTGCAACATACTTACAACTGGTCATTCCAATGATATCTAATATGCATAAATTATAGAAAATTGAAACATTTGCTTACGATCGTGCTCATGCTGGGTGACAGTATACAATGTCTTCGAGCAAGGTGAACTGCACGACGCAACCATTAAGCGACAGTAACATGGTACAGAAACATCATTATTGGCCATTACTCACGTAAACTCAGAATGCAATGTTGATTTTTGTTCACTTTTATCGATACACTCAAAATCACCTTATGTAACCGAAATGCACTTTTCCGGACCGGTAAGGATGGGTGGAGAAAGTGCACGCCCGAAATACAAACGTTCCCAATGGCAACAACTTAATTCAATTACCGGTACCGTGCGCTTCACTGCACTCTTCAAATTTACATACATAATTATGGTGGTCATGTTTGGTAGAATGAGAACCATTCTTTACAGCAGGACAACACCCAACGGCTGTATGTGATGTTTCACTTTTTAAATACAGGAAGAAGGGCTGAGCAATCGAAACCGGGCACAGGGCACACATGCAAGTCGGGACAGATGTTAATCTTGTCCTGTCACATTCAACAAAGATGTCTTACAAAAAAAAGGAAAATCTGCATTTTTTCCCGATTGTACCATCTCATTCGGTTGTGTGGACTGGAAGACTGTTTTTTTCTTATTGCTGAGCAAAAGTGAAACTTGCACTTGCACCAAGACCACCGAGGACGTGATGGGTAAAGAGAAATGGGTTTCGAATTGTCACTACTTGTCACCGTGGTCACGATGCCGGTGGTCAACTCAGGCGATCAACTCGTAATCGGGAAACGAACCAATCGTGGGGCAACATATTTGCTACCAGACATTGATATGTTGCTGATCGGCTATTTAGAACCAGAACGAGGTGGATTGATCGACCAGAACGGATCATTTCGATTGCATTTGCATCCTGCGAACATATATTTGCATACCGGACAAACATTCCAACCCCCTTAACGAACTAGCGCACTGTTGCATTCATATTTTATTCAACCAAATAACCATCTAGGGTCGTTCGTTTTCGATGCGCCTCACTATCGCTTGCGGCGCGTGTTGCAGATCACAAATCTGACAAGCTTAAAAATGCTTAATGAGCGCTTCTGTGACGCCGTACGATGATCGGCACATGCAAGAAGCAACGGAATGTCCGTTGATATGCTAAACGAACCTCTACGACCGCTGAATACCTGCATGCCGGTGCCTTGAGCTAGAATCATAAAAATCAAATCGTTTACTCGTGTTGGTCGTCGTCTAAGCGGCGATCGTTATCGATTCGATTACTCTCGCGCGCTGCTGTAAATTCGCTGGACATCGTAAAACTTGTCTTCGACGGGCGTAATTGCATCGTGCAAGCGAAGCAACGGAGGCATTAGAAATAAGCCTCCACACTCGGTACGCTTAGCATCTAAGCTGGCTGTGTGCAGTGTCCTTGTCCAATTATTGGCTTGGTCGGGTCAGTAAATTTGGCGAGATTTTATGAAGCAAAATTAGACACAACCCGGCCAGACGACTGTTATTAACTCGAAGAATTCAATTTACCGATGCACTTAAGAGGATGATTTGTTTGCTCGTGTCCAAAAGGCAGCTGGTGATTGAATATAAATTAAAATATTGCATCTATATTAATTATAGTTTAGATCTGAAGGAAATTGATTTTTGCGCCAGGTGCTGGAGAGTGAATTTATTTTACAATTATGTGAAATTCAATTCTATTTATTTTACTTAAAATGTTAACTTTTATTTTAGAAATATGGTGAACGTATGGTATTTTTAGTAGCAAATTGTGGAGAAATCTTCAATGGATTGAATATTAAACTCTCTTAAAAAGACAACTTTATTTTCGTCTGTCCGTTGCGTGCTATTTCTATTCCACAATCTCTCCACCATTCAGGAGGTAAATCGAACATCATTTGTCGCAAATGATTCATTAGAGAGATAAATGGCCCATTACCATATTCTTCAACCTGCCAGGCAGCAGCAGCAGCACCATCACCCCCGTTACTCAATTAATTCGATTATTTTCGATCGTATCCCACGCGACGTAACGCGAACGGTGATTCGTAGCCAGCAGCCAGCGGTGAACCAAATAAATCATCTTAATATTCGTACGATCGATTGGTTTGCAATCGGTTGGTGGAGCGATGAGGAAAGAAAGGAAAAAAGCACACAAAAATACAAGTCAATTATCGAGTCGAAAAATCGTAACGAACCCATCCCAATCTAGCACCTAATAAGCTATTAATTAAATCACCCAATAAACATCCTTGCCATGGGAACAAAAAAACTAAACCCTCAACAACGGACCTGCTATAGCCATCGGTGTGTAGGAACAATAATACATTCGTAGAAAACAACAAACGTGATCATGCTTGGACGGTAGTATGATAAACGCTGATAGCTTTTTAGGCAATCGTGATAACGGCCAGCACGGAGCCATCGCCGTCCGATACCAGTTTCATCAGCTCTACTGGTACAAGGCACTCGGGCAGGCAGGGAAACCTTAGTTGAAAATTAATTACCGAAAAAATGAAGAACTAATTCCGATGGACCAAAGATTTGTCCAGCACCAGCAGGGTATTGGGTTCACTCTGCCTGGATAGGTCTGTCGCATAGACACCTATGGTGAAACTAATTCGAACTCCTTAATCTGTCCAAACTTGCTCCGTTTCGACCTCGTTTGTGCCACCATCCTGGGCAGCAGGACCGCGGGAGTCGCTGCTAGCCGCTCGCTAGCACAAACACCCGCCTCACACGCTACAAACAGCCGCCCTGGAGCTAGATGAGATTTTAATGAACTGGTTTATTTGATCGTTGGGGCTTTTGCTTTTTTTTCTATGCTGTCGCTAACTTTCAGCACGATCCGCGCGCTTGTTACTACGCGCCGTGCTGGACAAAGAAGGAAGAGATGGTTTACATTTTTAATTAACGCACGCACTCATCGGTCCCTATTCATCGTTTCCCTCGTGTTCCCCTGTCTTTCAGTGCTTTTGTTTCGCTTTTGCGCGTTCGTTCGCGAATGGGTAAAAATAAGTTCAAACCGCCTCACCACGGAACGGAACCAACAACCTCCTTGCGTTCATTTTGTTTTTAACCAAACATTCGTCACGTACACATCAATTAGTTCCTAAGCGGCTTGTAAAAACTCCACTCGTGACAACCGTCGGCGATATCGGTCCAGGTTTCTCACGCTATGTGACACGGCGTTGTGAGCAACCTTCCGGATCACCGCCCGACCGCTACGGTTCGAATGCGCTTAGGATAGGATTACCTTCGGAAAAGGGTGTTACATTACGGAGTGCGACAGAGGGGGGTTGCAGCGGTTTGAAATCGGACCTGACTCGGTCCCCCCCACCCAGGGGGTGGAGTATGGAGCAGTCACATCGTACCGAAGGCGCACCAAGAAGCCGTCGATAAAGTTTCATTTGAATAATCCTCCGCTGATGATAAATAATCACCGTGCCAATGGTAGACCGGCAATGACCACGCATTCAAATCTCGGCCTGTTGTGAAATATGTTTTCCCACCAGTTTCGTTCCAACACTGGCTTCCAACCAACTGGTCCGTGGTTAGCCGTTTATTGACAAGTGCAGGTGACAAAGGTGGATGGCTGGAAACGGGGTTGGCCCATGATGGGTTGAAACATAAAATTAGACGCACATCATCCGCTAAAGGGAGCGCTTCGGCGTTTGAAATTGATTTCGTAAGGGAACTTAAAGGGGGAAACGCTGTTACGATTGAGTGTTGCGATTGATTTATGCCGGTCGTGCGCCTTCAAGGTGATTACAGCGGGACTGGATTTTGCGGTCCAGAAGTTGCGCCTTTTGTTTTATGCTGGCGTGTTTTGTTCTATTCTGCATGCTGTGGGAAATAGACGGTTAAGAGGATAATACAGTCAAACATGAAAATTGATTTATAAAAAAAAATCATTCTTAGGAATTCTAAGATGCGAACTTCAATACTAACTTTTGTACAATTTCTTCCTTTTTATAATTTAATAAAATTCCAAACAATACATAACTTCAAAATCAAATTTAAGTTCTCAAACAACTGGATACCGGAGATCCGTAAAACATTCAGTTCTTGAAACTTTATCTTGCCAAACGCACCGCCTTTTCAACCAGTCTTTTGTTACACCTTTTACTCCACACGCAAATGTGTCTATCACACACCCGGATATTGTATCGCGGCTAAATAAAATCATTTACCATCCACCAGCACCATTGCGAGAAATCAGTGGCCTATAACGATCCCAGGAGTCTCGATTTGTTTCGTACTTCCTTTAACGGAATCCGACGCAAACCCTCCCCGGGCCCCATTTCGTTGGATTTGGCTTTGTTCACGCCTGACGCCTTCAATCCCACCTTCAGCCAAAGGAACGAGCGGTGGTTCTAACGTTGTCTCCAACCCAGACAATGTCACCGACCGGACCCGGAACGCATCCAACCACGACGCACACGGACTGGGCGTGAGAAAAGTGGTTCACCGGAAGAAACGCACTTGGGGCTGCAACGAACAGAAGTGGAAGTAGCCAGGGCCGGGAAGGGAAGACTACCAGCAGAAAGTAGAAACGCGTGGGAGCTCCACGAGTCAGCGGGATGTACTTCAATGGCTTCCACACGCTTCGAAACATGGAGCGTGAAAAGGAGGAATACGGTGTTGGGTCCCCAAAAAGCGTGCCGCACTTGCGCAACCGATATTGGCGCGATCGTAGCGTCAAGTCATTTTACGATACTGCGTCTTACCAAAAAATTAAGCACAGGAAAGGGAAACCAGGTTAGCGGGCGAGGGAAAGCGAGCAAGAAAGAGCATCAAGTCCGTGTTGTCTTTAAAGACGGGTGCGGCTTGGTATCGTTCAACAAAACCCCCCCAAGAAAAAAAAGTGCGCCATCATGCGATGCTGATGACAATCATTGACTATCATCGTACGGCTGGAGACGCTCCTTTTCTTTTGCCGCAACTGCCCCGAAAGGGTGAATTGTACCGATGGATTGCTTGCTTACGGATCGATAGTGCGGATCGTGGAGGTGTGTAAAGACGGGCGTGCACCATCGATAGCGGAAGAGTCGTAAAGCCATAAATGGTGTTTGCGGTGCCGAACGTGGCCGAATGAAAACAAACGATTGTTCAATAAGGTTTGGCGGTTTGTTATTTTTCTTCTTTTTTTTTGGGAAGGTTTAGCCATTTTTGGCGGCCACTATACAACTCTGGCATGAATTTAGCACCGTGCGCATAGTGGTTGAACATTGTCACACGACTCGACTACGGTAGAGGCGTTGAGTCATTACGCATTAGTGCGCATATAAAAAAAAACAAGCCAAGGTTAATTGACAATTGATAAGGTTTATTTTGTTTGAAGTTGAATATTTTCGAAATATATTTTATTAAAAATTTAACTATTTCATTATATTCAATTGTACGAATATTTTCAAAAACTTTCCTAAAGATTTTCTTAAATTTAATATTCAAATTTTTACATAATGAGTAGAAAAGAATTTTCAATGTATTTGGAACAAAATTAAACAGTTCAATTCAAATTCAAATGTGGAAAGCTTCATGCTTCTCATAACAATCGTTGTTTTAGTTTTGGTTAGAAATTATTTAAATATATTTTTTTGAGGATAGCCAACCTCTTCTCAGGAGGAAGTGATTTTAATTTAACTCATATTTCTAACAATAAAGTAAGATTTTGAACAAAATTTTATTATTTATTTTATGAATTTTTTTCAAATTTTCTTATAATAAGAAGTTGAGGCAAAGCAATTTAAAATACGAAAAAAGTGTAATGGAGACGCCTGGTCATTCAATGTTTAAAATATTTTTGCTTGTTTTTTTAAGTTCTTTTTCTTCCCATCGTTGGTTTTGCTTTGGGTAGACTTTTTAATAGTTATCTGTAAAATCATTAACAAAAAGTTTTAAAATAAATATGTCGTGTTAGACTCATATAAAAATATATTTTTTCTATAAATATACTTAAGTGAAAAATTAAAAACATCCAATTTTGATAACAAATATTTTTTTCTAAAGCAAAATAGCAAATTTGTTAAAAGAGCAAGTAAAATCCGTTTTCATTCTATAAACAAATGCAACCATATAATTTGTTTGTTTTTCACCATATGCATACATAGCATTTCCATACGTGACGGTTCATTATTCACAGCAATAAACGCAACGTGTCTTTCACACGAGCATATCATTTTTGACGCTGATTTATCGCGTTCATTAATCAACCGCCAACGCACCAGAAACGGAAGTGATGCTTGCTGTTGGAAAGAATTATCCATTACAAAAACAAAAAACGTAAACGCAAGCAATCGCCCTTTTGCTGGCGCGATGTAATTACGAACCGCAGCTAATCGTGACAACCGGTTCGGTGGCGCACTGGCAAAGGCGCAACGTGGAAACGATTTCATTAAATTCAAAGTGACACGGTTTTTCGTTTCATCTCATTTTCGTGATCCACTTGCGGCTCATGTTTCCGTTTCAACGCTACCATCCACTAGCCTAGGGTTCGCTTTTATGTTGCTTTGTGCACCAAAAGCAGGGAGCTACCTTTCATGATCGTGTCCCCTGCCGCTCGAGCTCGGGCCAAACCATTTCATCGGACCCGGGGATCGCAATTAGACAACTGCTGCGATCCATCATGGTGGAACGTGACAAGTGTTGGAATTCGCGCCGAATAAATCGCGGTCCCCAAAAATCAATCGTGATCGGTGCGCGCTCAAAATGCATGTCACTCGCATACCCGGTTTGGCATCGTTCACAACCGGTGGCCGGTTGATCTTCGGTCGGGATGGATTTCACGATCGAGTTCGAAATGTACCCACCCCCCCGTGGGCTGTTTGGGTACACCGAGAAGTCTTGAATGGTGACAGAGATAGCTTATTGAAATGAGGAGAAAAAAACAACGATCCCTGCTTGCGGTTAAAGTGAAAACCTGGTGACCGGCGCGCGAAAGGTCACATTAATTAACACGACACCACGAACGAACGAGTGTGGCGTTCGTGCACTGGCGCGCTCGAATGGGGGTCTTATTTTTTCCCACCCAATCTCTCCGGGGTGTAATTCGCTGAGTCAACTCAGCATAATTAAGTTCCAACTGGCATGTGGCTGTCGATTATTTATACTGAGTGTAGCGGTGGGGAAAAAAACGATCGAACCAAAACCAAAGCTTTTGGTCGCATGCGTCAAGCGGATTAAATCCCATTCTCGACTTCACCATTACACCTTCCTCGCGAGTAGCCTTCAATGCTTCTCCCTCAAGAAAAAAACAACAACAACATAACATCTTAGAACGCGATCACCTTCAGCATGCGATAAAAAGCATCCTCTTTGCTCCGATTTAACGGATACAAAAAAACACAAAACATTTCGCGGTGACAGCTGCCAAAACATGGCACCGTTTTACGTCCGAACAGCGACGTGCCCAATTTGCACACCCTCGCCAAACAGCTGCTCACGACTAGCCCGTTATGGGGAGCGTGTACTCCTAACGAACACACGGACGCATACGGTACGGGCACGTGCACTTGGAGCCTTAATTTATGCCACAATTTCCGATCCCAACCAAAACAGACAGTATCGTCTTCATTATCGGTCGCGCCGTGCTCATCGGATGTACCTTGGTACACACATAAATTTTTCGAGCCGAACGATGCGCTCCAGGTTTCGGTAGATCACGCCCGGAACGATCCGTTGCGTTTTAATGCAAATTTCGGTCACGACTTTTTTCGTTTTTTGGCTGACCGCTGCCCACTGCAGTCGTGCAGAGGGGAACAATTCAGAGGAAACGCATAAATGGCCACCTTTTTGTGTTATGTTCTTTCGATTTTTGGAACGAAGTTTCGGTGCGTTTAGGTGAGCGAGTCTTTCAACTTTGCTTCACTGCTTCACCAGCAACGAGTGGTTAAGATCACAATATTTTCGGTAATTTATATTATGCTAATGAGGTGTGTGTGTGTGTGTGTGTTTTCACTCTCCACCATCATTTCGCAAAACGTCCGAACCGAACCGGGGTGCGTATTGTCACACGGTTGGACCCCGTGAGAGCGTGCAGAAAAACGTTGAAAAACGGGTTCTGCTGAAAATAGGTAAATTGTGTTCAAAGCCATTTCGTGCATGGTTTCTTTTCCTTCTTCCTCCTCGTGTTGCGATCAATCGCTACCGATCCTTACCGGAACAGCTGCCGGCAACAGTAACGGCGGCGTCTGGCAATCGGTGCCTCGCAAATGAGGCCCTCGTTAGCGTTTATTTTGCTGACCGTGTGCCGTGTTTTTTGACAGCCCGAAGGCCGACTGTTTCGGGCCGGCGTATGATAAGAGATCGTCGCAAGCCAAAGGCGACGGGCTTTCGTTTGTGAGACGTTTGCTTTGTGTAATTATAGGCGCATTAGGTGAATGCATTGGCGGCATTAGATAGATGTAGCGGCAGATGAGTCGCCTTTGCAAAGCCGCGATTGATGGTGGCACAAATATTAACGCATCGTCGCAAAATGTTTGTCAAACATCATAAGAGTGTTTGAAGATGCGTGACAGCATTTGAGGAACTCTACAGTAATAAGAGTAAAATTTAATAAATAGAATACGTAAAATTATTCCTTTTGAAGAATATTATATAAAAATATCCAAACTACATAATTTCGTTAGAAGAAGAATTCATATTCTTAATTGGAATTCAAAGGAATTTCATTCCTTCAATTTCAGAATTTAATTTTCAAAAAAATTCATATAAAGGTAGATATATTTGAAGTTGAATACAGCAAACGAAAAATTGAAAGTAATAACTTATGATTTAAGGAATCAATAGACATTTGTTCCTAAAGGCAATGAGTAAAAGCTTATTGCTTGATGAGAAATTAATATATTTTTATGTTATAAAATTTATTTAAATTTTTGTAAGAAATTTAATAACATTGAAATATAAGTCATGTAAAACAGATTCTAAAGAAACATCAAATAAAAACTCATTTTAAAACATTAACTTCCTCCCGCATTAAACATCAGACAAAACAAGCATACGCAACGGAAAACCCTGGATGTATCGATGTTGTTCCTACAGAAACTACCATGTAGCAGAATTGTTTGACGAAATTTATTGCTTGTGAAATCGGAATTACATGACATAAATAACCGAAATACAAGAACTACTGACGAGGTTCATGAACATGCACGATAAATTCTACCCAAATGAGCATGGCATCCTCCCCAACATTCTCATTCCGTGTTCTTGTTCAATCGAAATGCATCAGAGAATTTCGCTTCTTACAGGATACAACCGGTTAAATTCTCCCATACGGGTTCAATGGTAGCATGCTAGTACTAACGAAAATTCCCCAAAAGTTTACCGAAAATATTATCAACTTTTTTATTGTATCTTTCTGTTTCAAATAAAACCAAACCGGACTAATAAACAAACGATCTCTCCCCCCGTTCGGTGCGCGGTGGCAAACGGAAGCGGTGGATCATTGGATGAGCGGAAAGCGAATTTAAAAACTAAACAAACCTCCGTTACGCACGAACGCCCGCCGGTATGATTTTTCTTGTTCGCACCGGACTCGTGTCGGCTCGAGGCCGATCGGCGACATCGGGAGGCCGGAAAAACCTCGGAATGCGCACACCGCGTGCTAATTGGTGCCGGAAACGGAGACCATTTTTATGCTCGACTGACTGCTCACGTGCGCCATCAATTTAGCAAAAACAGATTGTGCACGGGTGTCGGTGAGGACGTTATGGTGATGAGCTTCCGAATCTTTGATGTCGTTGGATAGAAATGTTTTGTAACAAACTCGGGAGGGAAGAGATTTTGTAATGCTGTCTGATGAATGTTTAAACCCTTTTATTTTTGAAGTATAAAAAAGTTACATTTAAAAATTTATCTACTTACATACTCAACAGAAAATGTATGTGAGCTATGAAACTCCAAAAATTGAAAGGAACTCCAATAAAACTCCTCGTAAAGTCACACTCATCAAATGTATGTCCTTCACCCACTACAGTAGTGGGTGCTGTCACATGGTTTTGCAGTAATGAAACATAAAACCATCATGATGCGGGCCACCATAAATCATTTCGTGGATCGTTACGCTTGTCTTATTCTTCTTGCCTTAGTAACTTCGCAAAATCAAACGTGACTATCCGGCAGACACTCAAATTGTTATTATTCTTGTAATCGTTTGTTTGTTTTTCTTAAAGTTTCCGCTCCAGACTTACCGTTTGTCTAAAACCCCTCAATTCGGTAGCCAATGTGTGACGGTGTGACAACTTTAACATTTTCCGGAAGATTTATAAACCAAACCATCACGTTTCCGTTACTGTCAATTGCTTTGCTCACAACAGATTTTGAAGGTATGATAGCTTTTTTTTGGCAAAACGGAACACATTTGAGGTCAAATGTGTGTAGGCAATTGCTTAGCACACTCGATGGATTCGCCTGTCAAAGATGTCCTTCGAAAATCGTGGGCATTTGGAAGGCTCTCCCTTCTATTGGTATTTTAATAAATAACTAAATTTATTCCCTCCCGTTCACAGGGTTGTAAAACATTTGCTATTCAACACATTTTATAGCACTTTATAGCACATACTTCAAATTTACATTCCGAAGTTTTTTTAATATTTATCTTAGACATTGAGATCAAAATGAATATTTCGAACCAAAATTCAAACATTTTATTAACCGAAGACATTGCTTTCATAGCTCGGATAAACTAATGTTAGTGAAATACTTCACCACATTCCAGACAGCAAGAAAGTTGAACCGTCACAGAGTACATGTACAGCAGGCGAAAATCCAAAAAGCCTAAAAACATTCTCCGGCTGCCTAATCCAAAAGGAGCAGATCATTTATCTTATCGCTAAATTGGTAGAGGCAAACAAACGCATTCTGCTTGGCAGCTGCTCATTTTTTCCCCCCAAAAACCATTCGTTCACGTACCTCCCAAAATCTGGCAGCTTCCAATGAAAGCCTCAAGGAACGGCCAGACCAACCTTAGCTTCTCATCTCAGCGTTGATTATGCGAGATGCGGACGTATCAATCTTCTGTCACTGTCACGTCCCCTAAATGATTCATCTTGATCATCTCACTGTTGGGCTTTTTGTTTTTGAAGATTGACTCCGAATGCCGCCACACCGGATAACCGGCTGCATCCTGGAGGGGTTGGTTTGGGAATAGGGGGGATGGGACGTACCGGAGTTCTTCAATGTTTGGAAGTTTATTTTGTGAAAGAAATCGCACCACCATCACCATCACCAGCTTTACCGAACGCCCGGATTCCCAGTTGTGCAAGAGTCTCCACCGTCTTATCATGAACCAACGATCGGGTACGTTCCCATCCAGGAGATCCCTTGACCGGGACCAAAACATCCAATCGACTTGTACCGTCAAATGCCTATAAAAATGTTTAATTATTCGAAAATACTACTTCGGTCGTTCGTCGCAGCGTCGTGGCTGGTCGGTAGAAGCTGACAGATCTGTGATCGGAGGCCGCCCAAACCTTGTGAGATCGATGCAACGGTCCGGACAGGGCTTCGTACGTTGAGATGAAACTGCTGATGAGCGAAGTTAGAAGCGTTTGAACGATTAAATCCTTCCACCGTGCTGGTGTTGATCAGTGGCACGGTCAGCATCACCGCACCCAGTCAGGTGACGCTACGAGGGCGATAATCCCGGCGAGAAAAGGGACTGAAAATTAAATCAAAATAATTGATCGAAGCGTGCCGATAAGCACGGACCATGGCTTTTCGCTTTGTTTGAGGTGCACAGGTGAGAAGTGAGTGAGAATTGGATGGTGGCGACGGGCGACTTTTGCATTTTTAATGCATGTCTCGTGTTAGTTGTTCGTATTCTTGTTGCGCCGTTCGTTTTAAGTTCACAACAAGAAATGTTGGAAGGGTTGTTTAAAAGGGCATGGAATGAATGACGATTAATCTTTGCAGCATAGATCTGCGAACATCTATTGTTACCAAAGGAATAGCATTAATTCCTTTAAACTAATTTTGTGTTTCAGTTTACTTATTTTTCTAAAAGATCATCAAATAAATGTTAGAAGCTCACGATAATGATCACGAGATACACGGCTTGTCGACTGATTAAACATGTTTTAAAGGATACTTCATTCAAAAAATGAAACACCATTCGATTAACCCTAACGACCGGAAGGCGATATCTCATTCCTGCCTCGTCCCGAATCCATCCTTGAACACGCATCAAATTGCATTCTGAAAATATAACTAGCTTTCGGCAAACGTTGCTCCGGCTACTGCAATAAGCAGCAAATCTTCAAAAGTTTTGGGTTTCTTGCCTGTGCGCTCATTGAAGTCGTTTGTGTTTTCTTTTGCTTCATGGCTTAATCTGCTCTCCTTTCACGTACCGTCACATAAGTAATGGTTCGGCTTTATATTTTCGATGCTTGTGTTTTTTTATGTCTGTTGTTTGGCTATCCCTTGCCCTGGACGCGTACTTTGAGATCGATCGTACACGATGGTTGCCGCTTGTTATTATCCAAACATTACGATACGCCGGGCCCGCCGGGGATGGATGGCTTACCGCAAAGTAAATCGCACTCTTAATATTTATCGTCACTGCGCTCGTCAAACGCACTCCAAACTTGCACGCTGCAATACCATTAAGCTCATGGGCAATTCAAACCTCTAAGCTGGTAAGATCGACCACGCACCGAACATCAACCACAACAAAAACACACCACGAGGACGAGGAAGACATTTAGACTAAACGCCAGCTGAAACTTGTTTTACGCAAAGCGATTATTTATGTTGCGCACCCTAAACTGGAAGCGATTACGATGCAACGGCAGGCAACGGCGCAACACATTCCGTCCCCGGGGATTCGCTGCTGCCGTACGCATGTACGAATGTGTAACAAATTCCTAAAACCCCTTTTTTTTTGTTGGAACATTGCATTTAGTTGGCACAATAACTCATCACCTTCGTTTTCAGGATGTAATTTGACTCCGTGTCCGTCTGGGTGAGCTGATTCGCTGACCGGAAAAATGGCTTATTAACTTTTGGTTTCGGTGTTTGGAATAACGAGACTCCAAGCAAAGCCATGAATCACACACGCACACACGGGGAAGGGAAAAAACAAAATTGTACTTGACTTTTTTCCATTTCGTTTGTGGTTTCCTTTTCATTTGTGGCAAAGGGTGAATGGGTTCGAATTTTTTTGACTCAAAATACATACCAGCTCAGTAAAAGTTTGGGTTTTTTTTTCTTTTGTTACTAAATTATGCTTTTGCAACTAAATAAATTGAGGTTAAAACCAATTTTGAGGTTGATTCTTATAACGAAATACTAATAGTTAGTAAGAATTAGAGAATATTTATCTTAATTTTCAATCAAAAGTTTCGGTACACGAAAATATCGTCGGTTCAAAGGCTCAAATTCGGTTTGAAATGATTCGTACTATTTATTTTTCTTGTTGATTTGAGTTTTAGTGAAGATTTTTCTCGTTATGAAATTTTGGCTTAGTGTCCAATTCTTGGATTTTCAATATTCTAATTATGAGTAAAGGCTTTTAACAGCTGCCTTGTTCGATTTATAAAAAAATGAAGAATATTAAAAACCAATTGCTAATGATCTCAGCCATAAAACTGTTATCCTACAATCGTTACACATATCTAACGCAATAGAGCTATCAAACGTACAACCGATATCTCAATCAAGCATGTATATACATTCATATTAATTGCAATATTTCTCAACCCTGCAAATTATAAGCTTAATAAAATCCATCCTTTTTATTCTTTCCTCCCAACACACCCAACGAACGATCCAATCCAAATCCAAATTCTCAATTTTCCTTTTCCTCCCAACCGTTCGATTTTCCATCGCTGTGGCTTTAAAACCGACTTCAAAACTACCAATGCAATTTCGTTCCCAATCAACGAATCGCCGCCATTTATCAGTCAATCGAAAATCTTTACGACATCATTCATCTTTTGCATCGCAATTGGTTTAGCCATCGGCCGGTTTTTTTTAAAAAAGAAAGCTACCCAAGGCACGATCCAAACCTTCAGCATCACCCAGCGAAACGATAGCGGCAGGCACACGGGCAAAACCGTCCTCGCAATCAGTAGTAACGAATCGGGCGGCACACACACCGGTCGGGATTTGTGGTATTTCGGTAGCTGGCGATGGCTGCGGTTTTGATGCACCGTGCGGATAACGAGAGGATCAGTCGCCGGTTTTTGCTGCTGCTTATCCGACAAACGGTCGGGCTACCGGGCAGTTGTCCGGGGCAGTGCGCTTCCCGAGATCGATCGATCGATGCCTGCCTGATTACGCATCAGCATAATCCCTTTCCTTTCCCGCGTCCCGTGACACGGTACGGAATTCGGTTGTGGTGACATGGAAGCCAAAAACATTCATCCAACTACATCCTTTGCCGGCTACCGGAACGATCGTCGAACGTCGCTCAGCAGAACGGGGGCCGATGTGGAAAACGGTAGACAACCGGTGAGGGGAAAATTGATTTCGTCTCGTTGTTTTTTCGTATGCTCCCGCTACCGTGAGTGTGATTATCGATCTTTGTTCTTTCAGTGTTGTTTCGTGCATTTAAAGATTATGATTAATGTTACATTTAAAAGAAATGACTTCTGTGGATTTCCTTTTAAATTGACGGCATAAGCCTCATGTTACTTTCGTCATTATCGAGTGGGAAAGGGGAGCGAGACTGAAGAATGCATTTATGAAACTTTATTTTATGTTTGTTCCCACTGATTGAGCGATCAGCTCTCCAGTTCTCGGCTGCAAAGGCAGCTGATTAATACCGACCGATGTTAAAGCATTTCCGGTTTTTTCAACCCAAAACTGCTCCACGTCTTTGTTTTGCTGTACGTGATTCATCTCTTCATATGCATGTTTTGGACACAGCCTTATGAGTAGCATTATACGATTCGTAACAACTTTATTGCTTCTGTGCGTATCAGAAAGTGCCAATCGATTGTGCCGTAATGATTCATTTCATGTTTAATTGATTGCAATCTTTCCCCGCCATTCGGAAGGTGTCAGCATTTGTGAGATGATTGATCGTAGGCGGATTATGCTTATAGCGGATCACGTTACGATCGTGCCATAATCGATGCTGGATGGTAGGTACGGTTTGCAGAAAGCATACAAAATGGTGGAACTTTTAATTAGTTCAATTGACATTTGTTATGTTGTGGTTGATTTTTACATGTAGAAACTCAAATAATTTGTTTTAATCATATACTTAACAGGAAGTGTTCCAATTCTTCAGCCTTTTTTAACCAAACTCGAACATATCTTCAACTCTCCAAGAGAATTATTTTTCTTCTCTAATCTCTAATGCTACTTAAGTGAATTTATTCCAAACTTCCATTCCGTCCATTTTTGCAATTAAAAGCAGCGAAATAGCTTGTTTATAACTCACGGGCGATTTAAAAAACGACCACTTTAACGATTGCTCATGATAGCTCTAAATTAAAGTATCTAAATCAAGGAACGGATCATAAAGCTTCGGCTACGCGACACGGTGGCACCCGTAAAACGTCCGTTCGTGCGATATCTCGCACCAATTTACATAAGCAGGTGTGTGCATGGATAATCAAACCACGCAAAAATGTGCCTTTTTTTCGGCATCCAGAACTGCCGATGTGGGAAAAGAGAACAGAGAGAGAGACACATAAAAGCTGGCACATAAGAGCCCACCAAATAACGAAGGACATTGCAGAGCATAATTTTCTAATATTAACGCCAGTTTTATGGAACCCCCTTAAGAGCCAGGCATTGCAAGCATGGGGGACTTTGTATGGGGACGTAAATTTTACGATTAGACTCGATCGATCGTTTCGGAAGCAATTTGTCTGGTCACCATTTTGCCCAGTCCAGATCAGGGCTCTTTTCATGATTGTTACCCCCCCGGGGGGAGAGACTTTTTTTTGTTGTTGCTGTTCTAGATGATGATGCTGCTGCTGATGATCCCGTTCGGAAGCTGCAGAATTATTTTAATGGCTTTCGATGAGACCGAAACGAGCCTAGACAGACGCACGGCGCATTTTACGACACAACGGTAGCGCAATGGTACCGCTCCGTTCGTACGATATTGACGACAGACAGCGCGGGCACAAAGCTATAACCCCCAAGGGGGGCTAACGGTGAGCTGCTGGACATGATCGATCGTTTTGCCACCGGGAGCTGAGGGTGTGAAAAAGGACGGCCCGTTTCCATCCGAGTAGAACCAAATTGACAGGATGTGGTAACTAATTTTCAAAACATTAGCTCGAAACTGTGCGTTGTCTGCTTCTGCTCCACTTTAGATGTGATGTTGCCTTTTTGCGTGCAGTGCGAGCCTTTCGGTTTCGGTTTTGATAAATGGAACAATTTAAAAATAAAAGAGGCAGAATCTAAACTTTATTGCCATACAAAATCGAAAACCTTCCCTGCATTAATAGCTTGGCGCGCGTGTTTTTTTTCTTTTGTGTGTTCCATTTCGCTTTATTTCATTCTTCAGCACTCTTTCACTGAACCGTGCCGCAGGACATTTTGGTCGGTTTGGACATTCCACAGCGATTTTGGAGCCTCCGACGGGCTCCGAACGTGGCATCCCTTTTAAGGGCCAGAGGGATACCCAGCCAGCCACACGATGGCCAGGGATAATTTAATTCGGTCCACCAACCGAAAATTCGGGATCGGGGAGGGCAATTCCCTCAACAGCAACAAAAGAACAAGTGTGAGAAAAAGGCTTTTTGAAAATCGGTGTGCAACGAAAAAAAAACAGCTCGTACACAACAAAGTGAATGCGGATCCGCGGACAAATGAAAGCGAATACAACCAAAAACCCCCCAAAAATGGGCACATTTGGGCACAACCAGGGGTCCGAAAGGATTTTGGAAAAACAGACATTCGAAGC
Source organism: Anopheles funestus (assembly GCF_943734845.2). NCBI lineage: Eukaryota > Metazoa > Arthropoda > Insecta > Diptera > Culicidae > Anopheles > Anopheles funestus. The sequence continues at coordinate 4,086,961 of NC_064599.1, forward strand.
GCAAGCCGCAGGTGCAATTTCCGTTTACGGACACGGGTCCGATCAGGTCCGTTTACGGATCACAGCCGAAAACCCAATGCCCGGGTTGCAATCCCCGATACTGCATCCCCTGCATGCCGGGGCCTTCTAGGGCAAGACCATTAAAGCACCAAAAAAAGGCAGCGCCAAGGTAGATGTCGTGGATTCCCGAAATTTTGTATTCAGTACAAGCCCGCTTTTGTCCGGTTTTGTATCCCATTTTATTTATTTATCTTTGCATCCCCATCTCCATCGTTCCTACCATCCGTTTCGAACTGACTCCGGGTGTCGGTAGATATGTGACAAAAAGGGTTTTTCACCGATGCTTAAAACCCTTGACAAACAGTGCGCTGTATTGGTCGGGATGCATCTCTTCAATGCATTAATACTTGCGGTGAAGGTGCATAATCGTTTACAGCTCACCCAGTATATGTCACAATCAGCGGCCAGCTCCGTTAATAGGCCACTCTCGACCATATCCGAACATGGACACTAGTGCCGGAGACGTTTGCCGTATTAGGAGTTGTTGTAGCGCAGATGTTTTCCAGGCTGGGTTTCCCGATCTGACACGGGTTGACACTCAGGACAAAATGATTGAGGTACTATTGGGAAGAAATTTTTCCTCCTTCTTCCTGACCCGTATCATGTACATGTAATATTAGTAATATTATGATGTAGTAAAAATAAATTTTGTGTACAAGCGGAAACATGACGAAAACGACGAATGAGCTTAATGTTGCTTATCTCCTATTCCACACAACTCGGCACACAAAATTACTTTAAGCATTACTTTAACACTAGAACTACCAAGCGTTTTAAGCGTTTTTCGTTCGTGGTTAATTTTTAAACAATTTTGAAGAGTTGTAGTATATTTTATTATTTATTGGTGATCGTGCTATATAATTTACAGTAGAATGTCGATTATCCGGGGGCGGATTAACCGACGGTCGGAATAACCGTGTGCCAAAAATTGACAGCTGTTCAACCGTGGTGAACATTTGTACTAATGTCAGGTTGGTTAAAATTATTAAAATCGTCACCAAATGATATATTTGAAATGATTTTATTCTCGTTCTAAATTCGTTCTATTTTCGTTCTAAATTTTAATTCTTATTTGATAATAATTTGCTTGATCCAGAATCATTTTTAGAATCAAAAGGACTACCATAGTATAGCATATAGATACTATATACGCTCTATCTAGATATATAAATGACCTTATTATTTAAGAGACTATTCGGGGGATCCGTGGAAATCGGTTAACCGGCATCACTCCGGTCCCGAGCACCCCGGATAATCGACGTTCTACTGTATATGTAAAACTCATATTTCAACTACCTTAAGATTGTTTAAGCCTAAAAAATAATGTGATGAAAATGAAGCGTTTCAGTTAAAATGACTGGTCCGGAAGCTCTAGTGTAAATATTAATGCATGATTGAAAAACTTAAAAAAAATGAAAAAAAATTACTAAAAAATACATAACAAAATAGTAAAAAAATTTTGATCTACAATTTTTTCTTCTTAAAAAAATCTCAACTTGTTTCATGTATTGTTACATTGACTACAATACCGTTCACCGATATACCAAAGCAACAACAACAGTTGGCATTACCTTGAACCATCATCGTCCGCTGATGAGAATTCGATCGGCTGTGCGTAACCGTTGCTTGCGTGCCACAGTTTCGCAAAATTCATCCCGTTAGCCCAATGGAAAAAAAGTAATGACCCGCCGAAAGCGTTTTAAGTCACTCCGAACCGTTTCGATCACCTGTCATAACTCATGGCGTACCAGTGTGGGCAGTTTTGTTTCACTGCTTCCCTTCTTATCTCACTAAATACCGCCGACGCAACCTAACGGGGTCGTACCGTAACGTTACGATCACCGGTGGACACCTTCATTCATGCTACGCCGCGCGGGTACGGCAGCGGTAGAGCGGCCTGAGCGGTTGGGAACGGAAAAAAGAAGCAGCAATCGAAATCATAAAAATCGGCCAACGTAGCACGCGCGGATCGCGCACGTACTCACGCTACCGCGATGGTAATTAAATCGAGTGGCGCGACTCGTCGGCGACCATGACCGTCACCGTCGGGTGCATTTAGGCGGTGGAAGCCCTCTTCTCCACTACCGTTCTCGCTCTTCTCACCAGCCCCTTCCCGGTTAAACCCTTCGTTTGTCGCTAGATGCAAAACCGGAGATGGCACGGTTCCAAATCAGTGGTCAGAAATAATTCACCTGTCGTCTGCCTGCGCGACATCACGCAACCGTTGTTCTCCGGATGGAAATTGAACGCCAAACGTAATCGGTAATTACGCGCCCGCGCCAGAACACTGAGCAGTGCGGAAAGAATTAATACCGAATCATGATTGAAACTTCCGACGGTGATTCGGTGTGGTTTTGCGTGCTATTCTTGCTCGTTTAACGAAGCCCTTAGAAAAATTCGTAACTTTATTTTTTTTTTAAATTATAAAAAAAAAATTTACTTCGCTAAACATGCATATCTTCTTCTTCTTGGCTTAACGACCTTACAGGTCACGCCGGCCATTTCTGGCTTACTAGACTTATTTTACCACGTAGCCGGATAGTCAGTCCTTGCTACGGGGGAACGGTCCGGATGGGATCTGAACCCGGTCCGGCCGTGTGGACTGGCGCCGTTTATCACATGCACCACCGGACCGCCCCAAACATCCATACAATGTTATTATAAAAAATCCAAAAATGACTTCAAAAATGTCAAAAACTTTCCAAAAATGTGTGTTACAACCATTTGAAATACTTCCTTCACTGTTAAAATTATCATTTTCCTTCTACAATTAAAACTATACGTGACCTCCACCTACAGCCTATTTATCGCGGAAGCGAAGGTGCTTTATTGACAAATAGGCCACATTAATGATGAAACAATGCGGAAGGAAACGTTTCTGAATTGTTGACACACATTCGGTCCACCGGCGTTTGGGCAATGCGGTAGAAGATCAAAGCAAATTTGGTGCAAATAAAAATGAGGTCAATCGAAAATCGATCACCTTTTCATTCTGATCGATTTTATTTCTGGGTTGTTTGCTACCCGGTAAAAGGTTGATGAAGCAGTTTTCGGATAGGAGGAAGAACTAAAACGACACTCGAAAATATTGCTTTAACCTTCGTTGGTGTTTACTTTTTAATTAGTTAACTATTATATCGAAATAGTTAGTTTCTAGAATAAAATACGTTTCAATAATCGTGCAACACACGAGACAACTAAAAATCCCTTAAAGCACCTCCAGTTTGGGCTCCCTTTCCAAATGCCCAAAATTCCATAAATGTTCCCATCAAAACAGACACCAGTCGCACGCTACAAACAAGTTCGTTGTCAACAAGCGAACAGACAAGCGTACGTTCTGGGGAACAAAACCACCACCTGACGACGTCGCGTTACGAATTACGCGCCCGTAAAAGCAGCTTGATTTATTCAACACACACACACACAAGCCGCCACAAGCCCACAAACCGTATCGAAAACGTCAACGGTAGTGAGTCGTCTATTTCCTCGGCTAATGTGTAACCATTTGCCTAGTGGAAACTTTCCGGTTTTTCTCAATGCTGCAGCAAATAGAGGGACTTTAAAATATCACTATCGATCCATCAGACACCGAGCTGCCGAGGAGGGTTTCGTCGCTTGATTTGGCACGCATTGAAGTCTTTCGTTCGATGGCATGGGCGGAATATTCGTGTGACAACTTGTGGCAAGTCATTTATACAAACCATTTTATCCATCACTATCAGCTAACGTTAATCGCTTCTCGGTCGTGCGTTTGTGTCTGTGTGTGTGCGTTTGCTATCAAACCACCATCTTTAACCAAACAACCTTATTGTGGTAGATGAAGGAAGAAAGGGCGTCCAGCAGAAATGGAACCGTGCCACCAGTTTGTTTTATCGATTATACAGCGGTTCGTAGGATTTAAGAGTCAAAGATCCTAGTGTCTTCTCGCACAATATCATGCTTTTCGATTTACACACACCGAAACAAGCCAGCCCGATCGTTGAAATCGTCGATCAACCTTCATCAATTCATGCCTCGTTCACTGCCCCACACTACACTGCTGAGCTGCCCCATCCCTTCTTCTCACTTCAAAACACACCAGAAATACTTGTGTAAAACCTTCTCCACAAGAACACGTGCTATCCCAAAAACCGTCCTCCATGCGCAGCAGCGTGTTAACGCCGAGCAAACCAAACTAGAGGCTAAATATATCGTTTATTTATTTAAATCAACATACCCTCGAACAGTGCGCGCCGGACCGTACCTTTCGCGAGGTTTGCCTCTTCTACACCGTTAATTTTATTTCGGTGGAGCGTGTGAAAACCGAAGGAAATCGATGCGATTTGCATAATTAATTTCAGCTTCAGTCACACGCGCTTCTCGCGTCGACGTTGTTGTTTCTTCGGCCGTTTCTTTTCCGTGGGGAAAGTTGGTTGAAACGGTTGAAATTGATTGCAGGACAGACGGTTAGACGGACTATGCTGCTAAAGGGGGGAGGGAAAGAGTATCAAAAGATTCGTCTATAATATTGGTTCATTTTGTCTAGTGACGTATATCGATCGTGATGTTAATGAGGAATTTAAATATCCATTATGTTTGCTATTAGCGTGTGGAACAGTTATTTTATAAAATTAAACAACAGTGACAAAAAAGTGTCAAAAAATTCAAAAAATAACAATATAATTTTAAATTACTGTTGGAAGAACGTCGAGATCAAATATAAACCTTAAACGTCATTTCATCATAATGGAAAAAAAAACATTCTAAAAAACATTTCAATAAAAGCTGTAAACATGATGCCCTTGAACTTCGCCTTATTCCTCAACCTGCCAAACGAAGAAGGTTTTCATACAAGAGCCACAAGAAGTCAAGAAGCAGCATCCTTCGTCGTGATAGCTTAAATTGAATTCCATTTCCCCGAGGCGTTCCGTACAGCTGCTCCAAACGGTCACTATCATTTCGATCACATGCCCGGTACGTGCATGTGCAGTTTGAAGTGCATCCACCACCCACACGCAAGACGAAGTCTCAGCAGACAAGGCTCGTTCAACGCCAACGCACTCCGAAAACGACGCTCACGACAAAACGCAGATGCAGGCAGGTGCAGTGCCCTTTTTTTTTCAATCGAACGAATTTCATTCCCTTTCCATTGCTTCTATCTTCAACTTGCACACCCCCGGAATGAGGCTTTGTTTAATCTCATAATTCATTTTTTATGTTTTTTCCATGTACATTCGAAGCTTTTTGGGTGAGTGAGCGTATGTTTGTTAAGGCTCAAGGATTGCATCTCAATTGGCACTGGCACTGGAACGAAATGATGGACCAACGGAGGAAAGCAACAAAAAAAGCACGTTGAAGAGAATGCCACAAAGCTCCCTAAATTCCCGTGGTGCTGGAAACCATTCGTGACCGATGGTCGTTCGCGTTCGCGAAACAGTTCAACTCACGCTGAACATTTGCGGGACAGTCGTGTGACCGACAAGGCCAAATGCTTTCCTTTACTGCGCATGCAAAACGAAAACCAGGACAAATGCTGGAAGCCATGTGGATTGGGCCGGGAGTGTAAACATTAAAAACGACTTAAAAACAATCAATTCCTCCTGGCACGAGCAGACGAGGCTGATGGGGAAAGGAAAGCACTCAACCCTGCGATGCATTTTTTTCTCTCTCAAAAGGCAATTCCCTACACACAGTGCACACCTACGCAATCAATTTAAACTCACGAATTCTTGATTGGATGTGAAATAAAAGCAAACCCAAAGCACTTGGCGAAAAAGTTTTGAGAAAGATCGTTGGTTTTTTGTTTGGTTGTCTTGTTTTTGGTGTGTAATTTCGTGTGTATTGCTGCAACCTGACCAGGTGCATCGCTTTCGCTACGCTTTATGATACTCAGATACAAGCAATATCAAAACTTTTACTACAGTACCAAAGGAAAATAGAGAAGAAGAAAAAAAGCTATCGTATCGCATTCTTCCAACAATGCAAGCAACATTGCAAATTGGTATAAAACTAAACTGAAATCGTATCGTAATCAGCGCAACGAAAAAACAACGCCACTGGATCGGGTTTAATCTCGAACCGAATTAATCGGGAACTGTGTACCTTCCGCTTTTGTACATACTAGTGATGGGTAATTGCTCATTTTTCCCGGAGTCGGATTAATGCGACTCCGAGGCATTCCGGAGTTTACGTCGAAGTAACTCCGGATTATTCCGGAGTTTTTTTCCGGAGTAACTCCGGAGTAATCTAGAGTTTGATCTGGAGTTACTAATGAGTAATTCGGTGCCTACTCTGGAATAATCCGGAGTAATCTTCAATATTAACTCTGGATTCAACTCCGGAGTGTACTGCGGAATCAAATGCAGGTTACTGGATTAATCCGGAATTTTCTCCAGATTTATTAATGATCCTCTCCGGAGTTCCCACCACTAGCACATACCTATACCCTTTTGCTTGGACACCGTTTATCGCCACAGATGCACTGTTTTGGGTTACGGGTTCCGTTTAATGAAGCACTAAAGCGAAGGGGAAAGTTTCACCAACGTGATAAGAAATATGTATTGGCTTTTAATGATAAGTCCATTTATTGATTTCAGCTATTGCGTTTTGCGTATGTTTGATTGTGTTTTCTTGATTTTTAGCATACACAAACACCGTTACGCTGACAACATTCATTACGAACTCGTAAAACAAATGAGTTTATATGGGAGGGCGAAAGTTTCCAGAACCTCGAAAATCCTTGAAGAAACTGAAGTGGCCGGAAGTTACTTGAAACGATATTTAACGAACCGGTCGGAAGATGATCATGAGGATTGTGTTGATTCCATTTCGAATAAGAGACGTCATGTTTAATGTTTTATTGTTGTAGTACCGTTTTTAAAAAATATAAGCAAACTTGTTTTTAAAATCGAAAGCCAAGTGGACAATGGTTTTCCTTCAAAAGCAGATTACGCTAAATGATTGTACAAAGAATAATCCTAGATAAAGCATTACACTCTCAGCAAAATGACCTGTTTTTGTAATTGTCCGCTCTGACACCCCGGCAAAAACCTGTGTATCCTCGCGTATCGCAAGATCCTTGAAAACGATCTTCTCTCTGTTTCTGCTTATCGTTAATCCATCATAAATAAATCTTGCAGTTCTGATGGCAACCCGGGCCCGGATCTCGACGGATTCCTGTCGCCGTAGGAAACACCATAAATCTCCCTCATTAGCAACATATTTACGATGACAGGCTCTGGAGCACACGAGACGCGGTGGGTGCAGACAAGACCCAATAAATCTCTGCCGGCACGATCTCAGACAGCGGCCGATGTGCGAACGCGATACGCGGAACAATTGAACAACGTGTTCCGCTTTTTGTCGGGCTGCAATGCCCTCCGTGAAAGGACACGAGAGTGGTGCCACCGTGGAAGCGTGGAAGATGAAACGTTCCGTAAGCGGACGCAGAACACATGGTAAGTTCGAACGAACTAGGCCAAGCACGGTTTCGGCACACGAGTTTGGTGCGGTGAAAAGGATGAACAAGAATATTACCTGACATGCTTGCCATTGGTTCGATATACGATGAGCATAAATTAATTAAGCTTCAACGTAAAATTCGTGCGGTTTAATTAACGACGATTTTACCAAAGGAGTCTTAAGCTGAACGGTCGCTGTCAATCCACTGACTTTCTTTCTCCCCGTGGAAAGTATATTTTAATCGACGTCAAAAACAGAAAAACCTGAAGGCTCTTTCCTTTTCCGTGGAAGGTTCACGCGGGGAACCAGCTGTACAGAAAGGACAATGAAGTACCGCAATCCACCGACGCGAACCGTTCCTCCGGTCGAAAAGCGTGCCCATGTCGAAAGCGATTCCCATCCGTTAAGCCCCCAAAAAACCCATAAACAGGTAAACAAACAAGCCAATAAAATCAACTCCAAATTTGTGATCTCACCGGAAAGGTGAAAACCTGTCATCCATGGTCACCATATTCTACCCAGCATAGCAGGTGTTGCCTTCGGTAACGGACATTCCGCGGATTTCGGCGCAGTTTAATGAACTGTAAGCTCACGTGCCATCATTTATCGTCGTCAATGGTGATGGGGTAGGTTTTGTGAGCGATACCACACCACGCTGGTTTCCGCTTGATTTGTCCACACACTGGTCAGGTTTGTTGCTCTGTACGGTTACAGCGACGAAATGCGTTGAATCGCACGTAAATTCCTATCCACTTTCACGCCCATTCTGGGATTAATTTTCCGCAAGAACGAACGCACTAGAGCTGGACGGAAAGGGTTCGGAAGAAGGTATTTCCTGCTCGTTTATGAATTGAGTAGCAAAATCGGATGGTTTAATTGGTTGTTTCGAAGATCCGCTGACATGATGGGAAATTAAATTATGCACGAAACATAGTTTGGAGTTTTGCCATCAAATCTCCAAGGAATTCATTAAACACTCCAATTATCTATAACTTATGAAAAATATTCTGAACCAGTTACATGAATGCTCTTGAGTACCGTAATTCTATTCATTTGTGGTTAAAAACTTCAATAAACGACTGTTAAGGAGTCCTCTAGAGATAACTCATCTTAACTCACAAGATCTTAAATCTTATATTAATTTGGTTACAATTTAGGCCAATCTAGATTTCATTTTATTATAGTTGGGAATTACTTAAAATTCAATATATTCAAGTCCTTAAGATCATCCAAAATTTAACCTTATTTGTCTGTAACAAAAAATGTCTCTTGATAGGTTCTTCAAACATTACTTCGCTCACCCTCTGTGTGTTCCTTGGTCAGCTATAACTACCTCCTTATTAACAACCGCCCTTCCAGCCTACAGGTGATTATAGTATCATGCCAATGTCACACATTTCTCGTGCCACCGCACAGAAACCACCAGAACCGCACCAGATGTGATAATATTTTCACCTCAAGAAAGAAAACAACCACAACAACAACGCAGCCCCCCCATTGTCAATATTTTTGAGCGCGTTAAATCGGGATCAGAAAAACAAAACTCACCCACCATACGATGTTGCACCCGGGGTTTGGAGTCTGGGCCACAAAGCTCACAACTGGCCGCGATTGACGTCAATCGCCGTATGGTGTTGCTGTTTGTCTAGCGCACACCAGCGCCGCCTGTCGGGACGGACAGCGCAAATTGTTAGTGTCAATATTTGGCACCGGGCCCGGTCCCAAGTCCCCATCCCCAAAACGGGGCTGGAAACGCTTACCGTACGGTTCGGAACGCTTTTGTGTGTACCACACCACTATCGGGAAGTGTTGCTGTTGTAACCAGTGCCTGGCCGTGCTGCTTATTTGTAATCGGCGTTCAATATCGCCAACATGCCGGGGTGGAAATTTTCCATCCACACGACACAACGGCCAATGGCGACAGGTCCGACCGCCACGATCGACAGCCATTCGGTAATTATATTTACACCTCGCACATATTTGCTACCCAATCTCAAAACAACCCAGCGCTTCCGAAACGAACGCTCCCCCCAGGTGACGCCAAACCCAACGGCGCTTGGGGCTGTCTGCGCTTCCGAACGCACCACAACGTATGCCACACGCGTACGGATCCTTACGCGAGTACCGAATTTGCCGAACGTATTAACGATCTTATTTAACAGTCGTGCTCGTCGCACCTCTTTTTTCATGGTTGGGTAAGATGCGAAATAGGATAATTTTCTCTAAAGTTTTTTGGGGGTTCTTTTTTCAATCTCACGATATTTGACCTCTCCCTATTCGTTGCCGTTCGTTTACCCCTCAGCACACTATGGGGACCGGTACATCTGTACCAAGCGATCGTGAAACATGAATTATCGAAGCATATTTATTTATTTGCATAGATTTGGTTGTGCGTCAATGGTTGGATTATTTCGGGACAAATCTCTATTTCGTCTAATAGACCAAATTTATCAACCGAAGCTAAAAATAATTGGGCAAAAAAAGCAATGGGCAGATTGACAGCAGATTCAGTTCCACAAAACTAAAGAGTAACCTTCCTTTACGTCAAAATTGCTATAGACCATTTGAGTGATCGTTTATTATAAAGTGCTATAAAATAGTTTATCTGATACTAAATGATGCTTTAATGCTCAGATTCCACTCATATTTGAGTAGGATAAGATTACCTTATTGAATTAAAAAAAAAACCAGTCTAGAATACTTTACACTTTATATAATATTAACCCTTCTAACAATGAAACATTATAAAATCAAGTTTAGTAATTGGTCTCCCGAGTGCCACTGACTGTTCACCTTTTTATATGGTCAGCACCTCAGACTACTTCTCAGGACAAGCAAACTGAATATCCTTAAGATTAACCACGTACAAACATCAAACTGTAAGGCTGTCAATTTTAATTGTTTTACATTCCAAATCCATTTTCGTTCTTTATCAGTTAGACTGCGGATAATCAAAACACTCAAATTCACAGTCAAAGAATAAAAAAAAAATCATATGAGCTTAACTACACACATATATTTAATAGATTTGTATCGCCTACCTACAACCGTTGAACCGGTTCCAGTGCCAACAATGTTTGCATTAATAAAAAGCTTTTTTTTGCTTCCTTTATGTTAACCTCAACACCATATTACGCATTCACGCTCGATTTTCGACCCAGTAGCGACAGTAATTAAATTGTGCTTTTTATGGCACTATCTGGCCGAACCTGAAAGCCTAATTTGCAAACATAGTTCCCCCCCACCAGGCAAGCAAGGGCGAGCCCCAAAATTGCAAGCTCCACACCCCAGCTGGGAGCTGGCAGTGGCAGTGCGAGACCTTCAAATCGTCACCTTTCTGTCCCTCCAATCCGAGCCGTCAACAGGATCGTTTGTTGTTCCTTTCACCACCACCAGCCTCACTACCTTGCGCCTCATTACCACAACCCGATACATACATCGATTGGGTCCGTTTTGCGATAAGACCGTACACGGTGGGGACGGTAAATTATCGCGATAATCAAGCGGCAACGTGATAAATAATATTTTACCGCATATGACAAGCGTTCGATAACTCGCCCATCGCAGGATAACACAGCGTACGATGTAAAAGACAAACAGGCAAAAATTGTTATCCAATCGTGTGTGAGTGTTTGCTTGCGTTTTGCATCGCTACCGAGGCCAAGGAAGCGAAAAGGATAAGCACGCGAAGGGAACCGGCCACAAGTACGTTCAAGTTCAGTAGCAACTACGGCCATACCAATTGGACATGCATTAGCTTGTATGCTGGCGACGACAACGGCCAACCGAAGGTGCCTTAATTGTACGCACTTTTGTACGCAAACGGACGGATAAATTATGACCCTTCGGGATTCGATCGCACCGCTAACGATTGAGACGCCTGTCTGAAAGGGCGACTGTTAAACGGGGTACAGGCGACTTCCCTTTCCACGTTCTGGATCATCAGGAGAAGACAAAAAAAAACCACAGGCGAAAGTGTTACGCAATAAAGTGTAAAATTTATGAGACCCCCTATTAAATACTAATTTAATCTCACTTTTCTCATCACGCCGGCAGGGGAAAAAAGTGTTCCAATTGCATTTCCCTTTTTTCGGGCTGAGGGGTTGATGGTTAATGTTTTGATTTTGTATCCCTTTTTTTTTTGCCGGACAAACCTGTATTGCATGCACATGCATGCAGGAAGCGGTCTCGCAAAATCGACATCAAGCACAATGTGCCGCAAAAAGTGTGATCTTCCAATGCCGAGACAGAGCTGTCGTGTACGAGCTTTTTCCATTTTTGCCTTCATTTTGTTCTCCTGGAAAGTTCCCTTTTTCTTCATCCCATTCCCGGAAGGCACCGCACGCACACACACACGGGTCGGCTAATTATCATCATTACCGTCGCCGAATGTGATAAGAACGATGTAAAATAATCGACGAACGCATCGAAATCAAAGACGCGGATGCGCAGGTGGACTGCTACTTTCTTGTCCAAATCGGCCGGCGGCGATCGTCCGGGATCGTCAGATCAGATCACCGCAAGGCGAAATCCATGCAACCGCTTTTTAATGGTTCTTTGATTTTTTTCTTTCTTATTTGACACGCAACAAGCAACACAAGGATGCGCTTGATAAGTGCATGATTTCATTCCCTGCACTCGACGGCAAGTGCCATCCCGATCGTGATGCAGTGCATCGGTCAGATTCGCATTTTATTTTTATTTCATTTCAATTATGTTTCTGTGTGTTTTTTTCCCATCGCCTTTTTTTGTGTGCAACGAACGGAACTCAACGTGGCGTTAAAGTGGGCGTTTGAGATATCCCCCGAAAATGTGCCTGACGATGACGATGGCTTATGGTAATTAGCAAAAACCGTTCGTTTAATGCGATCTTGCAACGAAACCGGTCATCAACGGTGCAATGCAACGAAACAACAGTGAAAAACCTACGGCGACTTGGTCACCATTTGGTTACGAGAAATGGGTGTTTTAATTAATTTTTAATTAAACTGCATAAACTTTGTGCTCAAACGCAACCACCGACACACATTCGGACGAACGATTCCATTACGGATTCAGTGATCATGATGATTGTTCTTATCCCATCGATGGGATGTTCTTGTCACATTAAAAATCACCGGGCAGATTGGGGAGGTGTGGGGCTAATGGAGTTGGACCATGGTTGGAATAAAAATCAATTTTATGTACAAGCTAATTAAAAGGCAGTGACAATGTTGTGCTTGAATCGCTCGTTATGGGTGAATCATAATTTTGTATTCGATTTTTTTTTGTTATCACTTTGCCGCACTGGTAAGGTGAAACAATAAATGTAGTAGAATTGAAAATAAAATGACTTAAAACGAAACAGATGGCGCTTAGAATAAGTTTGAGCTTAATAATTATCGTAAATTTATTTATCACCTTAATCTTTCAACTTTGCCCTTTAACTGCCCTGTAAGCTTTAAAAAATTTATCACTTTCGGCGCCACTCTGCTTATTGTTTAACTATGTCATCGAACCTCATTTTGAATGTGTTATTTTGCTAACTGAAAACGCACAATTGGCTCGTTTTCCCAATCGCCATCATTAGCTTATCGGGTTAAAAATTGTACATTTTAGTCGAGTTTGCTAATAAGCAGGCAAAATGTACTTTAAGCGCCCTTACTTTTTATGACGACGCCAGGCACGTTAATTATCAATTTGCAGCTACTAACAACACACAAAACGGTGTTTTGCTAACTAGAATGTCAAAGTTAATTGAAATCACTGTGTGTGAAATGTGCAGTGGTACTTTTACTGGGCTTCCCCATTGCCACGTCAAACGTCACCTTGAGTGCCAATTCCTTAGCACGCATCGGAACAGTTTACTGCTTCTGCCGCCTCACTACTGCAGCGATCCCCCCCTAAAAGATGCGCCTAGTTTGTGCGTGGAAAGTGTAAAAATTAATTATTTAAACTCACGCAGCCAGACGGTGAGCACTGTTCTCGCACAAACAAGCAAGCGAAACACAAGCGTCGTAAATCTTGACATACATAATTACTACCGCATCGTACGGGTGAAATTGGCTTATCCCCAAATTAGCATATTTGCCACCGTTACGCCACCGTTCGGTGTTGTAGCTTTTTTTTGTTGCTTTTTTCCCTTTAAATTATAACCCATTCGTATTCGGGAACGGGAAAGGCAAAGAAAGCTTACGCACCTTCCAGACCCTTTTACCATTACCCAAGGGCCCACACGTGGCATTCTCGTACGGCCGATGAGCCCACTGCACATGGGAACCAAGGAAATAAACCATTTTCAACACTTCATTTCAAAAGACGCGAACCTCAATTATCGATTTGCACGACTGTGTTTGGTGGCATAAGACCGAACAGAAATTTACATATCGCAAGAATTCCACCCTATACATGTACATAACAATTCTTTTTTAAGAATTTTTATGCACATGAATGTTTTTTTTGCGGTGTTGCGAGAAAATCGACACTGTGGCTGAGGCTGTAAATTGTTATTTTGGAATTGCATTTTATGCAAAATAATTGCCTGCTTGCAGCATCGTTTCGGTAGCATTACACTGAGAGAGGACAAAGATTTCGCAAAATTTAAATCATGTTAATACGTACCCTAATATGCTGCTTGTGGAAGGAAAAGGAACAGAGTTTATATTTTTTAAATTATTCAAAAATTATATCAAAAATAAATAAAAGTATGTCAGTTAGGTAAAAAAAATATGTGAAAATCCTTTACCACTAGATGGACCGTACCAGTCATTTTAACTGAAACGCTTCATTTTCGACACATTATTTTTTTGGGGTTAAACAATCCTAAGTTGGTTGAAATGTGAATTTTGCATATATTTTCCACTGTACGATCTCCTATAAACAATCACATATACTCCAACTCTTTGGAATTGTTTAAAAATTAATCACGAACGAAAAACGCTTAAAACGCTTGATAGTTCTAGTGTTAATATAAAACAGCAATTTAATTTACAAAAACAAGCAAATCACATATCTTATATCAAGGTCCAACCCATTTGTTGAAGAATCCAATCCACTTGAGGATGTGGAGATGAACATTTGCTCTCCCTTCTCTCACGTTGTATACCAACCGAATTTCCCCCAAATCTTCTCAAAACCATCCCACGATCGTGCTGATCATGCGTCAATAAAATATCAAATAATTTCTACCCCAGCTTCGCCCCGGTAATGATCAATAAAAAGATTACGGTAAGCTCCAGCGCCAGATGCAGCAATTCGCCTTTGGTCGATCCTTTCTTGAAGTCTTGTGCGTACGTCCTACTGGAAAGTAACGATGCACAGTATCATATAGAAAGCCGTACCGTACGCGAACGGTTAGGTAAACATTAAGACGTCATAAATTAATGACACTTAATTGATACCATTTTGCGACCCGAATCGGTGTTCTTCATTTTTTTTGCACTGATTATCAAGCGCACAGGACCAACAAACGCTTATGGCGAATATTTGCACAAGATCTGTTTTTTTATTAAGATTCGCTTAATATAAAAACCCAAAAGGATACTGCGGGTCGTATTTATCGACCCAAGTCCAATATCAGCACAAATTGGGTTCATAATTTCTTCCCTTTCGTTTGATATCGTTCCCTCTAGAAGATCTCCACTGAATGGGAAAAAGGATTCACAATGATCCACTGGATCTGTATGAACGTATAATCGATTTTTTTTCTCTCGTCGTGCCTTCACATCGCAGAAGCATTCTCTTTTACGATCCAAGTAATCGCAAATCGTTCTTTTACGCACGAAAAACCAAAAAACCTTTTACCTTTTCCCCGTAAAGGCGTTGCTTCTCGTGCGCTTTCTCGTAACGATCGGAACAAAAGGATGGTTATTAATCAAAATTAATAATAATAAATTGTTTGCACAAGTTAAACACACTTTCGAAAGCACCGCACGCGGGTCAGGCTACCGAAAGGGAGAGAAAGGATACGATTGTTAGTTAATTTGAAACATTTTCATCCATTGCTCCACGACGATGCTCCACTGGAGGTTAGTTTCGTGTTTGGCATGATAAGTTGCCTTTGATAATTGAGAATGATTTCCTCAAAAAATTACTTTCAATGTAATCAAATTAAAAATCTACAGCTAATATCCATCTTTAGATCAGTCATTACGCTCCTTCATCCTGCACATGCAAACTTCTTGGAAAACGCAAACATGATCTCCACAAGTTGATCCCTCCCGGATCTTGTCGGGCTGCCCTTATCACAGCCGATCATGTACGGCGTTCCAAGGCGTGTAATTTAATATGCGAAACACCTAACATCTGTACACGTCACGCCACACCAAACTGTCCCTAAAAACAATCGTTGATCGATCTAGAACCGAGGGCGAAATAGCAGCAATTGCTAACTTTACGGTTCGGACAAGCAAAAACCCTTTACAATCTAGAGCACGGAGCCCGATGGGGATGTTACAAATTCTTTATTTCTTCCCTTCGTCAGCCATTCTTTCGGGTGATTCAGATGGCTTCACCCTGATACGTCACTTGGGCTGATGCTGCGTGAGGGTATGCAAAATACGCCAGAATGCTTCTTGAAGAGTCCTACAACTTAAAAAAGCTAGTAGCACCCCGTTGAGTACGCAATGCATCTTAATCTTAGCATCTTTCACTCGCTTTCGCTGTGTCTCATCACACACTCTCCTGCATCTTTCACGCAGAATAGCCCGGCGGGAATGGAACAGCAGCAGAAGCCTTACACCAATCATTATCTGATAGGGTTTAAGATATTACGGCACGAAGCACGATTCCCATCCCTTGCAACACCGAACACAGATCCTATCGGGTTGATCCCCGAACCGTGCCAGGATGACCGCAGAGGACAGCTCCGATTTGATCTCCTGAAGTGGACGAAAAAATCCAACGAGTGATAAATCAGTCCAAAAGTCCAGTTAGCATGCAACACGCTGCCACGACGCTATATCCTTCGGCACACTCCGATGTTGCTTTTTTCCTCCCTTTTCTGTGCCTTATCATTATATGCACACATCACATCAGCTTCATTATGGTAACATCCTGCGGGGGTCAACTCAGCAGGACACACGCAACAGCAGCACCCAGCAGCAGCGCTTATCTTCGCATCCAGTTTTGCAACAACAAAAAAATCCCTCCCGCTGGTTGGCAACGTCCAAAACACTGCACCAATTTTTGGCCAGATAAATAAACATACCGCACGATCACGCGTACGTGACAGCACGATCGGTGTGAATGCGGCATTCGATCGTATTTGAAACAGTACTTTTTTGTTGTTTTCTTTAACGCCCGAAAGCTCCCCGAAGTTTAAAAATAAAAGAGATCTCCTCACGAAATACGCACTAAAGCACACTTCTCAAGGCAACTAATGGTAGGGTAAGGCTATCAGCTGCATACAATCAACAGCAGGAGCACCAATCGCATCCCGGCCGGAGCCGCAACCACCTTTCAGCGCAACAGAACGATAAATCACAATCGCACCATCACGACGCACCGTGTTTCCCGGGTCGGTCCCCGTTTTGCCGAGGACATTGGTCTCCGGTTGAAACGTGCAATCGGTCTCGGTTTCAGCTTTGGTCGGGTTGTTGATTTGCCGAAAACTGTTCGAGTGATCACGTTTTCGCGATCGTAGATTGAAATTGATCCACGACATGGATTTTGCCGTCCCAGGAAAGGGAACGTAATGATTGATCCAATCAACCAGATCACTGGCTGTGATACGCTGAAGGTCAGGTGTGATGAATTCGTTTTTTTTTAAACTAATTTAGGCAATTTTATTCATTTGCGAAGAATAGAAATTCATGAAAAAAGTTAAGTAAAAACTTATAATAATTTAATATTTCCTATTTTTTATTATTTTTTATAAAAGCTTTATTTTTGTAAAATAATAAACTTAAATCCAGCTAATCCTATATTCAACATCCCCTTTAGAAGCACAAAAGAACACTTAAGCAATGGCTTACGCTTCAATAGCAATGACAAAAGTTTCCAATAACAAACCCAACTACACCACAATCCACTTATCGGCTTGATCGTCCCAGCGCAACACGCAATTCCGAACGCATCACTACCAGCGTGCGCCGAGTTTTAATACACACCACGCGAACATCACGCCGACACAACCGGCCACTGTCCGTTCGATTTTCACCGGCAATAAATTATCCACCACAGATTCTGCTTATCGGTTAGGATCAAAGCACTGACCTGAGAATGTCCCGAACCCCCGGAGCCATAGTTGCGGTGTTATCCCAAAATGTGCGGTGAAAGGATCACATTTCCGATTGCACCACCCATCATCGTCAGCGGCAGCACTAAAAGCAATCATGTCCTGCAGCGTTGCCCGGCAGTAGAAATCTGCCAGGATTTAATTGATGTAGAAAGTCTCCATCAATCGCTAGTGGCCCAGGACCGAGAGTGGTGGAACGTGTGGAAGGTGTAATAAATCGTACTCATTACCAGCGGTGTCCATTTAAGCCCGAAATCGTTCGTCGACTGTCGATTGACCAGCAGATTTTGTTCACCCCAGGTTTCATTCGGTTTCGTAGAATGCCGAAAACTCGCTACTTTTCAGCTGTCCCTTGTGCCGAAGAATGTACCGTCGAACAGTGGCACTAAAGATCGTCTCCGTTTCCATCCAAAAACAAAAGACGCACCGAAACGTAATGTGTCCTTACTTCATGCCTGCTTCATCACCGTATCGGAACACCTCGTTGCGTGAAGGTATGGTGCATTTTTCTGTGACACAAATTTTTATTACTCCAACGTTTTTGGGGGTTACCATTTCGCCGAACTCATCACCATTAACCGCAAACGCAACGCGGATGTGCGTTCGCACGAGGCTGAGAAACAAAAGAATTCAATCAGCGATATGGCGACGAACCCCTTGTTATCTTCCCGCGTGTGGATCTTCTGTGGCGGGTTAGGGTGGTAGAAAAGTGGGAACGTTGGTCGTTGTTACCCGTTATGTGATCTTGTTATTGAGTAAATTAATTAAATTACCCCCGGGGGTTCGATGACGGTGATACTGAAGTGTGTGTAATGATACGGTAATGGGAAGCGAATGAATCCCTTGACAAATAACGATAACGAAGGGTCAGCTGAAATGTACCATGCTTTACGGTACGGATTTTATCAATTTGAGGTCGATCAATGAAATACTATTATTATATTATTAGAATAAACGGGTGCAGCTTATCACATGCTTTGGGTAATCATAACAATTCAATAAAAAATAAATTATATCAATTTATTATAAAAATGTCAGTAATTACTACGCATTTCACAAACAAATATATTTTAATAACTTTCTATCCTATGCATTAGACCAATGAAAGCTTTTCATAGGTTTATTCACGTCTCATATCCCAGGAAAAAGACAAAACCTTCGGCTCCCCTTTCCTTACAAAACGATCTCAAACACGGTGAAACTTTCATTGTGAACAAAAAATTCTCCAAACGAGGACTAAAATTCATTTACCAAAAAAAAAACATTCGAGTCGCATTATGAAGCGCATTTCAAAATGGCTCGTAAAGCGCTGCTTCACGACACTATCATCTGCCAATCAATGCCCCCGTAATCATTGCCGATTGGAATTCACTGCTTTTGTCCGTGAGGATGGACCTCGTTCACGCAGTGCGTCTTTCTCCACCCGCTCGACTTCTGCTTTACTGAGGAAAAAAAAAGCCAAAAACGAAATTTCCAACTGTAATCAACCGTTGCACAAGCTGATCGCACCTTTTGATCGTGCTCAATCAGACTTTTGCGCAAAAGTTTACGGGCGCAAATGTACTTCACTAAAGCAAGAAAAAGCTCTACTCTTCTTCCCATTTACCCCACATGTAAACTCTCACACTATCCCGTCTCAAAAAAAAATGCCGCCCAAAAAAGCAATCGGTATCGTGGAATAAAAATCACCTCCTCCAGAAAGTAATGCCACGCAACTTTACTGGTGAAATAAAGCTCACCGTTACGCACCGGGACAAAGATAAACGGGTAAGTTGACAGCTGAGAAGAGACAGCAGCGAAACCAACCACGAACAGTTTCAATCAACAGCTCCTTGTAAGGGGGTTCCTTTCGAATTAAATTCATACTCACACAACAGCAACACAAAAAACACAGTCCTTTGAACAGGTTCGAAATACTCGCCGAGTGAACGAAACATCTTTCCCAACACTCTGCCTCTGGCGCTGGTTAAGGTGACCGATCTTTCACCGACCGATGTCGCGACCTGGTCGCGTGCCTCTCTTGCTGCTGCTGCTTCAGATGAAATCCGATCACCTATTGGGGGACCCTATTGCGACAGCACAAACCGCACGCAACCGCAGATCGATCCGATACAGCAACAGGTTCGAAAATCTGATCGATTTGAACTGTTGATTGAGTCAAAACAATAAAACGAAGGGAGAAAAATGCCAAATAGTGTTGTTAATTATAGAGGAAGGTTTTGTGGGATACGATATCATCTCCTAGGGAGATGAGCTCCCCTTCTCTCGTTTATTCGGGTCACGGACGAACACATTAGGGTGTCATTCATCAATCGGCTCGCCTAAGACGGTTCATCTCCGATGCGATGAGCTGCTAAGAAGCATTGCTGGGTGTAAAAAACGTCCACGCGCCTGGGTGGACAGTTTGGATGGCATCACCAAGACAATCGGCAAGGGTCAACACGGAATGCACTTTACGACAAAGTCCATTCTCTCCCAAGACGTCAAGGACGGTGTTTCGTTTGGGTTTTTCAAGTTCTCTCCATCTCGAGCAGCCGATAATTCCTTTCCACTGGAAATCATTATCGGATTTGCCGATGCGCAAGGTGAACGGACGGATGGATTTACGGTACAAAAAGACAAACAAACGAAAAATAAAAAAAAATAGTGAAACATTCCCTTACTACGAACCTACGGCACATATGTCCCAATCTTCAGGGTTGCAAATGGTCACTATAAAAGCAGTGCCAATGTTGGCCCTGGCCGGCCATTTGGTCCCCGCGCGGTAGATCGAGCGATCGTGCACAATGAAAGCGACAGTGATCGTAAGTTCCTTTGGCTCACGGAATGTACCAACACCTTCCTATTTCTTTCTCACTGAATTCTGAAACCCGTTCCCCCAGATGCTGCTCCTGTTGGTGGTTACGTTCGGCACGTGCCGGATGACACCGTTCAAGGGTACGCGCACTTACAACCTCGAAACGGACGCCGATCGGTACGGACGCTACGAACGAGTGCTGCTCGGTATTAAAACATCCGAAGGGTTGCGTCTCGATCCGAACCTGCTGGAGGAGATACGCCAGGTGCTGTTAGATGACGAACGACAGCAAACATCCGGTCAGGAAGCAAAACCAGTCAATGTGCAGCTCTACAAACCACTCCAATCGCGTCATATCGCTCAACTGCTTTATCGGGCACGACTCAACACATCACCAGCCCACGGTCGGGCTCGATAGCACGCAGCAAAAGGAATTCATCACTATGCACCAGAGGGAATCAGCAAAACGTCAACCGGTTGGAATGCTTATTTTGGACACTATACCTGGAATGATTTGTAATGAGCAAACTGGTGCAAAGGAAGACAAAGTACAAAATAAATATTTTATATCCTAAAGCTACTACACCACTTCACAGCGAGTTCACAAAGAAGGAACTTCAAAAAAGAACCATTCGTGAATATGCGACTTACAATTGCGTGAAGTTTCCATAATTTTTAAATTGTTTAAAATTTGTAAAATAAATTATTAGTCTTAAACTTAACTTTTCTTTAAGCAGTGCACGCGATTAATCGAAATTTAAAAAAAAAACCCTGTAAACAACTGAATAACCCTGCCTAATATATTCCGCATCCCTTGTACTGACAAAAAAAAACAAATTTTTAAATAAAAAAAAACCACTACCAACTTCTTCAGCATCATAAATATTCCCACCGACAGAAAACAAAACACATTCAGAAGCTGTCGCCCGCAGTCGCGCAGTCGAAAGTGCTGCAATCTGCGCCCGGTACCGCCCCGTCGATATGCTCAACCCTCATACCCTCAACCGACTACTGGCGGGAAAAATATGTCGATTGGAATGAAAATTTGCCGCTCCCTGATATCGTTTCGAGGAAGTTTGCCGGACGCGATGCCGATTGTTGCGCGTAATTTAATGATTACAATTACAAATAAATAACGGCAGCTGCTGCTGCTGCTTGCTACCCGCGAACGCAACAGAGTCCGTGGTATCTGTGCAGCAGCTACACGTGTGCTACCTTCTTTACATTTTATTCCATCGCTGCTACATTTTTGTTAGCTTTTATTGTATCCTCGAGGGAGACAGAGTGCAGTGTGGTGGACAGGATGATGTTTTCTTACCCTTGGCCACGGGCAGCATGCTATCAGAAACCAAGAATCGAAGATCGGCCCGCGGAAAAGATATTGTGCGCATCGTTTATTTCACCCGATACGCGCATTCTACGCGTTTGTCTCCCCCGTCTTTCGGCTGCACTTGTATTTTTATTCGGACGGAACGGCGACTACATCGTACCCGGGATGCAAGGATTTCTTCTGGCAGTGAGCGTTGGCTTCCGTCCTGGGATACCTGCATGCGATAAAGGAACAGCGCGCGCGCACATATCAGAGAAATACAAATTTGTTGATCATTAATCAGATTCAAACAAGAATTATTATCGAACTGCCGAGACTGTTGCGAAGACGAAATGTGGTTGTAATATGTCGTGCAATCGAATGCATAAAGTGACCATATGCAAATGTTGGTTGATTTCGGACGTACAACTTCGCTGATTCTGTCAGCAATGGATGAGAACAACTAAACGCGAAGGTCTCTGCTACTAATAGGAGTGTGAACATGAGAAGGGATAACAAAACATTGTGGAGAGTTAAACCTTAAAAGAACTACAAAGGTTTAAAACTCGTGACTAAAGATATTTGGAATTCGTCGTATTTTTTACCCCAGTTTTATCCAATTTTATTTTATTTTTTATATAAAAAATAACCCAAAAAAGGAATTTTTATTTTCTTCAAAAAGTATATTTAATAAATGCTCCAGTACGAATTGACTTGAAACATTCAATTCTCAAATCAATTCCGAATCAAGATGCACATATCGCCATTGTTCCGAATCCGATCGCCGTTCCTTTCCGAACGGCATTGTTATCGGAAGGTGCCTCAAAACCGTACCGATGTACTTGCATCAATCGTACTCCGAAAGGCAAATGGCTCATTTATCATAGCATTATGCATATGCCCCGGCAAACGAGGAGAGTTGATGGTAGCACGCGGTATCGGCGGCAAGATCTCGGTAGGATCGTTCGACAAGTGGTAATGAATCACGCGCGATCTGTCAATTGTCTTGTCAGTGATCGATATCGACCGGCAGAGGCCAGTGTACCGGGGAAATAAAAATCGTTTCGAGGATTAAGACTTACTTGTTGCCAAGTATGGCTTATGAAAAAACACTCTCTAGACATCAGGAAGAACTCACTCCCGCTTGTCCTTCGATTGAGTGCGGCACGGGTGAAAAGTGCACGCTTGTGCGTTCGATCAAACATGACAATGCACACACAACTTGCACCGGTCGGCATCCTCCCACAGTGCGAACAAGCCGTCCCAGTGGGGTGCAGTGAATAATGAGCTTGCTGCCGGATTCGGGCCCGAGGAATCTTGCAGTTGACCTGCTTTTTACTTGCACAAAGATGAAGTCTTTGGACTGCAATCGGAGGGAAGCGATCATTATTTACGCAACCAAACCCGACCAAAAGGTGTATGACTGATGAGCGACCCAACCAGGACATGGTTGAGGTTGGGGTTTTTTTTTTTGGGTAACGAATGTTCGACGACTCAATTTAGCACACAAACCTATAGAAAGCGTACTGCGAGTAACACTTTGGCGGGCTGCGCGTTCTTCCGCAAGACACTGTTGAATATGTATTTCTTTGTACGACGCAACAAACCAAATTCGACTGTTTGATTCTGCATTTATTTCGGGGTCAGCATGTTGCAGCACCCGAAACCATCAAGCTGTTAACTAGAAGGGAAAGTTAATCACGTAGTAAGGTCGGCGTACGGTTTGAAACAGATGTTGGAGCCGAAGGCAATGCAATCGTCCCGACGCTGACAGTTTTGTCCTATTTTCCAGATTCATTGTACTTCGTCGGAACAAGTTTACTTTACAATTCGACGCAAAAATCAGTTTTTATTCCTATTATTTCGTAGCGGTTGATAATGTTCAGTTGACAACCTACCGGATACAACTGAATCTGATTGCCCTGAAGAGACAAGGTGTACAAGGAGAATTGCATTTCATCGTTATTTCTTCAAGGATTTCCATTTTTTTTTATTTCACCTGCTTTTCGACCCTTTAAATACAACTATATTTTTAACTAGTGTGGCGTAAAAGAAAACCTTATTTTGGGAAAACGAGTTTCAGGAGAAAAAAATTATTTTGATTTTTTTTATAATAAATTGTTACCTTTCTTGTCCTATGTACTTTCTGAATCCCATTAAGGAAAGAGAATTCCATCAGTTCTAATCTAATTAAAATCAAATGAATTATTTCAATGCATTTAAATTGATCGTAAAGATAACTAAAACAAGTCATGCTTTAATGAATGAAAAATATGAACATCGATTTAAATGAACCGATTCGTTAACCAATGGTGTTACAAGTATATATAATCAAATCATCTTGCACCTGTATCCTTTTTGCTTGGAAAACATTTTTGATCCAATCGAAGGTTTTTTTTCTGCGATCGAATTTAAAGCACACACAAATATGTTCATCCTCATCCCATCTTGTTCCTTTTGTTTTCTCCGCAACTACTTTGCTCGTGGTTTAGAAGCTACAATCAAAGATGTCCGAATCAGCTTTCGAATCGCCAGGGCGTGGCTCAGAAGCTGCGAAAAAATCGATTTCCTTTGGGAAAATATATCCGATCTTCACACTTTGCCAGACGGGCGAGCGGCCGTGTAGAGTGGAATGCTGTACGAAAGATGTGCATTCTTCAGCAAAATGCCGATCAACCGACAGCGATTAGATGTACCCGTTAGGGTTGTGCCGTGTGTACGCTGATTGCATTCGGAAGCCGACAGGCAACGAGCACAGTCAATGAAACCCCGAAAATGGTCATCAACTCCCCCTCGGGCTGATATCATTTATCAGCACCCTTCAGCCGACGGAAAACACCACCACGCCACGGTGGGAACGTTCAACCAGAAGTGATCAGATCGTATCGTCCCTGGGCCGGAAATGATCCGCCGAAGAAAAGTGTTTCCTCCGAAAGCAAACCAAAGGATAAAAGCAACGGTTGCGCAAAGAAGGCGGACAATCACATAATTTATTCCGTTTTAATTGCAACCTGTAAAACAGGCAAAGCCCACTGAACAGCAGCAACGCTAGTGAATGATGTACTCGCAATTAAGTTCTTAACTTGCCTGGGATACGACTTTTTTGAAGGTACTAAATTGTGGTTCGTTTTTTTATAATTCGCGGCAAAACGCTTCTACCCTTTTGCAATGTTTGTGCTTCATCGCTAACGATGTCACTGTTTTCGGTGGCACAGATGACCATCAGAACTGGAAGGCATCGCTGGTGTGTGCTATCCTAAAAAAAGACATGATTTGCGATGGTTCAGCACGGCCCAGAGAGAAATCGCACTGATATGACTTCGGAAGATCCAGGAGAAAATAAAACCTTAAATGACGATCTCATAAAAACGAAACGATTAACGAGGAAGGGAAAGAAAAGAAATGTTACTTAGTTTTTTCCCCCGCTTTTTCCTCCCATCTCTAGTGCTTAATGGTCGAACATATTGCATCGGACTGCGAACAGTTCACAAGCATTTCGTCACGAAATAGACCCCGCCAGCGCCGGTAGTGTGAATAATGACATGATTAATCGCCACAAATTGCGCCATCCCGGTACCGCAAACGAGCGCGAGAAGTAGCCGTTCGGAAGCGAGGCCGTGCAGTAGCTGCACCAATTGCCACCGGGATCACAGCGACGAGATAGCTTCTCGTCCCCGCCGTTAATGGAGTGTGCCAGTGGCTACTTCGTGATTAGCCTTCCATTCTGGCATATGTCCCGCGGCGATGGTAAAGCTCATAATTTACCACTAAATAGTAGCGAACGGTTAAAAGCGATTCCAAGCATAGATATACGTTCATTTGGTAGAATTGGAAAATTAAAAACCAAAACCCTCTCTCACAAACTGTTATTTTTAGTTAAAACAATGCATTTACAAAGCTTAAACGTTGTATTACATGATTTTTAAATCTTTATTATTTCGCTCCACGTGCTTTGTAACGTTGCGAAGATATAAACCACCCGACATAAACGCATGCAGCTTCAAAGTGACAACGTCGCGCGCTTGAAGCAGCAATCTGTCACTTGGTGGTGCTGGTGAGCAGCTGTTTAAGCGGTGCTGTGTTTGTTTATTTGTGGCATATAACATTTTATTCGCTGTGCTTCGCATGGAAAATGCTTTTAAAACATTACTAAACAAAACCCTATGCATTGTGCGTTGAAAACGGTAAGTAAAGCAGTATAAAAACAGTGAAAACACAACATTCGCGTGCAAAGAGAGTGAATGACGCTTGGACGCTGCCGTCAACATGGCGAGCGTCGTGTATCTTGGATTTGGTGCAACAAATAAAGATCTTTAAACGGCTTTAAAATGCTTGTAAAATACATTATATTACTGTACAGTGTTGGAAGTACCTGTCGTGACTGTCGCTCATAGTGTGATATATTCCTGTTTTGCTTTATTTAATATTTCTTTTACAACATTAACCACAAGACTGATCCTTCCCGTTTGGTTGTAATCCCACAACCGCTCCGTTTTCGCTCTCTTTCTTGCTTGTTTCCTCTCTTTCAATTTCGCCCTATTTTCGAATTTGCAAATAAAGTTCGTTACGATTCGCTTTAGCCTATATAATCGTGCATCTTTTCTTAATTTGTACTTTCTTATTGAGGCGTTTATGAAGTTTATGTTGTTGTTTTAGCGGTACATAACTTTTCATACTTATTAAACAGAGTCACTTTCTCTTTCATAAACTTTCATAAAATTTATATACTTCCATCACTTTTGCAGCACTGTAAAAAATATTTGTCAATAGTAACATCAAATCTGATGTTACCGACACAACATCGAAAAGATTGACACAGTTTTCTCAAAATCTGCCCAC
Organism: Anopheles funestus; assembly: GCF_943734845.2. Classification (NCBI taxonomy): domain Eukaryota; kingdom Metazoa; phylum Arthropoda; class Insecta; order Diptera; family Culicidae; genus Anopheles; species Anopheles funestus. The sequence continues at coordinate 4,113,622 of NC_064599.1, forward strand.
AAAATGCCATTTGCTGTTGTTGAAGCACGTGAAGAAGATGGGAACAAGGAACTATGTGTGGTTCCTGAGGGATGGATTTTGGATACGCGTCACAAGGAAACGATCCTGCTGTGGCCAAAGTGTGTTGGACCAAAAATATACAAACTATTAAATGACGGTGATAGTGTGGGCAATACAACATGGCTTAAAATGGATTGTGCAGTAATAAAGATCAATATTACTCGACCATCAGTTGCGTACGAATATATTTCAAATATGAAAGGAGAACCCACGGAGTCACCGAAGAGCACAAATCCACCGCTTAAACAGTCGGAAATATCCAGCCTTCTAGCTGAAGATTTTACTGATCCACCTACAGACAATGAAGCCAGCAACACACGGAATGAAAATGGTAAAACAAGCAGTAGCAACAAATACCTTCTAATTTAATTTTACATTTGATTGCTCGTATTGTTCCCCCTTTTGTACAGCAACGCCAGTTCCTGCAACAGCACTTAAAACAACAGAAATCAGTGTAACTTCACAGCTAGGAAATATATCCGAGAAGGATTTGTTAACATTTGTTAAAAACCTAGATACAAAAGTAATTAAGCTGCAAGATGTTATCCACAAAGTGATGGACAAACTTTTACGCATGGAATCGATGGCGCAAGTTTTACTGCATAGATATGGTATCAAGTCCGTTACATCCACACCCATGATTAGCGAGGTAGATTTTACGCTCATTGATAGTTTGGAAAGCATGGAAGCTTTCAATGAAAACCTACTGAACAGTAAGTTCCAGGAGGAGATTTACCATTGGCTGGCAAGTAACGTGACGGAGACGCACAGTGAAAGTCGAATGATGGAGGCAATGGATTTATTGTTTAATAAGAAATTTTTGACAAAGTGCAGCTGGACCGGTGTCGGTAGAGGCACAGAAAAGATCCCGATGATGAGAATGGTCAACATCACCAAACTGTTTCGACGCATCGGCACACACAATGGGGTGATCACAAATCAGCGGATGGTGATGCTATTTTTCATGAAGAAATTGAGAAACGCTGTTAGACGAAGCCAAGTGAAACATTTGCGCAGAAGTACGACGCACTTTTTTAAATCGAATAAAATAAAGAGCGAGAACTAGAGAATGGTTCCTTCAGTATTGACGTGTTTTAAGTTTTCTTTCATTAACAATATTCCATTTTACTATCTTGATCTATTAATACTGCTACTCGTAAACTAAGAGTCAGTCAGCCCGAGCAAAGATTACTAAACGATGTGCGACAGTAACGACCATCATCTTCCGTTAGTCCAATGTAATGGAACCCGAACGCGTTTGTAACGATAATTATGATTACAAAAGACAAAAACAAATGCTTTATCCGTCTCAAAAAAAATTACTGAGAAAGAGAGAGAAGGAGTGAGACGCTTTAGCTACAAACAGTTGCGCTTATTAAGGTGGCACCGCGAACAAGCAAACGTGCTTGTAAACGATTAACCATCAACCATCGCCACGGAACATACTGTGGAGATGATGGTCGGTTAGTCCATTTAATAGATGATTTGATTTATAAACGCCCAGCCATTTATTATCGCGCTTGCCGACTGTTTTGCCCCCCCTAACTGCAGCAAAGGCGGCTGATCAATCTTCGCGGGTTATGCGACCGGCGACGAACAACGGCCACGAAAGACACTTGACGTTGGCAACCTGTACGGACGGCGCGTAATCAGGGTGTGCAGAAGGGAAGCAAATAAAATCATAACTCTTTGGGAGCGCGGCCAAGCGCAGAGACAAGGAAAAGGTATAAATTTTCTTTATTAATGCGCTTAATGAGCGACGTGAGGATTATGCCGCCGATTCGTGGCGTGTGAGAATGGATGTTTATAGGGAGGAAGAAGGAAGAAAAAAAGCTTACGTTTCGCATTGACCACTAACCGGGACTTGCGTATCATCGTGCGGCGAGCAGTGCAAAGACCAGAAGGTAACGAATGGGCGCCTGCAGCGGTAGCTTAGAGAAAGTGTAGGGATTAGTAAATGTGATCAAACTTTAAATGGTGGTGGTACAGTGAGAAGAAATTTCCAACACGTAAATGATCGTTTTAATCGGTCATTACACGTTTGATGATAGCGATTACATTTAATAGTAGAGCATTATACTTAGTGCATGATGATTTGCCGAGTAATCCGAGTATTCCGATAGATCACATAAGGACATTGGCAATTCTCAATATTCCTAAAAGGTATGTCCAGGAGTTATGGAATTAAATCTTGAGGGCAACTAGACAGTATACAGTCTTTTAGCCGGAAATTCTTCGGCTATTCTAACTCCATTTAATTATTTCCCCATATCCGCTTCTACTGCGACCGCTTATCAATCATTACGTTCGCTTATTAGTGAGTCGTTAAAACTTACATCACGCCACACATAGCCATGCCGGCAGGAAAGTTCCTCCAGCGATCTCAAACGATCGTCAATCATCGCTGGCAACAAAGTAGGGCGGTTAGCAAAATGGTCACGTTCGTTCCATCCTCTGCCCTGGACCACAGTGCCCTGGAAGTCGTCGACAGCGCCTCCTGACGCCGTCTCGCTAATGCGGCTCATTTGTTTGACGATGCATTAATTGGCGATTGGAAAAAGGCGCTCAAGCGACTGATGATGATGATGATGCACTTCAACCGCAGATCCTATTATCATCCATCGATCCGGTGGCTGGCTGGGTGTTTCTAGCCGTTTTTCCCCACCTGAGTCAAACGGTACAAACTATCAATAGTTACCGAGGGCCGGATATTGGCAAGGCTTTACCAAATAACCACCACAAAACACTTGACGTGGCGAGCACGCGCGCCCCCTTTTATTGCCAGTCGTGATGGATGCTGGACAAAGGGGAACGAAGGGAATGAAGCAACAGGGTGACGTCGCACTTGTGCAAAGTTTATTGGACCTGAGCGCCGCCACTCGATGGAAGCCCGGGGGGATTTCGAGTGCTCGGGAGTATAGTTCATCGCAAAACTACACGTCCGACACGGTTGCCCGGCAGTAGTTACCAACCACCTCTTCACCCATACGATTCATCTGAAGGGGTGCCGGCTTCCCGGTACTCTTGGGTGGCTTATACATTGTCAGCAGGGTAGTGGACTCGTTGCCTCTGTGTCAATATTTACTCGCTCGGGTTGGTGACTAGATAAAGCGGTTATTGGCATACGTTTTGTCGCTTGAAAGTGCCGCACCATGCTGTCCGACAGTGTTGATAGACGAGGCTCAAGTGGTGTTTCTCGGAGGATGGCTGTTGTGGATAGAGTGATGTAATTGAAGGTACAAGTTCCCTACGCTAATCAGTGGCAAATAATTTGATAAATTTTAATTAGTGAGTAGTGAATAGCTTTAAAATAGTAGCATGATCTTGTATATCCTAGTATGCGTATTTCTTGCGATCTTGCATGCAATTCATGACTCAGTGTCATTTTAATGACTTGTCTAACCTACCAAAAACATGCGTAGTCAACGAGATTAGACTAAAACTCATGTTAGAAATTATAATAACAGTTCCTTCTTTTATATTTGGTCACATCACATTATTTAAATTATTATTCAAATCATTTTCTTCCTTTAGATTTGTCGTTGCTCGCTTCCTCACGATCGTAAAACTGCAAGGAAAGCTCTCCTCGCATATATGCTACAAAATGTTTGTAATAAACAACCATTCGCGTTACCATCATCATCAATTTTCCCGCACACCAAACATTCTCATCGCAACCAACCAAATCACATTGATCGCTCGTCGATCGCGGTTAGCTCCGTACACAACGAAACACGCATCACACTAATTGCTCATTGCAAACCGATCAACACAAACACGGTGGCGTGAAGTTTTTTTTGGTAAAAGCCGAAGAAGCTTCACATAAATTGCGCCCTATCCAATTCGATACCGATACGGCCGTTGACTGTGCCGAAAAAGATCGTGTTCAAATTTACGCTATCAATTTGTATGATAATTAATTAGCACTTCGTCCAGTCGCGATCGTGCCCCTTGTGTGTCCTAGCGCAAGGGCTCTCACACGGGGTAAAGCTTTTAGGTGCGCGTGTGAAGAAAACCGTCCGACAGTTGTCGTAGCTGAAAGGCGACACTGGTCAACACGGCTGGCCCCGACGCTAAATGGTGTGGGAATGCTAATTCAATTTATCACCTTCATTTTCATTAACGAGCGACTTGTACATCCAGTGCGGTGTTCGAGTGGTTGAAATTGATTTTTTATCACTCATTCCCGGGGACCAAAACAAAGGACGGAAAAACGGTAACACGACGGATCTCCATTAGAAAGCTTTCCTGTAGCGTTCGATCGACATGAGAGGATCGATCCGAGTGCATCGGTTGCCTACCGGGTGAGATTTTTCGGCAACATTGTAACGCCATCCGAAATGCAGCTGCTTAGTGGTGCAGAAGGAAATAATTTCACCTTAATGTGCATTCCACAAATGGGCCAAAACATCACAAACACCCCGTTCCCAGGCACATACTTTCAGCAGCTTTCAATCGAACCGCAAACTGGTAGTGATTTGCGTCCCATGCTTTTCCATTTCGCAGCCAGAAGGAATTGGAATGGATCATAAAATAATGATAATGTGTTTTTCATTTCACGCCTTCCGTGTGACGAGGCCGTGTGCATCGCCAGGATGGCCGAAATTATGCACATTAACGGTGTCATTAATGTACCGCCAATGGATACAGTCGATGGATCTTCTGTGTTTTCGCCGGCAATAAACGAATGGACGTAAAATTGGGTGTATGTATTAATAAAAATGCAAAATAAAAATAATCGACTGATGGTAATGATGCAAGCCACGGTTTTCCCCTCAGGCGAATAGGGTTAATGCACACATGCACTATCATACCTGTGTCACTGAGGTTCGCTGACAGGTGATTGGGGGATCTGAAGTGTTTGAGAAGCACTTGACTTGAGTGTTAAATAGATTTAAAATTTGATTGCTTTTAGTTCATCCTTCTTACATATGTTTCTCAAAAGCTTTTAATTTCTTAGGAAGAGATTAGAGAGCTAATTTTCTTGTCACATGTACTCATAATTGTTTTCAATTTCCCAGCTTAAGTTAAGGATAGCTGAAGTTCTTTTCATTGCGAGTTATTCAGCAATGCAATTGTGAAAATATTCAGCATAAATTTGATTTAGTAAACATGAACAGAGATCCGTTTTTTGTGTACACAAACCTTGACTATTAAATATTTACATTAAAATTATTAACTTTAATCTTCACTACTTGAGATATTTTTTATATTCCCATGTAAAAGTCCTTCTACCGCCGTTCGTGTTAGCATAATTTACTATTCGTTTTCGTTTATAATAAAAATCTGCAGTTCAATAAACAAAACTTTATTACCGGAATGGTTTGAAATTTAACACAGAACCATTCCCTTTCGCTATCGATTTGACTTTCGGGAACTTCACTTTTCGACGCTTCACGTAGTCACGTTAATTATAGCATCACTCTCAGTTTTATGGTTCTTTCCAGTGCTGGAATTAACATTTCCTTCGCCTTCCAGTATCGCTTGCATATAAAAGTATAGAACTAGTTTTTTAACACTTCAAGATATGTAAAACAACGACAAAAAACATGAAACAAAAGAGTGGAAAAAAGCCGAAGTGGTGAAATTGATTGGAAGGGCAGGATGCCATCGATCATTAATCAATTACATAATTTATCTTCGCATCGCATGTGGAAGGTGTGGTTTGAATCCGAAAGAGTTTTTTTTTATCGGTTGGATCGCTTACCCTGAAACTGGTGCACTTATGGCAATGGAACCCATCCGTGGATGGAACCCAAAGCGAAAGCGAAGATGATAAGGAAGCGACAACACCGACGGGAAAAGGGGCTCGAAAATGGGCGGAATAAAAAACGTGTGGGTCGCGCTCGTACGATGATAGCAACATTGATGGCACATGGAACACGTCGGCAAATGGTCAGATCCGTTGTAAAGTGCATTCGCGCTGCGTACGATGCAACGATGCAATAGCGATCATTAGCGACTTAACACCTGTATACGAGTTTCATTGCACCGAGCGTGAGTTGAGCGAAATGGTGAGAAACGGGCAAAAGGATAGCATACAGGATGAGATCATCATTTGCATACGGACTGGAAAGAATTTAACGTCCATAAAACCATGATATCCTGATGCGGGATGATCCATGATGAATCGTTTTATTGACGGAAAGAAAAGTTTTCTTGCTATCAAATTCGCGCTGTCGCTCTGCAGCGTTGCAATGTGTTAATTGCGGGCATCTTTTTATTACGATGTGTAGAAATGCATTTTTGAAAGCAAGAACAATTTTTCAATCGACTCGAACTTTCTCATTTCAAAAGTAACGGCCTTTTCAAATTCATATTCGACCGAATATAATGCACAATAGAATATCTTAGAGATCTCTTCCAACTCACCATAGAATATCTTAGTGATCTCTTCCAACTCACCATAGAATATCTTAAAGATCTCTTCCAACTCACCATAGAATATGTTAGAGATCTCTTCCAACTCACCATAGAATATCTTAGAGATCTCTTCCAACTCACCATAGAATATCTTAGAGATCTCTTCTAACTCACCATAGAATATCTTAGCGATCTCTTCCAACTCACCATAGAATATCTTAGAGATCTCTTGCAACTCACCATAGAATATCTTAAGAATCTCTTTCAAAGTTGAGCTTTTGGATATAGTAGGTACATGTCAAACAAAATCAGCTCCTCAAAAGTGTTAAAGATCGCGGATCATTCAAAATAAAACCAAACTGTCATTTTCTTATCACCTCAACAGTACGGCATCCAAGAGTCCTACTTTGATATTAATGACCTTTTTCCCCGTATAATAAACGTATTGTTTTACAGTTATCACAGATTAATTGCAAAACTAGCAGAAGTTGACAGGCGCTATCTCTCGGTAATAGTGCAAGCTTTCACCAAGAGCAGCCACTCCCCAATGTTTTACCTCCACAAACCGTATGCAGCATAATCGCTTTAACAACCTCCAGCTTAACGGCGCAACAAAACAAAACGGCTACCCATGTAGTGTCGTGTCCACGCCGAAAGTGTCGAGCACCCGGTCGGAAAAGCTTTAGCGCACGATTAATCCGGAATAAATCTTCCCAACGAATGGACTTAGCCTTCTCACACAGGCACACAGCAATATCGTGAGTCGGTAGTTGCCGAAAACATTAGAGAGAAAGAAGACAAAAAGGCAAGAGGAGTGTGACGATTTATGCTTCAAACTTACCCAGCCCGAACACGACAGGGTACGTTCTAAAACCATGATCATAAACTACGCGCGCGCTAGCCTTAAAATGGCATCTCATTTACCCCCGATGATCAGGGGACGAGTCTCAACTATGACGAGGGATAGAAATCCTTGTCCGCTAAGGTCTTCGTTGTTTTATTTGGACAGTAACAAAACTCACCAAATCATGCTCTATCGTTGTTCTTCTTTTAGTCTTCTAATATCACCCCGACAAAAAAAAACCCCAAAAGCGTAAACTAATCAGCGCACAAAGTGACACACTAGCGGTTCGAATGAATTAAACGCTCTTCGCGCACCCTTCGCACACCAAACATGCGGCTCGCCACAAAGAAAAAAAACGTTCATCGATGCGGTGTGCGGTCAAAACTGTCGCCTAGTTTGCGTTTTCTATCTTAACGATCCGGTGCGGTGCTTGCCCCTGACAATCCTGCCAATAAAACGCCATAACGGATGAGCCGTCGATCAGTAGATCCTCGCGAAGTAGCGCATTACAATAACTCACCCTTCCCCAACGTAAAAAGAAAACAAAAGCTTTAAATGTAAAAGGGTAGCACAACGTCTCGAAGCTTTCCCACCAGGCCAGGCTGCGAAAGCGCACACTCACCAAACCTGTGGAGCCCGCGTAAAATGTCAACCTGGGTCAAACCGGTGAAACAAATTATCGACCCGTAACTTATGGTGCCCATTATCGCACACCAAAGTGCGGCAAAAGTGCACCCCCTCCCAAAATGGTACGGGGGAAGGTATGCGGGATCTTCCCGCAAGTTTGAGATCTTCGTCGAATGGAGACCGTCACCACCGGCGCCTTACACCCATCACACACACACCCGATCGATGTTTGTTTCGGTCTGAACTGGTACCGTTTGATTTGTTAAGATTGCTTCTCTTCCATGGTTTTGCTTATTCCCGTCTTTTATTTCTTTTACTACCTACTTTGTCTACACCCGGCAACGTTAGCATCATTAGAATAATAATCTCGGCGGGCTAATAAAATGGGGTGACGTACGCTGTGCTACCCAATGGCGGTCTCGCGAGACGTGTGGCATAAATGAGTGTTCCCAGATAAGCCCGACAAGGCTCGACTACCGATAAAACACCCCAGCACCTTTTCCACTCGGCGGCGTATAGCATCTTTCGCTTCCTTCTCGGTCTCGATCAAAGCACGGCAGGAACAGTAACGAATTCTTCGATCACTTGTTGTGATATGAAGCTACGTTAGTAATGTTATTTATTTGACTACAAATAGACCTTTCGATATCCAAAAAAATCCTTAAATTGTATGTTGGTAATTATGTTTTCTTCAATTAAAATCCATATTTTATCATTATTAAACTCAAATTAATACATCAAACAGACTCATTAAGTACTGATTCTAATTCTAATACAGCATTTGAAATCAACTTTTAGAACTCAACCTCATCTCCTTTACTTACTCATTAAGTACTGACTCTAACTCTAATATAGCAATTGAAGTCCACTTTTACAACTAAAACTCATTTTCTTTACTTTTGTTCACAAGAAGTCATACAAGTATCCTTCAAGATCTCTTCAATTTTACAGGGCTTTCGAGTTCGTATAATAAAGTTGGGACCAAATCGCCACTTTTCAAGTTGAACTCGAATGTGTTTAAGTAGATGTGGAATCCTTCCCTCTTTCTGGATTTTATTTAATATGTAATTGATTCTGTATAAAGTTACCCTACTGACCCATATATCTTATATCGGAAAGTTGATCGAAAAATCGAATTTCCCCATCCAAAAACCCATGAATGGGGTTTTACACTAAACTTACATTTTTGATACTAAATTGGAAATAATCCCGAAACAGCTTCAACTTTAACAACTTGAGCTCGGAAACCCTGTATTTTATTTTAATTGCTCCTCCATTTTTCCACCAAAAGTTGAGTGACCTCCAGCAAAGGTTTATGTTAAAAACTCATCACCACCAACTGTTTCCCACCCAAACCGCGAAGCTAAACCCCGCTCAGGTGTCGATCCTGTTTGACGGATTGAGAATCAGTACCATAACGTATGATTGTTGCCGCAAAATCTTCGCCTCAGCTTTTTTTTTTGGCTTTTCCATCTTCGACCCTGCATTGTGGGCAACGGTAATTGTGGCAATAAAAGCTACTGATGCAATTACAGCAGCCACGTTGCCGGTTTATGCGTGCAGATCAAAAGAAAGGGGTGACGCCTGTTGTATCGAACCGATGCATAGGGATTCGTTGCACCAAACGTGACGGAACGCATACCAGCTGCAGCGCAAAAATTGCGGCACAGTCAAAGCGTTGTTAGTTAAAATCCGTTGTGCGTTTTCGGCGAATGTTTCCACGTAGCCGCATGTGCGTTTCGATTTGTGGTCGAGTTTGGTAACGTTCTGTGCATGATGATTGCGACCGATGGTTAAGGGGTTTTCGTTGTATTTTAGCGCACTATTTTACGAGTGTGGGAAAATGTGGCACTGCCCATCGTTGCGTAATTCAGTGCAATCTTAATGGCCTCAAAATTACCTTCCAAGGATGCAAAAAATCAAAATAATCCTAACGCATCCACTAGAGAAATCTGGAATAAAATATTAGCTCAATTTCTAATGGTTATTCAAACACATTATCTACACATTCCCAAATCATTTCTATGCTTATTAATTTCTATCCCACACTCATCTACATGCCCGCACCGTAAGTGGCACAATATTATTATTAAACATCAAACAGTCTCTCAGCTACTCGCCAGATTACAGGTGTTTAAGCACCAGTTCACTAATCATAGGAAAGAAAAATACCTCAGATAAGTCTACAACACGTCTTGGTTCGCTTCGACGTACACTTATTTCTCTTGCGGGCTTTCAAGCGAACGATCGCCACACCGGCGATCCAATCTTAAATGGCATCTTTTCAATTGCCTCACTCTCGAAATGCTCGCTGCCTTCCATGTGGTCAGGGATGAACGTGAAAATTCAACCACTGCTGCCTAATCTAATCGTCCACTTCCCCCAAAGAACCCGTACGGTTGTTCCCAGACCTGACGAAAATGACGATTCCGCTTCGGTCACACGATGGGGCGCCGTTTGTCACATAATCTGTTTGCCAACATAAACTCCCCAAAAAAAGGCCTCCTAAACACATCACCATCATCATCATTGCCAGTTGCTTCGATTGGCCCGGTTAGCAGCATTTTTCCCATTACCGCACGAGCTTATCGCAATGGTCCCGCCGGGAGGGGTTGGGGAAGCAATAATGTGTAGAACTCCATTTCGTCGCACAAGTGGCACCAACATTCCATTTTTCCCACAGTCGCAAAGTCACGGTCACATTAGAAGCAACGTCCCCAAACCCCACGCTTCCCTTCCCGTCACCCCCAAAAATCCCCTCCCACTGGTGGTTATTGTTAGATTTCGTTTGAAGTCTGGCGAACTCCAGCAAAGGAAAACCGGTCGAAACTTATCACAAATCGTCCATATTCCGTGCCGAAATGGCGGTGGCAAAGTGGCACGATTTCCATTCCAAGCTACACCTCGCTACATTGCGCCTCGGCATTTGTGGGGCTGAAACGCGCATCCAGCCAAACCAGGGCTGACCGAAAAAGGGGGAAAATATTTAGATAAATTATTGATAAAATATAAATTCCCCTAAGAGGATTAACTTTGCTGCGTTCTGGATACGGGAATCATCGCAAGTGTGTATGTGCGGGTGTTTTTTGTGCCTTTGTTTATGATTCTCAAACTTAGGGTTTTTTTCTTAAGTGCAACGATGCATTTTGTCAAGTGGAAGGTGCTATAATTTTTTATGTGCATTTCTACCACTTAGCCACTTCTTCTGCTAAAATAGTGATGGCAATTAAATAAATTAAAACAAATCGCTTTTGAGAACTTCATGTAAATAAGCTTAATATTATTCAAATAATATTTAAATACAATAGTTAATTAAACGTTACATATTTATGAATATCTCTGATGTCTCAATTTTTCGTTTATTTCACGACTTTTAGAAGAAAAAAATTTAGTAAAAATAGTATAAAAACTGAGAGCTCTTCATCGTATATTACCACATTCATCCATATGAAGCTGCACCAAAATTTGTCGTCTCAGCACACAAATTGAACGCATCGAAAGTGCAGATACAATCTGGCCAAAAAACGGTTCAGCGTCCAAACATAAAAAAAATGGGCAAGATACATTTGTCTTCATTTCTTGTCCTGGGTCAGCATGCGCTAATTTTCTAAAAACCGATCACGATCTTTATTTTATTTACGAGCCAATTTGCTAAATTACTAAATTAGACCTCAACCTTCCCCGAGTTAGGCATTGCCAGCCAGCCAGATGGCAGTTATATTTTAATTAGTAAACATAACAACATTCTCTACCAGTACGGAGCCCCAGAATCCCAGAATCGCAGGGTCTGGGAGTCTGAAAATTAATGCCACATCCTGTCACATTGACATCATCAAATTCATTAAGATTTTTGTTGCGGATGCTTTTATTCGCACCGTTCCTTCGTTTTCGGCAATCTACCGAATGCATGGCGCGGAACGCAGAAAAGTGCGCCATTGAGCGTACATCAAGCTTGTACGATCAAGCTTGATCGAGCGCCTGTCGTAACAGTGTCACCGGCAGTGTTTATAATCCCCAGTGCGCACTCCAGCATCACCTACCGGCTTACCGTGGCCGATATCTTTTCAATGGTTTTGACTTCGATGCTTTGACACAAATCCTGTACTTGATCCTGGAAACTTACCCTCTCCCCTGCCATATGCCATGCACCGAAGATAATCGGTCCTTTCGGCATGCCGACCGTTAAACCGATTTCCCATGCCTTTCAGCGACAGATCGACGGCATCGAAGGGCCTGGCGAGACCCGGACCTGGTGAAGGTACTTTTTAATGCATGTCAACATAACCTCCAAAGCGGTAGCTTTTAACGCCCCGCCGCATGGTTGGCTTGCGCCTGAAGTGGTCGATTATTGCTGCTAATCTGGGTAGGACTTGACTCGCGAAATGAACGACAAACAATCTCCAGAACCCGAAACACACGCCGAGTGTGCCACAACGGATGAACTCCAGCAAGAGGTGGTTTTAGGGGATCATTTCAGCCGACAAAAATGAGCGGCGTCCGATGGAGCAACTGAACTTGCGTGGATTGATAAACGGCCGTTAAATACCACCTGCTGGTTTGGCCAAAGTTTGCCACTCAAAATGTCACCCAAAATCCTATTTCCTGCTGCCTGACCTGATGATGGGTGTAATTTTACTTACCTTAAATTTACGCATTAGCGTTATCATCAATAAAGCTTTACCGCGCCGTAACGCAAACGATTTTTCCAGTAATCGAGAGTCATTTCACATTGTGTTTTCGTTGCGTATTTTCTGCTCCTTCGGTGTACCAAGATTGGTGAAATGAAAAGAAAAAAAAAACAGAAAGGACACAGTGAGAGGTTATTGTGAATAAGCTTGTGGAGTTCATGTATTTGTTGTTTTTTTTTTTTTAATCAAACGGATGGAGAAATTGTAATTCTCAGATAATTTTATTTATTTTACCTGTTTAAGTTTTTTTTGAAAGTATATCTTATTTTCTGAGAAAATAATTTTTAAATCTTCAAAAAGATCAAAATTGAAACTACCCTTCTAAATTTAAAATAAAAAAAAAAAACATTCGTCCGGCAAAATTCAACATCGCTCGACTGGACATGGCCCAGCACCAGACCGCATCAGTGTCAAAAGATGTAAAGAAAGACCAGCAAACAAACAAAAAGCTACCTTCATGACCCCATTTATGGAATCTCTGACAAACCCGACAAGGCTGGGTCATGATTTGTCGTGTCGCGGTTCCCAACGCGTTGTGAAAGCAATATCACCCAGTGACTTCTTCACCAAAATGCGTAACGCTTGTTTCGTTTATTTTTGTTACGCCAGACGACCAGACGATGATGTCGGGTGTTACTTCCAGCCGTCAATATTGATTCCTTTGCTTTACAATCGTTCCAATATCGTCACCAAACAAAGACAATCCCACTCGAGAAACTGAAGCTTTGTATAACTCGGCTGTTTGTCCAACCGGATGATGATGTTACGTTTGACTCGATGACTTTCAATTCGATAAATAACACAGTAAAGATAGAAAAATGTCTATTGATGATCCATAACTCCATAATCCCAACCGAGAGAGGCATGTCTTACTGCTACTTACTTCACTAGATTGACCTGATTTTTTATTCCTTCTCCAACAGTCCTACAATCTAAATCAATATTCCATCAGACAACATTGTACCATAGTATATTCTCTGACATTAAAATTGTTCCAAAATAAAACATTACACTAAGTTCTATTATGTTTCCAACGTTTCCATATCCTTTAAACGCTCCACAAGCTCACGAATTTCGTTTAGCAGCTTCATCCGCGTTTGTCGCTTACTTGTTGCAAACAATTCCGTATGAAGTACTTGCAAATTTTGCTCCCTGTGCGTCAGTTGACCCCGGTCACCATCCGGGTGCAGATTTCTGGAGGTATCTTCCCCACATTGGATCGAATCCATCGTTGCTTCGGGTGGAACTGCTTCACACGTCGCATCGGCAACCGTTTTCGAGTTCTGTACCCATTCGAGTTCAATTTTGTGTATCGATTCATCAATCAACCTTGTCACTTCTTCCTTAAGTTCCGAAAGTACTTTTGCAGCGCTACTGGACACTACCGGATGTACCGGGTTCGTCGCTTTGGACGTGCAATAATCGTTGGATAAGTTCAAATCACTTAACTCACTACACGTGTCGGAAAGTGCGTGATCAACACCTCCAACATGTTTGGACACATTCTGATGGTGTTGTTCTGGGCCAAATTCTTCTTGTTTTTCGTAAGATCTTGGTTGTCTCTGTAATGAGGAATTGAATACAATGTAACATCTCACCGATAATTGTTAAAATAATTGAAAAACTCTCACATCCGAGTGGGACCCATGCTCAAAGTCTTGCTTCGGCATAGAATAGATATGCCCTCCGTACTCCACAATTACCTTTTTCCCGACACTTCTTATTAAATTCATTCCGGGAGCCATGGTATGATGCTCCTTCAAAAAAAACCTGAGTACAAACAGTACGAATCGTACAAGACCGAAGCAACGAATGAAAAGCTCGACGATGGGTACTTTGATTAAGTATGATAATATGAACTTGTTTAAAACTGAAAATTCAACCAGCTTTCTTTGATTCGATTTAAAATCAGCAAAACTGGAACTCTCCATAACGACCACTCAGCATCACAGAGCAGAGTGGCGCAGTGGAAGCGTGCTGGGCCCATAACCCAGAGGTCCGTAGATCGAAACTACGTTCTGCTATCCGACTAGAAAAAGAATCACTTTTTTTAAATAGAATATTACTTCAATGGCGATTCATTTTAAAATTGTTTTCTTAAAGTTGAATTTTAAATAATATTGTAAAATTAAATTATATTTTTTAGTAAACAAAATAAATTGAGCGGAGAACATCCAATACATAGCAACAACGAACAATTGCTTAAAACTACGCTCGTGACAGATCACAGGTATTTGTATTATAAAGGTGAGAATCTACCCCGAAAAGTAACATTCAGCCAAACTGGAAGCTCACCACCAAGTTGAACAATCACTGAAGGCAAATTGCAAAATGTACTTCCCAAAACCACAGTGAAGTTGGCAGCAGCTTTCCGACGACACGAAGGTATACCTTTAACCGTGGACAGCATCCGCCGAAATACATCCCGAGTAAAAGAAGTAAAAAGCGTCTTGTTCATAGTCACCTTCGTCGCCGTCATAGCAACCAGAGTTACCATGCGAGAGGAAGAAATTTAACAAAGGAAACGGTTGCGGACGAACAACATTTAAGAGCCAGAAAAAAAACCGCAACCTCGGCGAATAGGATAAAAACACCGGTAACAGAAAAAAACCATACAAAAAGCTCCAACTTTAAAAAAAGGACGAAGCACACGCGTTTCGCAAGATCAGCGCGGAGAAAATGGGTCCACGACTCACAACACACACAAAAAAAGCTGTTGCGAATAAAGCATCTCCTTCGCATTCCCCTCCCTGTTTCGTTGTTCGCTCTCTTTCTCAATCTCCCCATCGGGAGCCTAAGAAATCGCAGCCTCCTTAATGACAACAAGGGTAGAAAGATGTAAGCTAGCAGTCGGGCGACGGTTTTGCGAGCAGGAAAGGGCTGTGTGTGGACACACGAAAAGCCACCGCGAAATATCATCAGCCGCAGAATACAAAGCAGCACCAGCAACAACAAAATTCAATTCCTTACCGACTCTCCCATCCACCTCGGGTGCCTCACCCTTTCCCGGTTGATCCGGCTCCATCTGCTGCACGGCTTTTGAGTGATATCGGCGCGCTTCTGCGGTGGATCAGCACGATGGCAACGGTACGTCCGGCGGGAGTCGCAAACGAACGAAAGAGCGAACGTAACGTAACGAGCGAGCAGGCAACAGCAGACGAGTCATCTTAAAGGCCGTGAGAACGTTTTGCGTTCGCGAGTTCCCAGACTCGTGCTCTTTCGTAAATTGCACGCGTCCCGGGCTTCCTTTTGCTTCCAGCTGACCACTCCTCGATCGAACTTTGATCTGCACCAAACCGACCCACGGAGCAGGGACGGTGCAGAAACGGATGGCACAAAGTAGGTGGACTGCGGTTAGAGTGATCGTTGGCGGTGATCGAAAAGGGAATCCGTTCCTTCATGTCCTCCATTCGTGCGGCACATTCGCGTCTGCGAAGCAGCGCGTGTTCGCTGGAACAACAATGGCACACGGTGGCTTTTGGGTCCGGATGGTGGTTGCCCGGCGTGTGTCTGCAATGTGCCACCCCTTACACTCCTTTCTTGGGTCTGTTTTTTTGTTTCTCCCCCATGACTCCTTATGCACCTTTCTCTTCTCGATCAATTCATCCGTGCAATGGAAGTTTTTTATTACGCCAAGGAAGGGGTGGTTCGCGAAAACAAGGAGAGAAAAAGGGAAAAACGTTGTGCGCCTTATGCTCCTTCGATACTCTCGACTGTCTCTGACCATCGCCACCCTCACATTCGTCCCTATGTCCATCCAAAACGGATGGAAATTGAATGGGGCAGGATCAGAGTGCCTCCGTCTCGTTCGAGTACGAAGCGTGCGCGCACAGCTTCAGCTCACAGCAGCAGCAGCGCCATGGCACGATCCGGGCGCAAGCCATATCGTCTCAGGGAGCCATCGAGCGCCCATGTACGTGACTTAGTGTGTCCGTTGCGATTTCGAGCATGGGAAATGAATCACTCACAAAAAAGACTACTGATCCGCGCTACGACTACGAGATGATCGATTGAAGTTGCAAAAGCGCAGCACACACACAGTGTTTGAAGAAATGTTTTTTTAAAGTAATAAAATAAATATTTGTAGCAAATCAATGTTATCAATCTCTTAATAATTACCTCATTATTTTTAGTTTTAATTATTTTATTTAATTTTCTATCGATCACCACGTGATCGTGATCATTTATCTTACTCAAATGTTTCACTTAAAGCCCTGTGCACTTTTCGCAACTACATGCCAAAACGAAGATACCAATGTCATAGCAAACAGCCAATGCTCAGGATGAAGTGATTACCGGTACCCGTATTTGCAGGTCAGGGAACTAGCATGTCGGGCCAGCCACTTACGGCAGCAAGTTCAAATTACCCCCTGGTCTGCTCCACTCTCGCAACCAATTCCTTCCCCAATCAACTATAATCTAGGATCGACCACACGAATATGTGTATGTTTGTGCCACGGCACACACCTCTCCGTCTGTGGGCAGAAAAAAGGGGCACGCGCTAGCTCGCACAGATCATCGCGCTTGAACGGTTCAGCGTAGCGCAATTCACTTGATCTGTTTGGCAGAAGGCTGAGGAGGCTGGGGCACAGGGCAAATCTTCTTTCCCAGGCTTTTTGCAAGCTGGTGGAATGGGCGCACGCCCGCCCTCGGTTACAATCGTGAGACCACTTCACAGAGTGTGGTGTAGCATGGCGGTGTGTGCACGATTTATTCGTCTCCCTACCCGCCACGGACTCCACGGCAGCCGCGGATCGGCTTCCCTGCATGGTGCCGCGTGCGCCGAATGCGGTTTTGCGTGGTCTCCACTCGCTGGCAGACGGCATGAGTTGACCCATGGAGAGATTATAAGGAAAAAGGTTGAACTGGTGGCCGGGCTCTCGTGTAGTTTGCCTCGTTTTGTGTCCCCACCGTTTGCGTTTCCGGGCAGGCAAGTTGCCTTATAGAGTTATTCATATTATTATCTAATTTATATACATTGGAAATTGGTCCGCACGATTTGTGCATGGGGCGCCTCGTGATGTAGGTCGAAGTTCTGGTCGAAAAAAAAAACTCTGGCAATGGTGCAGTGGAAGGTTTTGTTTAGCAGATAAATTAATAATCTGCTGCAAAGCTAGCTCACCCTTGATGCATAGCCTCGATAGCGCAGTCGGTAGCGCGTAAGTCTCATAATCTTAAGGTCGTGAGTTCGATCCTCACTCGGGGCAGAGAATTTTTCTCCTTTTTACCGAGCATCGCTCATTTAGTTATGGAATAATGTTTCCTTGTTCTTAAATTTGTCATCTTTGTTAATTTTTTTCGATAAAATTTGGATTTCCAAGTTATCAGAAAATTTTTACAATGTCATTAATTTTAGTTATTCAATGTTGGAACGATATCTCTACTTCGTCGGAGATGATCCCCTTTTGCGAGCTTAGAAACATTACAGCTTTGCGATGTCTTGTACCGAAGACTTCCAAAAATCCCTGCAATTCGATGATGAAGTACAACCAAACTGCCCGATCGGACAAAATCTAACCTCGCAGAGAAGACAGCAAAGGAAACATTCTTATCTCGCGACCTCACGACAGACAAGCTCTCCGGCGAGTTTTCGCCAGTCAGATTACGATAACGGGCACGTCGGTCTCGAGCTGAACCTCTAATGGACAAATTCTGTTCGTGAGTGAAATCTACCACGGACCTTCAGGTTCATCTTGAAGATGCGGCCATCTGCCAAATGCCAAAGGGATCTCTCTTCCTCTGTCACTTTCCCGCCACAGTTCCTGTGGTAGTGGGCGTTACGGAACGACGGCAGAGAACACACTTTTTTACCATACGGCATCAACCGTACGAAATATTTGGCACCATCCAAAAACGGACAGCATTCTGGAGGTTTGTCCAGACAACTAAAAGAGCTGTCAGTGCGTAAGTGCTCAAAGATCCCTTCACCGAGCATCTTTACAGACGCTCCCGAATAAGGGAGTGACCTTATCTCCTGCACACATCCAGCCGGGGCTATCTTAATCAGATTGGCCGCGTGTAATTTAATGCGCTTTTTGGCACTTTTTGGCAACACGCGTCGTCTGACCGCTGATAAAAGAACATCGTGCCTTGTTCGGCACGGTTTTGCTCTATTTTTTAAAAACCGAAAAAACGCGTGTGCACTCTCCTGATCGCAAACAGATAATGGAGCATGCGCACACCGGTATGATGGAAGCAAACGCGCTAAAATGTTTGCTGTGCGGCTGTAAATAAAACTTTTGGGGAAAGATAGCGGTGCCAATCGATATGAAGCAGAGTGGCGCAGTGGAAGCGTGCTGGGCCCATAACCCAGAGGTCCGTAGATCGAAACTACGTTCTGCTAAGCAAAAAAGATGCTGGAAAATATTTTTACGAGTAATGATCACATTATATAGGAAAATGATAGTAAATATTATACAAAATTATTAAAAAATCAAAATCAACGTTAAACATTCATTGTATATAAAAATAATAATATCCAATAAACACACACAAAAGCAAAAAAAATATTAAAAATGACTCATGTTTCCCAAACATCCTCATGACGCCGCGCTCCTTGCGCAAATTTGTTTCAGCTTAGTTTGTCTTTGACTATATTTGCTTTTTTTAATCCGATCGTCACGAATGTCTCCCCTGTCGGCACAACGAAATTGAACGCACTTTCGGCATAAAACATTATCGCAAGCCATGTAAAACCAACCAACAAAAACCCATTGATCCACCAGCCCGCGTAAGCCTGTCGTACGATTAATGCAAAACTTATGCTTCGATGCAATGAACGATGTTTCAATTACAGAAAACATCCCTTTTTGCCAAATGATGTCCGTACCCCGTGCCCGGGCCGAAAATCGCTTGCAAATTCATTTATTACGAGCAAAAGGCAACGTATCAAGAGCGTATCTGAGTGAACCACCGCTCATAATTTATGACAGGTTCCAAAAGTAAATCGGCAACCGTGCGCAAATGTCGGTCCGTTTGAAGTTTGGCCAGCACGAGACCATTTCACCCACCGTCGGTCGGTTCCTAGATGGTAAATTCATTTTTTTTGCTTTATTATAACCGTACCGCTGTTTATAGAGGGGCACATTTACGATACGGGTAGTTACCGAACGTCAATCCATAATTTATGCTTTTGCAAGAGCTTTGAAGCTTTAGTGGTTGAAGTTGTAGCAGTTTTATAAGTATCAAAGGTATACCTTTTGAAAAGCCTTTGATTTATTCCTTACAAAAGGAAGATCCTGCCCAGAAACGATTGTTGAGAAATATATTAAATAAACAACAGACTTTTTTCATTGCTTTATGTATCCCTTTGCTAATCCGTCAAACATCTACACAGTGTTGTTTCGAAAAGCAAAAGCAAAAAATCAATAAAAGGCAACTAAACGGGCACAATATAAACAAGTTTGAAGATTCAATTAGAACGGTGTTGCGGAGTAAGAGTTTTTTTGTTTGTTACAATGCTTTAGTTTGCTACATCCTGTGGTACTTGCAAAATTTATGTGTTACAATTTTCATGAATAAAATATTTATCCCGAAAAAAAATCAATTTTTGTTTATACACTTTGCGCTGCAATTGTAGCCGTCGAATGCCGTTGATGCTTTGATGTTTTGCCGTGAGTAAACTACTCTTTGCTGATCTCAAAATGATACAAAAAAAGAAACACACATTAAACTGCGAATTCATAAATAAAATCCCCGAAATGTTCAGCTACGAACATTTAAACAAAACAAATCATAAATGAAATAATATCCGTTGTTTTATGGCAATCTCACGCTTTAGAGAGTCGTTCGACCGGAACTCCGTTTCATGAGCTGTTAAAACAACAACATGCCCAACAAGCAACAAAACGCCATTCCCGAACATTACTCTCACCACTGGATGGTGTTTGTATTCGCACCTGATTGCAGTACGGCACGAAAAACTTCACTTTCTCTCGAGTAAAATATGGAGAAGAAAAAAGACGAAACATTTACAGGTACAAGCGTTTCACAAGAAATCAATTATTCCACCGCAATTAGAGTTCACACGAAGGATTAAATGGTTATGGAGTAAATGGCAATGAGTTATACGACCTGTATGATACACGTATCATGAATGTGAAGAAAGCAATTGTAATTACTTACGCTGAATCGTAAAACATTATATTGCAATATTCATTATAAAACATTTAAACCGGTTCTAGGTGGGTTAAAATACGAAGTTTCAATGCGTTTACCTTTTCATTTCATAATGAAATAACACGTTAAATAAAGCTTCTAAAATTGACTAGTGTAGTTCGAATGTTCCCTATCATTTCAAATATATATTGATTTACCTCAATCACTCAACACTCTCACAAGAAAATGAACTCCACCATTACATCTACACGTGTCCTTCAGCTGTGGCACAACATTATGCGCTATAAAATTGAAACATTTCGCGCTCTAGCTTGAAGCACGCTTCGCTCGTACTACCTAATCGATAGAATGCGCTGTTCACTGCTGCAAATGTACAAATTAATCACAATTTGCCTGCAATTATAAACCCAGCGTGACGTGCGCTCTCATAATGCAACTCCCCACGATCGAAACACACACAGTGCAGCTGCGGCAATGCAACTCTCCTACCCAAAAAAAAACATAAACCTCCCCCGTGTATCGACAGGACCGTGCGAACTGTGCTCAGTTTCGTTTCGTGACTTTCAAGAGTCCGGAGTTCGAAGGAAAAAACAACAACAGAAGGAGGCGAAGAAAAGAAAACTGCTGGCAGACTGCAAAAGTGCCGCCCACACGGATGCTCGCAAGCTGCATTCGTTCACTTTCCTTCTGGAAAAAGCAACTTAAAAAAAATCATCCAAAAATCGTGCCCTTCGGAATGCGATCGACTGGAGCCCTGTTCCTATAAAAAGGAATAGTGGACGAATGTCTCATGCAAACATGCAACCTACACACGCGCGCGCCCTGTGACGGGATGTTTGTTGAAGTCACCAGCAGCCTGCACCTTTTCGGTGGTAACTGCATAATAACCTTTTAATTTTCACCTAACTGCCAACAGTGATATTCTAAATCACACTCTATCTGCAATCATTAGGCGTCGTTAGCGAGGTGATTTATTACGATGTCGCGCCCGATCGTGGCATGCAAGCATTGGTGTGCCTGTGTGTATGTGCGGATACCAAACAGGATAGATAAATCTGTCCTCGCAAAAATGCGCTGCAGAAAGCAATCCACAGCCGACAATCGACGGGTGGCCACCGAACCACACATTTTGCAAAAAGGCACCAGACATCGACGCGCCATCTTGCTTTCGATCTCGCGAATTGGCCACACACCCACACATACACGCACACCTTCCTCTGAGGGGGCTCAATCTACCCCCATTTCCGCAAGTCTGGCGATTGGGTCGCGGAATAAATTACTATCGAATCGTTTAATCTATTAGCCGCGTGTTGCCGCCTGCCTAATGATGGAACTCGCTATTCGGACCGGCGTCTGGGTACTCGACAACGACACGGGACAAGACGTGCTGCTATGTGCACGCCGGGTCCGGACATCGTGATCGTGATCCGACTGACGTGCGCTCGTTGGTGTATCGCTGTTTTTTTTTCTTTCCTTCAATTTTCTGCCAAACGAAGGGCCACTGATCGCTGTTGAGCTCCCGGTGAATTTCATTGACTTGGTTTTGCGGGTTCAAGTCTATGCTAATAAAGTGATCTATTTATTTCTTCCTGGGTTCGAATATTCGATCACCAAGTGACTTAATTCGGGTCATGCGAAAAAGTTGGCCGTTAAATGTGGAGTTTATTATTTGATTCGAGAAAGTGAAGCTTTTTACCTACAATAATTTGATCCTTTATCTATTTCCAACAATTTTGGAACTCAAAAATTATCTTTTATTTATTTATTTTATCAAATACTTCACTTAAAATATTGGATACAAAGTCTTGAGATCAATTTTGAAAATGTCGTTCGAGCAGGTGCTCCTCAAGATGTATGAGATCCAATATCCTATCTTATATCTGATAATATGAGAATTCCGACTCCACGACTTTCAAGTATAAACTACATTAAACTCGGATTACATATACTCAGAAATTCGAGATACACGAATCTCCACAGTTCACATTATTTGTGTATCTTTGGGAATACTTTGGAATTAAGCTAGAATCACGACTTCCAAACCAGCAGCTGCAAGATATAACAACAGCAACCGTCTATTTTATTACGCGAATCGAAAACAAACCAGCCAATCGTCCAGCTCCTGTACCGGGATGTGTGGCTTTGCAGCCCAAAAACAAAACCATCTAAACATCATCCCCAAAAACTCCCTGGGTAGAATGATACAACCCCGTTCCGTTGTCTCGACCATTTCCGCACAACCGATAATGGCGATCGCAATAAACCACGGTTGCGGATGTTGTGAAGAAACGACAAAACAACCAGACAAGGAAGGGAAGGAAGGAAAAGATTCCAAATTTAAAACTTCTTCGAAATCCCATGTCCGTGGCGTACTGTCGTGTACCGTGGTGGTGGCATGTTTAGCTAAAATAAACAATTTTCGTGACCGCCCGAAGGCTACGCGGCACGACGCTGAACACAGGGAAATAAACAAAAACCCAACCAGAGAACGCTTTTCGGTGCTTCGTGCCTGTCTCATGCCTGTAGAATCGGGTAACAAACGCTAAAGCTCATCATCGTTTCCCACCAAAGAGGGAACCTGACGGCGACAAGCCGGACAGCTGAACCGTGTCCGAATTCTCTGAAACCCGCCACAGTTCTGGCGAGCGCGTGAACATGCACCCGAACGCATTTCCAGCGCATTCCGTGCCGATGGCTAATCTGTCTACGCCGTTTCGCTTGTGGGTAAATATTTGGGAACACTCGTACTGCGCCCGTTCTGTGTTGGGGTTCTGTCCCTTCGGAGCACAACTATTAAAGTAGATTATATTTTAATTAATATTATAATTCATCATCAAACTCTCCTGCTGGCAATGTTGCTCAAACATCCTTTTTTGATTTTTGCCAATTCCCAACGTGGCAGAGAGCGAAAGAGAAGGAACTTTGGTGCATAAATTGATTTATCCCTCACACAAGCTTGCGGGTTTGAAAATTCAATTTTGCTCCACCACAGCTTCCAGTTGGAAGTTCCGAAAAACTTTTTGGGGCAAACAAGAATTTACAACAAATGCTTCACAAACATTCCTTCGGCATCTAAAACTCGTCCCGTCAAGGTACAATTTGGTGCCTTCGTCTTTGGGAAGGGCATGGAAGTTGAGCGGAAACCAACTCCACTCAACTCCAGCATCATGTTAAATCCTACGCAGAAGGATGGGAATGATTTCGTGATGCGTGGTTATGTGTATTAGTTAATCTACCGCCGGACGCCATCGGACCGTTTTCATAAATTGAATAAAAATCTATAAATCTTACAACAGGGATCTAATTTGCCTTTTGTTATTTACTTTTTCCCACTCAGCTCTTCATCCTTCGTTTGGGTTTTTTGGAGGGAGATTTATACAAAAAAAAACATTAGCTTATAATAACAGGATCACGATCAACATGCGTCTGTAGCGTTTTTTTTTCTTATTGTTTTTTACCATTTTAATTCCAACTAAAGCTACGCGGTTCATGGGGTGTTACGATGTTCGCAAGTTCGCAGTTTTCGACGGATGATCCAGAGCGATCAAATTTATGCACTTTATGCGAAACCCTTTTTTTACTCAAGGGCTCCAACTTCACGATCGTTTGATCACGAGACAACGCGCTTCGGTTACGTTATGTAAACATAATCACTCTCCTTGCCCTTCCATGTTTAACCAACCCCCCCACACACACTCCATTCGAATCGGCGGATGTGGGATCGGTGGAAAATTGAATTTAATTTTCAATATGTTGCCCGATAAATCTTCGATCGATATCGGTGGAAACGGATGCGTCTTGCGTACGCGCGTCAAAAACCGGTTCCCATGGGCCCCCCCACACACGGTGAGATGTTGTTGATCGACTGCAAATTTGTTACTCCCCGGTACAATACCGCCATTTCGGCAAGAGTGTTTGTCCACAATTTTTCGTACGGGGAAGAAATGGGTTTTTTTTTCATATACCTCAAACAACCATTATTGAACCTGGTAATGGTAATAGTTTGAGGCTTGTTCTTGATTCGGCTGGTGTGATGATGTGGTAGATGCAGGTGTTGAGTTTAATCGTGATTGCAGATAATCTGTACTGCAGTCGTTTTTTTGGGGTTTGATTGGATTGAATCTCTCTTAAACAGAGAGTCATAAATTTGGAACTAATTTTAGGTGTTCGACATAATGTGCGGCTTTTGTGTTTTGTTTCAAAAAGAACGCTGTAGAACCAATAAAAACTCAGAAAGAAAAAAACAATATATTTAGTGCAAAAATGTGCTTAAAGAAATGAGGTCCAATTTTGCTGTCTAAAATTCTTTCACATTTAATGTTATCTAAATTAAAAATATTAAATAATGATGCTGACAATGTTATAAAATGAAGCATAATATTAAAAAAACAATTTTATTTTTTTACAAAAAAATCAACTCAACAAAAAACTCCACTAACCAAAAGCAAACAACTTGCGGCGCGGAATTCAGCCAACAAATTAAAGCACACAAAAAAGGCTGTGTTCACTTTGCATTGTTCTTGCTCGATCATGAACGTTAAAGGAAGCAACTAAACAGAGAAGAAAAAAAAACACACACACACGAACATCACAAGTGAAAGATAATCGCTTCTAGTGACAGCTCAAAAGTGAGGTTAGCCGAGAAGCCAAGTCATGGCCCATTATTCGCGAGCATCACGTCCGGCTACCGCAGCGGCGTGTCAGCCGGGTGATGCGTTGACGTGGTAGACTGGCGGGTGTAGATTTCCAACCGATTTTCTCATGCTTCTATTCATTTGCTCCCGAGCCGCGCGCGTCTCGATGGCGCAAAAACAGGGGTCTGACACTGATCAAATCGCGTTACCGGTTGCCATGTTCCCATTCGCACTGGAGGCTGGTGTAGCGAGACTTTGCTCTCAACTCGCGGAAGATACAGCTGCAATCGACACGATCCACTGATGCGTACGACTGTGTGTGAACCATTGGCATGCACATCCTGGGCGGCACACCCGCCCTAAGTCGATCGATCGATATTTATGGGAATGTGTAATGGTCCTCGGCTGGTCGTCGATCGATCGTTTGAACAATGGCCGCCATGTCAACCGGAAGCTGCGTAAACGTTGACAGCTCGGTTTGAAGAAGAGGACAGAAAAAGGCACGTAAATAAATTACCCGTGTGCATTGGTTTGATTCTGCTGTGGTTGGTGTGAACGGATTCGAAGGGCTGATCTTATCGGTGTGTGCTGTCGTAACGTGTGATCGATACCTCGTAGCAATGGGAAAACTGATCACCTTTCAAGTGATGAGAACAGCGAAAGAACACTTGAGCTATGTCTCCGGACACTATGAAATTTCAAGCAAATGGTAGCTTTAGATTTATATCAATTTATATGAATAATTTTTATAATCAAACAATCGCAAAAAATCCTTGAAGTTGGTGATTTTCAACCATTTTGATATTACTTCGGTACAGAGTAAACTAAAAATGTAAAATGTTTGCAGAAGATCACAAGAATAAATCATAAATATTTGACCAACATTTTATACATTTTTCAAATCCACCTTGAGCTAAACCCCGTCAGGCGTTTTGCTCGCAAAAGATTAACTTTTTCTGCAATAAAATTTTAGACCACTAAACTTCAAAGAGATGCATCA
Source organism: Anopheles funestus (assembly GCF_943734845.2). Classification (NCBI taxonomy): domain Eukaryota; kingdom Metazoa; phylum Arthropoda; class Insecta; order Diptera; family Culicidae; genus Anopheles; species Anopheles funestus. The sequence continues at coordinate 4,139,956 of NC_064599.1, forward strand.
AGATCGACCCAACCTCCATATCTTTCAACGAAGCCAATCGAACATTACAGCTGCCGTAAAACTGCTACACCTCGCCGTACACCAGCGGGATACTGACAGCTCTGACGGTGCAGGGTGCAGAACCTTACATCCCCGCCTTTCAAGCTCTGCCCATGAATTCATCCTCCTCCACATCCTGCCACTTCATCCAGCCCGCCGTCTGCACGTCTCATTATTATTTATAGTTCGCCAAAGTGCTTTAGACAGCGAAACATTTACGCGTGTAAAGATACAACTATTTGCTCACAGAGCGCCTAGCGATGCAATTGTTGACCCGAATGACTGATGCATGCCGGACAACCTGTGCCACCAGGTGCTTTACAGCATTCCCCAAACCGTCCCTTCGCCCGGAAAGATCAAGCCCTTTTGTGCACACACAGCGAGAGACTGCCTGACGACCTGCACCATTTGATCGTGTTCGAGTCGAAGGTCCGAAAGTTCGTGACTTCAATCCCGGCTTTTGGGGGGAGGAGTGAGCACGCAGCCGCAGTACCGCAAGTAGTCATTTCGAATGCATTTATAAATTACGTGATTTCATTCGTACCCGTCTTCGGTGGGTGATCGCCAGAAAGGATCTCTCTGCACTATAAATATGACTGGAACATTCCAGTATGTAATGCAACCTTTTGATCTGGGGCGAGGGGAGATAGTATAATTTTGTAAGGGCCACTCGGTCGATTCCCAGCACTGCTAATCGAGTTCGCCGACAATCCATTAGGAAAAGCGATTCGGACATGCCGCTGCGGAGTGATTTTTTTTGTTTGCTCGCAAATTTAACTGGGCGGTGCATCCTGTAACGGTCCGTTTGCCGATGAGATTGATTTATGGAAAGTGCACGAATTGGAAACAGCAGCGAGTGATCTACACGCGCAAACGCGGTGGTGGATTAATTTATTTTCCATCCTGCTGTCGTACGTGACACGTTGTTTGCAAGCATTCGCACGAGATCGTATGGGACTGATGCGATTGCAGGAGAGTGTGCACGGGTAGGTGGTGAGTGGAATAAATTAATGACTGCCAATAAGTCATGTTTTGCTGCTAGTTCTAACAGGATTTCGAAGGATATGCTAACGAAATGGGTAAATGGAAATTGGAGAAATAAGAGTGGCGTTGGAAGGCAAGAAGCGATATTGAGTAGTATTTTTGGATGATTATTTAGAGTTTATATTTTTTTTTTTCTAAAAAACATTGGAAATCAAAATTTGAGATTGTAGGTAGCTAAAGAATTATTTTAATATTTCGAAAATAAAATTTTAAATTCACCTCTTTTTGAAGCTGCAACCAAACCAAACCAAACTCAAAACTGAAAACAATCATTTTTGCATCATCTTTAGAGTGATCTTCTTGCCAGAAAAAAATCCCCAAAAATCAATTTGCAGAAACCTATGCATAGCGCGTCAATTAACGAAAAAGACAGCTGCACCTCATAAACACCGTGGCTAAGCGCAGGCTCCTGATTAGATTCCTTCCCCCATCGAAATGCAACGAACTCGCCAATCTTCTAAACGGAACAGGAACAAACAGGTTCGCACAAGACAAAACCCAAACCCAACTTACCATCTCCAGAAATTATAACACTCTCTCGTGAAGAGGAACTCTCGAAAAAGCAAATGCGTCTTCTTGGAATGCACCGTGCCGATTCCGTTGTGCCCATTTTGTGGGTTAATACGTTTTTAAGCGTCCGTTCATTTAACTCGTTTAGGTTGTTTTTGCTTCCACCAACCTTTTATCCTCCGTCCCGTGTCGAGAGATTCAAAACAATCCGATCAATTCGTAAGTTGCTCGGATTTTGGACATCGCGAAGAATCTACCTCGCACTAAAATCAACTCTGCCGTGACACACGTTCCTAGAGCAGACCGAGGGGTAATAATAATAATCATCTCAGGTCCGGATATTCCCGAACGAGACCTCCCACCTCTAGCACCCTGGAAAGGCAAATAGCACTCGCCCGGTGAGGCCCGGTTCCAGTCCCACGCTCCGGGTGCCATCCATCCAACACGATTTTGCAGGTGTCGATGGACGAGAGTCTCCTTTCGGTACACACAAATCTGACCGCGAGCGTTTTTTTTTTTTCGAGGTTTGCCTCTTCCTTTCCAGCGGCTTTTTGGATGGGTGGATCTCATTTGAACTATGTACAGTAGGAACAGTTCTGTGAGGTTTCCGGGGGGACCTTGGAACGTAATGAGATACAGACAGAACTGCACCAAAATAATCAAAAAAACAGAAATCCGCGCTTCCAATGCATCCAAAGCTGTACGAAATTGCTACTAAGAAAAGGCCGTCCCGTACGTTGCGAATGTATGGGTGGCTTGTTTCGTTCTTCTTTTTGCAAAAAAAAAACTGGAAAATAAAAACATAACCATGACTGGACCACTAGGCCATCGCGATTTGCGATGCATCTTTCTGCCGGGTTGGCTGGAAAAATAACAACAACAGCCCAAAAGTATCCCATTCCAATGAAACCGATCGTCAACCGGGGCGCACTCTCATCCCGTGATGCATTTGTCGCCCCCGGGAGGTAGGTTTGGTTGGCGATCGCCGACGGTCTCGAAACCTGAAAACCGATCATTATCTTCGTCTGGGTTTTGGGTCGGACGCTTTTTGTTTACGAAATACCCGCCTGCCACTGATCGCTGCAATGCAATTATCAAATTTACATACGCCCGAAAGTCAACGTGAAGGTCGGTCATCCGTTTTTTTTCTTGGAGGATACGATTTGATTAGAGTCACTGCCACCAGCTGCCATCCACCATCCAGGGTTTTTTGGCAGCATCCATTAGAATAGATGGAATTATCAAATTTACTCACTCGCAAGACATGCGAGTGGGTGTTTCCTTCCGACCATTTCCGTCCACTGGAAAGACACGGCGTGAGCGGTAGAATTGTGGAGGTTCTCGTCCCGGTTTCCTTTCCGGGAGGTAAATGGATTTTAAAGTCTAATGATCGGACTCCACCTGAGACTCGAGCTCAGCAAAACCTTCCGGCATTAAAGTTTGGCTTTCCTGGGGTTGAGTGTCGTAAAATTGGCTGGGCGTGTAAAATTGTGCAGCTGAAACATCCCCAAAGGACATCGAAAAGTTCGCCTTTGCTCGACACGTTTTGGAGCGTTCAAGGGAATGACTTTATTAACCCCAACGCATCGTAAGACAAGTTTATGGACCAGAGTTGATGGCGTCAAGGAGATAATCTTGAAACGTTTTTTTTCTACCAAGAATTATTTTGGAACATTCAATTAAGTATATTTTAATGTACATCTTCAAAATGAATTCACCTCTTCTTCTGAATTCACCTCGAAAAATCTAAATAAATAATAAAACTTCAACATTTCTGCACAACAGGATACTAAAAATATCAAATCTTTTCCTCTAAAATACATATCATTTCTTCGAGCGATATACGTCAAAAATATAATAAATTTAATTTTGAGCTCATTTTTCATCAACTTTTAGTCTTTTTCTTGCCTCAGTAAGATCCTCTGTGCAACTGCGGCAATATTTCAAGATGCAAGTAGGTGATAGTTACCAGCGCCATATTACCCTTCTGCCGATGACCTTTGGCAGCAGCACAAAGTAGCAAAAAGACGCGCAGGCAAGCACAAACGATACGCTCTTCCCTTTAATCACAGGTTCAGAAAAGCTAGCAAACGTTAGGTTCCGGTGCCGGTCACCGGGTGCCTCCCACAACGCGGCACAAAACGACCGCACGGGACTTCACCACGTATGATTTAATGCTCATTAGCATTTCGTTCCGTTTCGCCGTGTTTTTCCCCCGAAGCCCAACGGAACCGATGATGGGTTAAACCTGGGACAGAGATGACCCTGCACACACCCCACATTAGCCGTCAAATTTGGAACCAAATCCGCACACATACCCCTCCCGAACAACCTTAAACTCCAGGCTCCATCGGCTTCTAATTGTTTCACTTCGACCCCCGCGAGTGCCAAACCCTTTTAAGCTACGCGTACGTGTCCACGGGACGGCTTTGCCATACTTGGAATAGTAAGGGGTGGAAAGCTAATCTTCTCTCTACCCTGTTTTTTTGAAACTCTGGAGATGCGTCTTAGCACGGTGCCCTCTAAATCATGCAAACCTATGATCATCGTCCACCAAGGACGGTTGCGGGGGTACCCGTGTGAGGGATTCGGTAAGAGCCGGCAGAGGGGCGGTCAATCGGTCAACCGGGTTTTATGATTTATGGGAAATTTTAATAGCCCAACTCTGGGCGAATGAAGATCCGTCCCGGGAAAATTACCACCGACCGAGCGACTCTTCACCACACACCAAAAAAAACTACGGTACGCGGAGGTCCAATTTGCTAAGCAAACAATATACCCGCAGCGAAATTGGAACCTACCGGGCTTCTTTTTGTGCTTGCGGCACGTTAACATTTTCGTATTTGAACGTCCATAGCAGCATGACCATAAATCACGTATGATACCCACATCGCCCCTTGGCACCACCCTTTCCTTCTTTTCTCCCAATTTCCACCCCGTGCGTGTGTGTGTGATTTGGCGCCGGAAGGGTAGACCGTGATTTCCGGTGGTGACGGATGAAAATAACCGACCGAAATCGGACGCCTTGATGATATCGGTAGCTCGTCTTTTTGGGGGGCTTTCGTTGGGTTATTAGTTTAATTGAAAAATGTTACACTCCGGGTTTTTGCGTGATCTTTTACTGTGAAAAATCAATTCCATTTCATTACCCTTGGCTTAAGCTCACTTTGATTGCTCATTGACACGTGTAATCATACGCAAATTCAAGTAAATTTTCCAACAATTTTTAATTTGAAGAAAACTGTAACAATAATTCTGAGAAAAATATCTTCAAAATTATTTTGTGTTGCGAGAAGACTTTATTTACTTATTATATAATTGAATGGAATATTCACGAGTATTTCTTCATTCTCTTCTCTGAAGAATTTGTTGATAAAATTATTTATAATATCTTTAAATATCACTAAAATAAAATAGTTAAAAAAAATAATAATTTTGTCAGAAAATGCTTCAACCGGTTCCAAAAACAATTTATTGGAAAATTTAATCTAAAACGATAACTTAAAGAGAAATGCATTAAATGCCACTCATTCGCTAAATTGCATTTCAATTACATTCCTAACGAATCTAATCCTTCCTCATACCAAATCAGAAGCTATAAACATGTTCCTTCATTAAATTGTGATACCCTTCGTTAGCGGTATGATTGCATTTATTTTATTTTCCACCAGCCTCTCTCAACACCTCGTGGCCTTGTGGCACAATTTTGCGGTCATAAGAAGTTTCCTTCACCAGATTCAACCCACCGACACCAGTGACTTTCAATCGAAAACGGAACACATAGCTTGGTCAAGCTTAGCAACACTTTCCACTTGGTGAAAAACAGCAATAATGTCGATTATTACCAAAGGCAGCGCTTACGATCGATTTGAAGCAAGAAACACAAAAAAAAACAGCAAGATCAAGGTAAGGCCAACTAAGTAATGTTTCTCCTCCCCCCCCCTCCCCCGGGAGGGAGTGAAAGAAAAGCAGATTACAATCATGCCGTGTGGCTGCCTCGGGACAGCCTGGGAAAGTGGTAAACTTTGGGCATCGCGCGTGCCTCCGAGATTGCGCTTGATGGAGAACTGAAGACAAAAAAGGCAGACAAGACACACTCTCGTCGTCGAACTTCTGAACTTGCGATTCGCGCAATCGATTAGAGGGTGGGTGAATCCGACCCTTGCCATCAAACGAGCGTCCTGAGACTGGGATGAAAAACTACTATTAAAACAAGACTTAAGCCGGATGTTATTTATGGACGAGTAGTAACAAGATTCCGATTGAACGTTTGAGAATTTTACAAATAGAAGGGATAAAACTATTTACTGATCGTTTAGTGGACGATCGGCATTGGATAAAGCTGGGAATCTATCAACTACTATGCAAATCTCGCTTTAATGTAATTATTTTATTAAATCAAACAAGTTCTTTCCAATTCTTCAAATGCATTTTCTTTGTTTTTTCCTTCTTGTAATGTGTACCTACAATAATCCTTTTGATGAAGCGTCCATTAAAAAACAACCTCATCGATAGACCTTAAGCCAATGCTAACGATGTCGTAAAACTGCAACTGCAGTTCGATTCAGCGCGGACCACCCCGAGGATGCCCCAAACCCACCGGTTATCAATTTGTATCACCATGCGGATTTACCCACGGCCGCTTTTCGCCAAGCGGATGTGCCACCGGCGAAGTCTCCCAGATCGCAAGAGGATGTCGTGGCGTTCGCTCGATGCTCCGGTGACAGTACACAACCGGAATGGAATGGCGAACGCGCCCTTATCGCTCGATCGATCTCATAAAAAGCAAATAAACATAAATATAAACGAATTAAATCTTATACAATTACGAAATTATCATAATCATGATCATGATCATGTGGTTGTCGTCGTTCTTACGAGGGGCTTTTCCCAACCGAACCTCACCTCACGACGTCTATAGCTACTGCGTGGTCTCGCGGTTCCACGGTACGATGCTGGGCTCGGTTGCCATACGGGAGCCAACTGCCTGGGTGGGAACATCGAAGCCGATCGAAGCTCACCGGTCTAATCAATTGAAGTGCTCGCGCAGTCGGCAAAAAGAGGCGCCCGCCGCTATCGGGAGCATAAATCTTTTATTGACTATTTGAGTTAATTATTTCGTTTCGGAATTGCATTTTATTTGTGCCGCACATGGTGTGTGTGTGTGTCACAGTGTGCGCGTGGCGGGTGGAGGTGAGATCGTGGCATCGCGAATTCGTGGCCGCCCGGATGCCCTCCTGCTGCTGTCGTGAGTCGCTGTCGTCGCGATCGTAGTCGACGTCGACATCAAACCGCACGGACTCGGAAGCCAAACGGGTGAGGAGCAAAAAGTGGAAGCAAATCCCGAACCAAACCCCGGGAACGTTTTAATTGTAATCGGACCACCGAGGAAGCATGATGGTGGCCCGGATGGCAATCGGTCGGCGGTCTCCAATCCCGAAACCACCGAACTAGAAAGCGTAACATCCTGTACGATGTGTGCACGCTTCGGTGTCCTTGCTTCGACGGTGGCTTGCGACAACGATGGCAAAAAACGTCTCGTCCGACGTTGCAATTTAATGTTCATAAAATTGAATTAATAATGGACCAATATCGAGCTGCAAATGGCAAACAAGGATGTTCGCCGTATGGAGGATTGAATCTGTGACCGAGCCAACTAATGGTGGTCATGATAAAGGAAGAATAAAAACATATCAGTAAGCACACAAGCTGAGTATGTTATCATGGGAAAAATCCAAACAGTAGTCACCAGAGATTTGTTCCCTTTTTTATTTTATTTTATTTTGTTTCAAATTAAATCACTTTTTTGTGAATCTCACACGTTTTTTGGTTTTCTTGTTACAACTGTTGTTTTCTTTTATAATTTCATTATCATATTGGGTTTTTATTTATTTTAGATTCTATTTTTTTAGGTTTTAGAGGGTTTTTGGATTTTACTTACACCAATTTAAGTACATATTTCACAACAAAATTTGCACACAAAAGCTTACACACATGCTATTCGCATTTGAGTAACCAATAGATTCAGTTCAGCATTCGGCGCTCCATTGTTTGTCTGATATTTTGCACCTGCACCAAAAGCCATCCATACCATTTTTCCGAATGTCATTTTTCACACAACGAACAAAAACGGCCATATAAAGCGTTTTGCAAACTTGCCTAAATTATTATCCTCCAGGGCAGCTGCAAAGCTTTCCTGGGTAAGCTTAACTTTTGTTGCTCTTTTGTAAACCATCAAGATGATTTAGGATTGCTAGCGATAAAAATTATAGTTCTATTGAATTCTAAACTTCCGTTGGTTGGAACGCACGGTGTGCGCGTCTCGGCCAACCAAAAAGTCCTACAAATCGCGTGGAACGTGTATGATTTCACTCCTACCTTTCCCTTTACTAGCGTAGACCACGCGAACGGACGGATCGAACATGTTGCTCTGATCTGATTTTTTTTTTCCTTTTTACTTCCCCTTGTTTGGTTCCATTCCGAGAAAGATCAAACCGATCGATCATCGATCGCACATGGAGCGTGGAGAAACGGTTATTTATGAACTATAAAACTAGCTCGCGAAACGCGGCACACCAGCGATTTTGGAGCGATCCTGCTATTTTTTTTGTGTATGTGCAACAAGATTTAGGACTAACCACACATTTTACAAAAGATGCACCGATTCGTACCGGTGAGATGAGGAAGAAATATCACAGAATATGTTTTTGTGTTTTTTTTTGGGGGGGACTAATGCGTTGAAATGTTTATGTGTTTTGCGATGTATCCATTCCCGGGGTTTGGGATTCGATTCGTGAAAGCAACTTTTTTGTGGCTTTTCACGATCGATTCCTTTTTAGCGACTGAATCTGACTTATGGTTTGATCCATGCTCATGGTCTACGAGAAGCTAATGTTGCATTGTACCTTCATGGATGAAATAAAATGTTGCAATCTCGTACAACACGAAATGATTTTTTTCCGTTATTAAAAAGAGTATTTTTACTCCTTGGAAAATTGAGGAATAAAATTTGTAATATTTTTAAAATATTTTATTTATAATTCTTGTTCAACAGAGATACTAACCTGAAAAACTAATACAATTATATGAAGTATGCAATTTTGTTTGTGTCATAAAATTCAAAGAGTGCGATTGAAAGCCGAATCTTTAAACATTAAAATTCATAATTGGCAAAACAATTTGAATAATGCATTAGCCGCTATCACTCCAAGAAAAAAAATGGCTAAAATGATAATTTTACTACCAAAGTGTAACAAATGCGTAACGATGCAGCGGCTAAAAGTAACCCTCTACTTAAATTTCATTAATTGTGTCTCGTTCTGAAAGAACCCAAAAAAAGCGTTCTTATGCCGCCCGATTGTCAACGTGCCGCTCCAGAACTGGTGGGCAGATACTCTCAAATTCTCGTGGTATAAAATAGTCCCCTCCAAAATTATGGTTCGGAAGCTAATAAAATTAAGAAACATACCAGCTCTTCCACGGCCATCGGGTGGGGAAACACCACAAACGATTGTAACCTGATTGCCGTACAGAGCGAAAACAACTCGACACCCCAAAAACCACGAAAACTGGGAACATTTCCGACACACCGGTGCTGCGGCTTGCGCCAATTATTTAAACTTAATTATATTAAGTAACATCAATTAAGGTGGGGGGAGCCAAAAATTTATATATTATACACAGACTTTAATGACCTCGTAATGATCATGAAATTTGCTGCCGGTGCGTAACGATGGACCCCGCCATACACCCACCCCCGGTTCGGTTGTCGCTCAGCAGCAAAACGCTGATTTTATGCTCCGGTCTTCGTACTTTGGACGAAAGACTTGGTGCGGTGTAGTGACAACGAACCCGCTGCACTCACGCTAACGTGCCCCACGTTACAGCTTAGTAGCGACAGCGTGTTCAGGTGTGACGATAATCAATGCAATCGGATGCAATTCGATCCTTCCCGGGGCTGTAAAAACGACGAACGACGTACTCGTGCTGGTTCGTTCGCTACCCGTAGGAATGCTGTTGACTCGATGGTTGGTGCGTGAGCTCAGGTCACGATGGCTTTACTGCAGCTGCCACATCGAACCGTCCGAATCCGTTGATAGGTGTTTCGTGCTATACTCGGAACGCAATGGTGGAATGTGATCAAAGATGCTAAAGAATTGTGTTTTATGTGAGTTCGATCCTTTTGTTTTTTTTTTGCGAGTTAAGGGAAATGTGAGTAGAAGCATTATATGTATATGTTCCACTCCGTTTTGTATATGTATATTCCACTCCACCTCCTAAGTTTGTATCGTATGGTAAAACAAGATTTGCTTACTATAAACGGATGTTAACCCTCGCTGCTATAATTACCAATCCACTTTCTTAACATCTCCCCCCCCCCCGGGCCAGGGGGAAGGCTTAACGACACACGTTCAATTTTCTTCGAAACGAAAGGTTAATTGGTGCTGCACGGGTACAACAGGTACAACGCACCATCTGAAGCATCACCCAGCCCAAACGCAAACGACCAACGTACCTTCCTTCCATTCGTGTCACTTGACAACTGTCGATTGGCGTTTGGCTCGGTTTTGGTCCATTCGGTGTCCGGGTTCCACAGACGCAATGCCATTGTCATTTAATGGCTCGTTTCGCTTGAACAACTGCATGTAAACACTTGACGACGCTTTCAACGCCCCAACTAAGATTCCTGACTCAACACGTTTGCTCGCGTCAGAACCTTCCTCGTGGGAATGAGTTTCGAGACCGAGGCAATCGGACTGACGCTCGTTACAGAAGTTAATGCGACCGTTCTCCGCTTAACGTGATTCACCTGTAGAACTAATCCCCCATCCACCCCCAAAAGAAGGAACAGTTCTTTTGCTGTCGTTTCTTCGCTTTTTTTCAAATGGGTTTTCCTCCTTGCATTTCTAGCAAAACTGACGAACAACTCCTCAGAAAACACTTTGAACGTACAATGGCAACAAACAGCTTTTGTTTTTTCTTCTTACGCTACTTCAACCAATTCCCATCCTCCCTACACTATTGCGCATCTTCTTACGGGCAATCGTGCGCCAATCATGGTCATTCGGCGCACGAGCGTTCAATTATGCCATTGCGGCAAAAATCGTCCAGGTGCCAGGTGCTTGGCACCACACACATCACTTGGACATGGTGCAGGATACATTTTTCAAATTCCTCCCTACAAGCACGAGCCACGAGACTTTTCGCGTGCTCTCCGGTAAAACATTCCATTCCGGGCCAGAAACCTTCATGTGGCACCATGTGGTCGATGGAGAGGGTTTTTTTTTTGCAAATGTGTAATCGGTTTTTTTTGCTAGCAATCAGCTTCGATAGAAAGTAAACCTTCAAGTACGGTCGGTAGCACCTTTTGAGAAGCTCTTCAAATGTTGTGAATCATAGCTGTGCTAGACCCGTTGGAATGTGCCCTCGTGAAAACATTCCAAACCGAAGAACGAAAAGGTTAGAATGGGTGTTTTTAGAAAATATTATGTTAATATTTTATTGTAAATAAAAAAATTTAAAAAAAATAATATTGTAGTAACCTTGGGACCGGTGGTGTATGACATAAACGCCGCAGGACACAAGACAGGACTGGATATCAAATCCCATCCAGACTGTCCTCCCGTAGCGAAGACTGTCTATTCTGCTATGTGATAAATAAGTCTTAAAACGGCTTGCCCGTTCTTAAAAAGCAAAAAAAAAATGTAATAACCTTGCTGCAATCCTTTTCAACTTACAACTCCTCTACTTGCTTGTATTTATTCATTTCTTACGACACGTCACCGGATGTCATCGGTGGTGTATGTGTTAAATGGCATCGGTCCTCCTAAGCAAAGACTGAATATCCGAATACGTGGTTAAGGCAGAGAAATGGCCGGCGTCGTGACTTTAGAGGTCGTTAAGCCAAGAAGAAGAAGAAGAAGAAGACTACACGAAGAAGAAATTAAACCACGATTAAAACACGAAGACACGAAACATCAATTGAAGACAAATTTGATTCCATCAAACATTTCTACCCGATTCTAACGCGATTGATCGTTCTAATTCATTTGTTTCGCATTCGCTTCTAACACAATCCACGCACTTGTTCAAATAAGTAAAACGATCTTTACACGAGCGCGCGCATGTAAAAACCACGATCACGGCAAATCACACACCTTGCTCTCAACATTAAAACATTGATCAATAAATAAACCACCACACTGGCGGCACTAATAATTAGTTATTATACCGCACCTCAAATGGTCTCTCATTATAGCTTACCGTAAAACACACACAAGACCGCGCAGAACGTTAGCATAATTGCCTTCTGCTGGCAACACTGTTTACGATGCAAAATGTGGAGCAGAACCACTCGGGCATCGGAATATCCTTCCTTTGGCACCTTTTGATATACCTCATTGGCACACACGCTTACCCAGAGGCCGCGTGATAAACACAACGCTATAATGTGGTATAATTTCTACTTGTTCGATACGGTTCTGTTTCATGTTTCTGGTCTAATGCTGATACTGGGCACGGGAAATACAGAATGAATACAGATGCTGCTATTTTAATGAATGGTTTACAAAATGGCAAATAAGCAATAATAAGCGATTGAATGAAATTTATTGTTGTTTTGAAATGGAACATTTTTTTTACTGGTATTTTAAATTGTTTATAACATGTTTCAGATGTTGGGAAAATTGATCAAATTATTGATTTTTTTTTTTGTTTTGGTTTAAATTTAAAAAAAATCCTTTAAAGAGTAGTAGCTGAAGTGCCTATTATACATCAAAACTGAACATTCAAGGTGTTTAGAGAGGTTTTACTGAAAGAATCTACTTCCTCTAAACGGTTCCTCCAAAATTCGAAAAAATCTGATATCTCTTGCACTCAAATAATGAAAAACATTTCTTTAAGAAACACTTGCTTTCTCTCAACGAATCGTTTAAAATTCCCCAACACTTGAAACGACACCATCGAACCAAAAAAAAAGTAAAACACTACCCAGGCACGCCTGCACAATCAAATGGCATTAATCAAATTACACCAACCAGGCACACGAGAATGATGGACGCGTCGGGATTAACCGAAAATTGAATAATGGATAAATTGCTTCGACTCGACGGCGACAGTCTTCCGTCGTCGACCTATCACCCACCTAGAATGGCGTCCCTTTCGATCCTTCAGCAAACCTCACGCCCCGAAACAGTGATCAGCGTCAGGGTCAGCGAAGGTTTTACGTCGCCTTGTACCACCACCATATCCGCAAAACGGGCTGCAAGTGAGCGCAAACGAAAAACCTATAGGGCACTATGGACGGTTGACAACCACAGCAAACAAGCCGGATCTGTCCGCCGAAGCGGTGTGTTCAAGTGTGATGGATAAGTGTCTCCCGGTTGAGTCCCCAGGGCGCATGCCTCTTTGCCGATCGAGATGAATGGGTCGCTATCGTTCGGCGTTAGGTTTAAACTTGTTCTTCGTTTCTTTTGCACCCTTTGCGCCGGTCGCGACTACTTTGTGCGAGGTTTTCTGTCACCACAGCGGTTCTTCCTTGTGGGAGACGTGCTGATGACCGTGTGACAGGAAATAGACTCTATAATGTCTAATTGAATAAACGTGGTGTGAAGGCAGCTTGTTAGTTTGCTTGGTCCGGGGGGGGACAATTAATCATAGCCCGATCGGATACGGGAGTTCTGAGTGATGGGAATTTAGTTGAGCGGATGTTGAAGATAGCCAACATAGTTTTTCGGAGATGCCTAAATTCGTAAAAACATAAACCTTTCCTATCGTTGCGTAATGTTCTTCACTGTTCTGATATGAATCAAACTTAAAAAATAAAAAGGTGGTGTTTCCTCCTTCATTTTAAAAGACAAAGACATTCGAACAGTCGAAATCGTATGCGAAGCATTACATTCTTTCCAAATTAGATTATGTCTTCAGGTTTCTTCAGGTTCTGTTTTGTGGCTCTTATCTTCCCCCAAAAAAACAAAACGTTCGGCACGATCGTACATCGCTGTCAGTCAAAATGTTCCACACTCAGGTATTTGCAGCTGGCTGGCGATATTTTATTGTGGCATAAAACCATCGAAATTATACCAAACGGGTGCGCAAGAACTGCGAGCAGCAAAGTCTTCCCTAAAAAAAAACACACACACACAACATACAAGCAATTTAAATCGGCGTAAAGCACTGTTCGGTCGTTCGTACGCTTCTCTGCATGCCGGTGAAATGGGTTCTAAGGCACAATAATAAATACCGAACGTGTGCAAGCAAAGTGCAGCACGCAGTCGGAATGCAAACGTGTCGATTGGCTTTTGACGATTTCGGACGAAACCTTGCCCAAGAGTTGCACCTTCACCGGTAAAGCGTCGTTTTTTTGTTTTGGTTAACTTCTTGTGCATGTCTTTCTTACTGCAGAACTTGCTTCCCACATCACACACGCCCAGAGGGGGCCCTTTACGTCGTCTGCCATAGAACTTCGGCAGAACGTCCAGCAAAACGTTTTGCAAACACTTTTCGGTAGTACTGAACGAAACGGAACAACTTAAAGCAATCGCTGCAATTGCAAGCACACTGGATGAGTGCAACGACACCAGTTGCCAGTGCCTTCGATCGCACGGACGAAAGATATTTATCCAGCCCGAAATATATGACAGTCGTAAAAATGTATCGCTTCGCTTCAAAAGCCTGGGTAAGTTCGGTTCTACCAGATAGTATCGATACGTGTGGACATTTTACGTTCGATTCTGTTCTTTTTTTTTTTGCGCAAACGCAACAAACCGAACGCCAAAGCTTCAAACGGTGGCGGAATGGAATTTCACACGCAACAATAAATGGAATAAAATCGTTACGGAGTAAACATTCTTCAGATAGTGGCTGAGAAACAAATGCAACAAAGCCACAGAAAAAAACTTGCAATACAATAGGACAAAAAGCATTAAATACCTCAATTTGCCGAACACGTAATTGCCTGTTACTTTTATCTGTGACAAACAAAATTACGGTTCTGCAAAATTTTGTAAATTAATTTAAAACAATAGTTTAATCAAAATTGTGTTTTCTTCTGATAAAAACGAGTTAAAAAAACTCAAAATTTTATTTATACCTTTAAGAAATTTAAGATAAAATTTACTTATATTGGATTGAATTAAAATAAATATTTGAAAAAGTAGAAAATTCAAGATGATTCTTTAGTTTTGATATGTTGAGCTCAACATTTTTTTCCAATTTTTTTGAAGTCATCAGTTGGATAACAAAGCAAAATCTTTATTTTACGATTAAACATCTTCAATAACAGGAATTCAATAGTCTGAAGATATCGCATCCAACAAACAAACGGGAATATGTATGCGAATTCACAGGAATCCTCAAAAACCGCCTAATCTCCAAGTGCAAAACTCTCGATCTATTGTTTGTTTATATTGCCACTCGTTTATTTTATTAATAGTCAACCAAATAGATACCATCTATTGATGCCGTCGCCAGCCACAAAGGTAATTTCCGAAAGCTAACCTTAACCTTCGGAGGAAAACAGAAAACAAAAACCCCCATCTTCGAATATCTAACCCGAATTCTTCAGCACATCCTCAAACAAAATCCATTCGCGCGCCGGTTTAGCGCACAAAACCAATTTGAATGATAATGTGCATCCGATAATAACGCACCGTCGTAAAATGGAAATGGTATACATTTACATTATCATAATATTATTAACGGCATCACTGATTTAATCTGTGCCGCATCGGACGGGTTCGCTCCGGAATGTGCCACCTGCCTTTCGCCGGTTGTCTGGTTGTGTTGGCCGCATTGTCCAGTAATCGTTCGAAATGCTTCGCCGTCCTTCTCGCCCGCAGCAACTAATGTGACAATTTACAAGCACTACGTTGCCACGGTGTTGCGTGTCACTTGTTTTTTTTTTGGGGTGGTTTTGTCGTGCCGACATTGCTACCTTTGCCGACACCTTACTGTTGACGCGGTCCATTAAAAACCGTGACGAGATCATACCTTTTCTTTAGGGCTCGTGGTAGAAATATATGGGTGTTATACCCGGTTACGAAGGTAGAGGAAGAGATGAAGTTTCATGCGTTACGTGCTGCTACACACTGGCCTATTTTGGTATTAGCTTAAGGGAGTTTGAGGGATAGAACGAAGAATCGTTAAACCAGTACAAGATCACTTGGGAACCTTTTGGTAATTCGAATTCTAGACTTGAGGAGCAGAGTTCCTCATATATTGAGGAAATTTTTAAATACCTCCCAAAGACACACTTCTTCAGGCATGTTTGGAATGTTAAGGAGAATTTATGCTAACCGACCCAAGCAGTAAAAGTACAACATTGTACTCATTAGGTCACATTCAAGGACTCCTAAATCATCACTCCCTTCAATAGCACACTGTCACCATTTGCCACCCGCCGGGTGAAGGCGTGTGATTGGCAAGCGACAAATCCAACTGCGAACCTGTCAAATTAACTCCAGCCCCGGGAGCGGGTTGCGCTGGCAAAAAGGAAGCTACATACCAGAAAAACAAAAATAAACCCCCCCTCACGCGAGCTTTAACAGACACCTCATTAGCATTAGCTTCGTACCCGGTTGTCTATTCGTCGAACCCTGGGAGGGGGCTCATCTGCTTTGTGTCGATGCCAGCAGCGCCAGCAGTAGTACAGACGGGTTGAATAGTGCTGCGGGCAGTGTAGTAGATCACATTCAGGCCGCCAGATCCATCCACACCGGTTGGTCTTTTAGTGGACCGAAAAATCAAAACACTCGTAAAACGCGCAGCACTCGTGACATGTTTTACGATCATATTTCAGCGGCCATTAGGTCGCGCATAAAACGTAATTTACAATTCAGCCGTACCGCCTGATCCCCTTTTTATGTCGCGCGCACACACACACGCCCGGCTCATCCCCACTGGCCGTTCTTCCATCTGGGGGCATCTCTTACCAAAAAAAAAACATTTACCCCGGGGTGATCGCTGCTTCGTATGCTTGGAATGTACCACATCTGCATCTCGCGCAAACCACGCGGACCACGCTGTCGCAAACGCGGAGCACGTATCCTATCCGATGGATAATGATTTAATCTCGGCATGATTCCGCACGTCCACGCCCGGCACAGCAGGGTGTTAGTATGTGCCCCGATGCCTGCTGGACTGCTCACATCCATTGGCAGGCGTCACGCCATAAAACGGCTTCACCGCATGACGTGTACCCTTTGCCATAAGAATATACTACCTAGCATATACTCACACACACACACGGTCCGCAAAATAACACCCGCAACACGTCACGCTCGACAGTCGTAAAGATGTCAGAATATTGTCACAGATCAATTCCGTTCGATTTTGTGTCGATCGTCGAGACGGAACGGGAACCGAACCTTGCAGCCTCGAAGGCGAGGGAAGAAACATGCTGTGCGCCCCAAAACGGCATCAAATAGCCCCAACGGGTGAAAGCCCCTTTGGAGCATCGTTTGCCTGAGGGTATGAATATTCATCGCAACAATGGTTCGATGTCCGATACGTAGCATCAACCATGGTATGGCCTGGGAACTGCACGGAAGAATGCTAAGCGTACGTGTCATAAATATGTTCTAGATATTATTGACCTCCCATCTCCCAATGGGACCACCAAAATGCTCCCAGGCAGGGATTCGTTCTGGGAGGATTGATCGCTAAACTAGCATTTTATTAATGGGAATAAATCTTCCGTACATGAGCAAATAATTTTAACTGCGTGATGATTTTATGGCAGAAAGAACATTTCACTGTAGACTGTTCAATTGTTTTGCTATAATGATAAAAAAATCCTTATCCAACATTTTTATTTTAATCTTCTTTTTTAATTTGAAATATTTAACACAACAACTGACCGGAAATCACACTTCAATTGATCTTTATAAGCGAAAGAACATTCTTCTGCAAATTCTTCACAACACTTCAATTTGTGCACCAATTAACCAACAGTTGACAAAACGTTTTTTTTTCTTCGAATTATTCTCCATTAAAAAGGGTTTCATGTATTTCTTCCTCATCCCGCATAATCCCGCTTAAGCGTTAATCGCAATGTGGATAAATATTTGTGCTATAATTTTCTTCCCCCGGATAATCGTCGTCCAAGTGAGACCTAGCACGATCACCATTCCGTACACCTTGCAACACGTTATTTCAAACCTTTTTCCAAGGTTTTTCAAGGTTTTTGTTTTATCGACTCCACACGATGCGAATTCATTGCAAAATGTCCCCATTGAAATCGAAATTATGTTTAAACATTGAAATAAAAAAACGATCTCACAGAAAAAAGGAATAACTAAAACGTTACAAATGGTTTGAGGGAAAAAGGAAAAGCAAAAAACATCCAACAGTCGATCGTCTCACGCAAAACTGTGGTAGATCCATTTGTCAACGTTTCGCCAAAATTGCCACCACACCGGGACGGGAGCGGAAAAAAACCTTTACCAACCAGGAACACCCGGGATGATGCTTTCTGTATATTGTTTGTCTTGCTCTTATCGAGCCGGTTTCTTCAATTCTTTCTACGCGGTAGCGAGAATTCCGTACAGCTCGAGTTGGGTTTTAATTATGCTTAATTCAATTAAATGCTCCACATTCCGTGTTCGTCACATATTTGTCAGAAGGTGCGCACACCTGCCAATTTTTCAGGACGCAGAAAGATTTCCCCGTCAGCACGTTGGTTGGCCAGCGGACGGCGAAAAACATGGCTGGACGTTGATCATTAGCGGAATCGGAACACTGAAACTCTTCCAACTTCAACTGCCTTGGCGTCGATCGAAACGTAGGGATGATGCATACCTTTTTTTTCTGTGTGTGTAATTTCATTCTTAACTTGTGCCCTGTCGCCTGTAACAACCCTTAGCACTTATCTTTGCGGACGACGTCTTCAAAGTGCTTCGGTTCGCTTGGCGGGTATATACCCTGTGGGTCATCATTTTAGATAAGAACCAACAGCATCCCTCGGGAAGGATACGGCACCGTCGGGAGCTGGCGACGATTGTAGCTAAGAACAAATTGAAACATCGTCCAGAAGGATCAGCCCTCTCGAAGGGAACCGGAAGCGGGCCAGTACTTACCGCTCAAAGTTCCCGGTTACCTGAGCCGGTGTCTGCACTGAAGCACCAATTATCTGGTCGGTGCGTGCGCTGTTCGTGTCTAGCCATCGACCAGGCCTGCTGAGTCAAGTGCGCCACGGACCAGAGACTTATCAGCTCACCAATCTTCAGTTTCCATCCAGTACGCGAGACGCTACCCAAAGCAAAACACACAATCCGTTTGTTCATTGACTAATTACGATCCCTTGCGGGTTCTGTACATTCTACCGTCTCTAGCTGAATGTGCAAGCAGTCGAAAGGGAATCACACATTCAAACTGTTCGACGTTCGTGCACGTGGCCTGCCGCCAGCTTCACGCTAGCATAAAATGGAAAACAAAACCATAAAAAACCCGTCTAAAGATTAGAAAACTAATCGATGCAATGCCCTGGTCTGGTTTTGTCTGGAACGCGACTAAATATTTTTTGAAAACAGACCGAAAATTGAAGTCGAAATAGCCGGAAAAAAAGAAAAGAATGAAAGGGAAACGGGAAGAAAAGTAAAACAAATAAGTTTTAGCCGCTTTTATCTTTCACTTCCTTTTTCAACTGTCTCGACATGTTTGGTTTTTTAAAAAATTTCCGTCAAGTAAAAATTATTCTCTTTTTTAAATAAGAAATAATCTCTAAACGTATGTTAAGTACGTTATAAGCATTTAACAATATTTTAGATATTTATGTTCATTATACTTACCTAAAATATTGTGTTTGTTTATATATTATATTTGTATTTGTTTATAAATCTTATAATTTTACTTAAATTTAATTATGTTTTAAACACTTTACAATAAGTTTGCCTTTTTATTATGGTTCTTAATGACTGTAACTTAATAAGCTAGCATTAAACAATGAAAGCCCAACAAAACTTTATCCTCGTAACCGTCAAACCATGAATGAAAAACGATCCTTCTTGGTCTGTTCCACTGTCATTCCATGTTTTCAAAACATCAGTTCTAAGGTCAATCATACGCCTAAGGATAAGAGCAAAATCGAGAACATTAGCAACATGAAAAGACGCTGGAAAAGGATGAAAAAGAAAATTCCAACCATAACAGCAAAACAACCACTGAAAGGAAATTCAACTACAGAAGGATACAACAACGATAAGCTTGGCCACGCGGCACAACGAGTGGTAAGCAAACAAAAATTTCTACCCATTTCCTGGCCCGAAACGAGCCGAAAGTTTAGCAGCAGAGAGATGGCAAGACACTAGAAAATAAACGGACGAAAAATTATCAAACACAACCAGCGAAACACACAGAACCAACAAACCTTTACGTGTAATCATCGTAAGATAAAGGCACGCGAAAGACGATCCCTTTTTTTTACGGGATGCGATCCTGCATCAGGGATGTGCATCAGCGGTAACAGTACGAAGGAAAAGACACATACCAAGGCTTCCGAACGGCGCACCCGGGGTAGAGTTGGCAGCAGTTTCTAAAAAGGGTCCACAGTTTGCATCATCTTCGCCCCTCTCGATGACTCACAGTTTGTCCGATCGTAACCGATGGATGGTTGGTGATTTTTTTTATTTCGGGAACCAGGATAGGATTATCAAAATCCAAGGGTAGAATGTTAAGAAAAGGTTTTATAACATTCCTGTTGGTTAGCTGTTACGATCCTGTGGTCAGGCTAGTAGTAGCGACAGCCTGAAAAAAAGTATTAATTACAGACCGTTGCCAGCGGACGATCGCAGAAAAAACAAACCCTCCATCAAGCACCAGATATGATGGAAACATATTAAAACATACAGCAAAAAAAACACAAGTTAAAAACAAAATTACCATCACACACTCACACAACTCAAAAGGACAGCAAAAACATGAACCAAGGGTTCGTCGCTTGTTGGGCAGTTTTTTGTTTCTTCGCATCCGAACCACCCACAGGCTTGCCGTTTTTTTTTGTACGTATTAACGGTGTTTCGTTTTTTTGGACACGAGATTGAATCCTTCCCTAACGGTGCCACGAGTCGGTACGATGGAATGCACCCCGACAGCCCCATGAAACTCAATCCGTTCGGCCCTATCTGTCTCAGGCGTCTAATGGCGTACGTTTCGCAAATCCCTTTCCAAGGAATGTGGCTTTTTTCTGCCTCACTACCCACATATCCTTTTTAAGCTTGCGGTTTATGCTTTCCCAATTCCTTTCTCCCAGCAAGGATACATCGGTTTTGGGGGGGGGGGGGAGGGGTGGGGATGGGGAGGAAAATGAAGGGCGCGGATGGAGTTCTCCTCATCCACGGTTTCGAATTTCCAGTGCGACGCGCGTGGACATTGTCAATCCTGGCTTGTTGCATGTTACCACACCGGGAGCCATGCCTGCCACAGCTGCTTCGAAACATGGTCCTGATGCGTGGCAGCACGTTAATTAAGCTCCCGCTGTGCCGCCGTAGCAGTAAATCCGTTCCTTCTTGTGGTCTGTGCCTTTCATCGATGCATTTTACGATGCCAGCCGGATGGGTCATGTTGGTGATATGAGCCCCAAAACGTAGGCGTTTGTGCTTTATTAGGTGTGGGCTTAATCGGTTTTGCAAAATGGCGTACTTTTCCCACACTGGCGCATTGCGTTCCGAAATGGCAGCGCGCCATTGCATCGTAACATCTTCAACATATTGCATGATGGTTTATGAAATATGGCAAAACGTTGTCACACGCTGATTTCTTCGTTACCAGGTGGTAAAGAATTTACGCAAAACGATCGAAAGAATTAAGTTTAATTGTTTTGCAACAAAATTTTACACATACGTTAACAAATGAAGCGTATTTGGGTGTCTTTTTAAAAACCGTCAAACTTCATTAGCATGATGATAATAATTTTTAATCTCCCTCCGAAAAGTGTTGATCGATAAAACATCTGCCATTTCGATTTGAAAACCCTTTCATAATTTTAAGGTATAAAACATTTTTTTTTATTAAACAAAATATCACTCATTTTACATTCTTCTCACGCATACGAAACGGAAATGATTTTCCTAAAGAATATCATTAATTCATCCGTAAAACCACCCTTCGGAAATTTTTCAACGAGCAAGCTGTAAAGCAACATCGCTGCGAATGTAAAATCATTGAGTATTTATGCAAAATCACCTCTCCGTAATCAAGGTAAATTGATTTCGCAACCAATAATAATGTTAATCCCTGTCAATCCGGTCACAACGCGGCCGCAACCGGTACCGACGGTATGGTAGAACGGGTTAAATGTGGTGGCCCCCTTTTTTATTTCATTCTTTCACAACTCTAACGGTCGATGTAATGATTAGCCGGCATCGTGATCCGGAGGTAAGCACATTCAATTACAATTTCCCACCCTGGAAGGTCCCTTCCGGGAAAAAAGTCGTCGTGTGACAAATGACAAGTGGATGATTTGACACAATCGCTTGATACTGGAGAACCCGACGGCATCGATCTTCACCAAGTTCTAATAGAAAATCTTGCCACGGTGAACACGCATGTGTTTCCATGCGGATGGGGAAAACAAGGGAAACGGCAGAATGCAATTTTTGCATAGATGCAAAATCTGTCCCTTACGGCATCTTCCTCTCAAGAATGGATCGACTATCATTAATGTCAACAATTCCGTTGGGTCCGGTTTTGAGTTACCCGCACCCCGAGAAGTCTAGCTGGGAATTCAACCCCTTCCGGGCAGGTTGTGTGATTAATGGAAGTCATATTATGCACACGCCATTTCCGGCTTACCGTTCTCTGTGGTTCAAAGCAATGCAGCTGCATCCAGGAGTGCAGTCGTTGTGTAGTTTTTTTTGTCGCCATCCCGAAATTGATGAGCCGCGAAGCGCGCTTTGCATAAATTACTTCATAAACGGCAAACGCCCGGTTTGGTCGTGTTTACACACTTTGTGTTTGTTTGCAAAAGCTCCGAGCACGCTTAAACGGCTCGATTTGTTTACCAATCGGCCAACGACGAGAGACCACCGGAAAGGGCAAACAGGTTTGGTCGTCGTAGGGTACGGTGGCATCCACAGGGACACACTTGCTCCCGGGACGTGCGTACGCAGCACTACGGCGACTACGGCTGGGAAACTTGAAGTTGCTCGCAAAAAGGCTCTCGGGCGAGGTACTTTATACTGTTTATTTAACCTCCGGTAGTAGTAGGCTCACCCGGGGGAAGAAAAAAAAACCCAGGGCCCTACCGGCATCATTCGTTGATCAGGTTTCGTACGTTTAATTTGTGTTCACCAACGAGGAGTGAAGTCATTTGCATAATTGCTGTCGATTAATCATACTTAATAAAGAGGTTTAAAGGCTAGAGGCACCTGGGGGAGAGTATTACATGGCGGGTAGGATCGATTCTGCATCGGAACTACAATTGTTTGTGGTTATTGTCTTTCCAACTATGATCATAAAGGGGGTAGATAATCAGCTGTGAAGGATATTAAGTGTTGAATGTAAAGGGAACGACTTCAGGAGATAAGAAGGTGTATTTATTAATGTTTAAACTTAGAACTCTTGTTTAACTGAGTCTTGTCTACTGCCGAGTGCACAGTCCAGTCACGATTTTATTCCGAAATTAATGACATGAATAATTACTTATTTAATATTTAAATTATCAGTTACCTTGGAAATTCGCGTATTTCCGGACATGTTGAATTCTGGTACAATATCTTCTATACTTGAAATGTATGTACCCGTCTGCAAGTGATTGTAATTAGCTTTTTTGATGACATTTTTCAAGAGTATTCTACCAATAATTAAAACAAATTTTTTTGATCAATTTACCATAACTTATTTTCCAAAACCCAAGGTAATCAAATGTTGAGGATATTTCTATAAAATATTGTTGGTAAATTGAATACATCCCCTTTTTCTCTTTTTCCCTCTACCAGACAGTGTTCTGCTTTGACCTGAATCACTTCCGATGACCGTGAAGATCAGACCACGATCGAAGAACGCATCATTGAATAAATTTTCAATTAACCACCAGCAGACAGCAATACTTTATGAAGCAGACGGACTTAGTTTGGTAACGTGCCGAACCAGAACCCCAACCTAATGATTGAAGCTATTTTTTCTTATTTTACTTCTCCACTCAACCACGCACGGCGTCGATTCGCGTCAACCCACGCCACACAGAATTCATCCGTCTGCATGGGAATCCTTTTTCGGCGCGGACACCCGTCCGGGGAGGAAAGCATTCGGTTAATTAATGAATTAGTTGAAGTGAAAGTTTTATTGGCGTTGCGTTTTTTTTGCGTTGGCGCACACAACGTGCACGCGGTGTGTGGCGTTTGCACCTTGAGGTTTTTGCGTGAGGATTTGCCAATGTTCAATGTCCGTCTGTCTGGCCCGCTCGACGGTCCGATCAAGCTGCGGTGCAATATGCATTCACAAACACAAAAGCGCGGCTTCGAACCGGTCGGCTTACTTCGAGCCGTATTTGTTAATTGTAATGTCAACGGTGCAATAAAAATTAAACCATCCGGTACCGTGGCGGCGGGTGATGTCATGCTGGTTGATAATGAGGTGGTTGGTTATTTTCTTGTTTTATTATTTTTTTAAGATTATTGGTATGAAAGGTAGAAATTAAAATTAAATAGAAATATTTTAGCTTAAAATTGTAGTAAAAAAGAAAATTATTTTTCTAATATCTGTTAAATAGCTACTTCCACATTAGCATTACTATCCATCTGCGCTGGTTTGATCAAATACCGAACAAATTGTCCATTCATCCTCTAACGAATTCATCGCATACTCTCATTATGTTCTCAGACGCTACAAGTTCACAATCGTTTGAAATGACCACAGAAATGTGCATAATATGAATCAATCATACAAGCAACTTGACGACAACCTTAAACCTTTCATTGAATTTTACGATGCCCATGTTCCGTCAATCGTTTAAATCAATTTGCGCTCCCATTTCGCGCATTCGTTCTAACTTTTTCAGACCAACGAGTCTAAAAATTTTGGACAGCAGTTACAAAAAAATACACTTCACAAGGCGCACACGGCCGTATGAAGTTATGTTTGATTTTATAGGCAAACTTTTCTTTTTATGAATTATACCGCATCATAATTTGTGTCATCATTATCCATCGATATGGTCATAAATCGTACCGCGATCCTGTTATGATTTTAGCTTGTTAATAGCTCCACCAGAACAAGTTTTAACTGATGAATGATACGAAAAGAGAGAAAGCAAAAAAAAAAACAAATCGTCCCCATCTTATATCAGTCATAGCAAGTAGATGAGCGAAACATAACCATCCTTCTAACCAGTCCCAAAAAAAACCAGTCCACCAAAGGCGATTGTTAAAGGGAAAACGGAAAATATTTCCAACCGAGGTTTGCAGCTGCTACAAACTGAAGGACAACGCCGCATGTCGCAAAAGCGATGCTAAACGATTCACACGGTTGCTGCCGCTGATGATCGTTCTAAGTGAATTCTAAACCAAACGAACGAACGAAGATGCTTAGGAAACGTGTGTATGTGGAAGGAAAAGGATAAAATGAAGAACAAGAAATGAGGCCCAAAACTAATGCAGACTAACAAAAACGACAAAATTAACTTTTGCCGTTTAAAAGGATCGTATGTTTAGTGCAGAAACCATGACGCTTGTTCCAGTTCGTATGTTCCTCTGTTGCCAAAAGCGATCAGCAAAAGCCGTAACTAAATATTTCAAAGTATTGTTGACTATTTATTAAACAGTTATTTAAATATATTTAAAACAAATAGTTTTTTCACCTTTTCAAAATGACTTCAATTTTTGAATAAATAATTACACAACGAATCTTGAAAATAATGGATAAAAAAGCACAATAAAATAATAAAACACACATTGAAAAGAGACTCAACGACGAAAGAGCTAAACGACCGAACAAGCGACAAACCCTGCCTTCAATTAAATCATATTTACACATCTTCAAGCGCCTACTTGATCAACTCGATTTGATTCTTTCATCGACAAAATGCTCTCAGCCAAAACGCATCAAACGAACCATCGATTTAATTACAGATCACTAACGCTCGCTTTGATACCCTGCGCCATCAATCGGTTCTGTTCCATGACACAAGAACACTCGTGATGGGGCATGAAAGGGAAGAAACAATGTTCTCCGCCCGTTGGGGTACGAACTGACACGCAACCATATGATGGATCATCATCCTAGAATCTGATCCCGCTGCACCGTTCGATCGGGTTCGACAGCACATCTATAATCAAGCACAAAAATAGTGCGTGCTATCCCAACGAAATGCGTCACTCCCACAGCAAAGCTGATGCTGGGCAAAAGGAATCTCTCACCAGGCGCACGGGAAGGATGGACCGCTTTCACAGATTTCGCGGCGCCCGAAGTCTTTCGCGTTTGCCGCTCATCCACGGTTCGACGGCTTGTTTTAGAAGTGTAGCGCCTGGCTAGGGCGCGCGCGTCTAGCTGCCGCCAGTCGGTGCCAGGCCGTTTATTAGACACACGTGCGCCTTAGCTCGGTTGCTGTTCGTGCGCGAGGCGGTACTCGAAAATCGTGACTGATAAATTCAATCAGGCTCTAATCGGTCTAAACCACCGGTGGCCGGGCCGGGTGATGCCGGGTGCGCTTTTATTGAATAAGGATCGTCTTGTTCGTTTTTTTGTGATAGATACACTTTTCTATGCTTGGAGCAACTCTTAAAGCTACCCGCCAAGCGTCGAACAGTGGGATGAAGTGATGATTTGTAAGGACATTTTATTTTCCAATATGAAAGACTTATGCAAAATCTTCACCAAACATTATAATATTATAATAATAATGATGTGAAGATTGCTTTTCCTTTTTTTCGGGTGGAGGCATAATTAAAACATTTTTAATCGGAAAAAAATTACCATCATCAACTCCAAAAAATACCCAATATCCCCACATTGATCCCATCGCGCGATCGTGTGGAATGTCGAACCGAAATGCGATTATGTGAAGGCCACGAGCCACGACATTCGGCTCTCCCGCAACCGCCACGTTCGTGAGTCGAAGTAAAACATAATAATAATAGTTGATGGTTATCAACAAATGATTTATAGGCGTCGGATTGCCACCGGTATGAAGATTGATGGGACGATGGGACGAAACCGAAGTGCTTACCTTTCTCTTCCCGTAGTGATCGTAGGAAAGATGGGTGAGGATCACACCATCATACGTGACCGCATAGAGAAATCTATTTTCTACCATCCCCGGGGGAGGGAAGAGGTTGTAATTATGCGCCACTTTAAGGGAAATGCCAGATTCATCGCAGAAGGAATGTGTTTTTGGGGGTTATTTTTTTTTAATAAGGCTACCCATCAAACATTCTTTTTATGGAAATAAATTATTTGGTCAACCAATATCGTACTAAAATCTAAAAATATCTCCCAGCGCAATCTTTATGATATCAAATAATTAAACAAAAGAAGAACGATAACTGTAGTGATTTTGGCACATATAGTTAAAATTATCTATACTCATCGCCACAAAAAAAAATCTTATTCCAACAGCAAAGAATAACCTTGAGAACAGCTCTCCTTATCAGCTTCCAAATAAGGTGGCGTAACGTTTAACGCTGGACACCTAACCTTCGTGGCGCTGTAAGAGCCACCTTGACGGTAAGAAATAAAATTGTTTTAATTCATCAAATTCATAAGCTTCTGCCAATCGTCTAATGAGTCCTGCCATGGAACCACCCGCACGAAACGGAACTCTGTTAATCATAACTCCACCCTTAATCCATCCCGGAATCGCAATCGAATGGTTTCATTATTGATAAAATGTTTCACTGACGGCGCAAACTTAACTCAATTCTTGTTTTTTATCACTGTTTTCAACCGGTAGCTAACTTTTATTTTTTTCACTTTATAAATGCAATTCCACAGCTCGCAGTTGCTATCTTGTATTTGCATCGTCCGATAGAACCATCCAAATAAAGCCATCACTCATCGGCCAATCCATCATGGTGAGATTGTGGGATTTTTGTGTGTTGAAAATAATTATTACGACTACAGGTCACGCCAAAACTGTGAGGCTGGTACGCTGATAAGGATCTATACATATTTATTAGTGATGTGTTAATTAAAAAATACATATTAAATGATGAATGGAAGATTGTTTTGAGTTAAAGGGGTAGGGCCGGTACAACAAAAAGCAACCTTCGTTTTGTTTTAAATTTACATTTTTCTTACACAATATCCACGACCTTTGCTATGAGGCTTAAAATGCTTTTTTTTTTTAAGAAAATAATTATCCAAAAGGGAACACCTTACTACTCAACACGCGTTTCTTTTACGACGGGCGCGAAAGATACCGAATGATATTTTTTTTTCTGTTGGAAAAGAATATAAACATACCCAAAAGTGTTTTGTTTCACTGGGAGCCGATTAAACAGCTCAAATAAAACCCACAACGCAACACCAACATTAGAGTGAAGCTGAAGCGCAAGTGAGAGAGAAAAAAACCGGTCACCCAAGTGCAGCTGCACATTCCCGATTTTATTGTGTGTTTCCTTTATTGTGTTGCGTCCTGCGTCGTGTATCGGGTGTCCTTCCTTTTCCTCCTGCCGACGCGGTGTGAAGGGATTTTCTTGTGTGCAAGTGCGACGCTTCCCGCAGATTCATCCAAGAAACGGTGACTCAGAATGGCGCCGCCGGTTGTTAGGTCACTCTGCGCCGCGATGTGATGGCTAATGGATGACAAGTGGCAGGATCCGGATTCGGCATTACGGGTGATCGAACAGTCTTGCATGAATCACAAAGACAGCAACGATCGCATAAGGCACAATTCGTTAAAAAGGGAAAATAGTTTTTGAAAAAGTTTTTCTATTTTAAAGATAAATAATGCTGCTAAAGTACTTACTTAATCGCTTGGATAAATATTTTTTTGTTTAAAGATTTATTTAAAACCGTAATTTATAACTTGAGTAATTGTTTAAAATAATTAAACTGTCGTTCAAAATTAAACAGTAAACCTACACAGTCGTTTAAATAAATGTTTATGTAATTTGCGTTATTTAAAATTTCCAAGACTAGTGTCGAAGTGAACAAAATATGACAAAATTTAAAATAATTATATTGGCTGATGATAATTACCATAAACGTAAAATATTTTATTTTAATCTTAGAAGTAAGAGATAATAATCTGTCTGAAGAATGTGTTCGTGACTTAAACAATTGATTTAAAATCATTAAAATTACCGATAAAATAAAAATAGTTTTATAAATTCTACATAAAAGAATGCTTTTCTCTATTAGTTGATCACAACAGTAAAAACCTTCTCATATCGACTTAACATATTAAGCTTACACTGTTGCAAGCGTGCCATTTGTGGGTTTGTGGCGTTTTTTTTTTTTTGCTATTAAATATTTCCGATCACCTTACATGGCAAAAACCAATTGACATCGATGAACAAGGATACTTCACTACTCGGTGTGGTACTCGGTGTGCATGGCACCGTATGTGACGTCGCTGTGCAGACTGAGCTGACAAAAGCCGCTCATTTATCTCAACACTTAAAGCAATAACGATGCCCGGGAACAATGATTCAAACGCGCTCGCTACACTGATCGCTCAACATCAAGATCCAGTCAGGTAAAAAGCGATCAGAAATCAGGCTTGAAAGTGTGATGAAATTGATTTGCATGCCAGTAAAAATTTAATACGGATCAATAACGAGAACAACCGGGCGTGGGCCATATGTTTTACTGGTTGTATTTTATCGCATTCCCACCGCATGCGTCCGCGTCTCTATGAACTGCGAACAGAGGATTTTTTACGGTGAAAAAAAAGGCGAAACGATCATGAGACGGGACCAAGGGGGTGATACGGGAATACGGGGTGAAATAAATGTAACCATTCGTGTGCAGCGACGATGAACGCAGGACAATGTAATGCATTCGATAATCGTCTTTTAGGCTCGTTGCACCCTTCTTGGCATCGTGTTAAGCCGCGATGTTCTGCCCGTAAGCTGTGCTGGCTCCGGAGACAGATATTTACAGAGTGCGAGGTATTGGTACTTAAATTGTTTTGCACACAATTCATTGTTGGCTTCCGTATCGTAAAGTGTTTAAAATAGTGCGGGCTGATCGTACGCTACGCTGAAAATGGTCACATGCGACAACCTTTTCTTTAGTGGCGCCATTTGGTGTTTATAGGTTGTTTTTTAAACTCCTTAAGTTAGGCTTCCGGAAAGAAATATGTTTGTAATTTTAAAATATTTTAAAATTAAATTAATATACAGAAAAATTAATATTATTCCATATACAATATTCTTTGATCGCTCAATTTTAATATTTTTTTTAATTATGTCATTTTGAATTTTTTATTTTAAAATAATAGGAAATTAATTAAAAACACCTTTTCTCTAAATAAAATAAAATTCGGTAAAAAATACATAATAAAAGGTTGAATATTCCTTAATTTGAAACCGCTAATAACCATCTCTTTGAATTAACAGACAGACACAAAAAAAATTTAAATGTTCCACACAAAAAAAACAAGGACATCCAGCAAAATGATGAAGCTCATCAAATTGTCCCTTCGTTATCCAATGCCACGATGTTTATCTTACGAAGAGTTCTTTCTGTTTTTAATCTCAAATCTGTTCAATTCGTATCCCATACAGTGACAGTACCATAGAAGATGGGATTTTTCCTTGTTCGTCTTCCTCTTTCACATCACCTTTTTTTTTATTTGTTTATCCTTCGCTCAGGCGTTCCCAAATAGACACCTTCGCAGTGCAAACAATGTACTGCTGGATGCTGGTAGCACATCCGCGCCTAGTGCAACCCGTCCAAAAAATCAAATAAATGCTCTTTCATGCATGTGAAATATAATCACACATCAGGACGGGGCGGCCCGTTGCGTGTGAGGCAAAACCAAGGCAACGAACGAGACCAAAAAAAAGGGATCGAATTTAAACGCACGCATGGATGTGGTCGCCTTTTGTGCGTTAACGGAACGAAAACGCGAGTTTTATGAAAATTAACGCCACGCTCGAGCGCTGCTCCGTTTGTTCCGTTAAAAACCCCCGAGGGATGAAGAATAGAAGAAGATCGACCAAATCAGTGCGAGCGATCTACGGGTCAGTGCTGCCGGTAAGCACGAGACGAGACTCCGGGTAACTTGCGCACAGGGGTTTAGAACGACATCTTTGCCGCGTGGAAGCGCGTGATGATACGGGAACGACACAGACCTAAAGAACAGCACACAGCACAGAGTATAAAAAGAACAAGACCTTTGCAACCTACGGCGTACAGTCGAACAGACGGTACCCACTTCAAAGCAAAGTGAACAAAACACAAAAAAAAGATCCACCTCGATCACGATCGTAACCTCCGGGAGGACCCCTGCCGAGTCGCTGCAGCCTCCGGTAGGAGAGCTACAAAAGCCCCGGGCGGGCGCACAGATGAAAACAAATTCATGTGTCGCGTGGCGTGGGAACGAAACATGCCCTTCGTACGGATTGAAGCACCTTCGCGTGCAAACCCGGAGGAACGTGGAGAGCATGGAACGTTCCGATCCGACATCGTCGGACCAGCACGCGTACAGACGAGCTACACTGCCGTCTAGTACTGCGGCCACAATATCGCTATTGAAACACGCTCCCGATGGGTAGAAAAAGAACGTGGGGTGTCATAATTTAAATAACAACCCAACCATCAACGGTCGGACCCCGCGATGTCGATCACGATGACGAACGCTCCGGGCCCATCACAAGCTGTCCCCCCGGTACCGGCGTTGAATCCCGATGGCTTCCGACCAGCTCATTTTTCTGTTTCGAGTCAGTTCGAATCGATCGTTGGTACATCCCTAGATGGTACCCTGGATCTTCCCTGCACGCACAACCACAGTATTCCCATTTAACTGCCGCGGTAAATCTCTTATTTATTTATTCGATTTATTTTATTTCACCGATCAAAACCAACGCAAACCAATACATTGGGTCCGAAAAAGGGCAGGCCTTTCGGGGTGTTCTGCGGAGGAGTTTACTGGCATTGCTCTTGTTCGTTCGGGAACTGAGCGATCGTCATTTGTGCTGATCGAACAATATCTTGCTGTGTACGAAATGCATTGTGAAATCGTTATGATGCTTTAATCAAATACAACGATGTGTTTACAATTTTAGTTAATTTGGTTGGTGATGTTACAGTGGAGCGCAGATTATCCGGGTACCTCTTATCCGGCTGTCCCATTATCCGTGCATCTCGTAAATGACAGTTCCAAAGGCGAATTGACATATTAACTGCAGACCGGTGATGGCAAGAAATAAAAACCTCGATAGGAAATGATACAATTGGCACAAGTTCGACCAAATAAAATAGATTTAGTTTGCAAAGCGCGCCTAAGAATATTAACATTGAGCTTTAGCAAAAAAAAAAGTCCACCCTTACACACTAAACACTAATATTGATCAATAAAAAGAGTTGTGCCTGATATTCGCTTATCCGTTAGGGACGGAGTCCCGACCGGCACGGATATACTCCACTGTATATGAATTATTTTTAACTCCGAGAATCTTTACGAAAACGCCGTAATGTATGCAATCCTAGTACAAAACGATATCTTTCCGAACTCCACGATCGCGTATTTGGAGGCGACTCTGTTATTCGACTGTTCTTTTAGAATTCTTGTAAGGATCTTAAATCCAATAAGGAGTCATTTGAAACTTTTGAGCTGGAGAGATAGTATTCCCTTAATTTCTGCAATAAAACTGACGGAACACTGGTATCTTGCTGAATAGATCCTTCGCTGAAGTAAAACCTAATCTGGAGATCGACTTTGATGAAGATCGGAGAACTGAAACTCACTCTCGATCATTAGTTTATATCAATTTTCGTATTCAAATGCGCGATTACCACAGAATAAATGTTTTACACCTCATTAGCTATAAGAACTTGCATATTGTTACAAGAATTTTGCGGTGTAGATATCACTACATATGGACATTATTGTTTATCGTGATGATATGTTAGTCCTTTCATAAAAATCAACATTACAGCCAACCACAAAATACCCAAATGCCACGCAATAGAATGGGCAACGAAATCAAGACACCCAAAAAACCCAAACTGGTGCTGCTGCGGTTTATCTCCAAACATGGTCGGAACGGCGCCGGAAACCGTAAAAAACACGCAGGCAGGTTCGCTCCTTTAATTTCATTAATGAATTCCTAACACCATTTTAATGAGCCGTTCGCCGTACCAGCACGTGAGGATGCTTCCCAGTGACTTCCCAGCTTTCAGCAAGGGCGCTCGTAACTTAATGTTTGTAGTACAGAATTCAATTAAAGCTCTTTACATGGTAACGTGTTCTCGCTTCTCGTGGTGATTGTGGCTTTTGCCCTTACCCCATACCCACCATCGAAGTTTCATTCATTTGTCATGTTTTCAAGGTGTTTTTGGTGGTACTGCGGTTGGTACTTTTCCACTTGCGCCACCTTGCGCTTGGCGCAGTGATATTCTGGGAACGGAAATTGGAAGCAAAAAAAATAAAATAAAAAGTTAAGCTAAAGGTCGAAGCACCTGGAAGTGCGTCCGGCGCTGCAAAACCGGATGGCCATAAAGGTAGTCGCACCGGTGTAACAGGCCACACTACCGAAAATCGTAACAGCAAACAGCACGCACTGTAAAATGTCTACTTTCCGGCAAAGCTTCGGCTTTATCGCTTTTCTCCTTAAAATTGTTTCGATTTTTTTTCTTCGTTTTTCTTACCAAACAAAAACCGACACATTCCGGGAGTCACACGTACCTCGCGCGACGCATCTGTGGGTGGGAACATTTAATGATTTCATGGCCATTTTAATGGCGCCTGTTGTAAGCTTTTTATTATCGTCCAGTGTGGTTTTTGGGGTGTTCATGTGTTGCATGAAAATCAATTACACTAAAAAAAACACCGAACGACGGCGAGATCCCGCGACGCGTCGTCGATCCTTTTTGTGAAGGATTCTTAGAACCATTATTAGCTGTAAGACTTCTGGAATGGTTTATTAGTTTAAAAAGCAAAACTGGTTGTAAAACCTTGTCTTGTTGCATCTTGCTGTTAAACTATTCGAATAATAATGAGCGGCCTTTATCAAAACCCACATTCGTTTGTCCCTATTTCCTCCAACAAATTCCCAAATTCCCCAACAACGGCAAAACATTGATGGAAGCTTTAAATTTAAACCAAAAATAACCTCAACAAACCTCACTTAGCAATTCAATGGCGGCGAAGGTAGCGTGGCACAACCAATCGCTATGATATATTTCTTAATCAACCCTCAGGGCTGACCCATCATCATTTCGATTTCTGCTGACGCTTAACTAATGATGCGCGGCAACGCCAAACGAAGGATCGCTTCCCTTCTTTTTGATTCGCTTCCTCAGATGGGAATTGGATCGATTTATTTATGACACTTTTTGCCACCGTACGTCAACGGGATGGTTCGAGATGAAAAGCTAACTCCGATACCCGACGACAGTCCACAAGGTTGCCGTTTAGAAGACACAAACTCCTGAACTTCATCCCATAAGCGTAACGCATGCAACGCTTTCGGCATCGGTTGACAAACTTCCGGTTTAAAGGGGGGGATGCTCTCTAAAGCCTTCAATTTATGTTGTCCAAAAGCGTGTGTCTTGTCGTCACTGTGGTACGGCTGAGATGTCGTCGCACAAAAGTCGTGGGAAAATCCGTCATAAACGAGGTGGGATTATAAATTTCGTATCCCTTTCTCTACGCTCCCTATTCTTTGGAGTTTCGACGGTCGGACAAGAAGCATGCTCCAGAACGATCAGGTATTTAATTTCTTTGGAGAAAAGCATTTAAAGACGTCACAGATGACTAAATCTTCTGCTCGATAAACATCAGTTCTAGGGATGATTCGATTAATACATTACGATACATATTTCAGTTGTTTTACACTTCATTAAAACTGCGATTTCCAGACAAATATTAAGTTTTGGACGAACTCTGGGAGTTTTGGAATAATGAAGAGTTTGATAATATCATTACTAACCATAACTTTATTTCTCTCCAGGAAAATCCTTCCATTTTAATTAACAGGGGTTTCATTATCTCTTGTAGTTGCACTCACTGAAGCATCCAGGAATCTTCATTACAAGAATTAGCTGAGAAGACAAACGTTTGCAGGTGTTAACGACGGTACCCTATATCGCCAGGTTAAGAATTGAGCAATTCTTCACTGTATTCGAACTCTTCTGTTACGTTCTACACAAAAAAACTCATTCTCATTAGCTTTGGTTAACCTTCTTTCTACAAATTAGAACAATCTTCGTACCCTTTTGACACTCCTTTTTGGCGTTTCGCTGTTTAATGACATGCCACAAGGTGAAGGTTATCTCACTGTGGCCGGAGGCCACAATTCATACCAAGGTTAAGTGTGTGTCTTTTCCTTCGGACAAAGAGCAGAAGACTCGCTGCTATCTCATGCCCTCCAAAAATCCTTCCAAAAGGTGACACCAAGAGGCTCACAAACAGAGTTACTGAAGAAAAATCCTCAAAAACTGGGACTTCATATAAACTCCATGCTCTTTTTTGTGGACTCTCGCCCGCAGCCAACCACGCACAGTATCATCAGTGTACGAATCCTTGGAACAAATCACAACTAATTAGCTAACCTGCAAGGAATTCAACCTTCATTTCGGAACGGCCAATTGCAAAAATCAACATTCCCTGGTGAAGCGCTCCCGTTGGGCATTCGTGATGGCGAAAGGTGACATCCCGAACAATCGAGGCCAACAGGCTCGAAGGCGTCTAACGCAAGCCGGCATCCTGCAGGCCTGTGAAACGACACCATTGACAGCAATTATCATTACGAAGCAAATGCGAAATAACTAGAATTATGCAATAATTTTCCACCAGCACATCGTCCACTTTAAGGTCTGTAACTGCAAAGCTTAAAAAATAAATGAAAACCTTCTCGACGGAGGAAACATTACAAAAAAGAGTTCGGTTTCTTTTCGCACCGAAAAGATTCGTCATACTAGGCAGTCAGACATGGCTGGCTTACCATGGTTTACCACCCTAAATTCCTGTTGCAGCTGTTGACAGGCCTTCTTTACCGTGTCTGCCGTGCATTTTTGCGGGCCGGCCGCAAACAATCAAATTAAATGGCCACATGCCCGTCAGGCCGAACCACGGGGTAATGAAGAAGCTGCCGAACATTAAGCTTAAGCTTAAGAACCACCCTGCACTCTCCCCCCCTACTCAGTCCCATGTAAGATCCACCAAAGACACAAAAAAAGTGTACGAAAGTGCTGTTCATGTCCGGTGCTTGCAACTTCGCGCGTAAGAACGGCGGCTGCTAAACGACTGTCGGCATTGCTGCGGAGTGCATTCGCTTCTAGTTGATGCTGTTGCTTTCCATCACGGTGCTACAAAGATCGCGCCTCCCGGGCTAATCTGCTTACCAAACAAAGCCCCCAAAGAGGCAGTGCAACCTAACAACGCTCGAGGGGTAAGAACTAAACAAGAGCAACCAGAATGCATTCAATACGATGCGCTTCATTCTGCTCTTACGAATTTAGCAAAACAGTCAGCAGCAATTCTTCATCTCGAATGTGGTCTGGAATGAAGGTTTGGTTCGCGAGTTTCGTGATGCAGAAATTACGCACAAACCACAAGGGTTCCGATAGTAGAACGCCAAAACAATCAGGCGCGCTTAGTTGTGGCCAATTAATAATGAGCGAAAGACCGTTTCTGCCAAATCGTGCCAAAGGATGATACCGCGGTTGATTAAATTATGATGAAGTTATGCTGAAGCAGGTAATGGTTCCATTTTTGAGAAATTTCGAGTGATGTGGTGCATAACATTCAATTTTTAAATTTATTGGCATTAAAGAACGTCTACACCGCTTTATCCATTGTTAGTTGATATATTGGTTTTGAACTCAGAATGTTCTTAGTCGTTATGAATATTGAGATCAGATTTTCATATTTGGATAATCTCAGACGTTTGGAAAGATCCATTACTTGGAGTCCTTCGAGAGACTTCGGATCCCGACTAGGTAGCCGAGTCAACAACTGATATAAACGAGGATCCCAGGATATTAAGAAGTTAATATGGACAGGCTCAAGGTCCGCAATGGACACGATCTTTGGAATATCCTGACGATACGCTATTCCGATCGTGGCGAATACCAGAAGGAGGCAGTCGTTGCGACTCATGTTGAGAATGCCAAAGAAATGCTCTACCAGGAAAAAGCTTGTCAGCGACCACTTTGGCTTGAAGGGAATAGGATCACCTTGTAGATCAGGATCAGGAAAAAATTCTTCTTTGATCACAGCTCAAAGTTGTCAAAAATCAAAGCTGTTGAAGGACATTGATACGGATAATATTTTCATTAATAAACGATTAACAAATATCCAATGTCAAAATAAAACAAAACTTTTGAATACCTACCCATAAGAATAATTGAATTAAATATAAAAATGATTAATTTCACAAACAAATTTATAATTTAATTTTCTAGTGAAACATCTAAACATTACTTTCGAAAATAGTCAAAATAGAGCGAAACATATAATTTCCCTGCAAAACTGCTTGGTTGGTTCTCGTTTGGTCAGATTATTTGCTAACGGAATCAAGCTTCCTGAACGATATGGATATCATTATCATAAGAGTTGCTTGGTGGAAAAAAATGATCCAGAAACATCAAGAATCACAACAACAAAAAATCGAAAGTAAACGATCGGCCAACGATTGAATCAAAAAAACGGAACGACTGAAACCTTCCAAGAAATTGTTGGCAGCGATCGCAAGAGACTTATTGAAATTCAAATTTTATCAACCCTATTAAAAGTATCGCGCCCAATTTAAGAAAACACACTCCGAGGCGCTTCCCATCGATCCCGTTTTGTGTGCATTTTTTTTTTTTTTTTTTTGTTAATGTTTCTTCTCATAGTCCTTTTTTTGCCGAAGCATCCTTATCGAATGCGAGATGACCGGGAACGATCAAGACGATTGAAGAATTTTAATCTTCCCTTTGAATCACGCTACGGAAACGACCCATCCTTCCATCGGACGAGTCGTGCACAGCGAAGGACAGGTTGCGTTATGAACGGTGCAATAAAAACGAGTCGTGTGCCGTTGGACGGAAACTTTCGCTTCGTCGTTTTACCTTGATCATGATAATCAGTGGGGGATCAAGCCGGTTAGAGGCCCTAGGCAGAATAGCTATTGGAGGCCCATATCTATAAAATCTTACTTCCTATATTTCTGATGAAAAGTTATTAACTTACCTGGTAAACGAAAGTTTGAAAGCTGTTTGGCACTATAAACAACCAACACATACATTTTTTTCTCTACTTAAAAGCACATACACCATTTAATGCACTTTCGCATATATAAAACGCCACACTCACCTACATTTTGGCCACATTTTTCTGCACATGATTTTACGCAATAAGCAATAAGCTCATTGAGAAATAGATTTAAGCTTTTTGGCACCAAAAAAAACAACCAACACTTACACCTATCTTCTCTGCACAAAGGCCCATACACCCTTCAAAGCACTTTGGCACATTTAATACACAACAAACGCCTATAATGGCCACATTTTTCACGCAATAAACGAATCACGATTTGATTTCATTAAAGGACATCACTATTTGCACCAAAAAAATAACCAACACCTAAATTTTTTTTCTACGCAAAAAGGCACATACACACTTTAATGCGCTTAAGCACATTTAAAACACAACACTCGCCTATAATGGCCACATTTTTCGATACGCGATTTCACACACTAAGCAATAAACTGATTCACAAATGAACATAACTTTTTTCACCAAACACTTTTTGAAACACACGTACAACACAGGCGCAACACACGAACAACACAAATGCAAATAATATGCAAGCTTAGAACACGCATTAGTACACGCACTGACTAAAAATGTCCTAACACTCACACACACAGATAAGCGCGAGATGGATCATAGCTTGTTATCAATACACTTAGATCCCGAAACTGGATTGATGATTCTATCCCAAAAGAGATCCCACACACACTACCTCAATACACCTTCTGCAATGGCGTCTTTCGAGCGTCACTTTTAGCTTTCTCGCTTTTTGCACAATCTTGAACGATTTATTCAATAAATTAGCGATGAAAGTTGAGTTTATTGAAATCATTAGCTTTGGAAGACAACACTTATTGTGTTTTTTTGGAGTTCGTCCACTTTTACACCGCGAAATTCTATCATTTACACTCACTCACTGACACAACCCAAGCCGACGCTGAGAACAATTGGACCACGTGGTTTTGCAATCTTTGCTGTTTTACAGCACATTAACAGACGAATTGTTATACTAAACTTTCTTTTTGTATCATCAAAGAAAGGACATCACTTTTTGGCACCCAAAAAGAACAAATTTTGCCGATTTTTCTATGAACAAAGGGAAGCCGCTTCCCGCACAATACCGGATTACACTCATTACTCATACGCACCGCTGCCCGATCGCTACTGATCACACTTTCACTTTATCTCATGATAATTAGCTCATCCGCTTCGTTATCACGACACACCTACACAACTGTAATTAGCGAAGCGGCTCGCGCTCCTTCGGTACACACTTCGGCCCTCTTTAACAGACGAATGGAAAAGCTTTGTAAAAAAAACTCTTTGCTCCTGTCGATCAAATTCGTTCTTGCATTTATGATTTAGAAAATGTAGGCATATAAGCACTTTTTAATAACTTAAAAAAGCTATTGTTATGATTAGTAGGAACACGTTTTTAAAGGAGATTTAAAACTCTTCCTTAAGCATGGTAGGGATCATCAAGCGATGGATCATACCAAAATTGCACATGGTAGTGTCTTGCTTAACTAAACCAAAC
Organism: Anopheles funestus; assembly: GCF_943734845.2. Taxonomy (NCBI): domain Eukaryota; kingdom Metazoa; phylum Arthropoda; class Insecta; order Diptera; family Culicidae; genus Anopheles; species Anopheles funestus. Next base: position 4,179,429 of record NC_064599.1, read on the forward strand.
CCATACAGTGATTTATTATTGCCGAATTAATTAAAGTAATTAGAATTTTAAAAAAATATCCCGAAGTGCCCGAGATGAGTGAAAAATTTTAATTTCGGCGAAAATTTTAAACTTCATTGTTGTTGTTGTTGGTTTGAAATATTTCATTTTTATTTTGCAGGAAAAAGTGTTCATCGAGTGCGACGGTGTAGCATACTTTTGGGCGAATGATTCCAGAAAGTACGCATCCCGGGTTCTTTCGAGCACGAAGATGCATCCGTTAAAGTAAAAAAAAACATGTAAAAAGAACAATTTTATATAATCCGAAACATTTTTTTAATTTTTGGGACATTTTATCATAAGAACTTACTTACCTATCACTTCAACCTGAGCTACCACAGTCCCATAGTGGTCCTATTCAGCTAGTTCTGTTGCTGATTATTCCCGCATTCGATTCACCGGCAAGCATATTGAATTATACATTTCTTACCCCGACATAAATTATACATCACCGTGAAAATGTTACACCCAATCCGTATATCAATGTTGTTATTGAAACAGTTTTATTACGTACCGGGTGAAACACACATAAAACTAAGCGATGAGAAAACGGGACGCTATGCGGGACCAAAATGCGCATGCGTTGTACACTCACAACGCTTCCAGGAATGTTATCAGTCCATCGTATTTTTCGTCAGTTGCCGAACACGGCACAAAGCGTATCCTTTGTCCGAGCTGCTCAAACTCAAAATCCACTCCGGCAGATTTGCCTAAAAATGTATCCGACGACGAACTGTTATCGACCGATTGCAGTTGATTTCGCCTGGTCTGCCGAACGATATTGCTGCAAAAAAAGAAAATTAAGCCAGTTAGACCAACATTCAACTAGCAGCAGCAACATGCCGTGTGACATACATTTCCTTTTCCAGCATGCTCTTGATGGCAGTTTCACTCTTGGCCAGCGTTTCGTCCTGTTTGTTACACAACACAACGACCGGAACTTTAGTGGTAGCTTTGTCCGCTAAAATTGTGTACAGGAAGCTGAAAAAGAAAAGTCCAGCTCTCATTACTGGTGAAACTTTTGCTTCTGCTGTCGTCTCCTCAGCAAACACTTACTCCGCAACATCCCGGATATCTTTCTGTACCGTTACACTATCGATCATGTACACGATAGCCTTTGCCATGTTTTTATACTCGTCAAAGAACTTGCCCCGCAATCGTTCATGGCCGGGCACATCGACCATCTTCAGTTCACGGCCCTTTCCCGTCTTGAAGCTTCCCACATTCTCCTTCATCGTTGTATACGTTTCGCGACCACCGCCAAGACATAAACTGGTAAACAGGAACGTTTTGCCCGAATCGCACAGCCCGGTGAATAGTACCGCCGATCGCACGGTCTTCTTGCGTTTCCATAGGAACAGCACCACTGTTGAACGATTGAAATGTATGTAGCGAGAGTGCATGGCATGTGCTTGTTGCTTGCGGCTTCTTACCAAAAGTTAGCAGGACCACTGCAAGTGCTATCAGTACCGGCGTATAGTCTAGGTCTCCCAGCTTAATGGAAGCACGAGCCGATGATTTTCTGTTGTCTTTCTCCATCTTTTCCGATCGCAAGTTTTCCGATGCAGCTTCCGCTGAAAACAGAAACAGAGAGCCACAGTTCGTTCCGAAGAGATGACAGTTTACGCTAACGTCATCTATTCGTGGAATCGAATTTGACAATGTCAAAAAATCAGGGATAAAAAATATGTAAACAAACAAACTGTCACCGGTGGGTGTTTGCAAGGCCACAGGAAACAAATAATAAACACAGAACAACAATCGACGCAATTTGTGCTGGAAAAGTGCTTAAAAAGTTAATGAAACAGTAAATCTGCACAACGCATTGTTACTAACCGCTTTGTACGCAAGATGACTAATCCCGTTCTTACGGCAGAACTTTCACTAAGAAGCTTTTACATTTTCAATTCAGCGTTCGGACCCAAAGAGGGCGAGGTAAGATTGTGAGACATGCGAGATATCGATTTGCAACTTTTTACCCACTTGTTATATCTTTAGGAAGAGAAGAAGGTGCTGTTTTATCATCCTCACGATACCGACATAGACACTAAAATAAAGGACGTTGGTTTAAGTGAAGCTATCATCAAATTCAGCAAGTATGTAGCAGCTGACGTCGCTCCTGCCATAGTGAATAATTTGTATTTGTCCTTTATCGTAGCACATTTACCAAAGATGACAGCGTACAGACGATGCACACGCAGAAGACTTGCCAGTTTTACTACCAACCCGAATCCGGCTACTGGATGATCATGACTCTGAACGTTCCGTTCGATCGCAAGACGCGTGACACGGGTGACTACAATGAATACCACGGGGATACGATACATGATACAATCTTCCAATCGGTACTGCGTCAATCGTACCGTATGTTCCACATGTTCCACGGCACGTTTTTAGACAATCTGCAACCGAACGAAGAGCTGGATGCACAGGCCAATCTAATCGGCAAGCTGGAAGCCTTCTATCAGAGCTACATACTGCATCTGCAGATGAAGAAGTGTGATGTCGTGGATGCGTTCGGAAGCGTACAGTATTTGCCCCTGAATCAACTGCTCTTCCTGCGTGTGCAGAACTTTATCAACATGATTGAGGCCACCTTTGTGCCAATCAAGCATTGCATTTTCCTGTACAGCGATCAGGTGGTATGGAGCGGAATTAGTCCAACCGATCTGTACACGCTGTACGAGTACTTTCACAGTCCCATGTTCGATCATCTGGCACAATCGAAGCAAACGCGACCTGCTTACGTGACTGAGAAAGGGAAAATCAAACGCTACACACTGATGGTGTGCCGTAAGGTGCAGAACATTTCCTTGTGTCTGCTGCTCGACGACAGTGAGGTAGAGAACGAGCAGTCGCTCTATTTGGAACTGAATGCGGTCGTAAATCCGCAGCTAACAAGCATTTCCTCCGACATTAGTCAGCATCTGCAGAGCAGTGGTGAATCCAGCTATACTTTCGGTTGCACAAGCAGCAAGGACGATTCGGCAACGGCACCAAAGTTTATATTCTTCAACGAGCTTAATCTGCAGCACCGTGGTACGGTACGGTTGGGCCAGATGCAGTACCAATCGGTTACAGGCAGTGGGCTTCCGAACGATGTAATGAACCTGATCGTCGATCTTTTGGATGACGTGCGAAGCAATCGATCGAACGTGATGGACGAGACGATCGTAAAGACGCACGACGATTATTGGATTGTGAAGCGCAGCTGCAACTCCCGGCATGTGTTTATCATCCTCAACAAAAGCTCCACCCTAATCGACGTGACCGAGGAGACGAAGAAAATATTGGACCAGCACGTGAAGGGAATCTTTTTCTAGTGCCCAAACGTGTTCTGTCAATAGGCAAATTCCAGTCTTTCCGACTAGTTCTCCCTTTACTGCATCAAATGCAAGACGAGCTGTTGAATTCCATTCATTATAAAGATGCAAAATATATAAAAATAAAATAAAGTAAATTAAAACTCTTACTCAAACCTCGAAATGCATCCGAAAAGAACACCAACAAGTATGTATAATGTTTGCAATCATTTATTTGAAGATATAGCAATATTTTGCGATCGGATTCATTCGGTCCGTCGAATAGTGATGCCAGTGATAAATAGAAATACACATGTATATATCGATATTTTAGCTGCGTTTGTGTGCATTGTTTTACGTATCCTTCATTCGAGAGGAACGCCATGCGGTTGCATTGTGAAAGCTGAACATTTGATTTTGCGCAATTACTGGCAATTTTCTAACACAACATCTTCCGCTCATTTCCCATCCGAACGTGTTTAACTGTGGTGTAAATAAATAGCTCTTCATACTTCTCGCCGTAAACGTTCACCAACAAGCATAGATAGAAATGTGTTTTTTTTTCGATTAGATATACTATTTTTGTTTTCGAATATTTGGAAGTTTAAAGTTTATGTTTGTCGCAGCACCAAGCGGATATTCCAGTAACACACAGTTCAAAGTCCGTTTCAGAACTGAAACCGGCCAGAAAGATGCGTCACCGTTGTCCGTTTGTTTCGCAACGCGTTGCATTTATGAAGCGAAACTGTTTGTTGTTCCATTTTTTACGGTTTGTTCGTTCGATCGTTCGTTTGTCTGGCTTTTTTGTGTTACACATAGGATTGCGTATAAGCCGTAGAAAGCTTTTTTAGAAAGTGAAAAAAGAAATGGCGGAAGGTTGTTCGATCTCTTGCCCTAACACTATCACTCTATTTACTCAAGCGTCGTGTTTGACGATTGCTCGCAAATTTAGATAAATATATCAAATCAAAGTAAATATATATTATTCTCCCGACGGGGGAACTCTTTTGTTTATCGTCAAAATGCATTTAAAAAAATAATTAGTAGCAAATTATTAAACGGCATCGGACAACGCATGCGATTTGTGGGCTTAATAACGCCCAATCCGATGCTGATCGATACCGATACTGGGTGCTTAGTTTTGGAATAATGTTCTGGTGAACTCCACGTAATCCAATGCTCCCGTTATAGGGTGGCCGGTCTTCGGGTCGTTGTACGGTTTCATGCGCTGCACGCAGTAGTCCGCCATGTCTTTGGTGAGGTTCTACGAGAAGATTTGCAGTAGAAATAATGTTAATGAAATTCTATGCATTTCTCCTCACATAAACAGTACTTACGGAATAGAGTTCCTCCTTCGTGACGTATGGGCGAGGTCGTGGATCGGAGGCCGTAATTGCGCGGAAAGCATTCTCGATCTCTTCGAAACTTTGAACGTTCTCCGTTTCCTTCGAGATCATGAAGGCGATGTATTCCTGCAGGGAAACTTGGCCGTCCCGGTTCGGGTCTACCACGTTCAGGATTTCCTCGAACTCTGGGTCCGGTTGACCCTCTTCCACCATCGGCAGATCGTAACCAAGGGCACGGAGACATGATTTGAATTCCTGGTGGTTTAGCTTGCCGCTCTTGTCCTTGTCGAAGTGCTTGAACATCATCGAGAACTCCTTTAGCGAGTCTTCCGACACGCCGGACTGGTTGCGGGCTTGAATCTGTTGCTTCAGGTTGTGCTGCATGCGCATAGCCAGTTGATCGAGTTGATCCCACTGCTGAGCTAATCCGACCGTTGAATGTTCCGTGTAGCGATTGTCCAGAATCAAATGTTCTTCCAGCGTGGCACCGAGCTCTTCGATCTTCTTCAGATCGCCACGACGAGCACGTATTTCGTTTGCCTTGTGGCAGAGCGCTTCGAACTGTTCTTCCAGCGATCCCGATCCATCCATGAGCGACGTTCTGTCGTAGAGGGATCACAGTAATACATTAAACACAATCGTAAAAACCGCCGTTTATATGTTATTTCGATCAATCCACTCTTGCAGCCCATATATGCAAGTTAAAACTGTGGTTGGCGTAAGGTTAGGAAGTAATTTGCACTGTTTGCTTTATGCTTTTACATATTATAAGCGGAAGAAATTTTGCATTTAACATTCTTGAATTTTGAAATAAAAAACCAATTGAATTTTTATCATTCTAATATAATCCAAAACGTATCATGTGCGAATTGCCCCAAGCACGACTACTTAATTACTGATTCTATTGCTTTTTAGTCATAGTTAGTAGTGTTAGAAGGGAGCCATTCTTATTCGTCTTCGTTAGGATGCGTTGCTGCGCGCAAAACAAAAACCATCGAACGATGATCAGCGGTCAGTGAGCACAACACTCGTTCGTTACCCATTTTTATCCCAGCCAAGAATGTTGTATCTTTGAATGTCACGGCATAGAAAGGCAACGTGTTGGCAAAGTGATGGTGGTTGGATGTTGTGTGTGGTCAGGGAAAAGTTCAGTGTAAAATGAATTCCCAGTCGCAGGACGATGCGATGGATGTGGATAGTTTAAGATTGGAATATAGTATTTAATGGTGATTATCGGGGTCACGTGGTTTATACATGTGGTGTGGATTGTGAAAAACAAATAAACGAAAAAAAACATTAAATGCATCGTTTACTTTCTTTCTCCAGTACCGGGGAGATTACAGTGCTTCGGGGAAGATTATTCTTAAGGAAATTAAAATAAATATCATACCTTGTCTCCGTCAACCACTGATGGAACAGATTCGCGTGCTTGGCAAACTCCTTGCGCAGCTTGTCGTTCTCTTCCTGGCGATGCACCTCCTTGGCCAACTCTGCGTCACGCTCCTCGATGATCTTCTGCAGATTGCGCCATGTATCCTCGAGCGCTTCCATCGTAAACCAGGTGTACGGGTTGGGACCGACGTTGAAACTCTTGATCTTTTGATCCAACGCAGCCAATGCTTGGAAATCGACCTGGGCTGACGACAGCGAAGCTTGGAACGCAGCGTGAGCCTCACGCAGCGCCTTGATCTCCTCAATCGAATTACAACGCACCGGATCCGTGAGGTCCTCTTCGGCGTTCTCGAACCAAGAGTTGAATGCCGAAGCCTTTTTGGCGAACGTGAGATACAGATCTTCGATCTGCCGGAACTGATCCTGCATGTTTAGCAGACGATACTTCCGGGCTTCCGAGTCGGCACGCAGCTTCTGCCAACGCGTCAGCACATCCTCGTGCCGCTTGAGAATTGCAGCCGACTGCGCATGATTTGCGTTGATAAGCTGATCCTTGAGTGCAGTGATGTTATGAATGCCCTCATGTTCAAACGCCGAGAGACCTGGAACAATTAATCAAGAAAGGAAACATGAAAATTACAGTTTCAAAAAGCAAACGTATCTAGAAATCACATACCCGCATCGAATGTCTCCTGCTTTGTGAGCAACGTTTGAACAGTAGACAAATCACGCCCGAATTCTTCCGACTTGACGTGATTCTCCTTATCAGCGATCCAGCTCTCAACCACATCCGCCTTCCACATGAACTGCAGATAAGCGAAGTTATCCATCAGCGCCGTCTTGCGGCGAGTCGCCAATGCCTGCAGGTTCTCCAGCTTCTTGTCGAGCTGCACGCAGCGTTGCGAGATACTATCGCCGTGATGATTGTTGTTCGTTACCAAAGTCTGACCATGGTCGCGGATATCCGAGCAACGGTCACGGTGCGCTGCAAAGTCCGTCTCAAATGCATCGTGCTTCTTCATCAGACCCTGTACGGCTGCCATCGAGTCACCGTAGTCTTCGACCGACAGCAACTGTTGCTTCTCCGTAATCCAGGCCTCCTCCTCCTCAACCTTTGCAAGGAACTGCTGATAGATGAGCGACTCATCCAGCTTCTGGCCGCGAGTAGCTGCCAAACCCTTCAGCTCGGTCCACGCTTGGTTCAGAGCCTTCAAACGCTGCTCAATCTCCGGCACGCCCAAATTAGACACGTCCATCAACTTCTCGCCCGCTTCTTGCACCGCCTGGATGGCAGGCTCGTGGGATGCAAGTTCCGCTTCCAGACGCTTGTGCTTCTTCTTCAAGTTTTGAACTCCGGTCAAGTCGCGTCCATAATCATCCGAACCGACCAGTAGCTTCTTCTCCTTGATCCAACTCTCTTCGTCCGCAATATCGCGGAAGAATTGATGCAGCGTATTCGCTTCGTTCAATCGAGCCTGCCGGTGGGCAGCCAGATTGCGGATGCGCTCGTAACGCTCGTTAATCGATTGACGTTTCTCCTGAATGCCTGCGCTATCAAACTGACCACTCTCAACCAACGAGTCCGCTTGGCTGTTCATGTCCTTAATGCGATCCTCGTGGGCGTGAATATCCGCCTCCACCAGCTGATGCTTTTTCATCAAGTTCTGCACCGAAGTCAGATCCTTGCCTGCATCTTCCGAAGTCAACAGACTCTCCACTTCACCCAACCAGAAGTCCAAATCTTTCACCGCAGCAATATACGTGCGCTGCTTGTTTGCTTCCTTCAGCTTCAGCGACTTCTCGGTCGTTTTCTGCGTCAGGTATTCCCACTGATCGGCGATCTGCGTCAAACGCTTCTGCACGGCTTCTTCCGATCCGCTGCACTGGTTACGATCGATCAAGTTACTGCCCATCGCCAGTACGCTCGAAATACGATCGGCATTTGCTGCCAACTCCGCCTCGAATGCCTGGTGCTTCTGGTGCTTCGACTGAATGTTGGCCGGATCCTTATAGCTTTCCTCCGTTGCCAACTGAAGCTTCTCCGCGATCCAGTTTTCGATCTCATCTGCATCGCGCGAAAACTGCTGCAGTGTCTGCTCATCGCCCAAACGCGAACGCTTCTCAATCAGATCCTCCTTCAGGTGACGCCAGCGATCCAACACCTCCTGCCGCTTGGCATCGATCAACCTACCAGCGTAGTGCTCTTGCGCGATCAGTTGATCGGCCAGCACCTGCAACGCACCGATCTTCTCTTCATGACCATTGATCGCCTTATCGAAGTCCTCGTGCTTTTTGATCAGCGCCTCAACATTGTCTCCCTTCGAGTCCACCTCTTCTGCATTCAGGAATGCCTCACGAGCGCTCATCCAGTTTTCAGCCTGCTCGCAATCACGCAAATACAGCTGCAGGTCCAAGTTCTGGTCCAGCTGCAGGCGACGGGCAGTCCAGGCACGCTCCAACTCTTCCCGGGCCTTGGCTAGATTCTCGATCTTTTCCTGAATCTCGGGCGCTGCATAATGGTTCGCTTGCAGCAGCTCGTTGCCAAACTGCTCGAAGGCAGAGAACGTACCGGCGCGTGCATCGACCTCCGTGCGGTGTTCCTGCAGATATAAAATGACATCGAATGTGCGATCGAAGGCGCGCGATCGTGCGAAAGATTAAAACATTTAGTATTGCTTTATGTTTAGTTGTGCGGTTAAGTGAGCTTCCACCCCCCGCGAAATGTGAGCAAAAATGACAGCAAAATTATGAATACCGTGAGCGTAAATTAATGTCGATAATTTTACCCCTAGTAGTTTTACTATTGATCACACCTCACGAATGAAACGAAAAGCATCAGCGAACGATATATTAATAACCGGTGTGAGGTGTATTCTTGTGAAGGTTTGTAAATAATGAAACTAGACACTAGATGTTAGAGGAAACTAACGAATAGCGAATGTTTCCTACCTTGAATATAAATAAATAACGTTAATTAAAAATTCGAAGAAAAAGTTATAAACATTATAAACGCGAGAATGTTACATGACACAGTATGGACCATTTGCATAACGTAATTATAGTGAACTATCTCCAGCATGAATGTGAATGATTTGTTTGTATTATAATAGCTAGAAAAAAGGTTCATTAAAACAGTACTGCAGCAACAGCATGTAGCGATTGTTAAGAAACGAAAAATACACAAAAATAGAACAGACAATTGAAAAAACCGATCGAAAAATTATCGTCGAGCAACAAAAAGTATGATTAAAAAGTTCGCTAACTTCCGCCGTTAATAAAACAACACACAAACACACATAAGGGTGCCAAATACTTTTGCAGCATCGGAAAACATAATCGACAATGGTAAATATGTTTACCCACATATTGTTAAAAGCAGAGTAAAGTGAACATTAATCGTATTGTGGTGAAACAAAAATTAGATGCATGATATGTAAAGCACTAATTAGACGAGGCTTAGAAACGATTATTGAAAACACAAAATATGCGTGGCTTTTGGGTAGTGTGTTGTGTGGCAATTAGTCGGCTGTACCTGCGGGATACCGCAACGAAAATCAATTTCGGCACGATGGTTCTATGAAAAATAAAAAAAATGGCAGATTTGGAAAAGAATCACATTTTAGTATGGGTTTTGATATGAATCGAACATCAGATTTTGGCCGTATGGAAAAACCTAAAAAACGCATTTCGTCAATTTAGATGTGCAGAGTAATGTGTGTCCAAAAGTTTTCCGATCGAAAGATAACAATGTGCACGACGTATTCTTCCGATCAAATGAGGGATAAAAACACAGTGTTAAGGAGCCAATCGTTACATATTTCATGTTTTTTAACTGGACTTATGAAGTTGTTTAAAAAAAACAAACGTCGATACTGTTTTTTTCACAGCGATGACCATTTTTCTATGGTGATAAACAAACATAACTGCAGAAAAGATCGTGCAAAATGAATGCGTTGCGTGTTTAATAACATGACTTTGAATTTGCTATCGTTTCCAGCGCGCTGATGAATACTGGAACAAAATTATTTCAATGTTGACGTAAAAAATATACACAAATTTTATAAAAAATATATTAACGCTAATAACATTCAATCACTAGAAGGGGACACATAGGACAAATGGAAGAAACACGCTTACACAAAGTGATGAACCAACCGTACACAAGAATAAAATTGGGGCTGGGAAAAAGAAAACTCGCCTAAAACAACATCGATCCCTCCCCAAAGAACAGTTATTCTGAAATGCATTTGGTGTACAATTACGAATCTCAAACATTTCTTCCTTACCTGATGACGTTCGATCAATGCTTCCGCACCCGTGACATCGTTAGCCAGCTCCTCCGACGTCACCAGTCCCATCATCGAGCTTATCCAGGCGGACAGGTCACGGTAGTCGCTCAAGAAGCGCTGCAGATCGTACGAGTCGAGCAGCTTCTCCTTGCGCTGCTGTGCCTTCGTCACTACTTGCTGCCATTCTTCGTTGATCTCCTTCTGCTTGGCGTACGTCTGCTCGGCAGTGTCCGGATGCGACTGCATCAGTCGATTAGCCGTCTCGTCCAGCTGACGGATCTTATCCTGCAGGGCCGCCAAATCGCGCTCCAAGCCTTCGTGTTTACGCTGCAACGTTTGCACACCTCGGAGATCCCTGCCCAGCTCATCGTTGTTCAGTGCGTTCTCCTTCTCCGCGATCCAATCCTTCGTTTCGTCGACATCGCGATGGAAGCGCTGCACCTCGTGGGCAGAGCCGAGCTGGCTCGCACGTTCCTGCGTGATCGTTTGCAGCGTAGCCCACTCCTCGTTTAGCGTTTGGATCTGAGTCTTGATCTTAAGTGCGGCCTCGGTCTGTCCCAGCGATGTCAGCTGGATGGCGATTTCGTTCAACTTCGCCAGCCGTACCTCGTTTGCCTTCAAATCATCGTTGAAATCATCAAACTTCTTCTGCAGTACCTCGACCTCTTCCAAATCTTCGCCAACGTCCTTGATCTGCGCGTGGCTCTCCTTGTCCTTGATCCACGCCGCTAGGTCGGCCGCCTCACGCACAAGTACGTACGCCTTCACCGTTTCGTTCAGCTTGTTTTGACGCTCGCGAGCCAATGCAAGCAAATTGTCGTACTGGCTGTTGATCTGCATCTGGCGCTTCGCGATCGAGTGCCCGTCGATCAGATTCTGCTGGCTGGCGCTTAGTCCGGGATCGATCTTTTTGATGTAGGCCGCAGGCACGAAACCCTGACGATCGTTCACTTCAACCTTCCACCAGTCCTTGTTGTTGGAGTTCAGCAGCGTCAGCACGTCGTTCTTCTTCATCGACACTTCGCGCGGCGACTTTTCGGTGTAATCGTAAAGTGCCATCACGCACTCCTTGCCCGTGATATCCACGACCGGTGTCTCCTGCTGGCGACAGTTCTTCGCTTGCTCCTGCAGTGCCTGAATCGTATTACCGAATGCTTCAAGATCCGACACCAAAGCTTCATGCTTCTTCAGCAGAGCCTCCGAGGAGTCTTCGTCCTTGCCGTAGTCTTGGTTCGATACAATCGGCTCCTTCTCGCGCATCCACGATTCGGCTTCATTGGCGTCGGCAAAGTATTGATGTGCCTGCAGCGAATCCTCCAAATCTTGCTTACGCTGGTTCGATTTCTCCTTCAGCGAATTCCATTGATCCTTGAGAGCGTCCAGCCGAAGTTTGATTTCTTCGCTCGCTGTCGGTTGCTCGGTCAGCATCTGCTCCCCGTTGGAAATGACACCAGCGCATCGGTTTTCGTGGTTATTAATTTCCGCCAGAACTGCTTGATGTTTCTTGATCAGATTCTGCACACCAATCAGATCACGGCCACGGTTCGTCGATGCGGCTACCGGTTCCTTTTCGCGAATCCATGCCGCTTCGTCTTCCAAGTCACGGAACAATTGCTGCACCTGCAATGAATCAAGCAAACGTTGCTTGCGGATCGCCATCGGTTCAGCCAATGCAGAGTAACGCTTCGACAGTGCCGCTTCCTTAGCGCGAATATTGTCCGCATCGAAGTGACCACTCTCGACGAACTTGTTAGCAGCCACCTTAATGCCCTCGATGCGATCCTGGTGTGCCATTACGTCAGCTTCCAGGAGAGCCTGCTTCTTCTGCAAGTTTTGCACGCTAGTAAGATCCTTGCCGTAGTCCTCCGACAGCAGCTGACCCTCCACTTCGCTCAGCCACAGCTCAATGTCTTCGACAGTGCGATTAAACTGCTGCTGCTGCGAAGCTTCCTGCAGCTTGCAGCCCTTCTTGTCCGAGGCCCGTACAAGCGATTCCCACAACGTTACGATTTCTTGCATGCGAGCATTCACCTTGTCCGCCGCATAGTGTTCGTTCTCGGCCAATTTGGTGCCCGTAGCCGTGATGTCTTCGATGCGGCTCTTGTTCACCGTTAGCTCGTGCTCAAAATTAGTATGCTTTTGTACCTTGCCATTCAGATTGGTCGGATCGAGGTAACTATCATCGGTAGCGAACTTAAGCTTCTCGCTAATCCAGCCCTTGGTTTCGTCACAGTCGCGCTCAAACTGCTGCAGAGCGTTCGAATCCTCCAGCAGGTGCTGTCGTACCGAAGATTTCTCCTGCAGAGCGGAACGGCGCGCCAGCAGCATTGCACGTCGTTGCGCGACATCATCCGCCGCATAGTGCTGACCGTCGATCAGCTTCGTCGCGAACACGTCCAGCGCCTTGATCTTTTCCTCCTGCGCTGCCAAACTCTTCTCGAAATCTTCGTGCTTCTTGATCAGTGCCTCCACGGAATCGAGCGTATCGCCCAGATCTTCGTTAGCGAGGAACGCTTCCTGCTTCGCCATCCACGTGTCAGCCTGCTCGGTGTCGCGGTAGAACAGCTGCAGATCCATGCACTGCTCATACAGGATGCGGCGGTCCTCCCACAAAACGAGCAGCGAGCTCTTATCGTTCTCGAGCGCGGCCAGCTTTTCCTGCACCTCAGCCGCGGCGTAATGCTCACGCTCGAGCAGCTGTCGGCCGGCCTCCGTCGTCAGCTTGAAGCTGTCCACGCGCGCATCAATCTCGCCCTTATGCTCTTGGTGGCGTTCCAGCAGCGCCTCCGCACCGGCCACATCCTTTGCCAGCTCGTCCGCGGAGATGATCGCCTTCATGCCATTAATCCACGATACCAGATCGCGGAAATCGGCCAGGAAACGGTGCAAGAAGTAGGACTCGTCGAGTTTCTGCTTGCGCTCCTTAGCCTTCGCGGTCAGCGACTGCCAGTACGCAGCAATCTCTGCCTGCTTCTCACGAATCTGTTCGCTGTGATCGGCGTGAATGCTGCACAGGCGCCCGGCCTCGGTACCGAGTGCGGCCACCTTGTCCTCGAGTGCCGCCAGATCACGCTCGACACCTTCGTGTTTGCGCTGCAGCGCTTGCACGCTGGCCAGATCGCGCCCGTAATCGTCGGACGACAGCACGACATCCTTTTCAGCGATCCACGCAACCGTCTCATCCGCATCGCGGTTGAAACGCTGGATTTCGTGTGCCCCGAACAGCTTCTCCTGGCGCAATATGGCCAGCTGCTTCAAGCGCTGCCAGGCCTCGTTCAGTTCCTCCTTCTTGCGCGTGATCGTTTCCCGCTCCGGATGCCCACCGAACAGCAGCTTGTCGGCCAGCTCGTTCACCTCGGTCACGCGATATTCCTGCGACGCCATGTCCTTCTGGAACTCGTCAAACTTGCGCTGCAGCACCTCGACATGCTCCAAATCCTGCCCGAACTCGTCCGCCGTCACGAACGCTTCCTTATCCTTGATCCAGAACATTACCTCCTCGCAATGGCGAAGGAACTGCACCAGCACCAGCGCCTGCTGCAGCTTCATGCCCTTTTCGGCCAGACGCGACAGCAACAGCTCCCACAAACGCTGCAGCTCCTCCAGCCGGCGCTGGATGGTTTCCGACGCGAAATGGCCCTGGTTGATCATCTCTTGGCCGGTGTTGTCCAGCACTACGATCGCATTGCTATGGGCCGACACCTCTGCCTCGAACGCCTGATGCTTTTGGATCTTCGCCTGCAGGTTAGTTGGGTCACGGTAGCTTTCCTCGCTAGCCGCCTGCAGCTTCTCGTTAATCCAACTTTCCAATTCATCGGAATCGCGCTTAAAGTATTGGAAGCGACGCGAATCTTCCAACTTTTCCCGCTTCTGGCGTGTCTCGAGCTTGAACTCGCTGTAGCGATTCAACACCTGATCACGTCGTTCCTGGATGTCTTCGGCACTCTCCAGAATGCGTACTTCCTTCGGGGTGAACTGCTCCATTGTTACGTGTTTTTGTTATGTCTAAATCTTATGATGATAATTTCTTCTTCAAAGCCTGAAATGTAAAAAAAGAAAACGATTATTTTACAAACAATCTTAGCTGGGTCTTTTTTTATTCATTTTAACTTACCTCTTGTTGAATTTGTTGATGTTGATAACTGATTTACTTATAGTAGTTTTTTGTTTGTTTGTCGCTACGGTTTATCCTTTCAAGGTGTAATTCTTTCGGTTGGTAGTTTTTTTTTCTTTGAAATCCTGTAAATATGCATAAATGCAACAATGATAAGAAAAACATAAAAAAAAGCTTCTATCGAAACCCACATATCTTTAGCACCGTCCGTTTTTTTCCATCATCGCCACGCATGTAGTGTTGTGTATTATCCTTATTTTTTGTTAGGGCGTTAGTGATGGCCTGACCTTACGGATATTGGCAATAATATCAATAACAAAAATAACTTCAAAACCATTTAAATCTATATCAAACTTTATTTGACAGTTATGTATATAATATCCTTCAACCAGTTGCAATCTTCATCAATAATAATAATTGATCCATCGCTTCACCAACTCATTTGATATTGTTTTGCTAAATCTTTTTTTTCCGCTACACTATTATCTTCAAACACACGTTCTCTCACTCCTTTCGTTTCGTCTATATTTTCACTATTATTACGCTACTAGTTTGCCTTGACGATAAAATTAACGAGATCCTTTTCTCATGTGGAAATCTTCACGTTCGTTTACACTCTCAACTAACCTTGCCTTCATGAATCATTCCCTATTCACTCATCTATTATATGAATAACAAATGGCGCTCTTTTACCAATAGTACCAATGATCTTACATTTGCCATTGTCAATCAATTCCAAATACCTTTATAATAACTATGATGGTTTGGTTTTTGAAAACAAATCGTGTGTCAATCAGTTCAATCTACCTTCACCAATGCCATTTGTATTCATTGTATAACAAACTAGTGTTAGCATTCCCGTTTCGTCAGTAGCACTAACTAAAATATTGTTTTACTTTGCTTTATATGTTATGCTTCGGTTTTTTGTTCGTCCCTTTTACCGGTAATCCGTGTGTGATCAGTTCAACGCGTAATATATCGTTTACGATAAATATTTGGAAGTACTGTGACAATATAGTGCCCTGTCTTTACCAAAAAGATCCCTTCCAAAAAAAGGTTTCTACTGGTATAGTTACGTCTATTGTACACACTCTATGGGGATCAAAAAGTTAACCAGGTGATGTGTGTTTGTTTGATGACCAGAGTGGTACGTGCTGTTTTTTTTGCGATACATCGTTCATGTCGCGTAGTGCTATAGCATAGAAAAATATATAGTAAAATGCTCCAAAACCGAACCACCATTACAGGACATAATTTCAGATGAGCACAACAACAATCGAACCAATTGGTTCGTCATCATCGAATAGATATAACAGTTATAAAACACGTCTGGCGACACACAAACACTGAATGTTGGTGTCGGAAGAGCGCATAAATATACATGCAGTTTTCAGTTTTACGTAGATAGGAAATGGGAAAAGTAACACATCCGATAGTAACAACATCGTTATGCTTCCTTGAATACACTTTACACAATAAGCACATAAACACCGACCCATCCCACATGACGACCTTCGAAACAGTTAGTCAATTTAGCGAACCACGTTGCTAAAAGGACAGCGTGTGCGTTCTGTGTGTGAATGTGTTAGGGCTTCGAGGGCGGGGTGGGGAACGAACCAACCGCGTACGGATGACGACGATTTTTGGGACAGAAGTTTTACATTTACGTTATCTTTCTCCCTCTCCTGGAATTTGGTATTAATTCTGTGTTAGATAATGGGAACATGCATTTTTTTGTTCCTGTAACACTTATGGAACTGTTATATAACAACGTTTTGAGTTTGATGAAACTTTGGTTCCCGCACAACGCATGCTCGTTTTTACATGCCAAATTATATGTACAGTGGTGGGTATTCAAAATCGGACACTTCGAATTCAGCCGCTTTTGCTACTTTACGATGCATTTATCAGAATTCTAGAATTGTAAATCGTCATGAAAACTGTTCAGTGTGCTTCTTCTACTTCCCATACACACGGTAATGTAAAAAAAAGAACCAAAAATGCTCTTTTCTACGAAAATAATGAGGAACAAATAAATAAAGGCTTCATAACACGCTGGGCATTCAAAGTCGGACACTTTAAAATGTATTTAAAAAGAGCTTTATTAATATTTAGTAGAATTTCCGTTGGCATCTATTACAGCCTGCAATCTTTTGGGCATGCTTTGGGCCAATTTTAAACAAAAATTCGGATCAATTTTATTCCATTCTTCTTTCACTATTTCTTCCAAACTTTTCAAATTGGAAGGTTTGCGTTTTGCAATATTTTTTTTTAGTTGGTACCAAACATGTTCGATGATGTTCAGGTCTGGTGATTGTGGAGGAGTTGCTAACACCGATGGGCAGTTGTACAACAACCACATTCGTGTGTTCCAAGCCTTATGCTTTGGATCATTGTCCTGGTAGAACACGTAATCATCTGCTATGCCTGACTGTTCAACACTTGGATGAACATTTGCCTTCAGGATGTCGATGTAATATGAAGCATCCATGATCCCACGTACAACATGTATGTTGCCAACACCTTTCGCAGTCATACAACCCCATAACATAATTGAACCTCCACCGTGTTTTACGGTTTTAATGGTGAATTTTCCATCATATTTTTCACCAGGTTTTCTCCACACGTAGCGACGGCCATCAGATCCGAATAGATTGATTTTTGTCTCGTCCGTGAATAGAACCTACCAAAAACATCAATAACATACATAATAATAATAAAATTTATATTGGCAACTGATCAAATCTGATTACCTTCGACCAAAATTCTATATCTTTATCGATATACTTTTTCGCGAACTCGAGCCGAAGCACTCTATTTTTTTCCGATATAGCCGGTTTTTTTATAGCCACTCTACCGAACAAATTTTGTTTTCGTAGATAACGCCGTACTGTTGACGAATCTACATTAATACCCCGAACATCTCTGATGTTGTTTTTCAACTCAACAGAGGTCAGGAAAGGATTGTTTCGAAGTTGCCGTATAATATGTCGTCCATCTCTATCATTAATTTTACGTTTTGATTCGTTGGTAGATTTTTTATTTGCAATTCTACCCTCATTTTTGTATCTTTTTATGATGTCGTGTATTGTAGATTTGCTAATATTTGTGATTTCACTTATTTCTCTGACACTTTTACCCTTTTCCGTGTTAGAAATAACAATTTTGCTAACTTCAACAGTTGTTTGCTTCGGCATTATTGCTTCGGCTCAACCAACGAACTTGTACGAACTTCTTCAACCAATTACTAAGTTGCCACTGAAAGCAATTATACGTTCTAGCTTGTAGTAAGCCAAAATTTGTTCATATTTTACGAAAATTCCTAGTAAATCAAGGTGTCCGACTTTGAATGCCCAGCGTGTTATGAAGCCTTTTTTTATTTGTTCCTCATTATTTTCGTAGAAAAGAGCATTTTTGGTTCTTTTTTTTACATTACCGTGTATATGGGAAGTAGAAGAAGCACACTGAACAGTTTTCATGACGATTTACAATTCTAGAATTCTGATAAATGCATCGTAAAGTAGCAAAAGCGGCTGAATTCGAAGTGTCCGATTTTGAATACCCACCACTGTATTGAAAAGATGTAGTTGCCTGCGCGAATTGTATGCACTTTTGCTAGAATTCAGACTTTCATCTAAAAACACTTCGATATGCTTAATATTTTTGATTTCGTTTTGTAAATAATAGTGTGCATAACTCAACAGCATTTCATTAGCATTACTTAGACACATAAACGGCGATTAAAAAATCAATTTACAGAGAATGTGAAAACATCTAGGTATTCCTAAAAACATGCACAATAGTAATATAAATTAACATATTTATAAAAAAATAAGACATATTTATTTTTAAGATTATCGAATAATCGAAAATCTGGTAAGAGAAAAAAAACATAACATACAGATTGAGATTAACATGTTGTTTGAATATCGTTTTCAATGCGTATTTTCCATGCATTTTTAGCTAATAGAAAAAAAAACCGTTAACCAGTAATGCATGTGTAAGGGCAAAAAGCAAAGCAAATAAATTCTGATTGATACTGACGCTGTCTAATGTGCCTATACGAAGAAGTTATACGCTTACTCGACCGATATATCTAACACGCAACCTTATCAACATAAAACGATAAACGGAACCGGATAACCTATCGTTCAACATTAGACAGAAAGGTGCGTACGTACGATCACTGTTTAGATATTGTTATACAAAATAGTTATATTTATCTTGCCTGTTCTTATGCCGTCTTTTAACAGACTTGTAGACTCCTAAATCGCGTGAATCACGACACGAATGTGAATATGGTTCAGGAACAGGAAACGAGCTCACGAATGAACAATTGTGGGATAGTACTTTTTACATAATCTCATTCCATTTTCTACAATAAAGCCCAACAATATCTGCTAAATCCACCTATATAGCACGAAGGAGGGTTTCTCTCACGTTCGTAATTGCGACAAATTCTCTCAATTGTTTCACATCGGGTATGAAGAAACGTTGACATTCCCTTCGATCGAACGATCGCGATCAATCTAACCGATCTAGGTGGAACTTTTACGTTCTGGGCAGCGTGTTTGCATGATGCGTGGTTTGCGCGCGTTCGCTCCAACGACCGGTGCGTTCTCTTTGTCCGGATCATCGTCTTCGAAGCTGCTGCCCATGCTAGAAGATTTAGCGCCCGTTTCATCGTCATCTGCGCCATCTGCGGCGGCTGCTGCCGCAGCTTCCAGCTGCTCGGCTGCCGTGTGCAGAATGATACCCGGATGGTGCTCAGATTGGGCGTGAATTTCGTGACTTTCGCCCGGCGTTAGACTGGCCAAGGCTGCCAACAGGTCATGGTTAACGAGCGGTTCACCCTCCTCGGCCGGTTCCCAGCCGGCCGGTGGTGACGCAGGCGGCGATATAAGGAACTGCTTGACGGGTGCGGGCGGTTTAAGGTTTGTGTTCGAAACCGGCGTCACCGGTTGGGCCAAATAGCAGTTAATCACGGACTTGCCGAAAGGGTACTGATGCAACCGAATGCGCGCATTTGCCGCCGCCAGCGCACTGTCGTAGTTGACGCGCAACCGTCGAAAACTCTTCAGCCACTGGAAGGTGGTGTTTTCGGAAAACGTGCGAAACAGATCCTCCAGGCTGGCCTTTAGCGCATCATCGGCAAACACCTCCGAGTGGATGTTGGTCACGATGATCGACGTGGGCAGATCGTCCAGCAGATCGTCGTCCGCAACAGGGTTCGACTCGCTGTCGGAATCATACGCACTCGGTAGGGCCGGATGCTCGTTCGGCAGACCGTCCGTTGGATTGATGAACAAATTCTCATCGTCCGTGGGCGTTGTAGGCACCAGCTCGTCTCCCGCATCCGACTGCTGCCGGGAACCGGTAGTAGTAGCCGTGGCCTGTGCCATCCTACCGCACCTTTAGTGGTCTGCGCGTTGCTCCTGACCCTCTGTCCGCTGTACTTTCCTTCGCTTCGGATGCAGATGCAGTATCCTTTCGGTTGCCGGGTTGTCCAACCTACCTAATGAACATACACTTCCCCGCTCTGGGATGGGAGTGTACTTAGATAGCCAGAAGGGGTGTTCGTGTGTGTGTATGTGTGTATAGTATGTGCGGAGAAGTTGAACGTGTGTCGTTCACTCTTCGCTCCCCCGCCCCGCTTCACTTCTGTTCTTCTTTCGTCACCGGTTCCGCAAAATCAGCGCAGCACATTCTGCCATCGCATTAGCATTGCATTTTCATTTGCACCAGTCATTGAAGGAAAGAGAATCCGAATCGGTTTTTTTATTCGATTTTATCGATTACATGGGTGGTGTTACGATCCGACGGGATCGCGTACACGACGCACGAAAGAAGAACATAAAAGTTGGCCCATTTTTTTGGCAATTTTTACCAACCAGGAAGTGGCAGACAGAGAGAGAGAGAGTGAGAGAGAAAGTGACAGCGGTAGAGAAAGAGAAGAGAGAAATAGAGAGGAAATAGAGAGAAACACAGAGAAAGAGAAAGAGAGAGAGATAAAGGAGCAACGTCAGATTTTACAGGTAACAACATAAGTTAAATTTCGCTGTTTTTTTCATACGCATAAATACATATATTAATTAACAAAAGAAAGGAAAACAAATGTTTGTTCGATCGCAGTCTGTTTTCCAACTTCCAAGCACTGCACCAATCGATTCATCGGTCTCATCATCCTTACTAACACTACAAATACACAGTGGAATGCAGGTGTACGAGAGTAAAGAGAGAGTTACCAACCAAAACAACACACAACCGCGCTCGTCGAAAACAACCATAAATTGTGCATAAAATTGGCTGCATAATTAATTGGTAGCTTTGTGACTACAGTAGGTGGACACGCTTCCAAATTACTCCATTTGGCATAACTACAATGTGACCGTTTTACGTACGTGAACAAACAACGAAAGGTGTTTTTAAAATGTTGGTGAAATTGACTTTGCATGAACTAAAGAAAACAAAGAACGAAATGATCTTCATTCGAATCATCTGATACTAATCATCGTACCTAAACCATACTAGCGGGGTGTGATGAAATGACAAAATGTTTTGTTTTTCAATTCATGAACATTCACGACACGTTAAGGATGTGATACGCAAAAAGAGTAGCTAAGGTGAGTAACTATTACAAAAACCAACAACACAATTCGATGCTGTGAAACATATACGACAGAAACACTTGAAAGTCAATACACCGATAGCAGCGAAACCTAGTCATTCGTACAATTTTTGGGTAATGCTGTTTCCGTCCTTTCCATGCACGGTTACATGTTTTGCTGGTTGGATGGTTTCAGTTCCACTCAACATTATACATACACATCAACACCCGGCACGCACGTCCGCATCATGCCCGTCGTATCAAGTATCATTTGTAGTTTGTTTTCTTTTTATGTTGGCAATCATTTCTCTCGATTTGCGTACCCTTTTTCACTCTTTCTCTTTAAATGCTCTCTCTCTTTCTCTCTCGTTCTCTCTATTATAATTCTCTCGTCGTCTTTCTCTTTTCAATAGTTTAGTTTTTTCCCCACCGACTTCTAGACTCCCATATCAAGTGGCACCAGCATAAACGGAGATGGTTTTCATCATAATTTTGTATTAAACACTTGAACGTTCATTTCACTCAAACGGCTTGGTATGTACAATATGAAAATCGTTTCAGACAGAGTGCGCAAATAGGAAAATCAGTTCGGTTAGCTTCTTGGGTTACACAAATGTCATGGTGCGAAACTACAAATCGAATCAAATATTTCCACACTGATATTAATTTGTCCTCGGTGACTTCATACCTTCAAAACTCTAGACTACGTGAAAACATGCATGCTTCTTATCTTATCGCACAAGCAGCGGAAGATACACTGCTAAGAACCGAGCACCACACCAGTATGACGCCATCGAATTCCACGTTCAATCAAGCAGTTGCTGTAGGATGGTTTTTATAGAAACTTCCCAGTTGGAAGATACAATCGATTCCTTCATTCGACAATCGAGAAAATGCTCTCGTGACACATTTGTATTAAACTGTTTGTCGTGTTTCTTTTCCCAACAGACACCCACAAACAGTTCAATCAAGTAGTATGAAATGGTCTACAACTTATCATAATCCAGCAACCGCAGCTTCGCTTCATGATTAAACGGAAATGAATTCACACACATGCACACTAGATCGCTCGGAGCGAAGCATCATCATCATCCCCAATCACGACGATCAGTGCTGCAGTCTGGTGCCGGAGCTGGTAATGTTTAAAAATAACCTTACGAAAGGCGATGACGTAATCTGGCGCATGAAGCTGTTTGGTTTACTTTATGCCGCATCAATGCCGCTACCACCAATCAGCGTAAGGGTTAAAGGAAATTAGGCGTTGCCGGGAGGTGACGGTTCGGTCGGTTCGTTCATTCAATTGACATTTGCTTCTCCAAAATTATTTCATGAAATATTCCTTCTTTACGGGGAAGAGCAACGACAAATCTGGCAAAAGGCAGCGCGATTAGAATGCCTGGCGGACTGTTTACGTACCCCCAGAGGGACGTTTTGTACCGCATCATGAACCGTTCAACCGTGCAATGTCCTTAAAGAAAACATCCTAAACATAATGAGTCGAATGTTTCTGGTAATGTAAGCACTCACAGAACTTTTTACACAAGCCTATTCCGAGCGCTACGCAATCGAAATGCCGCAGTGTGTACTGAATGCGTAGCGTACTCCATAGGTCGTTGAAAATATCGATTTTTCACTCCGCCTCGCGCTTGAAGGGCGCGGCACGAAGGTGCTGGGAGATGTGGCTGGAGTATACGCACAGACCTGGAAAGCTAGAAGTGCTTCCGCTCGTAATAGCTGTTTCGTTCGTTCAACATTCCAATTAACTGATTTAGATGCATCCATATCACACGGCAGGTCCACCGCATACTCTTTTTCGACTGGGTGTGTCAATCAATCTAGCTTTCCAACGCAAGCATTTTCATCTCTCCTTGCCTTTTTTCTGTTCCCGTGGCCCCATTTGCTTAGCCCTAAGCGAAACACACACGCGTGCACAACACTACATGGCGTACGGATCGATTTACGGACGGAGGTTTGAGATGGCTTTTTGTTGGCGAAAAGAAAACGATATACTAGCATAAATCACTGCCCATTTCACTACTTACAGCTTTGGCAAGCCTTCGCCGTACGTTTTATCCGATTTTGTCTGCCGTTTTCTTAACTTGTTTCACTTTTCACGCAACCAACCTTTGCGAGCGACTCGTTGTACCGTAATGGCGGCGATGATTTTTCTGCTGTACGAAGGTTGGTAGAGTTGGCTCGCACGGCTGTCACACCGAATTGCCAAGGTAAGCAAATAAGGTGGGAGAAATATTTTGATCTTCTTTATTTTGAATTACATTTAGCTCCATGATCGTAAAATATTGAAAAAAAAAATAGAATACAAAATAAAGAAAAAATAGGTCTTAATTACAGGGCTCAATATGTTTTATTACCATCCCCTCGTTTTCCGACAATCGTCTGATCCAAGAATCCTCTACTGTAGTTCGACCAACATTCGTCTATGAAACTGTGCTGTCAAGTTCCATAACATAAACATTGGTTTGCGTAAACTCGCGATTCTTTTCTAAACCCGGTAAAATTTCACACAAAACCACATAAAATGCGGCTCCTCGTACATCGGTCTCTATTGCACGCGACACGGCTGCTTTCCACTAGAACTGTAGCAACACAGGCCACACCAGATCAAAAATGGGACCTCTATGCCGGTGTGCTTGTTGAGCGCTTACCCATCGTTACGAAAACACTCGAACCGATAGAGGCAAAGTTTAAGGTAAAATGTTCATCTAATTGACCATTTCGAGCAGCAAATAATCATGATCTTCGCAATGATCTGTTCCGCAGCAAATGTTGGATCAAATCGAGCTGGAAAAAAGCCTGAAATCCAACCACGAACTTCGCAAAGAAACCGAGAAACAACAGCTGGAGCTGCTGAAGGCAGGCAAAATTGATCTAGATTCGGAAGCACTAAAACAAACCGCCCAAGATTTGGAGGACGCTTATAATGAAGAGTATGCGCGGTTTAAACCTGCCGCACGTATCACGGAAGCAGACCAAAAGAATGATATTCGATCACTGGACCGTAAGCTAGAGCAAACACTGGTGCTTCTAGTGGAGCAAAAATTAGGCAGCAAGAGCCATTATCTATTACCACAAGGCGCTCACAAAAAGGGCGAATCCCTGCGCCAAACGGCGGAACGCACGTTGAAAGAATATTGTGGTGATGATGTGCAGGTAACTTTCTACGGCAATGCACCGGTCGGGTTCTATAAGTACAAATATCCTGCGAGCGCACGTACCGAAGCGCAAGGTGCGAAAGTATTTTTCTTCCGCAGCGTGCTTAAGGAAACGAGTGGAAACATTGCCAGCAATAAGGTGAAGTATCAGTGGCTTAATCAGGAAGAGTTGAAAAAGCAACTGCAGCAACCGTACTACCAAAGTGTCTCCCAGTTTCTGCTGTAACCTATAGAACGGGCGGTTCTGATTCTAGTGCTATAGTAAACGGAAGTCGTGGTTAGAAAGTAAAACCTTCCTCAAAAGCGTTCAAATATTTATTTTATTCCGAAAGACGCGCGTAAAATCAAGCCAATATTGAATGATTATCCGACTCGATGCCGCTGTTGGCGCTTGCGTCCGTGCGATTTCGTTTCTTTACGACGTAAATGCGTTTGTTCGAAAGGCATATAGTGAAACTATGGTCAGCGAAAACGATCGAAACTTTTCTGCAAGAACGTGCATTAAATATGGCTGGATCGACACTGTGAAATATGAAGCAAAAATTTCTACGTTAGTATCTGAATTGAATCAACTAAAAATCTTTCTTATTTCCTTACCTTTCGGTGAGCGTAAGAAGATTGCTTATGATATTTGCACTGCGCTCGTCGTTTTCCAGCTCGCCTCCAGATGCATGTACTGACCCGTCCTCTGACAGGACCAAATAGCCGAGCTGATCCGGTAGCGGATTACGATCCAGGTCCAACATCGTGCCGCTGTTCAAGCTACTACCTCTTTCGCAGGCAACGACAATGCCCAGATTCTTGATAGCGTTACTATTTTGTTGTTGAAGAAGATGCGCCTGCACTGATTGCTGCGATTCACACACAACCACCTCGGTGAGATTCGAAGCAAGAGAATAGTTACAGCTCCCAATGGGCGATGCTGTCCGCGAGAAGCTAGTACCGCTGGTTGCGGTCGTAGCACTAGCTAACGTTAGCTGCCCGATGCGGTTAAATTGTCAAATGAAAAAATGCGTAAACAGCCGGAACGCAACCAGAAGCCAATATTTGATAGTACTCATCAACTACGCCGCAGAACCCAGCGAATTGTGGGCCGTTCTATGTGTGCTCGGCTACGGACCGTACTGTGCTGAGAGCAAATGTGCCGTAATAACGCCGGATCCGGATGAAGCTTATCGTTTACGCACTGGAGGCCAGAAGGAAGAAGCTTACTCCCAAAACTGTGTCGTCTGACCACTATCGATTTCGTCTATTGTCTTCTTACTGACCTTCTATTTCGTTGCATTGCAGTCTTCTTCTGAATCATACTCTATTTTGACGACAGTTTGGTAAACAAACTAAAGTGCGTGAGCAGCCAACTTTGATGAGGTAAAAACCTCTAAACTGAAACTCTACAGCTCTTAACACTTGGCAGAATTATCTCAAACTGTACCAATAGTTTCATGTGCTAGCTGATAAATGGAATATCTTCATTCCTGTTTTAATTTCACAACAAAACATCCACTGCAGTGGCAAAGTCGACGAAGCAGGAGCAACGTTCGTCTATTGTTTATATTCTCACTGTCACTTGCGTTTCATCTAGTTTGCTCTTGTTTGGTTTTGTTTTCGTCATCACTCGTTCGTGGGAGTATTATTTTTCATTCTACAAACTTTTAAAAAGTATTAATTCACCATGAGTGCTCTCGAAAATACGCTTCAGATTGAGATTAAGCTGGAAAAGGTAAGTTTTAAGCTTGTGTGCACATAATACAAACACCAGTGCCCTAATATTCGGTATCGTTGCAGGAGAAAACCAATCAAGCACTGCTGAAGGATCATGTTGAGAAGTATTCCGAGTTAACGCAATCCATGTCCACGATTCTGAACTCATTCGAGCAACGGTTGGGGAAACTGGAACACACAATACTGCCCGTTTACAATATTACAAAAAACCTGCAAAAACAGCAACAGAGTAAGTAACGCCTAACTGTGACTGTAGTACGCCTCGAACTTATGTCTTCGCCTATCTACGACAGATCTTGATAGTACGCTGCAATACATGGAGCAAGTACTGTCCCACTACGATGCTTCACAGGATGTATGCAACCTGATCCACCAGGGACCGTCCGAGGGTAACATTGGATCGTTTCTGGATGGGTTGAACAAGCTGAAAAAGGCAAAAGATTACTTCCTCAATAACAACCCCCAGAGCGTGGAGCTAGAGAACGTAACGAGCCTGTTTAACAATGGATGCGAAACGCTCAACAATCATTTCAAATCGTTGCTCAAAAAGCACAACTCTCCACTGAAACCAGTCGACCTGTTGGACATGATCTACATCGAGGAAGATTCCTCCAATGAAGATTGTCCTTCGATCAAACAGCTGCCACCGAGTGCACGGGAGGAGCTGAACGTGATTGCCCAGTGGTTGGACAA
This sequence comes from Anopheles funestus, assembly GCF_943734845.2. NCBI lineage: Eukaryota > Metazoa > Arthropoda > Insecta > Diptera > Culicidae > Anopheles > Anopheles funestus. Next base: position 4,206,106 of record NC_064599.1, read on the forward strand.
CAACTTACGGCGTGAGTACGTGCAAATATTTGGCGACGAAAGATCGGAAGTGATCATGCGATCATTGCAAAACTTGAAAGATCATCAAAAGAGCGGCAGCTGGGGAAATGAACCGTTGCGTACAAGACATGGCTATGGACGTGCGGAAACGGGCGTTAAGAAAACAACTTCTGCTCGTTTGCAGCAAATGTAAGTAGTGGAAAATGGGAAATGTTTGCATTTACAAACAACGGTGCTTTGATTTCAGATTCGAACGGAAAGCTAACAAGATGTTTATGAAAGCTTCCCAAACCCTTGGCCAGTCAGCGGGATTGGCGATGCGAAAGAACTCCTCTTTCGGAGACATCCTGGCGGCGGAAGAGTACGGCAACGATAACGATCAGGAGCTGGAAAAGTATCTAGTGCTGTTGCTTGGTCTGCAGAAGCTGCTGGTATGGGAGCGGCAACTGCTGAACGACATTGTGCCTCCCTCCCGCCACAATGAGGTGTTTTCACGGCTGTCTCAACCATCGATCGAGATGGTGGTAAAAGATGCGGAACAAATAACTTCCAAAGTGATGCGTAGTATCGGCCGCAAGGAATGGTCTGCCGCACTTGGTATATTTTCTGCGCTAAAGCACGTTCAAATATTGCAACCGGACATCGATCGTATCTGCGACGCTACGCAGAAGCAGCAGCTATCGGGCGTACTGAACCGTCTGCAGCAAACGGCTTCGAAGGGTTTGGAACAGTTTATCGAGTCTGTTCGTAATGATGCCGGTGGCGGTGGTATGGTCAGCATGACATCGAGTACGATAAGCTACGGCGGTGGTTCGAACGTTCCACGCGATGCAACCGTTTACGAACTAACCTCGAACACGATCTGGTTCCTGGAGCAGCTGCAGGAACATTGCGATACCATCGGAGGACTGCTGCAAACAGAGGCAATCTACACGAACGATCTCGATCGTATTGCGTCGCAAAAGGCACTATCGATTGAACAGAAAAATAAGGCTCTGTTGGGAATTTACGTCCGTAAGTACACTTGAAGATTCACTCAAATAATAACTTATTCATCTCCGAATCGTCACGCTTACAGGGAAGGTGTTGGCAGAATTGAACTACACAATTGCAACCAAATCAGAGCAATACGGTGATACGGCCACGAAGCAACTGTTCAAGCTGAACAATACGCATTACATCTTGAAGTCATTGCAACGATCCAGCCTGATCGAAATCGTCGCATTGACCGAACACGACTGTGAGCGTCGCTATCAAAAAATGATCCAAGATCTGAAGAAAGCGTACCTGGGCTCATGGTCAAAATTGCTTTCCTTCATTCACCCACTGGACGATATGCCACGGCCGATTAATGGTAAAGTGAAGGATAAGGAGCGGGCCACTATTAAGGATCGGTTCTCAAACTTCAACAAGGAGCTAGATGATGCGGTGAAAACACAGCGTGCCATCTCCGTACCGGATGTGCTACTGCGAGAGGGCATCAAACGCGACAATAGCGAACACATCGTTCCGAAGTATAATACTTTCTTTGAGGTGTAAGTATTATTCAATTGTTTTGTGATTATCCCGCTTGTAAAGCATTTTTTCTGGTCTGTTACTTTTAGGTACTCTGATGTACAATTTAGCAAGAACATCGACAAGTACGTTAAATATCGTCCATCGGATGTAGCAACTATGCTGAACAGCTTTTTCGATGATACGGTTTAAGTTATGCATTGCATTGTATTCCATTGTTAATAATATAATATAATGAATAGTAAAGCGCTAATCTGCTTATCGCGGCAATACATATTGCTTGGAGTTTGGTTTAAGTTTTAGAAAGAATCACACACAACCAATACAGAAGGGTGCATAAATATTGTTTTATCTCCCTTATTATTATCGTAAATATTGGTTCAATTTAATACAAGAACGCAATTTTCTTAATTTATTTAACAGCACCAAACAAAATTTAAATTCTACTAACAACCCGTTGTCAAAAGCTTACATATCCGACCACATGGGAGCGCTGCTATCGTCAAAGCGATTTTTCCTTTGTTTGAATGAACAAAAATGTTGCATCGGTTTTCATTTAATTTTATTATCAATCTATTTAAGTATCGTTGTTCGAAATATTTTTTGGGCCACAGCATCGCCTGCCTTTCCTGAACGAAGCAGATCAACGAATATCACCAATTGAATTCAGCAACAATGAGCGAGCAGAAAAGTCCATATTATGTGTCAGATTATGGAAGCCATTTTGTACGGCACGTTAAAAGCAAAATTATTGATTTAATTTTCAAGTCACCATTAAACAGGGGCTTAAAAAAGAGAAAATAATCTTTTCTTTTATCCCATTTTTCATGAGCAGTCGAAAATACGAAACAAATTACTGATTTGATACGGCAATGGCACGTCCTTTTTCCAAAGGCTTTTGACTAGCTGCTACGTATGTACGAACCTGCCCGATCTACCGTCACTTGACGATTTTACACAAACACCAGATCGATATTCTGGTAATTACTCGGAGCAACGCGATTCAAAAACCAAACTTTGTATTTACTTTTAACATACATAGATACACTTTACATGCGTATTTATAGTTATAAATTTACAAGTTAACATACTGTAATAGTGAAATTCGACCCGCAATCGCAAGCGAGCTAGCAAACGCGATACGAAGGGAGAGCAAAAAAAAGGAAGGAAAAACTCGAAACAACGCCTGCCTGTGAAAAAGCGATACCAACCAAAACAAAAACGTAAAACGAATTGCAGCCATGAACAACAAAGGAGCAAATGGTAAGCATATCCGTAGGAAAATCATCCATTCCCCCTACATTTGGTGGTGATGGGGTTTTTGGGGTTTTGTAAATTAGCGCGACATTCGTCTTGGATCGATCTAAGTAGCCTCGGTTGGGTACCATTGATGGTGAAATTGTAGTTCACTATTTCACCGTCTGCGGATGCGGAGGAAGTTGTTCATCAGCTTCGCAAAATCGCTGCTGTGAAAAACAATTACGCACCGTTGTGGATTCTGCTGCACATCATTGTGAAACATTATCCATTCGTGCGTGATTCATTGTAGATTTACACACACAAGGTGGAGTGTGTGTGTGTGTTTGTGCGAATATTTATACGGAAGCTGCATACACGGTGCACACGAGCTGAGAATGGGTTTGTGAACGTTTTGGTCTTCCCTCTCTTTTGCCCTTTCTTGCAGGATATCCGTCGTATGATGCCGCACAGCAGGCCGCATATCAGCAATACATGAACGGTCAGGTGAGTCACCCGAAAGCACGAGCAAACACTTGAAACAAGCTAAATCGTTCCCTTTACGACCATTTATCAGTAACGTGTACATTTGCTTGCTGTTCTTTTCTTTACACTTAGCTTCCTGCCCATGCACAACTGCCGCCTTCGTACAACTCGGTGGTCACCAGTATGACGCCGACCTATCCGCCATATCCTCCCGGAATCGTGCCACAGCCGTTCTACGGTAACAGCTGGAGCGTGAGTCCGTCCCCGCAGGCACAGTTTGCCCCGCCGCCACCACCGTACGCGGCCACACCGACTGCCGTGGCGGCCATCCCAGCCCAAACGATGCATCCGCAGATGTATCAGTATCAGATTGCAGCGGCTCCACCACCACAAGGACAGCCACCGCAGGTCTACCAAACACAAATGTATCCAGTTCAAGTAAGTTCGCTTTGCACCTTCCAATGACGATTGTCACTAATGCTCCATTGGCACCTTTTTGCAGGGTGCCATGTTTGATGCCGGTGCACGATTCGGTAAAACCGGTGGACAGCCGGCAATTCCACCGCCCCCACCCGGCATTGTTCCTAATGCGGCACAGATGGCCACAATGCAGGGCCAACAGGTAGTGGTGGCCAAGAAGAAGAACAATTTTCTGCACGGTGGCAACGGTGGCGGCTATACGTTCTGGTGAAGTGTGGGATAGTGCAGCCTTTTTGCTGCGCTCCACCCCGAACAGGCTGAAATGGAGCTGTGCTGATGAGGGCGGAGGTGCCATGTGGGTAAGCAAATGGGGAATTGTGAAGTGGTGGAGCGAACGAGGGTACAATTGGGATTAGGCGAAGAAAGGACAAACCAACCGTGCAAGCACGTTGACTATGTAAACGCGAAAACTGGACGAGAAGACTGCATACAATCGATGCACGTATAACGCTGAACTGGATGGAAAGCAATAGACACAGTTGTTTGGTTTGGAATGCCGAACCAGCCAATATGTGAAGGCTTATGGATCATACACAACGCATAAAAGTACTTTTTTTCTTGTAGCGTATAAAAACAGAAGACTAGAAACCATTAAATGAACTCCTTACATTTATAGCATTTTTTTTGATTCGTACTCTATTAACTCCTATTTTACATTTGGTTACATTTGTTAAATGTTTTCAACCATAAAACTAAATTGAATTGAATACGATGTTTATATCTTTACCACTGAACAGTGATTCGTAGTTTTTCGTTTTATTTTTACCCTTGTAAAATTAAGTTCCTTAGTTGGACAAGTTACTGTGAAAAACAAGTCTTCTTCACCTCCCGGGAGTACATTTAACGAAAACTTGTGTGTTCAAATTTAATGCAAACATGGTAAGCAACATAACAAACAAACAAACAAAAAATCGGCCCCCTCCTTTTGGCCCCCAGTATACACCTGCCTATTATCTGGACTTGCGTGTCATGTGGTGCCGAAATATTCACCGGATAATAATACTAATTAGTGACCGACAGACTGCTCAATGAATTAACGCACAGCGAGAGATGGGTGCTAAACTTTATGCGGGGGGAGACAGGTAGAAGGAAAAGCTGTTATCAGTAGCGAAATGGTTAATATTGGCAGTGGAAAATGGGGAGGAAAGAATTAGCAAACATAATTGCAAACATTACTTATCGAGTGATCGATCCCTTGTTCAAACATGCAACTAGTTACGCAGGATACAATCGAGCAAGTAAATAAATTATATAAACAACATTGGTGACATAGCAATTTAGACGAGAGCTGGACTTCCGTCGAGGCCAACTCGTTCGTCTTCAACAAACAAATAAGAAACGCAATGGTGCGCTATAGTGCCCTAAAGTTCCCTCCCCCCGCCCAACATTTAAAACTCAGCACATGTGTACCCGTGGTACACCGTAAGAACTTCCTTGTTAGACAGCAGCATATATTAGTAGAACGATGGACTAAAAACCGATCAGTTTGGATCAATGGATTCTGCGGAGTGAATACAACACCGAAACATACTGTAAAGCAATCTTGAAAAGCAAAAAAGCACACGATCACGATTCGTGTGACGATTCGTACGAATATAACACCTAACGCAACTCAATATCGCCTCGTTTTCTTCCGGGTATCATCACTGTTATTGTATTTACTGTTAGGAAAATCCTTCAAACAATATTTGCCTGCGAGCCGAGCACAAACACGTTACTTTCTTGTGATAGTTGGTGCCGCTATTCCGGGCCTGGGAACATTAGCAGGATACTATTCTCAAAACCTGGAAGTGGTTTTACACCACCTGTGAGCGTACATGAAGTGCAATTAGAAATCCTTTTTGTGCGCTAACCTCAGCAACTATTGGCAGATGAATTGCGTTGGACGAAGATGAAATGAGAATACAAAGTTGCATCTAGCTTTTGGGCATGTCAAACTGATCGAGTTTAGTGAAACATTACACTCGTGCGCTATGGTTAACCTTTCCCATTGATAAACTGCGATTGTTAGGGTTATTTAGCAGCCCCTGGGTGAAGTGTGATGCACGATTCGTCAGTTTGTTTCGTCTACTCGTCTACTGATCTGATCTGGTCTAATAACAATAAACTTTCTGCTAAATCTAAATTCAGGACAGTACCATGTACCTCCTTCATCTTTAAACCTTATCAACGACGAATGCATGGGAATGATATGACCAAAATTAGAAGACTTCCAAACTACCTAAAACAAAAATCTAAATTAACATGTGGTTTGTTTCACGATGATGGGGCAATAATAACAAAGAATGGTTTAAAAACAAAAAAAGGAACAAATATATTAACTCAAAAGGTAATGAAAAACAAAACATTGACTGTAGTAGCGCCTTGAGGGGAGGTCCGATGTTGGTAAAATTCCTAACCGTGTGGATGAAAAGACTTCGAGCTCGTACATGAATGTGGGAAAGCATTTGAACGCAAAAATTTTGGGAAAAGGAAAACACATGTAACGCTCCAAAAAAAAACAAAGGAAAAGGAAAAGAAAATAACTATTGGCGAATTAAGTAGAGAAGCGCAAAACAAATAATATCAATTCAAATAGTGGTAGCGAATGTAGGAAACGTAACAAAAGAACTGCAAAAAGAAAGAAAGGCAAACCAAAAACAACAACAACAAAAAAGGTTCTTGAATGAATGAAGGAAATGATGATTAAAATTACAATTCAAGTGATCTAGTTTGGCTGAGAAACTTTATTCGAAACAAAACAAATATATATATACTTATATATAATATATATATACGTTGAATCCATACTGAGGAATCGGGAAAAAAACGCGGGAAAGCGAACATGTGAAGGACACACCGTATTGCTTATTGCAATTGCACCGTACTATTACGGCGTGAGTGATTCAGCGAAACGAACGCGAAACAAGGATGTTGGAATGATATAAACTGGAATGCTTTAATAATTAGCCAAAAGCGTGGGAAAGTGTAGTGATAATTCGAATTGATCGAAACGGATGTGACCACCACCCACCACCACAGTGCAGGAAGGTGTGGAAGGAACGCTAGGCGCCTAAAGCGGAGCAAACTAAAGAAGATGAAAGGTTTTTTTCATATGTTTTATTTTATGTATGCAATTTACATTTATCAGTGTTTTAGTTTATTTTCTTTTTGTTTTTTTTTGTGTTTGAACTTTAGAAACGCCATTATGTTGTGAAAATTTAAAAATTCTACCAAACAAGTAATGATAATAATTTCGTTCCTAAGTTTTGCAATCAACGAACCCGAGCAAAAACCGTGGGGAAAGATTATGTTTATTTCCGACCCCGATCCGAGATAGCAAGGAAAAGTATTTCAACTGAAACATGATAATGAATAAAGAAACAAAACCATGAAACACAACACTGACAAGAGTTCTCCTCGACCCTGGATTAGGGGTGGTTTACTTAGTAAACAATCATTTAATTGCTTGTTGGACGCGATGACGATGAAAGAAGTGCCATTGAGTGAGTGAAGGCGCGAACAGCTTGTCCCTCCACACACTGAATGGATTGTAACCGATACGGTTTTGCATTTGCAGGAAGTTGTAGAATTGATAAAAAAAATAACAAATTTTACTTCGTTTATCAAACTTAAAAAGTTTATTGACCATTTAAATTGTAGTAGTTGAATAATGAAAAAACTAAGCCTAGAACAATTCTTGTAAAAATATTTTCATAAACGTATTATGACTACTTTCAACGCCGAGATGTCCTCTGACCGTGGGCTCGGTATCAATTTGCACTTCAAATTACAACCGTGGCCATGGCAACTTCAGATTTGCTTGATCTACGATTCATGCTTGTCCGTAGCAAGAAGAAGCTTCTTTTGTCTCGCTGTTAGTGTCACCTTCGACGAGGATGTTGTTGATTCATCCTGGCCGTCTTTTTCCTTTTGCAATTCTGCCGATTCAACCGCATCCGTCGATGTGGTTGTGTCTACAACCGCTTCCTGATGCGTCGTGTTGTCGGAGGAAGGAGTTTGCTGATCGTTAATTACATCTACTTCACCTTCTCCTGCGGTCATCGATGTTTCCTTTTCGATCTTTTTCTCTTCCTGTTTATCCTCCTCTTTCGGGGCATCATCCTTGACTGGTGGTTCCGTTTCGCTTTGCTTTTCTGCTTCCACCACTACCGATGCACTTGAAACGTCCATCGAATCTGTTTCCATTGGCACGATCGGTTTGCTGGTGTTCTCGTCCGGTTTAGGTTTCCTTTTGTGAATAACACTGGCCGGCAGTAGACACTCCTCCAGGTCAAGAGTGCTATCATCCATCGGAGACACGGTAGAAGTGGTGATGGGATGCACGATTGTGACGATTTCTTGCGACTCATTCGGTTCCTGCTTCATTTCCTGATCGTTTGCTGTGCTGACCGTTTCCTGCTCCGATTTCTGCTTATCTTCCAGCTTGGCCGCGGCTGCCCGGGAGGAACGTGTATTACGAACTCGTGTAACCGGTGTGATTGGTTCCGTTTTAATCACTTTGCGTTTGCTTTCGGCTTTAACGGAAGGCTTTGCATCCATCTCGGCACCAGCAGCCTTGGGTTCTAAATGCATCACTTTCTTCTCCTCCAGTGCCTCAACGCTGCTTTTGTCGGTTACCACTTGGGAAGATTTCTCACCAACAACCGTACTGGATACTTCCATGGCACTGGTTTCACACTCTCCTTCCGATTCAGATTCGTACTTGCGCTTGTTGAATGAACGCTGGGCCGGCAGTTCCATGTGCAGCGGACAGGTCACATTCTCAAACAGTCCGGCCAGCGTTTCCTGGCAAACGACACCGCTCTTCTCGATACCGCACGCTCGGAACAGCACCTGCTTCTTGTCCTCCAGGATGTGCTTGCGGCAGTGCTTACAGCATGGTAGCGTTCGTTCGCCACACTTCACACCACCCTCGGTGTACGAACACTTCGGCAGTGATGGTGGCTTCTGCTGGAGGCCCTCCGTTGCTTTGGCCCGCTTTTCCAAATATTTGCGCTGTAAGATCGCCTCCACACCATGCTTACGGTGGTACCGGTTCAGTCCCTTCAGCTTCTCGTACAGTAACCGCTCGCGGGGCGTTTGCTTGATTTGGTCATAGATGCTACAATGGAAGTCACGTTCGGCACGCTGATCCTTCAGATAGTTACGACGCCGCTCGCGTAACACATGCTGCAGACGGTGAATTTGCTCGATGTACAGCGTCTGCAGCCGGAACAGCTTTTCCTTGGTAATGCGCGTCACCTCTTCGGCTGTGTAGATACCGGCATGCTTCAGTGGATCACCGCCCTGCGAGTCGACACTCTCGTTATCGGAGTTATCCATCTCGTGCGCTTTCCAGGATGAACCGTACGTCGGGTGGAGTACCGCTGCATCGTCATCACTTGAATCGGAAGCATAGTCCAGCACGATACGTCCGGAATCATTAATCGCTGTAACGTCGACGTCAACTGGGGGGGAAGGGGAGCAACAAAGGAAACAATACAAATATTAATTCATTCAAGGAGAAATATTTAACACGCTTATAAAAAGTTCATTGACGTCTCTTCATTTCGCATGGAAAGTCTTTGTTAGTTTTTCTGTCCCATTCCATATGTAAAACGATTTTTAGACTCAAATCGTACACACAATTAAAGCATTGTGTACCAATATCGTATGAAATAGCGCACGAACGTAGGTGACGACTGGTTGAGAGGTTTGATAGAACCAGTTAAAAATGGAACCCTTTTCATCCCGGATCTCGGAAAGTCTGAGGCCGAAAATTTGATACAATGCAGCCACAGCCTTCCACAGACTCCCGTGTTTACTCAATGTAAATATACATTGCTGCACGAGTGTCTCTCTCTTATGCATATCTAATCACCTGGAAGGCGTATAAAAAGCCATCGGAAGATTCCAGATAACTCGGAGAACATAGCAAGAAAATGAAAGGACTTGTACTATTAGCGCTGCTTGTCGCAAGCACGGCCTTGCTGGCCGAAGGACAGAACATTAACGTCGTGGTAACGGCCAACACGGACGGTACGATTACAATCGCAAGTGCTGACGGTTCGCAGAGCGTTACCGTATCGGCCAACTCTCCGACCCTGCTTACGGAATTAGTTGCCATTGTCAACACCATTATTGCCAACGCCTCTACGACGACAACAGCGGCGCCCGGTACTACTGCCACCGCACCGGCTACTGCTGCAACGGCTACAACGGCTGCAACGGCTGCTACGACTGTCGCCACTACAGTAGCTACGACGGCCGCTACCACGGTTGCTACGACGACGACCACGGCAGCGACGACGACTACGGCAGCAGCAACAACCACTACCACAGCACCAGGATCGTGCGGACGAGGAGGCGGCTATCGTCCCGGTTTAGGATTCGGTATCGGCGCAGGAATTGGCATCGGTGGAATCGGTTTGGGAGGAGGACTGTATGGAGGAGTGCAACCGGGCACTGGTTTCGGAACAGGGGGTGGAATCATCGGAACAGGAGGCATCGTCCGACCGGGTGGAATCATTCCTGGAGCAATCAATCTAGTCGGACGAGGCCTCAGCTCCGGAATCAATCTCGTCGGTAACGTGCTATCTGCGAAGACCAACTTCGAAGGACGTACGATCTACAACGGTGGTACTTTGGGTGGTGGCTTGGCTCAGTCAGCTGGCAATTTGATTGGAAATGCTGCAGCTGGATTAGGGGGTGCAGTAGGCAGCATTCTTGGCGGTGTACCGAGACTCTCAGGTTCACTGAACGCCGGAGCCGGAGTTGCTCTTAATAGTGGATACCAGCGACCAGTATTGCTTGGTTAGTTAAAAGCTTACATAAGCTACGACGCCTCCACCACACCGATGCCACAAAAGAAATAAACAATAAACTTTCTGCAAAATAAAGCATGCACTCTTACCGAAAGGATCAACCGATGGTGTTACGACGTCCACATCCGTATCTTCGTCATCCTCGTGTACGGTTATCTTGAGCGGGGTGTTGTTGCCCATGTAATGCTGCTTGGCTTTGTCCACCTTCACATGGTGTGCCAAACCGTGCAGCAACGTTTCCGTTGTCTCCACGGGCACCAGCTTTCCGATCGTTGATTTCGTCTTTTTCAGTTGCGTCTGTCGGCTGTGCTCGAAGCAATAGTTGGAACCGTAATCCTTCTTTACGTCGTACTTCGGCGACGGCTCCAAGCAACGACGTTCGTTGGGAAATACAAATTCACACTGCTTGTACGGAGCATTTGGGTCCTGCAGAATGTGCCGGAAGCAGTAAACGTACGAGTCTACCCGCGGTAGCGTACATTCGTACTGTGTGTTAGCGCAGACTTTGGCTTTCTGTTCAATTTCCAGCTGGATTTGAGTGCGAAGAGCTTGTGCCTGATCTTGGCCTTGGCTGGAGCTACTACCGCTTCCTCCACTGCGGCTAGCAGTTCGCCCAGCATGCTGATTGGTCGGTCCCATTGCTGCGAATAGTTGTATAGTTATGGCTTTCGTGTTGTGATAGAAATACGAATATTTACCTCTTTATTTAAGCACGACGAAAGAACGCTTAATAACAATGTTTTTCACAACGAATCTTGAAAAACACGCAATACGGTCGAAAGTGACGCCATGTATCGAGGAAAAGAAAATGTGACATTTCATGTATACGCTAGCAAATGCCAGGCTGGTGCATGATACAAGCCGAGCATCAAACGTGATCAAACACGTCGTTGACATTTGTGTGTAGTATAAATTAGATCTTGATCTCACAAATAGTGGGGAATTAGAATAAACAGGATTTTTCCTCTATTTTAAGTGAAACAGACGGTATAAAGCTACATAAATACATATACACAAATATCTAAAGAAAGTGGAAAGTAAAATGCAAGTGCAATGTGTTATGAACAAGTAGTGTACACTACTAATTAGCAGCTAGGCATGTTTCATATAATTCATTGGTTATATGCCATTCACTGGAAGATATGATCGATTACTATAGATGGTTGTAATGTAGTGGCCCATTCGAAGGAACTCGGTCATAATATTTAATTTTTGTTTACTGCCACTTTCTGTTCCAAACTGTCAAACCGCGCTAGATGATCGAGCCTGTATGCTATACTGACCTTGGTTGTGAGGTCGGCCATTACGGAGTGAAAAACATATTTGTGGAGTGCATTTTTCTACACCAAAATAATACCATCTAACTCACATACCAGCAGCTGGATTCGGTTGCCTTGCCTTTCCGAACGTGCTAGCCAACGTTTCGGATAGTTTTTCAGCGAAGCAACGGTGGCCCAGCGCGTGCACGACACGATTTTCACAACCGGGCCCAAAGCAGAAGCCAAAGCCAGGCCAAGAGAGTCAGCCAATAAAGACAAGAAACCAGAGAAAAAAAACGGCACGACACGACGTAAGAAGGCCCTCACTCTCTCTCTCTGTCTCTCCCGCACCGTCCCCTTTCACATTGATAGTTGCTTGCTTTGCGGTCGAATGGCGTCTTGGGAAATTGGTGTGACGACAGACTGCAATGGAATGATGAAATAATTGCCCTAATCATATAAACTAAATGTCCTTCTTGAACGCTTTTCGCGGGTTCGCAGAAATTGACCGCGTGTGCAGTGGCGGCGGTAGTCTGCTTGTCCGATGGCAGGCATAGCTGAATGTCTACTGCTCGGATCCGTTTGGCGCCTAACGAAGATCTCCCCCCGTCATTAGGGCCGACTAGGAATAGGGCATGCAAAAGTTATCTGTGACGTTGCAAAACAAAAATCACACTGCCAACGATTGATCGCCATATTTTCCGTAGTAGAAAAGGCGTGTGTTCAAGTGTGCGTGAAAACGGCGAGCGTGTGTCTAACGGTAACACGGCTGGTAGTGTGTGAGTGCGGTCGATAAACGGGGTGCAAGGTTTGTGAGCGCGCGCTTGTGTGTGTAATGTGTGTGTGAAACCATCGCTAGCACGCACACAGTGGTAAACGGCTTGCTCGGAACGCATCATCTGCTGAAACGAGCGAAATAAGAAAGGTGGTGGTGGATTCTAGTAGGCGGCTTCTATGTTTATTTCTAAACGTCACAAACGTGGGCCATGTACCGATGGATAAACTCAGAATTATAAACAACAATCTCAGCACCATTATTGTGCCGCGTTTTGGCTGAGGGAAAAAACAAGGCAACAACGAAAGTACACCAACCTGTACTGTACACAATCAATCGAGAAGGTCCGGGATGAAAGCAGGTTAACATTCGACCAAGCAGAACGTAGGACACGTGTCTCTTCCTTCGAGGACACACTCTGGTTGACCGTCGTCCTGTACTCAGGGATAGGCATCAATCGAACTTGCACGGTTTCCGTAACTGGTCGGCGTAAAGGAAAGCGGCCCGATCACCTCGAACCTAACCATCGATGGCTTCTGGTGGTAGCGCGAGCGGAACGACGAGTAAGAACGATGATTCGAAATGGTACTTTACAGCCGAACAGCTGGCGAGCTCGCCGAGTCGCAAATGTGGCATGGATGCGGATCAAGAGCTTATGTACAGACAGCGTGCTGCCAACCTAATACAGGATATGGGCCAGCGGTTGCAAGTGTAAGAATTAACTCTCTACTTTTGTTAAATTACGTTCGCCACAAAGGCTACTCGATACCATATGCAAAATGGTTGCCGAAGAAACGGTGAAACATGCTCTGTTCCGTTGTTCCCGATAGAAAATTATACGTCCCGTTTTTGTATCCTCCGTAGATCTCAACTATGCATCAACACGGCCATTGTTTACATGCATCGGTTTTATGCATTTCATTCGTTCACACAATTCCACCGCAACAGCATAGCTGCCGCCGCTCTATTCTTAGCAGCAAAAGTGAGCATTTTGATAGGAAAACTATGCTTCAGGCTAACAAAACTAATCGAAATGTAATTTACCTTAGGTCGAGGAACAACCACGCAAACTGGAACACATCATCAAGGTCGTACACATTTGTCTCGGACTGGACGCACCGGATCCGATGCGAGAAAACTATGCCGAACAGGCACAGGACCTAGTGTTCAATGAGAATGTGCTGCTGCAAACGTTAGGGTTTGATGTAGCCATCGATCATCCCCATACACACGTCGTGAAAACCTGCCACCTGGTGAAAGGTAATGGTAATAATGAGAATCCTACTAAAGAGGAAGTCCGTGGAATTAACAATTCTTTTTTTCTTTTACAGCTTCCAAAGATTTGGCACAGACATCTTACTTCATGGCATCCAATAGGTATGTTGCATGGTTGGACACTAATAATTACATACCACCTTAACCAATTGTTGCACTCTTTTAGTTTACATCTTACAACCATGTGCCTGCAGTACAAACCGACGGTCGTGGCCTGTTTTTGCATCCATCTCGCCTGCAAATGGTCCCGATGGGAGGTGCGTTAGGTTTTTCCTGTGTAGTCTTAACGCTTTCCGATAGATGCTTATACCGATCGTAAACTCTTTGATTTCCTTGTTACCGTATCGCACCACACAGATTCCACAGTCGAACGAGGGTCGCCACTGGTTTCACTATGTGGACAAAACGGTAACGCTCGATCTGCTGAAGCAGCTGACGGACGAGTTTCTGCACATTTTTGATCGCTGTCCGACACGGTTGAAAAGCAAGATGAAATCAATACGGGCAGATACGGGAGCGGTAAGTGGTTTGTTGCTATCTTTAATTGTTTCGTTTCTATATTTGCCTATTGTAATATTCATTCCAGGAGGAATCTGGACGACGAACAGGTGGTAGCAGTAGTAGCAGCAGTAGCCTAATGGCTGCCCCTTCCTCTTCGTCTGTACCGCGCGGTCTTGATGAAGGCAGCTCGACCTCATCGTCCGCCTCTAGTCATCATCGTCCTAAGCAGGGTTCCAGCTGTAAGCATCTTCTCCGTCTGCAATGTGTTCAATTTCGCAGCATGCTAATGCTCGTTGGATGCTTTCCATTTGTCAAATTTTAGCCGAAATGATGAAACCGCACGGAATGTCGTCTTCCGGGAGCCATCAAAAGATTCCTTCCTCATCGTCGTCCGGTTCGGGATCCCGTTCACGTTCCGAACGACCATCCGCCGGTTTGTCGTCCTCCGGCAGTTTGGCGGGCCAGCAACAACAGCAGCAGCAGCAAGCACCGCCACAGCATTATGGAAGCGGTAGTAGTAGTAACAGCGGCAACAGCAGCAAAGGTCCACCCTCGATATCTTCGCACCGAGGCAGCATGTCGATGAACCCTTCCAGTGCCGTGTCGTCTCAGCGATCGAGCGCAGGGTATCAGGGACACGAGGGAAGCAAATCTCGCCAACAGTCGTCCGTCTCCGGTATGATGCAGGCAGGCGGTGGTGCGACAGCAGGTGCTGGTGGCAGCACGTCATCCGGTTCTTCATCTTCCATGCATTCCGGTTACAATCAGATGAAGGCGGATCGTCACAGCAGTGGTCAAAAGCTAGCACCAAAGCCACAGTCTACTTCTTCTACATCCGGTACTACTGCTGCACCCAACTACAATGCGAAACATCAGCAGCAAGCGTCCCAGCAGCAGCAGCCTTCCTCTCTCTTTTCTCATCCGCCAAGTTACAACCAATCGATCAGTGGACGCGCATCGAATCTTCCGATCGCTGATCAGCAATCATCAAGTGCGGGCAGCAGCAGTCAGCCAAAAACCGAACCATCTTCCTTCCGATTGCTTGACGAATCGATCGGACGCTTGACCGATCCGATGCAGATGTGTACGCCACCGAAGCAAAGCAAACCATCGTCCATCTTTAGCCCGGATTGGAAAGATTCGCAGAACGAATCGATGCAGAATATACCGCCGAGTAAATCTCGATCGAGCGGCCACTACGGTAATGTAACGGCCGGTGCAACATCGTCCGAGCGGCTGCTAAAACCACCGAAAGGCAGTCCTAGCGGCAAGAAGCAACAGCTGCAACAACTACAACAGCATCACGGTTCGGCGATGGGACCATCGCGGTCCGATGCGCAGAAGAAAGATCGCCGTTTGGACGCCTCTTCAGGGCTCGCCGCACAGCAGCAGGCTGTCTCTAGCAAGCATCAGCTGATGGCACACGACAAAAAATCCCTGATGCCGCCAGGTTCCTCCAGCGCTCTTCCGATGGCCGGTGGCAATAGTAACGTTAGTAACACTGGTAGCAATAACGGTAGTAGCAGTAGTAATAGTCACACTAGCCACAATTTAAAACGATCATTAGACGGTACGGTTATACCTCCGAACGCACTAGCCGCCAACGATGGTACGGTGCTGGGAAATCTCTCCGGTAACGGAGCGCCTGGTTCGATGGGGGCAAACAGTGCCGCCAATACCACTATGTCCACCCAAGCGAAACGACCGCATCCGAGCAACGAACAGATACGGCAGGACGATGGGACAGACTTCCGAGAGCAGAAAGTGCGCCGAACGGCGGAACCATCCAGCTCATCGTTTCTCTCTTCCGGTTCGCCTTCCGACCAGTTGTTCAATTCCTCGTTCGATCTGGCCAGCACGTTCGACAAGATGGATGATTCCTCGTCGCTGTTCAACTTTAACGATCCTGGCTCGCTGCTTTCCCAACCGCTGCTGAGTGATTCGAAACCGTCGACGCTAGCAAAAAGTGGCGGCATTTTTAGCAACACAATCAACGGTATCGAAACGAACGCAGCGCTCGTTAGCAGCTTGCTGAAAGAAAGTCTGTTCAACGAAACGCCAAAGTTTGGTTCACTGTACGGCGGCACGGGTACGAATGAGGCACCGTCCGGTGGGACACGGTCTGACGTTCCGGATGCCAAGCCAATCGACACAACGGGCGGCAGTAGTGCATCGTTAGCAATGGATACGAAGCCGCAAATTAGTGCGATGGAGAGCTCACACGGATTTCCACCTTCGTCCACCGCTAATCAGCAACAGATACCGGGTAGTGGTGCCAATGAATCAGCCCCGTCCGGTGTGGTTCCACCTTCCTATCCCTGGGTAACAACGAATGCTAATCTTGCGAGTGAAACTTCCGTCAGTGTTGTGCCAGTACAACCAGCACCAGCTGCTGTCGCGATTGATCCCACGGCACAGTCCACACTAGCCACGGCGGCTTCGACGGCTTCCGATCCCGACACGGACCAGGGCGCAGGTGGACATCGATCGAAATCGGAAAAGAAAAAGAAAAAGGAAAAACACAAGCACAAGGAAAAGGACAAGACGAAGGATCGTGATCGTGAGGAAAAGAAAAAGCACAAAAAAGACAAAGACAAACACCGGGATCGGGAACATCGGGAGAAAGGTGATCATCATTCCGGGCCAGGCACGGGTTCGGACAATGTTACCGGGGCTGGTGGTGCGGGTGGCGCTAGCCATCAGCACGGTTCACATTCGGCACAGGATCCACAGCCACCGCCCGGTCCGATTAAGATCAAACTTAACCGCGCCATCATTCCGCCAGTGGTGGATGGGGTCGGATTACATGCGTCCGGTACGGGAGGCGGTTCCAGTTCGGCGAATGATGGATTAAAGATAAAAATTCCCAAGGATCGATTGTCCGGTTCGTCTTCACTGCCCGGTGGTCCGGCAACGGGCGGCGCCTCTTCGATGGCCGGTGGTTCTCACGGTGCATCGGCTCACGGTGTCTCCGGTGCGGGTAGTTCTTCCAGTGCTGCTGGTGGCGGTGGCGGATCGGCATCCTTGAAGTTGAAAATTTCCAAGGATAAAATAGAACACTACAATATTAGCGCTACAAGCGAAGCGATCGGTGGTGCCGGGCCACATCTTGGTGGCGCCGCGGGAGGAAATGTTGGTGGTACGGGTGGACTAGGAGCAATCATGGGCATGGGTGGAGGTCCGAATGCCATCGGTAGCGGTAACAGTAGTAATAGTAGTAGCAAAAAGAAGGACAAGGAGCGTGATAAGGATCGTGAGAAAAGTAAATCGAAGTCATCTTCGGAACACGGAAACCGTCAAAACGGTGGCGGATCAGTGGCACCCGGAAACAATAGTAGCAAATCATCTAGCAAGGTAGGTGAAGGAACATTTAAATTGTTTCTCTATTTAGAATTGACATATTCCTATGATCTAAATTGTGTGACGTTATTCTTTGCAGAATCTATCAGCTTTACCGCAGCAGCAATCACAGCCGCAACAGCAGTATGGTATGTACAATGCAAACCAATCCATGACGGCCGCCCCAATGGCAGCCGCCGGAATGCTACCAGGACTGCACGGTTATCATCATCAGGCAGGGTTCGATTACCTACAGCAGCAACAATCGGTTGCCGCTCTCCAACAGCAGCAGCAGCAACAGCAACAGTACTATTCCCAATATGGTCAGTTTGGGCAACAGCAGCAGCAGCAGCAACAGTTTCAACAGCAGATGGCCGCCTCCGGTGCCGGTTCGATGTTAATGAACGCATCCGGGGCCGGCATGATTGGTAAGATTTCTGGACAGCCAGGCACGGCCGCCGGTATGCAATCATCCTCGCTGCCACCGTACTACTACGGTGGAGGGTCCGGTCCGGGAACGGCCACAAATCAGGGCGGTGGTGCTGGTAAAAAATAAGATTATTTCGCTTCACTAGCAAAGTAAAACCTCACAGCTCAAGCGTTCTTCGTGTGTCTATTGTTCTCGGCATTGATGCAACGACCCCCATTTACTGTGAGTTTTCGGAGTATGCTGGAAGCTTTCTTTTTTGTTCCAGTTTTGTTAGATTTTTTTTTTTATATATGTACATAGTTCGAACCGATTTACAAATTTCGACTATATAAGTTTCAACGATTTTTTTTAAGTAGATTATACTACAGATTGCGATCATGTGAGAGAGCATACACATAGTGCGGTACACACCGGTCCTGGCACATTTGCAGCGATGGTACCGATTCATCGAGAATCTTAAAGGATTTTTAGTTGTTTATGTTATGATTATTTGATTACAAATATATAAAACACTGCTAGCGACAAGAAGGACTAAATGAAAAAAAGTGCTGTTAAATGTTTACCAAGTGTCGTTAGTCGCAGTTAGCCCCCCCCCTTTTTTGCATACTTTTTTTTAGCTACAGTTAATGTTATTTGCCTAAGCACACCGATTTTGCGCCGCGCATTTCGGAGAGGAATAATAAACGGTCTGTTGGAAAAGGTCCAAATTACTAGACTAGTTTGTGACAGTTTAATCTAGTGCTAGGCTTTGTAAACCGGTCTAGAATTAACCGTGTTCAGTGGAATACAATGCAATACGTTACGAACGTATCGCTGGAGAATATCATGCAAAGATGGAACGTTCCAATGTTGTTGAACTCGTTGCGTGTTGTTAGCAAAGCAGTAGCTCTTCCCCGGGCAGTCATATTGGTAAAGGCACAGTAAAGAAATGACTTAAACACGATTGTATAAAAAAGCAACGATAGAATGACGTCCGATGTGTCGACGTGCAAGAGATTGTGACGATTTAATTTAAGTTAGCAAAACAAATGAATTGATAAAAAAAAACAAACAAAATCTCGTATGATTGTCCAAGGATATAGGCAAATTGTAACAAAAAAAAAACATAAACTGATTCGACTACTTCCGTGCTACTATGGGGTGTACGCCTATGTTGTGTTTATTCACATTTGGATACTTCTTAGAAGTGTAATTTCGGTTTGTAATGTTGCATTAACTCTTTGTGCTTCTTCTACTCGTTTCGTTCTGCTCAACGATCGTTTACTGCTTGGGAATAAAGTGTACCTTGCTACATCAATTGTCAATAACCGATTAACTGGTATTTCATTGAGTGAATGGATAAAGAATGGGAGATCCTTTTCAAATTCTAAAATAACATTATACACTGTGGCATGGTACAGTCCCATAGGCGGGAAAGATGCTAGTTAAAGAAATCTTTCAAAATCTTTTGCAATTACTGAGCTACCGAAGAAGAAGATACAATGACTGAGATGAAGGAAGCGCATCGATAACCAATTGGAGATTTTAAAACACACACAAAACGGCACCCAGAATCAGTTCCATTCGGGTTTGGCTTAAAAATTTCATAACGAGTCAGACTCGTCGAAGATGTAACGAAGGGTTAATGATATTATCAAAATAAAGAAGACAAAAAAAAAGATTAAAAAACAAAAGGTAAAAATCAAGACGAAAAAAAAACACAAGAATTTAACTATTATAGCGCAAGAAACGATTCGAACACTACGAAAGTTATTCAGAAGTTACAAAATTGCTAAAATGGAAAAAATACAGCAAATATATCAATTAGGCAATGTGTGAGGGGTACGTACCGAAAGGTACATTCTTTTGGGTGAGATTACGAAAATGTTTGCTGCTATTTCTACGCGAATCATAGCCATCGATGGGACACGGTTTGCACATGCTGCACTGCTGGATCTGTGTACTGCGTTTGACCGGAGGCGTGTGATGTGGGAGTCCGCGCAGGGTAAATAAAGGATGAGATTGAGCGTACGTAAAATTTGTGCATATTGCAACATTTATTCACTCTTTGGATGCTTACCTTCTTGTTCGGAAACATTACGCTAAGAGCTAAATAATCCAGTACAATCTACTCGCATTACCAATAATATCACGTGGGACAGAAGAGTGCAGGAGCGATTAACTGAACTTGTACGTACATATGATGAGGCTGCAGACTGCGGGAAAGCAATAGAATAATCCTACGAAAAGCGGGGTGAAGGATGGATTCATCTCCTACGAATCCTACACACGTATGCGACACATCCAACGAATGTTCGCCAAAAAACACGTAAAGCAACTAAGTAAATACTATTGAACCTACATATTGACTAGAGAAAATTAAATGAAACCATACACTCACACAAACACACCCTTTGCTATAATTAATAGAACATACTTCAGAAGGATACCATTACTCTAAATTTTGCGCATACACACAGAAATACAACAGAAGAAAACATGTTTAAACGAAGAAAGCTATACACAACAAAACACTCGAACTGATAAGTCTGAATTAGATGGAAACTTTAGTAGATGATGAAGATGGTTAAGGTGGAAATTCGCCCACAGTGCGATAGTTAGTCCATGAGAGTGAGATTGAGAAGAGTTACGAAACAAAGGTGTGAAAGATGAGCATAACAGGAAAGGTGAAATTCAAAGAAATATATTAATTAATTTGTTAACAAAAGAAAGCAAAAACAAACAAACAAGTACTCACAAACCTGCGCTAAATCAGCAAAATAGTTTCAAAAACAATATATAAATATATATATCTTTGGTTTATGAAAGTAATTGGGCAGTTTTCTAGTCCTGAATTGACTTTAAACCAAGGCGTGCAGGGTTTGCCTGGCACCATTCCCGGATGTATTACTTGAATCAATCAATACTACGAGCCATGGTTTTCGTTCCCGGCAAAATTGGCATCGGCTGTTTTATAGCACTAGAGATTAATAAGGAGATTCATCTTCTCAACTAAGGTTTTTTGCTAAGCGGATGGTTAATGAAAAAGAAAGGAATGCATTTGCAATAGTTCGTACGCGGTTGATATTTCTGATGATGGTCGTTTGCGCGGGGACAAGTATGAAACCAAACTAACAAACAAACTATTTAACGGAAATCAACTAATCTACCAAGAAAATACAAAATGTGGAAGTTAGGGGAAGAAAAAGATGCCGTGCATGAGCTAAACTTTTCTCGTCCCTGAATGATGGGATCGATGTAAACCTAGAAAATAAAACACAAAAAAAACAAAGCAGAACAGAACATGAGCCTGTGGCCGATCAAATCACGGGAAGTGTGCTGTGGTTGAGCGCGAAATGGAACCACAAATGGAAACAAATGGAAATAAAAACAAAGAACAGATAAAACAAAACAAAATCGAACGAAACGTAAAATCTTAATCGTGTATATTAATTAAGCTTAAGTTCTCTATTTAAGAACGAATACATTAGTAACCAATTGCCCTACCTTTGTTTACCCCCCCCCCCCCCCCCCCCCCCCCATCCTCCGTTTAAGTAAAATAAACTAGGGAATGTAATTTACCATATTTTTTCGTTTTTTATTTTCAGTAATTAATTGCTAGAGTGGTTACAGTGAGAATTGGATGCAAGTGGAGCATCCATGCTATCACAGTGTGAGAAATAAATAGATGTGTTTAGAGTGGAATTTTTATGCATTTTGTTGCTTAAAAATTATGAAGCATTTCTCTGCATTAAAAAGTATTTTTAAAAAATGAAGCAAAAGCAAGAAATTCTTTTTTCAATTATCACAAAACAAACTATGAAATTTGAACAAACGAGGAGTGATATTTTTTTGTTATACTAGTTATACGATACACTGTTATACTCACCAACGCATGTAATCGTGCCCCACGGTACCCTATACTACTGCAGGGTTTTTCAAATGCGCCCCACGAAACACGCATCGTCGGAATCTACTGGCGCTAGTGGATCTTCGCATTCTCGAACGAACCACCGAACGTACCAAACGTAAGGAGGAAGCTCGCTGTGACGGGTGTTGCCGTTATTACCGATCGTTTGGCAAGTAGTGTCGTATTTTGTGCGCTAGCGTATAGAAATCTTCATATCAAAGTTTACGCACCGGTGTATTAAAAAGACAAACAGGGCAAGCAGACGAAAAAAAAAGGAACGGAAACAAACACAGTTCGTCGTACACGGGGGTTGCAATAGTTGTGGCGTGAACTTACACTTTATTCATTTATGCACACGCGGAACGAAGTGTTGTTCGGGGCGGGTGGCGCTTAAAGCAAGAAAACGAACAAAAAGGTGTATTTTTGTGCGGATTTTTCCACGCGTGTGTTGTCTTGGCGTCTTCGCGGATCCCGGCGTTTGTGAAGCGTGAATCGTATCGCGCCCCAACATGCCCGGCATTTTTCCCTTATAGCTCGTAGCGTTTGGACCCGTTGGGTTTTTGTGTGTTTGCGCCTGGTTTTTTGAATTTTGATGGTGCCCACACCCGTTTTCTTACCAATCGTTTGTGGGAAGCTTTCAGCTCGTACGGTGTTTAGTTTTGATAGCAGTGTGGAAAATGTTTCTTTGCAGTTGTGCTATTTAACGTGTTGCATATTCAGTGCGTGTTTGCTTTGCATGACAGAGGATGTGCTAGTGCGGGTAGATGCATTTATAAAATGCGGGAATTTGCGAGCGCGCTCAAGAAATTGTTCAGTGAAAAAATATATGCACGGATTTGATAGGAAAATTGTGCCAAGTAACGCATTCGTAGTGAAATGAAAAATAGGTTTTGTATATTTTTATTTACAAATAAAATTCCATCGACACATTTAATCAGCTAGCGATTTCTCGCTTATCACAAATCTAAAATGCAATAAATACGCACTCGAATAGGAATTGAAAAAAAAAACAGTTAGTGACAATAAGATAAGGACACGGTGCACGAAGTCGTAATCGCAATCATTATGCCGCCAGGTTAATGATCGATCGAGAAAATTGTACGGACGTTAAAACGTTGATCGAATTGCTTTATCTCTTTGTACTTGATTGTGTATTTGTGTGCGTGTGTGTGCTATTGTTATAATGTTTCATCTTTCCAACAGCATAAACAAGAAGCAGCTTTAAACAGTGCAGGCAATACGAATAAGTGCATTTGAGTTCGGTTCCGTTTCTGCTGCTGACAACAGACACACAATGTCAATGAAAATGCTTTCCCTCGAAGATGACCAGCGATTTGCGCTGATGAAGGTAGGTGTTTTTTATTACGATGGATTGGGGGAAAATATCAAAAGCCTTTATCGAACACCGGTTTGATAAGATAAGATTTTATTTTCTTTCGGACGGTTTTCGTTCTTACCGTTTCGTCAAACGGCGCTTCAACGCATATGGTGTTACAGGCAGCTGTTTATTTGTTTGCGCACAATTTCATCAATCCAATTGTTTGTTTTGTGTATTTTTTTTGTGTGCTTTGACACTTTTGTCAGATAAAGAATTTATTTCGTGTTTCGCCCTTTTTGTGCCCAAAAGAATGGGCGCGATCAAACGAAAATCGAACGGGGGTTTGGTGTTAGAAAGTTCAGTTCCGATAGGGGTTTGGTGGTTGGCCCATAAATCCAGGGGAAACGGCATCATGGAAGGTGTTGAGAAAGCCGCTCCAACGCATCGCCACCGTGCTGCTGCACCTTTTTAGTGCACAATTTCATGCAACGTTGCGTTTAATATTCAAACACACACACGAGGGGGTCGACACCGTGTTCCGGTTTCGGGCGCATGTCGATCGTGTGCGATCGCTGTCGTACAATTAAAAATCTGTTTTCTGGTACAGTACGACCTCCCTCCCCCCAAAAAAAAAACCCTCCACCCTTCACCGTGGACGCCCAATTTACGCATCTAGAAGGTATGCGCAAGTCGCGGACTACATATACACGGAGGTTTGGCGTTTTTTTGTTTTTGTTTTGTTTCTTCACAAATGTTTGAAGCGTGTAAAATTAATGGTGCCCGTCGATTCGATACGTATCCGGGACTAATGGTGAATGGGGAGTTTAGGGGAGTTTCATCGATCGATGGCGCTTATCAGTTGGGGGGGGGAGGGGGATGGGAAGGAAGCATGGAGGTTGACAATTTATCTGTCGATCATTAGATTGTTGTAACGGGTGATGGGAAAAAATGATGAGCGTGACTGACTTTTGCTGATGATGGTAGGTTGTGATGGGAATGTGACGAGCAATCGCATAATCGCAAAACTGTGCAATTATTGTTCGAATAATAGTTTCGAGTCATTACACGATGGGATGCTTGTTTATTTAAGTTTTTGTTTTGCTATAAAATTCATAATAAATATTAAGGGAAAATTAATTTCTTATTTTTCTACTTAAATTGCATGAGTAACGCAATGACCATGCGCATCTCAGTGGCTTTATCAGTGGCTGACTTTCAGTTTTGGTTTTTTATCTCTTAAGCTCTTAAGCTTTTAACAACCACAGCACACCGACTTCAAAGATAATACAATCGGAATTTTATCAAAATAGAACTTATCGAATCAGAAAGGGGTGGAAATACACTTCCTACCAGGATCATAAAGGATGATTTATTTATAATCTGTTATTGTTTTCATAGCAAAAAGGTATTTCCTTCACTCGGATTCATAACTATTAATCGTTACAAAGCATCAACATAAACAAATTAATCATTTTCGGTCGATTGAACATCGTGTTCTATCCTTCCTTGTTTCCTGCACGCGTTCTACAAGGCGTCCGTCCGTTGGCTTCACATTCTGCAACGATCTTGCAACGATCTACCATCAATTCCGTTTCGTGTGCTACTTTTTCGACTGTTCTTGCTCTTGTTGGTGGCAGAACGAAGTATTATTATTTTTTTGATGGCCAAATAAAGCTACCACCACCACCAAATACCTTGGAATGGTCCGATTTGGTTGTTTATATTGTTTTTGAGTCAAGGATAAAGTAAAGGTTTTTTGGAAAAATATACTACTCCTTTACAGCACTGTTCCTTCACCTGATTCTTACCAGCTGACGCTTGTAAGTCATTAGTAAATATTCGAAAAATCCTTCACCAAGTTATTCGCTGGCAAAAGCTAAACCAACATGGCAAAGCGGCGCATAAGGAAGTGCAACGGAAGAAGATCGGACGGATTGGGTTTTTTTTCGGAGCTTATGTTTATGATGTCTGTGTGTTTATGGTACGGAACCTTTGAAAAAAAAACGGAGTATTTTTTGTACTTTTTTTTAAATACATTTTTGCTACGCTTCTTGTGCCACAATAAAGCTGTTTTATTGCTTTCGTTTCATATTTGGTACGGTCTGTGTTTGTGTCTGTGTCTGCACCACGTTCGTTTCCGTAACCTTGAAATAGGTTGGCCGGGTTTAGGTGGCAAGATATTTTTTTTTTGTTTCATTTTACACGGTAGCTATACACAAATATGTTATAATTTGGGCCAATATTAATCCGGTAGAGCTAATTGTTTTTAATTATTTTTTAAAACTTTTTCAATATAAAATACACCATAAAATTGTCTACATTTGAAAGCTAGATACGCATCATCATGGTTGAAGTCTTTCCTTTTGCTAGCCAGCGACGAACCCTTGAAACAAAGCAAGCAGTTCGGGCCAATTGTTTTTGATGAGAAAACAGTTCCGAAGCGTAATTACCCGCTGACGTACTGTTAACATTGCAGTGTGATTCGCAAAACTCCTATAACGATCGTTTTCAATCGATTCAGGAAAACATTCGTTGTAGCATTGGTCAATCATCGTTTAGAATTGCCGTTCTGTAGGTTTTATTACAATCCACGATAGTGGGCTTTTTCCTTATCCCTTCACCAAACTCGTGACAGAAACTGTATCGATAAAGGAAAGGGACCATTTTAACGCGTGGCTTAACGCGTCGAATGACGACAATAGCGGGAATTATTATTTAACTGATCAAAGCCAACGGCACGGGGCGTTTTTTTCCACTTCATTTATAGCTTCGGTAGCGAATACTTCCCGCGGACAAGTTCTAGAAGTTGTTCCGTTGAATCTTCGGTTGAGGGTTAAATTATAACAGCGGCTAGTTGATAAAGCTGGCAATTATTTCAACATTAGATGTTTAATTAGTCTACACAGTGGCAGTGGGACAAAATTGTTCCGTGGTGGTGGGTGGTATTGATTCAGGAAATGAATCATCAGTGTAATTATCGTTTGATTTCGGTTAAATTATATACAGCTAGTGTATATTTTTTTAGCCTTAATACTTTGATAAGGTATTATTATAGGAAGAAACCATTCGTTTCGTATTATTTTAATTGTTTTGTAATAAATTTAGCATCTTTCAATGGTCTAACTTTAATAGAAAATAGTGTGAATAAAGTTTAACTTATACTAAATTAAAACAAAGTTTTAAAAAGGCGAATAAAATCTTATTCTTAAAGCTTTTTTTTAAAGATTCTGCCACGTTTCATTCGCCTGTTAACAAACGATCCTCTAATTTGTAGGGTTCGTCGCTTAAAAATTAACAAAAGACTTCAACCGAACTGTTAAGCGACAAACATGATTTATTTAATTTTTTGTTGCAATTTTTTCATCTTTTTCATCATTCTGATACAACTCTGTTTAGTACCGAAAAGATCATCTCAATATTATGATCTTAAAAGTAACATTAGTCAACTGTATCGGAACCAAAATGTCGGTGAACATCGGTGGCCTCGCTCTTTATCGGTGTTGTCGGTGGGTCTGTTGGGCAACTTGCCCAGACACAAAACGATTTCAACGCGCGACAGTGTCTCGATAGAATAAACCCGGCCGGTATGCCTTAGCCTTGGAATACCGGACACGAAGCGCCGCTACGCTAATGTGTGGAAGGGGGTTTTTTCGAAGTTTTCGATGCAAAATGGTTAATGGGAATTTTGAACCGTTGAAGCCGGATGTGCACAAACACCTTCAAGAAGTACTTCGCGAAGTGGGAAATTGTAGGTCAAACTTGTATGGTGCATGTTTTAATTTAATAATTATTTTATGCAAAAAGATGTGAATATAGTTAAACTTCCACTGACGTACAAAGCGTTGCTCACGTCTCTTTCTAAAACAACGAACGGGATGGCATGCAAAGTGACGGCTTTTTTTTTCACCATATGCGGACCCTCTTGTGGCTGTGCACTCAGACACAAATGCACCGTACGGCCAGGTGTTATGCTGGGAGTCAATAATCGGTCACGGTGTACGGCTTGCGGCATGGATGCTGTTGCGCGATCGCTAACGGCTTATATGCTTCTCCCAAGCAGCTTCCAAGTACGTAAAATACGCGGGAAGGAAAATGAGGCACATGGCCGCGGCATGGTGCTTAGAAAAAGTTGCTCACCTTCGGTGCAGTTTTCCGTTTCCAACTCGTTCCCACACACCCGTGCCACGATCAGTTCCCTCCGGACGTGGCGTTTGGAGTTTTGATGCAAGGGAAGATTATTCCCAACCATGCCACGGTGCAGTGCAAGATGGAGATTAGCTATTGAGTTCAGTGTACTATGGAATGGTGTAGAGGGAAATGCATTGCCAGTGGATGGGGTAACAAAATGCCGCACGTTTTGGGGTTTGGTTTGGTTCACGGTCGCGAACTGTTGCGAAATAACCGGGCCGTCTCATAAACTGGTTTTTCAAAGAAATGTTTTTTCCACTATATCACGATGTTGATTAGATCCAGTTTTGGGATTTGAAAAGTGCCATCTGAGTTAAATCCCTAGCTGCATAAATTGTGATGGAGACAGTTACATCTGCTAAAACCGGATGAGCTTCGCTGGAGCTAATTTAAGCGATATTTATTTTTAGGACGTTTTTTTTTCTTCTACATTCTTATGCAAATGTTGTGTAATACATAAAGAAAGAAAATAAAAATAGCTCTATAGTCTTGGGTGTTAAGTGCAAACATGGCGATGTTTATTCAATATTGTTGTACCAACAAAAAAAACACACACTTTCTCTCCGTTCCTCGATGATTGATGGTAAACTGACATTAAGTGCAGTTTAAGCCGAACTGCAGCGCGGGTGAGTGTTGACATAACATTTTTTTGTTTTGTTAGTGCATCAATGTAGTGACGCTGCAGGATGTCTTTGGTGCTGCAACATTAAAAGAAAATAGCAACCAAAAAAAAAACGATCATTTGTCACTGGAATTGAATGCTGAAACTGAATGCCTTTTTGTTTGAAAATTTTAAAAAGAAAATATGATTTTGCACCTATTTCAACCTTTTCTTTATCAACTTGTAAGGTAATAAAGACTCATCGGTACATTGATCTAATGGTGGGGGTGTTTAAAATTATCGTTAGCTTAATGTATGATGATGGGTTTTATAGCATACTAACGTTATTAGTGTTTTATTATTGGATGCCAATAAAGTGCACTGAACACTTGGCTTCGTTCAACATTTCCCTCCGTATGGTTGAATGATTTTATGCTCCATTTGGAAACGTTAGAAGTGATTGAAGTAATTTGCACGAAATTTTGCGATAAAATATGCAATTGCTTTTTATTCGATCATTATCAATGAAGAGAAATAAGCTATAAAAGTAATAGAAATATGTTCGAAAAAATTTAAAGATCAACTAATAAATAGTTCCATGAAATGAGTTCGTCTTTATATGAGTTAGAAAAAGAAGTAGATATGAAATCAAAAATCTTTTATTTTAATATAAATTCCTTCTTCATTGAGGATCTTTTCTTAACTGCTTAAAGCACAACATGGAAACTTTTGTTACTTTAATACTTGAAGGACACTCGCTTCTAATGACAAGTGGAATACGGAAAAGGTTATTGATTTTTACTTACTTTTACTTACTTACACTTTACTAATGTGCGAGGTGTGCACATCTGCACATTGCACCATCTTGCAACTGCACTTAAGCTTTCAAGCTTTGTTCGTATGCATTGAAGTGCCGACTAAAAACTTCAATGTGACTGTTACCAACAAAAGACCCTTTTCTTTGACGTCAACTCGTGAAATGTTCCATCAAACGCATCCAACACTTCCGAACTGAAACTCGACATGATCTTTCGATGAATGGCACAAGATCATGCTGATCATCTTGAAAAAAGGGAGAAAAAAATTCCCCGACCGTTTTGTTAAACAGCACGCTCGAATTTGTTTAGCGAATCATTTCAATCAGGCCGACCGTTTGTGTGTGTGTGTGTGTGAAATCGCATTAACGGTAGGGGAAATTGCGTCTGACCACGTTCCACGTCAGCATCGGCACACCTTTGCCCAATTCGTTCGCCCGCCAAGTCTCATCCAAGTGCGAAATGTGCATTCAACGGCGTACGAAAGATCGCACATTTGTGGCACGAGAAGGCGCCGTAATTTGCGCACTTTTTTTTGCGAAAGTCAACACAAATGTTAACGAATGCGATGAGTCAGAAGATGTGTGTTTTATTATTTTTCTTTTGCAATGGAAACTGTTGCAATTTGTAAAGTGGCGTGCATTGAGGGCGTTCAACAAAATGCATTAAAAGCAAGCTCTCGAACTAATATTGCAAAAAATTGCAGAGAAAATTGGTACGCAAAATTGTTGATAATTGTGAACGCAATTTTAGCTAAATTTATTCGTTCCAGAATCATTTTTTAAACACTTCAACAAACCATCATTAGATTTATTTTTTCTATTCCATATGATAGTCATCCCTTCATTGACATTCATTTGGCACGATATCCGATCCCGCCAAGGTCCTTCAAAGTTGATTTCCTTTCTACACACGTAGTTTGCGCCTCGGTACGGCTTTGTATTCGAACATGCGTAAAATCCAAATTAAAGTATAATTGTGACGTCGATTGTTGTTTTTCCCCCTTTCTTTTGCTGTAAATCTTGTCGTACAACAACAAAAAAAAGTTACTTTATTTGATGGCCAACTGCTGACAGCCAAAAAACACGGACACACACACACACACACACACACACACACACACACACACACACACACACACACACACACACACACACACACACACACACACACACACACAAAAACACGGTAGCTTTGAATGCATTTGCGCAGTCAGTTCGGCAGCGTGAATTGTTGATTGCGCAACGCACGTGCTCTTTCGCGCGCACCGAGCGCGAATACCTCTTGAGGCAAAGTAATGAACCTGCACCCAATAGCCGAAAGGTGTCTCTTGCGTAGGCCAATGCCACCCGCAGCTGGTTCCTATCCGTGCATTTCTGATCGGTTACCTATGTGGACTCGAGGAACGATCGAAAGCCACCACTTGGATTGTTGACACTGACCGGTTAAACCATTTCGATGTCGCTTGATTTAATAAACGGAGGGAGAAGACACTCTCCAGGATGCATGGCAAGCATCACAAAACGCAATCGGTTTATCCATTGCTTTGTTCATATATTAGACCTTTGCCTTGAAATGGCGGCTCATCAATTTTCGGTTAAACGTTTGTTGACCGTTGGAAGATCGCTAGATCGTTCGGCCCCCGGGTGTTGTGGCGCTTGCGTAATCAAGTAATGGCCATAAGTTAGCTTGTTTTTTTATTGACCTTACCGCAATGAGCCTGATGGTGAAGGCTAGGAAAAGGTTTACTTTCAAGTTGCTTGGAAAAGTAACAGTTTGAGATACCCTTGGAAAAACACCAAAAATGGTATTTATTTGTGAAAGTAGATTGTTGGAGTACAAAGATAAACAGGATACAATCTGGAACTTTCATTTGAACTTTCATTTTTTTGAAGATTCGGAAAAGAAAAAAAAAGAAAAAAATCTGAATAAATGTAACTTGTTTTTTGCTTGATTAAAAAAACACTTAAAAATAAAATGCTTCAATACTTCTGTAGAAATCTGCATATCCAAACTGAAGTTAAACATTCAATCAAATTCAATTACAATGCTAATTACATCGCAACGACTAGCAAAAGTCATTGCTAAAGTCATGTTTTTGACCTCCTGCTTGGAGGTTATGCACGGTACGATGTACTGCGCTTGTTAACCCCATGACAGAAGTCATAAACTGACGATTCATGGCTGTATGGCAATGCATTGGTAAGAAGCTGGGAAGAAGCCGTAATCCACCAGGAAATGATCCGATAAATTCGCACTTTGTATTGCGTATTTTAGCAAGATGCTTTTAAAAGAGAGGCAACAATAGCGTGTGATAATTATTCTATTAGCTACCGATACGCAACTTTAGCAAACGAAGCATGTTTGTCTAGTAAGGAAATGCTATTTTTCACACCTTTCCCTCAAATGCAGTTAAGAAAGGTGAAGTGCATTCATTCTGATTAAACATTCCTCTATGAAACCAAAATTCATAATACAATTTAAAATTGATGCTTCAACGTTAAAACTCAGAATTAACAAGCAAAACCCCGTCATTTTCAATTATCCGTACCTTGATCCAATCCACCACCCGAATGCCTATCAATCAGTTCTATTGTACTTAGCTCAAATCACGTTCCCATCACACTACTAGAGATTGTATCAAAACTCCCCATTAAAGTCTCCTACACCTTCATTGCAAAATACGTTAGCTGCAAGTGATTTAGAACTCACCTCATCGTGGAGAAAAGGTTGTAAAGGCTATCGAGCACGAAAAAATAATTACTACCTATACACACTCACAACACTACACGAGGCGTGTACTAACATTGTGTACAGTTGTATGACAGCTGCACTTAAGTTCAAGCTCATCATCTGACATACAACGGGTTGCCTTGGCGACAGGCCATGGTTGAGGTCAACGGGAGATGGAGACCAAAGTGTCTTTCTCTCTCTCTCTCATTTCACTCTTCACTACAGCACACTGTGATTAATAAAAGTGAAACATTTGGCATTTTTTAACTGTCAACCTTCTGTTGTGACACATCGTGTAAAGCGTGCAAAAAAGCGTTTTCTTCAGTGGTATGTTTGGACATAGGCTTTTAGTGGGAAATTCAGATAAAAAAAAGATAACATTTGAACCAGAAGTAAGTTGAGAGTACACGGCATGCCGGACGACTGTGACATGACGACTCTGACCGTCATCGAGGGTCATCAACATGAGACAGAACAGTGCAGTGCCACCACGACGAAGGTCCAAATAGTTCGTGTCCTAATGATCTTACTCGTGATATTGAACCAAATATGCGATGGGTATAAGGTATGATTGTGAGTTGAAGGTTGGCGTCTCCACGCTATGTGGGTGACGGGAAAAGGCAGCTCAGATGTCCTCAACCCTGATCGTGCCCAGAGCAAACCTTCTAGTTTGGCCCTATTTTGGTCCATTCGAGTTGTTTTGAATTCTATTCGTCTGTGAAGAAAAGTTGTGTGGTTTGATTGATTCCAGTTCTACCCTTGTACGGTGATTGCAGCATCAGCACGATCGATATCTTTCTCACCTACTGACGTTCTTCTCTCCTTTTCGTTACAGTTTCGTCGGCAGGTGGTTGACATACTGAAACCGGAGCACGATGATTACTATCTGCTGCGCTGGCTGCGAGGTAAGCGATACCGACGTCTACTCTCTATGTTGAGCGTTTCTACTGATGATCACGGGCATGTGTAACCGGCGATCGGTCGCATTAGGTCGCATACTTAACTGCCTGAACCGGTTCAATAGGGGGGTGTCTTACGCTTGATTGTTAGTAATTAGTGGCTTTGCGTGAAGAAGTAAATATTTTAAATGACTCGTACCTCTTAGGTCTCTTGGGTGTCCGCGCATGCCGGTATTTATGCGCCATTGCGCGGGTGGATTCCCACTACAGCTTGGTCTCTTCACTGTCAACCACAACTTAAAAAAAACCCACAGCACTTGTGGCACGTGCGAGTGACCTTAGAACTATAATTGGCGCTTTTTTCTCTCTTCTCCCCTGTGAGCTTTCTGTTTTTGCACACAAAACAGCGAAAAAAGACTGTCTTGATGATGAATGATATAATAGCCGCCGCCTTTCGGAAGGCCACAGGCTACAGTCATGCTAAAATGCGGCCAGAATGAAAAGTTAACTAGTGGTGCGTTTTTTCACCGATCTAAATTTTTAGAGTCATTAGGGACCGGATGCTGATTTCCTTTTTTGTTTGTGTCGATTAAGTAACAGCTAATGCTGCAATGCAAAGTGGCAATTTTCTTATTGAAAGTAGAACCACAATATGAGCTGATGTGTCGATATTAAAATAGTTAAAATTAATTTAGTTTCAGTTCTTCTAAAAAGCTTTATCTGTAACATCTCATTGTATCACATTCCAGCACGCAACTGGAATCCGGAAGCGGCAGAAAAGATGCTGCGCGACTCGATGAAGTTCCGGGAACGCTGGAATACAGATGAGATCGCCAAGTGGCCCACGCCCCAGATCCTGCTCGACTACAGTCCGCACGGTGTGTCGGGCTACGATAAGGAAGGTTCACCGATCATCATCATTCCCTTTGCTGGATTTGACATCTGGGGATTGCTGCACAGTGTGTCCCGGGCCGATATCATCCGTATGACGATGCAGGCACTCGAGGGCTACATGCAGCTAGCGTACGAGCAGAGCCAGAAGACAAATAACCCAAACAGCCGACAGTTTGTGGTGGTGTTCGATATGGATAACTTTAACCTGAAGCAGTACATCTGGCGCCCGGCGAGTGAGGTCGTCATCTCGCTGATCAAGATGTACGAGGCAAACTATCCGGAAATACTGAAGTGTTGCTATATCATCAACACGCCGAAGGTGTTTGCGTTCGCGTACAACATGGTGAAGAAGTTCCTGGGCGAGTACACGATCGATAAGATCCGGATCTACAAGCCGGACCGGAACAAGTGGTTGCCATCGATTCTGGAGCGTTGTGATGCGGATCAAATCCCGGCATACTTCGGTGGCACTCAAACCGATCCGGACGGTAATCCGAAGTGTGAGAAAAAGATTTGCTGGGGTGGCAAGGTACCGAAGGAGCTGTACACCTCGAAGGAGGACAGCTTCAACAACAATCTGACGTTCACGGAGACGGAAATTCGGAAGGGTAGTAAGCTGAAGATGACGTTCGATTGTGAGGATGCTGGCTGTTTCTTGAAGTGAGTAACAAGTCACCAATATCTCCACGCCCATTGCCAGTATCGTATGATATACATAGAGCCATAAAGTTAAAAGCCGATAAGGACAATATTTAGTGTTAAACATTTGCTTATAACATTTGGCTTTTTTTTTGGCATGAAACACATACAAACCTCAAACAAATCGGTGAGAGTTGTTTAACGGTGCCAATTAACACATCACTCCTTCCAGGTGGGAATTCCGTACGTTCGATCACGACATCAAGTTTGGCGTCAAGTGCGTAAACAAAAAGACGGAAGAATCGGTCATCGAGGTGCCACTGAAACGGGTGTCCTCCCATCAGATCGACGAGTCGGGATTTATCACCTGCCAACCGGGCTGTACATGTAAGTACAATCGCGTTTTATGTCTTTTATGATTCAACCAAGGCCAATTGGGAATAATTTTTCTCTTTTTTTGCCCCCTACTTCCAGATCACGTACTGTTCGACAATTCATACTCGTACTTCAAGACGAAGAAGATTCGCTACTCTGTCCTGATGACGGCCCCGCTAAGTGATGTGGAACAAACGATGGCACCGATTGCCATAACGGAAGAAATGGCGCCCGAGCATGGAACAGCTGAGGATTAAGCATTAAGCATTAGAGCGTCTCGCTTCGACCTTTATATCTTTTAAAAGAAAACACTTCACAAATGGGGAAATAAAATGCAGGACTTACAGGGATACCGGATAGCGGACATTAGCGGAAACAAGAAACAAAACAAAACGCACCCAAATTTAAACCACCGTCAAAATGCGATATCACGAGCCAAAGATACTGTTGGAAGAGCTGGAAATTTTCTTTACACACAAACTGTTCACCACATAAATTTATAGCTTTCACGTGTTTAACACTACCTTCCTTTTTCTTTATCAGCGCGTTAGATAATGTACAGTACACCATCAGCACCATACACCTGAGGAATGAGTTTGCTTCTTTTAGCGACAGAAAAAAACTCCCCATAGTGATTACGCGCATTCTTCCAATGCAGGTGATAATCGGTTAGATAGTAAGGGCACAATTGCATATCCCTAACGGCTTTCGTCCTTATCGGTGACATTGTAAAAATATTAACATTAATACCGGTGATAAACAAACAAAAAAACGCAAGACAGGGACAATTCAAGTCGCTAAAATAGACGATATTCTCTCGTGGAGAGTAGTGTGTATGTGAGAACCCGCGGGTAATATATATTATCTTTGTAATAAAACGAGACAGGGGAAAAAGATCAATAGGATACAAAAATCGGGCGGTTTAACGATGGGATAGTGTCGTGCCGATTGGACGAAACAATTTTCGCATGCAAAATAAGATGTAAAATAGGACTGCGCGTACTTTCGCGAGTGTTCTAAGCTACCATTATGTTTAATAAACCGTACGGATTGGTAACAACGAAACATTGAGCATTCAATTACACGCATTTTTGGTTTGCAAATATTTTGTTATATTTTCGAATTATGGTAATTAAATAAGAGTGCAGGTTGTTTTGCTTCCCGCTGCTTTGTAGTTTGATTGGTTTGCACACACACACACACACTACCCCTGTTTATACACGTCGGTTTAGTTTGGTCCTCCGGGACCACCACCGCCAGGACCGCCGGATTGTGGACCACCCCCAGGACCTCCAACCATTCCACCGTAACCACCGGGTTGTTGTCCACCACCGCCCATCTGTTGCATCGGCGAATGCATCATTGGACCCGGGCTAGAACCAACCTGCGGTACCACCTGCGGCGAGGGACCTCCTATCTGTCCACCCATTGGTCCACCTGGACCTCCAGGACCACCCGGTCCACCTCCAGGTTGCATTACGCCACCCATCTAGGGGATGGAAACGACAAACTGTATAGCAATCGTCCATATTCATCGAGACGTTCCAACACTTACCTGCATCTGCATTTGTCCCGGTGCCGGCGGTTCGTTGGGAAGTGTCAGCGTTAGCAGCAAATCGTGTACGGCCGGAAACAGGGAACACTCATCGGGCAGCAGTACGGAGCATTCGGAGAAACGGCGCAAATGCGCACTGACGGCACTGTTTAGCTGCGGTGGCATCGGTTCACGCCGTTCGGCTAGTGTCGTGTGGTTCATATTCATGTCGTACACCATCGGGAGCAGCATCGTTACCGCATCCTTCCATTCCATGTTGGGCATATACGGTACGCGCGTAATTTGTATGAAGAACAGTATCTTCTGCCTGTGGGACAGGATCGTCGTGGTGCCGACGGGTACGATCGGTGTGGCCGACGGTGGTACGCGCAGTACGAACTGTACGTTCCATTTGTTGCCCTGCACCAGCTCCGGCATCAAATCTAGGCGCATTATCTGGATGAAGTCTTTCAACACCTTAGCCGGTAGGTTAAGCATGCGCGTGAAGCTGGTCATGACTGCCGGACGATAGGGTGGTGCTGCTACACGCT
Source organism: Anopheles funestus (assembly GCF_943734845.2). Taxonomy (NCBI): domain Eukaryota; kingdom Metazoa; phylum Arthropoda; class Insecta; order Diptera; family Culicidae; genus Anopheles; species Anopheles funestus. The sequence goes on from NC_064599.1 coordinate 4,242,644, forward strand.
GATCGAAGAACTGTTCCAGGATCTGCAGATCTTGGGCGGCCCACTGGTACGGAGGCTTTCCGTCCATCATCGGTCCCATCGGTAGCTGGTCCACCTTCAGGTGTAGCGATTGCATGTGGTTCGGGTTGAGGAAGACTTGGTATTGCAGACAATCTGCCTTAAACACCACAACACCCGGTTCGTTCGAGGTTATCGCCATCAGCTGCAAATTAGAATTGATATTAGACGCACAAAAACGAAACAAACATGATGCCATTTGTTACTTACGCTCTCCTCCTGGTGGATGATACGCTGTAGCTGCCGGCGCATAAACACCGAACCGAGAAAACGCTCGAGCGGACTCAACTCCGGACCGGGAACTTCCTTCTGCGGATGGGACGTTGCTCGACAGAGCGTATCGAGTGCCTCGTAGGTCAATGTGGTCGGTATCGCACCGGCCCACGAGCGTGCCGGTAGAACGCGCGACGTGTAATGATGGGACGCTAAAAGCAAATGCAAACATATTAACACAATTACAAGCAACAAGCAGTAGGAATTGCCGCTCCCCTAAAAAAAAAAGAAATACGCACTTTGTACTTTATGTTCCGGACTTTGACCAGGTCGTGGCGATGGTCGAGGCATCCCCGGAGACCCGGGCCAGTTCGATGCAGCCGGGGAAAGTGCTGCAAATGGACTGCCGTCGGTGTGGCTCTGCATGTACGGCAAGCTGCTCGGACCGGGCGAATGTGCCGCCATCGGGCTTGGTTGTGCATTCAGTGGGGACGATGGCATAAGACCTCCGCTCGGCGACGGATGCGGCATGTGAGAGGCTGGCGGTGAAGTCATGTTGAAATTACTCATATGACCTTGTTGCTGCCCACCCTGACCCCCCGTACCACCAGCACCTCCACCACCGGCACCACCTGCACCGCCTCCACCACCAATCGGGTGTGGACTGGCCGGTGTGTGCGGGTTGGAGCTGGTGGGCGGTGTTAGAGGCGCCGCAAACCGGAGACCTGGGTCACGCGGACTCTGTGGCCCTCTCATACCAGCGCCTCCGCTGAGGAACGTGTTTGAACCACCCCCCGTACCACCGCCACCACCAGCGCCACCATTATTACCTCCGCCGGTACCACCCCCTGCACCGCCATGTCCCGATGGATCCTCCAACGTTACCGGCGACGGTGGGTTGTCATCCTCGGACTGGGAACGTCGCCGGAACACGGCCGTTTCGTCCACGTACTTGGACAGGAATCCTTTCAAACCCTGCGTCGGTGTGAACTCTTCCACGACGTGGCTCCGATCGAACCGACTATATGCACCGTCCCGTATAGTGCACAGACCACCACCTCGGAACCGTACCTCCAGACAGTAAACGCCCTGGAACGAGATGCGCAACAGTGTCGGCGACTGGGGGATGATGCAGAAGGACAGGACCGGGATTTTGGGCGACTGTAATATCGCCAGATGCGGTATGATCGGCAGTTTTGCGATCGAGCTAAGCGGTTGGTACGTTTCGTGCAGCATGTGCACGATCTGCGCCAGGCTATAGTTGTGGTTCAGATGCGCCTGCAGCTGATCGCGCATCATCGAATGAGCATTGATGGCACTGTTGCCACCGGTAAAGACGAGCCGAAACTCTTTCGCCTCCGTATCCCAGCAGATGTTCACGCTCACGTCCTTGTTCGGGCCGTAAGCGAGCAGCAGATTGGTGTAGCTGTACGATTTGATCGTCACCATGCTCTGTAGGTTGTATTTTTCGTTGTTAAACTGCTCGCGGAACTCGTGCACCAGCGTGTAAAGGTACACAATCTTGGACCAATCGCTCAACAGTTGATCGACCACCTTCGAGACCGATTCGACGGGTTGCATTTCGTACTGAAGATAAACGGCCCGTCGCATGCCCTGCTCCTTGTGGTGCAGGCTCGGCAGTGGCGAACCGTAAAAAACGAGCTCCATCGTCCATAGACGTGTTTGATTGCTTTTGTTTACCTGAGCCCGTACCGATACAGAGAGCAAACGTTTGAGCAGTGCATTCCACACCTGCTTATCGATCGGTGGTACATGTACGGTTTTTGGTTCGTTCGCTGCTGCTGCAGCAGCCGCTTTAGCATCGGATCCTGATTGGCCAGATTGTTGCTGTTGCTGTTGTTGCTGCTGCTGCTGCTGTTGCTGAGCAGAAGGCGGCACCTGTGGTGGCTTCGGTTGTGGTAGTGTTAAAAGTTTCAGCACGAGTGACGTTGCATTCGCTTCCACTTGCAGGCCACCGTGCGGTATCTTCCGCATGGTAAACTCCTTGGCAAGCGTAACAAACGGTAGCTTCTCGTCACACATCGCCACTACATGGGCCAGCTCGGGAATGAAGTAGGCCGGATAGATGGTTTTCTGCTGCTTTAGTGGTGGTCCCATGCTGGACAGTGCACTATCCAGGGGCGATATCTTTCGCTTCGTGCTGGTGCATGTCGTGCTCGGATCATCAATGTACGTGCCCGGTCCATGAGTTGCCACGAACGTATCGAACTCAATCATCGAAAGCACGCGAAGGTACATTTTCGGCATTGCGGCGGTTGTCGTTTCGTTGCTTGATGGGTGTCCTGCTGAGCCGGATGGTGCGTTTGTTTGCCCGGCGGAAGCTGTATCCTGCGACTGTCCCTCTTCGACAGAGGATGGTTTTACCAGCACCAAGTAGAATGTGTAGGTCATTTCGTTGGGGCACGTTTTCTTTTCCTTTAGCTCAACGATCTGTAAAGGGAGGGAAAATTTGTGAAATGTTAATAAATAAAGTTCCTTGACAGTCACCGCCTTCGTTTTATCACTCACCAAAATGACGTTGGCATGCCGGTACAGTTGAATAAACACCTTATGCGGTCCCATACGAGCGATCGGATGGTTTTGAGGATAGATTAGCGGCAAACGGTCTTGTGTTGCTGCCGGCAAATGTTGCAACGTTTTCTCACACCTTCGTTGCGTGATCCAGTAGCGCAATTCCGATATCAGATGCTGCAGCTTCGACCAGTCGTTGTTGAGGGCGTGCTGCATTTCGGGCATAATCGGACAGTCGAGATGCTTCGGTACGTGGCACCGTAACATGCCCGTGTGCGTATCCACCGTAATGTAGATGTGTTCCGCCCGTAGGCATGGGTTAAGCACCGGTACGGTCAGCATGGCTGGTGTACCTTGGATGTGATACTCAACGTCCTTAAGGAACAGCTGCAGTTCGGTTTTCACGTCGTTAAGGCGCGCAAGTGATCGCACGTATACCGTGTGCACGAGCAATCGTTCCATGGACAGCAAGTCCGAGCGGACGGCACGATCGGCAATGTCAGCTTCCTTGTTACCGATCGACGGTACGTGCAGGATGGCAAGCTGTTTCGCTGCATCGTTCGGATCCGTTTGGATGGTGAGCCGATAGCCTAGTTCCGATTTGGGATCCTTGTTTGTGAGCTCACGCCAGTAAGAAACGGTCAGCCGCGATCCCACGACATATTCGTCCACGTGGATGTGATCATCAAGCCGATCGCGGATCAGACGGAGTGTTTGTGTGTAAAGTACCTCCAGCTGCAGCGATTGGCAGAAGTAGTGCAGACAGGTGTACACTTCCGCAAGGGCATCCGTACAGTCCACAATGCGACCCTGAATTAGCTGATGAATGTAGTTTACCTGTAACGGATGCACCAACGCTTTGCCATCGCCTGTCTCCTTGTCTTCGACCAAGAAATCAATGTCCAGCAATCGCCAGGGTACGGTCGGTGCATCACCCATCACCGTCAACGACACCTCAAACTCGTGATCCACCTTGAACGTGACGCGTCCGTTTTCGATGCGAAATTTGCGCAACTGTGGCAGCAAACTGCCCGTTACCAGACGATGCTGTATGACCTGGTTCAAGCGCTGTAGTGTTTGTCGTTTTTCCGCTGGCGTTATCGGATCCGGCGGTACTATTCGGTCCCGAATGACAGATGGTAGACGAGAGTAGCTGCCTGTGGTAAGGATTTCAACCGCTGCAGGAATGTGAAAATTAGGCAGCCTGGCATGTACGAGCGTTTCCCGTGCGACGCGCGATAGCATATCGGCCGTGTCTATGAACAGCATCGACTGTTTATCCAGGAAGCCCATTATCTTGGCCGATTTGTCCACCTTGGAGGCTGAGTTGGCCCACTTTACCAGTGCCAGCAGGCGAATGAACAGCTGCCGCGTGCTGGCGGAAAAGTTGTAAATTTCGATCTTCCGGTCCATGTCGGTTTTACGGGGCAGTCTGGTGGAAGAGTGGAAGCAGAATGATAGAAGTCAGATAAAAATGTGAAAAAATTAAAATAATGTAAAACTTACAGTTCGGCAAGAACCGTCAACTCATGGTACGTCCGCTGAATGATGAAATCTATCAAACGGCCTAACGGGATCAGATTCTGTCTCTGTGCCATCTCCTGCCCCGTCGGGATGAAGCTCGTCACCGCTCCTCCCTGTTCCAGCGGTTGTGGTGCCATCGTGCTCTGTTGTTTTACTTACTGTTTGCACACAAAACACACACCTCCGAATGTTGTAACTATTCACACTGATAGCAACAACTTTAGTCACGGTCGGTTTTCCTTTCGACCGTGCACAAACGTTCTACTACAGTAACACAGGGAGTAACTTCTACACGCTTTCACATAGCACAGCAGGAAGTTTTTGCATTCCTTCCACACGGCACTATTCTGAGACAAAAATGATGCTCTCCATATTACACGGGCAGCAGTACAGCTTACACGCGTCTATGAATAAGAACCGAACGGCAGGGTGAGAAAAAAGCACTAGTTTTCGATATTATTTGGTCGTGAAATCGCGTTTCTGTCGATATTTTCCTGAGTTGGCTTTTTTTAGCCTCTGAAGCCGCGGTCACACGCCGAGCAACGAAGCGTTTGTTAGAAAATTGACAGCACGAATTGACAGCTAAAACGCTTCACGTGTGGAAGAAAAAAAGGGGAAAATTCGATTACGGAAACGCTTCAGTGTAGGAGTGAAAAACAACATTTAGTAGAAAGTGTGATATTATTAAGATAGAAAGTGAGAGCGGGAAATTAGCTTCTAATATTAGCAAGAAAGATAATTTTACTTTGATTTATGATAATTCTTTGTGATTATTATTGAGGAGTTGGCGTATTTCACGCCCGCACTAGAAAAGAAATATCATAGGAGGTGAAACACTGCGGTGTGGTTTGTTTTGATTTTCCAGCTGTCAGAATAGCACAGAAAAACATACACACACGGACACGCACCCAAACGTGAAAGCAACTCGCGGAACGACGCAGGCGGAAGGACTTTTCCGTATATTTTTGCGTACCGTACCAAACACAGTTCTCTTTTGGCACGTACGTCAGTATAGCAGGGAAAGGACGATCGTCCGCATAGGTCGACAAGCAGCAAAATTCGCCATCACCACCTAGCGGTCACACCTGCTAACGACCATGACACCTGGTAGCGACGGTGGATAATTGAGGAGCCGGGAAAATGTTTTAAACTTGTGCAACGCTCCTGAATCACAAGCTTGCCGAAAAAAAGCATCCGTGCAGTGAATTCACACCAAAAAACCTAATTCCACCTCATGCGAACACCCATTGAAGAGTGACGTGCTTAGGCAAGAGTGGACTGAATGTTTGTGCGACCCCCGTCATATGGCCACACCATCCACCCACGCGATTGAACGAAGAAAATCAACACGGCACGGTAGAAGCGTACCGTAAAACGAAAACATCCCGAGGAAATCTTTCTATGGGTGTGATGGATGCAATGTGTCCGTGTTTTCCGGTGGAACGGTACGACGTAGGGGAAGACTCACACCCACGATGAGCAGCTAGTTAGAAGAGTGGTGGTCGGAAGAGTGTTTTACATTAGCACCGAATCGGGATCGGTTTGTTTTCATTCTTTTCGCGTAAAAGAAACAGTTTATACAGCATTCGGAAGTTAAAACATTCATCCGAGATCGATGACTGCGTTAAAAAACGGTGTTGGCGCATCCGCAGATCAAAAGGTAAGTTTCGTTACAATCTGTAAGGTAAATGGTGAAATTGTTTTAATTTATAATTTACCTACTAAGCTTTATTTGTATAAAGCAGGAACGGTAACAATACATTCACAGTAGCACTTTTTGTTATATGTTCACGTTTCCGGAATTGGACCATATTTTATGTTTTTTTATTATTATTTAGGTATACACCCTAGAGCGAATGAGTGGAAGTAGAACCCCAAGAAAACTTTCTGAGGGAAGAATTTCACGCCACCTCAGATTGGAACTCATTAGGCATTACTTTATTCGGGTACTTTGATAACCACCCATTGCCTCAATTATGCGCGATGAGAACGCAAGCAGAAGGAACGTGAACCATTTCCCACAGCACCATACCCATACATCTTCTGCCGCGTGTGTCGAACGGTTTGACCGACTGCCGGTTATCGATCAGTTTTGTCGTCTATGATTTATGGTTATTGACGGTGTCATGCAAAAATCGCACGAAACAGACAGATTCCCGGATGTAGGTGGGAGGTTATTGATGGTTTAGAATGTGAAGAAATATGATAAACAGATCCAATCTAGGTTGTGACGCATTTCGATCCGGTAGATGTGGGGGAAATTTTCTATCCCTCTTCGAAAAGATTTCAAATCAATCTAGAAAATGTTTGGGACACATTTGAAATATTATTAAATTTAATTTTTTTTTGAACCGATAAGGTTGTAAGTTTCCCTACCAACAACATAGACCGATAGGACGTATCAATGACCGCATCCTCTTCATATCAGCTTGTAAGCGTATATACGTCCAACTTCACTATCATTGATTCGAATTTCTTCCCTTCTTCGTAATATTTCAGGCAAGATTTTTCCTTGTAATTATGCGACTGAATTTAAAGTTCTTGCTGATAAGTCTCTGCGTAACGGTTGCACTCATAACGTTCGCTCTGTGGGCGAACTGTGGCGTTGGACATGGGCTTGTACCGAAGTGGCCCCAGCATCATGGTGACGGTGGTAAGATTGTGTTTTGAAATTTATTCTGCTTCTACTCGGCTTTTTTTTTAATATTCTGGACAACTCCTTCACAGACAATCCATTCGAACAGACGGAGGAAATCGACTGTATCATCAACCAGGAGTATGCTATCGGGTGCCGGAAGGAGGGCGAGGAGGTGTACCTTCCGTTTTCCTTCCTGCAGAAGTACTTCGATGTTTACGGATCGCTGAACGTGGTGGACGGCAGTCGACGGTTCGATTGGACGCATAGCTACGGGAAGGTAAACTACCCGAAGGGAGCGTATGATCCGCGCGGTATCTTCATGTACTTTGAAAACTACAACGTAGAGATGCGCGATCGCGTCAAGTGCATCAGTGCGATCGATGGTGTACCGATTTCGACGCAGTGGGAAAGTCAGGGCTACTTTTACGCCACCCAGATCGCTCAGTTTGGGCTGTCACATTATAGCAAAAATTTAACCGAACCGGAACCGCGCCGTAAGACCGTCGAGGATGGTGATCGGGAGATGGCCACCTGGATAGTACCGAAGGGTAGCTCGATGAACCGTACGATCGATCGGCTTCGACCGGTGGGCGGTGCGGTACTTTGTTTTTCTACCGGCAAATCGTTTGATACGGCTGTGGTCCTACCGATGGATCACGTGCTCGATTTGGTGCTGAGTATCGATGTGCTACTGAAGCCAAATTCCACGATATGCGTCACATTGCAGAACCGTGAAACGCAGAAGCTTTATCACGTTTACTACATACTGGCGGATCTACTGATCGGTGTGCAGGATGAGAACATTTACTACGGAATTGGGTTAAACAGTACTGGTGCGTGGAAACATTTGACGCGCGATTTGTTTGTCGATCTGCAGAAAGGACTGCCGCAGTACGCAAGCACAGACAAGCGGCGTAAGATGCGCCGCACTGAGCTAAAGGTGATCGAGATATCGCTGCTCGGCAATGGTAGTATCGATAATTTGACACTTTCGACGAGTGAACATATAAGCCATTTTTACGACGCTGCCGATTGGTTGATTCGGCACCAAGATCCGAGTACTGGTGGATGGCCAATACCGGTACGACGAAAGCTAGGTTCGGGATTCGGTGAACTGGCTCGCGGTTGGTACTCGGCGATGGCACAGGGACACGCGATATCACTCCTGGCGCGAGCATATTACCATTCCAAGGGAGATAAGCGATATCTGCGGGCAGCACTGGATGGTTTGAAGCTGTTTCGGATACCATCCTACCAGGGTGGCGTTTTGGCTACCTTCCTAGGGAAGTACGCATGGTACGAAGAATATCCGACGACACCACACTCGTTCGTGCTGAATGGATTCATCTATTCGTTGCTAGGACTGTACGATCTGAACTCAACTGCACCGGTCAACCAATCGAATGAGGCGGCAGTCCTGTTCGAACAGGGTATGGCTAGTCTAAAGAAAATGTTGCTTCTGTACGATACCGGATCGGGTACGAGCTATGATCTCCGGCATTTTACTCTTGGTAGGCAATCGACACAATTTCCCAACGGAAATATTGTTCTTGATCGTTTTTCTGCTCTGTTGTAGGCATTGCACCGAATCTAGCTCGCTGGGATTATCATGCAACGCACGTCAATCAGCTGCTGCTGTTGGCCACAATCGATCCGGACCCGCTGATATCGCAAACGGCGGAACGATGGAAAAATTACATGGTAGGCAAACGTGCTCCGCATAACTAAGCGAACTAAGCGGTGCATTCGTATTCGTGCACCACAAAAAAAAAACTGGCCACTGGTTGTTCCTGGTAGACCTGCAATCTTCTCCACTTCCATTTTAAATGCCTTACACACCAGAAGAAAAGTATCTCACTTCCTCTACAGTAGCGGTGTTCTCTGTTGTTGACCGTAGCAGCACAATTTCTCGCTCTTCGCCGGGATGCGATTATCCGTTTCGCGTGACTAGGGAGAATGGAGTTAGGGGGAGCTTGAAACAAAAAGAAAAAGACACAACCGCAGAAACGAAAAGGAAGATAGACGTAAGCGGGATGGTAAAAACTGGCCTCTTTCGCGCATTAGGGCCACCACTGATGGTAAGATTCTGCGAGGCTTTCGTGATATGATATGGTACCTTTAGAGTGTAACGGAAATTGTACATATGATTAGAGTTCTTTCCACAACCACTTTCCTGGCTAGAACGCGTAGCGTCTATCGTAGAGCAGGATCGCATATCCGTACGGAACGGGTATCCGTTTTGTACAATTCACAAACCACATTTGGTAGGATGCTTTCACCATTTTTTTTTGTACTATCGAACCTATATGCTCACGCGCCTCACCTACAAAATAATAATCAGCAAGTAGCGATAAGTTCAGTATCACACATATGCACACATTAGGGGATATGTGTGTAGCGTGCGCGAGATGGTGAATGAAAATTAAATTGTAAAGAAGGTTGTAAAGGAATTCAATCCAAATATCATCGTAGCATAAGTAGATTGTACCATTTGTCCTGCGGACGGAACGGTACGAATGGAAGACTTATGGCGTAAACAAACTCAACTTCTTGCCATTGTTTTGTTGCCTGCCCGTACGTTTTGAATGGAAGGGTATATTAATCTTAAAAAGTTTCATACATAGAATTTGCAAAACACAATTTCCTACCATCAGTAAGGGGGGGCAAACATTTCGGTTTTGGTTGTACGCTTACAGCGAACAAAATACCGATCGCTTCGCCAGATCGGGACAAGACCCGGTTCACGACGTACCGGGTGCACAATGTAAGCATTAACTGTCTAGTGTTTAATGGAATAGTAGTAGAAGCATACATGTCACAGAAATACCAATCAATATTTAGAGAGCTTACACTGGAAACAGTATTGAATAAGTAATTCTTACGATGGACATTGTAAGATCGTAAGAGTTTCTATCCATGCACAAAAAAAACAAACTTTTTGTACGAACCTTCACTTGGTTTATGATAGAGTAAGAGGGAACAATTTTGTTCAAGTTGTATGTTATGCGTTTCGCTTTTAGTTAAGTGCAGTTTCTGTACAATAGTTTGTGTTATTTGTTTTTACATGTACCTTACTGTTTGGTTTAAGCATAATTATTTTTGGGTTGTTAAGAAATTAGTTTATTTATTGGTAAAAATAATGCTTTAAAGGATGAAGAAACGATGGCTCAACCTATCATCGAATTATAGTTATTTATGTTTTGCCGAAAGGGTGAATTGCGTTAAATCATGTGTATAAGATTGTAAAGGATTGTAATCGATAGAAGGGAATGAAAAGCAAATTTGAGTTTCGTACTGTAATAATTATTTTATCGTTGATTGTTTCCTTTTTTCGTAATAATGCAGAGATAGTGTGTGTAGTAATTTTGGTTTCCCCCGCTAAAGGGGAAAGAAAGACAAAACCGGTTGAAGATTCCTGTTGCAAACAGTTACATTAGGCTGGCTAATTTTTACATAGTTTAAAACAAAACTCTCATAAGACTGCATCCAGATGCGGACGGTTATGGATTATTGTGTGTACGTATAAGTCCGGCAGCAAGTTAAGTTCACGTTCAGCTGCCCTAAGTGTATTGCTGCGCGAGTGTGCAAGGTGAAAAGATATTTTCTAACAAAAGTTTGATAGTCGACTAAATCCCCATTTGGTGAAGTGTTACGTTTACCGGAAGACGACACAAGACCCATTCCTAAGTAATGCCCACGGTAATGATTAACTTCCAGTTTGACTGCGAAACCAATGGCGGTAATGTAACATAAGATAGCTAGTATAATATCGGCACGTAGTGATTATCTGTAGCGGGAACCGAGTGGAACGTTTCGAGTGGGGTTTCGAAATTCGTAATAGTGTTTAGATGGCAAATCCTGCCCGATGGAAGCATAGTACTGGTAGTGTAGTAAAGTAGTCAATCAATAATATCTCCACACCTGAGTAGAGAAGGGAAGTTGGCTGTTAGACCGTTTTGTAAACGAAACGAATATGAAGCTGAGACGAAAAAATAAGAAAAAAACACTCTCGACAATAAGATGAAGATAGGTAAAACTGGGGTAGGCGCGTTGTGATGTGCAAATGACGAGGACATGCGAGGACGCGTTGTATCTTAATGGAGCGATTAATGTCGTATTAGTTTGGCCATTTATGTAATGAACAGAATGAGTAATTTTGAGTTCCTTTATGAAGAAGAAAGCAGTAAGATTATATTACGTTTGACTGTTTTTTTTGATAAACAAAAAATAACTTTCGTGTGCAAAAAGTGACCAAAAACCAATCAACTGTAGCTCCGCGCAGGGCGTAGTTCATTATAATCACTTTAACGCCTCGTAACACACATCATAAGGTACGCTGGGTACTTTCAATACCAAGCTAGTTTAACACGTACGATGCGCTCCACATTATCGATAGTTAGTGCAATCCCGGAACAGACTCAATAATGTTACACTACAATAAGGTAGCACATCACATTAGACTCTCTGTCGAACTTAAAACACTATCCAGCAAGTAAATTGCAAAAAAAAAACAAAAACCACAGTGTACAAATGTTATAGTTAATTAAAAAGAAAAGAAAAAAGAAAGTCCTCCCTTCAAAAAGACGCGTAGCCGTGAAAGTGAAAAGTGTATCGGTGGGAAGACACGTTGAAACTAGTACCAAACTTACAGACCTAGCATAAAGCATATACTATATTCGCAAGAGAAGTGAACATTTTGATGATACTATTTTTCGTTGCCCGAAGTAAATTGGAAAGCGAATGGATATTTTAAATTCATTTTTTTACAAGTAATTGGAATCCAGAACTTATCCGTATTGGGAGTACACACTTTATTTACAATTTGTAACAGCACAATTAAATGTATACAAAACATTATCCAAGATGTAACATATAGCTATTGGCGACTAAAATAGAAACAAATGTAATGGAATTGTATTGTTATTTTTAAGTTCGTAAAGCAACAGATATACTTGCCAAATTAGGTACTTTTTGTCCTTATTTACTGTACTCCATTTATCTGGTTTTTTTTTAATATTGTACGAATCGAATCTTTAACAGTAATAGTTTCCACTATCGGGAAAAGTTTGCTCCAAAAAACCACCTCTAGATGGTAAAGCAATTCTTGTTCTGATTTAGCAAAACACTACAAAAACAGTGCAGTTTTAATGTCAATAATAAATACCATATCATAGGCAAACAGTAACGAAAACTGTTACGAGATGGTTCGTAAGCATAGTTGGACACGTAAAACATACACACACACACGCAAAGAAACACACTCGTATAGTATATCTTTGCAATATATACAATTATAGAACGATGTGAGCGCATAAACCGAACACGAGCATTTAACATTGATCCTCACGTTATGTTTGCACTCGGCAAAATCTGACTAATGATGCCATTCCTGCATCCGTAATAAAACCAAACACATAATAAATGAAACCGGGGAACATTTTTAATTGATCGTGACTTCAAAACATTCGAAGTAAAGGTAGTCCTTATTCGATCGTATTGTATCATTTCATTTGGTTTAATGAAAACTTTATTTTCTAATTTTAGGTTCATTTCTATTGAGGTACTTAAAAACTGTAACAACTTTACCAAACGGCAAAACCATATTTAAGAATGTAAAAAATCGGAAAACAACGCACTTCTACTCATCCGATCGAAGGTGATAATTTCCCAAAACAACTACACCAACCTGACAACTGTCTCGCCAAAGTCGCACCTTCGCGGTATGATCGTGCGTAGAGTCACAGAACGGATCGGTCCGATTTTTTTGTACGGACTGCGGAGTTGATTTGAATTTTTATGTGTCTTTTATGCTGAGTAGTGACTGGGCGGCTGGGATGATTTAAGACGAATAGGACGCACATGGAGCCATAGTAATTTTCCGGAGCATTATTTACCGATACGATTGCCTTTGAAATGTTTTTTTGGGAAGATTCGTGGGTCGCCGTGCGTCGTACCTTCCCTTCTATATTGTGTAACCGTGGCACACAGGTTTTGCGACCGATGGAAGCATACGATATGAGCACAGGAACGTACCTTGGGGTGTACCGGTTGGTAATGGTAAACCATTCCCCCCAAAGGATGAGTAGGTCGGTCGAGTTTTATAAGCATTTGGCTAAATCAATGCATTTATCTTGCTTTCTTCTTTTTTTTCTTCCAGTCATATCTGTACGTTTCCACATGTTAAAGGGAAAGACAGGCCGGTTCGTAAAACGAGGCGGGGGGAGGTGTACCAAACCTCCTCATCAGTGGCGCCAACGATAGTGCGAAAATGTGCAAAAACCCGTGCCGCCGGTCTGCTGGCAAGTGTGTGGAAATAAATTATCGACCATCGGCCTATGTGCGTGTGTGTGTGTGTGGGTACGATTGCTGCAATCGACTGCACTCATGTTTTGCATAGAAATGGTGATTACGCGTTTGCAGTCCAACGGCACACGAACAGCTCCAGTGCAGGCAGTGTGAAGAGTGTGGGCTTTAACTCCTTTTTTTTCCTTTCCTTTGGTTCGAACCGTATACATTTGCATTCGACCGCGTGTGTGGACCTGACATTGGCTATTGGCAGGGTTGCCTGATGGCTTGATCTGCCTATCAGGCCCGTTGTTGATTAGCTGGCAGGGCGCTAGGGTGATACTACCATATGAACGGCAGGTTCGGTCAGGTTAGCTCGATCACTGTGCCTAATGATGCCTTGGAGACCCTTTCGCTGGTGTCGAACGAAGAAACGTGGTCCGGTGTTTGCCTGAATCCGTTTAAGCGCGCGTGGCACTAGTGAAAGACAACAGCAATAATAATAGTAACTCCTTTATCCAAGGGTAATGTCCATATAGTGTAAACAACTGCTCTTCAACCTATCATCCTATGAATGGATTTTTAAGCTAGACGTCTAAACACTATTCATCCCCAAACAATAAAAGCCTAAACCCAAGATTTTTGGCATCCAAAATCAAGCAACTGTCGCCGATGTTGGAACGCTTCAAGTTGTTGACGTAGGTGCCCAAACATGTGCTGAAGGGCTCATCTTATACGGACACCCCGGAGAGAAAGTGTTGGCGAAGGACGTGAGCATGACTTGTAACCTGTGGGACGTACGAGTGCCAAACGTGACTTGGTCGAAGCTAAGCTCACAACAAATCAGTTGCTCAAGATATTGCCGTCGTCAATATCTGCGTAGGCCGCTCTGTATCAGGTGGGAGCAATTTTTGAATTTCAAATCAACGCTCCACTCGTTACGAAATCCCAATCACCTAGCACCGTTTGGCTGGGCTGGCCAATTTGACATCGCAATGCGTTGTGGAAGGAAGTGGTCGAATGTACAACAGTTGGGTGAAGCATAAAGCAATGAGAGAAAGTTTTTTGTTACTTACTATTATTTCATTGTAGAGATATGTTTTTCAATTGTGTATTGCTTTTTCAATTTAATTTTCCAATTATTTTCTAATATAATCCATATTTGTTTTTCATTTGTAGAAATCTACTTCCTAAGATTTTGGATGATTTATTTCGAATTACTTAGAGAGACTTAATTCTCCTAACATTCTCCTTTTTCATTTGTTTTGTGTTTGCTTGTGCTAATATCTAACTTGTTTTCATGTTTTCGTTTTCTGGTTTATCAAATATTTGTTATTTTTTTTATCAATTTTTAGTAATTTTATAATTTTCTTTCTTATATTGGAATAGCTCTGAGGAATGCATGTTTGGTTTATATTTAGCTAGCAGTAAGTTCTACATTTCCTGGTGTCTACACAAAGCGATAATTAATCAAATAACTTCAACGCCAAATTAATCTAAACTTATTCTTTAAACCATTACATCCAGAATTTAATAGAACCATCTGGATGTTATTTTTCTGGGCTCTTTGTATCTCTCCTTCAAACGTGGAGTATTTAAATAAACCATTTTCGTAAGTGGGTGGTGGGCATAGAAATCTGTTCCATCCGCAAACTGCCACGAACCCGTTACGTACGTTTGAAAGCTGTAAATGTTTAATAATAATGATAAAACATAATTGCATTGCCTCCGAACTGTTCGATGGTAGTCTGTTTTATAAATCGCACCAGATTCGTTTTGCACGCTTCCCGGGCGGCCTCCCTTCTTCCTTCCCCTAGGTTCCCCCATTTCCACAAAACAACATAATTAAATTAATCGTTCGTTAAGCTTGAAAATTGGCCCAATTGCGATTCGGATTTTACTCCCCCCCACCAACAATCCCGGGGATGCCAGGGCAAAAACGTGCCCGATATTGCGGGGTATTGCCGTATGGTGGTGTGCTCGAAACCTGGTGCGGTTTATTATGATGATGCCCTGTAGCTAAATGTAATCATTTTCTTCACGCACGCTCTATGCAAACAGTGTGCTTTAAGGGTGTGTGCGATCGGTTCGCAACGGGTCAAGAAAAAAAAGAAGAAAAAGAGGAAAAAAAACATTAATACCTCCTAATATCACAAATCTTTCTGTTCCGATCGTATCCGCGTACGGAGGCAACCCACCAGGCTGTATCGGGTGTAGCATAATAATCGAACACTCATCGGATCGGTGTAGGGAAGGTTCTCCCCTCGCTAGTTCTACATCCTTCACCTCCACCCCAATTTAGGGGTGGGTAGATTATATTCGCAAACTATGACGGCATGCAATCCATGGACCGTGTAAAATCAATCTCGATAAATTAGCTACCGTTTTATCATTTACCTCGGCACGGGAAGTTTGCTCACGGGCAATGTGTGGATGTTTTCGGTCGATCTTCCGGCTAATCGTTCATCGATCGTGATGGTAGAGCACGCGCCATACCGATTACTGCTGGAATTGTGAGGCGAATCGTTGGGTAAAAGATAAAAATTGTTCCCTTGGCTTTGAGTACGATTGTGGCCATCGCTTCCGTAGAAACGATGAGCTGGATAGCTATTTATTTCGTTCATGTATCTTACGCTCTCTTTGCAAGATCGCATCCTAAACCATACGATTAGACACCGAATTAAGGTGTAACAGAGTAGGGTGCATTTTAGATGCAACTAAGTGCAGTGTAACAGCGCTTGTAGCTTCTGTAATTCAACCCTGTGCGCCGTTGGTGATCGCTTTGCGAGTCCGATTCGCCAGCAATACAACCAGCACGAATCCATAATTGTCGTACGACCCCCAATGGCGAAGTGTGGATAGAAAAATCCACATTTTACGCACCCATAAATCATAAAACATTATCGAAGCGAAATTGAGGAATACAGCGTGCTGCAAGGTGCACGCTATAAAGTGTAGATTGTAGCCCGAACGGTGTTGAGTAGAGTGGAGTGAGTCTAACTACCAGAAGGTTTGCCCGATAGCATCTCCTCGCTGACTACCACGATCTGTACGATATCTGCATCCCCTGGTGGAACCTTTCAAGTCTTAGTTGACTAACGGACGGGTAGCCTCCCGCTGGGAGGCCAATTTTCCGGAGGCCGATTGAAAAATGGCACCCCGGTTTTTTTTGTCGGATCGGTACGGAAGCAGGGCACTGAAAGGTAGCACCATAAAAT
This sequence comes from Anopheles funestus, assembly GCF_943734845.2. NCBI lineage: Eukaryota > Metazoa > Arthropoda > Insecta > Diptera > Culicidae > Anopheles > Anopheles funestus. Next base: position 4,259,111 of record NC_064599.1, read on the forward strand.
GTGCAATAATATACTCATTATGTAGCGATGTTTATTATTTTGCATACGTTTGCATACACGAACACACCTAATTAAGCGACCGGTTCGATTCACGGAGCTTTGAGGTGAAGGTGAAAAATAAAAAAGCCGCTTAGAATGTTGTGACCGGACACCAAACGCTCGAAGTTAACGATCGGTCGATACCGTACGATGAAAACCCGGCGTGGCCGAAAACGGAAAAGAAACCGTTTGGTTTTTGGCTTGCGATAGTAATGGGTTATCGTTGGATGATTGTGGTTGGAAATCGAATTAATATTTTGCACTACACCGTGAATTATTTATCGTGCCCTAAAGAGGTGAAAACGAGAGCATTTAAAACACTAATGTTTATCGGTTTTTTGCATTGGCAGCGGTGGAAAATAACATTCGAAATTGGATTAATAATTTTATGAGATGTTCGTTAACCAACACAAAAAGGTAACAGTCGTTACGAATGGGACAAGGAAAAGGACCTCGGCTTATGAATTAACAGTCTTTTGTTATTAGCATGAGCATTTGTTTTTTTGCGCCTGTTTTTACAAATTAAGAAGGCAATTTCTTGAAGGCTGCTTTTTGGAAAAAAACGATTTGAATAAAATGTTGGGTTAATTGTGTGCTAACTTGTTGAAAAAACGAACTGAAGTTAACGAGAACAGTACCTAAGGAAATTGAGTTCATATGTTAACAAGAATGAGCATATATCTCATAGATCCATAACATGGAAATAGACGTAGACTTTCTACAAAATAGACTAGCCGTATAACGAGTTAGGCTCACTAGGCTTTCGTGGGACGGACTTGAGAATAACACCGAACGACTCAGTCCATAAAGTCCAACAAATTATAGTAAAGTAAAGTAAAATTACTTAAAACAACAATATGCTGTTTGCAATACAAGGCAAGGCCTATATTTGAGCAACAAGAAGTCCACAGTATTCTAAGCAAGTGTTAGAAATTATTTGTAGCTGATGTTTGGTGTAAGATTACTGCCAGGAATTCAAGAACCAAAAGCCTGTCCAAAAGGATTGAAGGTCAATCGATGCGATAGTAAACATGCTGCAGGAATCCGTAAGACTGGTAAAACAAAACTCAAAAAAAAAATATACATATGGCGGACTTCACTATGTCCGGAGTCTGGAATTGACAGGCAGTCTTGGTCTCGTGGGAGCACGCGGAATAAGATCTATAAATCGGTAAACCATAAATTTCGCCCCAGTACACCCCAGGTAAGGTGATCGGTACGGATTGGAAAGTCTTGTCGTTTCGACGATCGACGATCGGCCGTGGAGGATAACTGGCTGACCGGTTAGCAAAGCCGGTAGGGACCAAACCATTCCCGTTCGAGATCTCGAGTTAGATTGCTCTGATTTCTGCATTTACCATTTTCCCAACATACCCCAACTACTCCAAGTTCCTGCTACGCTGTATCGCAAAACGATCGATGCATTCCTGTTGCAATGGAATGATTCATAGTGCACGTGGTACATTTATTGGACGGGAGCTGAGTTTTGGTTTGCTTTCGGCCAGCGGCATTGCTGCCACTTCGTTCCCGAGTAGAAGCACAATTAGTTCACCGCTTGTTGATAGCTTGCCGGACGGATTTGTCTGATGGGTAACGGTTCGGAATCGAAAGCCAAAAGCCGGCGGGGTGGTAAAGATAGTGAATGTTTTGCCTATCGCTAAAGCTGTCTAAGATTGTGGTGAAAATTTAGTGCACAGATTGGATGAATGCAAATACTCGCGAGGGATTAGAAACATGCTGTTTTGCATACGGACAGAGAGCGCTTAAATCTTACATCATGGTAATGCATGTAAATGCGCGATCGGCTGGTTAAACCGTCAGACACGAAGTTATTTCCTATCTTATCTGACTCTTTGCCCAAGTACTCAAGGATCTAGGAGAAAAAAGGCGATCGATGGCTGAAATGAATATTGTTTGCACTCAGTTTTGTAGTAATATTACAATATTAATTCTTCCTCATAACTTTGTGCTATAAAGAACTACTGTATGCTGTCATTTTTATGTCAAATTGCTTACTAAAATACTTACGTTTTACAACCACAAACAAAGTTGATGTCTTACCAAATGAACGAATGTTATAATAATTATTTGAATCACGAACAAATCAAACAGCAAAGTGTTTACTGATATACCGTTTAGTGACCTCGATCCATGTCTTTAGCGGTAACATAAACGGTTGATATGCTTGAAAAAGCTGATAATTAATTGCTTATAATATACATTGATTACAAACGATTAATCGAGCGCTTATTTTGCGTACTTCTTTTCCACTGCTGCTTCCCTCAGCAGCTTCGTAAATGGTAATTCAACGGCAGCAATATTCATTAACCATTATTTTCCGAAATGTGTTGATAGGTCAGAAAATCTTACATGAAACTAATTTATTTCCACTGATGCCATATTAAATCATTACCATCTGCATTGTGTACGGGATTGTGCGAGCATTATGTGAAGAGCGAAAAACTGAGATTAATGATACCTTTCTATGTTTTATGATTTAGATGATGGTTGAATCTTTTAAAGATGGAATGTTAATTTTTGTAGGTTTTTGCTTTTTTTCGCTATCAAATGAAATTTAAGATAACTTCTAATGGTGATATCTCATTTACGGCGCCTCGTCACGGCGATGGATCGAAGCATAAACCTTGCGGGATGTGCAATTAACTCCTAAATTGGGATTAAAATAATGGACGACAACCTCCAAAAAAACAAGCCCAAACAAGCGCGTGTTTGTTAAAATGTTCACCAAAATGATTTATCGCTTAATAAATGGATAAATTTATTATATTTATCTCACCCATACGACATCTAGATGATCATCCGTTCGATACAAGCGTAAGCATCGTTGTTTGGATGAGCAAATCCATATTGTGGATCGTAAAATACCAATTACTGAGCGAGACTACCATCCCGTTGGTGTCACCAAATGCTTCGAAAACATGTAAAAAAACAAACTTCCATTTGGCGACAGGTGGTTGATGGTGGTCGCTAGGATGTCTGATCGATAGCTTAGGTGATTTTATGATCTTTTATTCAGTAAAACATCTTTCACCTCCAGGAAACCCCGGACGATGGCTGTGTGGCGTGGGGTGTTTGGGGATATTCGGCGGAACATTGTACATGATCGATCCCTTAACACGTTTTCCATTGTGATGAGCTTTGCCTGTTTTCGTGTCCCACCTCACGCTTAGGATGTTTCTAAACCTCGTTTTGTTCGTGTCTGGGCATGTCTTTGGGTTGGGGGGACACGAAACTCATCAACGATTCCGATGTCAATGGCTGTAAATTATTGAATATGAATTATTGATAAGCGATTGAGACTGATCGATCGTCGCTGGTGGTTTCGAGCCGACGGCACTGTTGTCATGGTTACCATTAGCGATTCCATGGTGCTACGGAGCGTTTCGATTTCGAAAAGCAGGTTGTAGCATTACATTATGTCGATATATTAGCCGTTTTATAATAAGCGATTGATTGAAACTTCGTTGTTTGATTCATAAGTGAGGGGTTTGAATGTCTAAAGTAATATCTAAGTAAAGGTTTTTTTAGATAAGATCAATTGTAATACATATACGGGATTTTAAGCAATTTAATTCATCGGATGCTTTCTATTTTTGATATTATTTTCAAATAGTTTTGTTTATTTAGCTATAGAATTTATACAAACATCTTTTTCAAATACAATTATTACTGACGCCTATGGCCCCGCCGGTCAGGGGAGCCTCGACGAACGGAAATGTTAACGAATGTTGGTAAATAGCAGAAAAAAACCTTTCTTCTAGTCATGGCATATTCGCCAATACGATGGTATGGAACTGTCTAATTAATTGCCACATATTTAAAGCAATGCTCCTTTAAAAAGCTTTCCTACTAATCATAAAAATAGTGTTTTTTAAACTATTAAAAAGTATTGATATTTTATGACACGGCCGACATTTTTCATGCCATAAATGTCAGAACAGATTTGAACAAGAGGATCGAAGAGTTCGTTTTTTTTACGAGCGAAGTGCGTGCGATAGAATATCATGCGAGAGATCGGGCGGCCGCTTCGCTAATTATAGTTGTGTAGGTGTGTCGTGATAACGAAGCGGATGAGCTAATTATCATGAGATTAGGTGAAAGTGTGAACAGTAGCGTTCGGGCAGCGGTGCGTATAAGTAATGAGTGTAATCCGGTATTGTGCGGGAAGCGGCTTCCTTTTGTATATGAGAAATTTGCCAAAAGTTGTTCTTTTTGGGTGCCAAAAAGTGATGTCCTTTCTGTGATGTTACAAAAAGAAAGTTTAGTATAACAATTCGTCTGTTAATGTGCTGTAAATCAGCAAAGATTGCAAAACCACGTGTTCCAATTGTTCAAAGCCGGCGTCGGCTTGGGTTGTGTCAGTGAGTGAGTGTAAATGATAGAATTTCGCGGTGTAAAAGTGGACGAACTCCAAAAAACACAATAAGTGTTGTCTTCCAAAGCTAATGATTTCAATAATCTCAACTTTCATCGCTAATTAATTGAATAAATCGTTCAAGATTATGCAAAAAGCGAGAAAGCTAAAAGTGACGCTCGAAAGACGCCATTGCAGAAGGTGTATTGAGGTAGTGTGTGTGGGATCTCTTTTGGGATAGAATCATCAATCCAGCTTCGGGATCTAAGTGTATTGATAACAAGCTATGATCCATCTCGCGCTTACCTGTGTGTGTGAGTGCTAGGACATTTTTAGTCAGTGCGTGTACTAATGCGTGTTTTAAGCTTGCATATTATTTGCATTTGTGATGTTCGTGTGTTGCGCCTGTGTTGTACGTGTGTTTCAAAAAGTGTTTGGTGAAAAAAGTTATGTTCATTTGTCAATCAGTTTCTTGCTTAGTGTGTGAAATCGTGTATCTAAAAATGTGGCCAATATAGGCAAGTGTTGTGTTTTAAATGTGCTTAAGCGCATTAAAGTGTATATGTGCTTTTTTGCATAGAAAAAAATGTAGGTGTTGGATATTTTTTGGTGCAAAAAGTGATGTCCTTTGATGAAATCAAATCGTGATTCGCTTATTGCGTGAAAAATGTGGCCATTATAGGCGAGTGTTGTGTATTAAATGTATCTAAGGGCATTAAAGTGTGTATGTGCCTTTTTTGCATAGAAAAAAATGTAAGTTTTGGTTATTTTTTGATGAAAAAAGTGATCCTTTTCTCCATTAGCTTATTGTGTGAAATCGCGTTGTGAAAAATGTGACCATTGTTTGCAAGTTTTATGTTTTAAATGTGCCAAATCGCATTTAAATGCGTATGAGCCATTGTGCATAGAAAAAAGTGGGTTCTTTTTGGTGAAAAAAAAGTTATGTTCATTTCTCAATGAGCTGATGGTTTATTGCGTCAAATCGTGTATTAAAAAATGTGGCAATTGCAGATTAGTTTCGTGCTTTAAATGTGCTAAAGCGCCTTGAAGTGTTTATGTGCTTTTAAGCATAGAAAAAAGGGCAAGTGTTGGTTGTTTTTAGGTGAAAAAAAAAAATCCGTTCATGTCCATTTATCAATGTGTTTATAGCCTATCGCGTAAAATCGTGAATAGAAAAATGTAGTTTTAAATGTGCCAAAGAGCATTGAAGTGTGTATGTGAAAAAAAATGTGCCAGTGTGTTAAAGTGTGTGTAAATGCTTTCCTGTGGTTTATGAAAGTAAAGTGTCCTACGTACAAACTATCGTTTACCCTGGTAAGTGCACCACATTTAATCAGATATATAAGAACTAACATTTTTACTAGAAACAATTGATGGGACAGGTTCTGATGCAAAATGTCCACTTTTCGTGTAAGGCTCAAAAACAAAAGATTGCCTCAAAGCTCGAGTTTCCGTCCAGGGACCTCCAAGAGGCTTGATCCGGCACTGTCGAACGATCGAAGGCGGATTATTATTCATGTAAACATTTTCGATTTGATTAAACTTTCTGTCACTATAGACTCATGTTTCCAGCACCGTAACGTACGTCGTGAGTTAATAAAATCGAAACCAGAGTTAATCAATTCACCATTGCGGTGTAATTTTTCATCCCCAAAACGCACAACCATGTAATGCGTGATCAACACTGCGAGATCTCATTTGTTGCACAGGTTAAGTACGAAAATAAAATGGTTTATAATCGTGCAAGCTTCCTACAACGTGCTGAAGATGTGCGATTACCGACACCATTTTTTTTCACCGTTACCTACACGAAGAAGGGACGAAAAATGTGTTCCAAACTTGAGAAGAGAACAAGAGCCCAATCGCTGAAATCATCATCCCTCTGCGGTCGATTCTTACCGGGCGCCCTACCGTGTGCGGATTATGGATGTTGCTTGTTCGCCGGTGCGCCATTATTATTCATTATTTTGGTTTGCGCTCATATCCATCAAATTAAATCGCACCGCAAGTCACACGCGGAGCTGAAGCGAACTGCACCCACCAGGATTGGTGGATGCACCGGCAGCGAGGCGGTAATTTATTGCATTCTTATTAAAAAATCATTTACCATGATTTGATGGATAGGGCGCGGGTGTCGTTGGCACCTTGTGGCAACCTTTGCGCTAGCGAATTTGCGATCGGTACGCGGCGCATCACGCCGGTGTCACGTTTTGCCACGATCAGTGAATGGCGCACTGTAAGGTTGACGATGGTGGGCCACCCGATTGCATCCAGGCTCCGTTTGGACGTGGTATTAGCGGAAACGTCTGCGAAAGGGTGTAGAAGGGGGTGGATAATTTATAACTTGTTACAGATTGACTCACTTCCTGCCGGAATGATTCGCCGCAAAATCAGCTGGTGTAATGAAGGGTGCAGTCTTTATTGGGAGCTGCTAGTTACATGATCTAGATGGGAGTTTTCCTTATGGGCTGGGATTTTGTAAGTTACTGTCCGATTTTAAGATACTTATAACTTGAGTCATAATTTATGTTCTTTTGTATTTTATTTGATGACTAATATGGTTTACTGCTCTAGAACTTTTTGCTTCAACTCGAGTGAATAGCATCAATTCAAAGAAAGTGATCTTTTACACTACCAGTTTTATTTATTCATGAGTTGAATCCTTGTAGTCAACATTTAGCGTTTATCTTCTGTTGTAAAATTTTTTTCTTCAAAAAAAAAAATAAAAAATAAAAGACATCTCCAACGGATTTTAACAAATCACCCGATGTCCGATGAAAATATTATGAAACTTGAGCACTTTGGATAGAATAGAATTTGGAAAATTGTATATCTACCATGTTTAATATTTAAAAAATGAATTTGAATTGAAAGTTTCTATAAAGTTTATATAAAATTTAATCAATACCGTTCTTTATGAATTAAAAAAACTTTCAATAACTTCTTTTATTTTATTTCCAGTGCTTCCATTAAAGCACAAGAAAGATAGTTAGATAAAAACATTGTAGAATTAGTATGATAAACAGATCCAATTGATTCCAATTTGCATTTAAACTTTTTGTTTTGAATTTTTTATAATATTGTTATAGTAAACTATACTAAATACTAAACTAAACCTAAACAGTAATAAGCTTCAAACAACCATTTTTAATCATCAAGCTATAAAAGGTCATTTATACTGTTTACCATTACCGCCGGATGTGTTTTAGTTAGCAAGATTAATTGATAAGCCCGAAAAGTTTGCAAACCATTAAACAAATCGTAAAACTCATTGCAAATCGTTGCAAACACGTTGTTCTCACACTTTAGCAATGTGTGCGGACCGAGAGCATACACACACACACTCACCGTTTGGTTGCATTGTGAAATGGCCATTCGTTTAAATCATACACCAAATAGTCCGTCAGCCCGTCAGCGTTTGCCATAAAGTTTTAGCCGCTAGATAAGCAACGGGGTTTTTTGCAAAAAAAAAAGAGTTTGCAATGAAATAAAGCATAAACATGAAATCGTACGAGCCCGCGATAGCGATCACGCATCAAAACAAAACGTAAATAATGCTCGAAAATTAAACCACCATAAAACTAATGACGAATGCATGCACTTAAACGTGCGTTTGAAATTAAAGATTTAACGGCAAGAAAGATTTTTTACCTTTTTTTTTGCTATTTGGTGATGTTTTTTTTTGCTTGCTTGTCTCTCTACTGACCTCTTGAAGGATAAAAGCTTCACCATAAAACAGTTGCAGGCTGAAGATTTGAGGGCGAATAATTTACGATCCTGTTTGTGAGTGTCTGTGTGTTTGAATTTGAAAGGGATAAATCTTTGCAACAATCTTACATTAAAAATTCGCCAAATGGATGAATTTATCTAGCATCGTGCAAATGTGTACGATCATGTACGATCGAAGGATAAGCGCGCACGATCCTCGATTGCAAACATAACCTTAATGGGGTGGTGTTGAATGTATTTTATTTTTGGGAGAGAGAACTCATTAAAGAAAAAAAAAATTAATTTTCAGATAGACCGGAAATGAAATCTTTGCGATTCGGTTGGCAACGATTTACGACTCGGTGAGGTGAGTGTTCCTCCTGAGTTTTATGATGGTAAAAACAGATCTGTGGGTTGACTTTAGTAGAGACGAGATGCAATCAACACCGCACATCACTAAATGGCAAACACGTCATGGAAGAGAATTGCACAATATTTGCAAATGTCTTTACAAAACGAATCTTTGAAACGATTCTTTAGGACATCGATTCATACAATCTAAATAAAGCAAAGCTTAAAGAATGAGGATAATAGTTTTATATAATAGGATATAAAATATATAATCCTTCTTAAAAAGATCATTTCCTCTGTTATTACCATGAGGAGAGTGATCCTCGTTTGAGTGTCGTGTGCCACAAATACATCCGACTCGGAACATCCCGTGGGGCACTATATTCTAGCATGTCCGGCTGCCAATCGTACCATCACGCGGTTCGGGTACCCTTCAAAACGCTAATTTTCGAACGGTCCCCTACCCCGTTCTGAAGACCGGCCGATCAGGTTTAATTTGATTATTCCAATCCCCATCCCAGCGGGTGTACCTGTTCGTGCGGATATCGCAAACATCTTAAAGTGGTTCGGTTGCTTTCAAGCTCGATACTATTCAATTAACCATTTTGACGGCTTTTTCTTCTTACCATTTATTAGCGACACAAACACCATGACCACCATATCCCCCCGGCGTTCGCCCGAAGCGTAATGGAGTGCGATCGTAAAGTTTTTCGATAAGTCAACATTGTTGCATGTCGCGTCACCAGCGCGCGGCGCTCTATTTGGATGCACGTGCGCCAACGCAATTCAGAAGTTGCATTGAGATTTGATTTTTTTGCAAAATGCGACTCAAAAAGGGCAACTGAATGCTGGGCAGCAGCTTCCGACGCTAGGGTGCGAGTACACCGGCATCAAGATTGATTACCATGCAATTACCGTAGGTACCGCGTGCATGTACCGATGTGGGTTGCTAAGCTCTCGCCCAGAAGGGAAGAGCATCTGCGACCAGCAACGGGATCCCTTCCCAAAAGGCTTCCATTCGGCCGTGGCAAGCCTTCCATTTGCAACAATGTAGCAAACGCAACCACAACGTAAGCAATCGTCAATCGTAAATGAGCAAATCGGTACACTGCTGGTCCCTACCCCGCAACTCTAAAGCGTGGGGACTAACACGGTGGATCACCCAAGCTTCATTTGGTGCTTGGAAAACAAAAAAAACTCTTGAAACAAAAATCGAAACCATAAAGAAGGCCTAAACGAGAGATGGGCAACCGGGACCTCTCTTGGTTTGATTGATGTCAGAAGTGCGTGATGCTGTCAGTGATGCGTTCCAGAGTAGCCCCATCTTGGGGTGCCCTTTGTACACCATTTACATGCACCCGGTTGTCCTCATCACGCACGCAGCCGCTGTTGGACGTTAATCGCTACAGCTTGTGCGCGAACCCCGCGGAATGGAGAATTCCTCGTAGAATTGGCGAAGCTGGGAATCATCTCCTCAAACATCCCACGTTTGGTAAGATGATTATAATTAGAGAAATTAACTTCCACCGCACCCGTGTGCGTCTGTCTGTAAAATGGCGAGATGAAGAACGGTATTAAAATACACACACACGCATGCAAGGACACCTTCTGGAGACGTCCTTCAATCTGTTCGGATTGTAAGCATCTCGTCACGAAATGGGTACTTTGTGTGAGGACGACGTGAAGCGGCTTGTACCCGGAAGGGATTGTAACGACTAAGAATGTTTATCTTGTCTTGTCTGGGGGGAGTTCTGAATTGAAATCTGAGAGGTAAGCGTTGGGTGTGCCAATCGGACCGACAAAATCCGATCACGGCGGAGACACGTTTGCTGATAACGTTACAAATTATGAGGTACTGTCGATCGGGGAGAAGCTTACATTTTATTACAATGATTTGATTGCGTGTCTTCGAGGTGTGTGGTCTTCTCGTTACTTACAGGAAGTGTTTGAGTTAATCACTTATACGATTCCTTTGTGGGGTAATTGTTTGTGTATTCTAAATTGTGTTCTATTTGATTGATACTTTGAAGATGAAGGGAAGTATTTAAGTTCTATATAATTGGAAATTTATCGACGTAAAGCGTCGTATGTCGTATGTAAAATACTCAATTAGTAACATATTTTGTAGGGTAATGAAAGCTTCTTCCTTTTCTTATGTGGCACTAAAACCTCAAGAGATCTTGGGCCTTTTCTGTGAAGACATTTCTGGCTTTTCTTGATTAAAATTGCGGTGCGATACAGTAATTCTGGAGTACAGGGGGACGAGTCCCGGATGATCGGCATTACCATCTTTACCAACGCTGTATAAAATATAGATGATTTATTTCAAGAATTCTTAAAATATTATCAAAATATAAAGCATAAAAATTGGAAATGAATCAAGAAGGTTTCAAAAGTTCCCAATAAATTCCCCGAATTTCCCAATAAAAAAGCCTGAGCACTTGAGAAGTAGTTTGATGCTTGTTGGACAATTTATGCGGCGCATGTCTATTTCGAAGCATCAGCATAATGTTACTCCCCAAACATAGCTATCTGTTCCAAAAGCAGTTAGTCCACTCTCTCTCTGCCAAGAAAACTCCATATCGATTGCCTTTGTGTCAGCCGGAATGAAGAATTTATTTCCCATGAAGTCCTTCCTTTCACAGGCGTTCTGCTGCCGGTGGAACTGGAGTACCCATCGTCTACCCATCGTTCAGCAAACAGTCAGACGTTTGACCCAATCGTCGATCACCTAATGGCTTCCATTTACGGCGTTTATATGCCCCGGTACACAAACCAATGGTAACTACTGTTCCCAAACCGTCCACCGATTGGGTGAGGTGTTGCGTTACGACGAGCTTCACCAGGGGAGGTTGCGGTTTGCCAGCTCGTTTGCATGCGACTTGAACTCATTTATGCAAAGTATGCAGAAAAATGTAAACTATGTACTGGTGCGCACCGAATGTTTCGTTCGCTTTTCTTAAATCTTGTCGGAAGCGAACCAAGACCCAAACCGGACGGACTGAACGTCAACGGATGTACACCAAAAATTGAACAAAAAAACAAAAAGTTGGAAAAAAGTCTGCAATTCCAACGAATTGCCATTGCAAGACGGCCTTTCGGCGGTCTGGCGCTTCCCTTCACTCCGTTTCGCTTGACAGTTTGATATATTTACGGATCGTGACGATACGAAACGGTAGCCCGGGACTGACAGAAAAATCGTTAGAAGCAGTTAATAACGCAAGACAACAGGACATGCCTTCGGGGCGCATGCCTCACAAAACGAAACAGTGAAATAAGAATTAAAAAAAGTTTCGCTCTCACACACATATGCGGAACACAAAATCGGAAGGATCAAACGAGGAGAAAAACAAAGAACAAGAAAACAAAAGAGGGAAAAAAATCATGAACGTGTGCTCTCACGTCTTCGGGACGGAAAGGAAGCGGCCCATCACTGAATGCCGTTTCCGCGAATGCAAATCGGTTTTAATCTGTGATGTGACCGTGGCGAGCAGGCTGCAAAACCCGTCGTCGATGGTATTTGTGCAGTTCTGTGCATCGATGCCAATCAGTTGCGTGAGTGATAAAGTGGACGAACTGTCATAAATGACAAGTAGGTCCTGTGATGAGTCTGCGTGCGCGTCCGATCGATGACGATCGAACCAGACGGCACATACACGGGTGGTTGCAGCGGATTTATCGTCGCTAGAAGTCATTCAAATTCGATCCTCACATTGAAGAACCACACCCAAGGCAGCACAGCTTGTGATGGGGAATGGAGAAAGATGAACTTGTTTTTTTTGTTCTCCAATCGATTTAGCTCATTTGTTTTAGCGTTTTTCTACCACAGAAAATATGGCTCACGGAACAGGGAAATATAAAAGCAATAAATTTTAGCAGAAGAAACGTGGAAAAATATTACCTTGGTGTGTTCATACACAAAAACGATTTGTACGGACGAGCTGCCCGTCTGACGGTTGATTGATTTGGTGCGAATGGAGATTTTAATCACTGTATAAGCGACGAACCTTCGCATGGGGGTAGGTAGAATTCGATTTTTATGACTGTCTTTATTCTTATGTTTCTTTTAGCAAAAGGATTTTTTTTCCTCCATTTCTGTACGTGTGTATGTGTGTGTAGCAAATGGTTAGAAAGGACATTTGATGCAATAGTTTGATGGGATGTTCTGACAGGTTGTTGAGGTTCTTTTTTTTTTTCGTTCAACCGTTCGTGTTCGTGGGCAAAACAGGGCTATCGCTTAAATTGTTAAAACCAGTTGACGGTTATGGCAGGTTTTCCGACTCTTGGCACATGGTTGAAAAAATCACTCGTGAATGCTTCGTGCAGGGGAAATGAGGGAGCAGTGGAACGGCAAAGTAGTCTAGTTTTATTTATTTATTTTTTGAAATGTTTAGTTTTTCTCTCTCTCCTCATGATCGATATGGAACGTTTCGGTTCCCTTTTGCAGTTGTGTCCCCAGGGGGACCCCAGGCGATACGGTTCGAAGTCGATTCCTACTTGTATTCAGCGATTGGCGATGGATGTGAAGTGGACTGCGAAACGCAATCGAAACGCAATTCGTTAGCATCGAGAAAGGAAGCGATCGCGATCGTTGTTTTTCGCTCGTGGTTGCATGAATGAACCGCAATCCGGTATATGCACCGATCAACTTGCCGTAACGGATTTACGGTACGCAACAAAACAGGCCTCAGCACCGTATCTAGCATTCTATTGCGCGGGACCCCGGTGGCCACATTCCTTTTAGGCAAAATGAAAGGAAATGAAGCGAAGGAGAGAGGAAAAAAAATCCATACCACTCAAACAATTCACAATCCTCGTACAGTCGTGAAATGTTTCGGTACGTGCACTTTCACATATTCGTCAACATAACGCACCAAAAAAAACCCCACGGTCCGGTATGGCAATTGGTAATGCTTGTGGCGGTGCAAATAAACAACGCACATCGCAAGTTGCACATTTTTGCGATCGATGAGAGCGCGCGCGCGTATGGCGTAACAGCGTAACAGAGGAATGCGCACGGTTGATACGCGTCGTCTATCGGAGGAGATGGGTTGGCGATAGTGGTTGTGCAACTTGCAGCATGTTTGGATTCCGCGGGGAACCCATCTATACTTTCGTAGGATGAAACTATGTAAAGGAAAAAAAGAGGGTTTTTAAAAAATGACACACCATGACAGGCGGAACGGTACGTGCGAGGACATGCATCTGTTGCGGCACTGCTGACTAGTACCCGAAGTTGGCAGGCATGAAAATAGTGAGAAAAAAAACAACACCAAATAGCACTGGACATGCTTCAAATAGTGCAAGTTCTTAAATTTGCAGATATGAGAGTAAGAAAAATGGTGATAAACGTTGGGTTCCTTTATGTCTAACGAGGAATGTAGACCGGAAGGGTATAGGAACGTGACTTCATATGAAATTTTAATTAAACAGACCTCGTATTGGGTAATAATTAGTACAGTTTTGTAAGATTTGATTTTTTATTATTAAATGTTTTACGCAATAAGAGGTAAAACGTTGTGGGGCTTCGGCTTTTTTTAGATATTTTTACCATACGTTTTGTAATGTTTAAAAAATATAAATTAAACGCAAAAAAAAAACAAATTCATTTTAGAGTCAAAAATGTCACAGCAAAATTAAAAGCGATTGTTGTTAAAGAAAACTATAAAAAAAATTATAGCGATTTTATAGCGGTAAGTCAAAGTTAAGTCTTAGTACAAAAAATGCTTTTGCAATTACAAAACATTGTTACTAACAAAATGTTTTCCGTTTTATCCTGCGTTTAATTTTATTTTCCATTACAATTTTTTTTTCTGTAATCTTTCCTACGCTTATTAATTAAAGTCAGTAATGTAGCATTATTTCATAGAAATTTTTACAAAAAAAAATCACACAAATACCTGCCACAGGATGGAAGGCAACACTGTCCGTTCTTTCCTTTTTGAAAAAAAGCAAAACAGCCTTTTAGTCTAATCCATAAACATTTACCATTCGATCCAGACATTATTCTGACAGCGATCGTTTCAACCGACGCGGAACGGAGTGCAGTTACAATTAACTCAACTTTACCTCCACTGCAGCAACTGCAGCAGATTTGGCGCTGGCGTGTAGCTTCGGGGTGGATTTTGTTTCTGTGTTCACCGCACCAAACAATCGCACCCGTTCGTCGAAGACCGTGTAGGAATTGGAAATTAATTTGCCACTGTCATGACAATGTCGACAATCTTGCGTGGTGTTTGCAAACTCGATGACTACGCAAGCTGTGGAAAGGGAACAAGGGTTGCGTACGGAGAGAAACGCACATACGTAAACGCAGCGACTGTCGCAAAAAGGCACACACTGCCCACCCCCTCCCGTGGGCACAACGCCATCTTGACGGTTGGGTGTATTTGGGGGTACATTCGTAATGGGGAGGAACAGAAGAAGGAAAAAAAAAGTTGGAATCGAATTCGAATTGGCAAAACTCTAAACTAGAGCCACCACAATCGCCTTTCTCTTCGGGTGGGTGAGGTGAACCTGGGTTGGTAGACGGTTACGGGAAAAGGGGCAAAAGGGGGAACGGGTGCATAAAAGTGCATGCGAGCGGACTCGTATTGCATTTTTCTCCGGTTCGCTCCCTTCGCTACAATCGGACACGGGCACGTCAATTACTGCCAGGCCGTTTGAATATTTGAAACGTGTGTGCGCGCCGTATATTTCTAAGCCGTTCGGTTGTTGTTTTTTTTTGCTTCCCTTATTTCCTTTCCGATTGTGTCCCGAAGGGTAGTGGAGGCCGCTCACGTTCCTTCCAGACCTTCGGTTTTTGTTGTTGTTGCGTTTTTCAATCTCGTAAGAAAGGCCTAGCTTCAAACGTAGCCTCTTGTACGCTAATCACCGTCGATGACGATCGTTTCACCGTCATCCGGCCAGAGCAGAAGTAGGATTAATCTACGTGCCATAAATAAGAATTGTGCCTCTATTTCTATTCCAATCTCCAACAAAACGTCCACTGCACATTGCAGTGCATTGTGGCATGCTTCCATACACATACACACTGTGTCTCGAGTCCTATTGTGATGGTACTAAGGGGTACCGCTGACTGCCGTTTTGCACCCGGGCACACCTTTCCATCAAAAGCGCGCTAGATACGCTAGATTTGTGTGGAGCAATTTGTGATGCGACAATCTTACCGCAAGATCGGATCCCGCCCGATCAGGCAAGACGATCCCATTGAGCCGCATCTGCATTCTGGCGGTGCATCGGGCGTGGAGAATGCACCCACCCGGTTCGCACGGTGTATGCTTAATGAAGTAATAATCGATTGCCGATCGGTACGACTCCCCATACCCGCGGTGGTGGATGAATGCAGCGAAGAGTAAAAAAAAAAGGCCGCCCAGTATGCACCTTTGTTTTCCGATGCATCTTCCTGGGCGCACGCAAACAATTTGTCTTCTCCCATCAAACCGTCTTACGTAGTCATCTGATGCTGATGACTGCACTGTTAGCAACTGTTTGAAAGGAGTCCTTTTCTTCGCCTCTCCACACTAACAGTTCTCCACCAGCCATGTGCGCTTATCATTTTGTTTCGCACCTTGAACACACCTTAAACGTAACGAGGAAGGGACAGTCACAGTCCTCGCACCACGCTTTGAATGTCAACGGTTCTGGGGTTGTATTATAATCGGGCTATGATTAATGGTGCCACTGGCGACACTGGTGGTGATTGTCGCTGTGACTCCCAGCGACAATGTTGCCCTAGCTGACGATGGTGCAACTTTCATGAAAGAGCAACCCCACCGTGTGGTTTGTGTATCGTTTAGTTGAAAAACAAAACTTACCACCCCACCCGCTTTTGATTGCGAGTACTCACTGGTTGTATTGTGTGTTCATCGATTTGTGGTTGATTGCCGCATGAATTGGTTGATCATGAAATGTTAAATTGGGACTTCAAGATTTCAATCTTTTTACCTCTTTTAAGACAAAATTATTTCCAAGAGTTGTTAACAGTATTGCAATTACAGCAGGGAAAAAGAAGAGAATAAATATGAGCAAATATGTTAAACTGCTTATTTTAACAGCTGCCCTGTGCATCTTGTCTAACACATTGCAGTTTGAATGATGATTTTGATGATCGACGTCATATAGACAGCAAAGCTGTGTTCTTTTCTATATACTTTTAGATAACTTAATCTCTGAGATGTTTAGAGTATGCACAGGAAAGATGATGGCTATTTCCTGGAGCAGAAAACCCCATGTAGAGGACATCCTAGATCACTTTGGAAATCAGTCTTCCAGAGCCCCAACTTAGGGACCTACTGAGCAATTCGAAGACGCTCGATTCATGCTTTTTAAATAGCTGTCTTTGTGGAATTTGGTTGTGTTCTCCAATAAGTGCTAGGCTCCTGTTTGGATCGACGACACTTGGTGATAATTTTCGAGATGCACCGTGAAAGTGACTCCACGTCCAATGGTGGCCTATGGAAGTCTATCTCTCATTAAAAGGACGAATGCCACCGGAAGTCGCAAAATACAATAAATGGAGGATTAGCGTTCTCAGGCATCGATACGCTGCGAATTCTTGGGAGATTTTCAGCAAAGGAAATGTAGAGTCTCAAGTCTCCAATATTTCTCAGATATTCTTAGATATTCTGTATCGATTCACCAAGAATGCTACTTTGGTGGTGATGGAGATATGCATTCTTTTTAAAGTAAATTTTTACAGAGTTATAAATTATTTGTTGTATAATTTAAAGATCATTACCTAAAACCTCATCACAACCTAAAACATCAATATGAAGGAAAGAATATTTTCCATAACTAATTTCATCATTCTTGGGGTAAAAGTTGTACCTTATTACATCAGAACATCATGCAATCATTATGAAACGTACATTCATTAACGATCGTATGAAAACAAGCGATCATACAAACCATCACATCTGACAGTTAGTAGCGGTTAGAAAATAAAACTAATGTAAGTTTCTTCTTCAAGTCGCTTGCTTTTCATATTTCACATACACAATCACACATAAGGTCTATAAAAGAAAAATTATAATAAAGTAATTAAGAAAATGGGATGAAACTCCATTTATGCGTTATCTCGAAAGACGGACGGACGATCGAATAATTTACCTTTACATTTATTTGATAGGCTAAAATAGTGAGCAAGGGAAACCCGGTAAGCGTGTAGTTCTCAAAATCTCAAGCCCTAGAAAACGGGCTAGATCTTCTTATGTTGGTCGTAACATTAAATCAAGCACGTCACTCGGTGCGGTGGTACGACGTTCGCTATGAGTTCGCTCCTACAGGGAAGCAATTGAAACGGAGCGCGTTAGGAACGCAATTCGTCGGTTCGTTGACTTTTCACCCCCCGGGTAGGGGTGAAGGTGGCCATGCCAGCAGCGTTATGTGGTGACGCAGAATCTATGGCACAGGTGCGATCGTAAATTCGTCTTTTTCCCCCCCTTTATCCTATCCCCCAACTTACCCCGTCGCCATTTTGAAGGGCTTTCCACTTCCCGTATCAGTTGTCAGCCATAATCGTTACTGTTTATCTTTTCGGGTTTTAGGGGTTGCTTTAGGTTTAAGATGTGCCAGTGACCAACGGTTCTGGTGAGCTGAATTGCTACCAAGACCGAAAGGGCTTGTGCTTCGTGTGTTTCGTGGACACCGACAGAGACGGACCGGGAGACGCACAACAGCCCTCAACAACATTGTTGCCGGACATGCCCGTTTACGGACCGTTTACGTGTCCGCGCGCCCTCAATCAACAGGTTTTGCAGGGCGAGAAGGAACCCTCACATACAAGACCCGCTGGTGTAATTAACGAAATCAAAAATGTAGAACAATCGGCCAATAAATCGGCACCAAATTGCTGACCCAGCGAGCCGTTCAAATGAACCAAACATACAAGAACATTGCGTCGGACATGGTGCGTGAAAATCGGACCATAATTTCGTTGGCAACAGTTTTCCAGCGACACACACACACAAACACAGCACAAACACAGCTTTAGGAGGGCGTCCTGTGAATGGTGACTAATTGTGGAAACGAAGGTTTTTTTTGGTTCTTCCCCTCCGCTGTCGAAAGCTTAGTGAGTGAGGCGGGTCATTCCTTAGTTGGTTCTAGCCGTACAGCTGAGGGGTGACTGAATAAGTTATTAGTACGATTAGCACCGAATGGTCCATTTATTTGCCGAAATATTGTTTCGCGCTAAATATGTTTAGAAAGGTAGAAGGTTTTTTTCTCCTCACCTTTTCTTTATGCGACTGTTGTTGCTGAAGGAACACGTGTGCAGTTCGGTTCGATAAAACGTAGGGAACTGTGGACATTCCAGACACCTTGAGTAAAATTATTTTTCTTCCTCTCATATCGTTATGCGGTATGTTTGTGTTTGGAATTTCGCATCTCTTTTACAGCACGAGCTGTGCGAGTTGAAAGGATCAGAAGATCCGATAAGTGTGAGACATGACACGATGTTCTACGGGTGTGATTAGAAGGGTAACTTAAGAAGACCAGGTGTTGAGGTTAAAAGCAACATAGTGTCGTTGTGAATGTGACAGTAATCGCGATTTGTTGGGTAAAAATAAATTCATCCATTTTACGATCTCTTGCAGGTCGGTGAGTGTTTTGATGTGGACGACAATTGTGAGATCATCTCTCGAGATTTTGATATTCAAAATGCTTGAAGAAGATTCTTCTTTCTTAGGAGAATTTAAATAAACATGATGAAAAAAATATTGAACAACATTTTTTACTACATTTGCTAGATGCATTTGAGACATTGTGGTATTAAAAAATGTTTTTAAATTTATCTTACTTCATGTTCTCAATTTTCATACTCATACACAAGATGCATTTGACTCGTTTGGACACTTTCAGGGATTCCTGTAGGACCACTTCAAACCGTACCATGCCCGTTAGACCTACTTTGCGATGCCTTTTACCATAAACATCACGCTTAACTATAAATGTCCTCCTCATAAAGTCACTTATTTATGCTGCCGCCCAGCCCAGCCAACAACCGACCGAGATGCCTTTAATCGTTTCTAATAAATCGCAAAATTGACTGTCCATTTTCGGTGCGCGATTGGAAAGAAAGTGCACAGATCTCAACTGGTGGCTGTGGCCATCGATGTGCCCGGTCTTCAGCCCGTACACGATCCATCCCATGCGAGGCTATCTAAAAACGTTTTTCGTAGACACGTAGATACGAGCCTGAAAGGTCCCGATGGTGTAGCCGGGCGTTTTTGACACGGCGGCACCCGTTTTTGGAGTCGGTACAATATCGGTGCAATTGCAGTCGGTCCCGGTCAACGACGGTCGGTTTGGAAAGGGTTTCGGATTTATTGTACAATTACATTTGTCATAGCTTTCTGCGGCTGCGCTGCCGAATATGGGTTGGAACGCGTTGGAAGCAATCGTCCAATGGCAATTGGAACGTAGGCAGACCAAAGGCGGCTCCGGCATGGACGGTTGCTGTGTGTGTTTTTTTTTGTTTGTTTCGTCATACGTGGGGCCATTGTAAACGGAAGCCATAACTTTGGCCGGCTGCCAGCTGCCGGAACGTTTCTAAGTACGATTGGCAGAAGAAATAAACATAAAAAACAACAGTCGTGTACCTTTGTTGGCAAGGGGTCTATTTTAGCAATAGTCTATGCGGTCCGTGCGTAGGTTCAAAGGTAAATAGGTATGCTACAAACCTGTGGAGGTTTTTTTAAATGGATTAAGAAGGTCTGAAGGAACTGCTGAAGGAATTGTAAAAACATTTTATGATGTTTATTATGATAAAAAATCTTTAATAGTTTGAAGATTTTAAATATTAAAACTAACTTCATCCAATTTTACAACTTCAATCTTATAGGACTTTATCATTTCCGTTCCATGCTTAGTGATAGCTACGCATCCTAAAGCGCACTGAAATATGTCACATCCATTGACATACCAAATCGCTAAAGATTTAAATTTTCCTTCGTACCATCGTCCACCGTGGAGGAATGTACCGAAGAATGTAAACCACCAGAAGGTATCGCGGTACGCATCAAAGCGAAATAGTAGATTCATGGGAAAAATGAGTTTCATCAGCAGTAGCGAAACGTAGTGGCTGCTGGTGGAATTAAAAAAGAACGTGACCACTTTAAATCGATCCGGTGCAAGTCGGTGCCGGTGGTCCACGGCCACACTGGAATGTGCAGCCGGCCCTGATCCGGTAGCTAATGTGTACGGAAAAATATGCCTGTCTGCCATAATTTTCCCGCGATTCGAAGCTGTACGGTGCGGCACAAAAACCGTTCCGATGGACAATCTGAATTTCTGACGGGTAATCGGCAAAAGGGATATTGAAGGTGAGGTGAAGAATTGGTAAAACCTTCCCCCTCTCCCCCGGCGTAAGAAGATTTGCAATCGAATGACACACATCTCGATGATCGCCGGTGATGAATTTCAATTTCGATCGTATTTTGTTATGTCCCACTGTAGTTGCTGGCGTTTGGAGTGGATGGAAGTGTCGTTTGCTGGAATTGAAAGCAGCTGCACGGTTGTGCACCGTGCAGAATTGCGAAATTGTGTTTATGATCGATGCACAACAGCAACGGAAGAAAGAAAAGAGGAAGGGGTTGGGGGGGTGATGGTTGCATTACACGAACTGGGTTGATTGTGGGCGATGCGCGATTGACGCAGAATCTAATCCTCTCGTGCGAGATTTCATCATGTGCAAGATCAAGAATCTAGGTTAAGTGAAAAAAACTAGGGCCAAACTCAATTGCGGTGAGAATTGAATGGGTTAAGCGTTGCTGAATGATATTCATTTATTTCTGGTGGATGTGGCAACATTACCATGGACAACGGTAAGGATTCTACAAACCTTGTTCCAGATGTTAATCGTACCGGGGTCATTACATTGAAGAGTATTATCTGATTTTTTAAAATGTATTTATTTCACCTCATTTAGGTAAATAAATGTCTCCATCAGGTATTGTTCGAACCTATAATTCATCATTGAAGAAAATACGTATTAAAATATTTATCTATGTAAAATATTTCGGTAAATAAACAATCAAGTATAACTTGATATCCTCAGTTATACAGGATTACTTGACTTTTGATAATCGATTTGATTTGCGGGTTTTTGGATGACTCGACAGTGTATTTGGTAGTGGACCCAGTCTCTACCCGATAGAACCTTGTATCAAATCATATTTGCACTATTCCCTTGTAGGATTGATTATCCCGCTACGTGATAAAAATAATTCTAAATCATTAAACCAGAAATAGCCGACAAGACCTTAGGATGTCGTTATGCCAAGAAGAGAGAGAGAGATAAGGGGAGACATCAGCAAAAATTGAGAGTGATAGCAACATCAGCAATTGGCTTCTTCGCGACATAGTCTTATCGTCCTTTTCTCATATTGCAGACCATCAACCAGGTGCTTGCAACATCTGCTATCAAGAACATAACTCTAGAGCTATTCTGAAGCAATCTTTCAAAGTAGTGTTGTGCTTATTGAATCTTCTGAAAAGAGTCATTCATATGAATCTTCAGTGAAGATTCACTCACCTCTCCCAGGGGGAAGGTGGACTTATTCCTCATAAACCACATAAATCCTCGGCCTGTCCCAAAAGTCTAAGGATTCATTGCTCAATGAGGATTCATGAATCTTCAGAATAGAGAGTCAAGGTTATTCAATCAGTTCAAGGATTCGCACAGATTCTTGAATCTGAATCAGATTCATCCATAGTTTTGGAAAGAAAACTATATAATGAATTGGAACAATGTTGAACCAATTCGCCAAATCTAAAACGTCTAAAGTTGATGTTTGAACTAATTAAACTATTGTTCAATTTCTAAGGTTCGTCTAAGTATTGGTTGCAACTTTGAAATATTGATTT
This sequence comes from Anopheles funestus, assembly GCF_943734845.2. NCBI lineage: Eukaryota > Metazoa > Arthropoda > Insecta > Diptera > Culicidae > Anopheles > Anopheles funestus. The sequence goes on from NC_064599.1 coordinate 4,281,450, forward strand.
CTTTCAAGATTGTAACTGGAGATTCTTCAAAACTTTCAGAAAATAGAATTCCTCCCCCAATAAGCCATATCCTTCTACATTGTTAATCATAGCGTCGAGATACATTACATTATTCCCACCATTTGTATTTCACCTGTGTATCTCTCTGTTTGACGTTGTTCTGAACGATGTTAATCAATCTTATCGCGCCAGCTATCCAGCTATTGGTACAACCTTATCTTGTATCTTGTCCTTTTGCGCCTGCGGTAGGTGTCTATACCCAGACGCAACTATCGAATGAGATATCATTGCAACCGGGCTAATTCCCATCGGACTCGACTTCTTGTCAGGAGATAAGATACCGTATGCCGATGTAGTAATATACCGCATGCAGACACGCAAAACGCTTCAAGACGATGCTGTAGACGAGATATGTAGCTTTTGCGTTGTATATTTTCCAACCAATTTTCTTCACCATACGCCCCAACAAAAATGGCGGGTGCGGGAGTGATTGGGAGGCTACCAATATGGTCGAGCTTTTCACGCGATGCTTATCTGATGCTGGTTCCACAAATCGAACATGCAGTGTGCTTGGTAATGGATTTGGTGGGGGTTGTGTTTTTGCCTCCATTCGGTTCGGTGGTAAGCTTTCGTGGCAAATGCAGATACATAAGACGGACATCGTATTCTGTCAATAGTTTTCCCTCGTGTTGTGACAGCGCTTTCCACGCTCCAAGCTGTGAATGAACGAGAACATTTAGCCAAACCCTCTCTAGAACAGAATGCTAGAAGAAAAAGATACTGTGTGAACAGCGCTAAACAAGCGTCCCATCCCACACGTCCCTGATACAACCGGGATGCAACGGAAAGCCTGGCAAAGTGGTGTAAAGCGTTCGGGACAAGCACCACCCGAGCGGTCTCATGCTTATCTGGTACCGATTTCGATCGGCTTTCGATCGCCGGGCGCTATTTATCACACCACGAGTGGCAATAAATCATAGACACTATCTGTGCGCAGGGACCTCAAGCGTTGAACGTTCGATCTCGTGTATGTTGTAAGCTGCTCCTACGGGACACTGGCAGCAACAGCAACAACAAACACTCGAGTTTTGCATGTGCAAAAACAGCACCAGCACCAGGCACTCGGCAACGGGCTCGACAAACAGTCCCACCCACAGTGGCCCACAGCGTCGCAAACCCGGTTCGGTTTCGCGCAATGACAAATCTGAACCGGTGGCCCTTGCTGTAGTGCAAAAGCGGAGACACAGTGTAAAGTTTGTCCCGGTCCGCTTTCCGGTTCCCCTTTTTTTGTTGTTGTTGTTGCCCGTACCGTGTGCCGAAAAGCCCGGAGAACGCTCCTTTTTTTTCGTGGGAGTGGCGTATGGAATGCGATCCGAACCCGTGGACCCACTTCGTTTGGAGGGTTTTTGTTGCGGCCGATCACCGAAACCGTTTCGTGCTGGTGAGTAATTTATGCACGCCTAGCAATGCAACTGGGCACGATGGTGCATGGTCGAGTTTTTTTTCCAGTGGATTTTGCTTTTTTTTTTGATTTTTTTGATGAAGAGGTGGAATGGATGAAGGAGAATGTAGGGTGTTTCAGGTTCGAGTTCTTATCTAAATTTCCATTTGTTTTGTATCGGTTAAGGCTAATTTATTTTTGCCTTTTTTGGAGCGAGTGCTTTAATTGACAACATGATTCGATAGTGCATATGTAATTATGTTGCCCAATGTTAATAGGGATTGAAAAGCATGAAAAGAAGTACACAAACAATCAGACTTAATATGAAGCTTAAACAATTAGAAATTGGCATTTTTTTGAAATATTATGGGCCTTATTTTTATTCCAAAAATGATACAAAATGATATAAAATGATTTTCTTTTCAAAGTAAAATATTTTAAAAATAATGTTTAGATGGAAATTTTGGGAGTCGCTGGGTTCACATGCGATAAATTAATTTATTATTTTCTCCTTTTGGTACTTTTTAAGAACGAAGTTTAAAGTAGAATTTAAGTCATTTTAATTTTAATTTTTTTCCTATTTCACTAAATTAGTTTTACATAAATTTACACATCTCCAACACTAATTCGTGCAATCGATTCTCCCTTTTTTCTACGATAAAAGAAAATTGTGAGAAACTTTGGAAAATCGTCCCTTATCGTGCATAATTTCCTTTTGGTTGGCAGTAACAAAAAAAACCTTACTCCCTTAACTTCAAATCCTTCCGAGCTTTGACGGTATAAACGGGTTCGATTCACAAAATGCAGTCGCTCGCGCCCATCGTTCGCTTGGACCACGCTTTAGTGTGTCGTGCACGAACGACACATGTTTTAATAAATACCACCACCGGATCGCCTTTAATGCGCTGGGCTCATTTATATTTATTACTTTTATAATTAAAAACAATCAGTTCAGTTCGTTGTCCACGCCGTGTCTTCCGCCAGTTGCGAATCGTTCGGTTGGCCAGACACCCGGCAGGGTTCGATTCGGGTAGGAATGGTGTTGAATTGTTGTGATTTCCTTTTGTGGAGTTGGCACCAAACCGTGGCCCGTGGTGCTGATCGTGCATTGGATCGTTGGTGCAGAAAATCGAACAAGGCGGAAACAGTTCCCGTGGGCGATCGAGGTTGGACTGATTTTTTTTGTTTTAATTTTGCAGTGGTAAATTTATTTGAAATATGTATTGAAAAGTAAAGAAAGTTTAGTTACTTAATGTAAAAAAAAAATTTGTCTCGTATGTTGTATTTTGTAACATTGTAATCTCAAAATTACCGATCGAGCTCCGGTACCATTTGACACCCGGCATGTTTTACCATCGGTAGCTTAATTTACGGCACAGGCTGTCTAATAATGTTCCCGTACTTGATACGGACCGTCAACCGGTCGTGCAGTTTGTGTAACGCGAACAGGTCGTGTAACCGGGCGGCATAGGAAGACACATAAATTCCCACATAAAACCCCCTGAAAAGGAACCCCGAAACCGGGTGAGAGGACGGCAATTTAGCATAAAATTGCTCACACTGCACTCCGTACTCTGCAGTCAATCCGTGAAATGGCATCACGATCGAGAATGGTTCTGTGTTTTGCGGGTGCGCAAACAGAAAAAAATGCTAAAATTATGCACGAATGATTGACTGGTGGAGGAACGGAAACGGTACGGCGCCCTTGGCCACAATGTAACGTACCCTTGGAACCTTTGGAGGGGCGAGCGCGAGGGAAGAAATCAATCTTTAGCTAAATGACTTCTTCGCCGGTTTGTCCATTCACCTGTCAGCTGGTGTGGATAGTTCACGATCGCCAATCGAACGCTAAATCGCGCCGTTTCGATTGCAATTGGTGATTGTTTCGGTGAGGAGAATGTTAACGAATGTGTATACAGCCGCGATTGGGATAAATGTTGCCATTTGGCCGATCGTGGATAATTGAGATTGCCCCACAAAAGGATGCAGAAAGAAGTGTTTAATGTAATCGATTTGAAATTAAGTATGGAAATAAAGATTCCAGGTGGATTTGTTTGTGTTGTGTCGATCGATTGTTTTTTTGTAGATTTAAAAACCTTTTGAATAGGGGATTAATAGAAAAAAAAAACATCTCAGAAGTGAGGTTATATTGGAAATTTTAATTTAAATAAATTTTATTTCTCACAAAACATTTTAACCGTAAAGTTGGTCAGAAATTTTATGGTCTGTGGTGATGTGGTAACCTGCACCGTGATTGCCTTACTGTCACCAACCGTGCCCGACGTGATCGAGGCCGATATACCACCGAACTCGAATGTTTGGTCCGATTCAACGATAACATATTTGATCGCTTTACCTGCCGGCTGTCGGAAAAAGGGGAAACATAATTCGATTAATCATCAACTCTCAACGGTTTTACTCAACAAGCTTACTTACATTGTTGAACGTTACACTTTGCGGGCTTATCATGCCAGCGTAAAGCTTCTGATAGGAGCACTGCTGTAAAGTCGCAACGTATGTGCCGAACTGTACGATCGAATCCTGGTTGGTGGTGATCAGGTTTCCGTTGGCTGACTGTAGACCGATCAGTAGAAAACCGACCAAAACCAAACAACACCGACGAGCCATTGCGTTCGGATAAGAAGGCGAAGGTGAAATTAAATCCCCACAAATGGCAGGCACGAACCGTTCTGGTGTGGTGTGTGACTGTGGGATGACTTTCTTCTTGATCACCTTCGCAACGATTGAACCATGCCGGTGAGGAATGCTTGGTTTTTATATCAATTACATTAAGCCGGGTGTGTTCGTTTCGTTTTATTTTTTTTTCATACTTTTTTTTGTATTGTTTTTTTTTATTTTAAATATCGAAGGAAGTAAAAGTGAGTTCCGTTTTAAGCTCATTGACGGTGTATGTAAAGCAATGGAGGATAGAGGTACGTAGTGAAAGTGTGTTACAATTTTGGGGATTTTTCTTGTGCTTCTTAAGAACGGCCGCATCAAGACTTAATAAACCACGTAGTTTATAATTAATAATAATAATAATTAGTCCTTGCTACGGGAGGACGCGGTTCGGATAGGATTTGAACCCAGTCTGGTCGTGCCGTTTATCACATGCACTACTGGGTCGTCCCGACTATTTGGGGATTTATTGAGCATAAAAATGACAGCAACATAGTACTGAGATTTTTTTTGAATTTTAAAAACTTTTTATTAAACAAGTAAAAAAAAACTTAAATTTATCGAATTGATAAATATTTTAGTTTACGCCTTTCTCTCATATCTCTTATGTATCTTTCATTAACCTATCATCTTTTAATATTCTTTAATAGTGACTATTTCATAATTGGATGCAGAAAATTTATTTTAAACAATAATCATTTAAGCTTCACAATACATTTGCACCAACACATTACTCTTAAAGAGCGCTTTTCTTCCACCCTCAGTGAGTGTGATGACGACATTGGGCTTTTTGATGGCACCACCCGTAATTTCTGCATCCACACCTCCATAATAGCCCGGCTTAAGTGTTTCCACCTTTATGTAGTTAATGTTTTTATCCTAAAATAGTGTACCCGAAGAAGAAAGAAAGAAGGCTATAGGTTGTGAGATACCTTTTGAGGCATCCCTCATAGGGCCACTTACCGTAATGTGAGCCAGCGAGATTGGGCTTCGGCTATGCGCATAGACCGTCTTCTCATAGCACAGTACCAGTGCAGTAGCTGCCACACCAAACTCCTTCACCGCCGGGTTGGTGTTGGTTTGCACGAAGTTTGCCGTCGTTGGTCGCGTCCAGAAGCCGCACAGGATCACCGCCACTGTGCAGAGCGCTCGCACCTGGTACGTGGGATGCATTTTTATCGATTTCCTTGTTTGAACCAGCGAAGGACGGAATGTACGGTACTGAAACATACCCACGATCGTGCGGTAACTTTTATAGAATCCCTTGCGTGACCCACATGGTACAGTTTGGTGCGGAAGAGGCTGCCAAAACCCGATGCGATTGGTGCCTGGGGAGAAATTTTATTATTGCAATAAGTGAAATTTTATTACACTTGTTTTGCGTTTTTTGGCAATGTTGGGCATTTTTATTTGTGACATCGCAAGCATCGCACAATTTGTCGACCAACGGGTCCGGAAACGGAGCCACAAATCCGGTTGAGGAAATGGTCAACTTTCTCTGCTAATGTGAGAAAGTGCCGAAAACGAAATTAAGACGGGTCAGTATTCTTTTTTTTTGCGAAAGGACATTATACCCCTACACGAAGTTAATGAGGCTGTCCCCAATTGTCGATCGTGCCAGGAAGGGAAGTTTATAAAAGCGACTCCGTAAGTGCATCCGCATCGCCATACAGAATATACAGTGCAAGCAGAATGTACCGATCGTACGGATTTGCAGCTTTCGTTACGGTGACGATCGTCGTCCTTTGTGCGGATGTTCGGGCAAATTTGTCCATCAGTGATGTGAATACCTCGAAGCAGAGTTACTTTTTTGGTGCAAAAGATGCATCGGATATACTTTGCTTTTCGAAAACATTGCTGAAGGGTTCCATCATGCCACAGGAGGTGTCGTACACCAATCCAACCGCGGTAAGTCGTTAGAATTTCTGTCGAAATAGTTACTGTTTTTTTACTCACAAAAATGTAACAATTTTTAATCATAACTTTACAGATGAAATTCATCAACTTTATTACTCTTGCGGCCGACAAGTACTCGACACATGGATTTACGGCTGATATTACTAGCGGAAAGATTGGAACACTATCTGCCACGGTTAAAATCAATGCAAAATCAATTCTACCCTACGCAATCGAGGTTAAGTTCTACTGTGTGAAATAGTTTTAGTAAAGAAGACGAAAAATAGATCTAAGAAGAAAAAAACGATACGATTATGAGAAAATGGAATGAATAAATTATTGCGGAAAGATGTGAAGGAAATGTTATCGAGTGTTTTGTATTATTCTATCGTCGAATGTTTTGTTTTGAAATGAGTAAACGTTTCATCTGATATGAAGAATCTGTTTGTTAATATTTATTTTTTATATCCGACTTTTTTATAGCATTTTAGTGTAATTAGATATTTTTTTATAGACTTGTTTGAAATGTTTATGCATTTATTTTTTTTACAAAATATTCAAAGATGGAACAACATGATGATTGAACACATAATTTTGAAATTAAGTTATATTTAAAAAAATAGATAGATGAAGAAGAATCATCTGATATTAATTGATTAGATGAGCAAAAATTCGGAGCAAAAATGAATTGTTAATTGAAAATCATGGGCTTATATAAAACATAGTTATATTAAGAATTATGTGTATAACTGTTTTTGTTACTATATTTGTTTTTTCCTCTTCTTTTGTGATTTTATCTATTTCAATCGTAAGTTTATTTCTCTTTTTTTCTTTTAATAAAAATATTTTATAAAAAAGTTGTTGTAGAAAAATCTATTTCAATGCTCTATGATTTTCAATACAAGTTAAATAAGATTAAAATGCAGAATCTTGTAATTTATATCTTGTGTCTGAAAGTTAAAAAAAGTGAAAAAAATTTAATATTTTGTGATTGATTTGACAGCAAATCCAAATTGTCAGAAATGAAAGATTATGACTAGATATTGATGAATGACTTTGTATAAGTTTTTTGATGCATGGAAACAAGGATGTGTTAGTCTGCACTAAGGAAATTCCTAACTTTTACAAAACCGGTTAATTTTAACTGCTTTACGTTAAGGTTTTAAGCGTTTTTTTGGAATCCTTTAACATTAAAAATGCTGAAAATATTTTTCATTGTCGCCATAAAATTGACAGCCATTAAAAAAAGCATGATTGCACACATTGCATTGCAATAAACCAAACTTTCCCCATCGTTCGATGCAGTTGCAACCTCACCGGATTAACTTTCTTGTGTAATTTCCTGCTCATGATAACTGTCATCTTATCGTTTTCGGCGGGAAGGCCTTCAGAAAGAGGTCACTGTCAAAAAAGCCGTAAGTGAGCGTTTGTTGTGGGTGGACTGGGCTGCTTCGTAATTCGTATTTAAACGACGCAACCTTCCGGATTGTGGCTCAGTCGGAAGTGTGGCCCGTTACGATTTGGGAGAACATTCCAACGGATAAGCACCGCATCATTTGCAACGGAAACGATGGTTTGGCTAAAGCTTGTATCGCTGTGTGCGTTCTGTGTGGCGGGCAGCTGGGCCCTGTCGCTGGTGCTGTCATCAGAACAGAGTTACTTTTTTGGCACCAAACCAGGGGATAATCTGCTGTGCTATACGAAAACGCTCACGAAAGGTTCAGCCTTACCAGCCTCGATTAGTTACACCAATCCCAACGACAAGAAGATCAACTTCGTAACGATGCACGCGGACAAGTATTCGGTGCTTGGGTTTACGGTGGATAAGACGGACGGTCAGATAGGTTCGACTGCCATTGGATATCGAATAAACGGTCCCAGCCCGTTAACGTACGCGATCACGATCCATATGTACTGTGCGCCTTAAGAAGGTAGTAGACTAAACCCGTACCGAAAGTTGTATTATTTATTTAATTTAATAAAAATCGCAATGAGATGTGTTTGTTACGAGAAAAGTGAATAAAAAATTTGGAATTGATGTATCACTCGTTTTATTTTGATTTCTTTTTTGATTATTTTTTACTAAATAATTTAAATTGAACAGATAATTAACAGATTAATTATCCTTTTTTCTATTCTGGAACTACTACGAAATACGCTGATGCCAAATTTAACCTTGAAGCTTTCAGGACATGCAGAGATAGGTTCCGCTTGCGAACAACAGATGGCGCTTTGAAGCGTTAAGAGAGAAGCTCAGGATACGAACACGTTTCGATTATTCAAAGCAAGAAAACACGTGTTCCATAAACACTCTTCTATGTTTTGAAAGTTTAATCATTTTTAACAACCTTTTTTGTGTGTTTCATGTCATGGTTTGGCGTTTTAATGTGAATTTATATTAATGCAGATTTCTGTATTACAAATTACTAAAAAAATCTAGCTTTAAGTCGTGTAGTTTAAACTTACTAAAAACAAAACGTCACTTAATGTAAAACATAAGGAAAAAAGGGCTAATTGTGCACAAATCGTGTCCCATTCGTTATTCCTTATAATCCTTATATCGCGCTGTTATACGCAGCAAAACCGTTCGTGAGAACGAGCAGGCAAAATGTTATTAGTATCGTGTGCAATTACACGATTCCGAAAATGCGATGCGAAAAAGTGAAATGTGCCCGAAACGGTGAAGCGCTAAGCCTTCCGCGAAACCTGACCTAAATACTTCAATCCAAATCCGAACGAATGCGAGATTTGCATGTGTCTTGTGCGGGATGCACAAAAATGCATCGCGCACTGCTTGGGAGAGATGTAGGGAAGAAAGACACAACAACTGGGCTAAAGCTAAAGAGGAAATAAAACAGGAGAAAGGGGGTGGGGGGGGGGGGTTGATAACAAAAAAAAATGAACAAAACATATGGACGGATACTACGTATGGTCGGTGCATTCTCGATGCATCGTTAAACTCGTTCGGTTTACGAAAGCGCACAGCAATGCAAATCAGCATCCCGGATTCACGCGGAAAGCTAAAAGCCCCTAGTGTGAGTGTGTGTGTTTTTTTAAAGTGTTTTTTTTTCTTCTCTCTATATTTTGCTGTTTCTACAATACGAATTCGGAGTGCCAATCGGAAGTCCCATGTGCAGTGTGTATCACGCGACGCAGCAAATCTCGAGCACAACTTGTTGTTCTTATTTGTTTGATGTTTTTTTTTGCTTGTTGGTTGCTATTTCCTCAACCCTTCCTTTACCTATCGACCCTGCCTCCCACATCCTCCTTCCCTTTTTTTTGCAGCCCCTCAGCGGCGACCTATTTGGTTGCATTTCAATAATCGGTTGGCAGCTGTTGCTGCACCACGATGGACGGTGGAGTTTTCCTATGCAAGAAACGCATACGCACGTTCGGCCGTGATGTGCGGCACTGTGCGCACGATGCATTTTGGTCATAAATTTTAGCTCCCCCCTTCCAGCGCGAATTCGGATGCAGCCCGATTGCATCTGCCGATCGGTTTCCGCCTGTCTTTCTGTCCCTGGGCGGCATCACAGTTCGGAATGGAACACTGAAACCGAATCAGCTGCGAATGCATGAATCAGATTCACTGATTCGCCACTTTCCCAGGAATGGTTGGTGATTTGCTTCCTGCCCTCAGAGGGTGGCGGGGGGGGGGGGGAGGGTAAGGTGACCGGTAGGAAAAAAGAAAACACACACAAGAATAAAACAAAAAGTTGTGACGCGATTGCATCGTGCAGATTGAAATGGAATTGGGACGATGCATAAAATTGTTGGCAGCAAAAAGGAAAGATTGTCCTCAACCGGGCCCGGAGCGGTAGAATGAAATCGAAAATCCTTTTTTTTTCTTTCAAAAAGTGCAGTTTGTGTTTGTTTTTAGCTTCCTTTCGGTCCTTTCGTTGTTGTTGCACATTCGATTTGGATAAATCCGTGAGCCGGTGATGCAGGTCGTTGGCCCGATTGTTGGTAGCTGGGGCTGGAGTTTTTTTTGTCTCCTTTCGGTTGTCCTAGTCAAATCCGGCCAGAAAACACACCCCGAAGGCGGCTGGACGAGATCAACCAAAATATGACGTGCGAACATGGTAATCGATGCGTTCGGTGTGCATTTTATTTGCATCCGTTTGGCCTCGATGGATGTGTTCGCTCTCGGTTGTTGTTTGACTGAACTTGCAAAACGATGGCATAAAGTGGAGGACACACGGTGTGCTTGAAACAAGAAGGATTAGTTTTGGTGTCTTTTTTTGTAGAGTCAAAGCACATCGTGAAGCAAACGATTTATTGAACAGCGGTTCACGTTATTGCGATGGGTTTTGAATTAAATTTGCATTTAATATCCTTTATTTTATTTGGACAGCAATTAAGAATCGGAAAGGGAAGGTATTTTACAGTTTTTATTAAGCAATTACTAACTGATAACTTAAGGTAAATAATTTTGGAATATTCATGATGAATCTAAAATTAAAAAATCATATAAAATTTAAAGGATGGAAAACTTTGCGCAGTACTTTGCAAACTAGGACCGATAGTCTAGTTAGGGGCAAAATATAAATTAAAAATTTGCTATGCTTAATTAACTTTAATTACCTTAAATAATGAAGATGTGGAACAATGTTCAGAGATTTAGATAAAAATTGAAATGAAATCGAAATACAAGTTTATAGCAGAAAAATGTTTTCTTATAATTTCTAACTTGAATTAACTATTTAAACAATTTTTTAAAAAATCTAGAACGAATAGTAAAAAGAATACTACTTTCCGAAGGAGAAAAAGTAGGCAGTAATCCTTGCACCATCCCTGTTGAAAAAAAACTGGGGCACTTGGCATTGTTCTACTTTTGGTTTTTTTGCGCCCATAAAAACCTTCACACGCATCCGCGCAACAGCCGAACGCCAGCTGTTTCCCAATTAAGCATCAGTACTAGAGCATCGAAATGCTTCGATTGTGCACTGTGTGTGAATGGGCCTCTACAATTAGCACGTACACCATCGGTAACGTCCGGGACGCAAAACCGTCTCCGACAATGGCATCACAGCCCCTTCCTCGTCGGTCCGGAAATCGCTTAGCAAACAAAAAAAGGATGGCGGTTGCATGGTTGCAAAAGCTCCGCGCAGAGTAGCAGAGTAAGATGTGGCGGTTTTCTTCAATTACCGGTGCCGGACGAAAGTGAAACGCATGCAGAAATTAAAGACGAAGTGTAGACGCCAAAAAACGCACTCGGAGGGAGGGGAAGGAAAATTTTTCGTTGCCAGAAGTTGGTCGAAATGAAAACCGCCCCAGTGTTCTACATTCGCAACACAATCGACCTCGCGCCTCCTGACGCGATCCGTCGGGTTCGTTTCCACAGACGGTCGGGGGCTGTTATTTATTTGCGTTTCTTCATTGCTTTAATTTAATCCTTCCCCGCGTTCCTCTAGAACCTGGTTTTCCATACCATCGGACGCTCTGACGGTCGAAGCGTTGAAGCGATAATCCTTTAATTAAAAATCAAAACAAACAACGTGGAACGAAGGAATCCGGGATGGAGGATTGGGAGGGAGGGAAAATGCAATCATCGCGTCTACGGCGGAAGCAAGTCCTGCCTGGTTTTGGTTGTGTGGAGTCGAATGTGTGTATGCGCCCTTTCTGTTGGGTGAGTCCGTCATCGAGGTCCGTCGTCGTCGTCGTTTCTTATGCTGAGTTCGGAAGTTAAACGTTTTGCTTGTAGCACGTCTTGCACTCAATGCAGGACTTGGTTCCACGGTACATCGCAACATCAGGCAACCGAAGAGTGCAAAACGAGCCAGATTGATAGGTAAGCGATGTGAGGAAAGAGATCCAGGAGCAAGTCAAGAGCACATTTCGCGACGGTCAGATCCTGTTCCTGTTTGCCCTTTTTGTTCCCCTTCCCTTGATGGGAGGTGTTTTTTCGCTCTCGATGAAGTTTGCTCCAGAAATAAATGAAGAATACCTCCCCACGCCATTCCTTGGGTTTTGCTTCTTTCTGCTGTATGCGCGACCTGGTACGCATCACCTCGTGAATACATAATGAATGAAGATCAAGGTTAAACCAACCTCCGGTACCGTCGTCCATTAATTGCTTCCCATCCCGTCTGGGTCGTGTTCGTGTGTCTTGGCCCATGCTGGGAGGGTATCCTGATCGTCATTCGCCTGCTAGACGGCGGTATTTGGGGGGGCTTTGTAATCGTTCTTCGAGCAAATGAAACAATGACCTACATTAAGCCAAACCGCACACCACTACAGCTGGTGTTGGGGAGGTATTGTGTGGGGAGTTTTTTTTGCTGTATTCTCCGTACAGTACAGTAGGACACCATAAGTCAAATAGGTCACCCGGAAGTCGGAAGAAGCCGGGAGACGAACGGGAATGCAGGTTGTCTGTGGATGATGCGCAATGGGAAGAAAGGAGCAAAGTTTCGAGGCACTTAAGCACTTCAGTACAGATCGATGACTTCAAGTCCTTTTCTTGGGGAGGTAGTGATGGTGTCGTGGAGCTGCTTTGTCTGGATGTGAAAAAAGGCGTTGTAAGGAATGGTTCTTCGCCGGTTGGATACTATCGGCGAAGCAATGCTGGAGATCTTCCCCATCTCCGGAAGCTAGGATGTATTGCGAAAGCAAAAATAAAAAAAAGGACTCGAAGTCAACCAGGACGATAAACGTTCATTCTTGTTTCCCATTTTCTGCCATCTTCTCTGGTACGCGGTGTAAGAAATTCTCATTATGTACTTTTTTAATGCCACAGCTGCGGTAATGGAAATAAAGTTTTTACACACCTCCATCTATCGTTGCTGGGCAGGAGTTCCCCCCCACCATCCCTAACCACCGACCATCAGGGTCGGGCGATCACAGACGGCATTCGTGGACGTGTCCTTAGTGGAGGAATTTTCACCAACAAACCAACTGCCCGCCAGTGACAGTCCCTTTCACTCTCGTTTGTGCAGAACGCCCCCGTCCCGCTTCGTTCTTCAGTTCCAATCTTTTCACGCCATCCGAATAGCCGCGGCTTATATTCGGTGGCACCCATGAAGCAATAAGGAATAAACAGAAAGAAAAGAAATGGAGAAAAAAAATCCATTACACCAAGCACAACCTGATACCGGGTGCTTCCGGTGGACTGATTTTAATCTTCTCCGACTTTCACGAGACTTTACGAGCTGGCCACTACCCCGGAGGGGGGAGAGGAGAGGGAGGAGGGAAGGTTGTTTGTGTCGCTTCTTCGCACGCACACTGTCCGCTTTCACTGCCACTGTGGTTTGGCGAATGAAAATCGATAGGTCAATTAAATTTTAAAGTCGCTCCATCGTGGTGGTTCTGTGATGCGGTGCTGGGTTTAGGCACTAGCACTGGGTGTGTTGATTTGTTTTACGATATCGTAAAGATTTTAGTGAGGGACCTTCATTTAATAAGACAAGATTTGGGTTTTGCTTATTGATGGGGATAGAAATATGGCTTTACACTTTTTTTTTATTCATTCATTGGAAAAGAGAGAAGGGGAGAGAGAAGATTTTGCTACTACAATAAACTATTTATTTCAAAGCACGAAAAAAAAAGATACGAGTCTGACATGTGTTTGGAAAAGTCTCCTCAACTTTCAGCAAATATACTACATAACTGCTACGAACTGTTGTCATTTCCTTCATAACAGACTTTTCTCGTTCTGTATCTATTTAGCTAGCATCAGGTGTGTTGCATGATAGCAATTTCCCGTAAAACTTTAACCTAGAAGTTTTAACCTTAGCATTCTTTCCAAACAAATACAACGTCCTTTAGCGAATAGTGTGTTGTGACTAAAATGAGAACAAGAAAAAAAAAATGAAAGGAAACCTCCATTTGTCGTTTGGAAGGCGTTTGGAGAATATACGTGAAAAACCTCCCCCAACTCCCCCGGGGGTCGGTTGTAGCGGACGAACCGACAAACCGGAAACTGTATTTTCCCTCCGGAAACTAACTTTTTGACGTTTTTGGCGAAATGCGTTCCGTCTTTATGGGTTCTTGAACGATGAAGCAGCGATGTTGAGATAGTGGAACTGGGTGCGCATGGATGTTATATCCCTTGCCAGTACTAGGGTGTTATGATTTTTCGGTTTTTGTGTGGGAAAACTTGAAATCAATTGGGGTCAACCAAAAAAATGAAAATTATACTAAAAGATACCGGTAGAAAAAAAAATGTACGATTTAGTACGCTGAACAGGATTCGTTTCCGAGTAGCATTGATTGCCTTGGGTTTGGAGTGACAACGTGCTTGAAAGATTGGCTATATGTAGCATATGTTTATTGGAAGTATTGTGCAGGAATGTCTTAAGAATGATTTTGGAAAACCCTTTTTATTTTTGAACAAAAAGTGAAGCAGGAGAAAATATTTTTGTATTTTTTAATTCCAAAATAAAGGGCTTTAGAGTGTCAAAAATAAAATTTCTAACAGACGGGAAATTATGTAGAACATTCTTATAAAAGTATGATTTTAAAAAATATCAATCAATACCTAGCTATCGAAATGATGGATTTAATACCATCGATTTCTTCAATTCCATTCTGCTTTTGAGCGTGTCTATTGCTATTTGAGACCGTGCACCGATACGAATGCCTTCCAGCACGAAAGGTAACCACGGCCTGTTCGTACGGAAACACCCTGGGAAGAAAAAAAAAAAGGTAGGTTAGTTAGGATGATTGATATTATTTCATTCATTCGTGCCATTCAACGGCACACCATACAGACACACTCCGTTCTGGAACAAGAAAAGAAGGTAAACCGATTCCAAACCATTCGTGATGGCCCTCGGGCATATAATTTTAGCCTTCGATAGGGGTTTTTGCGTCCGGTTGGGTTGAATATCGGGGGAAACACCCGGACCGCAGTGGCCACGGAAGCTGACTCGAAGAAAATTGCATCAAGTGTCAGTATATCGATCGTATTGTTGGAAATGGTTTGGAGTTGCTTCAAACATCTCTCGGTGGGAGTATTTCAATTTTTATTTGCAGTTTTCGTTGTACTAATTCAGTGTACTACGAAGTGTACGTACCTGAAGCAAAGAAATGGCTAGTAAAGTTGGATTCTGTGTGAAGATATTGATTATATTCTTTACCGTGAATGAAAACCTTAATTTTGATATGCACTTGATGTGTCTTTGATGTTTGGAAAATTTGATAAAAATTATTGATGTCAGAAAAGTCGATTGAGTGACGATCGATCAACAGGATTTGAGAGTGTTTGTAGTGATCGACTCATTGATCACTCAAATTTATTTGTAAAAACCAGACTTGTGTAATATTTTTATGGGAATTTCGTAATCTCAATTCTTCTCAATATTCTTCTTCAACAAAAGACATAAATTCCCAATTCTTCTCAATATTCTTCTTCAACAAAAGACAGAAATGACTAGCGAATTAAAACCAAATACCTTGGTTACTTAAAAATGTACCATAAGAAGGATGCTTCTTGGATTATTAGACATACTCCATCACAACCACGCCACGACACGTCCAAGGGCACTCGATCCGCATACAAGCGGACGGTGGCATCGCATATTGAAATGTCACAAATTAACCCGTGTAATCCTTTCACTTGAGCATGCACCCTGGCCGTCCTGGTACTAGTGGCTTTGGTTGGTGAGCAGATAATAACGCAAACAGGACGATCCTCACGGCGTACGTGACTTTTAGCGTTCTCAAACGTGCAGAAAGTATTGCTGAAGTGTCGCCCGGGAAATAGTGCCCGGTGCTTGAGAAGATGGCAAACATCCATTCCCGGTAAAGAAAGAATGCAGATTTTATGCACACGAGATGAGCACGAGAAGCCGTGGGACGCTGACGCTGAAATCCGCTATCGAAACATCCGTTTTGGTAAAGATCGTCTCCCGATGGTGAGTGGCGATGCTTGAGCTCAAATTTGGAGTCTTTTTATTCGTGTGCTTTTATTCCTTTTTTCTAAGAGGTTACGATTTACTCTGCATAAAAATGGGGAGCTTTTGCATATGCAAAAAAGCGATACTCATGTTGGGGCCGTTTTACAATCCTTCCTCCTCCTCCTCGTCCATGTCGGAAATGTTTAGACCAAGTGACGTTAGGGTGGGTACGACGACATCGAGATTACTTAAAACCGTCGGCACTGTAGCGCTTTCTTTCCGGCATCTCGGCAAAAGGGTTCGTTCCCTGTACGTTCGCATGACGTACGCCAGTTTTCCATCCAGGGGAAAAATGTTTTCTTTCGTTCCGAAAAAGGGATGGATTACACCACGCACTTGAAGCCGACGGACTCGGAGCCTTGGCCAAGGTACACTTGATGTGATATGAATCATGGGACCGTTGTTTTTGGCTCCAGATTCACTCCAGAACACAAGACATTTCATCCTGCGGCGTTGACATCCCGTTCGGTATACCGAACCACCCATACACACTTCAAACAGCGAGGTACCGAGGGTTAGGCGACAAAAGAACGTGCAAACGTGGACGTGGAGAGGCCCCGGGACAACAAGAAAAGGAAAAATCTTTTCATACACTCAAGGCCTTTGCCCGTGAAAGCCGTACACTTTGCATGACTTTTGCCACATTGTCCTTGCTGTTCCGCTGTTGCTAGAGAGGCAGGAAGGAGTGTGCAATGCACATTTCATCACTACGTGTAGGATTTTTGCACCGGCAAAGGATAAGGGTAAGTGCATTTTGGGAAGGACGTGTTCATGACTTTGATTATAATCTAGGCTCCTTCGGCCAGCTACAGTGTGGGAGAGGCTGGTAGTGTTACGTCCCGGTCGCTACTCTTTCAAGTGGTGGATGCTTTTCATACTTGAAGAGCTTCTGCATGCATGCATGTATATGTGTATGGTTTTGTATGAGGATGTAATCTTAGGCATGTAATCTTCAAAAGTACTTCAAGGTTTGTAGCCGGCTTCGCGTTGTGTATGTGAGACTTTATCCTTAGAGGAGAACGCAAAAAGACAGGTGCAAAAGAAAAGATGAATACGAATTCAGCGGCTTAGTATTTCGCGGGCAGCTGAAGGAATAAGTGAGCATGACACTTTTTAATTTTTATGAAGCATAGTAGCAGGCAGTAGCAAGCAAAGATATTTGTATTGGGCTTTGAAATATTTCAACCAAAATTAAGAAATATAATTTTATCAAAAATTATCACCTATAAAAATGAGGAATTATATTGATGTAAATGATAAGCTACATATTCAAAGGATTGTAAGACAAATGCACAATTCTACATGCAATGAAACAAATTTTAATGATTTTTTTTTTTAATTTCTTGTAGTTTGTTGGGCAAAAAAGTAGTGTTTCTAATATGTAATATGTTACAATTTAATATGTTTTGACCTCTATAGTACAAAATAACGGTCTCTCACATATCAATAATGTTGGATTGTTATAAAACTTTTAAAAAGGGGTTAGTAAAAATGAAAAGAATTTCTTACGTACGGTTCTTGAAAAATATATAAATATAAGCACAGAAAAAGACCCGCTTCAGACGAAAACATCACAATCTCACTTCAATAGAACAAACAAAACATAAACAGACAGAAGCACACACACACACACAGTACATTTCCTCTGGGGTGGCAAATGGTGAAGTTTTTGGCCCTTGCAGCATTAGTTACACCGAGACACGAATAAATAAGACATTCTGCTAGTGCACAAAAACAAAACATTAGTACAGAAGCGCATACAAGCAGCAAATGCAAACATGGCGCACAAAAGCCATATGCATCCTGTGTATGAATTTTTCTTTGCTTTAGTAAAAAAACAAACACACACAAACGCAAGAAAAAACCTTAAAAGGTCCATTTCACATCCGGAGGCTTCATAAAACATATTTATAAAAAAAAACTATTCCATGGTGTGTTTGTTTTTTTTTCTGTCCCTGAGCCCTTCAGCCAGAGCCTGAGAAGCATCCTTTTGAATGACAAATTTCAATGCCAAGTAATTTGCAGCATGAACACAATGTAAACATGAAAAGTGTTTTCCCTTTCAGTGTTTTCATTTTCCGCGCGTTTGTTTGAGGACTCTGCTTCCGCACAATGACCCCACCATGGGACCAAAGCTTGGGGATGGGTTAGTGCTTTATTTTTTTTTTTTTGAAGAAACAGAACAAACAGGTTTGTTGTCGGTGTGCATTTACTATCCAATGCACGGATCATCATCTCGGGGAAATTCCTTTCTTTAGCCATTCAAAGCCAAAAACCATTGCCATTGAGGCTGTTAAACCATGTCCTCAGTGTTGACTCGTGTTTGGGGGAGGTGAAAATATGGTGTAAAATTTGAATGATGATCCGTCTACCGTCCATCACGCACCCGCCCCATTCGTCGCACCGTCATGCTAGTTGATGAGAATTTTCATACAGCACAAAAAAAGGTGGACCATGGATCGAGCCATGAGTAAAATAATCAACAAAACACACTCTTCCATCTTCTAATTACTGTAAAAGATGGGTACGAATAAGGGAAGAGAAAAAAAATGCAGCATGTTGTGTGAAAGAAATGTAAACCTTTTGTAAGCGCCCGAAGTGAAAAGATGTAAGTGTCGCCTCGTTGCAGAAAACATTCACCAGAGCAGAAGAGGCCCGCTTCATTCATGAGCATTTGCATAGTAGCAGAGAACTCTAATTCACAGCACACTGTCGTTGAAGAACGTATTGAAAAACAATTGTATTTGATTCCTGCTTTTTTTTGCTGTTGTTGTTGACTTGTCATTGAGTGGAATATGAGCAGGATGAATGTTATCTTGATACTTTGAAGCGTTACCGTAACCGGCTAGGCGATCCTGCGTTACATTACGTTACATTATTATGGGCGGAAAATGTGACAACAAAAAAAAATACATGAATGAAAAACATTCTTGTAGATGCAGAAAAAATACTAGTTTGTGAAAAGCGACATACTCTACGACATAATCTTTTATTAAATTTTTCATTTTTATGCGTCTTCTATCAACAAGACCAAGGATGCATATTATTTTGTGTGATATTCTGAAGCGAAACTTTGCATGGGTGCACCTTTTTGCCAATTAGTCGCTTTTGTTTCAGATAATTAGTTTACTGGGAGATACTTAAGAGTTGTGGGACATTGACGAAAAATGTGTGAAAAGCATTGTTTTTTTGTTTAAAGAATAGTAAAGCTTAATACTGGCATTTGTTTAAAATTGCCTCAAATATGGCTGAATTTTTCAATAAAGAGTAAGTTTTTAATTGCCGAATGGTAGAAATGTGAATAACTCCTCTTCTTTTTTGGTACTACAATCTCTAGAATTCCTGACTAGCCACCAATTTTGGTTTTCTTGACTTTTAAATACTTTTAGCAAGATAGTCACAAGAGCGACCCGGTGGTGTATATGATAAACGGCGGCGGTCCACACGACAGGACCGGAGATCAAATCCCACCCAAATCCCATCAAATCTCCCCGTAGCAAGGACTGACTAACCGGCTACGCGGTAAAATCAGTCTAGTATGCCAGAAATGGCCGGCGTGACCTTAACAGGTCGTCAAAGCCAACAAGAGAGAGCGCAAGACAGTCAGTCCTGCGTCCTTTTTAATAATAGTTTATTTAAAATAACTCAAATAATTGTTAATGGAGCAAAGCTCTTATACAATTGCGAATTTATTTTCAATAGAAAGGTTCACTTTTAAAAGAATTGTAGAGCATTAACCTGCATAGACATGGCAAAAATTGAATTTAGGAATACAACTCTCTTCCAATGCACATTCGTAATAATGTTGCAAGCATTTATATCTGCTACTAATCTACCTTCTACGAGCAATACATATTAAAGACAATACGCTGAAACCTATCGAAACATTCCACGGTACCTTGCATTATGAAATTGTATTTTCAAAATCAATTCACTGGTAATAAACATTTAATAGCTTTGCTGCAAATGTACCGTAAAACGGTTGATCCAACCACAAAAATATCGCCGCCTTGTTTGCATGCTTGTTGCTGCTTGTCCCACGAGATGGAGTGTTTTGAATGCTGATGGAAAGTGTGCACTTGAAGATTTTTACATTTGAGCGGCTACCGGGATAACGGCCTCAAACCAACGAGTAGCAAATGGAAGGAAAAACCAATGGAATTTTTTTTTTGAAGATACTTAAAGGGATGGAAGGGAGCTACAGAGAGAGAGAGAACGAGTGAGTCCACCTTTTTATTGAAAAGTTAGTCGTAGAAACAAATCCCGAACGGTACACTGAAAAGGCTTGTAATGGGCTCGAGAGCAATGCGCTGTTATGTGAATTGCTGGGGTTTTTTTGTTGTTCCTCGCGAGTTTCGCGTTTGTATTCTTGTGGCTGTGTTGCTTCTAGGTAGCGAAAGATGAGAGGAAAAACTTCAACCAAAGCTAGCAATAAATTAAATTTTCGAACAAATTTCCTTAGCCACCTGTGTTGCGGTAGAAGCGCGGTCTGATCTTCGTACGTCAGTACGCTCGATTCAATCATGTTTCATAATGTTTCATCAGTCAAGATAACCTTGCCGTTGCAGAACAAACAATGTTTCTTATATCCCCCGAATTATGTCGCAATAACTAATTCGTGTTTATATTAAAATTTGGAATGCGAATTATTGTAAGCCTAAAAAAAATAATAGATGATGAAAGTAGATACTTCTTTAACTATAAAGTTTTTGCTGCAAATGAACAATCTTCAGGTGCAAAAAAGGCAATTTTTGCAACTTTATTTACCATAAATCTATGCGAATTAATTTATTCGAATGATAGCTTTAATACATATTCCATTTCAAATTCTCTATTTTGGGTTGCAGTTTCTAAATTTATTTTGTTACGTTTTATGTTCATATAAATTTAATATGTTTTGTATATATTTGTAGTTTGATTGATTTTTCAATTTATTTTTTTTTCTTTTAACTATTTTGTTATGAATGGATTCATTTCATAAATAATTTATACATTTTTTTAAATATTTTTTATTAACTCATTAAATTTATTACTTTTAATGACTGGTTCGTATTAAAATTGGTATCAATATAAAATTGATAATATAAATATAAAATTGATATCAATAACAAAATTTTTTTAAAGTTCTTGCTAATATTCCACTTTCACGTCACTTATATTCAATTACTTCCATCCGAATCCTCGGCAACTCCTCCTACAAAACAGCAAACAAAAAGAAACACCATCAAACGAATCTAATCCATGCACTTGCATAAGCTGATCCACCCCCAGGCAAACACACATGCTTTTAAGCGTGTGATACTACATGCCAAGGACTGCGAGTGGCACTTGGAAGCGTCTGAGAAGACACCACCCTATCCTTTGTTACGCTGTTCCCAATCCGCGCGGTATGTGATATCTTCGAATTTCGCGCGCGCACGTATGTTACATCCTTTATGTCACGCGAAGGACGAATCACCAATCGCACTCGAGAGTGGGCCGTTGGCTTTGATGGCAATTTTTTTTTGCTGTGCCGAGATATGAGTAACTTTTTTGTCCCTTCTTTTGCCAACCACCGTATCATCATATGCGATCACGCTGAAGATTGTTCCCTTGGTTTATAGCGGAGGGTGTAAAGAGGGATAAAATGTCTTTCTCGTATGGGTGGATTGATTCGTCAATATGTGAGAGAAGCGCATGCGTTTTTTTGTGTTGATTTTATAAGTAGCAAAGAGGAAAAAATTGTCATACATAGTGTATTGTCGGTTACACCACCCTCAGGAAAAAAATATCGCCCGAATGTGTTGAGAAGAGGGTTTGCGTTGTTAAAACTCATTCGCGCCCAACCTTCTACAAGAACATATGCGTTATCTGTGTAGGCATGTCTGAAGATGTGCGACATTTTGGGAAGCAAAAAGTAAAGAAAAAACGCCACCCCCACATGCCCAGATTCTAATCCCGTTTTCATCGCACCATCGATTCGGATTTTGGGGGTGGGAAATGTTTCCTTAATTTTTAAGTCCCTCTCCAACAGCTTTTTGGGGCGCGTAAGTTTGAGCTCTCGTGGATATGAATATTTTTCTGTGTCTGCTTCGCGTTCATTCCGTTCGTTGTACCCATGTACATCGGATTTCGTGAACGATTCACGTTACCAACTGGCGTAAAAATTTGCATCTAACCTGCACCAGCTAGGACACACGGGGCCTTCTGCTTGATTTTTTAGCTAGGTTTTCTGGCATCACATTTTGCATACGTCGCAGACGGAACGAGGGGCGAAGAATTTTCCTCTCAAACCGCAATAATGGGGATAGGATTTTGCAAATTTCCAAGTGAAAGTAGAAACCTTTAGCGTGCGGTACGACGGATGGAAAGCCTTCGTCATCCGCATTAGGAAGCGTACCAACCTGCAAAACGGCTGAAAATTCTTTCACGAAACAGCTAAGGAAGGGTTACAATATTTTTTCCTCCCTTAGCTCATCCAACACGGGAAAGGTTTATGAAGAACATGGCAGTTGGGGGAAAGGGAAGTGGTAAATGTTCTGTAATGGGGTTGAAAAAAAAACTCCACCACGGATTTGATTCGCGAATGTTGCACACTTGAGGCTTGTGCAGAATCATCATTTTACCGGTGCGCAAGGAAACGCATGGCGATGGGTGCGCGAGTACCGCACGTCAGCAAGGGGTTAGGGAAAATCAATGCAACGGTTAAATGGTTATTCCTTCCATGTGTGTTTTCTTTTTTTTTTTTGTTGTTGCTGCTGCTGCTGCTGCTAGTCCTATGATTGAAAACAGGACGGACGTTGGATATTGGTGGGAAGCAAATATGATTTTTTCGCCGCCTAACGACACTGGCGTGCACCGATTGGTTGGAATAAAATTGATGATGCTGAAGGAAGCGATTGAATTGAATTTGGTGGCCACATTCTGGGATGCGCCGGACGGTCCTGGTGGGAGGTGGGTAACTGAATGAACGGGAACACATAAAAGATGATTTGCGATTGATTTGAGCGATTGAAAGGAAATGAAATTGCCGTTAAAGATGGGCGAAAGTTTGTTTCAAAACTTGGAACGGTTTTTTAAGTGCAACGAGGTAACGGGGCGTGTGATATATTTTAAGAAAATTTTGTCATTTATTGTAGAAATTAAGCAAACATAATTTATCATACAAGTTTGAAGTTTCACAGTGAGCATCATTAATATAAGAGTACTTGTTCACTTTGGTATAAAATAAAAAATGTAAGAAACAGCTAAAACAACCGAAAGTCGATGATATTTTTACAAACGTCATAACATGTTTTGATGGTATGTTACACACTGTAGAAACTATAACTTACTTCAGATTTAAATTAAGTTTAAAAAAAGTGAAAAAAATACGTGGGATAAACAGATTGTAAACTAAAACTATTTAAATTAAAACATATTTTAAAAATTACAGAAACATAATGTTTTGCATATCCAAATTAGATGGTTTCACAGTACAGGTTCTCAGCTAAATGCATCAGCTTAAACAAAGCATAATTCAACTTCTGCCTTTGTTTCGCTAACGGTTTGCAAACCTAAACCATTCCATGTTTTCCCCTATAAAAGCAGTTAAACAGACAGCACAGACGTTTCTGTGAGTTTTTCACGCTCGATGGTATCGCTTTGTTTTGTTGATGTTGAAAAATTACACTTTGGCAAACTTTTATCTTCCAATAAACACCGATCGCTTCAGTGTAGGGCGCGTAGAAATCACCCAAAAAAAAACGACCAACGCCTCACCGATAGTCTATGGCCAAAAGATGATAAATTTCAGTATGATTAGTTTTTCATTTTACTTTTATCACTTTGCCGCTTGCCTGGTCCTCCGCGGTGCACTGATGTGCGGTTCCCGGGTTGTACTTTGTTTTTCTTTTCTGGTCGGAAAATGATTGTTCGGTTGTATTGGCCGTTTGGTACTTTTCTTTGCGAACAAGTTTTCCATACCAAATCGTTCCAAAGTGGTTCCCGAAATGGTGTACAATGGTTTTCCGTGCGGTACTGTTGCGATTTTCTCAAAAAAGGACAAACAAACTTCTCCCTTACGGTGTTGCGGATGGTGCGGGCGGTTCGAAAGAGGATGGACAAAATATTTTATGTGTACCATTTTTCATGAAAATATTTTCTTTTTTAGTTCCTACCCATATTCTAGTCCCGTCTTTGTCATCACCGAGTGTGGTTTGATGCAATTGAATACAGATCCCCAGACGGTAACGAACGGTGAGAACCGGCGCAGCGAAGGATGGCGGTATACTCATTGAGTTGGCAGATAGCCATTTGGGACACGGTAGTTTCAATTGGTATCAGAGGAAAAGGAAAATCGAAGCAAAAGGCAGATGATGTTCTGATGGGTAAAACAGCAGCAGCAGAGCCAGCAGTGTACGGTTGGAAGGCGAAATCGATGATCGGCAGTGACATTATCGTTCCGGGCGTCTGTTTATGGTCGGTGCCGGTTGTCGCCTTTTGCCAGTTGTACTGGGAAGCAATCATTTATTCATGTGAACGAGTGAGAAAAAGAACACCCCAGAGCTCCAACACGATCGGTTTCGACCGGTCAACTGAGTGTCTAATGTGGCAAAGGAAGTGTTAACATATTTCTTAGATAACGCCGCAGACGAAAACTACTCATTTTAATGAGACCATATTTTGTCTCGTGAGGGAAAATGTGTGCAATTTTTATCATGTGCTGGTTGCTTCTACTCATTAAGGCACTATAAAATATAATTGTTGTAAAACATTGTGAAGTTAGGATTGCATCCCGAGTTTAGGATTGTTTTTTTTTCGATCTTTGTGGTCATGTCTGGATCACTCGTGGTACTTTTTCTTTGTCAAAATGGTTTTGTTATATATTTATAACTACATATTTCTTCTTTCTTAAGGAAAAAGATTATTTCAGGAAAAAGTTATATCTTTTAAAATGTTGTTTTAATTACTTTGTGTGTTTTGTTTGTTAAGAAAATTGATTTTTTTAGTTTTTAACCGTTTTTTTTTCGATACTTTACAGTATTTCCATATTTTCTAAGAACCCATTACTTACTTCCCGGTTTGACTAGTTTGACGCAACGAGGCTACTTAAAAGTTGGCTCTTTGGCTCAATTTTAAAATCAAATCTCTTCCTATCCTCAATAAAGAGTTTCGTCCGGGAAATGAAATTAGAAACAAGAAGCCGCCAGCAGACACAACACATAAACACAAAACTAGAAACGGCTCATGCCAAGGGATGATGTGAAGCTTATCTGATTTGAAAGTTTAAAGCAATTTCCAGCCGGCAATACCATCCGGTAGTTTTGTTTGCATCTCACTTGTTATCGTTGTGGTGCTTTGCTAGTTTTTGCGGTGTGCCCGGAAAACAAAACCAAAAACCAAAAAACAAAAATGAAAAAAGCAGTTCGGCACAGATGGCATCATCCCTTGGTTGGTGCGGTACACGGGTTGAAGCCCGGTCTGCAACTAACTAACTGCTTCAACTTCGCCTTTAGGCCGATGTAATTCAGGCATAATTTACATTCGTTTTGTTAAGCACGCAATACTCTCCTCTAGCTACCTCTTCCTGTCTTCCTTCCTCTCCAGCCATCCTCCTCCACGCACTCTGAAGCCAAATCCAAGCCGATGAAGCGAATGCAAAATGGTTCTGCAATTCGCTACCGAAGAGAACTTGCCAGTCGGAAGGAAGGGGTGCAAAGGAGAAGGAGGAAACAGTGTACGGTGGTTTGGAAAAATCGCGGCGCACTCTCTATCGCGGCGAAAGGCAAACGCGAAATATCACCGCGTAAGTCGTAAACAGGTTCGTTAAATTCCTATCCTATCCCTGGATGGTGGGTTTGCGGTGGGTTTTTATCTGAAGAAATCCAATTTCCATCCGGTCCTCCGGTCGGTGGACGGTGGCGCAAGCAAAAACGGTTAAAGCGACGAGGCGGGTGGTGGAATCTGCTGCGGCGAAAAACAGGAAATAATTTCGAGGAACTTTATTCCCTTCGGATTATTTCGATTTTCCATTTTTATTTCCGTGGTGTGCGAACCAAAACGGCCTCTTAAGGTGCGGTGTGTATGGGAAGGACAGCGCGGAAATAAACACGGTGGTGGTACGGTGGATGGTTTTTCCATACAAGCACTCGACGGTTAGTCGCGGATTTTATCATGTCATGTGAGAGGTGGCATCATGCGCACCATCCTCCCAACCCAACAGGATGATCCTCGAACTCCCATCTTCGCTACCATCGCACGAGCACGATAAGTTTTCCCTGTTGCGGTGCGCTTTTATCCGATTTTCCCCCGCTGAAGTGGAAGCTTAACGCTGGAAGGTGGTACAAAAAAAACTCCATCATGACCCAGCCCACCAACTCCAATTCCGACCCGTTGCTCCACTTTATGATGCGAGCAAAATCTTCACAACGTTTGAAAAAGCCAACACGCAAGCAAAAAGGCCAACGAAAGAATAAGAAATTGATTAAATCGCTGATCCTTTCTAATGGAAAAGTGTTTCGTTTTCCCATTTTTCTTCCCACTTCCTTCCCCATCCCGGTGTACTTTTCATCTCACTTTGCTTTCTCATATGGTTTCTCATCGGAAAATTTGCTTGTGTTTTTCTTCACTTTTCCTTCAAGCTCGTCAATTTGCGATGGTTACGGCGCTAAAGCTTTGTTTAGAAAATTTGAAAAAAAAACGCAGTACATGGAGAAAAAATTAAATCATCTCAACAGCCAAAGATGAAAGCGACCACATACACGCCACTTCACGAGAACTCTGTTGCTGGATGGCTTGTACATTCGAAAGGGTAACCTTTTTAACTGCCACGAAACGATCCTGCACTGGTTTTTGATAATCGTCCTACTGTTCAACAAATAAAAAAAATCACTGAAACTGTTTCAGCAGACGGCAGCGATGCCAGCAGTCGGTGGAGTCTGGCTTTTATTAATCTTTTCCACGCTACCAAAAGTAGCGCCTGCAATTGTGCAAAAGCAATTTGCTATCATACACGGTCACTTTAACTCGTTACTCGCGTTTCGAGGTTTCTCGATTCGGTTCACCATGTTTATGCTTTATCACACAATTTGTTTCAATGCATGGGGAGTGTTTTTTTTCATATTTGAAGGAAAAGAGTAGATCAAAGGAAAATGGGATTTTCATACATGAAAATTCGCTCATATGATAAAACAGTTTGGGAACAGATGGTGTTTACATGGTAGGCCTATAAATGGTAGGTATTGAAGGTGGTTTGATGGAAGATTTGAATGGTTTGTTGCAGTGGTATTGTATTTAATGAAATCTGAATACGTAGATAATTAACTTCCCAATAAGCAGGAGGGAAAAAGATGAGGTAGATGAGGATTCGAAGAATTTTTCCTATTAAAGGGATAGACAACTTAAGATTAATAAAAGTTTACATATTTCAACAAATCTGAATCTGAAATCTGAAACCACTCTTTTTGAACTAAAACTGTCGTTCGTCTCAATTAAAAGGAGTATTAGACAGTATTGTAGCTATGAGTTCCGTATTAAAAAAAAATAATTCAAACATACATAACTCTTTTTATGCGAGCATCAACGCAAATGAAGGATTGTGATGTTTTGCATCTCGCGCGGACTGCCAACAATAGTAGACGGCTTTTCAATTGCCGTTAACCATACCCTGCTTGCGTCGCTGCTTCGTAATTGTGGTTCATTTTCTTTGCGACATTTGTGATGTTGGAAAAGGTGGACGAAGAAATTGCGCGTCTACGGTGGTACGTGAATCGTAATAATAGCTACTTCCACATCCTTTACCGTCATTAGCGTAGTACGGGTACTTAGGCAAGTAGTATGCAGGAAAAATCTGTATGGAAAATGAATACGCGCGTGTGTGTGTGTTTGTTGGAGGGAGGATTCCATACATATCGTGACATCTCATGATGATGCATGTAAGCGCGTTGACAGGAACGTGCACAAGGACGCGAACGCACGGAAACCCATTTGGGTTATTATCGGGGGAGTGACACCAACACCCGTCCTCCCAAGTTTGGTTCCATCTGTCGACTAGATTCTTCTAAGCCTTACTTATGCATGCCTGCGCGACTGTGTATCCTTGCTGTTGCTTCTCCACGCCCTCCCCGGGAGCTATTGTTTTTTGTCCTCATTCTTACGATTGTTTTGTTGCTGTTGCTGTTCATGCAAAAAAAGTACGGCTTTGTCCCGCAGCGCTGTTTGTTCCTGTTCCGGTTCCGTCGTGCCGAAACAATGGGCAAAGTAGTCCTCTTACATGTTCGCATACTTCACATTGGTACTGCCAATGTTGCCGAGCCATTGCCTAGACAGACAGACGTTTGAGAGGTTTGGAGATTTCGCTGCATCTTCGTACCGTGCCGCAACCGTGGGCAGTTGGATGCTTGTCATTATTTGCACACCACCGCCGGAGGATGGAAAATTGCCGGATTTTCTTAATTGTCCCCGGAAGTGGTGGTCCATTCGGGTTGGACGATTTGCTACCTGCCATTGAAATGGTTTCCTGCTGCAGTTTCGGTCCAGGCAGAAGGGCGGAACAATCCGGCGCATATGATACGCCGGTAAACGGTTTCGGGTTTTTTGGTTCTACGTCTTAATGCTACCAGTTTCCGACTGCAGTTTGGAACAATTATACTGGGCCAAGGGGGTGGGGAGTCTAGCGTCTAGCGTTTAAGATCTAAAATATTTTCTTGAAAGGTTCTGCTTGAGATAAAATTACATGCTGATGGGGATACACAACACTTCACGAACCTCCTTTCAATATGGTATCATTAGAATCGCAACTGTTGAAATTATTTCCACTACATGCTTTTCGGGTAAAACGATCATGTTAATTAGAACTATTTACTGCACTTCAGATTTAACGGAATATACGTTTTTGAGGAAGATTTTTATTGTTTTGAGAAAAATATGTAGTTTCAGGATGATTGATTATACTTCAACCTTAATATAAAAAATAAGTTTTTTTTTATTTTTAATTAAAAAAAATCATTACGAAGTTTTTGAAATTACTTAAAAAATAAAAAATAAAAATTAAAAAATAATAGAGAAAGAAGTATGAACAATTTCAAAATTTCCTTTGGGGAGCAACCATTGGGGATTCATTACGAGTCCTTGAAAAGTTCAGAATCTGCTTGAGAACTATAAGAAATATTTACTTGTAACAATGGAACCAATAAAATCTTGCTCATTTCATTCCACAGAACACATTTGCATTAATTAAACCGAAAGCCCAAGCATATGAACGTAAAAGATAACACAATTTGCATAATAAGTTGTGCAAGTGTCTTTCAAGATGTTTTTCATTGCACTTGCTATACGCTTTAGCCAGCAAGAGTCGAGACTTTCAGGAGCACTTCAGGAGCAAACGCTTGCATCGATATCCGAAATTCCCCATCAGACGATCGAGCCGTTTGCTTAGAGAGTTTTAGGCAGTGGTTCTTTCAAAATGTTCTTTTTGTTTTATTCAGGTTTAAGTTTTTAGACGAAAACCCTTTTCGGGCTTTTTGTTTCGCCCCGATTCTCCGAGTGTCAGGCGAGTAGCGCGTTTTTTTTTGGAGGGAGACCGCGTCCGTTATTTGCAACCGGAGCCAATGCTCATGTTCAACTTCAATTACGCTCATTGTTGTCTAATCATGTTCCCTTTATCGGCAATAAATTTTGCATTCACTGCTTCACCATACCTCTGCTCCATACAGCCGGGAAGCAGCGTGAGTATCGCCACATTGCCACATTTTTAGCCGTCCGTTTGGAGCGATTCGTTTAATTTTGGGTTTTCGGTTGGTGTTCGTGTTTTTTTTCGGTGGACTGCTTCTGCTTCATGCTGACCATGCTCCGTCCCACCACCGTTGGTGAGACGAAATCGTGTCTTCCGGTGGCCACACCGGTGCAGGGTAGCTTCTCGGTGTAGTGAACCGTCGTCCTGTAGCCCCAAACCGTGGGCTTCCTGCGCTGCGCCATTGGGAAGGAAGTGTGATAGCATCGGCAGTATTTTGGTTGTCTGCCGAGGGCTTATTTTTGTTTTCGGGTAGGCTTATTTACGACACTTGGTTTTTTGGGATGTTTGTGTGTGTTTGGTTCGCGTTTGCACCATTTGTGTTCGCTTAGGGAGAGAATATATGCAAGGTATGAGCATTGATCGAGCGATCGATATGATTGCATTTTCATGTCATGGCGAGCGCAGAAGACCTTAACCGATGAAATATTTAATTTTTGTGTATATCATGTGCTGTTTGGTAAGAAGAATAAGTAAACGTTTTTTGAGTTACAGGTAAACCTAACTAGTCGAGCATTACGATCTGAGGATCATCTTCCGTAGGCAGATATTTTCTAAACAAACTGACAAAAAAGCCCATGAAACTTGTTGGAAATGAACTGAATGAAGACACCAAGATTATGACTTCCTTACGACTTCCCTATGACTTCCAAAACAAAGTTAAAATTACATTTTTTTTGTTTTGTAGAAACGTTTTTTGACATTTTTAAGCTCTTGGGTCTATAAATTGTTAGTCGGATTACAACTGATTGTTAAACTATATCATTAATTTCAATTCGTGACTTCCTACATTTTGAGATTAAGTCAATTACTAACGCAAGCCTTGCAGGGTACAGTTATATGTGCATAGAAACGTGACAAGTGATTGAATTTCGGCTGAATAAAACAAGTAAAATAATATCAAATTTTAAAAAAATCAAGTAAAAAACCAAAAACTAATACTATTAATCGTGACTAATAGGAAGCATTTAAATGCAATTGTTAAACGATCGCAAACAATCAGGCGCCTATCGTGCGATCTTGTCCGAATGGGAACAATGCTGTTGGGCTTTTCTGCTGTTTTTTTTTACACAAAAAAACCTATCTACCGGAACGTGCCATTCTGTCATGTACGCCTAATCGTATCTTGTTTTTCTTTTTGGGTTGCACCCGGCTCGCTGCACTTTTCGCGAGCTGCACTGCTAACTAACAAAAGCATAATATAAAGGAAAACAAAACCAGACGAGGCACAAAAAGGTATTTTCGCTAAGGCGTGGCACAACGCACCTCCGCGACAAAGTAATACGTCCGCCCGGTTTGCATCCAGCATGCCCCGTGGAATAAAATGTTGCTACACTCTCTCCGTAAGTGTAGGGAGCGTGTTGGTTGAATCATCCGATTCGGTTTTGTGTCATCCGTCCATCACTTGCAAGTGACTGTTTAATGATTTTGTGTCGGGTGCGGTACCGAGTGCAAATATCATGCTTAAAAATCATATGAAAGCTTAACTTCCACTTACTAGTGTCAATGGAAATGGAAGAACAGTGATGTGAATGTTAATAGAACAGGGGATGAAAAATATTTTTATATAATAAACAAATAAACAGATCAGATAAATAAATAAATGTAATAAAACTTCGATTGTAGAACGATTTTGTGAAACACAGGGGAAATTTTTTTATCTTTAAAAAGTGTATATATCAATTTAAATAAAATTTAATATACTTTATTTTTGCATTAATAAGAAATGAAAAAAAAAATAAACATTATAATAACAATCTATTTAATGTATAGTTGTTCCGCATTTAATTTATGTGTTTGCTTCAAGCTCTAAACAATTCAATTCCGCTTAATTAATGCACATAATAGAGTAACATAAAAAGAAATGTCCCTTTTTTTGCATCATGCCCTTGAGTAATAATGCAATTAAAGCTAGTCACACATCTGTGGTTTGTGAGGATAAGAAAAAAGAAATAAAACCAAACACAATAGTAACTGCCAATTGCTGTTAGCAGGAATGTTGATGAGATGCATCAACCAATTGCCGTTTGGAGACATACGTCGGTGCAATTCACATTCGCACCTCGCCAGTATTGTGCATTCCAGTGTGTCCGTGGCATTGCAACTTTGTTTCCATACTGCACCGAACGGTGTGGTACACCCATTCCGTTGTTGTTCCCCTCCCCTCCAGGGCCAGCCCGGAAGCAATTGTCAACCGGGGCGCGTCAATCGTAGCGAAAGGAGCACGGATTACGACCCAAGACTCGTGGCTCGTCGGATTGACTGTGGCGGTGGTACAAAATAAAAGACTCTGTGCCCTTCACTCACCCAGGGTTTTGCCCACGGTAAGGACTTGAGCCGAGTCGAATAGGTGCGCCCGGGCACCATCCGGGCACTCCGAGCAAGCACCGCGAGTTACCCGATGGCGCAAGGAGAAGCTTAATTTGCATGCTCACAACCTCCTACCGGCACACTACCGGCCGAGTGCTACAGTTCGGACGAATAAAATCTGTCCTCTTAACCGGTACCGAAAAAAAAACCGCTGAAGAGTTCATTAGAGTAAGTGTTTGCCACCATCATCGCGGGGGTCGGTTTTTTTTTCTCTGCTAGTGCACTGAATTGTCCCAGACTAACCCTGCGTACCGTCGCACCACGAGCTTGGGGTGGTTCGACTTGTTTGCGCTCGCTTTCCACTTCATCGCTCGCGTCATCATTTTTCATCGTGCATTTTCCGCGAAAGGTGGTCGCGTTGCCCGTTGACACGCCGGCGACATCCTTTGTTCGTACCGGCTGCTGCTGAGGGGGAGCAAACCATCGGTCCATGGGATTAGTGCGGAATTTTGTGATAATTATGCGCCAGCTTCACTTCACACTTCGCTTCACGAGGCGCAAAAGGAAAGGTTCATCCATCTGTAAACATTGCACAGGACAGCGCAAAACCGAAAGGATGCAATTGCTGTTTGGCACAGTGGAGAAAACATGTGGAGACCTGTAGGAGGGTTTTTTGGGGACAAATTTTGAATTTTAAATTTTTAAAAAAATATTTTCTGTATGTAGAATTTATTCGCTATACACCATAATGCTTACGATCAGTCTACTTACAGATCGACTTGATACGAGATTTTCCGAAAATTTTCTTCTCGTATCTAATTCCAGCTTCAACCATTATGACTGGCTAAGACCTGCTTTCTCACACTTCAGGAATCTTGGTTAAATAATTATTTTAACATACGATTACAACAACTTAAATCATTTCAAATACCCATGCCAAAGTAAGTACTTAAAAAATTTTGATCTAAAAATCCTACCTGACTCTCTTCCCAGTGTGCATTAGTGGACAATTTGAAGATTTTTTTTCTCCATCCTATGCTCATGAGTATTCTCTCGAGAGCAGAAACCCCGCCAACGATTTGGAAGGAAAGCAACGATATCACCATGCAAAACTGTGTGCCGGAATGCTTCAGCGGACTAAGAGGCCAGATTTTGCTGCCGCTTCGTTGACTTCTCGCTGAGAGCATCACTCAACAGCGTTTGCAAAGAAGCAATGAACGGCAACGCAGAAAAAAAACCCTCTCCTGATCCTTGCTTCAAAATGAATGATGCTTGTGGAGCAAATGAATCCACCTTCGCAGCAATTGCGATGATGAGGCCAAACAGGGGAACTACCCTGTGTGGTGGATGGTGTAATGGTGGATTGCAGGATTACAAAAAAAAACCTTCATTTTCAACACCATCGACGTCTAATCCATCTCACTTTTTGGCTCGAACAGCGATGATGATTGCTGTAATGGGTGCCTTATGCATGGTTTATTTCCGTGCTGTTCTGCGTTTGATTTTGCAACAGGGCCAACAAGGACACACACAGTGTCGGTGTGCGTCTCATGCTCAAACAACGCACCGGGTTTAGTTTGATTGTTCCTCGTTTTTTCCTTTGCTTCTCTTCTCACCATTGAGTTGGATACATCCACTTGGAGGATAACACCAGACAGAACCGTATAATCCCTCTAATTGTGCGGCTGCATAAATCCTTCTCGAAGTCTTTTGTTCACACGCTTTACTTAAGTTTCGTCTTTCGGGGAAGGGAGGTTTGAAAATCGATCGTCACTTGGCGCGAGATGCATCCAACGCAAAAATTTTAGCGCTTCAAGTACGCAAGTAAAGAAACGAACCCACAAAAAAAACCAAGAAACCACTCCAAGCCCAAGAACCATTTTAAGCCTGTGTCCTTGAACCGTACTGACCCACGTGTGTAGGATGAGTGTATCGATTCGCAAGCCAAAAAAAAAAAGGCTCAACGTGCGTGCGACGGGTAAAGTGCACCGGTAGAACATTGCATTTTGTGCGCCCTCTGCTACAACCGATTGATGTCTACTTCCTTTTCCAGTTCTACGGGCACTTTTCGGGTATGTTTACACTCTTGTCGTTGATACATCCCGACCCCTGTGTGTGTGTTTTTTTTTTCGTTGTTGCCCTGACCTCAATTTTCCCCGTTCGACACCCTTGTACCGCGGTGTCTGGGCACAACCTAAGCCCAGACTGTCTGACACCCTGTCTGGAGGATTCTGACGCCGACCTTTTGTTCCACGTGCTTCATCACACTCCACGTCTGGAGCGTTTTAGTTGATTGGTTCGGTGCGCCCGTGATCGACAATTGAAAGCGAAAGTAACTGCAGCGTAAAGTGCAATTGCACAAAATGCGGCGGTGGGGTTTGGTGGTGTGCATCCAAACAAAAAAGGGGTCGAAGAGAAGAGAAACGGGGGGAAATTGTACAACAACAAAAAACACATGCATTCCGGTGAACAATTGTGTTAAGGTGAACTTCGGCACTTCCTACGCAGCGGTAACTTCCCTCTAGGTGCGGTTTTTTTTTTGGTGCCGAAAATTGTGCCTCGTTTGTTGTTAGAAGGGAACGGGCGGGGGACATCGTCACGCATCGATTGCACGCCGTCTAATACCGGCGCACCACTTTGAATCCCACAGCCATTTTAGGTTCGCTTTTTTCCTCCCACCGACCGAACGTTTACTTCATATTGTTTTATTTCGAGTGTACATGTTTTTATCTTTGCAAACTTATCATCCTGCATTCTTGTCTTCTGCAGCGCCATTTTGAATTTGAGAGACAAATTGAAAAAAAAAAATACTGTCCAAAACTGCAATTAGACAATTTGCACGATCACGTGTGTCTGGCCGTAAAAAAATTAGATCGTGTTTAGCGTGGGTTTTGGGCGTTTTTTTTTGGTTAGGCAATAAGGATGATGATCCTCTTCGTTACCGTCTCCAGAACATGGAGGAAGCGATTGGGGAGAAGGGAGGCAATACATTTTTTTTTCTTTTCGATGTTTAATGATGCATTGTTTCCGCTGTTTCGGGCGACGGTACAATCGGTGTGCTTAGGTTGACTAGCTTGATTAGATGGTCCGCTGGATGGTGTGATGCAATTTTCGATGCACCGTGCAATTGCACATTGTTATTGTTTAGAGTGCGTCTCGGAGACAGCTGGCGTTTGGAAACAAAAGGGAGGTTAGTTTCCTGTTTCGCAGACGTTAAGAGCAGATGGTTTTGTGGGGTTTTAGAAATTAAAGGTAATAGGTACGTAAAATGCTTGGAGTGATATGTAGACGCTAGATAAATATGTAAAATAAAACATTTTTATTAAAGAAAAAAAGGTAGATAAATGTTTTATCTTTTATCTCATGTAATTCCCTTGCTTTACAGACATTTTCAGCTATTGTTTTCCATAAAATAAACCCTTTTTGTGTTCTTAAATTATCCATTATCCTTGTCGGAAAATGTTTTAAGTAAAGTATTACCCATGCTTTGTATGTTTTTTTTTTTGACAACAATTCTCACGATCGGAGCCTTCCCATTGCTTTCGAACGCACTTCAACCGCTGTGTCAGGCGTAAACAAACAGATTATAATGCTACCAGTACATCTCCCCTCGATCGATTGATTGTTATTTACCGCAAAGTAGTTGCCGGGGCCGTCCAAAATCCTTTTTGCAATCCTGCAGAAGGTACACACATCCATCCCCTTTTGGGTGAAAAAAAAACCCTCCGATATTTGAATCGATTTTAAAAATCCGCCCAGAAAATTCCCCCAAAAAGCGAGGAAAAATCGTCCTCTAGTCGAATACGCGGCAAGGGCATCGAAAGGGAAGATGCTTTATTTGACTTGCTTTTATTCTATTGCCGTTGTTCGGTCGTTCAGGTTCCTTCCCTTGGTGCACAGTGTTCAAATAATCGTTAAACGTAATACCTTTTGTGTTCCGCTGAGTTAATCGCTCAATCGGTATCGAATACTTCGATCCGGAGGTTGATAGGCTTTGATCGGGGAGGTTCCGCACGATTCGATTGTGGATGCGATCGTTTTTCGGGCAGATGCAGGTGACATTCTTTCGGCCGGTCGGTCGGTCGGTGTCGGGCTGGTTAAATCCGTTACCGAGCACAATGTCGAGTGTTTGCGGAGAGTTGTCGCGGTACGGGTATTTTGAGTTGAGTTGTATATAGGGCAGGGGACGGCGTTAGTTTATTTGCATCTGATTATTCGATAATAGTGTGGTAGGGATAGGTATGAACTTATTAGCGAATTAAGGCTGTGAATAGAAATTGTAAGCCCTATTTTACGAAATTTTTAATATCGGCGAGTTACATCAGTTCTCTTGTATATTTATATAATATTTTTAAAGTTGATATTAATTTTTTACATTTTTGAAGTCTATTTTTAATTTAATATTTTATTGAAAATTCTTGAAATACCCAATTAGTTGAAAACATTTTTTTTCAACAACCATTTGTTTAACACAAGAACTACCAAGCGTTTTAAGCGTTTTTCGTTGTGGTTAATTTTTAAACAATTTCGAAGAGTTGAAGAATAGTTTATTTTTTATTGGAGATCGTACTATCGAATATATGTAAAAATGTAAAATGCATGTTTTTAACTACCTTGGGATTGTTTCATCCAAAAAAATAATGTGATGAAAATGAAGCGTTCCAGGCAAAATGACTTGTCCGCTAGTTCTAGTGTTAAACATTTTCTTATTTTTTGTCAAACATCTAGGTTTAGACCACTTTACGTCTAATGTTTGTATAACATCGAATGATATATTATGCAATTATTTTTGCATAATAGAAAACTTGCATCGCAATGATCACATCGAAGATTGATTAATTTGCAATCGTTGCTTAAACAAATCTCCCAACAACCATTTCACACATTTGTTACTGAACATCCATCCCGTGACCAATCGTTTCTTGTGTCATCAATTTATGTTGCACCGATGACTCGCTCAAAAATACACCTCCGTACAGTTTAAATAAAACCCCCATCAGCAGACACCAACCACGGCAGACGAACTAGCCAGAGAAGCGATGCACCAAAGCCAGCGGACAAACATGGCCAGCTGTCGATCGTGGTTGATGGATCGCTGACGCGCTTGATGGGTGATCGTTTCCTTTCCGGACGACAACCTGCTGATGGGGCCAGTGTTTCGCACCATTTCCCAGCCACCCGCCGGTCCGAGCCCCCCGACCAGTTGAAAATTAGTCTCGCGACCGACTAAGGTCAACGAAAGCCAACGCGAAGGTGCGGTAGATACGATCACGATCCACGGTGCAATAGGATGCAAAGTGCAACCGAAGGCAAGTGCAATCAATAAAAGCGCAATAATAAACCCGGCAGCTAAAGAAGGCTCGGGCTAAGAGGATCGGCTTCGATCGGTCAGGTAAATGTGGTATGAATATCAATTTCCATTCTAGCGAAACGTTACGGTCGGGGCCCAGGAAATGGGCAGGTTTTTCTTAGCCCCCGGAGGCGACATTCGGAAAATGGAAAAGCCAGGTCCCATTTATCACACTGGCGGGCCCAACACCATCACGTATACAGGGTCTATTCCATTGACCATTGGGAATGGGGCCCCGGTGGCCGGTGAAAAATTAGCTTCCCACATGTCAGTTCGAACCATCGATGGTGTCAATGGTGGCGGAAAATTGGACGCGAAGCGAATAAAAAACCTTCCCCAAACATGACCCCATCCGACGGCAATGGCCGCCGGTGACTCGTTTATCATTCCATGCAGCGAGCGAGCCGGGGACCGGAAAATGGATGGCAAAAAAAGCTAGCTCAAACCAAGTGAGAAGTGAGGTGGTGGGACAGAGCACTACGTAGGTGGTGGAGCGTGTTGGAAAATAAACCCCCCGTTTCCGACACAGTAATTGTCGGCGATATCAATCATTATCGGGGTGTCAACTGTGTGATAGTGGCCGGGCTGCATAAGCTACGTTCGGAGTAGGAATTTTTGTAAAGCGAATAAAATAATTTTCTATGTGCATATCGCTCACATTTTTTGTTAGGGCATTTGTACCGAAGCGGCTATCCTGCAGGACGGGTATATCATTCCCAGTGTGCAACGGTACTTGATTGATTGAGGTTCGTTCGGTGAGAAATGTGTATCGTTTTTCACCGACGCGCTCATAAATGTCGTTAGCAGGTTAGGCAGCAAAGGAGAAAAACGGACCGCAGTTAACATGGTAATTGAAAATGAATTACTTATTGGATGTCCGGGTATAGTGCAGCAACAGCAAAAAAATCTACAAGAAAAACTTGTAGATTATGTTACAAGCTTTTAATGTAGCTATGCACTGAGCTATAAATAGGTTGAACGTATTATTTTTTCCCTTGATTTGTTTTTTGCTCACATCATACCAAATGTAATTTAAATGAAAAGAAATACATTTCAGCTCTGGCCTTACTCGTTCTTCAATATTAGAAATAATTTCGAGCCAAATTTAGCGCTCAAATTAGGAATGATTAGTCAATCAATTAGTAATGAAAATTTGGTCATTTTTTTCTAAAAGGAAAATTAAGCAAGTCTTGTGATCATTAAAGCATATGAATAGCGTAGAAAAAATTTTGAAATGTGAAGATAAATAAAAACGATTTATTTAATAGATTCATTGTTTTAGAAATGACAGCAAAGAAAAAGCACTGTCTGTATCGTTATGCTTCTTCTGCTCATGCTTAGAAAGAGTAAAAGAAGCTTATTGTTACAATATTTACACTATTCATTACGTGTGCCATATAGCGCATCCGGCACGGCAAAACGGAGATGCATTCGAAACAAGAGAGACTCTTTGCATCACGTTCGTGAATCCGCGGAATGTTTGTGTAAAGCAATGCAGTTGCATTTGCACCCGGCGCCGAACAGATACGGAAACGGACAAACGATTTGTTTATGCATGCGTTCTGCATGCGTCTTTGGGAAACAACGTGGATAACATCCGGTTTACAGCAGAAATGAGGTAAAAATAGTCATTTTCATTCGCAATTTCTACTGGGAGGACAACTAAGTGAAGACAATTGTTGTGGTTGATGTGAGGCATGTATTTTCTGGGAAACTTTCATAAAAGGGAGTCTTTCTACAATAGAGAACTTGTTATCTTCATCCGAGAATTTTGCTTTAGATTTTCTTGACACTTTTGCAAACGGCAATGATGGAACGGATCATCTCTCTCTCTCTCTCTCTTTCTCTCCCTCTCTCTCTCTCTCTCTCTCTCTCTCTCTCTCTCTTCTTATCTTAACGACCTTAGAGATCATGCCTCTGGAGGACTTAGTAGATTAATTTTACCACGTAGCTAATGATGGGTAAATTATAAATTTTGCCTACAGATGGAGTCGGCAGAAGCGACAGAGGGAACGGGGGTGGGGGATCGACTCCTATTGAATCTGGACGATTCAACTCCGATCGAGTCGATCGAACTCATCTGGGCTCGATCGAACTCGGAGTCGACCGGAGTCGCTAGAGTCAATTTTGATTTTCAGTCGGAGTCGGAACCAATTTTTCGTACGCGGAGTCGGAGTGCATGCACGATTCCACTTCGGATTACACATCACTGCACGCAGCCGAATAGTCAGTTGCTACGGGGGGACGGTCCGGATGGGATTTGAACTCCGGATCCTGTCGTATGGAACCGGCGCCGCGTATCACATACACCATCGGGCCGACTCCTACGGAATCCTACAGAACCTGTATGGGTCTAATCGAGAGCTTAAACTTAGGGAATGTTTGAACGAAATATTACACGCACAAATATAACAAATGGAGAAACACTTTTATGCTGTGATCGTGCAATAGTGATAAAATGGTACATTTTTCACAAACCTTCCCTGCCAGATAAGAGTTAGTGTGATATAGCTGAAACGAAACAATAATATCTATGGCTTTACCCCCAAAACCAATATCGTGAAAGAATAGAATAATCTCCCAAAAGCTTTCCGCCAACAAAAAAGTATGCATAATTCATGAGCATGTGTGTATAGGGAGTTAGTTTTTTCATCCCCGCCAATTTATTGCTCCTATTAAGACTTTTCTCCCGGTTGACTATTGGCGTGCACTAACTGCGAAAGCTTTGTCGTCGGTTTCGCGCCAATCCAATCTCTAATCGCACCCACCTCCATCCGTCACAGTATTAACCGTTTTGCTTTAAGGGTCAGTGCGTGCACTTGGAATGTTGGTGGTGGCGTTTTTTATGCTCATTATTTCATCAAACTTTATCAAGCTGCCGGGGTTTTTTTCGTTGGACCAATGAATAGCATACAAAAAACCGTACGACAAAAACAAACATAACCCCAGCAAACAAAGCTCTTTTAACGGCTTGGACACTCTTGTGGGGTACACTTTTCCTTTAAGAAAAAAAACACTCACCCAGTTCGCAGCTTTGCTCGCCCCCCGCCCATATGTGGGCTTTGTTTGCGCAAAAGCACCACAAACACGTCACCACACGCGCTTTATGTTGCGGTATTCGGTTAATTCCCGTTCCACCCTGCTCTCGCGACGATCGCACCAAAGTCCCTGAAGTAGTGGGGCTTTGAAGGCACTGGAATGTTGCGAGAGTTTTGCTGAAGATTTACGACGATGACGGTGAAGTGTTATTCCTGGCGGCTTCGTCAAATAAAGCAATAGAAATAGGTGAAGCTTAACTTTTTTGGGGGCCCCCGGTAAGCCTCAAGGTGTATTACCGGAAGAGGCACTATAAATCGGCAACCATGAAATTTCACACTTTGAAAAGGGAAAAGAGAGAGAGAGAGAGAGAGAGAGAGAGAGAAAGAAACCCATCTCCAAGTACAATTTGTGAGAGTATTTTTTTGAGATATTCATAAGTAAAATTTTGGGCTTTTTGTTTTATTCATAGCCTTTTTTTAGCGACACTAAATTTTCCGTCAGTCTATACGCAATAAAACATAAAATACATGATGCTGTCCTTTGTTTGCGAAATGTTTCTCTCGTTATCCCAGCCGCTTGTTGACATGGTTCGTACTTAAAACAAAGATTTGGTTTTTTTTGCGTTAATGTTTCATCATTAAAGCAGGGCACAGCTGATTACATAGACTATCCGTAAAAATTGCGCTTGTTTGTTTCATAAGCTGCACATTACTTTCTTACCGTTCCCACTGGAGATAAACTGGCGAGCGAAAAAAAAATAAAGAAACATTCGCAAACGAATCTGAGTTCGATGACCATGATGGGTTGTGTGTTTTTTGTCTGGCCTGGGTGCGGGGTTGGTAATCTCATCACATTACAGACTCATAAATAATTTATAATTCACGCAAAAAAAAAACACAAACCACAAACCACCAACGACATGTATACATTTAAACACGGAAGAAACAAACAAAAGCCATCTTACGCACATGTCACAGTGCGGCGTAAAGTGCGTTTTTTCTTCTCTCTGGTTGTTGTCTACACCTTTCATCAGCACAAAACAGCATGTTTTATGCGTAGCTTTTTGTTGTTATTTTTTTTCGTTGTTTTCAGCAGCATCAAAACCATCGCTGGGAGTAACAAACAGTATGACGCATTGTTTATTTTCGGGCTCTGTTTAGGGGGATGGTTTGGTGAAATAGGCACGATCCGTGCGTAATCGATCAAAGTCAGCCTATTGTTAGTTGTTGATCGGTTCAAAAATCGATCGGATCCACCCACCGATGAATTGCTTCATTTGCAAGGTACAACATGTTTTGATGCCCTCGCCCGCGATGCTGGTCCCCCTGGTGGTAGAACGAGGTTGTCAGGTTTTACATAATTTGTAACACTTTTATTCTCGATCGTTACCTTAGCTTGGATGATCGTTTAACGAGTCCGTGCTGCGATGGAGGTGTAGAAGTGTGCAGTTTTAAATCATTGCATACTCCGCAGAACACGGTACTTTGACCCATCCGAAACCATGAAAGTCGCAAGTCAACACCAGCGGAGGATCAGCGCGATCAACGGTGTGGACAGAGGCCCCGCTTCGAGTGAAAGCCGATCGGGCATGAATCACGCCTCGGAAAAATCTCCACCACACCGTCATCCCACACGCGGCAGTTTGAGGCTGAGCGTGTGCACCGTAATGGCACCATTCATTATAACTCTTTACGATCCCCGCGATCCCGTGGGCAGCGGGTGTATCAGACCATGTGCACAATTATGCGCGCCCTGGCAAAACCGCGTACGACCGCGCCGGGTGATACCGCATAAAATAGCTATTTCTATGCAAAAGCCCTAGCTTTCCCCTGGTTTATGATCGCTTTATAATTCTGACCCCGCGCGTACGGGCGGGTTCGGATTGATTGGATTGTAATCAGCATTAATTATTTCACAATTTATTTTACTACATCTCGCGGTCGCTCTCTCGGTTTTTGCCGGTGAATCAATCAGATGTGGAAGCGCGTGAGCCCGGTTTTTGGGGGAAGGGACCACAGGGCGCAGGGCATGATGATACCTAGGATATGCTAACAAGATGGTTCGTATCTTGGCGTTGGTGGAGTGTTTAACGAGCTGCTAACCACGCTTCTTGATAGGGTATGATGGAAATAAAATAAATTGATGGTTTATTGGGGGGTTGTGGGGGGGAGGAATGTTTTGCATAGGAGAAATGCAACGAAATGGAAGTATAATGAATTTGTTTTCAACAAATAAATGTTTTAATTTTGTAATGATACCTTGTGTTACAGAAAGAATGCAGAAGACCGAACGGTAAGACAAATTTGCATCCATAATTTAACCTTCTCAATATCTTTTCTTCATTTTGAAATCTCCTGAGAGTAGAGTAAACGTTCTGAATTTTATCTCAGATAAACATTCTTAATCTTATCTTAGCATAACATTTTGTGTTCGTATAAGTAAGAAAAATGTTACTTAATGTTTACACCGGTAACTTCTTCTTCTTTCTTGCTCTGCTCATGGTAGAGTGCGTCGCGAAGTCATTGCCACGGTGCCAATCCGTTTCCAGGAAACTCGGTCCAGGGCAGCAGTCCTCCATCCACGGCTGTATCCGATCTCCGACAAGTTCGGATCCACCTGATCCAGCCAACGAGCTCACTGCCGAGCACCTTCGTGGTAGGGCATGAGTCCGTCATCCTCATCACGTACTCCAGACATCGTATCCTTCCGGCTTTGACAATCAGCTCAGCTAGCTCGTGGTTCATTCTCCTTCTCCACAAATGTCCTACTCGCAGGCCTTAGTCCTCCGTTAGTATAGTACGGAGGACGGAGGACTCATACCTGTAGAAAACTACTGGACGTATCAGTGTGTGATACATCGTGCACTTCGTGTGTTGTGCTGGAGTCTTCTGGATCACAGGAGTTTGTGGAGCCAATGGTAGGCATAATTTCTTTGAACAATCCCTGAAGCTGTTACGATCGTACCGAGGTAGCAGAACTCCTTTACCACCTCGAGATCGACGCCATCAACTGATACTCTGCTTCCGAGTCGGGCTCTATCACAGTCAGAGCCTCCTCGTCGGATTGATCCTCAATCAAATATTATCGGACACCGCTGCAGATGTCCGTCCGATGATGTCGATGTCATCCGCGATCGTCGAGAAATTGGAGAGAATAGGAAAAAATCTTGCCCTGGATGTCGAAGCCCTTGCTTCGCATGACACCTTTAAGAGCGATAAACAGCAACACCGATAAGAAATATAGATTTTTAATTTCGATACTGTATTTGCGTGAAATTTCAAACATTTACGCTTATTAAAACGTGAAAGGGATTTCTCTTCTATTGCTCCATAATTGTAGCAATGGTTAAGCTAAAAAAACATACAAATGAACGGAAAATTCAAAACCATTCAAACCAAACCATTCAAAACCATTTCCAAGGGATCATTTATGAAGCGAACCGCATCGAATGTGTTCGCGGTTTGCAATTCCGCGGCAAAATCGTTGCTGCGAGTGATTGGTAACTTGCGAATTGCTCGTATTGCTCCGGACCGTACATTCCACGAATGTACCGATGGAGCGGCACACATCGCCAACCGAAGAAGCATGATATCTATGCGAATGGGAGTTGAAGATTTTTCTGAAGAAATCAACCATGCTGCTGTAAGCGACCGATCGCGTTAGCTACACATGAAGTTGATAGATTGAGCTCACTGCCGCAATGCATTCCCTTTTCATGGCTCTGTTTAGCGAATGCATTTGCTGTTTTTTTTTTCTTTTTTCAGCAGTTACAGTTGCACATCACTGTACGATCGAATGAAGTTCGCAAATGACGAAAGAAGCAAAAAAAACTAAAATAATACAGAGGAAAAAAAAGAAGCTATCTCACACGGCCTAGCGCAACCAAGTTATGGAAAGGTTTTCCCTACGGACTTGCAACAAACAGGCAATATCATGGTGATTTGTAACTATTTGTCGCAAATATGTGATTTGATTAGCATAATATGTTGGCGATCGTTATGATTGCATCTCGCAGCCGTGAGACGGTAGGTGCAGTTTGCTGCTTTTTTGTTGTTGTTCGTTGCCGTTTGCTGTTTTGTTTCCCATTCCCGACCGACAGAAAAGGTATGCTGCACCGGTGTTTTTTTTTGCAGTTTGAATGCAGTTCTTTGCACCAGCACACGCGATACTGTGATGGACGGTTTTGATGAGATTCACCCAAACTGGGCACAGTGTGGAAAGGAAAATGCAATCCCGCACTGACTCACACGCGCAATGCCCGTTTTTGGGTTTCCACA
The DNA here is from genome assembly GCF_943734845.2 of Anopheles funestus. NCBI lineage: Eukaryota > Metazoa > Arthropoda > Insecta > Diptera > Culicidae > Anopheles > Anopheles funestus. The sequence goes on from NC_064599.1 coordinate 4,326,088, forward strand.
CGGCCCACCCGGGACGGTATGGATTGGTTTGGGGCTGCACATGTGTGCACCGTCACAAACGGGAACGCTTCGAAAGATGGAGATATCGCATGCCTTGTCCATCTACCGATGGGTTTGTGTCAAACTTCTGCTTTTTTTGCTTTTCATTTACTGTATTCACTTTTTTTCTCCTCTGCCTTTCCTTACGCGCGATGACAGATTAGATCCATCCATCTGTCTATGGGGATGAATGTGAGCGGCAGCGGCAGTAGCAGGGCGAACGGGCTGTCAAAGTGGAATTCAAATGGGAACCAGCAACAGCAACACAAAGGCATCCACTGTTCGTGGCTGTGCAGCAAGTGCATTCGACGCGGGTAAAACAATCGATGCATTTTTCTTCACTCTGGTCTCGCACGTAATGGGGATGATGGATGGTAGGGAAGCGTAAAAGAAAGGACACTGTACTGTATTGAAGGTTTTAAGTGAAGCTATTTCTCCATGGTTTGGTTTGTTGGTTTTTGTCATCAAAACGTCTATCTAAGAAGAAACTGTGAAGTGAAAGAAAATGTTTCATAGGTGTGTGTTAATTTAAAGCTTGTGTTCGGAAATGAGTTCATTTTACAAAAAGAAGCGTCTTTTATAAATAATTACCAGCAGATAAATTGCTGTAAATTTCCTAAGAAATCATAGAAACGTAGAAACAAATGTATTTGTATGTGCGGTCTTTTCATAAAATCTCTAAGACATATAAACAAGAACAAGTAATCATTCTGTTTCTCTTAAATAAGATAAATAATTGATATTTATCGTTGGGTGACAGTTTTTTATTTGACCGCTTGTAATCTTCATCGTTCTGTGCGACTCTCCCTTTACTACTTCGATTGAATCCCGAATAAAGTCCACCCATATCGCAGCCTGGAGGTCCATTTGCATACAATTGGTGCAAGAAAATGAATAAACTCGATGAGAGTGAGCCGATTGACAAGAGCGTCAAGCACTTCCCTTGAATTAGGTTTCACCGACCGGTTGTTTGTGTTGCTGACGTGCATCGATTTGTTTATGTCCTATTGATCGTATCCTTTTGTGTAACGATCGATCGAAACGTAGCCAATGCCACCTGATCCGAGCTCTTTGGATTTGCCGACTCACCGGCCACAGGGCCACAGGTGAACGATCTTTGTGCGTGGTGTTTCAATCTGCTTAACATAACAAGATTTTGTTTTTGTTTTTTTGCAAACGTGCCGTTATCGTCTGGCCGTATCCCGTTGCTCACGAATGGTTCATATGTGTGTAGTTTTCTTTCTACCCTCAGGGAAGGATTATTTAAATAAATACCACAATTTATAGACCCACTCGTACGGTTTCCACTTGTGGTTTTTTTTTTTTTGCATCGAAAGGTGAGTTGGCATTATTTCTGTGATTAGAGCACGTTTCGGTTCAAAATGGGAGCAGAGGTTCGTTTAATTAAAATTCACCATTAATTCTCACCCAGGATGTTTTCGATCCCCCGACCGAAGGGTACAGATTCACAGAAAGCTTCATCGATTCATGTAATATAGTTTTCTCGCCGATACACTAGCCAGTCATTAGGAACAGTTTGCGCGTGCCTTGAATGTAGCCGATGGAATGGAAAATGATTTAATTAAACGGTTGTAGCTTTTCACATTACGATTCCAACATCTAGCCGGTCAGCAGTACCGAGACCTGACCGTGCAATGCAATTTGACTCAGCAATAGATAACCTGCTAATCCCTGGTCCGCGGCGCTCGTTGATAAGAAAAGACTGCAACGATCGACACGGCGACGAACCCTGGGCGTTTTATTGATCCAGTTCTAGTGTACATACCAGCGCGACAATTAATATGCGCTGGAAGAGCTGTTTAATGTGTTTTCCATCACTTGACCGGCTTCGGTGTGTTTTTCACGCGGTCCGACCAGTAATGTCGGAGTCCATGCGACCGGTTTTGGGGCTCTCGGGTGTTGAGCGCAATGCGTGATGGTTGCTAATTAAGAAACTTGTAGCTTCCCGGGAACTGGCAATGCTGATACCGATCGGCCAACTAGATAGAGAAGATGAATTTGTAGCCCTTGATGCACTTAGTTGTGCAGTCGGCTCATAAAGTTGTTCACTTCCGGTGTGGGGCCAGTTTTTGTTCTTGTTGTCGTGCGATCTTTCGCCTACGGATTGGTAACAAATGCGAACCACAAATTGAATGATTGTAGCGATAGTGTGAGCAATTAATGAGACCGGCCCAACGCGAGCGACCGTCGTTATTTATGTGTTTAAAATTATTGACCTTCGAAAGAGATATTAATGAGCATTAGGATAACCGCATTTGACTGTAGTCCTTTACGGGATAGAACATAATTTTGCTGAAGTAAGCCCACCATTTCCTATCGAGAAACTGCTCCAAAAACATTGCCACGATTTTGGATCCTGCGTATCTAAAAATAGCCCAACGATCTTCTGCTGCCGGCATGAAACATCCATTCCGACTCTCTGCCGACCAAACAAAGAGCAAACCGATAAGCTTGGCGGCTTGTGGTTTTTTTGTTTGGGGGAAGCGCTATAAATTTCCCATTTAACGGAATTCATTTTAATTTTCAGCTAATAAAAATGTTTCGCTTTCGTGTCCGACGGCGGTCACACGAATCAAGGGCACATCGGTGGTTTGATTTCGCGTAGCCAAAAACCAAACCAAAACGAGCGAAACAACCAAACCCGGGCGTCGTGCCCATTTTATCTTATTTCTAGCGCACGTTTTGGGCTTAGCTGGTGCTTTGTTTTTTTTTTTTGGTTTGGGCATTTTGGCTTTATCGGCGCTTGTGTAGTGCTGTTTACCTTTGCCGTTTTATCGACCGAAAGGAAGCGAGTAAATGCGGGTGGTTAATAAAACAACGGAATCAACAATCGTGCGCGGCGCGAAAGTGCGAACGAATATAGAATAATGAAGGGATGGCCAGACGCCAGTGGTGGTTGGTTTTTGGGAGGATGGTTTAAGGAATTGATAATGCTTTAAACTTTTCTTTGTTTTAGTTTAATCGGTATCCGTCGGTTGATAAATATGTCTGGGTATTTTGTTTGAATAGTTTATTTTCTTCTGTTTTGATGTCTACTTCATCTATTCATGGATGTTTTTTTTAACTGAAGAAAACGATAGTGACTAACACTACGGTAAAAATCATATCTGATTGTATCAACTTTTGTTGTGTATTTGATCAAAAGTTAAGAAATAAACTAACGATAATAAGTCCTACTCGCCGTATACAATGTAAAAAATTAGATACGAATCAAAGCATATTGATGGTCGAAAGTTAACAAATGTCCATGAACATAAAACCAGAAGAAAAGAAATGATCGTAAATTTTACGACCTTTTCTGGGTTGTATTTCCACTGCAAAGCAGGTTTTGCTATATCGTTTCACCACATCAAAATACAATCAAATTGATACTTGCTATGCAGTGTTCAGCATATATTAATAAGTTAACATTTTCCTTTCAACCAAACAAAGGCAAGGAGGAACAATTCTCACCTCAATAATCACCTCATTCCTGATGTATCTGGTGATGAAATAGGAAACCAATCCAATAAAGTTAGGTATAGTGCCGGCCGTTGCTCATTATCACGTACGACAGAAGCTGCAAATCTGCATGCCCATCCGGGAACCGTTACCGTTTTACGATCCAAGTCGAACGATCAAATGTTGCCAGTCAGTTTTTAAAATGCTTTCTACGCCATGTGGAAATAGCTTAAACCAGACCTACTGAGCACGTCGTTAAACACGACCGATCGAAAGGATCACTGAGACTGTGAAGATCATATTAAATTGTGGACGAACATACCTGTTCGTTGAATTTTTTTTGTTTTAAACGGATTGTTAAGTTCAGTTAAGATTGGAATATTCCTTTCAATGAGTATTGATCTAAAAATTTTCCAGATACTAAATAACCATTTTCGGCAAAGTAGAATGCCGGAATGTTGGTAACAATCTACAAATGTCAGTTAAGCATTCTGCTCAATTCTCCATTTTCTTATTCTTGATTTGTCATGAAAAATTACTAAACTTTTTGCTTGCATTGAAAAATCCTCTGAAATGGCTGCAAACCAATGGGAAGAGGAAAATTCTCAACGATGTACGCAATTGAAAATCGAACCGTTGGCTAGAGGTGTAAGGAGTTTACAGGTGCATGGATGCCAGTTTTGCTTCGTTCTTTAAGGCTACACCTTTTTTTTTTGCTCAATCGTCTTAACCACCATCTCTTCTGGGCCGGGGGTATTCGACGTTGGCCCTTAATGGCCACAAATAACTACCTGATGTGCTACCATTTTTAGTGCGCTACTATTCAGATGAATTAATTATACACATCGCGATCATGGTGGTGATCTCGTGTTGTGCATCCGTGTGGCGATGCGTGTTGATAAGTACCTGCGAGTACGGCGAAGTGTGTGAACTTCCATTGGGCTACATTGGAGCATACATTTAAAAATGGCCAACCATGATTGTTCAATCCTTCAAACACAATTCTAATCAATTCTTTATTGTTAAGAAATTTATTAAAAGTTACAGTAACTTCTACAAAAAGATTGAACAAATCTCCAGAAATGGATATTAGTCCATGACTTTTAATATTGAAGTTCAAGAACTTATCCGCAACTCCCGTAAATTAGTTGCTTTGCAGTAGAAAAGGTAACCTGTTTTTCAATTCTGTTTTGATTTCAATTTGATGATAATTCAGCACTACTTTGTGTGACAGTTTTCTTCTTCAATTCTCGTTATTCTCGTCACTAGAAATAGGGAAAGATTCACTCAGCAGCATAATATCACGCTGTGTCCGGTGGTAGTAACACACCTTAACCGGTACTTCATGCCCAACCAGAAAAGTTTGTCCACCGGTAGTTAATGTATATTTAATTTTATGGTCTCGCCCAAAGGACTGCAGCATCAAACTGCTTTTGATGAATGGTGCATAGAGTGCATAAAATTTACTGCAAGATCTCTACCACTTCTCACGCCGTTACTTACAAATGCGGGATGAATCGGGTAGTTTCCTTGTGCTCTCCCATGCCTTCTTGAGTGTACTGTACCAGCGCTAAGGTGTTGCTCGGTGTAGTTCTTACACCTGTATCGAAAAGATGTCTTCGCTGTTTTGTCTTCTTCCCATGTGACGGACACTCCGGAAAGGACGGACGTACCGATAAGATGTGGGCTAGGCACTGTAATTAATTACGAAATTCTCGTGCAGTGTTTCTGATGCCGGTACGAGTATGGACTCGACCTATCTAGTGGGGTGTGTGGACGCAAACAGGGAGGAGAGAAAAAAAAAATGGTAAGCATCGCAATCGTCGTCGACGTGAAGAGATCACGATTTGTTTCCCAGGTTGTCGAGATTTATAAGTAATTAATACCTTCACTTGAACGGCGCATTTCGAGTGCTGGTGACTGTAAATGGTCAGTCCGCGTCTGCTCAGACGCGGTGACACCCGCTGCCCCGAAGCATGGCCTTCGCAGCTTGTGGCCCTCTCTTAATAAGCTCGTTTAGTACTCGTACACACACACGCACATGGGACGGAACCACTTGCCCCGGGTTCATATACCGTTGCACCATCGGAATGCAAAACATTGCCTATTTCTGCGAATGTCCAAGAACACCGGAGCCGATGCGGTTCCCCGACCGTACCGGAGCCGATGAGGGGAATCTACGGGGACGGATACAGGGTAACAACATGGAAAAGGAAAATGGAATTACGAAAAAAATAAATAAAAAGGCAGCAAAACAACTGTCACCAACGCGCGGTACAACATTTCTCAGCTTTGTAACCTGAAGCCATCCGTGGTCCCGGTGGACATACGAGCCCACATTTAGGAGTTTTATCGGTGCGTGACACGGCGACAAGTACATCGCGATGGTCGGTATCTCAGGGTGGACGAAAGGGGCTCTAATAGTGTTAATTTCCAATATTGCTTTTGGATCACTCAGGTGCGTAAGTTATGATATGATATAATTGTATTGGAATAGGTATATGGACACTAATACCCACCCAAAATTTACCACAACTTATCAAATCATCTTCAAAATCCTGGATTCTTTGAAAGTTGTAATGGAAAAAGTCGGTATATTTCCTTTTTTCTGAAGCTTTTGTTAGTCATGATGGATGCATGAGGTGAGAGAGCTTTGGCTAGAATCAATATAAATTGGGAGAGAATTCAGAATTGTGTCTTGGTCTACATATTCTACTTCAACTTGAAAAGAATCGAGAATTGATCATAAAATTTTCATTCGAGCTCAAAAACCCTGTAACGAAATTCTGTCACTAATGACGTTAAATAATAGTTTAGTTCCCATTTTCAGCCTTTTCTTATTTCGTCATAAATTTTGTACGGAACACAAACATCTAAGGTCACTCGCACAAAAAAAAATACATCAATTCGAACCATTCTATAGAGCGGAAAGCGAACGCAGAGTTTCGGCCATACGTTGATTAAAATTCATCTCACAAACGCACCACGATTAAAGCAAATAAAGTGCATTAATTGAAGCGAAGTGCAGTAGCTGTTGGAACGTATCGTATCTAAAGCGTGCACGGATGGAAGCTGACCAGAGCCACAGTGGCAATATGGCAAACCACATGACTCAGCAGCAGTCCGGCACCGTATCCCTAAGGGTGCTCTCTGTTGATCGTTTGAAAGGCACTCCGAGAGTTAGGTTTTGCCTTAGGATTGCGTCCGATTTTAATACATACCGGCGGTCAGTTTCAGTTCGTTGCTGCTTTTTTTATCGTTGCCGTTGTTTTGGTTGGTCAATTCTACCACCACACTGCAAATTGTGTGTTGCATTCGCGCCATCAATATTTATGACACGAGTAAACTCCGTCCAGCAGCAGCATTCGATTCGCTCGCTAGCGATGTTGCACTCCGGTATTGCACTCCCTAACCACGGTGACCGGTTTCGGGCTATGATCCTTCCCTGCATGTGACCGCCTGTGTGAATGAATTGTGGCTGGGATTGTTGTTTCCTCCGGGTGAAGCTTTTGCTCGCGGATTGTTGGTCATTAAAATTTAATAATCCGGCCACCCGGGCTACCCCTTGGGACACCGAGAGGTGGGACATCGTCGCACCGTTTTTTGCAGTTAGGTTTTCATTTGTGTCTCGACTGCGGGTTTTTTTTTGTTATAATTTTGTGCACTGTTTTTTTAATTCATTTTTTTCTTTTTCGTTACTGTGGTTTTGCTTCCTTTATCCACAATTGACCACTTAGTGTGGCTAATGGCTGGCCGCGGAACGATTTACTCGCATATGGAACGCAATAAACGAATGCAAGAATTAAAGCAAAAGGCTCATCAGACAGGAATTTGTTAGTGGCAATCGCTCACTTTACCGTTTTGAAAGAAAAAAGAAAATTTATACAATATTTCCTTTTCGTACAATTTTACACTTTCTTCAAATACGCATACGTGTTGAGACCGCTACTGAATCGGTAGGAAATAGTCGTCTACGAAGCGGTACGGTCACTGCGTGTTGTGAAATTCTAAATGCATTAATGTATGCATGACGTACGTTTGATCTAATTAACATAAACTAAACAGTTAATCATTTTTCGAATTTCTTTTCCAAATATGTAAAACACAAGGAAAAAAAATACGTTTTCTCTGTATTTTATCTCATCGCAGCCGAAAATGATCTACTAGCTTAGACGAGTAGGTTTCCATCCAACCACGAAAGGATAATGAACAGTAGGAATCTAATTTTGGGTGGAGGTGAAAACTAAGCAATGCGCATCCATTGAGGTTGGTTCAGTGTTTGGTTTTAACATATTTTCCATCATCTCCGTTCTAGCAGCCGTGTCAAACGTCGCGTTCATCACCTGGCAGCTCTGTACTGACTAATTAAAAATTATGCGATTCTACTGTGCGCCCTCACCCGAGTACCGGCGTTGCCCAGAGTTGATTATTCAACGGCATTATGCATTCAATTCATTTATTATCTCCTCACCGGCACCGACGTTTCCGACTTGTTGATTTGTGAAATCATATTTTAGATAGCCATTTCGGGGGAGAATTTCTCTTTGTTGCGCTTTTATACAATTTTGTTTTGTTTTTTTTTCTGCTTAAGGAGCAGCGAAAAGATGGTGTAGAAGGAAGGAAGGTATGATAAAGGTGAAAAATTTAATTACATGTTACCGAAGGTTAGTATCTCCTGACGGGCGGCAAGCAATGGTAACGTTTTTGGCGTTCGGACAAATCTGTAGATTGTTGATAGCGTGGTGTAAGAAAAATGTGATGCATTTTAACGCGAATGAGATATTGAAGTTTTGAAGAGGGAATTTCGGATTAGCAAATTATGTTCAGTTTGTATTTGAGTTGTTTTTTTGTATTAGTATTTTGTTAGTTTGTACTATGTATTTTGTATTTTGTATTAGTATTTTTTAAATAATTTACAATAAATATATACAAATTAATATTTTTTTTTAATTTTATTAATTTAATTGAGTTAAACATAGCCCTTATATCAATTAAAACCCAGAAACGATTACTTCAATATGGTTTTAAACTTTCTTAAAATGCAGAAAAGTGCAATTGAAATAGCGTTAAAAATACATTTCCGCTTTCAAAATACATAACCGCCATATAAACATGTACTGACATTTATTCGTAAACTTGTTAAGAAGTAATGGCTGATGAAAAATGTTTCTTTCTGTTCGTTGAATTGTTACTTCCTTTTTCCTTCCTTTCCTTCGATCGGTCAGTAATTATGTTATACAAGCAAAGAAGCGTTAAGCGTGTGCATGTCATTGGCCTTCCCCGCCGTGTGCTTAGTTGCGTTCGTACACTTTCCGACATTTGCCTTCCAAAAAAAACGTGACCCCGGGGTGGGGTCCCAACCGAGTTTGGGCAAAATTTTTAATTAACATCCAATGCACCCATGCATTACCATTTTAATCGACATGAGCAAAGTGGCCAATGTTTTCGGCTTGTTCGAACATCGTGTCATTAGACTAAACACGAGCATTTAAACCCCCCCGGAGGTGGGGGGGGGGGGCTCGGTGGCCCGAAGGTTAAACCATATATGGGCATTTGCATCGTTTCGAATGGTACTGCTGACCAATAATTTTAAACTACTTTCGGGTGCGTCTTTGCATGTTTTTTTTGCCGAATAAAAGTAACATCACCGTAAAACCGCAATAAAATGAGGAAGTAATTTTGCGATCGATAAACCGATGGAAAGAGAAAAAAAAATCGCACTACCCCCCTAAAAGGCCCGCCGAATCAGGACTCATTTTCACGTCATAATATTGTTTTATTTATTGCACAATGGGTACCAAACTGCGGTACTGGCGGGGCCTCGACCTCGGTAAAGATGCTGCCCCGGCGATTGGCAAGGTGATCGTATCCGTTGAGCATATAACTATGAATGCATAGGGATGTGTGGTGTGTTTAAAAATAGACATCCAATCGGCACAATCGTAACATAAATCAGTCTCATAAAACGCAGACAATAAACCGCTCGTTGTCACTGCGGTAAGCAAACAAAATGCATAACTGTTTTGCAAAATGCATTGGGTTGCAGTGTGTGTGTGTGCGTTTTTTTCCTCTGCTTGTTCTTGGTTGCAATTTTCCACCCTGTTTTTTTATCCTACTCTCTAGCGTAATTGTCTGGCTTTTATAGGACGTATGTGAACATGTGAATGTGTGTGTGTGCGTGAATTGCAAAATATGTGCCAATACAAAACGCACAATGCACTCGCTAATATTCACGCACAAACAGTATCCGGTATCATCCGGTGTGGCGGGAAAGCAAAGGGTATGCAATCCCCCTTGTTTGGGGAGTGTTTTTTGGGAGGGAGGGGTTTCGGAAAGGGCAAAAGTGCACATAAATTTTACGGTTAATGGGAATGCAAATTTTTTTTTGCTTTGAAAAACTACCAAACGGGTTATTCACAGTGCGTTGGTATCGCACTTTTCCTGTAGGGTTATGATATATGTAAGAGTGTGTTTTTTTTTAAAATATATTTATCTTTCCCATTCGGGAATTGCGAAAAAAAGGGTTGTTTTTATTTTGTTTGTTCGTCCTTATCTGCATCGCTTAATCACAATCGCACAAAGTGTAACTATCTAGCAGTCAAAGAGCAAAAGGTTACGGTTCAAGATAGAGAGAGCGCATGGGGGTTGTGGAAATGCAGGTATATGTGTGGATAGAGTCATAGACAGTTAAGGGTTTTTAATTATTGTTTTAAAAAAAATGCTTAATTTGCTTCCCTAGATGAGTTTCCAGGTGACTGCAAATGAGGGAAACTTGTAATGAATATAAATCTCATTGTACATGATTGTTGGGTATTTTTAGAGTTTCAATAAATAAATATTATTCTTAAACAATTTTATGAAGCTGAGACATCTTAAGTTTATCAGCCAAAAATTTCTTCCATCATGCATCGAATTTCCTACTGGAAGCCCGCTGAACGATCCTTATTTTAAAACATTAAGCTTTCCCCTGGATGTGGAGAGTTCTGGGAAAGTTTTGTCCTTTCCGTAAGCGTAGCGAATAAAAATGGTCAGCAGCTACCAATCTGCTGTTGTACCAGAGCCGAACGAACGAAACCTGCATTCCTTTTCCTGCATAAATCATGCCATCCAGTCCCTTCAGGGTTCGTCGTTTACATCCTCGCTATGCGATGAATCCTTTCCTTCCGCTGCTGTAGCTACGCGGGCTCTAGCTGCGTAACAAGATCCGGCCGGTGGGTTTTCTGGCCATTCTTGAATCTCTCCACATTGCTGCAAGGAATGAAGGAAAGAAGAGAAGTAAAAAAACAACACGCGTAATGCAGCATTCGAGACCAAAAAAATAAGAAATGATGCAGGGAAGGACCTCAATGTAAAGGAGGACCGTATAAAATAGCATCACCATCGAATCGACGAGGGGAGGATGAAAAAAAAGGAAAGTAAACCCTTAAAAATTTCACCTTTCGACTTGCCCGATGACAGTGACGATGGGACGAACGCGAACGACAGGGCATTGGGATTGCGTTGCTGTGTAGGTTTCTTCCTGCGCGAGCCTGCGTGAGAATGAGGACAAAGGAAAGGTTTATCTTTGATTGAGAGCAGCTGTTCTGTGTGGCTACGATCGGCCAACTTCTTATTAGTCGTAACGACGTGAAATTACAGTGCCGTCGTCGCATGTGCACACAGGTTCTCTTTTTCTTTTTTTCCGGCACGGCCCGGGTACCGATGACAACCCGGTGCACCACCACCAGCAGGACAACACAACACAGTCAGGACGAACGAATGGTGGCAATGATGATGATGATGATGGTCACGTTGACCGGTTTGGGTTTTTGGGATCGTGGGTACGAACGCATTTTCCTTCCCGCGATTCATTCCTGGCACGCTTACGAGCTCCAGTTTTCCGCTCTGTTCCAACGCGACCGTTCCAACGGCAGAGGCAAATGCAGCGAATGCACGCGGGGTTATTAAGTTAATCATAGAAATAAGACCCCATGCTAGGCGCAAACGAGTCGGCGCCGAAAGCGAATCGATCCAACTCGATCGCATCTGTTTCCGAGAGATTGTGCCGTGATGAAGGGGGATTATGATGTACGATTGGAATGGTTATTTGGAAAGATGGGTCGAACAGCAAGTGGACGAACGAAACAAATCGATTACGCGAGCAATGTGGTTTTGTAATTTTGTTAATCAACCGTAACAAGGTAAGGTTTTTTCTTATTAAATTTCGTTAGAATATCTTTGGTTTGAATGTTTGAAACACATGCACATTTTACTGATATAATTTTGATATGCTCCTTAAGGTCTTAAGGTAAGGTCCTTTGAAACATTCGTTAGCGAGCGTCGTCTTTTTCCAATATATTTTCTCGGCATTTTTGGAGAAGCATCACCTGGAGACTTTGCTGGATCGTTCCTCACTATTCTAGTGACATGACCAGCCCACCTCTACACTTTCGTTGGACATTGAATATTGAGTTCATCGTACAGCTCCTTGGGATTGTCTCAGAGTCGGGGAATCAAAGATCCCTAACATTTCCCTCTCGAACGCGGCTTTCTTAGCCATATCAACTTTGGATATTCGTCAACTTTGAAAAAACCTTTGTCCCCAAGGACTATGTGACTATGAGGAGTATCAGAATACAGTTTTTTTAAAGGGTGTAGTGCGGAGTTTCCATAGGTCTTAAAAGTGGTTGCTGGAGGTTGACTGACTCTGTACCTTCTCCCAGTATCTTGTCCTCCCAGTGCCTTGTCCTCAGATTACCATAACACCAAGTTCCTTATGAATTCTCGGAGGTCCTCGTGAGAATTTAGTCCTAAAGTATTGGCTCTCCTATTTTGCCATGCTCCTCCAGCTGCTCTATTAGATATACGGTGATGTATGTTCCACATAGACCTGTAAAACCTTCAAAAGTGACGGAGGTTCCTTGGCTCCTTAACCCAATATATAAGTATGAGTATGTAGGGTAGGTCTCGTAAAGGGTAGGTCTCGCAAAGGGCAGGTCTCGTCTTGCTAGTGGAGCATTTTTCAATAAGTAACAAATCTTTCAATGAAAAAATAGGTGACTATATATAAAAATAATATTAAGTTTACTCAAGGTTTTTCCTTGTAAAAAATGTCACACGCATACTTCAATAATTCTAGCTCAAAAAACACGCTTTTCGTTTCTTTTTTAAGCTTCTCATTTCACACGTTGCGAACACCGTTACGTTCAATTTTGCCATCCGATCGATCTCAAACCGGTACACCGGACTTTCTTTAGCGCAATTTCGGTAAAAGTGACCGATTTGTGTGACCGTTGACCACGAGAAACGCACCTGTTTATTTGGGATGCATTTTTCATTGCGCGCTGGGTCTTGTTTTCCGTTCGCCCCACTGCATTTACCATTTATGGTGAGCGTAGGATTTTGCTGCACCACAGCCAATAGCTAGCAACAGCAGGATGCAACAATTCAGGACGCTTTTGGCCAACGGACTGCATAATCAGGCTACTCGATCGGAAAGCAACTTTTTTTTTGCTATTCCTTTTTTTCTTTTATACCACGTTCACCGCTTTCCCGGTGCTCCAGTTCACTGGCCAGGACACATTTGTGTGAATGGGATGTGAAAGGGAAGAGAGTAAGCTGGTTTCGGTGAAAGCGATGAACCCGATGCGTCCGTTTCGTGAGAGGATCACAAATTTCGGTCAAACTGGAGCCTTTTTTGCCTCCTCCTCCTCCGGGCGGGATTTCGGGATTGCTTTCCTTCTTCAACGGTAAATGCAGTTGTTTACGAGATGCAGAAACCTTGGAACTTGTACGCAGTGTGTCTTCCTTTCTCGTGAATGCCAAGCCCCCACCCCATTTTCCCACCTCTACAACCACCATGCAATACCGTCCCGGTTAACCGTATTTGGATGCGTGGAGTCTTTTTTTATATTTTTGGGCAAAATTCTCCAACAAAACCCGTCATGGATAATGGAACGGGAATAAAATAAATCGCACACCGGAAGGAATTGGTGCTTTTTTCGTTTGTTGGCTGCGTAAAATCCCGTCTCGTCGTGCCGTTTCGATCGTGGTGGATCGTCACTGGGAAAGGCGTGGTATAAAATAATGACCAACCCCGAAACGGAGCCTTCGAAAACTGGGTGAGATTCGTTTTACTTTCCGTTTTTGGTTTGTCGCCTTAGAGAGGTGATCTTTGGAGGGCTTGCGTGAGGGCTTTCATAGTACCTCTCGGTTAGCAAACGAACCCGGTGGGCAGCAGCTGCCACTGATGGATGAACTTTTTTCTTCGTCTTCTTCTTCTTCTTCTTCCTCTACTCCCTTTTTTGGAGTTGCTGTGAGTGATTTTACAAAACTGACCCACAGGGCGCGGCCCTAGCCCTGGGTAGCATATTTTTGACCTAAATTTAAGGTGCAAGCACTGCAACGCACTGACGACGCATCTGTGATTGTAGAGTTAATACTTACATTCACTATGGCTTAAGTAAAAAAAATAAGTATTTTGTACAACCGATTGCCTGCATGTGTGACGAAAAAGTCTCTCCCAAAATACATGCAACTCAAGTGTAGTCGTACCACAACACAACCGAGAGCATCCCACTGACGACACTTCAAACGTAAACCCAACCCTGGAGTGTTGCCCTCTGCCCTCTTCGCACCAGTTTTTCGATGACGAAACCCTAATTGACAGCTTTGGAGAGTCAACCTCCAGACGACCACGAGAGACCAACAACAACAACAACAAAAAAGTGCTTAAAAATTCAGCGTTTGCTCGTTTAATTAAATGTTTATTTTGGCGCCCACGGTTCGCGCCCTCTCGAGCGAGACGCGAGAGCTTCGTATCGGTGGAATTAGACGCACGCATCGGACGTCTCCGACGTCTGGAGACGAGAACCGGAGGGGAGAGCGCGACAGAAACCAGACAAAAAGCAACATCCCTCCAAAACATCCCCCCATCCACCCTGCGAGTGGCCAATGTGTGGTGGATGATGAGATGGTGGTGTAAGACATTCAAATAGACACCCGAAACCGTTAGGGATTGAATTGGTTATGGGGATGTAGATGGGGAAACTCTTCTAAACCCCCTTTCGCATCACTATCTTGTACCAGTCCTTCTACACTTTTTGCCCATGGTTTGGGGCGGTGGGCGTTCGATAGTTACAAATGATGTCTCGTGTAAGTGAAATGTCTTTTTAATAGATCGTACAAGATAAACGGGTTTTGTTCCTAGCCCTTCGAAAGGGAAAAGCTTTTTTGGGTGAATATTGTGGGCAAGTGAACCGCACAGGTTGAAGCTTATCGTAAGGGGTTTAATGAAAGATGGTGTTCAAATTGTTGCATTTAATCGATTTAATCATTGGCAATGCAAAACAAAATGAAACAGGGAAAAAAAATCTGATGGTAAATATTATTTCAAGCCTTGAAATCATCAATTCTTATCAGCTAAAGTTGTTTAAAAATGTAAAAAAAATCAAATGTTGACAGTTTTATTTTATTTACCTATTGAAAAAGTTACAAAAAATATAAATTGATTCCCTTTTAAATCTATCATCCTTGCCTAAAGGATCTCACATTACTTGCAAACCTTTTTGTAGCGAAGAAAACAAATGTCTTCCTCCCTCCCACAACCAATTTGAATGTGTTTTTTTTCCCTAAAACTCACTTCCCTAGCTGCTATCTATCTAATTTATCTCTCATCAAACAAGCGACAGTGCTGGCGGAACGCCCCAGCCGGACAAGCAATGTAACCGATCGCTGGGCCCATTTTGATCCCCTCATTATGTTGACTGACACTTTTGTCCACTACCCGGTTGTTCTAGCTCCCAGGTACCGCCAACCCGTCAACCCCTAGAACGTATCGAACAAAACGCTTTTTATCACTATTTTCGGTCCCTCGGCTCGTCACAAACTGAGTTGAAAGAAGTGGGTTAATAACACAGTGCGTAAGTGTTGCTTTTTTGGCCCGAAATTGTTTACGAACCGAAAAGAAAGGAAAGACATTACTTGAGCCAATCGACGGGACAGCACAAACAACGTACATTAAGCGCTGTCGGCGGTTCACCGTGTGCCGTGAGGTCAAAATGTCCCGCGGCGCGATCATTACTTTCGCCCATTGCTTGCGGGGGCTTATCGGGTCTGCCCGATCGACACTTTTCCATTATCAATTTGTCTGCAAGTACGGTGGGGACTGGGAAGGGGGAGTTGGGGTGCAACATATGGTGTACAACGATCGTCACCGTTTGTCCTTATCCCTGTCCCTTGGATCAACGCCGGTTTTTCTGTGAGAAGCGAGTCGCTTTGCTGTATGTATCGATATGTTTGCAACCAGCATGAATTGTTCTTGACAGCATCTAAATGCACTGTGGTAACACAGGGGGCGGTTGAGGTTACCCCCCACCCTCGCCAGGGGTCAAGCGTAGATGTGGAAGCGTGTAACGTGATATCGGCGGAAAGTGTTCGCTAGGTTCTAGTGAGTCTACCCGAATTAAACCAGGGACGAGCGAATAAAGAAAAGCCAGGCACCGCACTGAGCTAGTTACGCAAGGGTGCACTTAGACCGAGCTGGACGCATTTCTTTGTTTTCGTGGTACGGTTTAATGTTTCTAGTATCGTTTTGAACGTTTTGATCATGAAAAAGGGTCACACAAAGGTTAAACTAATATGCTCAGCATGGGGAAGCCTTGGAATTGCATTACGCGGCACAATGCGCTAAGTGTGATGCAAGAATTGTGACTCACGCGCGCCTATTCCCTGGAGAGCATTAGGTAATAACTGACAAATATGAAGAATCGCTTGAGTTCCCAAGCAATTGAGAATTTTATCAATTAATTCTCTGTATGCAAAAAATATAATACACATGAATCTTTTGATAAATGTTTGCAGCGAAAAAGAATTTCCCCAATGTCTAAATTTATACAATCTCTCGCTGAAGTTTTGCGTTTGCACATCCAATTAATAGATCCAGGTCGAACTGAACTTTAACGACTCTGACGAACCAAAAGTCGTCAAAAGCAATCATTAAGCTTCCGACCGAATGGCATATCGGAACGATCGTAAATGAACCGCTATCACTGGCATGATCACAGATAAGGCAAAAATAGTGAAAAGAAAGCTAACCGATCGTAGCAAATTGGAGCTGAATAAAAAGGGCGAAAAGGAAAACAACAATCACGAAAGCATCCCAACAGAATGGTCGTAAAACTGTTCGTATCATTTTGGAACAGTGGGTCCACAGTTACCGCGGTAGACACGATCGGAGAGAAGGAAAAATAAAATCTGTCCCCAAGAGTGGAACAGAGTGGACATTGCGAAAGGCGCAATAAAATCGTATCGAAAACCCTTCGAGAAGCGTGTTTGCTGCTGCTTGCAAGAAGATGGGGTTGAGAAGTCGTCATCCCATCGAAAAGATGGGCTTTTTGGTCTGTTTGGGGCCACAACGGATCGCATCCCGTGAGTGAGAAGTCGAAACCAAAAAAAAACCCGCACCAGAGGAAGAAAACGGACCAAAAACGGACAGCACGAAGGTCCGCAGCATAAGCGCGCACCCGAAGAAGGTGCAGCATGAAAACACAATGTTGAATGTAAACAACATCAACCTGTTCCGCGGTTCGGCGCGCCATGGAGAGGTCTTTAGTCTTTCGGTTGAAGGGGTTTTTTTTGCGATGCGCGGCGCGGAATGGTTGTGAGCTTGCGGTTGCGGGACGGAGTTGACGATCCAGAGGAAGTGCCCGGTTCTTCCCAATGCGTCCATGCACGGTACCGCGGTCACTGACCAATGACGACGGCGATGACGATGATCACTGTGCGCTGCCAGCATGCGAACGGGCAACTGGTATAACAGGAAAGGAAGGAAACATAAACATCGCTTTATACGTTCCCGTACGCAACGTGGCTTTCAGCGTTCAACGGCCCTCACTACGCGTCCGGAGTTTCTTGTGGCGAAAAAGGGAGTAGAATTTCGTGCGCATAGAATCGCAGCATACCGAAAACGTTTTGCAAAAAACGGTTGAAGCTGCGCGGATGGAAATTCTTCTGTCCGTAGCCGGTTCGCTCAGGTGGTTCACTTTTACCGGCCGGAGTGGATGTCTTGCCGTATGTCCTTAAGTCGAAACAACGTTGAAGCGTTCCGTTTGTGTACGGCCCCTTTTCGGTAGCGGTAGTAAAATCGAGAGCTGTTTTCGTCGTTTCTTCATCTTGTCGCGTGTCTTCATGGAGAGCAAGTGCAGCAGTGCCGAGTTGCCTTCGACTAGATGGTGAAAAGTGGACAAGTTATCTTATTGAGAGTTTTGATAGAATAAACAATGATTGATATTTTCTAAATATTTAGTTTAACACTAGAACTACTAAGCGTTTTAAGCGTTTTTCGTTTTTGGTTAATTTTTAAGCAGTTTCGAAGAGTTGGGCTATATTTTATTGTTTATTGGAGCTCATACCATTGAGTATATATGTAAAACTCATGCTTTAAATTACAATGCAATGTGATGAAAATGAAGAGTTCTACTCAAAATGACTGGTCCGGTAGTTCTAGTGTTAAATATTTTTGAAGAATTTTTGGTACTTATTTAGGTGTTTATAATCTAATCTTCCTATATCTTAACTCCACCCTAACTTTATAACTCAATTACCAATTTTATTGATAAAACTTGCAACAACTCTATTAAGCGTTTATAACTATTCTACGGTTTAGTTAAATCAAGAACCGTGAAGAAAATTTTGTCCACGTTGTAAGAGTCCCAGGTAAGGCACAATTAATTTTTGTTCAGTTTTCGGAACTTGGAATTCTAATGAACGTCCCACTTTGGTCAATCCATTCTCTCAGCCATATGGTGACAGTTTTATGTGTGTTTTTCTTTCCCATCGCATTCCAGCACCAGGAATGGAAGAAAACAAAACTAATGAAGCGTCACATGTCTTAATCGGCTACGGTGCATCATGCATTTCGTTAGTATCGTTAGAAGAAGCTGAAGTTTTAATCTTGATCTTAAGGGTTGGTTCCTTATGATTTTTAGTTCGTAGCGTTACGGTGTACAGCTTGAGAAACGTTGGCCATAAATTGAAGAAACCGTGAAAGAGATTGAATTCACTGATTATTTGCGATATAAGATTGTTAGAATCAGGTTAAACTTGATGTTTGGTTGTGTTAGATTTATAGAGGAATTAACTTTTATTTGATATTTACTTACCTTTATCAATGTATAGCATTTTCTATTCGTTCGAATACAAAAAGAAGAAACAACCCTTATTCAAATCTCCTGCAGTTCTCTGTATTTACAAACGGACACACCTATAAAGCCCATACAGATCATTTGTCAAAGCAGACATGCATCACATTACAACCTCACTGATGTTCATTATAATTTATTCGCCATTAAAAAAAAAAATCTCGCCCAGATTGCAAACAGGACTATCAAACAGGAAAAAACCATCTCCCAATCGTGTTGACGGCTCAAAATGACGATGGTTTGGTGAAATCTTTCAAACGCTTGCTTTCGTTAAAATGCAAATGCTTTCACAGTGGCGTCTCTGTGCAAATTCGTAAAGTCAGCTAAAATCCTATTAATCACCACACGCTACCGAGCCGATTCATGTCATTCCGGTAATCCTTGCCTCAGTTGTTGCAGCATCAGGAAGGTTTTCTTACAGCGCAAAGATTCGTTGCAGTTTCCCCATACACCAAAAGTGAACCCGAGCGTGAGTCAGAATCAGCAAAATCAATATCACCCCAGGAATCAAAGCCCAGCCGCAATCGCAATCACATCCAAGGTAAAGGCGCACAATTAATTCCATTAGCAAAAGGTGATGGTACACCGAGCCTACCATCGATCGATATACGTTTGTCGCTGAAGAATCTTTCCGTTCACACGGCGTAAATGATCAACCGAGCGGGTAAGGTCTATGAACCGTAGGGAGCACTAATCAACCGACACCGACTTCTCAGCGTAAGGACAAATTTACATACACCATCATTCTTCAGCTGTCGCATAAGGGCTTGGAACTTAGCTTACCGGAGGCTTTCCGTGCTTGGGCCGTTCGGTTTTTTTCTGCCATTTCCTTTAATCCTTCGCCAGAACAATATTCACTTCATTACGGATATCACTGCGGAAGGTTGCTTTTTTATTTGCTCTGAAATGACTGGTGATTCTTTTTCCTCGTGTGTTTTTTTTATTTTTATTTCTTCACTTTGCTGCTATTTGTGCCTAATGCAGTAAATGCATGGTCGGTGCATAATTGCACAAGCTGATTAAAACATGAATGAGGTTTTGTTTTGCGAGGAAGCCAACAAAAGCAAGCATTCTATCATAGGCAGGGCGGTGTGCATACAAAACACACTGGAGGGATTTTGAAAAGAGTTGTAAATTGTGAAAGAAAACAAACGAAAATGTGATGAATAAAAAAATGCTGGTGGTTTGGAAGGATGTGTGATGTGAGGTTTTGAGGTAAAGGCAAGAAGTGGGAATAATTAATTATATGTACAGCAACAACTCGTACACCGGTACATTATGGCTAGGCAAATAAAGCAAAGTAATGTACCTACAGCGTGTGGTTTAATGTCGAATTGTGTTCGTATGTTGACGCATGTCAAGATTGATGTTGTGTAAACGGTAAAGTATTATTTATAAAATGAGCTTCGTCTTTGTCACATGGGAAAAAGGATTTGTTTTTCAATTTAAGATAATTTTTAAACTTTTTTTTCTGTTTTGAAAATTTAATAATGAAATTATTAAAAACATGAAGTTATGGTCCTATTCTTTTGTACGTTAGGAGTTCTCAGAAACATTGCCAAAAGTTTCAAATTTTGTGATGAAACTTTAATTAAGATACTTAAATATATGATTACATAATTTAAATGTCTTTTAACAGTGATTACTCGGTTGAGTTCCGTCAACTCAGATCAGAAGGCAGATGGCATCCAGATAAGGAAATGGAAGCTGATTTTTTTTTAACAAATTTTGTATCATACGAAAACTGTTAAATAAGAAAGTTTTTAATCAGAATTTTCTTACAGTTTTAAGTATTTAAATATTTATATTAATAATGAAAACGTTGGTAGTTTATGAAAAGATTGAGGTATGAACTTTAGAAACGCATATGAAGAATCTCGTGACAAACAGCTTTTCACACAGATTGTTTCCATTCGATCGAACAACACCCTCCCCTTAACATATGGCGCTTAAAAGCATATAAACAATCATCATCGCCATCATTTTGATTGCATCCAAAACCCACTGGTGACTAATTGAATGTGAAACGTCCCAATGGTGCCACGAATGGTTGCAAAAACCCAACCTTAATTAACTGCCAAGTCAACCGATTATTAAAAATTTGCACTTCGCCATTCGAATGTTGGTGTTTTTTCCCCCGTTTTTCCCTCCAATGGCAGTAACTAGGAATAGGGGGACTATCGGAAAGAAAGCGTCAATAAGCCGATGCATTTTGAGCGCGATTTCATCCCCCCGGAGAGGGTGAGATGCACATCTGAACCACCAACAACCATCTCTCTCGCATATGTGCTTTTGTTTCACGGTACCACCTACTAGTCATTTAAGTCTCGTTTCTAGTGGTATTGTTTCCAGAAGAGATCTGTTCCTGTGTCTGTGTTTTTTTTTGTAAAATAGGTCTTCTCTTTCACTTCTGCCTCCAAACACATATCCATCGCGATAACGTTGTGCATACTTTTGTTTTGTATTCTAACTGCACCTATTTCGCCCACATGCTTCGTTTTTCGCTTTGCTTTTGTTGTGATATAGTAGTATTATATTTTTTTGTTCACTGTTTGTTGTGCTGCTATGCACCCCGACAGGAACTCTAATTGCAGTATTGCTGCTGCGATAATTGTTGATTTTTAGCGAAGGATTAATTAATATTTATTAGAGTTCGTTTGTGTTGCGTTGTTTTTTTTCTCCCTGTTTCGAGCTTTGTTCTCATCCCCCTTTCGAAAGTCACACCTAATTCGCGAATCGTTGCGGTTCAATGCTGACGTGTGCTGATGTGATTGTGTGCAAGTTGGTGTGCATTGCATGCATTCAACTGCGTTTGCAACCATGATGTGTTGCAGTTTGCCATGGTAAGCAAAAAAAAAAGGATTGTGCTAAGAGCTGGTACTATGATATGGGCCAATTAATGGGAAAAAATGGCGAACTGTTTTTACATCGTGTAATCGCAGTCATTATGAGGCTTAGTGATTTTTTACAAATATTTTTTTAATGATTTTTTTTATTATTTTGTTCATTTTTAATAAGTTTTTAAATAAAAAATATTTAAACAACATACAAGATATAACAAATTATGACAAAGCATTACCTATCGCTAAATTGAATAAAACACTCAATTATTCCACATCACAAACCTCAATATATTGCTTTGAAATTTTTTGTTGTTGTACAATCGTTTTAAAAACACGGCTGTATTCATTTTGTATCATGAATAGAAGGTAAAACAACAACAGCGCTCTGCATTCATCTGACCGCGATGAAGCGATGATAGCATTTATGCAAATAGCATAGCTTATAGAAGCTTTAGTACAGAGCGCTGTTGATGGTGGATTATTCTGACAGCCAGTGCACATCACAGTGTTGGGGGGCACCGTTCCATCCAATGGATGGGAGCTGAAACTATCTATTAACGAGAAAACTGATATGTCATGACAATGGAAAACAACGGCGAGAAAAAAAAGTAACTCAAACAACAGCATGAATGAAAGTGAACAGGTAGTAGCAATGTTAGAAAAAAAACCTCCCAAACATACATAAATAAAGGAAAACAATGCAAAAAAAAAGTAAGAATAGAAGTACGCTAACACATTGTTTCCATAATTTATAACGTGCTAGACTGACTGGACTGTGTGGAGATGACGCTTTATCGACACACAGGAGAAGGCTTCACTCTGCGGGTAATCTGTCGACACGCGGTGACATAGAAGATTTCATAACGTGTGGACTGCTTCAGAGCTGAAATCAATTGTAAAACCACTTCTGAACACGTTTCTAACTGACGTGCACCGGAAGTGTACTAAATACGGTGTTTAGTACATCTCAAAGCCTATACTTTTTTTATTGGCTGTAATGTGTTTTTGAGAATGATGAAACTGCAATCGAAACGATTTAGAAAAGGGAAAATGCTCATTCTGGTTATATGAAAAAAAAAAATGAAGAATGTTGGTTGATAAAATAAATATGGGTCTTAGTAGTTTAAGATGCTCAAGGAATTTTCAAATATTAATGATTGCATGGTTATCAATCAAATTAAATAATATTTCTTAAGAAAATTGCGCATATTTGGTAGCAAAATATTTTAAAAAAACCTAACAGGTGTAAGACCGAAATTAATTCAAACTTCTTGTAGTATGTATTTACCGAACTCCCGTACAGGAAAGCTTAAACTGCATCAAGTAATTTATGTTTCTTATCAAAATTGAAGCATCTGTGCAGCGGAGAGTAGCAGCGTATGTGTGATTTTTCAACAATGAGAGCACGTTACAGTTGTTGGTTTTTTTCTTGCCTTTACCTCGATATGATTTAAGATGTTCACAGCTTTCCTGTGAGCCTGCACTCGTTGGACGGAGCCGATTTGATCTACAACAATTTCAGCCACCTTGTCTCTGTGCTCCCTTTGTGGTGCTTGTGCAGGGAAAATTATGCTTTCTTTGCTTCGTTCCCTCCGCGCTTCCTCCATTTATGCTTTTGAGGTTGAATTGAAGGCAATGCAAACCAATCCTCGCGATGTAATATTCTGACCAAGGTAAAGAAAAGCGTCAGAAATTGTAAAAGCGCTGAAACATCTGACGCACAGCCAGCGCACAGCGTACGGCACTATTGCTGGCGCAGAGGTCTATTTTAGTTTTTCCCGTTTCCCTGCCCTTTTTTTATACGTTTGTGTCTGGCCAAGCGCACTGGCTTAATCTACCATTAATTCGAATACCCCGCGGATGGGCCACGGGTCATGGAACGGAACGGAGGGCAAAAGGAAACGCGACCGCTACTGGCGGGAAAAGGGCGATATTCGAAGCGAACAAATTACCATATACATCGACTGTACACGATCAATTGAATCTACTTTTACGCACCACGTACGGTATGAAATGTGTGATGAGAATATGTGTGAAGGTTGTACTTTTTTCTTGTTGTTGTTCTCCTACTGGAACTCTTCACTTCGCTCGCTCAAAACGCAAAACGCGAAGGAAATGAAAATAAAATCTCCATTCGTTTGGAAGCCGTACGCTGAAGCGCGTTAATATGGTGAGCAGAGAAACAAAAACTTCCCTACCGCACAAAAAGCTGCGATATCGAATTAAGAAAATAAAAAAAACGCTAGCGTAAGCGACGAACGCATACGCTTCGATTAATGCGTAAGGTACGCAAGAGTGGCAAAAAATGCAAACACACACACCAAGAGAACTACACAATCATACAGCCGGGTTTATAAGGTTTGGTCCGAAAAGATCAATGGCCGGAAAATGCTTTCGGGCCGCAAATATGTACCGGGCCCGAAAGAAAACCCAACCCAAACTGTGCAGAGAGGGAAATTGAGTGCAATGAAATGAGAAGAAAACGCAAAAAAACATCATTTGCATGACAGACGAGGAGATCAAACTGCCATGAGTGTGTTCAGAGTTTTTTTTTGTTCTTGTTTCGAGCATTAACAGTTGGAGGACAATGAAGAGAAATGAAAAAAATTGTCAGTTTAATACCAAAAAAAAAAATTCGTTTGAAAGAACCCCTACACGGAAGGAAAGTGTAAAGGGATCCTTTCAAACAGTTCCAGATGCAAATCAAACGTGTACCGTACTGAGCAAATTAATCACAAAAAAAGAGTATGAAGAAAAAAATGTATTGTCAAACGATTCTTTATCACATAAAAATATAAAAAAATTGACATATGAAAAAAAAACATGTCCTTTAAAATGGAATAGAGCATGGTAAACAAAAAAAAAGAGAATGCATTAACTCTGGGAAAACATCTTGCACTTCACCGACTAATGTTGCAGTGACACGCGAACAATTGCGCGTTAGTAGTTTTCCCCTTTTTTTGGGCTCTAACTGGTACAGGATTGGGTCTCCTGTTTCACATACACACATTGCTGTTGAGGAGCTCAGTTTTCTTTCATTTCTTTAACCAACGCTAACCGAAACTGATGAGTATTAAGCAGGGTCAGATTTGCGATACAGTAAACCGCATTAAAACGAGGATGGGTTTTTTTGGTTATTTGGTAACATAAAAGTTGTGTTTTGATACTTCCCTGGGAACCCTCACCACAACTTGGGCAAATGAAATTCGTTCTTTTGGTCTAAACAGCGGAGGAAATCATTTTATGGTAACTGTAGAATGTGTACAATTCACATACAAAATCCCTTACTAACAAACTTAATAACGTCACTTTTCAATCTCCAACTCTTCTTATTTGAGGTGCAAGTTATCAACTAAACAAATTATCTTTTCCCATTCCTCACTAAAATCCAAATTTGCTCAGTAGGTAATGAACTTATCCATCTAACTGATGCCTTACCATTGCATCGTCAACGAACGGATTCTTCTCAATACCAAATTTACTGTTCCATCGATAACTCCATCCATCATCAGCTTCACTCAAACGAGAAAAGCTACACACGAGACGATCAGCGCTCGTGTGTAGACCAGAGTTAATGAAGGCAAATATTGGACACCGGAACGAATCGTCACATACGAGTTTTATTCCATCCCAGGCACACTGTCTTCCTCGGCATAATGTCCTGTTCCATACTTTAACGTCCTTTTTTCCATACCGAAGAGGCTGGTCTTGCTTTGCCCCAAAAGAAGGAACAATTAAAAAAGTCTACTCAATGTATGCTTTCTCCACCGAAGCCCAACTTTTCCCCCCGAAGTATGAGGAACACTAAAATACGTGTACATGTACCTACGTTAGTGCGAGTCTTCACTCCAACAGATGGACAGATGGATGATTAATGTGCCCCAAGCTGGTCGACACTGAGATTCGTCTTTTCGAACTTCTCCGGGTTTTGTGGATCGAACCCGATGCTCATAAATCATGCCTCCGTCAACGAAGGCGCACGTTCACGCTTTAGTCTACCGGAGTGTCCCATCGAAATGCATCGCCCGGTTGTGGTGAACCAAAAAGAGGAGGCTGCAAATTGGTCCAAAATTTTTGGCAGATTTTTGAACAGGTTTACAAGAAGGTATGGCCGTTTCCTGCCGTTTGTTTCTGCTAAACGTAATTCATTACGCCCTTCGTAGATGGTGCCACAGATGCGAAATGTGCGAACAGCCCAGGTCCAGGCTGGGACTGAAGCTCGTAAAGAAAGGGGTTTTCAAGTGCTTTAAAATAGGCACCTATAATTGATGCTATCATGCAAAAGCGTTCAAGCCCCGAACGTTTGCCCCCGGGAAACCTCGTGCCCGCACGGAACTCCACTGTTTTAAGCGTACCATTACGAGGATAACCCCACTAATAAGAGCTAAAATGAGGGAGTAAAAACACCACGGGAAATGGAAACAAAACGAACCGAGCGACCTGGCACTTAGTTCAGCTTCCCTCCCATTTGCATAATGAGCCCAACAATCATCGCCTGATTCGTGTTGCGACGGGTGCATTTTTCCACTTTTGCACTTCCGCTGCAAGTTCCACAAGAATGCGCGCCAGTAAACCTGACAATCTTTTGGGCAGCGTTGCAAAGACCTGCGGTCACCAAAAACCTCCCACCCCACGGTTCTCCTTTCCGCCGGCAGTGGAAATGAATCGATGGAATAGAAAATTGTTTTGTCAAATTAGTGCCTTATGTGCCGGGGGATTCTTCCCGGCCACCCGGAACTGAGTGGGTGGTGCGTGTGACAATTTATAGCAATCTGGTCGTTGTACAGGGGTTTGCGAGTGGATCTGAGAAAGTTGAAAGGATATCTGGATACTTGGTTCAAGTTGTACTAAAATGTGATGAAGTACATAAATTTGAAATACTTCTGGAGTTTCTGGAGTATTGAAGATTTCATTGCAAAAGATTCCAAATCTACTTCAAAACTTCAAAATCAGCAATTTGAACTTGAAACCCCTGTAAGTTACTTGAGAAGGTACAGACCACTAACCCAATAATCAAGTACGTCAACCGGAGCAAGTTTTTAGTACAGACATGGGTAGTCATTTTGTAACTAGTACTTTTTCCCTTTGATAGTGAAACTGCTCTGTGGCTAATGTGTAGTTACATTGTGTTCTGTAATTCCTATTGGTTAATTCTAAATGAAGTCTGGTTTTTCAAAAATCTTTTCTTTTAATTTGTTTTATGAAATTCCTACAAAATTAAAATTGATTAAAATTGATGCACATTTGCTCCTCCCAAAATCTATGGAAGTGATGGTAATGAAAAGTTGATAATTTTTTATGCTAATCATTTGATGATCTTCGTAACATTTTGTTTGAATTATCGATACTTAATAAAAACTAATTATATTTTTCGTCATTACAGAATTCGTTTACTTATTAACCGCGAAGACCTATCTGTGGTGTATGCGTTTCATTAACTCATAACTTCAACGTACACCTTCATACGGTACGATACCGTTGCGAACGTGAATTCCTTGTTGCTTCCACATCCTGTAAAATGGCAGGATTCGTCATCAAGCTCCAAGTCATTCGGTTACCGGCGGTAATACGATGCTCATGGTTTACGTTCCGTTCTCTTAACCGAACAAATCGAATTTAAGTCTCCACACCTTCACGAACGTACACCGAGCGAACGTCCCTAAGCCCTCGAATGAGCCAGTATCCCGGTATGGTCGGTAATTGCTACTGTAAAATTAATAACATTATTTATCGACTACGTTCGCGGTCGGTAGCTGTAGCGACAAGCAGCGCAGCAGAAGCAACAGCACAGCTTCCCGAAAACTCGCTCAGTACGCTCAGCGATCAAGAAAACGATCCCGTGCACGGAAGGAGTAGTTGATGTCGCAAAAACCCACCACCACCACCCGGTACAGACAACCGGTGCAGTTCCTTGATGGTGGCAGTATCTCGCACCACTCTTGCACCAACTGCAGCAATTGCATTATGCACGGTGATTGTTATTTACGACTCGGTCCGATCTTTCCCATTTCATGTTCGGGATCGCTTTCGGGCGTGTTTGTTGGGTCGTAGGGTTTTTTGGAAGTTTTGCCCACTCCCGGGAGGGGATGTCAGAGTCTAGTGCGTCCAAAAAAAAAAAAAAAAAAAAAAAAAAAAAAAACAAAACAAAACAGAAAGAAAAAACAAAGAAAACACAACGGTCAACACTGATCGGTGCGATTACGCAAATTGGGAGAATTATACCAATTTGTGACCCCAAACTAAAGGTAAAACATGCTTGAGAAAGAAACTCGTTTTTCGGAAGAAAATGAGCTGCAACAGAAATATTCTTACACGAGTTCGATAAGTTGTACGTATGGTCAGATGTTAAGGTAATAATGAACCAAGTTAACCATTTCCTGGAATAGCTTAATAGGAAGTTCGAAATGGTTTGTACAATGCAAAAGATAAATTAAATGTTTCACTAACCTGAAGCTCTCTAAATGTGAGTATCATCTCGTTGAAAGCATTCGCGCTAAATATGTACAAACTTCCCATTCCAGCAAACCGAATCCTTGCCTTACAAATACTCTATTGAAATATAACATCTATTCATTGCAAACTCATGCATAATGTTCAATATTTTCACATTTGCAACACACAAAACGAACGCACGCAAAAAGATAAACCAGAATAGCATCGGTTTTGAATGAATTGTCCATCCTCTGGGTGGAAGTTCCCTCACAAACAACTGATAATGGGGTTGCTCGCATCAAACGTACATTTCAATGAATATTTACCATGGAAGTACACTTGGCCACGATATTGATGCATGAAAACTGGAGATCTCACAATGAAGCGAACGGTATGTGAGGTGTCTAATGAATAGTTTCAATAGGGTATGTCGGCTGATGTGCATTCTAGTTCGACCAAGGTTAGTTAATGGTGCTATGAATCCTTTCGATCGGTACCATTCAATGCTTTGATACAGTTGTACTATCAGCAAAAGGAGTTCACTCCCTGGGATGGTGGTGTAGATTGGTTTGCTGACTATTCATTTAACACGGCTAGTTAGTTAGTTGAACCATACAGAGCATGCAAGCATAAAGTTTAAATGAGAGCGAAAGGTACATCACACAATGTATTTAAAATATAAAATTGATTGAGACTTTAGCTGTAGCAGATGTGTTGAATATAAAAAAAAATCATGAACAGTAAATTACATTTTTATTTTAAATTACTGTTGTTTGAAACGCCTATTGGTAGTCAGAAATATTTAAAATTTATTATTTTGATTTGTAGTTTAAAGATACTTAAAAAGAATTCATTATTTGTACTAAAAACCTCAGATGTTCCGTGAGATATTCGATCTTTACTTTTCATTTTGTTTCCTCCATCTTTTTATTTATTGGAAGTTATTCATTGACGATTTATTGGAAGATCCAATAAACAAAATCTTCCAAACATTTATTTCGCCATCTAGAAGAATCCCTTTCAAAGTCTTTTTTAAAAGCCTTTCCAAACATACGATGCGTACAAGTGAGGTGTGCTTTCACTCTCACCGGAAAGGATTCCACGTTGGCCGATATCGCCGACACCAGCTACCAGCTCCCAACGTAAACGACGCACCGTTTCAATAAAGTGCACCGGAATTGCTTTATGATGATTTGATTAGCGTAAGAGGCTCGGCCTGATGCGTCGCATCGTTCGGTTCGGTACCATCTTCACCGGAATCGGCGGAAGTTGCTCCTGTGCGTATCCGGGTGTGTCCTTGCTGTGTGATGTGTATTCCATCCACAGCACGTACAGTACGCCTGAAATCAAACCCTCAGCCTATGGTTGCATAAATGATCATGATAAAACTGGCCCCCGGGTTGGGTACCGGTAATAGTCTCGGGTTTTGAGGATGGGAACTGTGATGAATGAATGCATGCGCTGCAGCTTGTTGCAGCAATTGCAAAACTGCCGAAATGTTTGGCTGAGCGGGCAAAGGAAGTGGCTATGCTTTTGCCCCAATGCGCATCGTGCTCATGATTCATTGAAATGAAAATTGAATCCGCTTTCGTTCCGGTCATACGATCCTGCTGCTGATAAACAATGCATGGTCTTTGTGGAGGCATTGGAGGACTTCATTCGATGCCTCGTTTGTGTTCGGTGTAGCTTAAACTAAAGGAGGGATTTGCAAACCACTCACAAAAGGATGTAGTACGCACTGTTTGAAGTAGGAGTATAATTTTGTTATAGACACACAGCCGCCCGGTTGCAGATAGTGTCAACGAGACGGACACCCAAGCGTTGCTTTCAGCATAGCTGCATCTTCCATCGGGTCATAGCAAAACAGGGTTATAAACGTTTTGGGTCAACTCAATTTGCAAATAAAAGCTAAGTAACTGTTCGGTAGAAATGTGCAAAGTGTATGATACAGCGTTGACTTTCCGATTCGTACAAAGTAACAGCATAACTACCCTGCACCTCCTCGGCCATTCTTCCATCCTCCGACCGGAACTGATTCCATCGCTAATTGTGGTCCTTTGCGATGTCTTCATTGTTTTCGGCAAAATAAAATAATAAAACATAATGATAAACTAAAACAAAACCACCACCAGTTAGTGCTGGCGAGTCGGGTCAGTTTTGTAACTGCAGCATCGGTGGTGGTGCAAATGCAGTGGCAGAGAAGATAATAACAGCCTACCGAGAAGGTTCCGGACATTGAGCAGAATTTCTACAATTGTAGCAATTCCACCGATGGTGGTGCAGACGCTTGCACCATGTATGTATGTGGCTTGGTTTGTATTTTGATGACGACCGGGGCCTGTGATCCCTGGGGCGCACGTGCATACACATATTACTTTGTTTGCCACATTGTAGCGTGGTCAGGTTTACCGTTACCTTGCGATGGGGTAGGATGTAAATCGGTTCATGATTCTACTGGGAAAATGGTGAGATGTGAAGTGAACTTTATGCTGTGGAAGCGTTGAAGTGAATTCTCTACAAATATTTGCCACAACTTAACATTAAGAAAGTATGCAATTATAGTGTGTAAGGATTGTTTGTTTCTAATATGACATAAAATTAAATTTCTTTTTTTTTCTTTTTATTTCAATTCACAGCTCCACATCTTTCAAACAACTCAGCTATGGAGAAGCAAACTCAATAGTAAGGTAAGACTGTTATTATATTTTTTATTTATGCATTTATGCAGTTTAGAGTAATCGACAGTTTTGAAAACGAATTGTTCATTTTTTAATAAAAAAAAATAATTGATACGTAGTCCTAGAAACTTCAAGCATCACCGACTCTGTACTCCAGTAATAGGACAGTAGTATATAGTAGAAGTTAATTGAAAAAAAAAAAAAATATTCGAATCAGACAAACCGCAGCGTAAGAGAATTTTAATTAATTCTAAGAATAAAAAATGGAAAAAATCACTAAAAACCACTATCACTACAAGAAGCTCAGTTGCAGTCGTTGACGCTGGGAATTCCTGAGATAGTGAAGAAATACAAACGACGAAACCGCTCAAACTTACTAACGAATAGCTTGCCGTGGCAATGCGTTTCCGTTTATGCTTGGAAGGGCGTTTGGTTACCGCATTTTGCAGTTGCATTTAACATTTGGTCTTTTGCCCATTTGGACAACGGACGGAAGACAAGTGGCACGCAAAAACGGAACAAAAAAACAATCGAAACGTTGGAAACATACATATTTCCCCTCCACGTTACGATGCCGGTCGATGGTTGCGGTTGATAAATGTTTGCTCATCTTTGAAACATTATGGTTCGCGATATTTGCTGCAGTTTGAAGCTGCTGTTTGATGATTGCAGAAGGAGCGGGAAATACATTCCGATAGCGCCAAATGATGCCGTGGGTGAAATACCGTTTCTTTTATCTCATTTCTGTGGCTGGTTTTTTGTTTGTTACTTCATTTCTTGAGGGCATTTCTTACTAACCCCTTTTTTGGGATGGATCCCCAGCTGGTTGTAGCAAGGGCAGCTTCTCCTTTTTTTTACCGTATCGGACAACGGAGTCCACATTCTTCAATATCAAACTGTCAAAAGACATTAAAACGTATCGCACCTACACGTTAGCTGACCGTGCACATTTATGGTGTGTTGCTTAAGCACTCGAGCACTTTCCAGCCATCGACACCCAAGCAACTCTCTAAAACGTCTATTTTATTAAGTTAACAAACACACTAGCTTTCAGCTAGGCTCACACTCGCCCTTCTTGCCGATGTGTTAATGTGAAGCGCTTTCGTAGCAGCCAAGACGCTACCATCGTCTCGTTGGAAAGCCATGCGACCGAAGCGTCTGCCTATGTAAAGAACCATCCGCGCACAGCAAACGGACAGAAAAAAGGTTGCCGAAGGTTCAACACTCAATCTTAGGCTGAGGCAAACACTTAACCGCTCCTAAGCGCTGCTGCTGCTGCTTCGGCTGCCGATGCTGATTATGTTCTCAGCAAAACTTTAACGACTGACTTTCATGATCGGTTTTTACGACCGATTACCAGCAAATAACGTTTTCCTCGCACGTTTCTTGCACCGGTTCGTACATTTGTTTGTTTGCTTTAAATGAGTCCCAACGAGCCCCCGTGCAAGTGCCCGGGAAATGGGTGTATGTTTTTCCTCCAGGCAGTTCTTTACACCCTGACCGCTTCTTCCACCTTCGCTGATCATCTTCTAACTAACGAACAAATATCTGTCCGTCGGTTTTTCCTTACACTTGGTGAGTTTTTTTGCCCCTTGCTCGCGGGCAATGTTACACTAATTCATCATTTAAAATAATTAAAGTCAGCCATCATGCCAGGCAACATACATCCCCTTTGTGACGGGTTGTGACGGTGTCAGCGAAGGTGCGGCGCATGGTCCGTGCTTCAAGGTCCGGTTGTGTTGAAAAATGGAAGTAATTAAAGCGCTTCCGTGGCCCAAATGCAGCTTCCCACTCGGTGCATCTCATTTGCGACTGCAATGCGAATGTGTCGAAGCGGAGAAATTGTCCACCCCGGGAAGGATCTTCGTTAACGTAATTTATCGTGTGATCGAGTGATCGCAAATGTCGACGACTTAGAGGAGATAGTGTGACGAAGGGGTGGTTATAGATGGGTTAGAGGGCAGGGAGTTGTTAGAGATGCAAAACTGGGCGGATGCTAATGATGGATGTTTTCGTTTCGTTCCACTAACAACGTGCTGAAGCAAAGATTGATTATTGTGGTGGATTGAAAGGATGAAAATAATGTTTTTGTTAGTTGATCGTTGACTAATTTCCTCAAAACAAACAAGCGATAAATATCTAAATGCTTTTAACAACGATATATTTATTTATTTTATATTGTTTAATTTCTTTGTAATACAACTTTTAAAAAAAACAGAGGAAATACTCTTTTTTTGTCTTCAAAATAAATTAAAGTCTTTTTCCTGCAGTTTAGGGCATTAAAAAAATTCTCTTTGTTAACTTAAAAGAACATTCCAAATAATTTAATGAGTCCGCTGGTTGGAGCGATATAAACCGCCATATATAATACTGAAGCAGGAATAAAAACTAATGACAAGAAGTGATCGCGATTCGAAACGAAATGAGAGCAGAAGCTGGTGAAGATAAAACAGGGAAAGCCGTAAATTATAGCACCAAATGTCCAGCTTACTAGCCACATTCTTTCAAGACGCTCCGTACGATAGTAGGGCAAAAAAAAACAACGACCACAAGCCATACACGCACTTTACTCATTCGATGAGATATTTCTTTCACCACTAACAGTTTTGAAATCCTTTCTTCTTGTTGTTGCTGCTACAGCACGACATGAAAGCACTCCGGTCATCTTATCATGGGTGGCTTCTTGGGACAGAAAAAAAAGGCAAAAACCCAGAGGCTAGTAAAACCCCATACGAAAAACCTCTTAGCAGCGAGCGATGATGAACTTTTAAATTGTTTATCTATCGAAGCGAACTATCGGCAATGATGAGTGTGGTCGGCACTAAGATACACGGGAAATGAAGCTTATATGTTGCGGCCACCAAAAAGCCAGTCCAGCGTACAATGCGTGCGATAAAAAGTCACAAAATTAATAGGTCGCTGAAAATCGGACATAAAACCGCTTTACGATCATGCGTACCTCCCTCCCCCTTTTTTAAAGGGAGGTTTTTGTGCTTTATTTTTCATCGGGTCGTGTTTTAATTACGGTTCGAGTTGAGGTTGGTCATCGGGATGGATTGAATGATCGTTTAGAATAACATTGAGATAGCCTTTTGCGGGAAAATAGAATTATTTTTTTGTAGTTTCGTGTAAGTTATTTGGGTTTTATGGCAATTCGTTCGTCGATAGTATTTATTTAAGAGGTGCTATAGTGATGTACTGGGAGTGGTATTTCTGCACCTTAGCAAATTCAATGTGTAAAATGGAAGAGGAATAATCGTACGACATTACGATTATTTCTCACTGCCATAAGCTAAACTTCCTTTAAAGAATGTCTGTAACAAATTGACGAGTTCCTAGTGCGTATGAAGCATAATATTCGTTTTCCTAGCGCTTTACGGTACGTTACTTATCTTTAACGATTCTTTAAATGCAACAGCACCACCAAAAGTGGCATTAGCTTGATAAATATTAATCAACACCCCCTCACCTTTTTGTTGAGTTTTTCCAGCAACTAGCAAACTGCATGCCGTTTATGTCGGTTTATGTTGCGTTGTTTATCAACTATTCACCATTGGATGTGAAAGTTTGAAGGCGCCTGGATGATGTACGCTCTGCGTAACCGAACGATCAAATAATGCTAATATACGGTTTATGATTTCCTGCAAAGGCGCCGGTTTACCCAAAAAAAAAGCCGGAAAATGCCAGAAATGAAGCTATATTCAACAGCTCCTGGGAATTGCATGAAGGGGGTGCTGCATTTGTGTTTTTTTTTTGGTGTTCGGTGCTTTAAACTATTCCATTTTCTCATATCTAATCCCAGCCCATTAACGGCCATTAGAAACAATGATCACGTACTTAGGCATAACCGCCGCTGGCCACTCGTTGGGAGCGTTAAAGGTTTTTGATGAATGTTCCCGTTGGAGTAAATGCGTTTGGGTTTTTATGATATGTTACCAGTATGCATAATCAAACAAACAACTGTGCTGGAGAGTTGTTTTTTTCTTCTTTCGTTTCTATTTCCTAATGTTTATACTTATGTAAAAAGAGAAGTATAAATTTTCTTCTTAGCATTTGGAATTATTTTTTTTAAATATTATTTTATTGACTTCGGTTATCTGGTTGCTTTATTTACTCTTTATGTGGGTACTTCAAGTAATTGGTTTTTGATTAAAATATTTAATTCTTATTTACATATTTGATCGATTTTCATTAATTTTTTTTCTTTTCCATTTTTGTTTAATAAGTTGTCTTTATTTCTCTTTTTCATATTTTACTCGTTCTGCGGCACCTATTATGTATTAGAATTATATCGGGGAATGTTTTTGTTTATTTTATTTTCCATTTTCCTAAATCTTGGAAATTAATTTAAAATTCATGGACAAAAAATCCTTGTTTTTAAATTAACTCCTGTAGTAATGAGCCATGAGAAGAATTTTTCTTCCGGTCACCAATTCCAAGCACAGAAGTGACTGTCTTTTTATTACATTGATCTAACTTTACTCAAGAAATCGCTCAAACGTTTCTGTTGGATAGCTTACATTTACATTATGCGAAAATAAAACACTTAGCCCAAGAGTCGATCCAAAAAAGGCAAAAATGGCGCCTTGAAATTAAAAAAAACCATTGAATGAATAAGAAGAGTTTAACAGGATTGTAAAATTAATCAAACAAACAAGATGAAAACGTGGAAAATGTGCACCCGTGGTGTTACTCACGTTAATCAGGCTACCAAACATGAACCCGACTCATAATACTACGTGTGCCCATTAATCAGGTGTCCCAAAAATTGTTCAATCTTAAACAAAAGAAGAAGAAAAAGAATATACACACACTCAAGCACAAAACAACAATTCCAGGTAGCTCCGAAGCCCACGGGAGAGGAACGTGGATTAGTTAATTGGTTTTATAGGGCTCCCAGCAGTGAACTCGGTAGCGGTCTAATCGGTTACGGGCCCTTTCCGAGTCTACGATCAGCATGACGCACATTATGGTGCAGCTAGCTGGGATGGAAGTTCGGGAGGGCAACAGCATAAGTATGCTACCGCTGTGCCGGTCCGTCGCCATTAGTAGTCAAATAATTTCCACCCCGGGCCGCTGTTCAGCATTTTTCGTTCCATTTTCTTCCCTGATTTCTTATCAAAACGTGCGGATCCGATGTATTATTTATATAGAGGAAGGAATGCGCTGCCAGTGTGGGCCCTGGTGGTTTTGCCACCGAGGTACACCCTGCGTTGGTACAAAAAGCCCCAAGCTGGTAAGTGTAAGCTTCGTTGCGTATTGTTCTTCCTGGTAGCATGTGGACCTTGCGGAGCAGCCGGAGCAGTCCGTCAAGAGTCGGAAGGGTGTGCAACACGGACGGTTAAGACAAAAGATTAATGTTTCGCCCCATTTTGCACACTCATTGGGCACTCGTTGTGTTTTGCTTTGTTTGGTTGCTGCTGCTGCTGCTGCTGCTAGTGGACGGTGTGAGGTTGTACATTTTAATTTATGTAAAACCGCCCATTCTATCCCACCGTAACACTGCCATGTGCGCACAGTTTCGTTCAGCTTTTCCATTTTTACACATTTTTCAAACCAACTTCTTCGACCGTACACTGTAAAAAGGGGTATATAAGATGGGCACGAGGGTGAGTGGAACCTTTTTGCTTATGATGAGCTTTTATTACTTTTATTTGAATTTCTGTTGCAGATGGTTTTGGTTTTTTATTTTAGTTCTCGTTGTTCTCTTGCTGTTCCTTGTGTACCCTTTTATTTTGCATCCCTGCCCACATCGATTGCACCAGTTTTTATCAGGCGATGATGATGGGGCTACGCATTACTGCCACTGCTTGCATATATAAATGTGTACTGTGGTTGGCTTGTAAGAGCAGCGATAAAAATCACCTTGTTTAACGGACGCGCTCGGGAAGCCGAACGAACCCCGACCTAAATGACACCGGAACCTCAAGAACCCAAGGGCCGGACTTTTCGATGGAAGGCAAATGACCAGAAACCCCCGTATTGGGCGAAGACAACCAGCACGGAAAGGACAATATTAAGCGAAAAAGTAAACCTTCTTCCATACATTCTTTTACCTTCCGGTGTTTAATAAAATAAAAAAGATCAAAAACATACTTTTTTGGTTCCGTCCCGTGGTGCTGGCCCGGGCCCGTTCACATCACGCTTTCTCAAGATTCCGGGCCAGGGATCGTTTCCAAGTTGGTTGTTTTGTTTATTCATTTTCATTACCTTTATGCCTACACCATCCAAGCGCCACCGTTTCAGTTACAAAACAGGTTCCATGTTAATGTTGGCAGTGCATATATGTAAATATCGTGTCGCAAGTATAACCATCATAATCACACTCGAACCAACCAACCAGCCAAGTCGGGGTCAGCCTACACAGGCCCTGTTCGGTGGCTGCAGCTTTGCATGAAGATTTTTTTTTTGCAATAATTTTCCTTTACCGCTTTCTTTCCTTCCCATCTCACCCGCACGTTCCTTTCGCATACCCCAAAATGTAGGTAAATAGGATACGAGAAGGTATCCATGTAGGTGATGACTTCATGTCGCGGAAGAAAATTGCATCGCTCCGCTGTACACGGTATACACCGTTTGGGAAGCGATTGTTTTGCACCAGAACTTGAGCGGACAGCAAAGACACTTACTGAATGGAGAGAAGAAAAAAAAGCTCTAGCAGGGGAGAACAACAACCACTCCATTAGAAGACATTGGCACTGGGCAACGAAGGAGAGGGGTTTGAAATTATATACCTCACAAATCTCGTGTTTATTGTTAATAAATTATACACCGTACATGTATCAAAAGTATTTTTCATAATATTGTTACACCACCGTTCCGCTTTCATGTCCTCTTCGGCTGCGGACACAGGGAGCTTCCCTGCCACCAATCGCCACACCCATTCGGTTGAATAGTTGGGGATTTTTTTTTTCGTTTCTGTTCCCGTTCCCCGTGCTCAGTGAGTTAAGGTTCGGTGAGTGAGTTAAGGTTTGTTTCTTAGTTCTTTTTTTCTGTGTGTGTAACCGTCTCCCGATCATGGCTAGAAGAGTGAGAAAAACGGGCGTTACAGTTTTTCACATGTGAGTTGTTGGCAAGATTCATGCTTGATATTGATTATCAAAATGCAGTTTTAATACTAATTCCATCAGTCATCCATTCGTTCAAATTGAGCAGCTATGCTCTTATTAGTTTGTAATGAATCGTGACTCTGACCATGAGCATGATATTTTTGATAGACATCTGAAATAGGGTTACAATAACAACATAACAAATCTCATTAAAATTCTCTCATTGTCTACCATCGGTTTGAAGTATGGAATTTCGATCAACATTGATTGGAAAATCATTTGTATTCTAATTATGTAGGAGTGTGTAACGGTTGTTACACGTTCACACTGAAAGACATGAATGAATTGAAATGAACAGCGAACCAAAATTATTGTTTTGCTATTTTCTATTGCATGCCAATTAAACAATGTAAATGATAAAAGCATTCATATATTCTAATATACAGTTAGAGCATGAGAATGTATATAATGCATCATTGGAATTATTGTAAAAGCAATCAAAATGAAAGAGAAATCTAATCAAACAAAACAAAAGCTTCGCGTATTCAAAACAAAACAAACAAA
Organism: Anopheles funestus; assembly: GCF_943734845.2. Taxonomy (NCBI): domain Eukaryota; kingdom Metazoa; phylum Arthropoda; class Insecta; order Diptera; family Culicidae; genus Anopheles; species Anopheles funestus. The sequence continues at coordinate 4,364,334 of NC_064599.1, forward strand.
TGAATATCTACTAATTTTTTTAACTAATACGAAGCTTGAAAGCATTTGTTTGTGGTATAGATTGTTTTAGTATTGCATGGTTCGCTATTTTTTTTAACATCGATCTAATCGTAATGGAGTCGCATGGTGTCGGATGGTATTTAGGACGGAAGTAAGAAGAGGCTATGAGGCTAAAACTTAAACATTTTTTTTTATCTAAACGGAGCTAAGTGAAATTAATTCAACTGTTTAATTTTTATTTAAAAAATGGAATTTTACACTTTAAATTAAAAAAAAAAAACAATTAGTTCCAAATTTTAGCACACTCCTTTTCGGAATATACGGTTTCAAATTTATTTAATAGGAAAGTCTAATTTCGGGAATTCTTTTCAAACTTCATTTAATCAAACAGCATTGTGGGCTACTCTTTCGAATCGTTTGAAATTGAATTCCTAACCCTTGATGCCACTCACCCGGATCTTGCGCCTCTATCATTCTTACATCACATGCCAACAGGTTAAGGTTATCGCCAAACCCGATTCGTAAGCGTTCCGCTACAACGCCTTTTCTATTTATAAAATATTTAGGCACCAAACTATTACGGACGGACACTCCCGTTTGTTAAGTGATTGGCATTGATGGCACACTGTGCTGCAAGGTCACCGAGCAACAATCCACTCGCGAAGGACTTGAAGTGGTACGATGGTCCAAAAGCACACAAAAGCCCACCGTAACCGGTTGTACTGAACGAAGGTATAAATAAACTTTGATGCTCTCGTGTGTTTTAAGAGAAAAGATGTTGGGGAACGGTCATTTTTACGGGTAAGGGAATAAGGGTGGATATATCAAACACTTTATATGCTGTGAAGTGTCGAAAAGCTGAAAAGTTTACCGCTTGAGGGGTTCGAAAAAGAATGGATGTGATCTTTAAGAGTATGGCAGGTTTTATTGAAATTGTGGTAAATGAATATACTGAAGTATTGTATCAAGCAACAAGATACATCTTTTTGATCGCGAATATGATCTTCTTTAAAGGCTTACTAAATAAAATTCACACAAAAACAGGAAAAAGTTCCTCTTTTAGTGTTTGAATTTTGAAATACCCAAATTTGTTTCATTGCCTTCCCATATTATCTTCCCAAATCCCACAGGTATTGATTCCTGCCCCAAAAAAATATCGATGAAACTGCTTCATTATCGTGCGACAACTTTCCGATCCACGACGAACGATCGTAAATGCACGAATGATGAAAAACCATTAACCGATTTATTTCGGTTCAATCCAATTAGATGAATTACCCCAAGGATGGGGTGATATCGGGAAGAGCGAGGCACAATTTGTGAGGCTTTTGTGATTCACAATTTTATATGTGTGATATCTCTGAATTGCATTCTACTTTAAATAGCAGGTTTTTGGTAATACTTTTTTTTTGTTTGATCGCGAATCAAATGGAAGTATCCAAAAATGGAATATTTTAACAACGATGCCATAAAGAATTCGTTCGCGAGGATCGTAAAAACACAAAGTGTTTTTTAACTGGAGAAGACATTCTTTGGAGTTTAATTTTGTATCGCTTTACTTTCCAAAATGCATCATGCGTTATCACCAGCAAGGTTTCAGCAAAAAGAAATCTAGCAAGGAAATAAAGCATTTAAAAGATAGTTTAAAACAAGAAATCGTTTTGTAGCGGAGAAAACGTAGTGTCCTTAATATTGAGTAGCTAAAATATTACAACAATCCTGCAGTCATACGGAGACTCCACGGTGTCCAATCTGATAGAACAGCATGGTTTTTGGTGTATGTTTCGTACGCGACATACAGAGTCGCCAAACAAACAATATCACCGAACTGTAGGCGCCCGTACCGTGGCTCGTTACCTAAATCATTTCCTGTACCACTAGCATATGGGCAAGAGCAGAATTAAACCAACCAAAAAAATTTGGTGAAACATCGTCTGAACAAAACCAAAAAAAGCAGGGAAAAAACATCGAGAAGGATAGCAATTCCAGCAAGCCAAGATTCAACAAGCACCTTCCTCAAGAAGGCTTCAAAGCAAGAAAACACGCTCACAATCTCTTCATCATATTTTATTTTATGTATCATTACTTTTTATCGTTATTTCCCTCTCAAACCCACCCGTAACGCCCGTCTTCTCTTCTACTTTATTGCCATTCCCCGGCTACCCGGTTCCATTTCCATCCAATCACACCATTCCCATCACCGATTAGGTCCCGATGCCCAGGCTTTCATTGGAAGAATTCACCACTACGGGCCATACTTCTTTTCTCCCATTTTCGCTGTCTTTTCACTGTGAAATTGATTAGCATCCACCAAACGGGAACATTGGTACGACACAAAAACCGACTCGGGGGCACACAGCGGTTGAACCCGGCAGAGCCGAAGCGCACGGAAAGCATTATTCGGGGCCCTCGGCTCGCCTCATTAACTATTTTAATATTTTCGAAATAAAATTATCATATTTTGCTAATAAATTTCCTATCGCCATCGACATCGTCGCACGTGAAAACATTTTCAAAAAAAAAAAAGCGATGCGGACCATGTCGGTGTGCTGGGAGTTGAGCCTGCCACGGAGTGTAGGAGAAAATCCGAAACCGCACAAGATAAGACACACACGGCTGAAGGCGCAACAGGCCATCATCATCATACGTGCGGAGATTCATGCTGCGTAGTCAATTCCGTGGACGTACAAAAAGATGGCCGCGCAAGGGATGAGGGTGGTTTCTGTTATGGAATAGGTAAAAAGGCGCATAGAATCGTACATGGTGATCGTGGTGCTTAACATACTGATTCCATAGTTGAGCTACCTTTTGCTTCTTTCACGTCGCTTTTGATCGTATGGCGGAATCGAAAAGAATAGAAAAGCTTTACGAGAAGTTTAGCTATTGTTGAGAAGCTTGTGGTTAATCGGATGATTAAACTTAACCCTTAAACAAGTTGATTGCTTTTTGCCTGGGAATGCTAAAATTAATATAAATGTGTGCATTAGAAAATGATCGGTTTTTGTTCGTTCGCTAGTGACAGCTTGATGAACGTGCAAGAAGAAAAAAACTGTCTGGGGCACGATCGATTATTGTCAAATTCGCCAATCCATCATCATCGGGCAGCGGTAACAAAAGGGAGGGGGGGATACCATAAAATAGCATATAAAATCAACAAAACTGTGATTGAACGATAATGAAAAGTCAGCAAAAATGAAAAAGGCAATTAAAACTATCAGTTTCACCATCAGCAATTCAAACACCTACATTTAATGATTTCTGAATGAATAACTCATACCGTACAAAATGGTTGAACTTTTTTTTTGTTTATTTATTCACTATTAAATGGATGGAAATTATTCCTGCTGACTTTTTGTGTTGTTCTCGGTTCCGTCGGTTCACCCAATCATTAACGCAACATGCGTTAAAACTATTCGGGACCTCATTAAAAGCAATCAAAATCAACCGAACAAATAGTTCACCAGAGAAGCAGATAGAGAGAGAGAAAGAGGGAATGCAAATAAAATTCTAAAAACACAGCACAGAAAAACAAAAAGCCCATCCAAATACGAACGTTTTGACAACGTACGTTCCGAGCGAGCATTAATTAGCATTCACTCAGTTTGAAAGCGTCGCACGGTCACATCAAAACCCCAACAGGGCTGCCGTTTTGCCAATCGCTATCTCCAAACCGTAGCCAATCCAATAAGCAACCCTGGCAACGGACACAAAAACACCCTGAAACACACTGACTGAAGTTTGCTCCCTCTGGCCATGATGGGAGGGCTGGTAACGGAGGGATGGAAAAGGGGGAAAGACGGGGAGAAAAAAAAAACAAGGGAAGCTTTGCAATGTGTATGTTTTACTCCCTTCTGGAAGGAAAGTCATTCCGGCATGATGATTGAAAGCTAAACATGTCATATTTTGATAATTAGTTTCTATTTTCAGCGTACAAGTCGTGATAGGGAGCAAGGTAGATGTAGGGGAGCATGTGAGGGTAGGTACCAGGGAGTTTAAAGGGAGTAAAGGAGTATAAACTGGTTTGTTTGTTGTTTTTTTCTTTTCTTCACAATCCCACAAATAGTGAGGAGATCGTTTGCGTTATCTGACCAGCCAGAACAACACACTTGTGGTTGTGAGGCTATGTGAATGCCAATAAACAAAAAAAAAACCTTGAACAGTTAGTACACTTAATCAATTTATTTTTTATTACTTCTATGCAACGAAACGCGCTGTAAAGAGGGGTAACACGTTATCAAAATGAAGCCTGATCAACGATCAGGTTTCGATTCGGGTCGCCATCCAAAAAAATGAGAAACGCACAAGGACTCCCAACCCAGGTCAATGCCACCGTCACCGGATGTGCCCATGATCAGTCACCACCATTAGTCAATGTGTGTGATTTCTTCTTTATCTATCGTTATTTATATTCGCCTATTAATCGTAACATTGATCCAAAAATAAAAACCTACCAAACGTGTGCTCCAACTATGGGCAGGACCTCTGGGCGCAACTATTCGAACCGGCCGATTAGGTTTTTTCTCCTTCGTTGGTTTCTTTTGATATTTTCCTTTTTCCTTTAAATCTTCTAATTTAACTTTACTACCCTTCGTGTGTGTTTGATTCGCACTTTGCTATTTTTGAGGTCCCCGCTGTGAGAGTTGTTAAGAAAAAAATTAGCTTCTAATATGAGCTTTTTTGTGGTGCAGCTGTCTGTCTCTTTATAGTGAGGTCGTGAATTGTCTTTACAAACAATGGAAAAGGTATGAAAACATGGAATAGCTTTTCGTATTTTTGGGGTTTTTTATTAACTGAGTCATCTCACCACATTTGGCTGTTGTTTTGCAACGATGCAAAGCTTTACGCCGGGCTTACCATCATTATCACCGATTCGATACGCACGTTCTGGGAATGTGCGACTATATTTATGGATACCGTTAATAAGTACACTTGGGTGCAGAATTAGCTTAGGATTGGTGCGAACAGACGGATGCTAAACAGAGGCCAAACAATGCCAAATGGATGACACGCTAAACAAAATGTGAATTGTTTGCGCAACATTGTGACAAAACGTTACTCTTTATCATAAGTTAGTCACTGGTTTTGTGTTAGGAATTCTTAGTAACAGCTGCAAATTAAGAGTAAATCTATATGAGTAATAATAGTAAATACACATTGTTTCAATGCACTTTTATAATCACTCGCGTTTGCTTCACGTCACTTCGCCTCGATGACAAAACGGCTATCCAAGAGCACGGTATGAAGTTCCTACAAAGTTTAAAACGATTACCGTAGGAACTCTATACCTCGCTGATGGCAATCGCCTGTAAATGGCTCCAGAATATTACAGTTGATCGTTGGTCGCTTACACTCATTTCACAGATGGGCCGTTCAGCAAACGATCGAACCTTTCCGATTGGAAACATTCCGTTCGGTTTCACGATTTACTTACCCACACCTGAAATGTAAATGATCATTAAGTTTAACTTTCCTGAAAAAAAAATTTATTCTATAGTTTGATTTTTCTCTTCTCCAAAATCTGGACACATAAATCATTACTCCCAGGTTTGGCACCTTCAGGGGATGTTGGCTCCAGGGAAAGAAACATTAACACGACTCTAAATTAATTATGCCAATTAACCGACACCTTTTTGAAGCCCCCGGCACGTGAGTGTAAACCGGGGCACCATACGAAGAACATCAACCGATCCCGCCACATAAGCGACGAACCTCTTTCCACTTTTTCGAGGGTTTTTTTTATTTTTCATTTTTGGGGGTAGATTTTATTTCCAACCTCGTAAAATGGCCCCCAAAAACCCTAAAATGTGTTTTTGATCACCCGAAAATGATGCTTTTAGATACGGTGTGGAACTGTTTATGAAGGGGAAAGGAGTGAAAAAAGGGTGGTGAAACGATTCACCCTTGCGAGTGTGACGAGCGAGTGAAATACTGAAATACCATCAAAACCGAAGGGTATCTCCAAGCCCTTATCTTATCCCACTCATTTAATGCAGCAAACTGTTTTTCTTTTTTTTTTTGTTGTATTTTGTGCGATCTTCCCGCCTTTCTCGTTCGATCTTAATTATCTGTTCAGCACCCGGATGCCCCCAAAACGACCCAACAAACACAACCTTCCCCCGGGGGCGGGGCGGAAACATTTGAAGAATTCGTCCGCATACACCGCCACATTATGTCGGTGTCAGATGAAAGGGCGAGAAATTAAACATAACACGAAAAAACAGCGCAAGCTCTAAATAAAAATCCACCACCGGGCCACAGCCAGCGCACGCTGACGATCGCAAATTCCGTGGACATTCCTCACGGAAACAGAGACAGAGAGAGAGAGAGACAGATTGGGAGGGAAGGATGCAGGCCAATGAAATAGATGTTATTATTTGCGCGTTTTGTGTACCACGCCAGCAGCAGCCGGCTCTTTGTGTGCAAGTCACTTTTTCTTTCGCCGCCAGAATGTGATGACTTCCCGTCATTGGTAACCATCCAGGGGACGAAGTGGGAAATAAGGGGGATAAAGCGATAAAATAGAAGATCGCCGGAAGGTGGTTTTAATTCCATCCTCATGGAGTTGCATTTGGAGTGTGTGTGTGTGTGTCGTTTTATATTTTTCCTGCGGCACGAGCGCTCACTGAAGCCCCGCGCAATTAGTACGGAACGGGCGGCATCTTCTAAACACTCGTCGCTCCGATTGCCGCTCGTACGATGGATGGGGTCGTAAATCTAGCAAAACTGGTTAAAATCCCATCACTAAAATTTTTGTGCAATTTTATTGACCATCACGCATGGGGGGTGGATGGGCGGGCCGGACGGGGTGGGTGTGTTTTCTTATGTTGTTTGTTTTCTCAATTTGTTCCATAACGTTTTGGATCAATTCCGCAATTACGAGCATTTAGACCGGTGTGGTTCGACAATGATCGCGCCATAAATCTGAGCCGGAAGGGGGGTTGAAAAGCACCCAGCGACCCATCAAACTGTTCAAGGCAAAAAAAAACGGGGGAAACAATAGACCAAAAAAAGCCCCCAAAAACTATGTGAAAGGGTAGTTAGTGTCGGTAGAAAAGTTTTCCGAAACACCCGCACTAAAACAATTGGATAGTTAAAATTCTAAACACATAAAACTCGACTCGCACCTTACTCGCACCGAATTGCGGTGAACCATCCAATGGCACTGAATATGTATGACAATAAACTGACGCATCAACCTGTCTGGCTGATGCGGTTAAGCTGGGAAGTAGGAGATGTGTGTTTTTTTTTTTGTTGTTGCCGAGGTGAAAAACTTCAGCACACGGGTAGGATTCACCTGCCACGAATCATTAACCCTACCAAACGGTCTATAAATAGATGGCGATTGAAAAAGAAAGAAAAAAACAAAGCAAAGAAAGAAGAAAGCTTTCCGAATGGTTATGGTTGAAGTTGAAGGGAAAAGGCCGAAAACCATAAAATGGTAGATGAGTTTGGAATTATGTGAGTTTTTCTTGTATTCTTGATGCCTCTTTCACTCCGCTTTTTTTTTGCTCATCCGTTTACAATCCCAATAGTTATCATTATCATGTTTAACTATGATCGTAAAACAAAATCAAGAGCTTGTGCGTCACGCAAAACCGACTGCAGAAGAAAGCAATTCATAAAAGCAATCAAATAAAACAAAAATAATACGAAAAGGATACACAAAATGGGGGGAAAAAAAGTTTGACAACATCATAAAACAGTGTTCTAAAAACAAGTCAAAGAAAGAAACAACATGTTTTTGAAACTCACCATTTCGTTTCAACGTGATGCAATACAACCCGTTTTTGCTAATACAATGTTTCACTCGAATGGTAGGCATGTGCGTTGATAAGGATGTGTACAACCGTGGGGTCAACACTTATCGGGAGAACGTGCTGCTCGGAACGCCTGGCGGTATAAGTTTATCAAAACATGTCAGGCAAAAATTAGCAAAAGATTTTTATGCCTTTCCCATTGCTGCTCGGTGCGTGTGTCCTTGTCGAGCAGGTTGTTGTGGTAGGGAGGGCATGTGAAAACATGTACCACTTCGTGCTTCTAATCGTACCGGTGTGGGTTTAAAAGTAGCTTTGAAAGAAACATAAGCCATTTGGTCCTGACCGCTGATTGTGCTTGAGTGGCAGTTATGGGCTGTTAATTAGTATAGCGCACTGTTGAGTGTAGAGATAGCTGTAGAAATAACAAATATTCCTTCTAACATTTTAACAAACAAATGGTACAAATATTTGTAAACAGAAACAACTATATTTTGATACACCAATAAACATTTCAATAGAGATGCAATCTTCATGATTCTTCCTACACGAGAAGTGATCGTAATTGTGCTCTATTATGGTAACTACTTCCTGATGTTGTTTACTCCTCTACAGAAAACCTAAAGCTATGTGGATCCAACTAGCTGCAACACTGAAGCAGAGAGAGCAATTTTGTCAGCAGGAAATCAATGTTTTTGTTGCAATGAACTTGCACGTCCAGCTGGATTTGAATGGTGTAATGCAGTTTCGAAATAAATTTACTTCCCATTACATTCATTTCCCACACAAGTAGAATGCACCATATCCCGAATGGATATGTGTTTCCCCCATTTTGGAAAGAATTTTCATCGGAAACCGATTTTCACGAGTAAGTCGTGAAAATTTATTGTTCAAAGCGTCATAAATTTTCAACACCCCTTAGTTGCGTCTATGGTTTATGTTCGGTTTCGGAAATTTTGGGAACAAGTGAAAACCAGAATGCACTCCCGAACCGAACAGTGTCCAATGCCGTAAAACAGCCGGCAAGAGACGAGCGAAAGTAAAGCTTATTTATGGCATCTCGAAAAAAAAAAACGGTTACAAACGGTTGAAGTTTTGTGCACTCCTTCAGGCTAGGAGGTTCTATCAGCGGAGGCCAATACCGTCCATTGGCTTGGCAACAAGAGGGCTCAATTTCAACAACTTGTCGAAGTCCTGAGCACCGCAACAATTGAGCCTAAAACGAACCGATGTCCAGAAACGGTCGTTACCATAGACCACATGGCCACTACGGTCGGTCCTTTCAAGCGGGACAAACAAGAGACAATAAATTTCCCATTTTATTACCATTTATGACTTAATTTGGAGTAGCTTTTTTTGCATCACTAGCTGCTCCCCTTCTCATGCACCATTTAATCGACGAGAAGCGAACTGTTGTTGTCTAGTGGTAGAGCTGGAGTGCTTCGTTACTCTAACGGAGAAGTGGTCCCCAAAATACACAACAACAGCGAGGCAAACCACGGCCAGGTATTAATCATCGGCTGTAAGCCCATCTCGCCATTCCCGTGCTACACGAACCAGCCGTGAGTACTTGCGTTGGGGAAACAATCATGACGCACTCCCGGTGCTCGATGGCGGCTTTTAATGGATAATGGTGTGTTGCAAATTTGCATCATTCAGCTTCCCCTCTCCATGCTGGTGTTATCTTGTCACATTTTTCATCTCTGGAAATGGGACAAAGGAAGACGTCATCTCACCCCGAAGGTAAGGTGAAAATCCAGACCTGTTTGGGTGTAATCCTTAGGATGCCAGTTAGAACGTCAGTGTGGTGAGTGTTTCGATTCTCTTTTACATATTTATAACAATAATGTAATAAACCCCGATAATTGATGACTGCCTTCAACACTATCATCTAAGTCGAGGTCATCTCGTGTGAGTCGAGAGTTGATACCACGTGACATGTTTCAAACTGATCGTTGTGAGTAGCTTGTTTGTGGCATAAGTAACTAGGGAAATAACACAAAACTAGCTCAATATAGAACGCATTTTAAATAAACGTCAAAGCGTTTTTTTATATGCATTCTATTCTAAATCACTTCGCGTATGTTCCTTCTTCAGAACACATCTCTCGAGAACGATTATTACTAAGGGATTTAAGGATTAAAGCGCCACTACTAGTAAGTCTTTGGCCCATTTCATATTGATTTTCATCGAATCGGGGGCATTTCATATCGCACGTCAGTATGTCAACTGTCCATTTTGTGAAGCTCTTTTCACCCATTGAGCATTATTTGCTGAAAAGATTTGGAATAACTATAAGCTCTACCAAATGAATTCCTTCTCCCCGGGAACATATCTACTGCACTATATTTGTCGAAGGTTGGAACTCTTGACAATCTGTCGCTTTCGGTTGCCCCTTTTTTTTTGAAAAACTTAAGAGCAAATATGTGACACTCTCGAAATGTAGATTGCCTTTTTCACCCTGAAATCACGACTGATAATCCGTCCACTTGTGGTATGATTTATCGAAAGAAGTAACTGTCAAGCAAAGAAACTGAACTATTTTAACCAACCCACACATCAAACATGCTTGTCGTCGGCACCGCAGCAGTTTGTGTGTAACTTTAGTGCCAATGCTTAAGCTTGCGTTAATCAACCATCAGATAAAATCTTTGCCAAAGCGATTTGATTTTTTATTCGTGTCCTCTCCGTCTACAGACATTTAGTGATGTATACATGTGGGTGCGAAACTTTTGCACAACCTCTGCAGCCTATGCTAGCGATACGAATTTAGATCCCAATTTTTGCCAAACGACGATACGTTTTGCATATGAAGCATAAGCGAAAATTTAAGAATACCTCTGAATCTCATCCGATTTGGAAATAGAAATAATAAGCATCCTTCTAGAAGCAAACTCGACGTGAAGAAATAGATTTAAAACACGTACGAAGTTTATCAGAGGTTGAAATCTTTCGCTAGCTTTAGTTCCTAGCTAAAAGGCATCTCAACCAAGCAGACATGTTCGTGTCCAGGATTTGGAGACAGCTTGGGTAGTTCGAAAACCGGCCCGAGAACACAGTGGGACCACAAGTGGTGGTTCCTTAATTTTATTGAATTTTAATGATGTGAAGAAATCAAAGCCCGCTTCACATACGCACGGGTTCGTGGTAACGCGACGGGCAAAATTTGAATATTTTATGATATCGAAATCGATCGTAAATTTCTTAAACCACTGCCACGGTCCGGGAACGTCCGCAAGGGAATAATCGAAAGGATCGTCCACCATTTGGGAATAGCTGAAGACTTGCGATAGAAGACGATTAGTCCATTAGAATTTGGTCAGTCGGCACCGTAAGCCGAACCGAATGGCGAAGCTGGGATTAAGGTAATAAAATTTTATTGAACAGGTTTTCACAATTTTGTGGTTATGATCGTGGCCCGGGGTTCAAGATCAACGCCAAAGAACCTCTTCTTCAATCGTTTTGGGTTCGCTTTTGAAAACGATCTCAAAACTCCGCAAAGGAAAAGAACGCGCACGGGTACGAAGACGGTGAAGATTGAAACGAACGCGTAGGTTCTGTCTTGCTCTTTCGCATTGATATAAAGGCGACAGCCGACGCCTTGAGGAGACTCCGATCAAGCTGAAGAAGCGTGATCTTCGATTACATTCGACCGGGGGTGTCCCGCTCGTTCCCAATTCCTACACCGAAACTTCCTTCCCGGGGAATGGCTTCACGGTCTTCAGGTTACCGATTGAGAACCGGCACAAGGAAGGAATGGACGATCGCGGCTAGAAGGAGGAAACACATGTCAGCATCAATGTCAAGAAAGCATGAAGGAAACACGCACGCGGTGACTAGACGCAGCAGTGGCGAAGGCGTAGCGCCTGACCGAAACCAATCGAATCAAGCCCGAATGCATGACCTCTCTCTCGCTTTTGTGTCCCGGAGATTCTTGGATGAAATCGATACTTTTCAAAAATAATCACCAGCCAAAACGGAGCGTGTGATGGTGGGCACATTCGAAGGGTCCCGAGGATGGACCTTTTTCTGCCTCGACCCGGCACCATGCTGGAACCATAGCCGGAGAATCGACCATAGCCGGAGAACCGCTTGAGAATGGGAATAGCGAATGGGAGTGCTCCCCGTTTTGCTTTACCGTCTCCGAAAACACTACCAAGGACAACTTTCGTACGGCTTCACCTCCTTGTGACGTGACCCCCCGAAGGGCTACATTCTTTTACCCTCAGCAAATTTAGCATTTTGACCGTTTTGAGTTCTGTTTTTTTTTTTTGTTTCACCCGAACTCAAACTCCCAAGAACACCACTCATTGAGAGTTGAGCCGAAAAAAAGAATTGCGCGAAATTCCAAACCCCCTCTCGAATCCGAAGTGATGTCCTTTAGGTGGAATTTCCTCCTGTTCCTTCATGTTTTCTTGCGTCACTATGTTGGTGGAGGGCTCTTGATGCGGTTCTTTTATTTCTATTTCTATTTCTGCTCGCTCTGCTCCGTTTTGCCTATTGATTCCATCGGTTGATCACAATGGTTGTTTTTTTTGCAAGATTTTCATAGTCAAGCTGTTGGTGAAGTTTGTTACTTGGGGGGATGTTTTTGCCCATTCTAGGGACAGCTGTTAAAACCCATATTTGCCGGACGTACCAGTTTCTCAATCTACCAAAAACCAACAAAAAGCGAAACACTTCTCTACCCTTCTCGAGTGCCCCGGTTTGGCTTCTCGATTGCGATCAAGTACACACTTCAGAATGGTCGTCTTTCGTAGCATTACGGCCGTGTTTTGTTTACACTCGTGTGTAGTGAAGCCCTCCCACCGTGAGGACGTCGCACGCCAACGCAGCGAGAAGAGCATCGAAGAGCGCGCCCATCGGGACCGATTCCGTAGCCGGTAGGAGGCCAGTTTCGTGCGGTTTGCGCTTAAAAATATCATCGCAATTTAAACGAACGATCGCTTTCGTACACACCCGTGAGGGAACGCTACGCCGCGGCGGTTGGGTGAGACAGTCATGTCGTGAAATTAAAATTGTCTAACCCTTCGCGCTGTACCCGCCGCCGCCACAGTTGCGGCTAGATCATATTTCGTGCCGCGTGAAGCTGCTCAAACAAGGGTAAGAAACCCTTTCGCTACAGGGCATCTGGATGTCTACGGCTTCGGTGATGGATGTCATCTCCACATGGCTTGTTATTATAAGACGAATACGCTTTATTTGTTCCTAGATTGATTACCGCTTTCGTTTGGTGGAATCTAGTTTTCTTTTAAATGGGTAAGGTTTCCATTGGGCAGTGCCGAAAGGAAGAAAATGTTAATTGAATCGAACACTAGGCTACCTAGGCTGGACTATGTGAGGTCTCGGATGGACTACATCGAACGGTAGCATATTATGCTTGTTAATGTCAGTGACAGAGCCTTCCCGGAAGATTGTCTTCCTTTAAGGCTGTGCCGTCGTTCAAAAAAAGGAAGTGTAAAACATTGAAGGTAGCGACAATTTTTAGGTAACTTTCAGGAAGCACGCATCCATGGATTGCAATAAAAACGTTTTATATCATGTTCGTAACCACTCTACCAATAAAAGGTGTTAAAATATTTTTGAAAAAAAAATCCCAAATCTTTTCTCATCACCATCATATCAAACGAAAGTCACGTTCGGTGATCATTAGGCTCTTGCACCTTCACTTTTTCGATACATCCAGTCTACTCCATCAACCCTTATTTTGATCTTCAACCCCGACAAGCGTTAATTATTCTTTCCCCCAAAAAAAAGAAAAATTGTTTCTCCCACACGCCGAACGATCCGACCGTTTATGACTTCGGGTGTCTACCATTCTGACACGCAAAATCCCACACCAACCGAACATGGGAAGGATTCCGCCACATCATCGAACATTAATCAGGGTGTGTGTGTGTTTTTGTCCTCTTCTTCTTCTTCCTCTGCTGGAGCCTTCTGAGACGCCCACATACGACACACGGACGACGACGTGGATGGCGTTCTGATGATGAGAAACGGAGCTGATGGGGAGCACACATCTTCGAACCCGTCGATCATTAGAACGATGGGTGAAGCCACGCTTTGTACGTTGTACTCATCGATCGAAGAAGAAAAAAAACACAGGGTGCGAAAATGAGCACGTGGGAAGGACGCTTCAGAGGTTTAACTCTCTTGCCGTGAAGTAGTCGCCAGGCCTTTTGATTGGTGGCCGGTCCCAATCCGGTCGCACCTTTGCAAAAGGATCCCGCCGGCTATTCGCCGTGGCACATCAACGCCACAGCATAATGATCATCATCGGTGAGTGAAAAAGTGTTGCGGAGCGATAAGGTGGACGGCCCCACCATTTCATGCTCCTCGGGCCTGGACAATAAATCAACCACGTGGCAAATGGGTGGTACGGGGGGGGGGGGGGGAAGATTAGGCTTCTCGTAGACGCTTCCATCGATATGGAAATTGGACGGTTTTATGGACAATGATCAATCATGCACCACGGCTCTCGACCTGAGTGAGACATCAATTCGATCGAGCGCCGTTGGAAAAGTGGTATCTGCAGCGGGCTTTGCTGTCTAAGTCGATTTATGGCAACGAGTGAGTCTTTTCGCGTATATTGAATAGCTTATTTATGCGACTTCCCTCGCTTAAGCTAACTCCCTATTTTGTGTTAGTGTATGTAAATTTCTATATCTGAGATATTCGTTTTACATATATTGATCGTCGCAATATTGTCAGCAGCAAGATCGACGTAAAAATTGTTCATCAAAAAGTCAACCAAACCAAGCACAAAATTCGAAAAGAGAAAAACTTCTCACAAAAGTTAAAACAAAGTACCTCTCCTCGGTGGCATGCATCCGAACTGAACGAAATGTCAAAGATTGAGAAGCAAACGGCGCACATTCTGCGCCCGAAGGAATGCAATTGGGCGGTGCATTTTTACCCCATCCCGCCAAGACCCGCTTTTGGTGCGTGCATTTTTGCACCCCCCTGTAGAAGCGAACATGAAAACATGATTTGACCTTTTCAAAATGCACCCAAGAATGGGAAGGACAAAGATTGCTACCGTTGGAGCAGGACGGTTGATGAGCTCTCGTTCGTCCTGTTCGGGTGCATGCTAGGATGCCCCAAAAACCACGTTTGCGTGCCGGAAAGCAAGCAGCAAGAAATAGCTTCGAAACGAATTTAAAAATTTGTAAACGCAGCAGCAAACAAAAGCTCGCGAAATTCCAATGTTTTCTTCTTTCTTTTTCCCCCCGCCCGTTTGGTTTAGTTTTCTGGTGGTTTCTTTTTTTTTGGGGGGAAGGATTTTATTTTCACGAAACGCTTTTGAAGCTCTCAACAACAAAAAAAACGGAACCTTCAAACTGCTGTTGCGTTTTTGGTCGTTTTTTGGTGGCTAAGGGACGTGTCGATAAGAAGCACTGTGACTATTTGACCGCACAACTGAAAGCCGATACTACTCCTCGTTTTCCCGATGGCTCCTCATCCCCTCCCCCGGGAGGCCTCGGAATGTCCTGAGTGTGCTCATAATTATAGGTCAGTCCGGGAGCTCCAGAAGGAGATTTTGTATTATGTTTTTCTTCTTTTATTTTCATGTTTCGTGGCTGTCCGTGCGCTGATGATGGCAACGACATTCGATACATATGTTTTGGGTTTCGTGTCCAAGTCGCGGTTCGCCTCAAGCAGGAGTTCGGTATTTTTTTTCGGAGTTTAACTGGTTTACCTTAAGCCCGTGGTTTCAAGTGGGGGGAAATTAAATGTTCTTATGCCGACTTCAGCAGATGTTTCCAATGATTGTGAAGAACTGTTGAAACTGACTCTTCATGGTGCCTAGAAGGAGAGAGAGAGAGAATAAAAACACGAGATTAGTTTGATGTTTGATCAATGTGTGATGAAGAGTGCTTAACATATTCGTTCAATTGAGCATAATGCAAACTTCAACTTTATGTACACGACACATTTTACAATGTGTGACTTTATTCGACTGGAATGTGTTTGCCGGGTGTACGCATCTTTCGTCACACTATTTTTGTTACATTTGAAGCATACAAAATGACGACACACGCAACCCCACCCGTTTTGCCCGCCCGTCAGCGCAAAACACCACAAAACATAAACTTTATGTGAAATGTTATGAAAAGTGCAACAAAGCGCACATTTATTTTCATCCGACCGGGTGCTGGCCGCACCACAAAAACGCTCGTACGATGACATTTGATGCTTGCCAAATGTGTTTTCGGTGTGTTACGCTTCTGCGGACGGTGCAAATGATTCATCTCGACAATTTTATGCCACCAAACTTCGCTAGGTTTCGCGATCACAGTTGCTCCGGCTTGTTGGTTTGGCATCATTCCAACGATCGTTTTCATCAAACAACGCGGCTGGGTTGTTGTTGTTTGAATTTTACTACCCCAGATGGTGCCGCTACGTACTACGGCGCCAACTCGCACTTTATGGTGCGAGCAAAACTACAGCGACCGTACGGCGAAACGATTCTGCTGTCGCCGTCGACGTCTCCACACGCGGATGACGATTGCACTGTTACAAAGAAGAGCTGCAGCAAAGTCGCAAGCAACTCTTTTTTAGTATGTTGCTTTTGCAGTTTGCAACTTTTCCAAAACCCTGTGCCAGTGTTGTGCCCGGATCCCTAGAGAATGATCGTCGGACTTCGTTACCAATTTACTGGTGGTTCGATGTTGGTTCCTCCCTTAATTTACTTCCATTACCTCTCGATGCGCATTCGATCGTGGGCCATCCTGGATACTCCCAAAATCACGGCCCGAAGGGGTCGCGGGTTGCGCGATAACAGCAGCATGGTCTGGGCTGCTCCGGGGGGAAGGGTTTCGGGAAACTAGGAGCTGGAAGGGGAAAACCAAGCGAGTGCAACAAACCTTCCCAAAAACACAAATAACCTCCATCCGCGATCGCGTCTAATGGACTCTCGGAAATTCGAAATTATCTTCCCGCGTGCACCATTCGCTCCGATCGGTCCGATGGGCCTTCGGTTTGCTCATAAATTTTTACCCGAGCCCAGCCTCCCCGGGGGCCCCAGCGGCAGCAGCAGCAGCAGCAACAGCAGCCAGAAGAACATGGGAAAGCAACGATGCAAGTAACACGCTGCTCAAAGTACGACGGCTCACACAAACACACGCACCCGCGGAAAAGGGTTTGTCCGTGTGTACGCGGGTACGCTTCTTCGTATCATTCGATTCGTCTTCATGATCCGTGCACCGTTGCCCCGACCCCGAAAACCCATTTTCGGAGCACAAGATTGTTGTAGCTTTGCGTGGTCTTTTTTTTCTCCCTTCTTTAGAATTTTTGTTAACCATTCTGTCCCTTCTCGCTGCCAACGAAAGCGCGTTCTCCCACGTCGCGGTGTGTGCTTGATTCTAAGCACGTAAAGATCGGTTTCTAGAAAAGCAAAAAAAAAACCGGTTCCAGATTAACCTGCCTTCTTCCCAAAAAGTAGGAAAAAGAAGCACACAGTTGAGTGAACTAAAGTCCCGAAAAAAAATACATAGAGAAGAAACAACCTGTAACTCCTAGGTCAGCACGGGGGTTGAATGAGGTTACCGTGCAACATAACCATCATGCGGGGCTGGTGCGCACGATAGGTAAATATAAGTCTGTAGCTTGGGTCCAACAAAAAAGAAAAAAAAAAGAACAACATCCGATCTTTGACTACGATGTTAACGATCGACCGTACTACTTTCGGTCGTCTGGTGTAGTGCGGCCGTTTTCCACGCAATCGTGAGCGGGCGGGACGTTCTAAACAGGTTCTTCGGAATCTTGGCTCGATTTAGATTTCCATGTCGCCGGTAATGGTGGAAGATGGGACGACGCGATCTAACGAAACATTTTTGCTCAGACAAACGGTCGCTGATTTGAATAAATTAATTAACGGAAGGCAGCTACTCCGCACAGGCGTTTATCGTGATGCCGGTCTCGGCGATCAAGTAGTCAGAAGAAGTTTTCAGTATTTCGTTAATGATCGATCTAATATTTTGAGCTAATTTTTACTACTCGAAAATAGTGTGTCATTTAAATTGCATGGAGTATATTGCATTTTAATCTCATCTTAATATCTCTAATCTCATCTTAATAAAACTAATTGATAATTGATAATAATAATAATTGATATTTGATCTTATGATTTCTCAATCAAGGAATTTGAAGAACTTAAAACCATGCCTATACTACTCGTTATCGTCAGTATTGGAACTCATCTGTCAACCGCGTCTATATCTTTCATTTCCGAGTAATCCGAATGAACAGACACCTGGATGATCGAAGTTCCGTTGCAAAACGAATGGTTCTTCTATAAAAAATTGGAATAGCTACAAATACACTCAACCATCAGCATAAATACTGGCTCCCAATTAGGGGAACCAGAATGCCCCGATGTCCAAACGCTAATCCCTTGCATGCAAACCATTTCTGGTCCGCGTGTGTTCCGCTGCCCAATGCGGTATTAGAACCCCAAATAATCGCTCTCAAAATGGCAACAACAACAGCACAAATTCCTCGGCTGTTTTTATTCTGCCGAGAGACTTCCATTCGTCATCCCGGTCTTATCACAGGTAGGCAATCTAAAAGCCATTCCGAACCGTTTGGTCTAGGGTGGGCGCAATAGCAGGCAACACAACTACTAATAGGGTGAGGGTGACGAATAAGCACGAAACCACAACAAAAAAGTTGACGTCTATTTCAGCCAAAATAAAGGAACTAACCCCTCTCACCGGTAATGGAAGTTAGCCTCAGCGAATGGTTGACCAACACGAAGGGTAAGGTGTAAAATGGAAATGTATTCGTCACCGGTCATCATCGGAGGCTTATAATGGCGGGGGTAGGAAAAAAACTGAAACCAGAACTAACACATCCACCAGCATTATGTTTTTTCCCGCCCGGCGTTGTCTCTCCCACTGGACTTGGAGAGAACCATGCCCGTTCATTCGATATTATGCTGTCGGATCGAAATCGGGCGTCCATCGTGGGTTGCTTTATCGCAGGCATACATAAATTACCTTTAGCCCTGCACCTACCAAGGCAAGGACTAGATTGCTTGCATTAAAAGGTCCCTATCACGCTACACCGCGCGGGAACACAGCTTTGGACGCTTGTTTGGGATTGTTCGAATATTAGCATCATTCTACCGTTCACAAGCGTACCGGTTCAGGTGACCATTCAATGACACCTTTTTTTTCGTTAACTTCCTTTACTCCATTCGCCCCCGGGGCCATCGTTATACACAATCGCGTCCCCGGAATCTCGATGGCAGGAAAATTGACCGAATAAATACATACTGATAAGATCCCGTCGGGGTGATGATCCTTTCCCGCGGGTGGAAACCCACGATAAGGTGCAATGAATTCATCGAGATTTTCCTTTCTTTCTTTATAAGAAAAAAAACAGAAAGAGAAATCTAAATAATCCTCCCCGGGTGCATGGTGAAACCGTGGACAGAAAATTAGAATCTCATTTCCCATGCCGACGGGATTGGAACGGGTCGAGTAATATTTGCATCACAATCCCACCAAAAAAAGCCCTGAACTGAACGTTTAGGACCTTCGGTAATTTTTTTTCCTTCTTCTGTGCTTAACATATGCGCCAAATGCTTAGGAATGTTTCGGTACCAGTACGGGATAAACGATTCGGTGCGGTACTTCCGGCTTGATTTGTGTTTCGTGTGTGAGTTTTTTGTTTAACCTTTCCTATGTTTCCAGCATTCACCGCTAGAGTTAAGGGTAAGAACCCCTTTCTTCATTCTCAAGACATCTAGAGACCGCCAGCCGCAGACCCTTCGCTTCAATTCCTCTCACATTCGCGTCCGTTAAACATTCGATCGAAAGAAGGGGAATTTATTACCGAATCCACCGAATTCTCGACGGTGACGGTGTGCACACTAATCGAAGCAGTGGTGAAAAACCTCGAAAAGAAAGCCAACCACCGTTTTATCCGATTCTTCCCTGACGGGTGTTCCACGCCAATGCAAATGTCTTCCGTCGGCTTATCCTTGCCTTATTAGAATAACGCCTCTGGATGACGAACGGTGCACCAAAAACCATCCCTTGGTGCTGGTGGGAAAGCAGATGTTTGGCCAGTCGTTACTAGTTGCTCGCACTGAGCAAGAGCATGCCGGTGGCTTTTCATATTCAAATCAGTAACTCCCTGCGTTTAAACGATTTTTCGTGAGTGCATTGGGAACTGTGGAAATTGGGGAGTTCTCACGATCATGATGATCACGTCTCTTTGTGTTGCTGCTGCTTTCAAGACTGTGCTCAAGACTCTCCAAAAACCATTCCCACGGGATTAACACGGGGTAGGAAGAAACGGCCTGTTGACGTTGACAACTTACTGCACCCGCTGCAGGTGCAGATCCAAACATTAAGCAGAGAAATGTCAATTCATCTTGTTTTGTGGCTTCTTTGTCGCGGCTTAATGAGGCTCCTATTAAAATTTTATTAATTTGATTGCTCTCATTCGCATTGCATCGGTGAACCAGGGCAGACCACACATATTCGTATGTGTCTTGGATCGGGTTCGATGCATCTGTTCGCAAAGTCACCACACGGATGGATCCTTCCAAGAAATCGGCCAACATGCCAGAGATGCGGTTCTAGGAAAGGTTCGCGAACGCATTGTCATTTCAAGCCATTGAAGATATCGTAAGACAACATCAACATCGCCGCGGGTCAAATCTTCAGCAAAACAAAAAGGAAGCGATTGTTTTCGGGGTAGAAAATTAAGACGGCAACATCATTCCCTTTTACAGCCGGCGCTAGGTGCACCTGTGTAGTGTAGATCAGCGATCGGAATCACATTGGATGAATTTGGACCCGGCACATAAAGATGCAAAAACAAAACGAGGGAAACCTTCCTATCAAACACATCAAAATGCCGCCAAAGGGCATACTCGTGTTTTCCAATTTTTAATGTGTCCCGTGCCAAGCGGCGAATGTAGAGTGATAAATTTTCAAAACATAAGCAGGGCGGCTTTTAGAAGTCCCTATTGTTTGATCTGTTCGTTTCATCTGGCTAGCTTTTGGGTGAGGTGAAAAGAATAAAAAAAAACCTTTTTTGTGGTTATATTTTTATTCATGTTTCTCGTTTTTTGTTGCGGTTTCAAGCCGAGTAGCCTGAAGGTGCTAATAGCGAGTGGCCCGTTTTGCTAACCGATGAGTGCAACATGAGCAGTGGCACCTTTCACAATCTAAAAAAGGCGATACAAACGAGCCCATTCCCTTGTGGCAAAAGCTGGGTAAAGTGAGTTTTAAAGCTAGCAAACCAAAAATAGCGACACTTAGCGCTTGTAACGAACGTAAAAATTGGTGACGGTCGCGTCCACAAAAAAAACCCTTCTCGGAACGCAAAAGCCAAATCGGTTTTCATCCGACAGTGGGGTCCCACGTGTTCGATCCCTTTGCTTCGAACCGGTGTGCGGGTGTGGCCGCGTATGATTTACGCGAGTTCGCCCGATACGCCATAATCATCGTCGCCCGCTGATGATGATGTCGATGTCAATTGCTAACAAGGCGAAAGGGCGCCATCAAATTCGAACGTAACGCCACGGGTTGTTCTCGCGCGTGATAACGATCGGGCCCATTATTAGATGAGTGCCCGACACACCCCTTGGGTTGGTATTTCAAACGAGCAAACACACCGCGCAATGGTGGTATGTATATGCCGTGTCTGCATCGAGAGATGATGGTTGCAGTCGATTCCCTTCCCTCCGTTTTGCTGCTTGTAAACGTGAAACTGTGGGTGAGGCTTTGCCAGTGGGTGATGCACTTTATGAAATTACTTACCATGTGTGATGGTTGAAATGACAATCTCGCAGTTATTTGGGGCGTCAGCTGTGGATGAAAATGCGAAACAAAGGGCGATAAATTAGATTTGATATTTTAATTATATCGGCTCGTCGATAAATCAATTGCATCACAAAGCATTTTTTCTAAAATTATCATGGTTAACATAATTAAAATACAAAAATTCACGTTTGCCACTAAGAAAAACTACAATTAGTAAAATTTTTATTTAAAGAAAGGTGTCCAAAGAGTATCTTCTGCTAAAAAAATAATATTATTTGCTTATCTCTATCCTGACCTTTCACACCGAAGCACCACATTGAACTCTTGCCTCATCAAAAATATGTTGTTTTGCTTCCGTTAACGAGGAAACAATAAATCGCTACCCAACGGTTTCCCCATCCCCTGCCGGATGCAGTTGCACTTCAAGACAAATGTGCAACATATTACTCATGATCTGTATCGTCCGGTACTACCGTACCTTAGCCACGAACGCATCGGTGGACAAATCGACCCCATACATCAAAATCGGATGCTCACCGTTCGACGAATGGGCACAAAAATTGAACCAAACCGACCGATAAATTGAAAAACAGCGCCGTGTGTGTGTTTGTAGAATGACCATTCAATACCGTGCTGGGTGGTTTCTGCTTGGTAGAATCAGAAGATCCAAAGCAACTCACCTGAGCCACCTCTATCGATGGTGGAGGTTCGTTTTTTTTTCTGTTGTTGCTTGTGCAAGTCACTTTTTGCTTCTACTGCTACTAAACCGATCTTGCGAATCCTTGGAGAAGCTCGCGAAGGAACAATTTGCTGTAGACGATAGGAATATTTCATGCAGTGCGTTGTGGGCTTGTTTTTTTGTGTTTCTCCTCCATGGACAGAGTCTTCGCACCGAGCGAAGATGATTGCAGCCAGCCAGTATGCTTCGACGGGAAGCAATAAATCCAATTATTCTCCAAAAACTGCTCCCATATGACCAGGAACATATGTTTTGCGCACTGTGTTTTATATTTTTCTCCTTTTGGTTTTTTTTGTTCCTTCCTGCCATTCTGCCAGCGTGAGGAAACCACCGAGTTAGCGGTTATTAAATGTTATTTTTACTTATCTGCTGCTCGTGCCGTGGGGTCTTTGCGCACCATCCGACAACACAGCGGACGGAGTAGTACGAACGTAGCCCCACGTTCTGTGCCATTTTTCTTTTTGTTTGGGATGAATTTTTCACTTTTCGTTTTATTGCATCGACAGCGCCAAACAAGATGCCAATCGAAGTTGCACTTAGTGCACGCCGTGCACGAACACTGTCGAGTGTTCGCATTTATTGCAACACTGGCGCGTTCACTTCACTTTGCACCCTCTAATGAAGAACTTTAGGGTGCGAACGTACGAAACCGATGTACAAAATGGTGATGGAAAAATGAAGAAATTTTTGCAACAAAAAAAAACCGTAGGCATTTTGTGAGAAGTAGTGCACATCTTATCGCGATCGCCATCCCGTCGGTTATGATGAAGCGATTGCAAAAGGAAGGTGAAGCACATGAAGAACATGCTCTTCCCGGGATCATCTGCATATCGGGGTTGGGTTTTGCAGTGAACTATAAAGCATATGCGAGTGTTTGTCGAAACACCCAAAAAAAAAAGGATAATCGACCGAGGGGAGAATTTATGCCCCCGAGTGACGTTTCAAGCATTGCGAAACAGACATGGCGATTCTTCGCTAACCGACGCACCGTTCCTGTACGGACAACCGTTATTAATGATTACATTTTGGGGCGATTTGAAAAGTGTTGAAAAATTAGAACCAAAATTGTGCGATCGTCCGATAAATGGTTTCCACTGTGCGGCTGTGGTGTCCAATCGAAACCAGCTGTGAGGAGTAGGTGAGTAAAGGTAAAATTTGTTTGGTTGAAAGGAATGATTCTTGGTGTGTAGAAGGAAGAACCAATGAGATTGCAACTCGAACCAATGAGCGCAACTCAACATATGTGTTGATGTCCTCCTCCAATTCTCATGGGATCTTCCTTCAATTCTCCAATAAAATTGTTTGCCCTCACTGGTGTAAGCGGTACTACTATTATTATTATTTTAAACAGACATCAAGTAGTGAAGTTTAATTCAAGGCTAGTCGGAGCAGAACTTAAACCCCCTGATCAACAAAAAAAACATTACATAAACAAATCAGGTCAAAGAAAGGCATCCCAGCTGCCTTTTTGTCCAATAAACACACACTCAACCTCGCGGGGGAAAGTGCATCGCTTCGGTCGGAGATTTTAGTTGCAGTGCCCGTGCTATGTTTCGTAACATAAACAAATGTCCCCTTTTTCTGGCCAGAGGACCAAAATAAATGCATTAGCCACAAACAAACAACAGCGTCCAGCGTCGTGTGTCCGCCAAGGGCTCCAAAGCAATGCGTGTGTTGTTTATCAATTTCGTTGATTTTTTGTTGTTGTCCCTGGTTTTTTTTTTATAGAATGATCGCTGCAGTTAAGCGATCGTAATGGTTTACGCGCACCATACTGTTGGTAGGAGAAAGGGCTCTGTTTACTTGCTTTGCTCGAGCGATGGTTCAGCATCCTTTGGGCAGCTGTATAAGCTCTTATGATATGTATAGATGCATTGAAGATGCATTGTGGAGTTACAGGGTTTTCGAGTTATAATATCAAAGTCAGAGCAAAGTATGTTTGATCTGGAATTTTTGGAAGTAAATCTTTCTTTCAGCCTTTTTTTACTTGACTAATGGAACTGGTGGAATTAATGATTAAGTAAACCACGATGTTCTCCTCCAAAATTTTCTTGGGGATTTTCTATTTGGTCCTGAAAATTAAATTGCAACCACAAATGAAGTGTAAAGTTGCTCGTAAACTGTCACCAACCGGTGTAAACCCTGTTCTGCTTTTAGTTTTTTGTTTGGCCCAACAAAACCCATCACTCAGTCAAACGAAAGTCAACAGAACAGGCGTCCAACATTAGCATTCCTGAACGCACGCCGGAAAAAAGGGTTTGTGCGTGCATTTGCGTATGTTTCTTTTTCCTTTCTAGCTCTACTCAAGCTCAATCTACACAATCACATCACCCACCGGGTGATCATTATTCTGATGGTGTTTTCAAACGTTTTTCAATACTTTCCACTATCGTGTTCCGTTTCCTCACCTTGATGCTTTGGGCCAAAAAGAAAGAAAATTGAATAGGCACTTCTTTTCACATTTTATTTCACTTACCGGAGAGCCGAGCGTTTCTCTTCCGAGGGTTTTTTTTTAAATGAAAATAATATGTGAGTTGAAATATGACGCTCGTGTTTTTTTCTTTCTTTTTTTGTTTTTGGTTTGTTCCGTTGGATCATAAGTTTCCCCAACCCCAAGCGGGTAGGGGGGGAGAGAATTTTTGGGGCTCAGCACCATCTTGGGCCGTTTGTGCATTATTCCCCTTTCACCCCCTTTTTGTAACCCCAACATGGCACCGATCGTGTTATGGGCAATGGACGTTTTTAGCCGGTAGCAAAGTGAAAGAGTTGTAAGTTCGTGCCGTGAGTAGATAATGATTGAACCTTTGCTTGAACTTCGCTTGCCATCCCCGTTGCGTCCGGAACAAACAGTCCACGCTTGCTGCTTCCCCGGTGCCCGTCCGACGTTACGGCCTGGTAGCACATAAATCATTATTTCGGTTTTTTGTTTTTTCATGTCGCTACCAAGACAAGTGACAGACCCCCCGAAGGGGGTTGGTTTCAAACCGGTGAACGGATTCGCGAGCTGACGGGTAGAACTCATCTACCGGTCGAGTGAAAGGAAGCACCCCCTCCCGGCCAGTCACCGAACGTCAGCCAGCGAAGGAATGCTGCTAATTTGCATACAAAGGAAAAATGATGACGATGATGGTGTTGATGGTGGCCAGTATAGGATGGTCATCGGCACTGCTACACCACCGCCCGTGTTCGGTTCGGGGGGGGGGTTTGTCAGTGTGCTTATCTAATTAATTTATCTTTCGTCATCGTCGAGTGCGGCGGCGCACGTTGGAGAAATGGACGTCATCGGTAGGTTTAGTGTGTGTGTGTGCGTTTTTTTTGGCACAACCGGCCCATCACATCATAAAGGCTGACAGTGACAGTCACCTGCCGGCGCAACGTTGGAAACTGCTAATCGTCAACATAAAGCAGCTCGTTACAGCAGAATATATGTTTTTCTTTTTTGTCAATTTTCGTTTTTTTTTCTGGTCAAAAAAAAGGGAAAGGCCAAAGGTGATTTATAATCGAGTCTATAACAAAAACATTCAATTGATTCAAGTGAATGTAAGCCAAACGGTATGAAGTACCGAATAATTGTGTGGTAACAAATGTCTTTAAATTATCAATCAATTTCTGAAGTAGCTTTTCCAAAAATTCAATACCATTTTTTTTGGCGCCCTCTGCTACAGACAAATGCTGGTACGGGTCTTGTTAAACATCACTTTGTCTTACGAGAGAAACCAAAACAACACTCAACCCCTTGTAGCCCCCTTTAACCCGCCCGTTGACCTCCATCTGGTACCGAGGGCACATCATTTAGCGTGTAGAATTGATTATTACAAATAAATTGGTCTCATTCGGCGTTCGAAACGGAAAGCGCCATGAACAGCACACACACTCACGGGGGCAAAAGCGTGCAAAGGAAGAAGGAAAACAGATGCTTTCATGCCGGGCGTGGAATATAATTTCGTTAACTCACCCCTAGAGCATCGGAGTACCCCGTCCTAACCCTAGAAGACGGTCGTCCCTGCTAGGAGTCGACCGCCGGGGCCAACATTCGATACGGTTACGTACATTATTAAGGTTGGACCCGACGAACGGGTGTGTAGGGTTTTTGGTTTCGTGTGCATTCTGTCCCGGGGATGGGTCTTTGAAAAAATAAAATTGTGGAAAAGATAAAATAAGGCACCGGAATGCCCCGGGTTGCTGGTGCTAGCCGGCCGAGCCGGCACGCACGCCGAAGAAGCGCGCAAAGATGTGTCTATTATTATTTAATTTAATTCTAATTAACTTTAATTCATTCCCTCCGAACGTGCTATCTTGTCGCACCGACAAATGGAGGACGCATTTATGGTTGGGGTTTTTTGTTTTGTTTTTTGCCTTTCGGAAAACGACCGACCAGACCGCCACCGTTGATTACGACAGATCACTGATGGATGGTGTGGCCGCGTAAAGTCTAGTACTTTGCCATGCCGATCCGCAGATGATGATCGGTTAATAGATCATTTGTCAAAAATGCGGGGGTAACGAATTGTTTATTGATTGGCTAACGAAGCTTATCAATAGGGTTCGGCGCCGGGTGAACGATGCGATGCTCAAGTCTTTCAAGCCTTTTTAATACGATTAGTGTAAGCAACAGTTTTCTTTTTGGCAAGAAAAATGTATCATATTTTTTACATTTTTTACGATCGTTTTTATTTTTTTTATAATTCATTTTGGAATTTTTGAAGGATATAGAAGTCAATCTAAAAACTCTCAGACAACCATTTCCTGTATAGCAACTCATTTTTCGTCTCTTCGTAGCACCGATTTAAGTCTTTTGCAAAAACGGACAGTGCATCCATGTTTTTCCTTGCCTGCCCTTTAACACAACAATAAACTGTCAAGTTTAAGGGAGGTGGGCCCGTTTTAAACGAATCTCTCTGTCTCGCTGGCGCGATCACGTCCAACTTTGCAGACAGCATTTCGACAGCTTGTTCCACTGCCAACCGCCGGGAGTTTGTTTTTTTTTGTTTGACGCACCAA
The DNA here is from genome assembly GCF_943734845.2 of Anopheles funestus. NCBI lineage: Eukaryota > Metazoa > Arthropoda > Insecta > Diptera > Culicidae > Anopheles > Anopheles funestus. The sequence goes on from NC_064599.1 coordinate 4,391,612, forward strand.
CTTGATAGGCATGGTTTTTCAATTATTTAAAATTCTGGTTGCACTTCCACCAGCAGCAGCAGTGTGTTAATTTCGTCGAGACAAGATGAGCAACAAGAAAGCTGCAAAAGCATATTGCAATCAAACGTTTGCCACAATAATCCACTGAACAACAAACTCAAGGAAGGAAAGCAAAAACAACTCTCGGTGTGCGATCGTTGTGCGAAGAGGCGACCAAGTGTATTTTATTACACTTTTGTTGGTCGGCCGAAATGATGAGCCAAGGCAGCCGCCGACGCGCCTTCTTGAGCGCGAATCGAGCGAGAAAAGCCAATGAAGGAACAAAACAACAACAGCAAATAAATAAAAAAAAACCTTTCCGAACAACTACACAATTTTTCTAACATTTTAATGCGCACCCGTCCCTCCCTTACCCTCTGTCAATCTCTTTGCGCGCGAACCAACCAAAGAAAAAACTCCTTCCTTCCTGATCCGACATCCCTTTTTTCCCGAGCGATATTTATTCCAAACGCAGGTTCACCCGGCGACTTGGTCGTGGGTTGAAGTGGTTCTGCTTGCCTTCCTTTCATGTTTCTTGAAAGAAGAAACAAAACACACACACACACACACACACACACACACACTACACTCCAAATACACTCAACGCTTCGAGTTGCGAGTTGAGCTCTCGCGCGCGCGCGCCCTCATGTTCGCCGCCGCCGTTTCCCATTGCGTAGTCTCTGGGCACTCTAATCTTGGCCTTCTTCTAACTAGTCCTTCCCGCAACGGTCCCTGCCGTGGGGTTTTCGTCTTTCGCCGCACCACTTTGCCCGGTACTGCTCACATCACACACTGTGCCGTGTGTAGCATTTTTTTGTGTGTGCTTATTTCTTGCCTTCTTTTGCCGCTGTTATTCGTCCGCGTATTAATGTGTGCCCAAGTTCTTCTCGCGGAAGATTTCTTCGTTTGCCGCGCTTCGTATGCTTTTCAAGATTTCTTGTGTAGTTTTTTGTTCCCCACCTCAGTTTTCCCTCTGCCAACATCTCCGGTGTCTGAAGGCTTATTCTTTGCGTACCTCAGAACGTCCCTCAGGTCCTCTCCACCTTAACCCGTGGCCAATCCTTTCCGCGCTTAGAACGGTTTAGAACACAACCCAGGGCCGGCCTGTTGCTTGCCGGTGGAGAATTATTTTGAACGTGTTTTAACTCTTTTTTCCTCTCTCTCGCTGGTTTGATGCGCGTGTGAGTGTGCTGCTGCTGCTGCTGGAAGCTGAACGGTGGTGTGGGAAGCGCGGGAAAAAAGGTAAGATTGTCTAGCCCCGAAACGTGGTCCAATCGTGGCCACATATGGGAACGCAGGGAAGGTCGAAAATCAGCCTCGTCGAAAAAATGTCTGCACGTCTTCGACGGTTTCCTTGGTAGGGGAGATGCTTTGGAGAACACGTTGTCGAAAGACAGAACTTCGAACAATAAAAAAAAAACAAACCCAACCAGCAGCAAACGTGAGGAAGAGTCCGGTGCTCGATTGGATTTTTTCCAATTTTTTTTTCGTTGCTTCCAACCGACCGATCGCGAACGGATTGCCGCCGCCTTGGGTTGTGATCTCCTCCACGCGTCTTCCCTTTCTAGACACACACACACACTCGGTAAGAACGAAATCACTCGCACTTTCCAGCATGCGAGGGAAGAAATAAAAGTAGAGTTTGAAGCATTAAAAACCCCCCGGTCTCGAAAACAGCTCTATCAGCATCTCCCACTACTATCTCGCCAGTTCCTTCTGGGCGGGTGGGTGGAAGGATGGTTTCTACGACGGGCGACGAGGAGGTAGAATCGCGTGTGGTAGCATGGAAGGCAAGTTTCGTCGAGACTGCTTTAGGCCCCGCTGATTTCATCGCTACTGTTGCTGCAGCGGTTCCAGAAGCAGACGATCGCGCCAACGGTCTGTGGAGCGTTCGTGTCGATCTTGCCAACATGATAGGCATTAGTTGTAGCGTTGTAGGTTTCTTGTGCGCTTACAAATTTGTATTTTTTTTTTGTTTGCGGATTTTTCTTTAATCACAATTTGGATTCTTTGCAATTCGCGAAAGAATGAGATCTCGACTGGGATGAGATCTTAACGAATTATTAATCTTTCACAAGAACTCTCATTTACTAGCCAAAACCTAGTGTTCTAGAGGACTATCTAGTATTCTAAAACCACTAGAAACTAATCATCTTGATGGGTTGTATTTTTCCAATTGTATTCAATTTTGAAGTTAAATAATTCTCCCGTAGTTAGTTCATTCTTGTATAGTATGAACTCCACAAAACACTACTCATCAGAAAGTTATTTGAAACACTCTTCAAAATTGTTCAAAAATAGAGTTCTCATTAATGAATATAAGAAACATCTACATCGCAAGTTGAAATATTTACTACGAATTCCACTACATCTTTTCACGCAGAACTCAACTATTAAAGACACCTCTTTGTAAAGAAAACAACAATAAAGGCAATGTATAAATTACATTAAACATGACAGACACACACACAAAAACCCCTATAACGAGCAAGGATCGCGCCATAATCCGGCATTTCATCCCCTCGAGCCATCACATGCCACTCATGTTCATTGTTCGCAGGAAGGATATCATTTTGACACTTTTGTCGATAATTTGCTTTCCAAAGTTTCGTACAGTGCCGCAGGTGCATCAGACGGATAGAGAGCAAAGTGAAAGAAAAAATAACAGAACTATAGCATACAAAACCCAGGTGAAAGCCGGAACGGAGAAACGTCCCTTCGGCTAACCGTTTTTTGGCGTATAGACGACTTTCGCATCCAATTCGTGTGGCATCTTCCACAACCTAATCGAAAGGTTTCGATCTGCTCGGAACGTGTCGAGCCTCTTCCTTTCCTGAAAGCCGGAAGTGACACCAACAAAGGGTGACATACACACAAAAGTGATAAACACATACACACACGCACATTTACCGTACACAGTGTATACAGCCACATCACATATGGCAAAAATACGGGATGGCAGGTGAAATTGAAGCGCCAGCAGCACCTCCGGTCCAATACGGAATGATGGAGTAACGTATCATTGCACTTGCTATAATTAACTGGCGCGTGTTTTAATTTTTCCTTTTTAATTTAAATAAAATAATAAGATGGTTTTATTTTCAGCAAAATCATATCCGGTGGTAGCGATGGCCACTCCCAACTCAGCAAAGTTTTAAATTCGTAAAACAAAATTTTGAAAGTGATCCTAATCTTGTTCCAACACAAATAAATGAATTCCTTTTTTTTCATTCGTTGCACTACTTTTTTTCAAAACCTCCAATAAATTTTACAAAACGTTACAAAATTTTAACTTTTTTTACAGAAAAAATTCTTACCGTCTCAAGACATTTTTCACTGCATTCACAATTTGCTTCGGTTTTTCACAGACACTCGTTCAAAACACATTGCTGATACTTAGTTTTTTTTTCGCACATAACTCAAGTAGTTTTCAGATCAGTTTTATAGTACAAGCAGCAAAAGTGCAACTTAATTGTTTTTTTTATTTACTTTTTCCAAAGCATTAATCAATTTTTTGGAAGTTATAAAAAATCTGTTTCATTTCTAATTGTTTTGAATGAATTTTCAAGGCAATTTTCAGCCACAAGTTTGAACAGTTTTTCTTAACTAATTTGTGTGCTTTTTTGCATTTATCCTAAAACGCGTACTAAAGTGTTTGGTCCTCGCCACATTCATGTTTTCATCACAATTCGCAAAACGTCACTGGGATTGGGAAAAACTAAAAAAAAACACACGCGAATTTTCCCGCATCGAGTTCGGCATATTTCGGGTTGAAGATGGCCGGTGTTACACTGGGTACATACACTTCTTAGCGCGTATTTCACTATTTTATCTATTTTGTCAATAAGGCACTCAGTGTTCTTCGCCGAAATTTAAACATCACATCATTACCGATACGCGAACTAAAACATTTTTTTACTTTCAACTACCCGCAGTGAACACACAACATAACACAACGACGAAAAGAGAAGAAAAAAAAGGTTGGAAAAATTGCACGCAATTTTCCAACGCACGGGGAAAATAAAATATTGCTTGCTGGAAAACAAAAATCCTAAACGCAAAACGCCACCGCTTGCAAATGCACGAAAAACACGCAACAAACACGCGACATGCACTCGGCGCTTTTTCCCGTTTCGTTTTCTTCTTTTCGGGCTTAGATTTTTCCTTCTGCTAATGACCACGAGTGCGTGTGTGTGCGTCCGTGCGTGTACTTCCTTGTGCAGGATGACTTGGCACACGGCACACGGTGCGTTTGACACGACAGGAACGACCCGCCACGGCGACCGAACGGCACGAACGTTTGAAATAAAATAAAATTTCTTCCCTTAAGCTGCTCGCAAGGAACGTGCTGCTGTCGACGGTGTTTGCGAGCGCTACACTCACGCCCTCTCGCTCGGTCACCCACGGCTACGGGCCGTACGTTCCATCTCGCTCTGGCACACAGCGTGCCAGCACACGCACACACCTTCACAAAACTCACCCTCTCTCTACTAGCGCACGATTTCCCTTTCTTTCATGCGCTTTTCCACGGCTAGCTGGATGGTGAGTTCTTTTTCACTCTCACCCGATCTCACCCCCAATCAGACACACACACACACATGCACACCTTCATAGCAAGTACTCGTTGTTACTCTCAAGGGGTGTTTGCGAGGGCAATTGCATTTTGAATGCAGGCGCATGCGTCATCGCGCGCCTCCATAAGATGATGGTGATGATGTGAGATGGTTGCTAAGGAACAGCCGTTTCACTCTGGCTCACTATGGTTGTTTTTTTCTTTGCTGTGTACCGTGTGCTGGAAACGCGTGCAAAAGCGTTCACCGAGTGGCGGGAGTTCGAGGCGCGCGCGCCTGTGTGTGTTTGTGCGCTGATGTAAAACACACGCAAGGGTGTGTTGGCGCAAGTAAAAACGCAACCCCACTCCCTTAGCGGATGGCGTGTACGTATACGAAATTTCATCCCTTCCAGGGTGTGTACTATTGCGTCGCATTTGCTTCTGGTGGGGGAGGAGTACCTTCCGACTCGCACACAATCACACCACACACACATTCTACTAGAATGTGTTGTACAGAGAGAACTAAATACACTCTCTAGTGTGTGGTGGGTAGCCTAACAGTAAAGGCGAAAGAAAAAAAATCTGCCTTGCGCAATTTTATTCCCCGTTGGTGGAAAAGAGACCACCGATAGGAAACGGAACGAGACGGAGCAGAATGGTTTTTGAGCAAAAGAGGAAGAAAAAAACCTTACGTGCGTCTCCATTCCAGCTTTCCTGTTTCGTTCCACACACATACACACACGCACACCGGGTCATAACTAATACCAGAGCGGAGGGTGTTTTGGGGGTTGAAAGGGGGGATTACAAATTTTGTCCGAAAACGTGGCAGATTTTCGTCCGTCGCGGTTTGCAATTCAGGGTGCATCGTGTGTTGTGCGCTTTTGCATCGTTTGCATCATTCGCATCCGAAAACAATCACTGCACCGGGGGGTTTTTCTGGTTGGAATTACAAAAACCTCCCAAAATTTACCCCCCTCCCACACGTACACATGTGTGTGTGGTGATATACGAAAAAATACCGCGGATTGCTACGATCCAGAACGTCCGGAACGCGTTTCCAGAAAATCATAACAAATGATGCCTTGTATTCGGGGAGGGTTGGGTTGGTAGGTACAGAAATAGAAAAGAGAAGTCAATTTAAACCCAAAAAAACACCGGGTCAAAGTGTATCAAGCGACGAATTGTGCTGTCGCTGATAAGGGAAGATTCCTCTCCGCTTTTTCTCCCTCGTTCCCCCGTTCTGTTAAGTCTTTAGTTATTTTATTTTTATACCATTTTTAACGGCCAACGAACCCTCCCCCCGTTAATGTTTTGTACCGGTCATGACATTCCCGGCGTTCCCTTTTTTGTGTGCTTTTTTGCGTTTGCATACAACGCACAGTTGATGCATCTCGATCGGACGGTCATCATGGCCGATGGCCTTGAGAGTATGTTTTCTAGGTTAGAAAAACTTTCATCCCTCCACCGCTCGGTTTCTCTGTTTCCAGGACAAGGACACACAAGCACACACACGCGTTGGTCAAGGGGTCCAAGTGAGGGGATTTTAATTTTCACCACAAACCCCTGATAGAGCGATTGGCACCAACCAGGGATGCGAGAATGTGTGTGTGTATGTGTGTCTAAGGAAGGAAATAAATACCAGTGTGCGATCAAATCTTGCTAACGGTCACTGCATGAAGAGATTGTTATTGTTGATGCTGTCCGTGTGTGTGAGTGTGTGTGTGTGTGTGTGTGTGTGTGTGTGTGTGATTGTTGGCATGTTTGGGTATGTGCTGTTATTGTTATTATAATTATTGCAAGCACTGTTTGCGTTGTAATTACGCAACGTAATTTGCATATCAATTCGCAATGGTGGAATATGTCCGGCTAGCAAAGGGTTGTTTTTTATGACAGCTTTAGTTGCGAGATGAAACATACTTGTGGCTGATACAGACTATCATAACAAAGGAGGTTAACTATGATACCATCAACCGAGTTTTTTTTTTGGTTTATTTTCCTCCCAAATTCTAATTGAAAATGTTTTGATCAACTGCTTGTTGTGATTAAACCGAATTTATTATAAAATGTTTAAAAGTAATATAATTTTACATAATAATTTCATTAATAAATCTGGAAGAAACTACTCCGGTATTTACCGTCTTAATATTTTTTACTTTGAACCATAAGACATAAATTCTATCATCAATTTTTGGGTTTTTTGTTGCTTGTTGTGTAAAAAATAGAGACCTTGTTGTTCATTATGATTTGTCATACATTATTTAAACTTTCTCGAAAACCATAAATTTCACGCGACATTCACGGTCGGGCACGTTACTTCAATCACATTTTGTGGCTTCATAAAAGCACAATCAATGCTAATAATGCTGAATAATTAACACATATATTGATGAATGAACGGTGGTTAATGATCGCTGCTTAACAACGCTGAAAAAGAACGTTTTTTTTTGTTTTATTGAAGCTGGGATTAAATGCCACCACAGAAAAGGAAACAAATTAACACACACACCCTGCACATACAGTGAATAATTAATCTCATCCTTCCGAGGTAGCTAAAATAGCTTCTTTATATTGTTTTTTTTTTCTTTGGTGTTTGTGTGCATGTTTTGCCTTCTCCTTTTGGCCCTCGGTTGTGTGTTTAGTTCTCGCATCAAATCATACCATCCATGCCGCGCGATTAGACGCGCGGGCTCGAGCCGTGCCGATGATGTCACCACGTCACAAAACGCTTCGAGCATCCGTTTTTGCCCTCCTCCCTCTTTGTTTGATACGGCGAATGATGCTCATACAAACAGACGGTTTTACTGTGGAGAATCTTTACGAACAAAAAAAAAAACAGAAAAGGAAAAGAGAAGCTACGATCGATCGGATGGATCGCCAGAGGAAAAAGCAACCGGCGGTCGGTGGTGGTGATGGTGATGGTAGGCAAATAATAATCATACTCAGTAAAAGCGTAACCCTCACCGTACTGTGCAAAGATGACAAGCTGGACACGACTGATGAGCCTCACCCAGCCGATTGGCTAAATGATGGCGAAGGCATAAATTCAACAGTTTGCTGCTAAAGATGACACAAATGTATATAAATTTCGTTTCTTGCTTGTTCGCGTAGCTTGTTGTGCCCTTTGTTTTTTGTTTTCGATTTAAACATCAAGTCATGAATTTTATGATGAGTGATGAGTTTATTGGCTTCTTGCAAAAAATAAAAGAAATAAAAAACTATCATCCCAATCATATGCGTTTACTCAGAATGAGATAATCCTTCCACTAAAGTGTGGTGAATTATTTCTATCTCGAGTGCACCGTTAAAAGGTTTTTTTTCTTTTCTCTGCAGCCAAGAAGTGGTCAAAGACACAATTTGATGCATTTGTAAGCGATTGACCTTTATGTGACACCTTTTTTTCCTAACTTGTTACTTAGTACACACGCACTACACCATTATTATTTGTTGGTGCATTGATGCACCCAAAAAACACGTGGCATTTTATGTGGGGGTTTACGGCCAGATACTGTTGTGCTGCTGTCATATAAATAGGTTGCGCACATACATATTGTTACAGTCGCAACGATCGCCACGGCTGCCTCCCGTACGAACCAAAACGTACGATCGTGAAATGGCGTAAAATTTCGCGCATCTTGACGAGATGACGCAGCGGCTTCATCTCTTTCGCCTGCGCTGCATCCACCTTCCCGCCTAACTTCCATTATGCTAATTAATTATCGTTCTCCCTCCCCCCTTTTCCAACACCACCCCAAAAAACAACCCAACCCGGTCTCCGGTGCATTGGTGTTGGTGGTTATGAGTTTTCGAGAGTTTCCACCCTTCAGACCGACGTGCCGTCGTCGTCGTGTGCGTGGAGAACTTTCGTAGTTTCGTTGCACTTTTTATCAAGCGCTACTAGAATTAACTGTTGCGCCACGATGAGGATGCGATGTAGTGGTTTTTTACGTCTCCAATGTTTAACAACGCTTGGGTTCTATTTTACCACACGGCCGAAAACAAACAAAAAAAACACCTTACCAAATGATGGATGTACACACGTGAGGTACGTGTGGTGATTAATTAGAACGAAATCTTCTCTTTTATCATGCGTTTGATTTGGATGTGGATGGTCAAAAGTGAAATGGCAAGAGCGAGGGAAGAGAAGGATGACTTCCTGGTTGATGAGACTTGTCAGAAGGAAGTAGCAGCTAATGGTGTTTTACTTTTAGAGCAACAGGTTGAGCTTGTTGGGGAATTTTTCCCGCTGAGAAGAAATTGTGCATGATTTATGCGTATTTTAATGCGTAATTTATGTAATAATTTTAAGGAGAAAATTTTCTTTTAAAAATAATTGCAAATATTGTTAATTTTTTATTCAACTTTTTACACCAAAAATTCAAACAAGGACGCTATGCTAAAAATAAATACGAACATAAAATAAAATTTAAAAACAGTATCATAAAAAATAACTGCCGAATAAAAAACTTTTCGAAAGGGATAAAAATACAGCCTCCCAAAATAAGAGAAGAGAGAAGAAAAAACGAATCTTAACGTACGCTGAACCGTACGAAAACAACCCAAAAACTAACAACCGGTCTAACCGGTCTCCCGGAATGGCGGTACACACTGTTTTCACGACGGATCGTTTTCAACCCGAACCGGGACCGGGTTTGTCCAATTTTGTATTCACTCTGTCTTCTCTTATTTATTTTTTTTCTGTTTGCCTCACTATCAGTGCTGGTGCGTACGGTTGGAGACGTTTTTTTTTATGTTTGTTGTTTTTCTCTGCCTGAACCATCTTTACCCGGCAGCAAGGGTTTGATTTTAAATAAACAACAGTCATGTGGTTGATGGGACATATGAAAATTATTTTATTATAACAGTTAGAACAGTTTCATGTATTGTTTGAATAAAATCCTTGCTTCAAAAATAAAATATAAAAATTTAAAAAAAGCAACATCATTTGTGCTTGTTGGATCGAGTGGGCGCTCGTGCGCATGGTTAAGCGGAATCCTTCCGTTTGGCGCAAATAAAGAGGAAACAAAATCCCTCAAACGAAAAACCCTATAATTCATCGACATAATTCGGTCTTAACCTTTTCCCTTCCTGTCCCATTTTCCGCTTGCAATTCTCCTTCTCCTGGGACACATTTTTAACGTCTAATTTTCCACACAAATACCCTTGCACAAGACGATCCACCAGCTTAGACATTGAAAACGGAAAGGGACTTTTGCTTTCCTTTCCCAAAAATCCTTTACCTGAATTTGGTATGTGTTTTTGAGGGTTTTCGACCACGGGGAAAGAAACATTGTAATTAAGAATTATTTATTGGCCCGCGATCGAACGAATGCGAATGGTGAATGGTGGTGTTGCTTCCCATTCGCCGTTCGGGCAACGTTCCCTTGTGGAACAGGAACGAACGGATCGAATCGAGGTTTTTGCAATTTTTGCAAGCCGTAGGGAGTTCGGCATCGTCGGATCGTTGGCTAATTTGGGTTTTGTTTTTACCTTTGCAAGAAGGAGAAGTTTTGTTTTTTCGCTCGAGCTTTTAACGTACTGCTTCGCTTGATAATGTGTATCATTATTGTATCAACACGATCAAGCGGATGAAAAGGTTGGCCACTTCTTTTCCCTGTAATCCAGAAAGCTCAATGCGCTTTGATCGCTAATGATCCCATAAGCCAAGTGCAGTGAGAATTACTAAGTAAAGAGATTTTTTTTTGTTATGGTAAAAAACAGGTGCAACATAAAAAAATTATTCCCATAAAAAGTAAGTCACAGACTGATTCGCGCCAACGCTCGCTCATTTGGCAAAACTCACCTTTAGGCTTCCTCGTGGCACACAGACAATCCAACACACATAAAAACACAAAACAAACAAACAAAAATTTGCCAACAACGTCGTACGGGAAGGGCCACCGGCGAGCGCGCACTTGATGCGTAGTGGTGGCTTATCTTATCTTTACTGACGCCATTCGGTCATTCCGGAGGCCGTTGCACTTGCACTCTTCGCACCGTGATGCAATTGTGCGGCTTTGTGGCTTTGCTTTGCACATCTTCACTATTATTTATTATTCACTTCAGATTTCACTTTCAGTTAGAAAATTCAAACGAGCCAAAGTTTTCGGTGTTGGCACACGTTGGCACACAAAATATTATTCTTTCGGGTAGTTCGGTTTTTTTTTCTGTTATCATAGTTGATTAAAAATAAACACACACACATACAACACTATTGCCGATGTTCCTATCCAAATACCGGTTCCGTTTACTTTCACTTACTCCGTGCAGAAGCCACCAAATGCGGAATTGCTTCCGGTGCGTGCAACACGATCGAACAGCACAACTGCGGTCGTAGTTCGTACGCCGTGACAGCATTGCCAAAATGAGCTACCGTAAAAAGGGTGTCTTCCTTCTGTGCGGCAGCCATCAAGCGACAGCATCCGGAACGTTACTCTCCCTCTTTTCGCTATCCCTTCCATACCGCGCGAGGCACAGGACGAATGTGTGCCCCTCGACGGGAATGGAGAATTTAGCTCGCTGGCCAACAAAGGTCCTTGTTCGATTCGAAATTCGAAACACTCAGTGCACTCAATTTCGGTGCTGAGCTGTCGTTAGATGTGACATAATTTATAAATAGATTAGTCGGTCTTTTAAGCTGGAGTTCCTAGGTGTTTAATAGTGATCAACCGTTTTATTGTAAAATAGGTTAAACTTACTTATCATTTCTGTTCATAAAAAATTTGAATGCTATTTCTGGTATAATGTCCATCGTCCAATAAGGATAAATGCAGTTGATAAATCTTAAATTCGTCGTCAAATATGACTGCTGGATAGAATAATGTTACACAGCGCAAAATACATATGGCATGATCCAGTGCGCTAGTATTGTGAGCAACCCAAACCGGGCGTATGGTATTGGTGGGAACCTTCAACACTTATGCAAATGAGTCAACTTTATACCGTGTTCGCTTGCTCTTTTCTCGCACCATACTTTTTCTATGTTTTTGTCTCACTTTTAAGTGTGGCGAAAACTTCCCCTTTTTTCCTTTTATTTCACATCGATAAAGGGGTAGTGAGTGATCGCACATTACATTTAGGGGTGGTTCGAAACTCAAAGCAAACTTCCCCTAAACTTGACCCTCAAGCGTACGCTAGTGGAACTCTTTGCCGTTCATCTGCCGTCAAGTGCTGCCATTTGGATAAAGCGGCAGGTACCGGTACTAAGAGTCGCTCAGAGATTGCATAGTGGTAAAAATCAATTTTTGTTAAAGTCAACGTTCTAGGGTGATAGGAATATAAAGGACGATTACAGTAAAATCTTTGAGGATATATATTGATGTTAGTTTTAGCACAAAATGCTTGGTTTTTAACCTATCAGTGCTTGAGAAAATATCAAGGTTTGAATAAAGAATAATTTTTCCTAAATTTTTACATTCTTATAAGCTACATTAATTATTCTCGTGTAATATTACTCTCATCTTGAACTTTATATTAAAAAACCTTCGTATTCGTGATAGTTTATAAGTAGATCACACTATTTTGTTATCAAAATACAAAATTTTATATTACTCTTAAACTATTTCGATCGAAATACACCTGTCATTTCATTTGCCGAAGCAATACATTTGCCACCAATCGTTTCATTAAGGAAGAATGAAGACGAATCATAACTCTTACGGCCGTTATTGTTGTTGCCGGGTTATTCTTCCCGAACAAAACAAAAAAAAAACGGGCACTTGTGGCAGCTTTAAGTACGAAATGGAATTTAACCGATGCTGAACAATTCATCGACAAATTGCAGAAATTATGAAGGAAGCAAATGTAACTATAAAAAGACACGTTCTCATTGATATCGACTTGTGAACCGTTGGAGCATAAGTTTATCGCCGTCGCATTCATAAGACGTGGGGAACCGTTTGCGTTCCTTTGCTCCGGTGTTGGTTTTTGGAAAGTCATTAACGTAACAAACCATCAACAATACGATCGATTGCCGTTGTCCGTTGTCCGGGTATGGATCGAGCCTTTTCCCTACCCGTTCCTTCGATCAATTTTGGTATGAGACGCTTTTGTGCAATAAATCAATAGCAAATAAGTTTATTATCATCCTGCCTGTGGGGCCCATCCAACGGATTGGTGGATCGCGGATGCGTTCCTGAGTTCGCGAGTCATCCGTGTAAGATAACCCAACGCTTGGTGGGCGATAGCAATAACCATGGTCCAGCCGCACAAAAGCCACCCTACTGCGAGAGAAACAGCGAAGATGCACGCTCCGGGGATGAGTTCGCATCAAAGCAAAACGTTCAACCGATCATTTGTCTTGCATCGCTGCACACTCACTGCAACACCTTTCAATTGGCTGTCAAACTCGTTGCAATTTCCACGATCGTTGATATGGGACGCAAACAAAAAAAAAGGAAAGGAACAAAAAAGCAGCCATAACAAAAGCAGTAGACAAAATAAAAAGAAGTAGCAACGCAAACGGAGAAGTCAAAATACCGAACGGCACTTGACGCGAATGGCTTTGCGATGGGGTGTTTTCGCGTTAGCGTATGCGCTTTTTGCAGTTCCGCGAAGCAATCAAAATCTTGGGACGTGTGCGAGCTGTCGAGCAAAACTGGATAGACGATAGTGGAGGCTATCGAACTCCCGCGAAAAAAAAACCCCGAGTGTCACAACTGCAAATCGTGGCCAACATACCCAAAAACGGTTGGTAACAAACCCAAGCTGGAAGAGACACTGGAAAAGGAGGAACAAAACAACATCTCCAACATCAGGAAGCCATCAGGAAGAAAGACATTCCGAAACGAACGATCATACCATGGAAGTGCGATCGTGCAAAGTGTGTAGCAAAAAAAAAGAACCGTTTCATCAAAAACCCTGGAACAGGGAAACAGTGTGGGGGAAAGCGAGTATGAAGGTCTGCAAATGGGCGCTGGCTTAATATGCAAGTGACAGTGTCATCATTATATTTTATTACCCACACCATACATGGTGGACTTGGTGCACGAAACGTCTGCTACCGTTGATGTTGACCCCATCGCGATAACCATCGTGCCCGGTTTGGCACACTGGTACACACGTGAGCTTTGCCGCGGTGGACAGAATTCGCCCGAAACAGGTGGTCTTGGACGAAGATATACGATCGTGCACTGCAAAACATTTCGTGCTAGTGAGCAATTACGAAAACGATGTAATGAGATTCGATCAAGTACGACCTCAAGTGTCCACGGGAGACATTTGGGATGACATTTTCTTCGTCGCTGAGTGGAGTTCGCCATGTTGAGTGCTAAGACCAATGCCTAATTCGTATTAGCATGAGGTGTGTTCTTCCATCCTCGAAATGTGATAATTAAGATGATTGATGTCACAAATGGTTCGATCAGATCACTTCGGGAAGATAGTTTAGTGTCGTTGCCAGGCGTTACTTTGTTGCTGTTATCAAAGTGAACAAAAATTGCGTTAAATATAATAATCGGTTAAATATGCACTTCCCGGCTGATAGCGATCATCAGAACGATGTGACTTTGTCGAGCCTTAATGTCTGTTGATCCTGAAGGACACTGTAATGAGCGATGCACAAACATTTACTTTGTCTTGTGTCGATTATTTTAATTAACACTCCTCTGGTAATGGTTCTTTGAAGAGTTGTTTTTCATTAATTTTCGAGAATGAAATTAATTTAAAACACGACAAATGTGTTTTGAACGAAAACGGGGAAAGAAAATAAAAACTTAAAAAGTGAAATTAGAAAAAAATAAATCAAAACTTGTATTTATTATTCGTTATACAACTCACATGAAAGGCTAATAAAAAATTAGCCATAATGGTTTTTTATAGATTTAATAAAAATTAATATAAAAAACAGAAGACTTGAAAAAGCAACAAACATTATAGAAAAAAATGAAACAAACAGCTTTTAATATCCTCTAAAATTTGGCATTCACTTACATTCAGCTGCCTCTCACATTAAATGTTGCTTGAATGTCGTTTGATAGTTGATCGAGACGCTCTAAACGGCTGAATGTCGCTAAAAGTCGCTTTAAGATCACTTTCAATTTTCCAATGTCCACCTTCGCACACATCACTCGCGTATGCACTAAAACGCAATCACTTCTCAATGCACCGCCACATTCACATTCGCTTCACCTTACATGGGCGCATGAGCGCTTGATCGATTGGTACCGACCAATGTGACATTTCGTCAGGGAGTTGTATGCGCGGAGAAACAAATCCTTCTCCTAACGCGCAAACTTCATCCCACACACGCACGAAATCGCACCCAATTTAAGTGGCACATAGCTTGTACCGAAAACCTGCCCGAAATCAAGAACTAGAAGCTCGTCACTACGTCCACTCACAATAAAACCACTTCTCAAAAGGAAAACAGAACAAAAAGCACACACTCGTTTGCGATCCTTAGCGATCGATATTTTTGCAGCCTGGCATGACATCCGATCGTCGGCAAACTGTCCCCGTTACCGTTCGATACTGTAGGCTTTTATACGTGTGTACACCACCCGGTGGTAGTAGAAATTGCAGAACTTACCTTCCCGTTGTCCGTCTCTAACACTCGGTGCTGTGAAGTTGCACTTTATCTATTGTGCAGCGCTGAAGCAGTCGAGCCCGTTTGTGGAGTGGATCATATTCGTACGTATGTCTCCCGGTTCTGTGAGCCACCGTTCTGCTCCGTAAGCCCTTTACTCCTGCTTACCACAAGCGCTCATTCACCAAAGGCTCTGCAATAGAACGGAAACTGAAAACGGGAGGCTCGACTTGCTGCGACCCCAAAAACCGGTCACCCGGCAATTAACCCATAAATGCACATTTGACGCACACTAACGACAGGCGACAAGTATTGGCACTCAAGGTGATATGCGGTACGCGCGCAGGGATACGTGAGGAATCATCGAGAGCGCAAACGCTATTCCGCTAAATGACAGCTGAAGGTCATACACAACGGCACAGCTCTCGCACAGCCCCGATCCTCGATCGATCTTAACTTACCGCATTTAGAACCAGCTTCGACGCAAGCGTGAAGAAAAGCATCAAGTAACAAATGGAACAAAAAAACGCTCAGAATCTTGTCAACCCCGCGACACATATGTCAAAGCGCCCGCGCGAGTATCATTAAGATGAGTGGTGGTCATGTGTGCTTGACGAAACGAAACTCCTGTAGCAGAGCGCAGGCACTTGCAAACGACCATTTCTAGCCCAGAAACGGCCACTTTGGTGTCGATGCGTGGGAGACTTGGGGCCGGTTAGATACGGGTTAAACATGGAACCGTTTATCTGAGGCTGAGTGCTGGGTAAAGCTGTGAAAATGATACGCCACGATAAGGATTATAAATTATTCAGCAGCAACCGTCACGGGTCGCCTTATGTCGAAGCTTATGTCGATAGGATGTATGAAAGTGTGAAAATTCAAATGTCTTGAAGGTGCTATTGAAATTCTGCTAAAGGGGATACCGCTCAACAAAACAAGTAAGATTAGAATGATCTAAGTATAATAAAAATGTGTTGAATAATATTGTTGTAAGTGTACTTATTGTTAGTACATTAAAATGTTTATTTTTAAATTATTCGATGTACTTTTTATTCATAGAATCTCACATTAAGATGTGGTTGAGTTGTAGATATTGTAACAATCCAAGAAATATAGGAATCCGTTTGATCAGCAGATCGATAGACGTCAGTAGTCCACAGCTTCACGAGATCTTTTATAACTTTATTGGATATTGTCCAACTCTTGAGCTCGTCTTTGCCTCGTCACTGCCACATGTTTTATTGTTGGGATTCTAAGTTCGGCAACAGGAAATTGAGTTCTCTAGACAACTTTAATAGCTCGAGGCAATCTCCTTCTTCAGAGGTCATAAATGTTAGATCATCTTATATTAAAGAAAAAAAAAGAATCCAGCTGAGTTATCCGTAGAAGTTTATTGATTGTGCGAATATCTTATACCTCGTGTCTTGAGGTTTATGCACGATTCATCAGATCTACATAACTAAGATATTATCAAAGATAAGGATAGCTTCAAAATCGTAATCTTGCATCATCTTCTGATCAATTTCTACTTTGGTCTAAATCCGGTAAATTGTCTTTAAAATATTGATAATCACTCCCCTATTTTCGGAACTCGCTCTGTACCCACGGATGTAGTAGCCCAAACTGTCGAGAACTCTTTCTAGACCACTTCAATTAACATCTTCTTCACCACTATAAGCATAGTAAACTATTAAATGACATCTCCTGGAAGATCTCCAAGCTATAAAGTGAGTGATTTACTAAAATGTATTTTTAGAACCTCACTTAGTATTTAATCTCACTTTTCTTTATGCAATTTCGTCATCTCACACCTCACTGCATGCATTGTCCTCAACAGCACAGAGCAGTTACTTTGCGAACAAAATTATCGTTGCTTCCAGCAACCACAGAGTGCCGCCAACACTTCAGAGCGGCACTTGCACGTATGTCACCAGGCGCATTGATCACAGACGATACAATCTCCCACGATTGCGGTTGGCGTTAGACACATGTTCTAGGTCAGTACGCGAGTGAAATAGGATGCCGCTGTTGCTTCGGTCCCACTAAGATGTTCAGCCACACAAAGACACCACATGTGCTGGATCGCTGGAACACATGCAACCACTCAACAGGTGCAAATGGAACGGAATGGAATGTGCGATGGAATGAGATCACACGATCGTTGTACATCGATTGCAGCGGGACGCGTTTTTGCATGTCTCCATCGGTGCACCATCGGTATGGCTTAATCAAACACGACCATTAATTGTAGTGCCTATTGATTAATGACAAATGGTTCGTACCATGGGTTCGCGGGTCCTATTCGTACCCGAGTGTCCCCACGCGTATAAGATGGTGCACGCGAACCGTAACACATCACTTCCTTTTGCGGCCCATTGATCGGTCGATGCGCGGGATGTGATAATTCAAATCGAATTAGCTCCCCACGGTTCACGATCGCACTGCCAACAGTGTGGTGTGGTTTTTTGTGTGTGCAATCGATGCAATTGCATTGAGGGTTTTATTCGCAAAACAAATCAGAAAAAAACACAGTGCGACAAAGAGCGATGACACACTAAGCGACATTAAGTAAATTATGCTTTTTTTGTTGCGCTTGATTTTCTACTCAATACTCCATAACAAAAAAGGCGGAAGGCAGTTACCAACCGTCCGATCAACCATTGCATCGATCGGCCGCTGATTAACTGTACTGTCTTCATTAATTTTCGCCTAATGAACGTTCGAACGAGGCAATCGGGCCCTTCGACATCGAAAAGGCTTGGCATCATTTTTCAACAGACAACTGAAACCGACCGGGAGACAAGGATCGTGTCACGACACGTGATGAATGCTTGCCACGGTTGGACGGCCCCGGATCGATCGTCGAAACGGGAACACTGGAGGAGTATGTCATTTGCGTGGTATCGTGGTATCGTGGAGCAACTCGACCAGGGGCCCTGTAAGATGCCGAAGTGCAGGCTAATGATCGCACTAATGTGACCGGGCAGCCATTAGTCACGGTGACTTCGGGAGCGCGCCCTTCACAGTTGGGCGTTGGGTTGATAAAGAAAAAGGAAAAAAACAACCACGGGTTGATTAGCAATCGATTTGTTCTCGTTTAAAATTTATTGCCCCGCCAGCAGTGTTTGGTGGCTGGTTTTTGTATTGTTTCGCCGTCCCCGAGTTTAGAATGGTACAAATGACTAATGTGTTGTGCGACTTAAAAATGGTACAAGGGGGGAGGGAACCTATCCCGTTGGAGTGGCTTTGGAAGCATGATTTGTCGCTGTAAAGTGGTGTGCTAGGAAATGTAATGAATTCATATGCTTTTAGTGGTCCGGTGATCGGCAGCGTGTTATCATATGTATTATTTATTGCTAGGAAATTCCTTTTATTGCACCGTCTAGTCACGCATGCCGTCTCGTTTGTACGGCGGGATTAGTGCAAGACAATCATAACTTATAAAACAATGATTTATGTTTGATAGCTAGCGAGATTTAATCGAAATATTTATATACATCCGAGATAAATTTCAAAATTATCTCAAAATACCAAATTCCAAATAAATATGAGAAACCTCACATCTGTCAACCTGTCAACCATCATCACACTGGAATAGTTGAATTTCTTACAGAAATAATAAAAAACGTAAAGAAATCATGTATATAGTTAAGAAATTAACACAAATCTTTCGATTTTCAAAAGCTAGGCATTCAAAAATAATCCCTAATTTGTATAAATCAATAGTGTACAAACAAAATGGTAGATTACTCGCGACGGTAAAACACCAATCTTTTCACTTTCGATGCAAATCTCTCCGGCAAATAGCTATAAAAGCGTCCAACCGGCACTGCAGGAAGCATCGCAATGCCGTGCTTAATTGCGTCGGATGGTAATTTATGGACAATATATTGCCACGCTGTATCGAACGCGCTTAGTGCCATCATTCCGATCGAATAATCATCCTAATTAACATTCAGCGTGGAACGGTAAAGTGCCCGATGGCCTCTGGTTTCGCGCGTGGTAGCTGTTTTTTGCTAGGATTAGTTTTGCCTTAGGTAAGCGTAAATGATCGTAAATTTTCATGACCGATGTCTATATGGATTGGAGCCCCGGTTGGCGTAAGGAAACATCAAGTCCTTTGGAAAAAAATAGTTATTTTGTTTATAAATTCTAATTGAAACTTAATTAAAACCCAAACAACTACCTTCACTGGGTAGTTAAAGCTAGAGAGGGAGAGAGGGAAAGACTTGCAGCAAAAGCACATGAACAAACAAATCGTATGCAAAAAACACAAAAGTGCTGTAGGTTGATGCTGAAGGTGACATTTGAATTTATCCGTTGCGTTGATTTAGCGCAACTAATTCCCGGCTGTTTGCGATTTGCCAGGTGAAGGTTTTGGTGCCGTGGGTTTTTGCCTAGAAGCTGACATTAGGCATGCATTCCAGCATTCTAGTCGGCTGTAACTGCAGCATACAGCAACGACGGGAAGCATAATGTCGCTTAGAAGGTTCGATAATGCGAAGGTCACCGATCGGCAATTGCATTCCAGGCAACTGTTCTGCTAGAGAAACAGAAGCCAACAAAGTAAGAAAGAATAGAAACAACTGCATTCCTACAGGTTGTAGGAAATATTTGAATTTAGTTTATTTTTACAACCCGCACCCGGGAACAAAATCTCCCCAAAAACAGCGTGGGACGGGAATGTGAAAAACAACACACACACACACAACCGCCATTACGTTAGTAAGTCACCCACCAGGCAAACCAGGGATATAATTGTAGGAGGAATGTTAAATATGCTGCTTGCTGGTGGGTTATCGATTGCACGGGACAGCGGCCTGTTGTGCGCCAACACGTGTCCACTAAACACCTGCATTTGGTGATATATTGTGGGGTCAGTTATTAGTGGCCTTAATGTCGACGGGATGGAGTGTTGTTACGATCATGATCGGATACATGCGGTTGCAGCTTATGGAATGCTCATTAATAATACGGTGTGGGCATATCTGGGTTGTAAAATAATTGGAATAATTTTCGCACGATTCTGAAGGTGGATTGGGCGTGTTTTGTTCTGACAAGATCGACACTTTGCTTGATATTGAGGAAGTTGAAGAATAAAGTAATATTAGATATTTTAAAGATAAGTTCTAATTTAAGATTAATTTCTTAAATTATGTATCTGAATCCCATCTTTATTAGGACTTCTAAATAAAAGCATTGATCTTCCGGTGATCCTCCGTCAATTTGTTGAGGCCATCGGATGTCCTCCGTTTTCACCTCAAAATAGTTGAAGAAGTCAGAGGTTTGACTAATAAACTGTTGTAGGTCGCATTAATGAGCCAAAAGTTTGATATCTTCAATATATCGTCTAAAACTATTAATCAAACACAAAGCTTTTCTTCAAGCATGCTCAGGATTGTCTTGAGGAAGAAATGATTATAAATGCCAGATCTCGCATACCTTGAGGATACAAAATCTTGTCTAACTTCTACAAAAATGTCTAACTTCTTCCCCTGGGTAATGCCTGGGTGGAGTTTGAACCCGCTTAGGATTCTCTGCTAAAATCACTCATGCTTCATCAGTAAATTATGAAGCATTACGATATTGCAGGAGTTGTTTTCGTATAATGATATATGAAATATGATTGCAGTTAAAAACAAAACCCTCGTCCATTATTCAGCTTTTGCTAATCACCATTAAAATTTCTTCACGATCAACACATTACACCGGACAGGCGCCGGCAAAAACTGGAATAATCAAGCAAAAACATCGCAGCGATTGAATGAAAACATCGCCATTACGCACCGCAAGAAACCGTGAGAGAAAACATCCACTTCTTTCGATTTTGCCAATCCGCTTGCGCGATCGTTGGCGATGGTGATGATGATAATGTCGATTAGCGCATGGTAAGCGCATATTACCGTATGCAAAACGCATCGGACCGTCCACCGTTCCACCTTCCCACGGCACCAGTTGGGTAATGCGTTGGGTAAATTATTTGTTTTCGATCAATCGGTGTAAGGCGGCATGAAACGGTGTATGGCGGCACGTACCGCTGTGGGAAACGGATGATCAGAAAGGAATCTGGTTGAGAACGGTGCATCCAGTTCGCGTGCATATGATGCACCTTGCAGAAAGCGGCAGAAGCAAGACCCACGCGCGTAGATTAGCCATTCGAAACGCAACGCTAACGAAGTAATCGCCGAGGAGGATTTTTAATCGGGAGAAGCAATAAAATGGCACCGGCGTTAGGGATTTGTTTAACGCTGCGCACTTTAGCCGCGCGAAAGGTTCCGAAGGTGATCAATTAATCGATTACGCCCACGGGGCGAGTGATTGTAAATTAAAGCCGCTTGCAAGTACGGTGGAGACACCAGTTTGTAAGATTTTCCTGGCGCTGGCGTTTTGAGCGAAGGCCATCGGTTAGGTGCCACCAGAGATGGCACTGATTAACTGTACGGCATTCCAACTCACACGAGCGAGTCGAAGCGGCGTAGTGAATGGAAAGAACTGAAAAAATGAGTGAAAAATTAAACATCATATTTTTTCATTCTCCGAGAAGGTAAAATAGATTGCAGCGGCCTCTTTTGAGTAATAGGAAAACCACTGTACCGTTTCGTTAACGGTAAGCTGTAAAATATCCCGCTGGGAAATGATAATCCTAGACCGTAACCGGTAAACCGTTCATCTAGCAAGGACTAGAATCATCGTCCTGGTAGCTTTTTGTAACCGCGGTTTCCCTAGAAGCTTTCGTTTCGCTACCCCCTAGGACGTTTGATCGAATGTTTCATTTCCAATCAAAAAGCTATGACTGGTCCTTGCGACTGGCTCTGTTTCGTGATGGAACTCCTCCCCTTGCTTGCGTTTTGTACCATTCTACACTCTTGTGGCGTGCGTTTTAAATGCTTTTGTTATGCTACCGAGAGGGAAGTTTTTCTGGCAGTTGTACCCTTCGGAAGTGGTTTAATTGCTTTCATTCATTAATTAGCAGTCGTGTCATCAACACGCATCGATTGGGAGGTGAATAGAGCTAAGAAAAATAAACCTTCATACGTGTGAAATTGGCAAAAGTTACCATCAGTTTTGTTCAATGTTCTTTGTGATACTTTTTAATAAAGTAGTGCATTTTTTTGAAAACAGTTAATGATGTGTTACAAATGACGACATTATTTTGTGATTGTGTTAGTGTGTGTATTCTTTTAAAAATAAAAATAAAGGAAAACTGTTCAAAAGTGATTTAACTACTCCAAAGTTTACAACATAAGCAACAGAAAAGTGACTAAAGAGTGATTGAATGTTAACAATATTTGAACCGGTTTGAATGTCCAATGAAACGCAATAGAAGTAATCTTAATTCTAGATTAATATCTTAAAAGTAATTAAATAATATTAACTTGTTGGTTTTGTTCATGTACGCCTGGTATCCCACATAAGTTGGTTTTTTACGTTACAAAGTTTAGTTAATTTTTTAAATATTTTTAACGCATTACATCAATTTTTTTGTTTAATTAACTCTTGCATACTATCAATCTTTTAACGCAAAGAAGTCTAATTTTTATTTATTTATTTATTTATAATTAATTATTACGGCTTCGGCCGTATTGTCAGCCTCTGAAGCTGAAGAAGTACATTTTTCACAAGGCATTCACAAGGCAAAAATCTTAATAAAATCATAATTTGATAAAACTAAAAACTAGTAAACTATCGTTAAATGAAACGCTTACTAAAAACTGAAAAAAAATTAATAAGCATAGTATTTAGTTTTAAACAATAGCCATTCCTTGGTGAATAAAAAAGTAGAATATTTAAATCAAAGAAGTATAAAATACCAACAGTGTTTGAGCAAAAAGGCAAAGCAGTGAAGTAATATGTTCTGAATTTTAAATTTGCCATGTACAAAAACCATCGTTAGTTCCAGTAACTACTATATGTTAATAGTGTATAGTGATTTTACCATAAAAGAAATAATTTTCTATTGAACATTCTAAAGCTAATGTATAAAGAGGAAAAATCATGGACTGTTTTTTTCCCTCAACTAACTGGAGCCATTGGGGAAATAACATTCTCTAATGCCGCATCTTCGCTTGGTGATCCGATGAGGGAATTGCGTACACAGAATATTGATAGATGATGCTCTCGGGGTATTGATTCGAGAATACATTCCCCCGTACGTACCCATTCGCCATTTGCATTCTTACCATCCATTACCCGATCGACCGAACTCCAGCCCTTTCAGCAGGCATTTGGACAGGAGGGTGAAGCATGGAATGCACATGTTTGGATTTTTTTTTCACTCCCCCTGGATAACGCTTGCAAACTCCGTAGTAGCATTACTAGTAGCATTACACATATCCACGGTCGAAGGACGCGCACACGCGGGTACATTGTGCAAACACAAACAGTCCAAGCGCAAACTCGTACGTTTCGGTCGTTTCCACGCAGCACATGGAAACATGGAAACGGCAAAAAAGGGGTTCATATAAAACCTTCTTCCATCATCATCTTACGCTTTACGCGCGGGCGACCAGTAGACGCTCGCTAGCCCTAAAGAATGCTTCTTCCGGCAAACACATCAAATTTGATAAAATATGGAAATGTAGAATCGAGACAGCTTACAGGCAGGGGTGTGCAAGCGGTGGACAACCATTCCCTAGACGCTGGAACGCAATAGAAATCCGGTGGAAAACTCCAAAAATCGAACGTGGAAATAATTGTAGCGAACCGCGTGTACATACGTGTATACGAAGAAGGTGAACACCATACACACAGATATCGCTGCGAGTGAGAGGATCGATCGTATACTCAACGAAATGAAATGTTCGTCAGACATCGTAGATGGGGGGATCTCCCAATCATGGTTTTCCCTTTTGAGCAGGGAACCGAAACCGAAATGGTGGCACGTGGGTGAGTAATGGTGACACACGGATGGAGAAGGATGATGCCCTGGCTGCTGTCGATGTCGAGAAGGGTATGTGAAAAAGATTAGAGAGTTGTCACGAAAAGGGGGTTCTGGGCGATGGGTATTGATTGACAATTTGTTGCATCAAACCCAACGGAAAACATTGTTGTGATTTGGGAATAATATGAATAAAGTTTTGAAGAACAACAAAAAATGGTTCTTGCAAAGAAGAGCAGTGTGGACTTTGTTGATTTTTGGAAAGAATAAACTCGGTTAGAGATATCCTTTTCTCAGAGTAAAACAGTTTGTTAAACTTAAGTAGGTATGTAAAACCAAAAATGTAATGTTTAGCTTAAGATGCTATCAAAAAGATTTGTATGAAGTTCTTTGGAAATAATTCTAATTTTTATTTCGAATATTTTTACCAACACTTTTAATATTTTCGAGCACTTTGAATTGAAATTTAAAATTTATTTATTGTATATAACAGAATCATATTTTAATAGTAGCTTTAGGTAGTTAACGTATAAAATTAGAAAGAGATACTGAATAAATTACAGATTACTGACATATTTGTTCTACGGTTTTGACAACGTTTGCTCTCCTGGCTACAAAAAAGACACACATCGTTTAAGTTCATTCTCCTTTCGCCCTGTTTGCACTGATCCGGTGTGCTACAGATAATAATCTTCGTCCATCAAACGACCGTCTGGCTTGGCCGGGTGTTAAGTGACCAGCATTAGTCTGTAATTATTGGTGTTAAAACGCACTCTCTTCAACAATTGCTACTTGCCGCGTGCTGGACCACTGGACCAGAAGTTCGTCCAAACGTTGTTATGCAAACTAATTTCCCTCACTTAAAGCTAATACTGTCAAACGAGCTGCAGCAATTAGGACATGAAGCGGAAACAAAACGTCCAAACAGGGATAGTTTGGTGCGCAAAAGGTGATGGCTTAAACGGAGCCAAACAGATGGTTCAGTTCGTCCATTTGTAATGGATAAAGCCGTTGCGCTGTGTTGATGTTGATTGTTTGAAATGCAGTCGTGGAGGAGAGTAACTTTTTTAGGCAGAACTGTTACTGTTGTTTAAGGTTAATATTTTCAAATACTTTGTTCAGTGAATTTAAAAGATTACGTTTTTCGATACGAAATATTCCAAGATGAATATTTTCTTTTCTCAAACAATTCAAAATTTAATGTAAGAAGATAGGCATAATCCAACAATTCTGCTGGTTCATTTAAATGAGGATTGCTTTTTTTGCATGCGAAAATTGTGATCGTACAACAATTTCTATTTCATTATACGAGCATATTATGCCTTCAACATAACTCGCCTTTGAATCATGGATACCATTGAAAGGCTTTTATGCTTACGAAGTGCTTGGAATTCGTACATCGATATCGATATGCAATCCTTAAGAAGTCAGGCTAGTGCTTCAGCTATACCCCCCGAAAAACCGTTCCCGTTTTCGTTTTGTTCTTGCTTTATCCCCGCATACGTACATTCGGCTTTCCACTTGTAGGCTGCCAGGCATGGAACCTATTTTCGTTAAAGCTTCAAGTTTTTTTTTCTTGGGTTTGTTTGCCATGAGCCATATAAGAAAAATACGACAGATAAGCCTTCATGGTATGGAGCCTTCAGTACGGGAAGGCACATTGGTGGAGGTGGTATGTGTGTGTGTGCCAGCATTCAATTTGGCATTTTCCGTAAATTGAGCACTCGTCGGTATTACGGTATGCTGATTTGTAATAAGGTAAGGTCGCCTGCTGATTGAAGTACTCGGTAGCTGATGGGTATGGGAGAGCCAACCATAACCGGTACGAAAGCGTATTTCTTTCGTTGACTGGTTCCTTTCGGTGACGGTATTCACGTTTGTCTCGCGTTCACTAGCTAAGGGTGTTAACCATTATGGGTTGATCGAACACCTAATTCAAGTTTAACCGGAAATGCAATCATTTTCCTAATAATCTGTGGTTATAATTTTTAAATGTTAAGCTTTAATATTTAGTCCTTACTATTTCCCACCCAAAAATTTGTTTCGATCTTTATGTAAAAGTTAAAACACGAGCTTTGCTACCAGTATACGACTCCCTTACCCAGTTTAGGATTCACATTATTTCTACCAGCAAACGCAAAGAATCAACCACTCTCGATACCCACCATTTCTCGGCGATTCCATCCACCGGTTTCAAATCACGCTACTCGTCTATACCGTGCGCCAATATACCGATACCGTACCGGCAATATGTACCACTGCTCGATCAGTGAAACGAAAGAGAATAATAAATTCAAATCCATAAACTAAATCTAAATTGAATTTTCAACCCTTTTGCTTTGTGCGCCAGCCCCCCCCCCCCCCCCAAACCAGAAGGAGTTGTGGCGTCGATTCTAGAATCCACGGCACTGGGGACGGATAAAAGTAAAACAACATCAGGAAAAAATGCTGCCACGCTGCCGTTACGCCTGATTTTCGATCTTCGAAAAGAGAGCGGGTATAAGAAAAGAAGCTTTCAAGTGAATTGATTTCATCGAAGTGAGTTTCGTACTTGGGTGCAGCTATGCAAAAAAAGGGAAGGCAAGATCTCCTCTTCAGTGCAGTGCTCCAGTTTCGTAGAAAATGAAAAGCACTTTTTCCAGCACCAGGATCGTTGACATATTAGCTAGTGGGTCCTTGTGGGTACAATGTATGCAGTTCGGGAAAGCCTCAGTAAGATGTGCTTCAACAACATCGACCTGTGTAATGGCTGATTGGACGAGTTTTTATTTAAAAATGTTCAAGTCATTTTCTTGACAAAAAGCTACCACCACCGTCCGGTCATTTGTCAGGATGTGAGGTTATCTTGTAAGGAGAAATTAATTCACCCAACAAAAAAAGGCGCAACATCATGGTCCTGATTCGGTGACACAGGAAACCAAACCGGACTGGTGAAGATATAAATCAACTCCCTAAATAAATTCCGCAATCCCTTGGCACAACATGAGCAAGCGAAAATGTTGATCGTTCGACGTTCGACTGGCGACCCAATAGTATGCGTGCACAATGAAGCAATAAAATCAATCAATTCCCGTTCGATCATCATTAGTCCAGCCGGCAGTAATCCTGCTCCATTCAGAGGGATTCCCTCTTTTTTTTGTCTAGGATAATATGGCAAGGTTTGTTTGCTTTCCGGGTATCGTGTGTATGTACGCATGTGATTAGTTTTGTCCTGTTGGGGATGTGCGACAAGAAACCCGTGGTAAGGAAGGTATTACGTACCCTTCTACTTGACCTAAGGAAGTGGATAAGAAAGAGCAAGAAGCGATCCCAATAGGTAAACCATTTCAATCACTGTTGCGTGACAGATGACAGGAAAAAAGACGATGTATTTATATCATTCGAAAAAAGGAATGGAGTTTTCGGACAAATCCAAGGGCCCCGGCCGTAGAATGAAAAACAAAAATGGACAACAATGTAAATGCGCATTTTATTATTATCTAGCATGGCTGAAACATGTGTATATAAAGGATTTGGCCGGATTAAACCCCGCCGAGCCGCGCGTCCCCGGGACGTCGTTTGAATATTGGAACCGTTTGCTCCAACCCATGCTGAGCTCGCAAAGGGGCGTGGGTCAGCTGGATGATTGGACAAAGCCAGTTTTTTTCCTACCTCTGTATGGGTAGATTGCTATTATTTGCCAAATATTCCGTCCCGAAACAATGACATGCAATCGGATGGAAAATCTTTTTCAGATGGGTTAGGATTTTTTTTTCTGCGATTTTACAAAGGAACGAACGGTGTATCGGCTCGGAATGGAGTTTTGATGAATGAAATTGTTGATCAGGAAGGAAGGATGTAAATTTGTGTCTGGATAATGGAGATTTTATTGTATTGGATATAAGAAAAGTGTAGCTGTTTTGTAGAAGATATTGTGTGCAGTCAATTTTTTAATCGAAAGTTTATTTTGTCTATTGTTGTAGCGCTTGTGCTTTAAGTATGACAATATTTTTGTTATATTTGTTTTATAACTTTTTTATTATCTTTGTTTTTAAAAAGCTAGATTGTGACTGGTTTTTTTAAATTTTTTATTTATAAGAATTCTATACATTGATTTGTAGATCAAACATATTTAGGTGGCTAGTTCAAACAAAATCTTCTATGTCTGAAAACTGTTTGCGGACTTATGTTTTTTCAATCAACTGATATTTATTGAACTCAGTATTTAAAGTACGGTTATATTCCAGTCAATCAGATAATTTACGAAAAGTAATTTTTCATCCATAGTTTATGCGAAATTTTGAATGTTTTGTAGAAAATTAAAACTCATTTCAACTTCATCAACTCAAAACGAGCTTGATCGCACCATTTAGGGAAACAAACTAAATGATGACACTTTAAGGGCAACACATATTTCCACTCCTATTTAGCGTACCGCGGAGCAATTTGCTGCACTAAGCAACGGCAACATTTTCCATAATTCAAAATCAATAAATTTATCACACAAAACCATACAGCACGCCCATACACACCACCCAAACGTTTATGCCGAACGAAACTAGCATCGCATCATTTTTCAGACCGCGGCCAACCATTTCTTTAACCCTCCACACGCCCACCCACAACATGTCACCTCCAGCAGAAGGAGGTTGGGATATAGCATCCCGGCGCATTTTCCTTCCCATCATAATCGGATGCTTTGCTTATCGTGCCACCGGATATGCTTGCCGCGCTGTGGTCTTTAAGTCGACACTCCATTCCCACCGTCCCGGTACGCCATTGTGAGGTGGTGAGTTTTGTTGAGTGTTGGTTTCATGGAAAAAAGGTGATGGCGCTTTTTGGGCTACACACCGTGAAAAGAAGCAACAAAATCTGAAAGCATCCCGATGCAAAACGGAACATGGCAACGTTTTTTTTTTTGTTTTGTTTTCATGAAAAACTCCATCCGCGTCCATCTTTCTGATTTTGCCACTTGAAGCCAACGGAAGCCATTTCTGCGCCGCGGCCACTCGAACCGTCGCATGGATACGTGCCACTTCGTGGTAAAAAAATCCTTCCCCAAAACGCAACGGTAAGGTTGGCCGTGTTTTATTACACTCTCGCTCGCTGGCGCCCACTAGCGGAACCAATGCGGCATGCTGGAGCTATAATGTGACGGTAATATATTTTCCACGGCTTATGTCATTTTTGGCCGCGTGTGCGCTCGCGAAGCTGAGTGTATCCGGCAGCACCAGCAGCATCAGCAGCAGCCAGAATGTTGGACAAGATTTACGTGCCTGTTCTTTCCGGTTGAAGCTGGAGGCCGGACATCAAGGGGGGTTGGGAAACAAAAAGGAAACGGGGTAAACACAGGAAGGAGGCACATCATTTCGGCGCCCGGTTCTATCGAATATCCGAATGCCACTGTACCAGTTGCGAGTGTGTGAAGGTTTGGAAGGTTTGGAATATCTTGACTAAAGAAAATAGCAACACGATAGTGGATGCTCTCGTGCTCGAATGGCGTACAGCAAGGATGTCCTTTTGGAGTTCCGAAACACATGAAAGAACATCAGCAAAAAGCAAAACAGTGAACAGATTCGGTTCCCTCCTTACCCCCCGGACGTCTCGAATATTTGTTGTTTCTTGTTAGTCGAAACATTCCGACCGGGGCCGAACCGGGTAACTGTAAGGATGGATGTGTACACGTGTTGGCAGCATTAAATAAGCTTTCACCAATATAACCACTGCTGTGGCGCTGCTGAGAGTACCCTTTTTTTATTTCGGCCATGTCCTAGCAAACGTGGCTAGCGTTCCGTAGTGCCGCGTTCGTCTTCTGCAGAACCAAACGCAAAAAGTGAACGAAAATCGATGATCCGTTGTTGTTTTTTTTCTTCTCTTGTTGGGGTGTGTGTAAGAGGGGTTTTTTGCTCGTTTTTTTTTTGCTATTTGAATAAGAACCTCAACCATCAGCATCATGTGGGATTTCGTTATGTATAGGGAGGAACGCATTATGTAAAGTACGAGAGGTGGGATTATGGAGCGAAAGTATGCAAAAGGCAACGTGCTCTTGTGATAGTCGGTTTTCGGGAAGGCAAGATAAAAAAAAAGATCCCTTGAAACGTTTGTTTTCTGCTCCAGTAGAACATGCTAAGACATTGTGATTTTCGGTTGGCCAAAATGTAGTTTTAAGTTCTGTATAAATATAAAATACATTTCATTTCTAACCTACAAAGCATTTTTTTCTCATATATTTGTAAACTGGTTCTGCTTGATCGCAGTCGAAAGTCACTAAAACTTCAACTTTGATTGCAAATATTTACAATGTTTTATTTCAAATTTCGTTAGTTCCTATATTATTGATGCTTTTTTAATCCAGCTAATCTATTTTAAGTTTTCTCTTTTGTGTATTAGATAATGATGATGTTTATACTCAACAAAAAGTCCAATATAATTCTTATTTCTTTCTTTTTTTTTAAATAATGTTCTGCATTCATGAAAACAAACTGAATCTTTTCCCACTGTGTCACATGTAAATGCTACTGTTGTGTACAGAACTTCATTCGAGCTGGGGCATTTTTTGGGCAGACAACGTTGAGCTTACAGTTAAAAAAAACTCACCTCTTCCTTCTCCCCGTACTCTAAAAACCCCCGGACCATGGTACGCCAAAGAATCGGTGGCTTTGAAAGCCCTCATCCAATTTGTTTCCTTTCCGTTTCGATTAACATGGCTTAAGGGATCTTAGGAGTGGCGTAAGCTGTGGTGTACAGTGAAAGTAATGGCAAACCTTCTACCAACAACAAGAAAATATCCAAATTGAAATAAAACCATGTCCAAATAGTAGAGAAACGAAGAAGAGTAAGTAGACTTATGGTAGGAAAGATGTGTTTGATACAGTGATGGAAAGCCTTGTATTGGGACATGGAATTGTTACCCAAGAATTGTTGAAAATGTTGAACATTTCGTTTGATTTATTTCGGACTCTTTCACAGAAGCAGAAATCATTTTGAGCAAGACATTTTATTTATATGTTTTTATAAGGTCACATTTTCAGTTCGTCTACTCCAAACTCCAATATAATGACGCACAATAAATGGTAAATACACCTTAAATTTTCCAAGAAAACTCTCAATTTCTTCGATGATAAAACAAAGCCACCAATAGTGAAGAATAAAGACGAATTCTCAACCACAACAAACGTCTTCACTATCTCCAATGAAAATGAAAATAAGTTTTTCTCAACCCATTTTCTAACGTCTGATCCAGCAACGGAGCTCATCTTTTCCTCCGTTTTTTCTATCTTCCCTTAACATTTTGTTCCCAGAACGCTTGCGAAACAGCAAAAGAGCGGAAAATGCTGGAAAACCCCCGAAGAAAAACAAACCCCGTATTCCCTTCCGTTTCGGTCTCCGGTCCGGTCGTTGAACATGCCAGGGGTTAATTTTTATGTAAATTTATGTATATTCATTACGGCGAACTTCAGGCGCGCTTGTTCATGGCAGGAAGGAAAGGAAGCACGGAATACTTTCACTTGTTTTCCACCTTGTGTTCCGTTGGTTTTCCTCATCGTTTTGGTGACGATGATGATGGTGTGTCCTTGATTTTCCACCAGCATGCTTTTCCGCTGTGGCTGTTGCGGGGAAATGAGTTTATAAATACTTTGGAACAACGATAATGGAAGTAATCGTCATCATCGTCGTCATCGTCCTTGTCTACCGTGGGTGTTTTGGTAAAACGGGAAAACCTTGTTTTCCCCCTGTCTGGGCTGTGTGTGAATGAACAGGAGCACAAAACCACCAACCTGTTGCGACCGGTCTCGGTTTTCCGATGATTATTTTATTTGATGTTGGAAATTAATTTCGGTATGTAAATTGAGCTCGGCTGCCGACGGCAGGAGGACGCACGGAACGGAGTCACCGGGGGTTTTGGACGGGTGCTTTATTTATTTCTGCTAACCACCCAATCGTCTCAGTCGCGGCGTGTACGACGTGTACGGGTGGGTAGGAATGTTTTTCATTTTCCCCAGTTTTTCCGACCACCCGCTCATTAGAGTGAGTGGGAGAGTGTGGCACAGTTTCGCGTCTGCGGCACGTCTGGGGCTTATGGTGGGCTTCCGGTTTCATTAGAAACATTACACTAAGTGGTTACGGTGTGGCGTATCGTGTCGTGGGTCATGGGCCGTGACGTTCTAGTTCGTTTTTTCTTTGAGGTTTTCTTTTGGCGATAGTAGGGGAGACGTACCGTGTGCTCTGTAGGTCGTTTATCGATTAGGCCCTGGATGAGTTTCGCACGGTTCGTGCTTCATTAGGGCGAAGGAGGTGGTGGTTATTCAAGGTTACAACTTTAATGAGTGGAACTTTGGCAAGTTGAAAAATCTGTCCCAGTTTCAGGTGAGTTAAAGGTTTCATTGCAACCAGAGACTCTTCTTGGGTAAACGTGATAAGCTAAATCTAGTGAAGTTTCTTTGATTAAGTAGTAATTATAACTTACCATTGCTAAATTATACTAATTTTTTTAATAACATGCTAACTGATACCAAGATGCATTTTAAATATTAAGTGGAAAAATAAGAAATTGTATATTAATTTTAAAACTCATTGCAAAGAACCGGCTGCTCAAGTTGGACATTTTAAATAGTTGACATTTGAAGAAATACAATATTAAATATTACTAACTGTGTTTTATTGCAAAATAGATGTACTTTCAACAAAATGTTGCTTAAAACCTACGGTAAAAAAACAATTTTATTTATTTCTTTTCTTTAGCATATTTCTTTACAAACTTCTACTTATTATTGCTGTTTCACAATTGAATCGATACCTCTAAGCCGAGAGAAAAAGAAACTTTCATCCAACGACAATGATTTGCTTTGTCAATAGCACGTTTAAAAGTCACCTTGGCAAAGGACTGAAAGCTGAGAACATCCTTACGTTCGTTGCCGTATCCTCGAGCAATCATCGCACTCGGTTGGGCGAACGTTCCTTCGCTCTCTTCGCACTCGTCAGCGTAATTGTGTGTGCTTATGTGCCGTTTTTTCGGTTTTGCACATAAGCACCACTACCACCATTTCCCTACAATGACATCAACAGTTACACACAACGACAAGAATCTGGCTTCAGCTTTCCGCTTCCATCGAACCGAGTTTCCGCACGGAGCGAACGGCGAAGCTGTGCCATTTAAATGAGGAAAACTTTTTCCACCACTGTCACTGTGTTGGTACGAGCGGGAGACAATTCATGGCGGCACACCCATCGGTGCGGTTGCTAGGACACCAACACACGCGCACAAGGGGAAAAGTGTGTAGAAAATTTTGCTCTCCAACCCTACCTATCTTTTCCCCCTTCCCGACACCAACCCTCCGTTCTCCACCCAGAGTATAGTCAACATCGGAGTCCGCACCCAGGCACCAGACACGGTGCGAAGACAGAAAGTATTTAAAAAGTTGAACGTTTTCCTTTTACACGGGGAAAACCTCGGGTGTATACTCGTGGGGGGCGGGCGGTTGTAGCTTGATGATCATGACCTACCTCGTTGTATTTAATTACGACCATTTCGTGATTTCACTTTTCTCTTATTTAAATAACGCCCGCCTGGGAAAACGTCGTCGCCAGGTGGGACGACGACGACGGTGGTTCAACAGGGCAACTAGAGGGCAGGAAGACAGCATTTACATAATAGATTTGAAGGTCATTCGGCGAGCGAATGAATCATTTCTGGCCGTGTGGACGACCGCGGGTTAGTCCGCGGTGGGTGGAGATGAGTTTTCCGTTTCGTTCTTGGGTGTGTGTTTTTCACCAGTTTTATCGTTTGCTTCATCGTTTTGCGTTTTTAATGATTTTGCACCGGACGGATGGACGGGACCGGTAGGTGATGATAACGGCCGGCGGTTACGCTCATCAGCTGATCAACGCCAATGAGGTAATGGATGGTAACGGCAGCTGTTACGATAGTAGTGGATGGAACATGAAGTGTATGGAGTGTAACAGATTTGTATGTTTTTCACTGTTTTCCTCGTCGAAATTGGGTCACTTTGCCAACTTTCCTGGGACATTGTTTCTTAGAACATCAGAATGTTTCTGAGTGCTTTTCTGAGAATATTAAGGAGTTTTTCAATTAGAAATATATAGCAAAATAAATAATATAAGTCAATTTGAATTAAAAAAAACATAAAGAACAGAAAATAATTCACGACGTTTATCGTCAGACAACACGACGAAATCACAATCCGACTCTTAGTCACAGAATCGTTAAATAATCATTCTGGATATCCTTTTTTGCTTACCATTTGCATTAGTGGAATTATTAGATTATTTTCCATTCTAACAGAAGTACAACAAATATCTTCCTTATCTTCTTGCAACCATCCATTCAATCGAGCCCACCCGTTTCAACGGCCAGTGTTCGATGATCGATTACGGTTCGGGTGAATCGATCGTAACGTGGCGCATAAATCATAATAAGGGAGTAGCTTGCTCACACACACGCACTCCCCAACAATATTTCACGATGGCAGAAGCAATTTGGTTGAAAATGTTCAACGGCCCTGTGGACTACCATCGACGTGTAGTGTGCCAATGTTTTGTAAGGAAAATCGCTCCTTTTTCCAACATTTCATTGGAATGGGATACTCTTTTTTCACACTGTAAACGATACTTACGAAATGCGCTTGAAATGCGGGTAGGGAAAACAGTTGCTTGTTGTAAATGTGCCAGAATTCAATCGAACCATGTTAAGTAAATTGTGTGTTTCCATTCCTAATTTTCCTAAATGGATATTTTGCTTCACATGCACGAAGATGCTTTGTTATGTTGAAGTCAAAAGCAGCTTTTTTTGCTTTTACGGTGTCGGTGCATGTAACACGCAAACGAAGCGTTCGAATGGCGAACAAAGCATTCTGGGTGTTGCGAAGAGAACGAGTTAAGATTTAAGACGAACCACCAAAACGGGAACGATCTGTAACCCGATGCTCGTTTACCGATCCTTAATGTGTGTGTGTGCCTTTTTTTGGTAGGAACAGCAAAATATATTATCCCAAAAACCCACCTCCTCAATTGCAGCTTGTCGCGTTTTGCTAGCATTTTCCTCCCGAGCTAGGCATCCAACCAATTCCGAAATGGCAGATCTTTGAAGTGATATATGGATGCGATATTTTGAGCCCGAAATTGCTCCATCGTTAGAGAGGTCTTTTGCTTTTGTAGCACGAAAAAAAATTGGCATCAGCTCAGCGGCATGTCTAAGCCTGGGGAAGACTGAGACAGAGAAAGAAATATCCTTGCTCTTAAGCGTGTGTCGTTACCCTTTGCTTCTGGTGTTTGTACCAGGGGAGTACACGGGCAAAAGAGAAGAAATACACCCGAATTACCCCAACGATGCTTTACCATCCATCAAGCCCACCCCGTTTTCCCATTCTGCAGCTGCGTGCGGGTGCAAGTTGTCGTAAAAATCGAACGTCATTACGCGGGAAAATTGGAAAAGCCATGAGAATATGTCACAAAGCCGTAAAAACCACACTCCTACCAAGCCGACACAATCGTACCCATGTCTTGATGCTCTGTGTTGCAAAAGACACTATCAGAGCTCAGGAAACCGGTTGCATGATAAGACATTCCACAAGTACTGCAGATAAGTCGCACGCAATTGCCGTTTCGCCTTGAATAGGCTGAAACATTTACGAGCTACTTACCGTTTTGCTTCTTCGTTGTGTTTTTTTTCGTCGAAGTTCCAAGAGGTGTGGGTCTCATGATGGGGTCAGATGGCACCTGGTTTTTTTTTCTCCCCCGAATTTGGCTTCATCCTCCTTCTAGACGAATGATTACCGGTGAATTGCTCGTGACTTTTATGTTTACCGTAAGCCCCATTTCGATTGATTCTATCAAAATCATCGCACGGTCGCTAACCGTAATGGCAGTAATTGCGAATGGTTTTAGCTTTTTTTTGGTTGGTTTTCTTCTCAAAAGAAAAAAAACAGACACCAATGGCCC
This sequence comes from Anopheles funestus, assembly GCF_943734845.2. Taxonomy (NCBI): domain Eukaryota; kingdom Metazoa; phylum Arthropoda; class Insecta; order Diptera; family Culicidae; genus Anopheles; species Anopheles funestus. The sequence continues at coordinate 4,427,540 of NC_064599.1, forward strand.
TTATTTTTTCTTTTGCGCTCTGTGCATCCCGGCAGTGCGTGTGTACTTAAACGTAGCACGTTTTACGCTGCAATAACTTTCGATGTGGCAATAAAGCTTGTGTTTTTATCGATGCACGCCAGTAAACGGGTGAGGAATTTGTTGTGTGAATATGCAAAAGATCCTTGCATCGGGGTACTTGCGATGGTTGTGAAGAGATATCGGTGATTGTGTTAAAATATTTGTAGCATGACAATATATTCAATTTACGATGGTACAGATAATGTATTAGGTATCACATTTTTTATACTTGCATATAAAATAGTTTATATTTTTGTCAAAAAATCTTCAAAGAGATTTTTACATAAAGGATATCCAAAATAAATATTTGAGAATTAAAAATTTTATAAATTTTGTAGTATATTGGTATAAACTTAAGTATAAATAATACCAAATAACTTTAATAATAACTTCAAGTTTATCTCAGGTTTTTTTGTGCATTTGGTGTTTTACCAAATTCCTGTTTGGTGTTCCTTTTTTAGTGTTCCTTTATAATTCGTTTATAAAATATTTACAAAATAAAATTCGTTTTAATGATTGGTAGGTTCAATTTACTTTTTACATTTTTTCTGTTTGCTGTTTTCTTTCTTTCTAATTTTTCTTTCAATTTTATTTGAAGATTTACTATTCGCATATTCTTCACACACCCGAATTTGAAAACTACCATAAGCATAATCGATGTTTCGACATTTTGTGTTTCTCTATGATTACACTCACACACTCATATGGGAACCACATATGGAACTATAAAAGGGGGTGGCAAAAATGTATCACCCTCGCATAAAATCAAACATTTTGCCTTCCGATTGGTACACGCAACCGCACATATGTACGTATCCTTGGAGTACTAGCATCGAATGATTGACAAGGGCGGTCCTATTCCCCCTTCAAAATTCAGTTTTTTCCAATAAAATAAAAATCTCCACACTCACGTATACACACAAGATAAACACTTCATAAATTGACGTACTGCATGTTTGCTGTCGTAGAGTTTAACCCGCTGCCGTGCTTTAGAAGCATCACACACGATCTAGCAAACAAGCATACGAGCCCAATTATCGTCGCGCAAGTATAAAATGCCTGCAAGCGGACAGGAATGCGAGCACACACGAAAAAAAAGAAGTGAAACCAATGTGCTAATCGCGCCAAATTTATGCAAATCTTTCCATTCCCGGAACCGGAGACAGCTGAAGGAATTGGCATGGAAATTTGCATAAAATTACAATCGCCAGCAGCGGAGCGTGTATGCGACCTTGCCCGGGCCCGGGTTGTTATTAGCATCGTAAAACACATCTGACTGATGTGATGTCCCCACCGACTGACTGGCTCTTGAGGTTTTGCCGAGAGTTAATCCTTTCCAGCGATCAACCGGCACATCGGGAACCTTGTTCGGGAAGATCGAGGTAAACGAGCGCGACCCGAAAATTACAAGCACTTACCGATCGCTGCACGGAAAGGTGCGTAGTCAGCTGCCATCCGGTTTTGTGTTGATCCTTTAAAAGATGCTCAATTGCGAACGGCAAACTAAAGTTCGTTTTTTACAAAACCGAACATTTTTACCGAGCAAATGTGTACTTTCGCTTTCGCTGACTGCTGCAAAGGCCACTCTCTCTCTCTCTTTCTCTCTATGTTTGTAGAGTTTTTATCCTTTCATCCTTTTTCACTTTCACTTCCATCCGAAAGGATGCTGTCGGGGCTTTTTTGGTCCGCGGGGACTGAGGAGAAAAAAAAAACTTAAAAAATAGCATCCCCATTCAAAACTAAATTAAGGAGAAAAAATAGCGAACTGATTTGCATATTTTTAGAGAGCCTTGCTCTAGGTCTCCCTAATGTTTTTGCATCATCCTGGCCGTTTTTTTCCCTTTGCGTTCGACAGCCTGTCGAGTTTGTCGACTGTCGACCTACCTGGGGAAGAAGCAACAGCAAGGGGAAGCATAACTCGACGCGTACCGACACTGGTAGTTATTGCACACAATTTAGCGCAAGCGTTTTTGGGCCTTCTATTCGCGCAAAACAAAAAATTTAAATAACAATACAACCGACCCGCTTGTAACGGCAACCAAAAACCAGCGAAGGACACAAATGAAGTGACAAACAAGCAAGAGAAAAAAAATGCGTACGAAAAACTACGACTGACTTCCATTTCGATTGGCAAAACGAAAGTGAAATGCGACACGGCCGACGGCAACGAATGGTACGGAATGTCGGCTGGATTTGCATACATCCCGATTTGTTTGTCATGGTTGGGTCGTATTTGAAGGATATGATTATGGACATGGTACCCGATGGTCGGGGTTGTTCGGTTGTAGCTGACACGTATCTTCCGTTCTTGGTATTCTTGCATCGGAATACGAGCCTGTCAGTGTCTGACAGTTGTAATAACAATTGACGTACCGATATTATTCTCTCTGAGCCTGGAAATATCATTGATGGGATAGAATATTTATTTCGTGTTAAAATGTAAAACATTGCTATTGCTTTTAATAGTTCGTTTGCGATATTTAATAACCTTTCAACCAATTATTTTGAGGCGCAGGACCTTATTACTGATTTTGTTTTAACTTTTATTTCATTTAGAATGCTTTTCATTTTTTTGTAGTCTTTTCAATTTTCCTAACACCTGTTTTCCAAATTCCATAACAAAAACCCAACCTGTCGGTTTATTAATCACAGATAATAGGAGAGGTTCCGATAATGAAGGTAAAACTAGTTTAAAAGTGTTCATAATATTCTAGACCCGGTGGTATATGTGATAAACGGTGCCGACTCCACGCGACAGAACCGAGTTTCAAATCCCAACCGGACCGTCCCCCATAGTAAAGACTGACTATCCAGCTACGTGATAAAATTAAGTATAATATACCATCAATGGCCGGCATGACCTCTTAAGTCGTTAAGCCAAGAGGAGGAGGAGTATTCTAGACAGCGTATCCTTTGGCTCACATATGGAAGGAACGTATCAGCACTACTCTTTAATATTAGTATTATATTAACAATGTCGTTTGTGCGAATTGATGACACGTATGTTGACTTATTCGATGGTAGTTGTGATCACCACACTTGACAGTATTTTAACAAAGAGCAAAGAATGATTTGACGAACAAGATAGAGCGAAAATGATGAAAGGCGAAAGAAAAATCATGCGAATTTAAGGTAATAAAATAATATTTTCTCAAGCGTCGCTATAATTTAATAAGAAATAAATACAATAAGAAAGAAAGACATACTTTTTTAAAGAGATAATTAAAACACCTGGGAACCTATGCCATGACCAAAACGGAACTATTTCAAATGCAGAAAACGCTTCAAACTTTGACACCAGTACAACCAGTACAACAAGGGTACAACTGTCTCTTTAAACAAATCGACATTTATTTATTTTCCACGCTGCACTTATCTATCTTACCATCACCAAAAAACACTCATAAACCCTGTCAAGAATGAGTTATGCTTAATCGCATGGATATTTTTCAGCCACTGTACATTTGCTACTTCCGACATGTACCTAAGCCTTTCGATGCTCGAGTTTCGCACTTCCTCAGCAAAAATTACGAAATATTTTGCATTAACAATAATAACCCCGGGTACAAAATAAAAATCACACACAACACAAACAGCGGACAAGATCATAAATGCCAACGAGGAAAATAGGGGTCACAAAGCGCATTCCCAAAGCGAACCAAAAAACAAAGCAAACGCGCGGGAAATTTATTAGATATGCGTTTAATGACATTTGCCTATGCGTGCGCTTCCAGAAAAAAGGGATGAATTTGAGTGGTTTAACATATGTTTTCCATACGATCGGATGCGATAGTGCATCCGGGGGATGTGTTTTCACCGACTAAAGTGTCTACTTTATCGGTCATTATTTTTAAAAAAGCACTCACACACCCAGCCGTGTATGTAGAATTTTACGCTTCGCTATCTCTTTTATTGGTTCGTGGTTGATTTATTGGACAGCAAATGTGGATAGAAAAGGTAACGAAATCGAACGGAAAGGTTTATGTTTTGTTGGATGTTTAAGGTTTTTTTTTTCGTTGCTGTTTTCACCATTACCTGGTCATAGCATGGTGGTGATTGCACGGGGAAGATATCGACATTGTTCGATTACCATCGATTTATTTTAACCCAACCGATTACCGATACCGTTGAAAGGGTTTCGTCTCCGATGCTGGCGTTGAATTCAGATCAATCCAAGAGCACGGTATGAAGTTCCTATGAGTAGCGAATTGGTTTTTGGCACATAGGAACTCTATACCTCGCTGGTGGTTTGTCTTTGTGACGTTGCAGATAAGTTGCTGGCGCATGATTATGCTTTGGATGAAATCCATCGAGATGTAAACAGTCCTCAATTTGATCTGAAATAATATTTGTAAAGAAATTATTCTTATAAAACCTCTTTTTTAGCTATTGATGAACACGAGAACTACCAAGCGTTTTAAGCGTTTTTCGTTCTTGGTTAATTTTGAAACAATTTCGAAGAGTTGGAGTATATTTTATTGTTTATTGGAGATCGTGTTATTGAATTTTTTATATTTTAAATTCATGGTTCAACTCCAATAAGATTTTTTAACCACAAAAAATATTGTGATGAAAATGAAGCGTTCCAGTCAAAATGACTGATTCGGTAGTTCTAGTGTTAAATATTTTTAATTAAACGTGGGAGTGAAAAAAATAAATAGCAATCGTTTATCCTTGACAATTTTCTACACTATATTAAATGATTAGAAGTGGCTCGTAACCTTACGAAAACAAACCATCCCAATATCGGAAAGCAAACCAAAAAACAAACCCACTCAACTAGCACTTGCTCAAGAAAAGTGCTAATAATATGTTTACCCGTTTCAATTAACCATTTACCGAACCGGAATGTACGCACCGATTTGCATCGCGCGAAGGACTCAACTCACTTGTTACATGTCACCACCGGTTACACCTCTGCCACCCATCAACCCGCTCACCCTCCTTGTGCCTTGCTTTCACACAATCACCACCGTTCGATCGGCAATCGATCGACGGGTGGATTAAAATATCAATTAAAATGCAAAGCAGTTAAATAGTGGCAAGCCGCACGATTGCTAACCGGAGCCGAGCTACTGTTGGCAAAGGTTCCGAAGCAGCAGCACCAGAATGCCTAATGTGCCACCATTGTCAGGCGGTGCGGGTGTTTGCGACGGTTCGGAGGCTGTGCCAATTAAAAGATAATTTGTCAGCGATAACTCAACCCGTTTGTGGTTCTAAAAATTTGAAGCGTGGAACTGTGTTTTTTTGAAAGTGAAGTAGAAATTATCCGCCCCTCAGGGTGGACGATCACGCATCGGGTGGTTGATGTTTAACATGTGCCTGGTAGATGGTAATTATGTTACACATTCAAAGTGTTAGACATTGAACGGTTTACGGCCCAGGGTTTGTACGTTTGTCTTACACGCGCGTTAGGGTGGACGCAAATATTTGCATGAAGCCTTATTAAAATGGTGGTCAAACAGAGTGTCTGTTAATGATTTGAAGGAGTTTATAATGATTTGAAAATTGTTTAATATTTTTAATCTGTAAACAGTTGTTTATACAAATACAAAATATATCGACAATATTACTTCTAGAAGTCGACATAGTCGACATCTCTACATAGACGAGAGGCAAACAAATAGTGCTGATTTTTTAAACATTTATCAAGGTAACAATCTTATGGAAAATTTTTTCTATTTTCCTAGTAAAACTTCTCTTTTAAGTACTTCATCATTCGTTTCCCATATAAAACGCGAATTTTTCACATTTCTCTGTATAAAACGGTGGATGTAGACGTTAGCAATTTTTTTTTATTCATTTGTCTAGAATGATTTTTCCAGACTTTTTAAAATGAATTTTGAAGTAGAATAACATTGTTGGTAGAATTGAAAACATTTATGTTCACTCAACTTCCAAATACAAAGAATTTTTATTTTTTGTATTTCATTTCCCTTTTTTTTCTTCTCCTTCAAGTACGCACACCTTTTTTACAATTGAGAAAGTAAATTGTACTGAAATGTGCCGCACACAATTTGAATATCAAACTCAGCACAAAACAAAAAAGCTGCCCAAACCCAGCAACAGGATGTAAAAAAAAAGCCGAGGGTTCTACGCCGGAGAATCTCAACTCTTCAAGTAGAAGGATGTTCGTACTTAAGCACGGAATGGAAAGAAGAAAAAACGAATCTTCCCCGATTCTACAGCAAAACCGGATGTCAATTCAACGTGCAATCGGATGCTTCCGGGGTTTTGCCGTTTCGTTGCATTTCAGCAACGCAAACGAAATTGTCCACGATGGTTTAAGTGACACAAAACTTCACCATTCTGAACAGAAATTGTTATTCTGTTGTGCAACGGTTTATTTTGACATTGAAGCTGAACATATTAATAATGATTAAAGGAAGTAACTGCTGCCTAATGGGTACAAATAACCAGAAAAAGCCTTTCCAGCTGATGATCGTGAAATTAATCATCGAAAGGATTTGTGTGTCGATCTGCTTAAATCCTTTGGTGATTGTTCGAAGGTGAAAACACAATTGATGAACACACAGGTTCACCCGTATGACAATTGGGTTTCGTATATTCATAGCACATATTCGTCCTTTTTTTGTTCAAATTGTCTGCATGAAAACACGTGGCGTTTGAGGCAGATCAGTAGAGAAACACAAGAATTGAAACTCATTTTTTAGTTTGTTTAGCATGCGATGATGCAGCCACACCTCTTGGTTCGTTTTAACGGCTTTCCCGCTGCCCGGCTGGCAATGAAAAATCATAACTCCATCCATGCGAAAGATGTGTCTTGAATAATGACGATCAGCAATTGCGAATCAGTCGAAAGGTTGAAAAAAAAATTGCTTCCAGCATTGGTATGCAAGAGCGGGAAATCTGATACGCAAACGGTACTCTTCGTTGTCTGCTTCCATCCATCCAGAATCACTTCCTCGCACAGGAAGGTCCTGCATGCTTACATTCACTCAGCCAACATCAGCAGCAGCATTAACAAAAAAGGTAATAATATGAATCGGAACGCTTCATTGCACACAAAAAACCGCCACCGTGCAAACTGGGAAGGAACGCATAATTTATGCATGTGTAATTTATTATTATTTTAACCCCTTTCGCAATGTGGACGGGATTGTGTTTTGCGATAGCTCGGGTGAATCCTACCACCGGAGGCACACAGACAGATCAGTGCCCTCTCCACGCTCAACGGGACGCTCCGATGTGACCCTGGGACTCGCGAATCCAATGGTAAAGGTATCTTTCTTTGGGCAGGACCTCACGTTTTGCTGTTACCTGCCACATAGCGAAAAGGGGTTTTTTTGCGTACATCTTCACACATTTATCGACGCAAGGATAATATGCGGGAAATCATCTCACGGGGTGATCTGCGTATGCCTTCCACATGGGAAATTGGTGCGTGAAATCGTTCGCTGCAGAGGATGCAGCACACAACGGAAAGAAATGAGAATTTTCCCCTCTTGTGTTTTTTTTCGTTTTGTTCGAGAGGGATATCTATCGGTGGTTAATATTTTACGGTACCGGCGTGTTTGTTTTGTTGCGTTCGGTGCAGCTTTTGTTTAGCCGTGCCGGTTTCGTGTTGCGTGTGTGTGGTTTGGTTTTGTGAATTGGTTTGGTAAACAATTCGAAATAGCTCATCAACTATAGTGGATCCTAGTGTCAGGTTTGAGGAGGTTGTTTTTTGGTGTTTGTTGCAAAATATCACATCTCTTGTTTATTGTCATTTATTTGCGTTAAGTACCGCGAATGACTCGAGGAATGTACAATAATAACCTTGTACAATTGAAAGCATTAAAATAAAGCTCAAAGATAAATAAAAATCTAGTCATATTTCATACGAAAATCATACGAAATTTTCATGGCATTAAATCAAACGTCCGTTTTGACATGTTGATTATATCGCGTTCCCTTTTTTACGATCAAAGCTTATAGGTTATTCATTTTGATTATTTTATAAATTTTAACTGCTTTTATAAAGACTTTATAGAATATACTGGTCAATTTGATACAACTTTTAGTATACTTTTATGTTTAGGAATATTGTTCGAAGACATTTCGTTAAACAAATTTAGTTAAATATTTCACATCTTTCTTATTTTGTATTTCTTCTGTTCTTTAAAAAAAAAATTCAATAGTTAGCTTTATGTTATAGGAAACAGCATGAATGCATTAAGTGCATTTTTATAGTTTTTTTAAGCTTATTCTCGATTTAAATGGTATGATTAAAGGGAATTTAAGAGCTGTAGCTAAATTTTCCCTTTCAATTGCTCTTGTTTTTCTAGACAATATTGATGTGGAAATGTAGTTGAGAAAATTCGATTGAACTGTACCTAATTTATGTTCTAAACACTTGCATATTACAACATTCACTTAAACATTTTTTTATCCTTAGGCGTTTAAGTCTCCTTGTACCCTACTACATACGTGAGGAAAATCGAGGAAAATCTTAACCTTCGAAAAATTTAGTTAACTGCAAAATGCATAATTAAGTGACGACCTCAAACAATATTTTCTCAATAAGAATCATCCTTGATCCGTAACAATGCGAAAAATCCTTCAGTGCCTTAGTGTTAGTTTCGCATTTAACACAGTATTTAGTTGGTCCCATTTAGCCTAAAAAGAAACAAATCTTCCCATTCAGCTTATTAACACACGCGTGCCAACATGCGAAACACTATGCGAATTCTACCAACACAACAATCAACAAACCCACACACACACGTAAACGCACAGCAAAAAGGTCCATTCATTTCGCTCGGCATTTCATTCATAGTCGCCATATATTTAGTTCACCCATACCAACACACACTCATATATATACACACACACATATACCCTTCGATACACATACACGCGTACACGGAGCGGATAGTAATTAGCGCCGCCGCTGGTCGTGGCACTTTTTTCCTTACCTTGTTTTGTTTTCCCGGATCAGCTGATTTTCATTCACAAATGAATGTTGTGCCCTTACGCGAGTGCAATCATCTCATGATGGCCGTTTTGGATGTTATTTTTACTCAGCACCGAAATGTTTCATAAAATAAGTGTTGGTTTTACAACTTCACTCTTGTCTTTTGCTCGTTAAACAGAACACACATCGAGCGTTTTGTCTTATCTAACTACCTTAAATTTTTTGCAAGGGTTCTATTTGTATTAAATAAAACTGCAAAAATACATTTCTCTACGAATAACACTAAAATTTTAGAAAAGAGGACGCACCATTTAAAGAAAGAAGGGAAAACAAAGCAAATGTTTACTCGTTTAGAAGTTAAAAAAACACACACCAAACAGGCTGAAAACGCAGCGAAGGTGGAAAAACTTCTCCACGGAACCGCCTTGAAGGGCGTACGGTAAACGAATGAAAGTCGCGACGCTTTTTGCAGAACCCGCTTCTTTGGGTTTGGCTATCAAAAAGCGTCATTCTGTGCGTCGCCGCCAACCAGCTCCCGATTGCCGCGCTTTCCTAATCGTCGGTTCACGCTTTCTGGCCGTTTTTACCGTTCCATTTTCCTTGCGTTGTCGGTGGTCCGCCAAAAAAAAAGGAAAAAGAACCCACCCGCCACCCTTTTCGGAACCATTTGGTTCCTTTCCATTTGCGAAATTCTATCACTCCTTTTTCCATTCGCTTTCGCTCTCTTTCTCTCACACACTTTCTCGTTCAAACTCTCTTGGTAAATGGTTCCGAGTTTCCTTATCCTTTTTTGCACAAATGTGTCCCCTTCGATGGGTCGTCTTGTGCGGGATAGGGTGTATTTTCCCTATCGGAGCCAACATTGTCGCAAAAGGAGACCCTTTACCATCGTCATTCACGGCATCCGAGGCCCTCCTTCACACAGGCGCAACTACGAAGGCGAACGCTCGGGTTCGTCGGTGTTCGATTCCGGAGATTTGTTCCTTTCGTTTCGCGGCTAACTACGACACACAACCACGCACACAAATGCGAAGGACGATTTACGTTCAGCGCTTTTCCACTTTTCCAGCGTTTCCACAATACTTCCTTCCTTTTCCTGCTTATCCACGGTTTGGTGAAAAACGGTTGTCGATTTCCATTCTCTATCCCGCTCGAAGCTGTTCTTCGCTTTTCTTCGAGAGGATCCGCTCGAGAAGTTGTGTTCCCTGCCGACATGGTACAGAAGCGTAAAGGAGGCCAACAAACGACGGAGATGATGATTACGATGTATGGCAATCAGGCGACACTGGTTCACCATGCCGCACTGTGTGTATGTAAGAAAACCGCGATGTACATAAGGATCGCGAATCCGCTCACCCACACGGACGCAAAAAGTCATCATCGTCGAGGTAAGAGCTCGTTGACGTGGCGTCCCTTCGTGCACTGGGAAAGCCTACCCACTTCGGCATGATGAACGTAATGTGTGGCGGATCCCTTCGCCATCAAGGCACCGGGTTGTCGGTGTTTTCCACTTCACGTACTATTTGGGGTTTTTTCTGTTTGTTCCGTGTTTGGTTCACTTTAGGGACATTGGTTACCGTGCAAAAAGTCACTCACATCACCAAACGAATGTGTTCTTTTACCCACTTCAGTGTGCGAAATAGGACGAAACGGTTCTCCCTCCACGGGATTCAACCCTACACGTGCATGTCGTTGTGAGTTTAACGTGAAGTGGTTTCGCATGTATCCTTTTTTTTAGATGCCTCCTCACCAGTCACTTTTCCACGCCAAGATTATGGCCATGGGCACACATACTCACACACGACTGAGACGGAACATCCAATCGCAAATGGAATCGAATGTGAATCCCTTGGCCTTATCCACCCAGGAAGAAACGAGTGCGCCTGTGAGACATTTTATCCACATTCCTTTCGCCGCATTTTCCCTTCCCTCGTCACCCTTTCGTTGCGCAGTACGAAAACTTGTCCAATATACACATGTGCCATCATTATTTTTCACGCTCTCTGCTGACTTTCACCAGCAATCGAACCATTCGAGGGGTTCGCATCACATCAGGTTGGGCTACTCTTTCGCGTCTTAGCTCAGAGAAAAGAGAAAAAAAAACAGCAAAGCCATCGTTCGATTCTTCCCTCCCAGTGTCCACCCCCAGTGCGTTGCGATGTATTTCACACCGTTCGGGAAAATCCGATTGATATCGAAGATCGGAATCGACCACCACACGCGCCAGGATGGGATGCTTTCTTTCTTGCACATGTGTGAAGTGTGGCATTAACCGGCCCGCATCGGTACATAAAATGGTGTCTTTTTCCGTTTTGCATGCAAGGTGATGGATTGAAGACGTAAAGCAATGTGGGTGTACGTGTGTGCCTCAAAGTGTGGGTAGATTGATGGAACAACTCGCCGCTAGACACCGGATTGCCGAAGGAACTCGGAAGCTTTGCTTCTTTTTTTGCAACTTTTTTTTCACTTGTCAAAGGTAAAATGTTTCACATCATCTGGAAAGTGTTGTCTTTTTTTTTTGGTTGAAGAAGATAAATGGATTGAAATTAATTAGATATTGGGATTGGCAGCTGGATACTACCCACTAGTAATAATTTATTTTTTGTAGAAAATATCAAAACAACATCATATCAATTTTAATTACATCTTTCAATTATGAAGTATCGATGAAGTATTAGAAAATTTAGTTTCTAAAATTTTGGAAACAAAATCATATTTACCCAAAGAATATTGGCAACAAAGTTTTTTTGGACAAAATCTACAAATTTATAATTCAAATAAGTCTAATTTTACTACTCTTCAAAATTTGCATGCGACAATTTTGAATAAATTATCTAACAACATTGTATTTACTTTGTTGACATAATGAAATAATACACTGTACGAAGAAAGAACATGGACTGAGAGAGGTATTAGACGAACAAACAGTACTCCAAAGATATCAGTATTTCCTTAGCCAATGCTGGAAACGAGGCATTGTTAGAGGCTTTATTGTACAAACGTGTAGCATCACTATCCACTATCAGAGACTTGCATTGGGTATGAAACACCCATTATTGAACAACAAAGCCGATTTGGTCTAATGGAGTTGGCAACTACTGAGCTGGCATTTCCAGATTCAGAGAGGCGAGGCAAATATCCAAAAATGGGTTGTCCAAAAAATTCAAAAGATGAAAAAACGACGTATCTGGAAGATATTGCCATTATCCCCCTCGACTCTAACCACCTTTTCCAGCTACCAATGCTGGAGGGTCTTGTCTTCTAAATCCCTTTCCCTACGTTCGAGCCCACGGCCGTAGTTACACTACTTATTTGATGTATGATTTATTCATGTACATTATTTCAAGTACCTTTTCATATGTGCTCGCGCGTGCGGTTTTCGCCATTCGAACCAAAAAAACACACTCTCGTTCCTTCGTTACCGGAAAGGATCCTTCGGATGCTGCGGAAGTGGTGACGGGTTTGAAGCAGTACGCCGCGCGGTAAAGCGAAACGGTTGGATATGTACAATATTCGGTTATCCTTTTTTATTGCCTCCGGCTTCACGGAGGCCACCCGCACGTGGTGTGCTTTTATCTGTTCCTTTTTAGCGATATCTTTCATGCGCGTTCGAAAAGACATGAAGAAACGGATTTCCCGGGGAGCTAAGATGTAACGAAAAATGTCTTGTTTCATTTCGGGGAGGGAGGTTTTCACCCGGGACATGCCGTCGCCGGGACTGGGTTGATGGACCGGGAAGGATTGACAGGACACAAAAGGAAATCAAACTCACCCGTAACACCTCCACCATCAAATGGTCGGCACGGAAAGAAGCACGCGCGGAGGGTGAGTTTTTAGTGGAAGACACAAATCGAACCGAAAAAAGGAACCGAAGCGACGAACGAGCTTCCCGTTAGGAAAACTGAGGGGACGTATTTTGCAAAACGCGCCCCGCCAGTCGGTCGGGATGGATGGATGGACTAGCAAAACGGGGCGGCATTCCTTTATAGTTGTATGCGCATGTATTTTCCCACATTTTTCCACCGACAACGGGGCTGGAGGACATCTCGAGCGCGCTCAATCGTTCAACGAAAGGTCGTCTGAGCCATCGCGTACCATCGTGCGCGGGATGATGAAATTTTCAAATATTAGAATTCCAATTTTCCACTCCACTCTCGCACACATTCGGTCCGCGAAGATCTTGAGGCTTTTGTACGGGTTCGAAGGATTCCTTTTTGGACGACTCCTACACCGAGGGAGGATGGATAATGCGAAACGCGTCTAGCTCGAAACGAACTCTTCTGCCAAAGAAAGAAAAGTACAAAAGGGTAAGAAAATGGAACGAAAGCCCTTGGAGATGGAGAGAAAGGGAAAGCATAGCATTCCAGGCTAAGCTTTGATAAAATGTTGCCATGTGCACATTGAGATGAATCCAAATCGAACGGATATTATGGTACGACTCGTATGGAAATGTTTCGTTGCCTTCGTTTTTTTTCTTTTGGCAATTTGTTGCCAAACGAAGTGAATGGCAGTTTCCCGTGCAACGGTGACACAATACGCCGGCAAATGATGGATTGGATGAAGATGGATGTGGTTGAGAATGTTCCAAACAGGCATTAGTAGCAATGTAGCAAAATAAATTTGTTATATGAAATTTTCTTTTAAACTTTGTTTAATTTCCATCCATTATTTCATTTGTGGAAAATATATCTAAAATTAATAAGTCAACTGAAGATTAGTTCAACTATTAATGTATGTATGTAGAAAATTAAAAACAAACATTTGAGATGAAGCTCTAATAGTGATTTGACCTTGGAACAATTTGTACGCCTGTTGATATGCAATCGATTGCACACCAAACTCCCAATTAACCAGTTTTCATTCCCAACCATAAAGGAACCAAAACAAATGCTAACTTTTTCATTGCCGTTAACACCACCAAAATGTAGGCCGAACATTGTGAAGCAAACAGAAGGAAAAAAAAACTACCCTCTTATGAATGAAAAACTTTCAACTGCCAAAAACAACCAACAGCTCCAGAGCAAAACTCCATCGTCGGGACCGCAAGGTACCGTACCGAAACAGCTGATTAAAACACTTCCTTAATTCCAACCGTGTCCTGCCGGCGGTACGGTGAAAACAGCAACGGCAAAAAAAAAAATCCGGAAAACGGAGAAGAAAATAAACAGAAAAAAAAGTCTCTCCACCAACGTAAAGTCGTGTTCCACGTCGACTGCCGGTGGAAATTTCGCGCGGAAAACAAACGCCAACATTTACATACATAATGAAGAAGCGAAGACGCGTACATAATGAGCGGGTAAGGGAGGTTTCGAAGAGGGAACGAGGGGAAGGAAGGAGAAGTTTTTCCCAAGGACGAAACGAAGAACCGTACACCGGGCGGATAATTTTCTAGGTCAAGTTTAATTCCTTCCCTCGTTTCATTCATTAGCGAAGTGGTGACGGAATTCGAACGAAGAATCTTATGGAAATGATGAGCGAGAGAGAGAGAAAGAGAGCAAAACGAAAGCCCAGAGACGGAGAGACAGGATTTGCTGGAAAACGGTGGTTGGTGGAAAAAACCGTGGCCCAGGATGGCTGAAAAGTTTCCCATCGCCTGTTGCCGTCTGTCTTTACGCATCGCTAATGACAACGCATCCTACAGCAACTCGCTGCCATTCGGTTCGCTTTCGCGTGTCCTTGTTCGCGGAAATAGGACGAGCCCCCCTACCGAGAGAAAACAAACACCAGCCACGAGCGCGTGTGTGTGTGTGTGCATGGCTGCCTTAATGAAAATGAATTTCACCCTCGCTCGGTAAGGGAAACGTCGGAATGTGGTGTATCTTCTTATCAAAGCGAAAACAGCACTCTCGTACGATGGCTAGAGCGCGGATGTCTAGTCGTTTCATCGGAAAGACAGCATTTTCTCAAATACATACACACACACATAGATATACTCATATACGGTGCAGACAGACTGACACGGTGGTTAAGGCCATGGCCGTGTCTTTTCCCTTTTTATAATGAGTGTACGTCACCATCGAGTAAGTTGAGACGGGTATGGGGCAGTGAGGAGAAGGAAGTTAAGGGAATTCCGCCACGAGTTCATTGACGCGTTTTTCCTCATTTTCCTTTTTGCTTTCAAGGAATCCGACTTTGCCGACACTTTGGTCCTGGGGGGTGGTTAGAGGTACGGTAATGAAAATGAATGGGAAAAAGCGGATGAAAATGAGAGTTTACTCCTCAGCGGTTGTGCGGGAACGGATGTGGAAATGATGATGCAAACCGCGGGCTGGTAGTTGGACGGTGGCAAAAGCATATGCGCCACGATTCACCATTTATCACGGTGGATGTTTCCTTTTTTTATTTCTTATTCCATCATCCAACTTCGTTTGCTTGGTGTCTTGTGATAGAAGAAAAACTGCAACGCTTCTAGTGTGGTGGTTTTCCCACAGAATTTCCCGCACTACAGGTGAGTATCATGGGATAGTACGTGCTGGTGTGTGTGTGTTTCAAAGTAAGAATATTGTAGTTGCTTCTCAACACTTAAACACCGAGTGCCGAGTCATTCATTCAGTAAAATATAAGAGAAGGCAAAATGAAATGAAACTTTGCTACAAAAAAAGTGGGAAAAATAAAAACCAACCCTGGCTGAGCTATTCTGTAACACTGTGGATTGTGTTCCTTCTTTCGCTGTTCGAATATTTTAGCTTCTTGGGTGTCTCAAGGCAACAAGGGGTGACACCACGATGTCGGGAGAAGCGTTTTGTTTGTCTTTGCAATGTTTAAATGAGTTTAATTTGGAGCCAGGTATGAGCGAAAAGGAAACGTTCCCGATGATAGGGGAAGAAAAGATTATGAACCAGACTTGGAAAATTGTGTTTCTAGGTTAGGAATGGCATTTGGCAAATGGTGACATGAAGGCCAACAAATTCCGTACAATCCCGACTCAACAGGTGTTGATGGGAAAAGTTGGGCCTGCTGTTTACTTGAAGATTGGAAGTTTTTTGTGTGTGTCTTGTAATAGTTCAAGGTTTTATGTTTTGATGGAAATGTGATGGTTGCAGCAGTCAGAAAAATTGTATCGGTAGAATGAACTAAGGAATTGAAGGATGTTTTTGGTTGTTTGCTTCATTCCGGTGTACTGCTGCGTACCTTCTTTTACGTTAAACGTTAAGAGTTTGATTACCCAAAAAAAAAAAAACGTTTCCACACAGACTGTAACATTTGAAAGGATGTCAGAAAAGTAAAATCAATTTATTCTAACATGCATTTGATAAGCGAGCTTGATCCGCTTGACTTTTTTTCCTTCCGAACTAAGCGTTAAGACATCTGGAGCAAAAATGGATGAAAAGATGAAAAGAAAACGCTGATACTGTGTGGCAAGTCAAAATCCAATTTCCATCGCTGAAAATGTTACAAATGGTTCTTATTTTTTTTTTTCGGGGAGCAATACACCCTCACACTTGGGTGATGGAAAACGGCAACCGAGGGGGGGGGGGGGGGGGGAGGGGAGGGAAAGGGATGTAACAGGACGTCCTTTCCCATTTGTGTGGAATGTGCGTGTGAGTTTCTATGTATGTTTACTTGCTAGCAGTATTTCTTATTTCATTTTTCCACACCAGGAAAAAATGTCATTTCGGTTCGTTTGACACGGCAAAATACAGACGGAAGCTGGCAGGCGCATGCACGCACGTACGTACGCGAGACAAAAATGCAAATTTCCTTCCATTTCTCGCGACACATACTCGATCAAGCGATTACATATCAACCCCAACGCATGAGCATGTGTTCGGGCGTGTGTGTGTGTATGGTGTATTCCGTGTCACCTTGGGTGCGGCAGGTTTCATCCTTCGTTTCGTTACACCCCTTCACTGCTTCACGATGGCTGACACATCAAAAGGCGTAAAGGTTGATCCGAGCTTGACGCAGAATCGACGCACGGGTACTTCCTACGCGATGTCCCAAGTGTCGAAAGCAGCCAAATGCTGCTGTGCAGTGTACCCGCTGTTACCGGAAATGGAGATGCGAAAATGGGGGAAAGGATTTTCCTCGCAATGGGGTACGTAGCGGATGGTGAAGCTGAATTTGTGGAAGACATTGCTCAAAGGATTCGATTTTGATGTGATTCCGACTGTTGCTAAGGTGGTAAGGCAAGTTATATTTTTGCTCAATTCCACAATTCCTACTCTTTTTCCACCAAAAATTTGGTTGGTTTTATTCAACGTTTTTCAACTAGAAGAACGGATTTGGAGCTATACGATACGAATCATTCTGGTAAATTTAAGATTCTAAGTAGATTCTTGCTTATATGTTCTTTACTTGTAGACATATTAAACTTAACAATTTCTTAGTAGTCTTGGCCTGTTGCAGGAGACCTTCAGACCTCAAGTAAACTTCAAGACTTATCGAGGTTTAGAATAACTTGATCGTCAGGTGTCATTTTAGTGACATAACCAGCCCTTCGAACATAATGACGAAGTGAATCACATTATTGCAAGAAATTCTTGATCATTCTTCACACAAGCGAGTCCAAACATCTTTCGGAGCATCATTCAAAGTTACATTTGTTTGGTAATTGTCTTGATGCGGTTCCAAACTTTATCTCATCCTAGGTGATCAAGATCAACGAAAGCATTGCTACGAAGATTTTTCAGGCTCATCCATTTTGTAAATGTTGGGTGTATGTCTTTTCTTTAGCTGTGGAAATACAAGTAATTCTTCTTATTTAGATATATGCTATGCATGTCTGAAGGAAACATGCAAGATGTCATTAGTGAAACATTTAGTAGACTAAATTCTACGAAAGATTTCCTTTTGAATTCTGGTGTGAAACTACTTATTTCTACGAGTATTTAACATTATTAATACTTCAATAGCGGAAAGGTTTGAAGTTTTAATTCATACTACTAAGATATTTTAAAACATAAGAAACCACAGACTAAACTCAGAACAATTCATCTTCCTAAACCGTACCAAATAGAAATTGAGGCTCAAATGTTTCTTTTTCTCTGCATTCAGCACAATCGAACGTGAGTAATTCAATTACTACTTGTACATTCTACTAATGTGTCACCAAACTAAACTACATTTGTCAACTGTTCGCAATGGAGAGGCGAATCTCCTTTTCAGCGTCTGTTGGTTATGCTTCTTATTATGCTGTGTGTTGTCCTATTCAAGTACGATATGAAATTTCACCTGAAGCTAGCATTATTCGTTTTCGCTCCTTAATCCACCACCTTTCGCCATATCATAACCATCATCATCATAACCACCACCGTTAGCGTCCGTTTCGTCAGGTTGCCTGTTTCTTTTTTTTGCAGCAACAGCAGCAGTAGCAGTGGGGCGTATCGTTTAGGTGCCAGATCCCAAGCACCGGTACATCTTCTCCACATATCTGCGGGAATAAATTCAAATTCTCATTTTAGCAAACGCGAGCGCAATGGCACGGTTCGGTAGGATTTTATTTCGGTCCCTGCGTTCCCTTGTTTGCTTCAGCGACATCACATAATGCAAACGGTGCGATTTTCTAACTCGTTGCGAAGGTGTGTAGGCGCACGGGTACCCGAAGAGATGGCACCACACAAAATACACGCCCTTAGTTTCCCTAAGCTGTTAGTGGGAAAGCATTCCGCAAGGAGGTGTTTTGCAGGAAGATGGTGGCGAGAAGTGCAAAGAGGAAAAAATAATACATACACAGAAAAATACTGCTGATTGGAATATTCCTCCCGATACGCATTTACATATTTTCCTATGCGGCGTCATGGTGACATGATTGAGCATTGAGCGGCATCCACTAGTGGCACCCGCAAAACCTGGCACGCGGGTGGCATCCTGGCAGCGTGGTGAGGACAGAAACGGTTGATCCTTTCAGGGTGTTCCCTCGGGCATGGGAAGCCTCGTTTCGTATTCTTTCCCTTGCGGGCACAATACAGCCACACACCACAAAAAGCACTTCTTCCTGCAAATGTAAAAGGAATAAAACATCACAAAGAAAAAAAAACCCCGGGTGCGTCGTGCGTGCCAAGGTATGGTGAAGCATAAACATTTTGACGCAAAAAAAAACGAAAACCTCGAACCCTTCACTTCAACCAGCGCGAGAAGCAAATGCGGGTTCCCATTCGGGGTTGAAATCTTTACTCCTTCGTTTCCTACTCGATCGGGCTCGAAAGGTTTGGGACGAAACTGGAAGGATCGTTCAACGATTTCTAAGCTTTAAACCATGGTGGGCTACGATCTCAGGTTCGTGAAGGGGTTGGTGAGGCGGGTTTTTCGGGAAGGAATTGAATTTTTGCTCGCTTTATGTCTCCTTTGTCAGCACGTTTCCTTGTGACAATCTTTATCACGAGAAGCGAGAAGCGTTTCAAGAGTGAGCTACACTGCGCTCCTAGAGGAAAGCTATCTTTTAGGAGGGAACTGGAGTCGGTGGAATGGGTTGAAGAGGGGAATAAGATAGGAAAATATTACATTTCACTAGATTTATGAGAGGTTGCGTTCGTAAGCACCGGTGTCGTAATATTATATGCATGGTTGGTTGGGATGGCGTTGGGGAGAGCAGTCAATATTGATAAGAAAAATTCCTGTGTGAAGAATTTTTACTCAGCATAGAATAGCTTGCAACCCGGCATTTGTTAGGCTATTTGATGAGTAAGGAAGGAAAAGAAACATATTAAGAAAAGGTAGTAAAATAGTAAAAACACGTTGCCAGAGTGCTCTAAGTACAGGACAGTCTGCCCAAAGATATCTCCAAACCAAAACTGTTATTTAACAAATATTTAGTTTCAAGTTACACTACTTGAGAATTTCTCTATATCGCCGATATTTCCCTCCCGATACTAGATTTCCCGATATGGTTACGATAGAGCTGGATAAGTTCATCCAGCTCCTAGTATACGCTAGAAGATAGTTAAAGAATCAAATAGACGACAGAAAATTTCCACTTAGGAATATCCCAACCTACAGAAATATATAATTGAACTACTTAGATTGACTAATATTGAGCTACTTAGAATTGATAAAGGCGATCAAACACACTTTCAAAGTCGTTGAAAACACATCTTGAGTCAAAAGCTAAAACCAACTTTTGTTCATATTTTAACTTTTTCACTAAAACCAGTCAGTTCAAACAGTCAATGATGTGACTAAGCATTCTAAGACACGGCCTCCGTAAAAAGAAATACGTATTGGGACGTCCTTATCCGAGGCATGACTATTGAAAGTTCGCTCCTGTGATGTGGATTTTATTCACGATTAAGAAAATTGTCTAAATTTAGCTGAAAATTTTACTTTATATTATTGAAAGCATGTAACGCTGTAGAATTTACGTTAATCCTCATTGAACTAGAGGTTAACTACAGCGTTAAGCTAACCCAATGTATAACGATTTTGAATAACCATCATTTAAATTTTAACACTCTTCATTATTTGCCAGAGTTATATGCCATTTTCCAAAATACTATTTTTAATCAGAATTTTGTTCATAAAATACATTTTCTCCAATGTGTTCCTAATACTAACAAACAAGGCCACAAAAAGCCTTTACATTTCGTTTCTTAGACGAGGGCGAATTCCACTCCGGTTCACCTAACGAATCGTTCGTAAAACAGCACGCGGGCTCTATTACAGCGATTCGAAGGATTTTTCCCTCAAGAGATTTCAGCATATCTCGACGCTCTCGCCACTCAACCGCACAGCTTGCAACGATGCTGTTCGTTATTATTTTCGATTCACCTTTAACAAATTTTGAATCCAGCTGAACGCAAAACCACGAAACAAAGCCACGTGAAGGATACGCCGGGCCGAAAACACCTTCCCTGGAACCATCCTCTCTGGGTGGTAGTGATAAACAATTTGAATTTTGGGTTGTTAGCTGTAATTGCTTTTTCGCTTATCCTCCCATCGATTATCCGGTGATGGTGGTTCCAGGACCACAACCACAATCACCGTACAGTTCGATATATTCCCGTTTGGTAGATTTTTGTTTCCCCGGTATTCATCAACCAGTGGATTGAGTTTGCTGCCACATGGAAACCGGAAGCACACGTGTACATGTGTGCTTGTGTGTTTAAGGAATGATAAAAAGAAACAAACTCGGGTAAGGAGAAAAAGGTAAGCCCTTGGTACAGTACCAGAAAATCAAGTTAAAAAGCTGCACGCGCCACCAAATGGTTCTCGAAAAAATGTCAAAATCAACGAGTTAATGGCACCGGAAATGGATTGTGCGTCATGGCGGAGATAAGATTCGGCATTATTCGTTACTTCACCTCCATCGCCGTAAATATGTAACAGAAAATAAGGGAAAAAGAGGAAAAAGAAATACAAGCAACAACACCAAACCGTGTGTGATGGATCTGGATGGATGAGTTCTTTGTACTGTGGAAAAGTCATTCGAGCCTTACTTTTTGCAGGAAGAAAGGCTTACCAAAATTGCGTCCATTTGCTATTCGGGTGTGCCAAATTTGGGCCTTTTTTGCATACGAATCACGCACACCTATCGTAACTGGAATGGTTATGATTATGTGCGAGCGGGATTGGCAGTGATAATACTTAATATTAAAGGAGTTTTCGTGCTAGAATTTTCTTGCTAGAGGTAGAAAATATTCGTATAAAAATGGCGATTCAAATGGATAACTCCAAGAGGAAAGTTCGTTTATGATTTATTAAAATAAAATTCCTTTTAAGGTGAAATTGATCTCCTCTTTTGCAAGATATTTATATTAGTTTTAAATTAATTATCAAGAACATATCATAGGAAATCATTGTGTTAAAACATAATATAAAATCGCTTTGTTTAGAGGATTTCTCATCCACTTTTACCACAAATTGCTATTATTCATACAGCAGAAGAAGATAAACAAATGGATTTTGCCGAACATTACAAAATGAATGCGCTTAGTAGCTTTTGTTCGCAACAACAAAAGTAGGAACAAAAAAAAGCTTCTCACCGATCGTGCGTGGTTCGCCAATGTTAAGAAGAAAGCAATTGGGGGAAATTAATCTTATCAGCCAGCGCGGGCCAGGTTATAAGCGTGCTGCCGGGCCTGATACCGAGCAGTAGGCAAAAGCTTATCCAGCAGTCGCGGGTTTTTGGTGGGAGGAAAAGCGGCACAGGAACACCAATATCCATCACACCCGATACCGGTCCCGATTTGTCACTCGGTCGTTTGAATGCGGTCGAACGGAGCCTCCACACGCCACACGATGGTCGCCCATGGACCGGCGAAATTGGCTTCAATTTGATTACCGATGCGAGTTAAGCCATTAAATTGATATTTTGACGTAATTTTATACGCATCGCAGTGTTCGCTTTCAGCCGAATTTCGTGTGGCCTCTTTGCTTCATTTTGTTTCACGTCGCTTGCTACCCAACGGATCCCAAGGCGGTTGGATGCGTAGCTTTTTTGGGAAATCCTTATCAAAGGATCTCTTGTTTGAAGGCCTCTTCCTAGAAGTGACTTGAAACCTTTCCTTATACGCTGTCTTAGCGCGTTTTTGCAAGGAAATGGAAAGTGATATTAGATTAGAACAGTGACATAATGAAGAATGGTTGTTGACTTTCAATGTGTAGCATGAGGATCTGCATGTCAGCTTCCAGGCACGCTAGTGGGTGGCATTTCCTCCTTCGCACTGTCAGTCTGCTGTCCTGTCAGTTGTCAAGCGTAAATGATCGAAACGTCGAACGACATGTTCGGGTAACGTAAGGCCCGATGGATGGATCGGGGATAATATTACATGAGCTTATACCATGATATGTCTGAATATTAAAATTCGAAACCATAAACACCTGCTACTCCTAAGACTTGTTTTGGAAGTCCCTGAACAATAAAAAAATTGAGGCTAATATTAAATTTATACTCAGAATACATTAAAGCCAGCTCAAGCTCTTTTAAAAACGCCATAAATGTGTTGAGTTTTCCATTAAAATAAGGATAAATTTTCCTATATTCACTAAAATTTATTTTAAAAACAACGCTCTACTAAACATAAATTGAAAATTCATTTTCTAACTGTTCGTTGCTTCCCTTAAACCATGGTTTAAGTTACGTTAAGCGTACTGCCTTTTTACAGCCAATCATCATGCTCTAATCTTCTGTCAGACAGCGGAGAAGTTTGTAAAATGACAGCAAGGATTCGCTTTACGGACATTCTGCCATCGTTTTTGCAAATTCGGATTTCGCCAAACATCGCCGAAACAAACGCATACGGGCGAACGCATGCGCATCATGCGCAAAAGCACTATCAGCCATCACACTGCACTGTTGTGGTTGTTCGTTCGCGTACTATATACGGGTGATGATGGTACAGGAGGGTGGAATTTCCCTCTCTTCGTCGTGGGACAATCGAATCTCCCCCCTGATAGAACCACGTGTACCGTTTGGTAAAGTGTTTGTGAGTAAGTATATAAGGAAAAGCGTTACGTTTGTGTTTGGGTAACGTCACCTATACTAGGACGATGTTGGTTTATATATTCCCGTAACAAACGCACACACACACATTTAAGAAGCGGCCAATATGGGAGGAAAATGGAAAACGTGACTCGCTGATGAAAGCATGCAGCATACGCGCGTGTGTATGTGTGAGAGGGAAGGAAAACACTCCAAGTCGGAATTAACCGTAGTAATAATAACCTAGTGCCGATGTCGAGGGCATAATTATTGAAGGTTGTTTTAAGCGACCGGCCGGCATAACAGGGACAAAGAAAGAGAGAGAGAAAGAGAACGAGAGACCACGAGTTCATGAAAATGAAAATGAAGAGAGAATCTCTTCACGAAATTGAATACCATTACAACCTCAACGTTAAATTGGTAGCAACCGCCATCAGGTGAGGGAAAATTCCGGGTGGAAAATGTGTTAATTGTGTGTCTCTGGAACAGTAGCGTACTTTTGCAGCGTGGTTCTGCAAAACCGACGTGGTTCGGGAGAACCAACACAACACAACGAACAGACAAGGATGTACCGAACGGTGGAAAGCAATGAGGTAGACTGGTTTCCGTTTTTTTTTCATCAAATTTAGCAATCAGCCAGCAGGATGGGTAATGAAGGGCGGTGGCAAAGGGTGGAGAAGGATGAGAGTCATTTTCTTCGGGACATGCCGGGCATTCCCGACCTCGGTCAATGCAATTCATTTACGGTTTAGCTTCCGCCGGAACGCCATCGGTTTTGTTGTGCGGGAGCCATTTTCCTTTCGACTCTTTTGTTTTGCTTATTAAAGCTTTAATTAAAGATAATTTTCTTCTTAAAGCGTGCAAGTGTGTTTTTTTGGTTTTATTGTGTTTTCTCTTTTCCTAACGTGGTGATATTGTTTTCTTCTAAAAATGATAGAAAAATTTAAGCTTGTGAAAATTCATACCATGACGTCATTCAAGTTTGATTACTGCTTTAAACATGGAAAATGATAGTTATATGTGTGTCTCTACATTATATTAAAACTACAAGAAAATAAGTGAAAATGGCACAAAAAAGAGTTCCCTTTACAACCACAAAACAAAAGGGCGTAGTGTTCTTCGCCTGCGAGAGTTCCTTCGAGTGTTTGTTGTAAGAAATTTTCCTTTGGTACGGAAACCTTTTGTTGTCTCGATGGGAAGAGGAAAGTTACTTGTCTTGTTGGTGAATCCATCATCTTCCACCACTCGCGACAGCCCCATCGCACTGGCGATTGGCGAATGATTGATTGAGAAATTGTAATTCCCAATCAAATTTGTACACGGCTGATGCTTTTCCGTTCATTCGGTTTCAACCTTTTTCCATCCACTTGTTCCATAGTTGGCATGAGGGCAGCATTGGTACGGGAGTGACATTTGCATACCCACATACACAAACACACATCTGGGGGAAGGAAACAACAACCGTGTGCGCCACTATTATCCCCGTTTGGCGCTTTCGTTTCTTTAACCCGCTTCCACTGAAACCAGCGTCCCTGCGTCCTAGGGCACGATTCAACCCTGCGTAAGTTATTGCAAATGCCGCTTGTATTAGAAATGAAATAAAGTGAGCTGACACAACCATGCTTCACTTCAAATTTCTTCCCCATTTATGCAGGCCTTTCCGTTTTCGAAGGATGACGTACCACGCAAAACATGCTTGGGACGCACTTTTCACCATTTCACTTCACCCTCGCCCGTGAGGGAGGCAAGCGAGAACACAAATTGGAAGGACATTTTCTTCCTTCTGGCAAGTGGTATGTGTGTGTGTTCATTTTTCTTGTTGTTGTTGGTTTATGTTCGCGGAATCGATCCTTCTCGACAGCGTCGTTCTTCGTTACCATCGCCGTACTTCACTATGTGTCGTAAACCCTTTCAGGACGCCCAGGAACCACTTTTCCCGCTTTTCCCGTACCCTGCGTTACACCGAAAAGCGTCGTTTTGCCGCTTGTTTCTGACAATGTGATATATTTTTCGTCATTCCCAGGGTGTTTTATGGATGTTTTATGTTGCGCTGCAAAATGAAATATTATACTTTATTGCACTGCCACCTCTTGGCGATGGTTTTTTTGTTGTGTGTATGTGTGTGTAGGGGGAGCACACTTGTCTGCCTGGCCGCTTCAGGTCGCAGCCGAAAGGATTGGCGTCGTACCTTTGGCCTGTACCACAAATTGCTGCTACTTTCTTTCTATTTTCGAAGGAAATGGATTTGAAGTACACACCCCATTGGGTTGGAAACAACCATGGAGTACCATCCCTAAATGGAGCCCATATTAAACGAACCGAAAAACCCCCGATACAGCCCTTGGTGTCCTGTGGTGGATCAAGCGATGGATGTTTTGCGCTTCACATGGAAACCATAATTCAGCGTCTTCGTTTCGGGTGAACACGATTCCGCGAAAGTATTGATGGCAATAAAAGTGCCAAAGTAGCATCCTTTCTTTTTGTCTTTTGCGCTGGGTGTCCCCTCAACACCCACATACTCACATGCTTACATCGCACTGTGATCGGGCGCTCTCCACGGTGACGAAACCATGGGCGGTGTGTGGTAAGTCATGTAACGAAGGGGTTTAAGCTCCGGAAGGTTTTCCCCCGCTAGCCGTGGTTTGGCTCACAATTTTCGTGCTATTTTGTTTTATAGTTCGAACATGATTTTGATGCTGGGTTGTAAAATAATGCGCTCAAGTAAGCGTACCGGGCGGCGGCGGCGGCGGTCGTCCCGGTACTTCCGGACCCTTTCCCTCCGTTTCATGAGTTTTCATGCGAAGATTATCGGAAGCGCCGTAAAATGTGCGCTCGGTGCCGATGTGATGCTTCTTTTTTATGGTAATTTGATTTGCAGTTATTTGAAGTTTACATTCAATTTTATGTCACCCGATGTCGCTGCATGTCAACGACGGCTGCTGTCCTGGGCGACGCGACTGATGTCCCGGGCACTTTCCACAACAAACCCCATGGGGTGGAGGATGGGGGGAGGTTATGGGTTGATGCTTCTGCTGTCCGTGGGCAGAGAGCATGGGTTACAATCAAATAACAATTTTTCGATCGAAAAGACACCACCGAAACTGGAAGCGGAACCAGTATTTGGGTGTAATGGCTTTTGACGTTGTTTTTATATTTTGTGTTCGATTTTTATCGGTTGGTTCAAAACAATTCGCGTTAACCGGTAAGATCACTGGCGCCAATTGCCAAAAAAATGGCATTCTATGAGTATGTTGGTAATTTTTTTTTCGATAATTTAAGGAAATTGATACAGTAATAGTTGTATTTGTTATATTATTTTACTGAAAATTTATTAAAATTATACAAAAAATAAAAAATACTTAAATAAAGACCAAAACAATTTACTAAAAATAAATCAATAAGAAAAACAATCAAATTTTACAATATGGCGATAGCTGTCATCCAGAAAAATAACTAAAACAAATAGAATAAACGAGAAAATAAAAAAAAAACATATTTAAATCGCGCTAGACTAAATAAAAATTGAAGTTCCAATGCTATATTACAGTGAATTGGCTTCTCTGAGCAAAGGTAATTTATATACACATACCATTGCAGATCGATGGTACTATTAAACTGTGACCCAATCCTAATCACACATCACAGGATTGAGTTTCGACACTCTGATGGCCGATAATTTATGATCGATCTCGAACGAACGCGACAGCAGCTGACACATCGGCTTACTGTCAGAAGCAGCGATGGTAACCTCCAAAAAAAAACTTCTATCAGCCCTACCTAATTGAATTAACGCATAAATCAAGCAAAACTCCAACGGCTCCCATAAACTGCATCATCTTCCATTGGAAAACGCACAACCGATCGATCGGTTGAATGGAATATAATTTAAATAAATTATTCCCTTCTGTTGTCCTAGCTCAACGTTCAAATCCAGGTAAACGACGCACAGATGCATCACCAGTGCCACAATGTAATTAATTTGCATATTATTCCGCGGGTTGCCCGAATCCTTTGCCATCACCCTTTTTTCTGTTTGGTTGATGCCCTAATGCCGGGTAACATGCCGGCGCACTTGGAAACCCTTCCTGGCTGATGGAACAGACAATTGAAGAGAATGAAAAGTCGAAGGTTAGGTTTTCTCTTCCCCTGGCGTAACCTTTTCCAGTAGTCCTTTCTTAACTAAACGTTTGTTTGAAAAAAAGGACCTCTTACCTGTGCGCTTCTAGCCGGCAAGGAAATCGAAAGTATCGAATTGACTTCAGCCCTTGCGATGCGCCGTAGGAAGGTTTTTTTGTACCCTTTTCTGAAGCTATCGGTAGTGAGACAAAATTTCACACACTTTTCGCAACGCATTTTGCGCAAAAGATTACCATGCAATGTCACTGGTTCTACTGATGTTCGATTTTGCATATGATGAATGTGTACCCGTTTAAGAAGTTAAAGTTGTGTTAGGGTGAGAAATGGTGAAGACGCATGTTGTTACAATTACCAACTGAATCTGGTTGGAAAGATGGAAGCTACGTAGGTCAATGAACTTGATAAATTACAAGACATTTAATACTGGAGGTAGTACAATCTATATATAATTCGATGAAAGGCATACTTTTGAGAAGTTAAATAAAAAATTGGAAAAATACTATTTGGTGAAAAAGTTATAAATAAATAGATACGAGTTTGTGATATCGTAACTATTTGAAAGAAATATATTTTCAAACAAAATTTTAGTATAACATAACAGACACTCAATAACATTAAAATAAGAAAGAAAAGATTACAGAAACATAATAATTTCAAAAAAGATTTTAATTAAAAATATTTAATTGAAAGATTGTGTTTCTTTTGTAAGTTGATTATTATTTATATTAAAACATTATATTTTATTCTTGTTTGTTCAACTTTTTTGTACCTTTATGCGTGTGATGTACGCCCATACATTTTTTTATTGAATTACAATTAAATCATAAGCTTCTTGAATGCATTAGGAGCAAAACTCACCCTTTGGTCACTCTTTTCCATCACACCAGATTCCACTGAATTTGAGCGTGTGGTGCCAAATTTGCATACCCCCGGGAAGGACGACGCCTTGTAGCCCAACCATATTTAAAACCAGCATTTCGATAGGCGTCGCTTCTTTCGATCAGGTTTGCCTCACATCAGGCTCGTGGTGTGAGCACGCAGCTTGAGCCGATTGTGATTTAAATTTCTCGAACATAATTCAATCAACGCGACCACCGGCAACTGTATCTCGAAGCTCAATCTGAGTCAAAATTGTATGCAAATCACGGAGGCCGTTGGCCCAGGACACTGTCGTGGCTCCCGAGCGGGTTATTGACATTCGCTTGAAATTGCATTGTCGATGGAGTTTTCTCACGAAACCTTAGACGCCGGTGCCGATTTTTTTTGAGTTACCGGTGCGTCTACCGGAGGGCAAATCTTCACAAAACGGAACGACCGCTTTTGCGAGCAAACGCATCCGAATCGATAGGGAAAAGGGTTTTTTAATGCACATCAGGAGTATGAAAATGTAAGTGAAAGGGTTGGATGCGTTGGTTGTGACTTCTTTGCAGGATGATCATGCAGCTTCGTCTTCGTAGCTCGAAGGGATCAACATGCAACAGGCAAAGCAGCCAACTACAACAATAACCGACAAGGACTACGAAGACAAACAGTCACAACTGTTGGTCGTGATGTTGGATTAGGAAGGATGCTTTTTTCTTCCGTTTTCGCTATTCTCCTTGATCGATCCTGTTGCTTCTCTCCCAGAACGAAGATGCTCAGGTTACGCATTATTTATGCGATAACCCTTTCGTTCCATTATCCAGGGGGAATCAAGATCACACGAAAGCAAGAAGGGTGTGATCGCTCACATTTGTGAGTAGCCTAATGTTGTTTGTTTGGAAGAAGATGCTACGCAGCTCATCTGCCTTTTTTGTGTGCTGTGATCCCGACGCCAAGAAAGGTTTATACTTAAGAAGGATGCGCGAAGGGTTAAAATGGGATAAGGGATCATTCAACTTTTACGTAACTGGCAGCGTTACGTATTAGTTGAATCATCCCAAAGATTAAAGGGTTCTACACAACGTTAACCCGCAGGGAGCAACCGATTTTCGAATGCTTACGAATGCTCACAGGTGTTTAATGAACGTTTTGAAAAGTAATTTTGTTTGAAAGTCGATTAAAAATTCAGTAACATAAGTTTTATTCACAGGAAATAAAAAAGGACAGACAACAACAAATTAAGAAATATTTTGTCTGTTCTGGAGAATCGAAGTATAGGATTGTAAAATATTAAAAAAAAATTAACCGTTTTACCATTATTTACAGACTATTACAAATGTATTACAATTGATAAGTAAATAAATTCAGTTTAATGAATGTTGATTCATTAATTGGATTATTTAAAGAGACTAAAACCCGACGATCTTGTCAATTTTAAACAACATTTGTTTTGAACAACTTTTAAATATTAGTATAAAAAAGGGGTAAAAAAAAAGGAAAATTCAAGTTCACTTCGTAAAAATTTCTATTACCTATCGAACAAACGGCTGCTTTTGCTATGCTGTATATTTAATCCCCTAAAGTGTTATCCTTTCCAATACGTTAAACCCCTCCCATTACCTTCGCTGCATTTCCGGTGCGAGCTTTATTCGCCCGTTTATTTTGTTGCTTTTGTCTAGCTTCCGTTTCAGTTTCCCGGTAAGCTTTCCACCATCTATTTCTGTGTCCTTGCTAGGTTATTTTTTATACCGATTTTCTATTGTTGAACCGGTAAGGATATTCCAGGCTACTCATTGTTCAACGCCATCTAGCAGAGAGTAGCAAAACGGTCACAGAAACGGCTAGTGAAATGTTTCAATTAGCTACGTGAAACGATGCCGAATGTTCGATGTGTTTGAAAAGAGTGGAAGATAATTTATTTACGATGATTTTTTTATTTTAATTGAAATTTTCTACTTTTTTTTAAATTTATACAAACTTCTTATGTAGTTGCACTCTAGATTGAGCACAGCTTCATAACTTTGCTTCAGCGAGTTTAGAAAAACGATCATCCACTTCTGACAGCTCCAACAATTAAACGACACACCGAACAAACATCTTACGAAATCAACGAACCATGTGGATTTTAATGATTTTTACATCATACCTTCGTGAATGACGTACATGAAGCTCCTTGATGCTGCATGTTTGCAGTAGAAATTTTTTATGAAAAATAATCCCTTTGCGAAGATTCAAGTCACTGATTCAATGTATTTTTCAGAAGAAAAATTTTAAAGTTGAAATTTTACAAAATATTTAAAGAAATTCTTATAAATTGCACGCCACGTTAAAACCCAATAAAAAATATTACTACAAAATAAAAAAAAAACATAAATCAAGAGCCAATTAAAGCTCATCGAAACAGCCTTCCCATCGTATCGGCCATTTTCCCACTCGAAACTCATCGAATAAACAATAATCAATGCACGGCGAAGTACCCTCAATCATTGGCGAACGAGCACTCGAAATACGCACTCGCCGCCGTGTTCTTCTTCCATTCTGCACCATTCGATCGTGCAAATCGTTTGACTTTCGCTAACATCATCAGTCATGAAGAAGCGCGCAGTGAAATTATCCACACCCTGCAATACTTGTCATCAGCTGAAGCAATGTGGTATGCGAAAAGACACAAACTGCCGGTCTGAGGATAGGAAGTTGACAATAATAAACGAAATGACCAAGAGAAGAAAAAAAACTCGGCAGTGACAATCAATATGATTACATTCTTTCCGATTAGTGATCTGAGGTTGTCGGAGGATGAGTGTACTGGTTGGTCGTTGGTCTTATTTCATAGATAGAAAACTGATGAATTTGCTCGTTTGGTGTGCCACTTGGTTGCCGGTACAGAGCCCAGTTTGTTACACAATTTTCGATTCTTACAAAAATCGACAGTTTTTGTCACTTCACTTAGTGTCGCGTTCGTTTGGGGCCTAAATTTAATTATCATAAATTTTCTCACTGCTCGCCTCGGCGGAAAAGACTTCGGCGGTGATGGTTGTGACAAATCAGGTTTAACGATAGATAAAAATGAATGATTTTTCGTGAAGAATTGACCACAGTGGAAGTGAATTTTTACGACCGAATATTTATAACGAATATAAATTTAAACATTATGCTTCAAAGGTTGATTTTTCCCCCCAAACCTTAAATATACGATCTGTATGATTCCTTTCACCGGTAAGAAAAAGAAAATATTTAACCAAGCTTCAACGAATTCAAGCGCATCGTTTCAAGGTAATGAGCGAAACATAAACCTTACCCGCGAACAATGGACTCCAAACTCCAATTTGTTGACGCAAGGCGAAGATTCCCATCGTACAGCACAGCAACCATCTCACCACGTTGGCCACGTTGGTCTGTCTGAGCCTCTGCAAAGCTGTAAATGATGTCCTTCTAATTCCTTGACAAATAATTATGCTCTCCCGCGTACCGCCGACCATAGTGTGTCGCGGCTGTACGTTTCCGGCCCGTACATGACGTTAAGCCGCCGGTTCTATTTGATGATAATGATGATGCATTCATTTGATGAAGAAGATTCCGTTCGTCTGCACGAGACAGGCCAGTGCTGGGGTGGTTTGTTTCTTTACCCGAAAAGAAGCGAAAGCTCTGGCGCAACAATTCGGAGCTTGAAGGTAAAAATAAAAGCAACCCCAAAAGGAAAGGAAAAAGTTCTTGGTGGAATGGCCA
Organism: Anopheles funestus; assembly: GCF_943734845.2. Taxonomy (NCBI): domain Eukaryota; kingdom Metazoa; phylum Arthropoda; class Insecta; order Diptera; family Culicidae; genus Anopheles; species Anopheles funestus. The sequence continues at coordinate 4,459,600 of NC_064599.1, forward strand.
AACAAAAAAAAAAAAAAAGAAAATATAAAATCACAAACCAGTATTTGAAAAACCCAAAACAAACGCCATCCGCCCCGTGGACAGGTTTATTTTAATAGCAAACTCCCCAAATCATACCGAAAGCGACTGGAAAACAAATGCACCGTTTCTTGCTGAGGAGGTGGAAGAAAAATAGCGTCTCTTAATTTAATTTTCCCGCTTCAACTTTTCTTCCAAACTGCTTCCTTCTGTTCGTTTGGAGTCTGCTTACTAACAGGTTGATGGCGTTAAGAAGCGAACTACGGATGTTTGCGGACATAAGGGGTTCCTTATGGTTTTGCAATTCGACAGACGCTTTTCACCGTGTGCTGTGTGTCAGCCATCGGGCCACCGAGAGACAGGTCACTATTCGCCAGTTGAAGAATACTCGGCCCCGGGACACGCTGCCGTCCTGGACAAGATGGATGATGTATTTAGGCAAATGAGTGCAAAGTGTAGAAAAATGTAAGCATCTTCACACCGCACATTTATGGTCGCGTTTTTTTCTTTCCTTTCGTTCTTCGGTCTCTTTTCCCCCTTTTCCGACGAAAAGATCCAACGTTGCAGGGCAAGGTAGGCATCTGGTTTGGAAATTTGTTTTTGCATCGCGAAAGACGTGATGGTGGGGTGTTCCCATTAGAACTCTACCGAAAAACAGTGGCTATGGATGAGTGATTCCTGTGTTCCGCTAGCTTCCTTATTTTTTTGTTCGTTCGCTGGTCTGTTTGTGACAGGATAATTATTTCGACAGATCACATCCTGCTTCCTGGTCGCTGGAGTGTTGGGACTGCCGGTTTGGATCGTTAAAATAAGTTGCATGAAATTCAATTTCACGATCATTTTTCTTATGCAAAAAGTACCGACTTAATGATGATTAATTTTCTGTCACGTGTAATGGAATATTTTTTCAACAACGTGCGCTCACCAGGAGTTTAATAAATAGTTTGAGCTTTAAGAGCGAACATGTTGCTTATAACTACTTATAAAAGGAAGAGAAAGGTGTTCGGAAAATACGCATTTCACTTGCTCGTAGTGTTGTATAATGGATCCAAATTAATTAGTAGTATTCTCATGAGTAAAACACAATATTTTTTAAGTTTTATATACACTTAAAATGCACAATATAACTACAAATAAATATAGGGTGGAAAATTATATCTGATACGCATGTTAAAGGTTTGTTTCTCGTGCAGGGAGTGTATAAACCTAAAATATCTTTCTCTTTTTTTATCAAATAAAGTCTTCTAAAAGGCTTCTACCTATTCGTAAATTTTAACGAAATGTGAACAACAGAAATGAGATTACACAAAAATCATTTTTAACAATAACTTTTGCTAACTACTAGAATTTATTGTTATTCAATTTTTTTAATCAATTTAAACTGCTGTAAAAACGTCTTCTATGGAAAAGCATAAGCATCAGCAAAACAAACACGAAATGGCATCTCTTTGAAACTCCCACGATCCGGCGATGATGATAGGCGATCAAATTTATTGAAACATGGTTCGGTTTCTTCAGCTCTCAACTTCTGCTTCTTGCCACAAACCTGAAAGCACAAACCGCACCAACCGGTAATTGATCACGTGCCACAACAATTAATCATTGTTTGCATCGACAGTCACATACACACAGACACACACCGATGGCCACCGGTCGGTTTTTCTTAAGGCCTAGCCCAAAAAATTTCCATCAGTTTTCCATCCCATCCCACAAGCGTAGCGTACATCCTGGCCAACTGAAATGTGATACCATCGGCAACAATCGGGGAGGGAAATTGTCGAAATTGTTGACGAAACTGGGACGGTGAAATACAGCCAGAAGCATCGTGAGAGGTGGATAAACATAAAATATTATAATGCGTATTGTTAGTATTATTTTTAATATCCATCAGGCACGATCGAAAATATTCGCTGGCTCACGGCTCACGGTGTGGGACAGAGTTGCCCCCGTCCGTAGGACGTGGAATGCGTCAGGTTAATGACGATTTCTCCCCTTGCGTACTTCGCGTCCGTTTCTTCCTTTTCCCGCTGGGCTCACAATACAGATGAAAATGGCAAAAATGGTAGGCTTTACTTTCGTGGAAAACGGCCACCATTTCTTTTCGCTTTTTTTATGCGTGTGTTTGTGTGCGCGGTTCTGTTCCGTAACGTGAAGCCGGGCAGGGAACTCGTCGGAAGCAACGAGGGAGAAAAATGTCATTTATCTAATTTAAGGGAAATTTATTATTCTCCTACTAGGGGGGTTTCTTATTTGGGGGGCGTTGTGACGTTGCGAAGGTGGAAAGTTTTCGGTGCACACATCTTTTACCTTTTTTCCCACCAATCCGTCCGGCTTTCACTTTCACTTCGAACCATTTCTTCACGTATTTCCACTGCCCAGAAGTGAAACGTCAGTGGGCCAAACTCGACTGTGTGATGCGGCTGTTATTTTCCATTTTCCCAGTACATCAACATTCCCTTGTCCTTGATTTCGATTCCAATCTGTCGTGATGGTTGAGGAGGAGACTTTTGAGGAGATGGTGAGGACGTATTTTATTTATTTCATAAAAATGAGATTCTTGTTTGTTTGGCTTCAAACTTCCAACGTGAATGACATAAATAAAGGCCTTATTACTTTTTATCAGCTGACACGTTCGCCCAGAAGTGCGTCCAGTGTTCCAAACAAAACGTGCAAAGGAAAAATGATACGAAAATATATTCCAAGCACGGTTGATCAATACCATACGCCATCGTATCGATACGATCAATTTCGTTAATGCAATTTCATTGAACGTTTCATGGAATACTGTTGATTTGGTATCAAAATTCGCACTTGCTTCATTGTTTCCAAGTAAGTGCTTATTGATTTATTTCTCTACTTAGTATATGTTCTTCATTTCCGATTTTTTTATTATAACAAATAGTATTTTTTTAAGTTGGAAAAATAAAATAAAAATAAGAATTCAAAACTAATTTCCACATGAAACTAATTTAAACTATTTTCCACATCAGCCCAGTTCAAAGCAAGAGTTGTGCCTTACGAATCTTTTGAGAAGAAGAGTTGTTCGGCTCATAACTCTTGGATGAATTTGGTGATTCATAAATCTATAAAAATTAATTAAATTTTGTCAGTTACTGTACCTATTAATGCTTCTTTTTTTCGTTAATGATTGATGAATCTTAAAAAATTATTTGTTCTACCAACTATCTATTCAAAACAAATTTATACTATCCTTATTATAGCCCTGAGGGAATATAATATATAATTCAAAAATGTCTTCGTTATAGTGAATGTTTTCCCATTTTGGAGGAAAATCTGTAACATGTTCTGTAAACACACTCTCATCGCAAATGCAAACGAAGCAAAGAAACATTTCGTTTAAAAAGGAGGCTTAACAATCCGCAACGAATCAATACATCGCAGATCGACTTACTTAGCAACACCTTTTCGGTGTGCATTTGGTACTTTCTTCGAACAAATATTTACACAACTCGATCGATCGATACATCAGCAAGCGTTAGAAGCGCCTTACTGCTCATCACTCGCTTATCTTATCCCGGTGTATAAATGAACAGCTTGAAGCAGGAAAAAAATCGGCCATTACTGTTTCACCCTCACCGGAAACAGATACCGTAAGCCGGGAGCACCAAAAAAAAAAATACAACCCTCCCGCTTATAGTTCAAAATGACAGTAAGAAACCTAACCAAAAAAAATGGCCACTATCTCTCTGGGTGACTTTGGCTTGGAAAAACGCTCACACCCATACCCATACATTCATCCGTAGCATGGAACCGTATGCTAATCCGCGAAAGTAAACAACCCTGCGAGGGTGATATTTGGAATTTTTTTTTTTGTTCGTTCTTCCCACCCCTCATAAGGGTACATACAGTCACCCTCACGCGCTAACGTTTTTATTCGTTTTATGTTGATTTCGTGCTTTATTCTTTGCTGCTTAGGACATGATTTCGTGGTGAGTGATAGGGAAATTCAATGCCCAAACAGTGCACAAACACAGCGCAATATAACGACAGCAAGACCGAATAGAAAAAAACGCTAGGGATCGATCGAAATATTCACCGTCCCTCTCAACAAAAAAAAATCCCCAGAAAACGTAAAATTGAACGGTGTGATTTGCATGCAAAAGTACCTATGGTGAGTTGAGAATCGGGGACGAAAAAAAAATATGGCCGGCCGATTACGCCATTTCGCGAGATAATCTTAAGCACAATTTGGTTCGAACCAAGCGAAAGGAAAAATGTCCTGATATTCTTATCGAAATAACTGTCCATTTCGATACGATGCAATGTGTAGTTTTGTGCTAATCCAAGTCTCTTTTATGTTTCCTATCCCTATCACAGCGAACGGCACCGATTAGCCAGCTAAATTGGACCGTATCTCTTTTTATTACCTTCACCGACCAAGATCGATTACCTGTGCCTTTTTTGTGCCCTTTTGATGAAGGACATTTTTCCACTCCACAAACGAAGGGATCAGCTTTCCGACGGATTCCGACTTCTTTGCGACAAAACGATCACCGTCAGGGTATGGTTTGAATTTGAATGCGAATTGATCCGTGCCTAATTTACTACAGATCACGTCCATCCAAAACCCAAGGCCTATACAACCGGTGTGACAATGACAGGAAAGCTGCACCACGTTCCGAATTCTCACGCTCTTATCTTGCCTGATCGTTTCACTCACAACCCTTCCGGGGTTTTTGTAGGCAAGAATGTATGTCAGAAAGATCATCAAAAAAAAAACAAAAATCCTTTCATCGTAATCAGGAAGTTATCAGTATTCCTACCCAAAAGCAGAAGCAGAATTCGCTTTAGAGCAGCGATTTCGCATCTACAAATCATATCATTGTACCAGCAACAAAAACAGAAACCCTACAGACAGTGTCTACCCCTTTTCAACGCTGGCCTGGAGTACATCAAAACTTCTCGGCTATACGGGTGACATATGAGTGCAAATAAAGGAACGACATAACAATGCCAAAATAAAAGCATAAAAGGGTATGTGCAAAAAAACCCTTCAGGAGCCTTTATACGCTCCAGTTTTCAGATCAATTCTAACCTTTGAAGTACATCACAGAAGGGTTTGTTCGCATTACGAGGGATAGGTTACGAGGGTTTGCACATACACTATTTTGCACAAGAAAACGGATGCAACATAGCTGCGTTGCCCTGGTTCGGATAATAATGGAATGCAACCGTAATTTGCACCACAAATCCCATCATTATTAAGGCTTTCTTTACAGACAGAAGAATGAAGTGAGTGATCATTATTCCGGGTTACATTTTTTTTATGCACAAGGGTATTCCGGGTTGCGGTTTTCTCTCGCTAACAGGTTAGATTTTTGTTCGAACAGGTGTAAAAAAAATTAAAAAGGAACTATTCTTATTAAACTTTTTTTACACCTCATTTTTATCATTTTGAAACTGCATTTTTCGTTTAGAAATAAAGCTTTAAAAAATGAACAAAATTATACCAATTAATTCATCACAATGGCTGTGATATTCAAAACCATGTTACTCATAAATATTTGGTTTCGTAGTGGGCTTAAAAATCAATTAAAAATGATGCTTGATAAGAGAAAACAAACATTTACAAACCCCTGGGTTTTTTGCGAAATTAATTGGTCAATTTAAATTCATAATTTACCCTAATGCTGTATTCGATTAAAAACTTGCTCCATTTGTAGGTTAATCCTTGTTTAATACCATCCCTACGCCACCGGTTTTCTTTACGCCTGTAGCAATGATTGTTCCTTCGCAACCGGAAACAAAAGAAAACAGCCCCAAACCCCTAGCAACAGCTGGTTCCGTTTCGTAGCTGCCAGATTTCTTGACCGCAAAACGTTTGCAATTAAAAGTGGCCACGGCCGATTACGGTTGCACCAACTCCCCGACCACGTTACGCAATCCTGCCAGGCTCAAGCAGCTGTTGCTCGAGCAGAGCGGACAAAGCTGAGAGCCTTCGGTGATGCATAATACGCCCGGGAATTATTTACAATCCGTACAGCAATGTTGGCTCATTACGTACGGTACGTCCGCAACCTATTGGAACGGGCGGGAGATGAATCGTCAAGCAACTGCCACATAAATTACCATCCTGGTGAGGTCCGATTTTTCTTCCTACTCCTATCAACCATCAGCTGCACCACTGGCGAACCAGATCAGTTCCTTTGGTGAGTGATTTATATGCGTCCACGTTCATCAGTCGCGTCTTCGTGTGGAGTTGGCTGAGAAGAAAGTAAAAGTTCTTCACTGAGACCTGGAACTCGGGCCGAAGTAACCGAACATAACAGTTGTTACACTTCCCATACTTTTACTTTTCTCATGCGTTGAAAGAATACGAAACAGATTCAAAGTATGAATCAGCAGTAAGACCACCGGGATACTTCTCGTGACCCAAATTAACATATTCAATTAATAACTTTGGAGATCCTTCGTCGATCGCAATCACCGTGTGTCGTCCGTGTATTGCTGGAAGCATGTCTTGCTGCGTCATGTAACCATCAAAAGGGTCTCTCGCTTGCTTTTTCTCATCAAATCACAAAACCTTTTTTTGGATCTATTCCGCACGAACGCCACTGCCCGGAACTGCACGGAGATGCATTTGAATATCAAAGGACACACCAGGAAGTATGGGCTGCAGTTCGCTTTTACTTTCTATTCTCCAACTTAAAGAAAAGGAAACAGTTTCAGGTCGGTTTAGAAGAAACCGAAAAAAACGTGAAGGGTTGCAGACAAATGAGGATTTTATGAAGTTCCTTTTGTTCGCCCGTAAGGTAGTGGCAGTTTAAGTTAATTAAAATGTAATTTGCCTTCTGAGTAGGGCACCCATCAAGGAATGTTAGAGTGAAGATCAAGACATAATTTCAAATTGATTTTAAAGTTCATATATTTACACGTATTCTAAGACAAACATAAAAATATCGAATACTTTTAATTCCAACCAGTATCAGTTACATTCACAAGGGAAAAAAGAGAACCCGAGAAAAAAAATCTCCTCCTATACACATTAAACGTAACTAACGCAATCATCCGTCATCTGCATATTCGGGACGTGAGCAACAAAATTATTGCCACTGGATGAGTAGTAATTTATTTGTGGATTATAAGCGTGTGCGTTCGTTGTCTTGTTGTCTTCCCTCGGATAGGAGAAATTGAAAAACTTCCAAAAAATTAAAGCGAAGAAAAAAATACATTAAACCTACCATAATGCAACCATGCAGGAACAGCCACTCGTGTCAGCCAACTAGCGGATGTCCTTTAAATTCTAACGTGCCTAGAAGGAAATGAAGGGATATTTGGACTGGGGATTTTTTTTTGTTCGTAACGTAACCACTCGATTGTGTTACAGATTTTTTTGTTGCTTTCTATCTACCGTTCATTTTCCGGTCGTGCTGTTGGCCATGGTAAAGGATTTTTTTTGTGTCCTGTCGCTGTCTCCACGCGTACTATCTTACGTCAGATGTGAGAAAACAATGTGACGCACCCTTTCGCCGTTTGGTTCCCGGCGGCCCTCGGAACAGGAATGATGTTTATTCAAATGCTCATGATAGTGCGACCGTTAGCTCCCGGTTATGGGAAGGATATCAGTTTAAACGACAAACGATATGGATAGGAGAGCAAGCAGCAACAACAGGAAGAAAAAAACATACCTTCCATGTATGCTGGTTCGATGGCCTTGCTGAGTAAATGCTGAATGGAACGACATCTGGACCAACGGTGTTTGGAACGAAAGGTTTTTTTTTGTTTTGAGGTAGGCTTAAAGCGGGATGAAATCAGGCTTTTTTTTCGTTTAATTTATATTTTTTTTTCATGATATGAAAATTATTTCGAAACCGTTGAAGCTTACCTCGTTGAGTGGATCATTTGTTTTGTTCATGCTCTTGAAAGGAGTTTTTTTTATCTCAGGTAAATAACACATTTCAAAGAAAATAAAGACCATTCAAATTGTTAGTTTTTTTGTTGATATAGTTCGTTAAACTTTTTATCGCTTCCTGCAATTTTACACACATAATTTGCATATCTGCAACTAAGAAATGTTCTTCCCGCTGCTATGAGATTTCTCCGACCAATAATTACATATTTTTTGCCTCAAAAGCCGTCTTTAAACACGCTTATACCAAGCTTCAAACGTGCTGTTTTTGACCGATTACATCCGTTCACATGACGAACACATTCTTTCATCCCCAAGCCTCGGTGGTGAAATGCGTACCCAATAAGCATTGGCCAATTTCCACCAGCCTATCCAACCAACCAGGATAGTCGGTTCGATCCACTCAAACATCCGCATCGAAGGGAATTTGCGTCGCTGGACGCGAATATTAAAAAGATTCGCATTTAAATTAAATTTCCAAATGCTTCGCTAAATTGGAATTCCTTCGTATGCGTACCAGCGGTTCCGCAAATCGTTTGATTCCCGTTCAAGTGGCACACGTCTTGAGGGGTCTATTTCGTCTTATCCTACGGGAAGGTTTTTGATTCCATCGACGTTTTGTGGCCAGTTTGTGGGTGGGTTTCTTATGCTTCATGCCACAAAATATGGCAAACAGCCGGGTCAGAAAAGAAGAAAAGAAAGGAAAAAGATAATAAAAACGTCGAAAGACACCATTCGTTTCTATAACAATAAATACAGAGCCGAGGGAATTTTGTTTTCCATCCCATCGTTCCCTGAGCATTCGTTCTTATTTTATCATTTCCCATCTAAGACACAATTAGCGTATAGTGGAGAGCTGAAGAAAAATGAAAATGTGGCCTAAAAGGCCATGAAAAGCCATCCAACGACTCAGACACAAGGATTAATAAAAAGATTCATTCGTGTGCAAAGACGTTCTTAAATCGTTGCGCTTAGTCAAGGACGGCCCGTACGGTTCTGTTAGCCTTGGTACGCTACAGGCGAAAGGATGAGTTGTGGAAAACAGGAAAACAAATCCGAAACTTTTCAACAACAAGCCCCCGCCCAACAAATGATGCGATGGAAACTAATCTGAGCACAATCCTCAATTTTGGGAGAAATAATGTGTTCTTTCGAACGGAAGATTAATACCACAGACATTACAAAGAGCATCTTGTCCTGTTCGAATTTTCCTTGGATTGAGAAAAGAATGCTAGATTACAGAAAACACTATCTTTACAATATTTTTGGATTGAAATATTATGCAATTGAGATCAACTTAGTTACTTTCTATATTTCTTTATAATTGTGCTACAAAACATGTAATTAATTAGACACTTTATTTCCTCTAAATGAAGTTAATTGTGCACCGGTTAATTTATTACAAATAGTAATTAAACAATTTTTGTTACCAAAAACCGGTCGGTAAAAATTCGGTCGGTAAACAAACCCTTCATTTTTCCTACAGTTAATTTGTCGTATCAATCTGCATTTGACCCAGCGGCGGCAGAACACGGAACTCGCCAAAATTACTTTATTTTTCATGAACCATAATTTGCTACGCTTGCCGCCCAACAGACGGTTTCGCTTTCTCACCAAGGGAAGATATGCTTAACCCTTGAAATGGGACAAAAAACTTTCATCCCATCACAAGCGACGAACGTGGCAAACTGTGGAACGCTTGATAATAATTGTATCAGCTAATAATTGCTCCCATTTCACCGAGATATCACGATCATCATTCATGTAATTTTACTGCCCAGCGGGATGCTACACACATCTTTGCAATGGAAACGAAACAACCTCCCAAAAAAAACCGGTCATTTCTTCAGTTGAATACGTTCGACAACTTCATTATTCCGCTAGCTTCTGGATGTAATTTTTGAGGTCAATGAATTCGCACGGCAAACTCCTTATAAAATGCACCGGAAGAATGCAGCAACGGTTTAGTGCCATTCGACGACTACGATTAGCTGCAACATGCAACGTACCGTACGAACATTGGCCACCGTTGTTGGCACACTTTGGATCATATTGTTTCTGCTTCCTTTCGTGCGTACCCAAACGGGAACCATTTTTAAGTCCACCGAATTTACATACGGTTCGTTCGCACCCGATCAAGCAATTTGTTACTCGAATTCTATCAATTCGCAAGCCTTTCGTCTAACGCCCGTTACGCGTACCTTTACATTCACACCAACGGTAAGCTGTTAAACATCGGTTGACATGGGAATGGTAATTTTTAAAAATCAACTCCCCCGAAAAACATTTTCTTCGCAGGCCGCACAAAAGAATGTACGCTACATCCGGATAACGTCTCCCGATCTGCGTAAGTTCTATGCACAAATCGTAAACGGTGGTGTCGGTACGGCCAATCCTACACCAACAAACATCGTCGTTTCTTCGGTTCATGGTGGTTACCTTAATGTGGCCGTTCGGATCTACTGTGGTGCATAGGTAATTGAAAGACACACAAGCAGTAGCAAGAAGAGCAATAATTTGCATAATAAATCAATAACACAATCATCCGCGTGTTGCATTATTTCATTAAAAATAAACGGTTGAAAACAACGGTTGATGATATAAAAACCCAATCGGTGCATTCATTGCACATTCACTTGCCCTGCAACCATGCAGCGATCGAGCAAATTAGCTGTTGCATTTCTGCTTTCCCTTGCATCCTGCAAAGTTCTGTTGGTTTTCTGTGCTTCGGATGATTTCGATTCTGCCGTAACGTTTGGTACGAAACGCTCCAACTACACGCAGTGCTATTCTTCAACGGTTAAGGCGAATATTTTCAGTTTAGTACCGATCACAAGGATCGTTACTTTTACACCGAAGGTAAGACGCGTTTGTATCGTCTAGAAGATAATATTAATACACATTTTGTTTACATATTTGTTTCAGATGCAAGTGAGATTTATAGCGGTTGCATCCAAAACGCATGGCAAGTTGTCGGCCCGTATTGTGCAAGGCGGTGTTAACATGGTTTCTTTGCGACCGATCAGTCTTGCCCTTACATCGGACTACGGTGGACGGCTTCATGCGGAAGTAAACGCATACTGTGGCTAGTAGACGCATTTCGTGGACTTACTCGAAAGGATATTATATTCTAAATTAACAGATTTCACACAATTCTCTAGCTGAAGCATAATTCTGTTTCAACAAATAAACAAGACATATTGCTAGAAGTCCGTGTAGTTTCCTTCACCCCAATGGAGCAATGAAGTAATCAAATAAAACAGAAACATTTTACTACCAAAAAGATTTATTCCTATAAAAAATAACTATTTGCAGGCTGCCCAAAATCAACGTCCGATACATAGAACCATTAGCAGATCGTGTACCAACATGATGGAGTCTTTAGTGCTACAGATCATGTGTGAAAATTTTCTGTGGAGCATAACAATGAGAAAGTAATTTTCGTACCAAGGAATGCATTTCTTTCGTTCTGGTTTAATGATGGTTTCTGACCTCGTTTTCTCCGACAGCAAATAAAATCATTACACCTTATCAGTTCATTCATTGCTCGCAAAACAGGTTCTGGGTTTTTTGGCTGGTTCCGTAATTAGCCCAAAACAACGGTGAATGAAAATAAACCGGAAAAAACTGTCCAAAAATTAAGCTCATTCAAGTGCAAAGGTACTGGCCACGCGCTTGTAATTGCTTGCACTGACCTCATTTCATCGTGTGAGTGAAACTAGCCCAATATGACAATGAGGACGATGCATTAGCATTCGACTTTGGCGCTTTCAAAAGAGCAAGATCAAAAGAGCAGAAACTTTCATTTTTGATCGATATTCTAGTGAACTCCAATTTTGATTGTTTTTGTGTAAAAGATCATGTTTGAAAATGTTTTAATTAATTTGAGGCGATCTGTTTCGAGTTCTTGACGGTTCTGTTATGTCGATCGTCCATTATGAAAATGTTACTAAATGATGACGCAAATCGGTTGGGAGAAACAAAATTTTGCACCCAACTACATTAACCTACTTCTGCAGTTTCGCCACCAGATTGCCAGATATCGCCAGCGATATAAAACAGATTCCCACAGTTTCACCGCACGTCAGTACGATCGGCGCGTGTGGAAGAAAATGTCCTACCAATTAAGGGTTGCCAAAATGCTTCCCGGTGCATCGTTGCGCACAGTGCTACTCGTCGGGTTGTTCTTTGCGTGCGGCATTTTTCAAACACTAGCCCAACCTCCGGATGCACTTAACTACCCTAATGTGATCACGTTCGGTGCATTTTCTGGCACCATTTGCTACTCCAATTCTGTCGCCGTTAAAACGCTCACTCCGATTACAACGCGCACCTTAACGTTTGTACCAGCGGTAAGTCGCGGTTGCTTGTGATCGAGATGCAGAAGATCTCGTCGTCTAAGTTTTTGTTTTATTTTGCTTTTTAATTTTGCAGACCGCTCTCACATACGTCATTTGTTACAACAATTTACTACTGCATCCATTCGAGGTGACACTCATCGGTGGAGGAATAGGTGCCACGACAGAGACCAGTATCGTAATCAGTTCAACCACTGGCAAACTGTTTGCTAACTGTGACGCGTACTGCAAGTAAAAGAACCCTTTCGTATCGATGGGTTTTCTTTTCTGCTCAATCCTTTATGCCTCACAATTCGATATCCGGTCGAAAAACGTATCAGTACCAACCCTCATCCGAAATGGATCAATACATTCCGAAGGAGTTGCACTCATCAGGTGTATTACAAAGGATGATTATACATACACACGACCGAAACGAGCATTTTGGCAGTGGATTAGAAATGGTTTGTGGTTTATTTATTTGCACTGTTGTGTTTTTTTGTGAATGAATTTGTCCCATCACATCCCTCTCTACAGCAAAAAAAGGCACCCTTTCGCGATGCAGTGATGCGAAATAATCGCACGTGACGTTCCCAACGTTTGACAAATTGACACTCCTTTGTGCGAGTGCCCTAGTTAAGTGAACCGAATGTTTCGTGCTAGAAAAAAAGGGGTTGATGCGAAATTGAGGGCTCAGTGAATCGATACTGCTTGTATGCACATTGCGGTGCATGCGGTGCATCAACAGGTTGTGCAAATATTGGTTGTGCGATTTTGGATTGTGTTTTATTGCCACAACTGGAAACAAATGCTTTGTCGACGAAATGGTACAAGTAATGTAGCTTAATTAATTATTTCTTCCTTTCTGTCACATTAAGATTATTTACAAATAAAACTTATATATTAAATACAAAAAAATATATGGTTGTCGAATATGAAGTTTTGTCAAGTTTTTCTTATCTCTCTCTTCTTGGCTTTTAACGACCTCACGCCGGCCATTTCTGGCTTAATAGATTTATTTTTACCACGTAGCCGGATAGTCAGTCCTTGCTACGAGGGGACGGTTTCGGATGGGATTTGATCATGGTCCTGCCGTGTGGACCGGTGCCGTTTATCACATGCACCACCGGTCTAAGTTTTTCAAATTTTTTTTATTTTATTTATTTCATTCGGATATGACGGCTCTTTGGCGCATGGCCCTTTAAAATATATTCAATGAAAACATTTATTAACAATTATTTGTAATAAAATATAATTAATAGGTTTTAAATAATAAAACTTTAAAGACTTGAACGGCATCTACATACAATTGGAATAGAAAATCGATATAGAAAATAAATAATTGCTGATCAGGTTCCAATTGGAAAAATCCCATTTGTGTTACAATTTCCTCTGAAAACTTGTAACAATCGATTGATTCAAACATTCTACACCATCCTTCAGTAAAAAAAAAACACATCACCAAAGAACACCCTGCTGTCGTGGCGCGTAATGATAACTTTTGCAGCATACCTTTCCAAAACCATACCTTGCACCAAATTGTGTAGTAAACGGAATGCTTTATTTATTACACACGCCCCAAAGTAGCATTAAGTGTGCACGAAATGTCGGGCTTATTTATTTATAATTCGACGACAGATAAGCGCCTGTCCGATTTACCATCGATCCAGCACGTGGATCCAGCGCAACGATTCATGGAAAATCAACCGAACCGAAAGCATTACAAGAGAAGCTAAGGTACGGAACAAAAAAACGAAAAAAAGCAGCACAAAAATGTTCCAAAATAAAATTGAAGGGAACGGAATGAAAGAAAATCGCCAGCAGCGTGCGTGTTCCGAGTCGATACACATTGGAAAGTAGAGAGAAAAAAAAGTATCTTCACCTTAAGAAAACACACGCGAGACGCACGCGAAGACGTGCGCACGGAACGCCGAGAAAAAAAAGTACGTTAGCCTACCACCACACAGAACCAAACATTCTAGGGGTGGTTTTTCCATTGCTCGAGGGGTGGGGCCAGGGCACAAACCGTCCTATGGTACCACAAGGACGATATTATATTCTTCCAGCCAAAGTTCTTGTTGTTATTACCTTTATTTTTTATTTTTTTGCTTTCCCTTTTTCACCTTACAATTTTTGGTCGTTCTTGTTGTACTGTCCCTTCCGAGAATCAGCGACATTCTTTCCTTTGCTAGAGGATAAACTTTTTTTTATTGTGTTTGTCCCATCCCCGTTTTTTTTTTTTACTTCTCTTCGTGGCTCGTTTCGTATGAGGGGTTCCACTGGGTAAAGCCGAACGGGAAAAAAGGGACGAAAAGGACGATTCTAACCACGACGGTAAAAAGTGGTGAAAAAAATGGTATGACTGATGTTTCCCCTAGTTAAATATAGATGGCGCTAACTCTGCTTACTTCAGAATATTCACTAAAAGAATATCTACCAACGATTTCCGTTATAGTTTTGCTACTTTATTTAATAAATTGATCTTGTTTCGTGTGAAATGATTTATATACATTATTTTAATCCAGCCAGATGTTAAGTAAAACTTCAATTAGCGACATTAGGTCAAATCGAACGCGTAATGAATGGTGGTGGTAAAAATGTTCAGATCAACGGTGCTGGTAATTGGAATGTAATTAGGATTAATACAAACCACCGCCTGCAGATTGTTCTGTTTGGAGCATGCTTCATTTCCGTTTCCGCTTCATCACCCTCGGGCGGGTGGTTTCTGGTGAGGCGAGTTTTATTTTCTCGCCGACCCACACCCGTGCATCGCTTTGAGGGATTTTACTCTAATTGAAGTCAAAATTAGCCATTTAATGTCTGGTTTATGGTTGTTCCCTTTTACTTGCCTCCGTACTTGACAATTATTTGGATCTGTTTTCTTTCATGTACTAACCCCAATTGTAGTTACGGATTAATGATACTTTCTCTCTAAAAAATCACCGTAAGGTAGGCTGGAGATACGTGCGGAATGCCCAATGTTTAAACATAAGACATCATGCGAATTAACGCACGATCTCCAGGAGTAAATCAAATTCTGAAGCATCTTTGGATATAAAATATTTTCGTAATACAAGTTCCAAGTAAAGTTTACCACAACACTCTACACTCCTAACTACAATTTTACTTTAAAACCTTCAATTATTAGATTGTCACAAGTACAATCATAACGTTAATTACACGTTTCCCCACAAGCCATTCTTCCTTCCAAAAAAAGCATTCTGACAGCTCCCAGAAAAATCCCAGCACCGGCAAACTAACAAAGGCAACATAAATATCCTACCTCGAACGCATCCGGTTTCGATCCAAAAACCCGGAAGCGGAAAAGGCAAGAAAATTCACCCCTCCCTTTCTCGAACGGTACAACCTGCTGGCTTTGGACGTGCAAAAATTACCACCCGTCATAATTAATGATGTTCCAGGCCAGACCACTGTGCCAAGTGTCGTTCGTGGTCGGGTGCATTCGGTGCACCCTGCATCGGTTTTACGATGTAAAAAGCCCTTTCTTTTTGAAGAGTTGTTGCTGTTTGCTGTTTGCTTTATGATGCAAATGTTGCAAAATCCCTCGGCCCGAGTTCCAGATTGCTATGGGTGTTTATTGATGGGTGATTTTCTGTGTTGCTGTTCCTGTATGTTTTGTAGAGCTAATGTCGTGTGGTGAGTGTTCTAGCTCTACAGTATAAAGTTTTTTTTTGTGGGATAAAGTTATTTATTTTGCAATTATCCATTTCACTCCCATTTCAATTTCGATTCTTGTTTGCGTTTAGTTGTTTCAGAAAGGGAAAACAAAGTTAACAGAGAGTTTTATCGCAAATCTAATTGATAATTGCTACTTGAAACAATGTTCGAAACAGCAAAGAGTAGGTGTGTCTTACGTTATACTTTTATCGTTTTAAATAACATGATATGTTGAGCTGCTTTTAACTTCATAATTAAACTTTTTCTGTTGCAAAGTAAAAGGGAGACAAATTGCTTTAACAAGAGCTAAAATAAAAGCCTCCTCTGTAGTAAGCAATTTCGTTAAACGGGCTAATATTTTGTATCAAAACATCAGTAGTAGCTCTCAGGGATTTGGTGTCCAATTTACGAATAAAATATTGCATCATTCACCCTGTCGACGATTCAGCTGCTCCCATTAGAATTACAAAACCGCGTACCCAGGTATCACCATGCGACGAATTGTACCTTCCATTCAAAAACAAGCCTGCCGGGCAAGATTCTGTTTCGATTAGTGTCGAAACTCGAGTGCTTGATGCTTTTCGTGCGAAAGCAAGTAAAAAAAACACAACGGATAAACTTCACCTGTACATAGCCGCAAGCCCCATGGCGCTGTGTCTTAGCAATAAGCAGTGCCAAACTACAATGCGCCCAATGCGTGGAACAATATATCATCCAAAGTAAGATTGTGCTCCCAAAAAAAAAAACCCGCGAGCAATTCTTGAACTACATTTGCGCTGTAACGTTTAGTGTACGGACGGCGATGAAAGATTATGCTCAGTGAAAGATGCCCACCAACGGTCCACCTTCCTAAGCATCGTGTTTTATTTTTTTTTTACTTTTACAGCACATATCCTTAGAAGGAAGCCTCACGAAAATCCACTCGCAGGCATGCGTGTGCTCATCTGGATAATTTGATAAAAATTATACCCGTGCACTTCTCGACAGCCCGGCATTAATGTAATTGTAATTATTAGCTTTGGCCAGTACACGATCGCTGCGTTGATCGTGTTTTTTTTACCGGCGCTCGAGTTCCTTGGCTTTGCTGTTTGGTAAGCGCCGAGTAGCACCAAGAAGAGGCCGTTCCGAATTCAATTTATCGTTCAATTTCTTGTCCTTTTAGTCCTTAATGGTCTTGGCAATGGTTCTTAGGGTTTTGGTAGGAAGGGTTTGTTTTTTGCCACCGGCTACTGGTGGTTTGTGTAAAGACCCGATCCCACCTGGTCTACAAGGACGTGTGAATCAGCTATCAGAACGAGATGTTTTTGAGACCGTATTTGTAGGTCATTTCCATACAAATGTTCCTGAAATACACTCATGCCAATGGACAATGACTTTTAAAATGACATAAAATATAATTTAATGGTAATAATGGTTGTGTTATGCTGAGTTTAAAACGCATTTTTATGTTGTATTGCATTATTAATTTATTTTCATTATTTATCATCAATTACTTAAAAGATTGCTAAATATTATAACGATTTCTCGAAATATTTGATTTTAGTTAAAGCGAATGATCACTCGATCATCATGGAGCGCCAAATGTAGAACTCTTCCGAATTGAAGTTGGAGTTGCATCTCACACACGCTTACTGCAAGCCTTCGTTTTTATCCCATTTCGACACGGAATCGACATTGATGGAACGTCATTTGCATAAATCACATAAAACGCATTATATGCAAGAGTGAAAGAGAGACAGCTAAAAAGCAAATGTTCAAAATCCAGTTGCCATTAGCAGAAGGATCGTATGATATAATCTTTTTTTTTCTTCTTTCGTTTCCTCCTTTTGCTGGGCGAAGTTTTTTTGCTGTCATAATGCGTCGCTTCGTTCCGCGATTTATCATCCGGATTGGAATCTTTCACACGCTGTAAATGAAATTATGTTCTGCGGGGAAACAAACGAAACATTTACCACGGCCCGGTACAATGCGCCACAATAACCGGTACGCTCGTTGCGCATTTGCATAAATTCTGATATCAAACACGAAACGTCCTTTCCTTGGGCCGGGCCTTCCTTCCAGCAATCGGTGGATCCATCCGGGGCCCGGAAAATAGGAAGGGATGCGGGAACAGTGAAAGGGTTAGTGTGGCCGTGATTGTCTCTCTGTTGCACTCACACCGGAACCCGTAACACGCTAACAATACGAACAATTCTCAGTGTTTCATAAGCACTTACCTTTACCTTTTATTATACCCTTTTCCCGTCATGCACACACACGCACAGTGTCCTTTCGCTTCCGGTGTTCTATGGTGAGCGGATGTAAATAAATAATTATTTATGCAAAAATCCTACCCTGCCAACGATCGCGATCGTACCGTAAATGCGGAAGCGTACAACGAAAGTACGCGTGAGAATCCTAATTTACATTCAATCTTTTTTTTTCGTTTTGCCACCGATTTTCTATGCTCTTGCTCCGTTCATTTTTGGTTGCATGGAGCAGCATAATCTCCTTTCTTTCGCCGCACCTTCCCGTGCCATGTCAATCCCGACGGCACTACGGGTTTTTTTTATTCATTGTTATTTTAACAGTCTGTCTGGCAGCTTCTCGCACGTTTGAACGGTTAGCCCGTAACCCTGGAGGTCACGAGGATGAGGACGGACGGTTCTGTAGCCTGCAGTGAAATTAACCCTTCCACTCGGTGCGGACGGCTCGATGGCCCGCACTATCCACAGATCTTCCAGAATCCGGCGCGCGTACGGTAGCACAATCAGTCGGCTCAAGGCTTTGCTGGTTGGATGATGGTTTGAGATCAAGCCACAAGAAGATCAAGAAAGACTGCGTGTATCGGGGGTACTAATGAGTGCTCCATCAGACAGTTCCTTTCGAGATGTGTTGATGTGTTGAGTGAAAAGTTTTTGAAACAAAGTGTCTCTGGAAAAATTTTGATAGTGATTTCTATGTGATTGCATAAGTGTTAATTAGTGTCTTGCTGGCTAATTTTTGCGCGCTAGATTTAGTGAGAAAACGATTCTAAAAAGCAAACGATTTCCTTCTGCGTGTGCTAAAGCAAGAATTATTGAACGTCTGGAATTTCGAATGGAATTTTCTCGCTAAAATTTTCAAAAATATTTGGATAATACAAATTTAAAAAAAAAATGCGCTAATATTAAATTTATAAAACAAAGAATAAAACACATTCCCGTCAATGGACACCGATTCTAAATATTCAAAATCGGGTTCTTTAAAACAATGTCTTGTAAAATAGTATCCTGAATTTCTGAAAACCTTGTTTATTAATATACTTGAGGTGTTCTTTACTTCATTTATTTGTGATTGAGAGGAACCTAAATTTCAATTCCTTAGCTCAATTCCTCAATTCCAACTGGTGTTTAACTTATTTTTTCATAAATGAATATACACAGTCGAGAGCTGTATGAAACAAACGACGTTAAAATCCCGCCGGCACCAGACCAAACCTCAACTCCATGCTCTTGTTTTATCTCAAATTGCCTTTCATTTTCCATCATTTTTCATTGTGACAAGGAAGAGCAGTTTTCGCAGGAAGAAATATTTTGATGAATTGTAAACTATTGTGATCTTTTCAATAACTCATATAATTAATTTACTCTACCTTTTTTTAATTAAAATTCAACATTTTTGCGATGAAATAACTTTTTATAGACTTCTATAGTGATGATTTCATGAACTGAAAAGCTAAAAAGATAGGTGAATTATTTTGTTTTTTCCGTCTAAGGAAAACTTAAATTTTCCACAGAACGAGTCCAAATGTCGCTCTAACCACTTACGAACGAAGCAAAGAAAGCATCCACTTTAATGTAAAATTAATTGCATCTCATTGGCTTCCCCAATTTTCTGCAGTAATTGTACATCTTTCCACACAATTAAAAAACCCCGAAATTTCGATCACCACATAGAAGTAGGTCAAGTTTACGGCTTTAATTACCACACCCACAGACATAGCACACCAGACGGCTAATTAACATAAAACATCATTTGTCTGGAATGGATCGCATCGCATCGCAGTCTACCGACCGAAAAACTGGAGCAAAATTAAAACCCAACAACAGGAGCAAAAAGTCATTAACCGATGCTGCAGGAAAACGGCAGGAAGGAATGGATGTACCGGAAGGTGGTGAGGGGCAGTGCGATGCGGCGTTCGGGGTCGAGGTCAGGATGTTTCTTCCGGGACGCGGTCGTCTAGGTGACCGTAGAAAGTGAAAATTATTTACCGAATCACCCGTTAATTATGTTGCTGTCTGTTTTGTGGAAATCGTGAAGACAAGTGGCCATGTTTCGATATCGTAAGCGTAGTTCATTAGTGTGCCCTGCTGGTTGCTGTGTCCATGTGGTGGAGTATGTCAAGGAGGAGGGGAAGGAGTGAACAGGGGTTGGGTGTGAGTGAAAGACGCTTCCATTCCATGCTTCGGCCATTTCGTGCACCGAAAGCCAATGCAAACCGATTTTCCGCCCGAACAGAACCTTTTTGCACCCTAGCCTCTTTACACCCAGCCAGTGTTACTAACACCGACACACAGCGTCATTTTCCAAGCACCACCAACACATGCATCCGGTTTGCGTTTTTCCCTTTTTTCACCATTCTTCGCACACACATGCAAACGTGGCTAAGAAATGTGTGCAACATAGTCTCCGGAGGGGAAATGTGGTGAATGTGTGTTAGTGATACATTAACGGGGCTCATGGTGTTGGTAGAAGAGATATAGCTTAAAAAAATACATTTTCCTTAGCCAATTTTCTTACCCTCGTGTGCTTCAACACCAACACACACAAAAACATTCAAGTAATGTGCGTGACAGAGACAGAATTGGAAGAACATTATTTTCCTTCCCAGTGTGTGAGTGTTGAATCTTCGGCTCTTAGTGGAATTGATGCGATGTAAAAGTGTTAGTGCAACTGCCACACCAGTGTGACGGTGTGCGCTCGTTATCTGGAAATCTTAGGGAAAACTCGGAACGACACCCGCGGTGCTGAAAGAAAAGCGACGCGATGGAACTAACGAGCGTACGGATTTCCATTGGCGTTAGCGTCTCGAGGCGGTTCCTTTCGAACGGTTTCCGCAAAACCCATCGTCGTACCGGGCGGATGGTGAACTAAATTGCGTTCAGGTTCAATGGTTCAATGGACGTGCCGTGGGGCACGATGGCAGAGGGGTGTGATTGAGGCGACGGTTTTGGGAAAATTGCCATTTTCGGGATAACGAATGGATTCTATGGATTTTCCTGGATCTTGGGCCCTGTACCGTAGCGATTGGAAACTTACGTGGTGTACATTGTGTAAGAAGTGGCAAATGGAAATTGAAGAAACGTTTACAAAGTAAGATTATTATCCTGGGAGGGTTACCTTTTCCTTCGCAATGTTACTACAATCGATTGAAAGAGATACAAAGCGGAGCTTTGTCTTGTATTGAAATATGCTCTTTTACAACCTCAGGTTCTGAAGTAGAACAGAAAAATCTTATAACGCTTATTATACTTATATTAGTTACCATACATTCTCGAGAGAAAAGTTGGAAATTCATGAGGTTCAATTTAGCTTTATAAACTCAGCAATTTATCAGTCATTCAACATTGATTTATCCGGTCAATAATTTAACATTCATTTAACATTTAACAAGAATTTGTAATATTTGCTATTCATTTAAAATTTAAACATTTACATTTAAAATTTGAACATGGATAATTAATTCAAATCTTAATAAATCGTAATCTAGATTTTATTTAAAAAAAGGCAGTTATTCAATGACACTGTTTGAATCATTCCCTTTGTAAAATCTTCAGCTTGATTTAAATTAAACGTTACCTTGACTCAATGGAAAATCAATAACCAATAAAGCATCCAGCATCCACATTAAAGCACAGCTTGCCCGCTCTGCCTCACCAACATTCATTAAACCCATCCATCTCCAGCGTTTAATGTGATTTTCATCCCTGTTCGTGTCCTTGAAAGACGTGTCCCTTCCCGTAGCCGGACCGTAGAAAGAAACTGGGAATTGTTTAAGTTTAAGCTCTGATGACGCGAGAAGTTAGCCGTCGGGCGTATAGACCGCGACCCCGGCTAACCAAACTGCGGTAATGGAAAATGACGTCAAGTACAAATGAATGTTCCATCAAAAGAGTGAGCGAGAGGAGTGAGCCAAACGGGAGAAGAAACAAAAACCAACAAAGTCCAACGTAAAATCAAAAGTGAAAGTGGAAAATGAGTCAACCGAATGAAGCTCCAAACGGCACACCAAGTGAAAGCGATAGTGGTCGTAGCATCTCGAACGTCCTAGGTCAAGAAATTAATTGCTTTTTGCTAGAGCGCATCATTATCTTCGCCCGGTGCGAGGTCAGCAGCTTCCGAGCAGCTGTTAAAAAGACGGCACTGACTCCACTCCAAGTTCTGACTGGTGCCGTCACTCGTCACCGACTGCCGGAAGCTCTTTTTCTTTCACGCAAAGCTTGGGTTCGATGGGACAAAGTACTTAAAAGAATTTCTCTACTTTCGTTTTAGTCTAGCGTAGTGTTTGACTCCTTTTGCTCGAGTCAAATGTACCCGAACGGCATCGCGTCTCAAAGTGTCTGAGACTGACAAGGGACGAAACGAACTGAACTGGTCAGTAATAATAAAAAACCCCACCCAGAATCAGAAGGTTGGTACGCGGCAAACAAAGCAAAAGAGCGATCGAAAGAAAATGCAAAAACCAGACAAAAATAGAGACAAAATGAAGAAAAGGAAAACCAACTCGAGAGTGGATGTGGAAAATGCTTGGAAATTGTTTTAATTTGTTTGCTTTACATAAAAGTCAAGTGACGCCCGTCGCTCCCGGGAGCGAACTCTACTACGGCGCTTAGGAAACATAAGGAACTTGCCATCAAAAGCAAAAGCACTGGGAAAGCGACGCGGAACGGAATGGAAAATTGAAACTTCACCAAAAACCAACCGTTTACCGAGGCGACGGCGACGCCTTGGACATGAGCGCCCGGTGAGCTAATGGAGAAAAGTGAGCGAAAATTAAATTAGGGCATCCTTCTTCGGGTGATAGCATCCTTACCCGGTCCGGGTCCTGCTGTGGTTCTGCTGCTGGCTGGGAAACGCAACTGACGGTGACGTTAACTAACTAGGTTAAATAAATAACTAACTGCCAGCGGTTTTTTCGGGGGGTAGCCACAGTCTCTGCCGTGGTCGGATGGTCGTTCCGGTCATCGCATGGATTAGATCATGTCGTCTTTAACACAATCATTTCACGCGACCACAAACTTTCGGAGCGATCCAGTAGCGGGCGAAGTTTAGTTTCATTATGGCCATCGAATGTTCTGTTCGATGAGTTAAAGAATTGTAGCGATTTGGATACAATTGATGAGTGTTACGAAGAATTCTTCGAGAAATTGTACAGCTTATTTCGATTCCAAATTTATTTATTGAATCAGGAACTGAGGCATTTCTCTGCAGTTTGTAGAATTTCAGAAAAAAGCAAATATTCTTCAAAAAGCTTTAAATTCATATTATTTCTTGCATATGTGACTAACCATTTTTTATTTGTGACTTCTGGTTTTACCTTCTATTCTTGTTTCCACGGAATTTTCGTACACGAGCTGTTTGATAAAACATTGATCAACCAATTATAAGCAAAATTTTCCATAAATTGTATAAAGTGATAAAAATATAGATTTAGAACTCCTTAATCTTACTGATAACACATGGTTGTGAAATAACAAATACATTTGTTAAGTGAATGGGACAAACATTTTTTTTTGTTTTATTTCAACTCAACCATCTTGGAATTTCCAACCAAACGGTAAATAAAATAAATTTGATTACATTTTCCGTGTCTCAAAACTCGATCACCAAATTTATCACATCCGAACGGTCCGATGAAGAGTCATTCAATCAGTTGATAAACTTAGTCGCTCGTCTTTTACTTTCTGCCTCCTCGCTTCTCACAGGCCCCTCACCGTTGTTTCCTTTTTGCCTTGCGAACAAAAACTTGAGCTTGGTAAGAAAATATATAGATGAATCCCATAAACACAAACCGACTTCCGTGCCCGGGTTTTCAAATGCGTACTAACGAACCGGCTCGTTCACCTTCCGCTGCGTCAACCGTCTATAGGGACATCCGGACGAAATGGGGGGGGAGGCCAACATAACGCCTCTAACGAATATAAAAAGCAGCAGAAAACCACGCTCAGGAAGGTTAGAAAGAAAAAAATCCAAGCAACGAGCAAAAAAAAGGAAACACCTGAAATCAGCTAAAACCGACGAATCACGTTCAAATTCTCGTTTCTTATAAATTATGATGACATCGTACAATTTTGCTTTTTAGTTCATGCAGTGGAGGTCTTTTTTTTTGTCGTCGTGTCCTATTGCTTCCTCTCTCTCTCGTCACACTTTTTTGTGCACACTTTCGACACAGTCGGACACGTTCCCGCCCGATGGTTTCGTAGTCCCAAACACGGGTTTGGGGCCGCTACCGGGTGAAGATAGATGATTGGATGTCCTCCATTCCCGTGTGCTGCTAGTGGCACCCGCAAACTCCAGGTGCCCCAGCACGAATGGCAAACGATATGACAAATGAAGCAAAAGGCTTTGCTTGTCATACTAGAGAGCAACAACAACAGCAGTAGCAAAAAAAGGGAATATAACAGAAACGGTACATCCTTCATGCCAAATCCGGCCGGTAGCGAAGAAATTGGATTGGATCGAATTGAATCTGGAGAGAATATTTCCTGTCAGCGCCAGGCGCTTGGTTCCAATTTTTTATAACATTTTGTCTTTTTTTTTGCTTCCTCTCTTTTCAGTACGAAGTCCCCTTTTTGCCATGGCCTGTCCCGCCTCACCAACCAGTGTGTTGTATCCTGCTGGGTTGTGTGAGCGTTCTATCCTGATGTCATTACCGGTGCCACTGTTGCCGACATTCATGACCGGAGCCACTCGTCATCTTGCCACCACCACCGGTTTTGGATGGGAAAAAGGGAGTAACTGCCGCGATTCCCATTTCCATTCCAAAGGGGGCAACGATCGCACCAGGTACCACTCTCCTTTCTAAGACTCCATGGAACGCCATGCGCCAAAGTTTCCCTTCAAAAGCCTTATTTAAATTGAAATCCAGTGAGAAAAATATGAACTTCCCGGTGGCACAAGCCGGTGGTTGTGCAAAACTTGTATACCACCCAAAAACCCCGAACGATTTATTTTCGGTATGGTGGGCATTTGAGTGGTAGCGCTAAACAAAAAAAACAGAAACATGGCAACCCGAAAGCAAACGGGGAAAAAATTCAACCACTCACGCTGAAGCCTTCCACATTCAGCTTTCCGGTAGCGGGGGGAAAAAAAATTCGTTCCTTCGTTTCACTACCGAGTTTTGGGTCACATTCGCGGGCGAAAGGTTGGAGAGAGTATTTTTTTTATTCCTCCCCTTTTCCACCCCCCGGATTTTATCCTTCTAGCACCTTCTCATTCACATGCTAGAGCGAGGTGAATAAGTTTTCCATCCATTGGAAAACGCTCCGGACGTGGCAGCAACGAAACGAACGAATGGAACCGGGTTTTTCGAGGTGGTGAATTATTGTTGATAATGATGGCGATATTGTACCGGTGTTGCGAGTTCTTTCCCTTGGCAGTTTTACAGTTCCAAAGTTTTGAGGCAAAGCGTGAAACAAGGACAGTGTGCTAGTTGGGAGCACAACATGGCCACACCGTCGAGCCTATCGACAGCCTGATCCTGACGCCGTACTGCCGCTACACCGTGGTCGGATTTTTCATCGTTTTAGATACAGTCTTGGAGGTGGAGTTTTTTTTCTGTTGTGTTGGGAAATTATTTCTGTACACATTTTCTTTCTCAGTTCCATTTTTTTTGCCTCCATTCCTGCACACTTTCACACAACTTCCAAGCAGCAAGTTTGGCAGTTTTCGGTGTAATAGTGCAGGTTGATACAGTTTCTCGGAACGGAACTGGAAGCACCGGTCGGTAAATGTGTATTTCTGATTTTTTTTACCTTCTTCTTCGGAATGTCGAATTGATTACGCTGCGTTGAGTTTATTTGGAATATTTTATAATGTTTCTTTTTTTACTAGTCGACCATTTTCTTCCATCCTTTTTTTTTTGAGTAGAACTGAAAGCACAAAAGTTGTAGTTGATTATTTTCAGTTATACTGTAGTGCGAAGTCAGATCATTACGGTGTATATACGGAACGGAACGATGCTTGTGAAGCTAAACGTTTCCAGTTTGGTGAAGTTGATCATGGAGATTTGGATCAAGTTGATTATTTTCACCGTCCGGCAAATAAATAGCGAAAAGATACGCTAGATTATGTGTTGCGCAGTAAATATAAGTGATGTTTAAATGGTTTCGAAACCATTATGAAATGAAATAGAATAAAACTAAATCTAAAAGAAAGACATAGTGTACAAGAAAAATAAATAGGATCATATCAAGAAAACTAATGAGAAGTATAAACTCTAAACTTGAAAATTGAACAAGTATTGGAAGCTTTTCATAAAACTAAACATAAACCTGTGTCACATAAGACTCCATCACTTAGGGTCACAGAGATACGCTGAACGATGTGCAGTCAAATGTCTTCACCAAGAGTTTAATAACCTCTATAAAGCAGCTTGAATGGGGATGTCTTAAAATTCTGACTCCATTTTGCAATGCCTTTGCACCAGAACTACCTTTGGCGGGAGTTAATCGAACGACGATAAGTTAGACCGGCAAGTACCACAGCCAAGTATTTTACAAACAGTTGCTGAGCACATGCTTTCTGACGCGAAACACAGCGTTTCTTTAGCTGAAAACCAGTGAGCACTAAAAGACGAGAAAAAAGAACGACACACAGCAACACTTAGCTGCATAAAATGCTGTTTGCGCATTTACCATAAAGTGTCTTGTTTAATGTAGGATGAAAGCAATCATTTCACGTGTTTTACGATCGCCGACTACCGAAACCATCCAGGGACCGTGGGTATGGGTCGCATGTGGTCACAGCACCCAGCACCACCGGTGTCTACGGCATGCACTAAAGTGCGCCATCCTCATCGCATATTCATCACCACGGTAGCCGCGGTTTTCCGTCAGCGAGCAACAAATTCCTGCGTTCGAATTATTCACCTTGAAAGCCTTGCTTGAACACAACAAATACTCATAAAATTTGTGCATCTTAACAACGCTCTGGAAGTACACACAAAAAAAACTGGAAATAAAACAAGACACCAACTGTACGATGGCTTTGAAATGATCGACGGGATCGCAACCAAACGTGAGAAGAGAAAAAAACGCAACCTAATTCGTCTCACACTGACGATGGTGGTGCATCGGTTTTTTTTTAAACGCACGCTGGTTTTACAACACCATCAACCGAAAAATTGGGATGTTTATTTTGTGTGCATCGGTCACGTTTATATTCTGCCAGGGATGGAACAGCTCCGCCACACACACAGCTCCTCCACTGACAGGTGACATACTTCTTGTCTTCATTAGTAAACATTTATCACTCGCGCTGGCGAGGCCTACGTTGCTTCCGGCTATCAGGGATAGTCCACCGTCAAGAATTAAACATGCCAGTCGGTCTGACGGCAACAACGCAGCTAACGCAATATTTTTTCGTTTCACCGTTTGCTCCTGGAACTCGCAAAGATGTGCCACGTCAATGTAATCTTCAGACCTGCAAAATGCCACGCTACACGCTAGATTGATGGAAAGCAAGTTCCTGAAAATCCGACCATGGGTTTTTTTTTGTTGATATTTTGGTTCAAGCCCAAGGGCATGAAATTATCGCTCGCATTCATCACTGGCACCGTCCGGGTGCATTCTGCCTGTTGCCGAGTAGCGGTGCACTTGGGCCATATTTTAACTCACTTTGTTAGGCAATAACTCAACACAACTACTAATAGTTTGGACGAGCTCACTCTGACAAGGTTATAATTTTTGCCATAATTAAAAGCAAACAGGTGAGCATGGGAACACATTTTCAGAAATTTATCAACAAATTAAAAACAACAAAATATCCTTTGGAAACATAACACAAATGCAGACATCAAAGTGGATTTTTGGAATTTCGGATTTGTAGGAAAATATTTTCAAATCCTCAAATATTACATGATTTGTCGTTATTTTTCTTACATTTCTCT
Organism: Anopheles funestus; assembly: GCF_943734845.2. NCBI lineage: Eukaryota > Metazoa > Arthropoda > Insecta > Diptera > Culicidae > Anopheles > Anopheles funestus. The sequence continues at coordinate 4,487,633 of NC_064599.1, forward strand.
TCATAATTTTTAATCGTTCATTCTTTTTTGTTTGTTAAAAATTTACCATATTTTGTGCGGTAATTTCCTATCTCACATCATTAAAGGACACATACTCTATGCCTCCGGCATGACACAGTTTTGCTGGCAAACAAGTCTTCAATTGCATGTCGGGTGTCTAACAAAAGACACTTCTCCCTGCAAACTCGTCTTAATATGCAGTTTGCAGTGTTACAATTTGCTATAATTTACGTCAATATGAGTCCTGAGGACAACTCAATGTGTGATTTCCGTTTGATGTTATCTTTTCATTGCATGTGTCTGTCTCTTTTATTTAAGAATTTTTTTCTTCCTTTTGGATTCGGTAAAAAAACAGAACAAAAGAGTTCAACAGGTTCCATTTGTCAGCATTAATCAGAAGAAAGAAGAACTAACCTCCATTCGCTCCAAACTACCAAATGTTGCGATTAGTTATCAACCGTGTATGGTAATTTAGTTACCCTTGACATATTTCAATTAAGGTGTCCATTTATTTAGACAGCTCTTGTTCGCCCTTACACACACACACTTTCTTCTATGTGCGATCCATTCGATCATTCGGTGGGTCATCTGAAGGAGTAAACTGTTTAACCGGTACCGTAAATGGGTTGTACCGAACGCGAAGGAAACGATCGAATTTATTAACCTATAGGTTGGCATCAGTAAAATGAGAATTTTTTAACCCACATACCATCCCGAAAGGTAGCGCAAGGAGACGTTCGATGTAGTGCTACCGTTGCGGATGGTTGGATAATTAATTAACAAATTGCTCCAGCAACCTGTTCAGTATTGGGAACGCGCAGCAAGAGAAAGTGATGTATGAAATTCAATTACCAGCACCATAAAACGCCTTTTGCTTTTGATGTTTTATGTGTCGAATAGTGGTTGTTCTCTTCGATACCTTGTGTGTGTATTTTTTCATACCATTTTAAGTTCAAGCTGCATCACCAGCTTAAGCTCGATCATAAGCGTGAAAGCTTCGAAATCGGTCCCTGTTGCTAGGTGTAAGCCATAAAGGAAAAAATAGCTGCTCCACAGCACATTGCAGGTGAGAAGTGCAAACATTCTTTTTTAATTCGCTCGACAAAGCGGCAGGAATTCATGTTCAACGTCAAATTGCGATGGATCTCGAACCGGCTATTGTTTAATTTTTTTTAGTGAAACATCATTCCGGTCAAGGAATGTGTGTGGAAAGTGGGCTTACACATCTTTTACATAAGAGATGGTGGGGTGTGTGGTTGATGCTTTTTTCCAACTTCAATGAAAATTTGACTATTTATACTTATTGATTTCATTATTTGATTCATGTTTATTGAGCGATCAGTAAACTTAATATTGATTTCATATATATTGTTTTCTAAATTTAAATAAATTTCATCAATCTTTTTAGAATTGATATTCTTCTTCAAACCGTTTGCATTAATATTTGCAGCATCGGGAGCACATTTTCATCGTAATCGATTTTTCGAAAATAATCGACTATTCTTTGAAAACTCCCTTGCATTTCCAAAATGGGGGAATATTTTCAATAAAAAAAGAGCAACTGCAGCACTTTTATTTTACCCGACCAGCAAAACCAATCAAGATGAAACTGAATCTCACCTTTAGCATCACCAGAAAGAGAAGAGAGAGAGGGAAAAAAAGATATCAACCGTACCGAAACATTTTCCCAAAGCGAATAAAACACAAAAAGTTTCACCAACTAGCGTGAACGCGCGATTTTTCCGCCAATCTTTATCCCTTTTTTCTTACTCGACTAGGTCCCGAGACTACGTCTGGCAACCCGTGCCCCGGATCCCTCCAGACCGTACCGTAAGGATAGTCTCCGTTCCCGTCTTGGCATAACACGGTACGAACTTCGTTATGGGTTTGTGCTTCCGCTCGGGAAAAATATGGCCACTGCTCCAAAACGAAACCCATCACCCTCACCGCTTCTATCCTTCCCGGTGATGGACCGTTTCAGGAAGCCAGCCAGGGTTTGGGCAATATTATAGGGCAATATTTTTCCCGCTCATTCTCATTCGCTCACTCGCTCAGCGCTGGATTTCTTTTATGGCGAAAAAGCAATTTCATAATGTATGAAAAATAAATCCATTATTGCTATGCATGTATTTTATGTACCTTGTGTATATACCGGGCCGCAACAGGGAAGATCCCGACCGTGGAATCGTGGAAACACGGGAGTTTGAGGAGTTTTCCACGGATCGGTGCCTCCGGGGAACGGTTCCATCAGTGCCTTGTACCAAACGAACCGAACCGAGCGTTTTCTGGCATGTCGCGGACAAAGACGCCACCCCGTACAGCCCGTGTGCTGGAGGCGTGAACGCATCTGTCGAAGGCTTTTTGTGTCGACTAAGGATATGCGTGTCGGTGGTAGCTGCCTGCGTTAGATTGCAACCATTTCCGCCAGAAGTCCCGACTTCTTCGCCTTCTCCCTACAACCTGAAGAAGATTGCTTTTTCTTCCCATCTCCGTGTAGGGAATTTTGCCACAGTGAAAGGAACGATTCGATGGTGATATCTTTGAGACAAGGTACCGAGCAGGATACTAACAATGGTGTCTCTACCAAGCTCCCATATGGAAAAGACCATCGTGAAGAACTCCACACCAGGGATGGAAGGTTTTTTTTGTGTTTTTGGAAGGAAATATTCTTTTTCCAACAATAATGTCGTCCCCGTTGGCAGGTGTGCGTACGTGTGAGGGAATCTTACGGTGTTGAAACAAACCTCAAAAAAGCTACCTTCAGGCATCGCACCACCAAGAATTTGTCGCTCATATTAAAGGACGTATTCTTGGTTTCTACTTTTTTACAGCAATGACTTATAGAATAGTTTTTAAAACAAAACTATAGTATTTTACATTTTGTTGGGCGTTTTGTAAGCTTTTTCCAAACATCTGACAAGTCCGCAGCCTACATCGCTCATAAGGCTCCGATGGTGTTTTTTTCTTCGACTGCACCATTATTGTACGCCACATTCGAAGAAAATAAGCAGAATTTATGTGCATATGAAATTTAATCATAAATTCTTGTTTGTTCCACTTCTGCTTTCTTGACCGTCTTGCCCGTCGACGATGCTGATGTTGCTGCTGCTGTTACTGCTCAAAGAACAGAGCGGCCTATTTGCCGAAGATAAACGGTACCGTGCAATGCAATGTGTTCGCGACTCCATCCGCAGTCTCGTGGCATAAATCCACCGCATAAGAGATATTTATTATTTGTGCGAAATAATGTGTACTTACACTTCTAAATATATCCTAGCCTAGATGGTGAACGACCGTAAAGCCTCTGCACTCTAGGATAAGCTTCAGACACACACACACACACACTTACATAATAAGGGCTAGGTTTTGCTTTGTTTTATGTGCTGCTGCCTTATTGTTTTATTTCACGCCAGAATACCAGAATCCGTCCTACTACGAAACGATCGAATTTGCGCTTGGCGTACTTCTACCATTCGAGGAAATTCGTTCCTTGTTAGTCAAAAGGCGAAACACACAGCTCAAGGGACATCAGCAAAGGGCCATTTGGAGCGGCAGCAAAATACCCACCAAAAACCCAAAGCTGACCAAAAAAAAAAAAAACAGAGCACCATCGCACAGCATTTGTGGGAAAAAAAGCTTTTAAGATGATTTAGGAAAGTAATTTCACTGCAATAAGGCATTACCCGGGCAAGCAGGGGATGATGCGTTGCGTCTTACCGGAGTCCTCGTGACCGACGACAGAGGGACACGGGTGGTGTAACGAGCCTTCGGGACCGTTACGTACACGGGATAAACAGCCACAGTTCATTCTCTGCTGCAAAATCGTTGGTGCGGAAACGCGAAACGAAATAAAATAAAGTTTCATCTTCGGTGGTACTCGATCAGGTTTCGTTACGGTGGGGTATCAGGCGGACGGTAGGGAGGGACCTGTTCCACCCTCTGGGGATACTTCATACAACCCACACGTTATTACACACACACACAAATAGGCTCTCAGCATTGCTACGGATGAGGAGCAAGAAATGTGTTGCCTGCCAGTTTTTGGGGCAATCTTGTTGCGCCGGACAACGGATTTCTTTTCATTTTCGGTAAGTTTTTCGTCCAGTTTTCCCTGTGCCAGGACGGGTACCAGCGGGAGTGATGTTCTGCTGGGAAAGCCGGTGGTGGGGTCGGTTACGGGGTGCTGTTTGTTTGTGCGTCGGTGAATTGCAATGAATTTTAAATTTATTCACCAGAATCCCATTAACGACGGGAACCCGACAACGACGACGACGACTGCCAGTGGAAATGATGATGATGAAGATGAAAATATGGCTGACATGGTGACGCATAATTTGCCTGCCTTTGGCGCACTTGTCGCTTTCCTAACAAAGCCGCCTGTTTGTGTTTGTCTGTGATTTGAAAATAATAGTATCACGAGCAAAAGGTTACAAATAACATTGGCTGAAGCTTGTATTTAAACATGCGAATACTTGTAAGGTTGTAGCAGGAAAAATGGAAGCCCACAAGCTGTTGTGATGTTATTTGTACACCGTGGTGGAAACTTTCTTTTTCAATTCGACCAATAGTAAAATATTGTGGGCAGAATATCAATTCGCTTACGAATGCCATACAATGCGAGCGATTCGTCCTGACGCTTCTTTATGTCTTTTTAATGCGCATGTTTTACAAAACTGTTTCACATGGCGCTTCAATCAACGAAAGATGCATGCACCCGGCAGGTCCTTTTCCTTCCCCGTCTCAATTCTTTCGGACAGGGCTTTTAATAATAAATAAACAGGTTGATTATCGCGCACATTAAATTCTACTCAGAACCTCCTAAGCCACCATCGACAAAAAGCCACAGCTGATAAATTGTGCACACGAAATCCAATTACCGTTGATGATTAATAGGTATTTTGTAAGGCTTTTTTTCTCTCGCGTCTCTCACTTCCAACCAGTATTTAGGATTACTCTTTCCCTATCACACAAACACATGAGATCCACATCTATCTTACCCGTTGAAATCGATTAATGGACAAACACCAGAAGCGTCGTTATTGTAACCAACATGTTGTATATGTGGATCAAGTCAGCCAAATGGTACACCGGGAAAAAGACTGCCCTGTGTGTTGTCGAAAACCACAGAAACCACACGCAAACAAACAATTACCGGCATCGACGAAGGGACCAAACCTACGAGTACGGGAAATTATCAAATTTTCGTTCTAATTTCCCTACCCGAAAAGGCAACGATCGGTCAGCGGGCAAAAGGGTTTAGTAATTCTGCTGGCTGATAACGGGCTTATGGTTATGTTGTTTATCATGCGTTTTGTTGTAACCACACATAGCCAGAGTGTTGGGCATAAAAATTCAACAACATTAATGAAATGTTTGTTCCACATGTGACGAACAATACTTGTTGATCGATAAACATTTGCTACCGAGCTAATGCTAATGAACAAATAATTAGAATGATGAATTAGAAAGCATTTATGGATGGTATTGCATGTCACCAACGATGCTTAATCTCTTCAAATATTGAAACTAATTCAATTATAACGAACTTGTTTTTATTTACATTTTCTAGCTTAATTATTACTCTTGGCTAATGTATTTCTAAGACAAAATTAGTTGATAACAAAGAAAAATTAATATCTGGTAAATATTATTTCACAATTTCTATTGTCCATTTTCCACAAGAGCCAAAAAAAACCACGATGAAGATGAATCCAATTCGTCCCAACAATTGATCCTGCTCAATCGCATCCTTGAGGCAGGTCGGAACAGTAAAAACTGGAGCAAAAACCGTTCAAAAATCCCTTCACTCACCGTTCCCATCCACCCCAAAAGACAGCCACACTCCACCAACAAACGGCAACACCCGTCCAAGGTCTTTTAATTATACAATCTTAAAAAAGTTTTGCCCACTGCCGGTGTTGCCCGCGGAATACCCGCCCAATGTCTGACCGAGTCCGAGGGTGCTTTCCGCTTCACGATTCTTCCCGTACACAGCTGACCTTAATATTGTGTCTGCAGCAGTACGGATAATAGCTGCAGAAAAAAACCCCACAATAAGAAAAATAAAACAAACTCATCTGATTCCTCCCGGTTTGTGTAGAGACGAGAGAGGTGCGTGGCATGGGCGCGTCTGGCGAGTGAAAATTATAAAGCAAAACAAAAAAGTATGTAAATGAGTCGACTTCCGCGTTCCGAGCGTGGCGACGGGTCGGTTTACTCCAGACGAACTTCACCCGTGGCGTCAGTTTTTTGGTCCCTTCGTTTCCACCAATTGCTCCAATGCCATTCCTCCCATTTCTGGTGGTGCTGGTCCACTGATTAGCGCTCAGCTGTTTTAATTTCCATTTAAAATTAACGTTACAAAATTTTACTCCCGCCCCGGGAAAGTCGGGAAGCAATACGAGGTGTGTGCGTGTGCGGGCGGATGCTGTGGCGGAAGACATTTTCTTATTAGTGCTAGTGCCTGAATGAAGCCCAGTGTACTTGATTTAATAACGTCTTCCTGACACGACGGGGGTGTTTCCTTGTGGGATATCGACAGACACAAACACCACCAACGGATAGGAACGTAGAATGTGTGAGCAGCTTTGGCACGACTACAACTGCAGCTCGATAAGTGGAAAACCTTTTCTTAATGATAAAGGAGGAGGTGAAGAAGGAGGTTATCTTCACGATGTGCTACGCTGCTGCCATGTTCGTCGCTAGTGTTGGTGAATGAAAAGCGGAAGCCCAATGGAACTTATCTATTGCTACTGCGCAAAATAGTATGCGCACCGATACAAGCGAATAGCGTAAACCACCACAAGCAAAGCAGGGGAAGAAAATGGAAAATTTCGTCGTAAAAACCAAACCCCAACGGAGAAGACCCGGGATGGTTGGCAGAGGAGGCTTACGGGGATGGAATTAATTAAGTTGGATGGTATGGAAATCGGTACAGAACGTTGGAGTTTTTCCTAATGAACTTCATCCAGGACAAGCGATAAGCGCGGTGGTATCGGTAGTAAGAAGTTGTGTGATGAGAAATTTCACGTTCATTCGGAAGACGACACCCTAACACAGGCCACGTCGCACCCTCCTTACCCCATCGGATTGTCCTACAGATTTGACTCATTCACAGCAAATGAGAGTGAAATTGTTTCTCCTCTACGCTTTTAATTCGTAGTATTTAAAAGAGAAAGTTTTCCCAGCTGAAAACAGGACGGGAAAAAGGAACAAAACGGGACCCCAGCGATGTACAGCGACGAGGATGGGTAGTAGACGAGTAAGACGAGTAACTGTGTACGATGGTTTCGAGATAGGAACAAGGTCAATGTTAAAATTTAAATTAGCTTCCCTTCGCACTTACACTTAGTGAGAAAAGTTTCCACTTTCGTCCTTCCGCCGGCCATTGGATGGTGTGCGGACATATTGGCCGTCTCCTATCTGCAACTGGTATCCTTGAAGGAAGCTGCCTGAAAGTAGGTTAATAAGGTGTGAGATTAAGGAAAGTTTAAGCGAGAACAAGTGACCGTCAAAGGACGGTTTGTTTCGAGTGAAATTTAAAATGGGTTTTGGGTTTTAAATTAGTAGGCATTAAAGCGGATGTTACGGTTCGGTACTGTTGGGGAAGATATATGTTAAGATTGAATTGAAAATAGTATTTAAAATCTATTTTTAATATTGAAACAATAGCTATTTGATGTTTGCTATAGGCGTAAGACACAAAAAAAATTCACGAATTTACGATATGAAATTCTAACAGATTCCTATGTAGTTAAAGTAATTCAGCTAAATTTTGATGTAATGGGGAATGTCCAGGGAAAGAACTATTTTCTAGTAAAGCTCACTACAAGCCATTGCTTTACAATTCGTTTCCATTATTTGGCACCACTTGCCAAAAGCATACTTTCAATGCAATTTCTTAACATTGCTTTTTTCCATTCTTTAGTCCTTCATTGAACCGCACACAGCAACAACAAAAAAAGCAGAACCACATTGTCATAATCCTTCTGCTCTTAGCATCCAACGAACCAGAAACATCTTTCTAAACTTCATTCCACCACTCTTTTTCACAGATGCCGTCGATAAAAGCATAAGACATCCTTCATCCTCAGCTGGCCTGCTTTCCGTTTCCCGTGATGCTACTGCAGTTTGCCTAATTTGCATACTGCTTATGCAAATCTTTACCATACGGCTGCACGATCTTGACGCTCTCTGTGCGTTTTTCTTGTTACCAAACACCTTTTTTTTGTTATTGCTTCCTTTTTCACGTGATTGAACATTCCATCACCATTGGCAGGGGCAGTTGGAATCCATGGGAACGGGATTTAGCTGCGTGCTGGAAGGAACAGGAAGCGTTCTCAAAGACGGAACTAAATTATGCTTCCGTGATCGGTGGAAAATCTTGACGCATCTTCCCATCGCAGCACGGTGCAATAACCCTTTTTAACTGGTAGGGTGAGGTTTTTTTGTTGGTACTCATACACACCAACAGAGCATTTGCATATGAAGGATGAAATTATTTATTAAAGGAAACTGCCCGGATCATCTCACCATTTCTCCGCAATCAGATTACTTGCTTTCGGTACGAAACGGAAGGTTTCGTAGGGTCATCAATGTTAAGATACGTATTTCTGTAGTTCTTGTCATAGGACATTCGTGATAATTCGATAAGCGAATTTTAGAACTCATTTAAGATAACCTTAGTAGCTTTTCGTCTAATATCTTCACCTTAAAGCAGCATCTTCTACTTCTAACAAACTTTCATTAATTTTTCCATGAAATCTTTATCATCACACGCTATAGGATGATAGCATCGGAAGCCTCAAATTTCAAAGGAGGAAAAAAAGGAGTTTCGATCCAATCAAACATTTGCCGGAGCAATCGATCAATTCGTGATTTCCACTCACTTCGCCCAGGAGTACTTCACCAGAGTGAAATCTGGTTCCGAGGTTCCCTGTTTTCCTGGTTCAGAGTATTTACCTTGCAGAAACTTTACACTTTTCAATAACTTGTTTCTAGTGCGAGAAGTCTATTGAGAATTTTTGCCTTTAAGTTCTTCCAAAACTGACGAATTTTAAGAACTTAAAGTCGGCAAATCTAACTCATTCTCTAGCATACGGTAGCTCAGCGGGTTGTAACGGTTGCAGCAAATCCTACCATATGTTCCTATCAACCGCACCGTTACGTCTACAACTGGAAAGGACAAAGTATAGATAAAAAATAATATTAGTATGCAAATTACAATACGTTCCAGGCCCGGGGTACTCCGATGGCTCCGTCGTGGCGCTTTGGAACTAATGAAATTTTCCCATAGTCACCACTTACCCGTTAAACGCATCGCAAAAAAACAGCATCCTTTAAGGATGACAGTCAAATGTGAGCATGAGAAAGGGAGAAAAAAGGCCTCGAAAAAAAACACCACCACGTTCTCACGTCATAAAACGCGTCTCGTAAATAAACAAAGCAAAAACTAGCGTTCCCTGATGCGTCCATGATGGAATCATAAATAGATAAAAAAATCCATCGCACAGAACAAACCACCTTTTGAAGGTACAAGAAATTATGCAAATTTCATCCGTAAAAAACAAACACAACCCTTCGGCGCAGACTTGCACCAACGGTTGTATTACACCAAATAGAGTCAATATTTTGCACCTTCATTCAATGGGCAAATAGGCCCAGTACCTTGTTTGGCTATTTCCAATCCTTATTTCAAACCAGCCCAATAATAATGACAATCGATCGTGCTATGCCACAACGGTGGTCCATCCCTTCGCCATGAGTAACATGTGTAACGGAGGGTCCCAATTTTGCAACAATTCTGCAACGGGGTCGCTTCATACTTATCGATGACTTTTCACTTCAGGCAATCGTTTAGGCGTAACAAATCGAGTGTTTTGCAATAATGCCATTCTGTGCTTTTGCCTTTTTCCTTTTTTGGCTCTCACTCTCTTTCACTGTGATCCACACTTTGGCAGCCACTTTGCATGACAATGTACATCAATAAATCGAACGTAGGCCCCGGTGTGCGATCGATGGATAAGGTCTAGGAAGGATTGTTCTTTTTTTTTGCTGCTGTTTTTGGGAAAAAGGTCCTTTCTTGTGCTATTCCCAGGATCTTTCCTGTTTGAGGTTACCTGCCGGTTAGAGAAAGGGGTTCGTGGGGTTAGATAGTTAAGGGTAGTTGGGTTAAACTCTTGATCACGGATTGAAGTAGAGGTCAGGGAAGCAGCATTTTCTTCAAGAAGCAAAATCCACGAACGACGGATGGAAGCGAAAAGGTTAAGAGATATGCATAAATTGCATCATGTTTAGAACGAAACCCTTGTTTGAATTTATGCAGCTTGTTCGTTGTCTTTTAATAAATTTCTTTAGAAAATAAGTGTTTGAATTAATTTTAAGTGCTACATAGCAATTTCTACAAGTAATTTTTCCATTCATTAAATAGAAGTTTTATTTAAGAAATCGCATTGATCATTGATACACTTTTTAATCTTAAAATAGAAAATATTAACATTGTTTTCTGATTACAAAAGTTAAAGCGATTTTAAACAAAAAGAGGAGAAGATCATATTATAACTTTTATAATTATAACCGCCGTAAATTTTAAAGTTATTACAATCAATAAGAAAGACAATAGTATATGTGAAATGTTCTTCGAATTTCAGAATAAATCAAGCATAATATAAAACTTCTTAAATGTGCGGAAAAGTACAGAAATTTCAAACGAAAAAAACAGAACTAAACACTCAACAGTAACCAACCTTCTGCCAAAACAATCACACCTAAATCTGAAGCAAAAAAACAACTACGCATAAATATTCGCGTAGAAAGCGTAAATCATCCTTCCGTGTGCAACATGGCGCAAAGACGAAAAAAAGGGCATTACTATCTCCCGGAGGGCTCAACGCTAGGAACAATCGCTACCAGCGCACGGATACTTCAAGAGGAAAATTCATTTTTCAACGAGTTTGGCAAACCATTTGACCATTTTTACGCCCGCCCAAAAACACAACCCAGAAACAGTGCGCCAAAGTGTGAGTGAAGGAGGAGGAAGGGGCACAAGGGGGAAGGAAAAATATGAAGATTTGTTTGCGTTTTCAAGACGACAGCCGATGGGAAGCAGCACCATACGTCGTTGTCGGCAATGACGACGGTACGCCATTCAAGCGTGGATGAAAGTCATTAATAACTGTCGAAAAAATGAAACGAAATGAATATACAAGATTATAAAGTTTTCCTCCCTCTCGGAACGGTTCGGAACTGGATTTTCCATCAGATTAGGGCCGGTGGGCTGTGTGTTGGAAAAATAGCAGTATATGGTGGTGTAGTAGTGGACACATAACCCCAAACCTACGGGAAGCAACAAATATGCGCCATCGATCGACCAAAAAAAATGGCTGCTTTTTGTCTATTCCGTCCAAATATTCCCTCTCTATCTATTTCGGTAAACAGACTACATTATTCTTCCGAGGAAAACAGCATTCAACTAGAACTCACACTATTATGGGCAGAAGTTTGATAAGGCGGCAGCAGTTCGTTCGTTGGTGGATCCCGATATTTACGTCGTACATCATCATCGAGATTCGAGCGCAGGAAGGATGTCGCTATCCGGCGTAAGACGATGGCAACGAAAGCCACGTGGGGCAATGGCGGTAAACGGAAAATGTTTGTTTTTCATCAGACATATTTCTCATCATTCATTTTTCGCTCCAGGGCACCGACCATACCCGGGTCGGGTGCTCGAGTGCTTGACGGTTCTGTTTTTGTTTCCACCCTCCAGATCTCGCGGAGATCTTTTTCTTTGATTTTGCTTGCATCGAAAAACCACCCCGAATGGCTTTCCTGTTAAGGAGCAAAAGAAAAACATCTTTATGTAGTGTACAATATTTTCTTTTGCATAAAGCAGCGCCTCCCGGAGACGATTGGGAGTCAAAAACAAAACCCCTCCAATACTGGGAAGGGAAGCGATTGGATGGAAGCGATCGCAGCGCTTGTGATGTGGAAAATGTCAGCAAACAAATTTTCGATATGATAAATGAATTTTAAATTTTCTGCCTTCCTCACATCCGTCCGATCAGAGCGGACAGTGTACGAAGTGTAGTCAGACGAGGCAGACTTCAAAATAGTAGATTGTGTGTTTTTGTATTTAAAATCAACACCAAAGTTGAATTGAATACATTCTTATGCTGTTTGTTATTGATATAATCAGTTCTAGATAGACACACTGATGAATGAACGCAGGAAAAATATTAAATTTATTTTCTTCATACAAAAAAACTTTTGATCGTTAGTTGACGTGTATTTTTATTGGAAGATAGATATTGAGAAAAACACAACAATTCTTAAAAAAATATTCAAAAACCATCAAATTCCCATGTTTTTCTTCTTCAACTGTTAAATTTTCTTTAAACTTATTCTCTTATAATAAATTTCCATTAACAAATGGCCATCTAACGCCACAATCATCTTTTTCTTCCTTCGTAGCACTACAACTTCGGGAGAGGCCTGCCATTTCTGGCTTTCCTTGTCCCTAGAAGGACAGTACATATATCCTGTGAACGGTGGTTCGGTCCGGATGGGATTTGTCGTGTAAGAGCGGCATGGCTATCACATACTCCAACGGGTATCTTTAATTAGCTATCTAGAGTTATTTAAACTGAGTTAGACGGACATTCCCAGGATCGCCTGAAGGAGTCCTGGAGGACGAATCTGAATGAGATATATGCCAAGACTTTCGGTGTTTTAGACCTTAACGATGTTTGCAGGTTAGGATAATATAATGCACCAATCAAAGCACCTCAACCGGAAGTCGCAAGCTCCAAACAGCTTCACTCCATACGAACCAAAAAAAAAAAAGAAAAGGGCCCTGTGTCCACAACACAAAACAGAAAATGTCGCCAAATGTCTCGCCATATGCATGCATCAATTACGATTGCCGGCGATTTGCCCGAAAAGTGTGTACAACGCCCTGTCGCTGTTATCCTTTGCTTAATCAGCACGTTCCATCTTATCGGTGCGTTTGGACCACGGGCGTAATTACCAATTGCCACACACCAGTTGTCAACATTGCCCGAGGCGCGCATGTTTTTTTTGGTTTTTGTTGTTGCTTCTTTTTGTGTACAACTGCGAAAACAGGACAAATAAAAACACCACTATTAAGGGTTCCTTCGCACGGGCATCCAAAGTTTCCAATTTTCCACTCCCTTGCGCCACATGCGCCGTATCGTTAAATATTGACCCAATCAGTCACAGCAGCCACCAATGCGCTACTGCTGCTATTTGCTTGTGCGTTTTTTTGTTGTTGTACTTTTATGCAAGCGGTGCGTTTTTGTCTTTTTTTTGCCTTTCCAATCGATGCAAGTGCTATCAATTACCTGGGTGGATGTCCGACTCGACTCACACCCATCTGCTGAAGGTTTTATTTGTCATAAGCGAGCTGAAATATTCATTAAATCAAATTGAAACTGAGTCGGAATCGATCGGTGCCCTTTTGTTCTCCGGTGGAAGCCGCAGGAAGGTAATAAACGAAAGCCAGACAGATATGAGGATTTTTCAACCTATCGTCCTATCATTACCGCTTCCCGTGAACCCGAAAGGTGAAGCGAGAAAAACTACTTCCGGGAGTGGGGGGGGGGGGCTATCATAATGGAACCGCGGAAAATATCTGACCTGTTGAAGGGAGAGAGAGAGAGGTGGACAAATAAATGAAAGGGTAAGAGAAAAAAAGTACACACAGACACACAAACAAAACGTTGGCTCGCGAAAGGATCAGATTAAAACATCATATCACCACATGTTGACCCCAAGCATCCACCATCCATCGTTCACACCACCCATTTCATTTCCCTTCGGGGTTCAGCATTTTCCTGACTTTTCCCCAACCCATTGGTTGTGATTGAAATTTCACGATCGATAAATTTTGATTGAACCGCGAACGTACGAACACGGAATATTCGAATACCTAGGCACCGCTGAACTTTCCCAATCCAGAAGGACGATTTTTTTATGGAAAAACCAGTAAAAAGGATTATTGCCGTGACAGTTCGAGTGGCGCATTTCATACATACAAGAAAGCAAAACAAAAAATACGAGCGGAAAATCGTTGAAAATTCGAAAATATTTTCACAAAAACCAGTTAAGTTTTCGATTAAACCCCACCGGCCGAAAGTCTGGGTTGGTTAAATTCAAACGCTTGGTCATCGTTTGGGCAACCTAACGCACACAAAAAAAAATGCCAACGCAAATAAAGAGAAGAAAAAAGAAAGAATTCAAAATCAACTACCGAATCGACCGAATCTCGTGGTGAAAGGTAGTAGAAATCAAATCAGAAGTGATTCCCTCTTCAATTTACTTGCCCGACAATGTTTTCCTACCTTTTGTCTACACGGTTTCGATTGCAATTTTCGTTCGGAATCGGAATGTCGGCATCGGTTCGAATGCCGGTGTGGAAATTTTCGGTTCAAACCGGTACCCGGTTTGGAGAGTCATACGGCTGAAATAATATTTTGTGTGTTTTTTTGTTCTTCTCTCGTTTCATTTGTTTTGTTCAGCACGTTTGTGCTCTTTTTTCCTGTGCTGCATCACATTGTTATAACTCATCAATTTTTCATTCGATTGCCATCGTGGAAACGCAAGATTGAACTTGAATCAATATTTGGCCATGCGAGGGGACTAGAAAGGTTGGAAATTCTATTACGTAATGTTGGGTAAAGCAAAGCTAGAATGGAGATCACGTATAAAAGGATTAAGAGATATGGTAGATTTTTGTGTTGTATTTGAGTGAAAAAGTATAATAAACAGTCGCGTACAATGTATAAAGCCTGTTTGTCGTCGATGTTGTCGATCGAACTTTGGCATGTTTCAAACAATGATTTTTGAGTTAAATTTTTCTCATAATGTATTGGAAAATGTATTTTATAATCTTTAAATAAAATACGTCAACTTTTTTTATTTTCTTCAAAAAAAGAAAAGTGGCAATATAATAATGTCACGGACTGTAGTATCATACGCGATTAAACGTGACGCAACGTCTGGTCGTTTTGACATAAATAATTAAAAAGCCATAATCTAGTAGATATGTCACAACATTTTGAGTTATGAATCTAATTTGAAATAATTCAATCAAGTAGTAAATGTCCTTACATTACATGTGGAATTGTGCATTTAAACTACTTACTTAAACTGGTTAACTGGTCAATTATTAATCAACTTATTGGATACAGCAATCCCTCCACTCTACTCTAATCCTCTACTTAAATCACCCACACACACACATCACGTCTTAATGATCAGTGATAACAATTCTTTGTTTGTTTTTTTATTTATAATACCACCATCAGCCAATTCGCATGAGACAACACAGGTCTGTCTCCCCAATCGACGCATCGATTGCGCATATTTACCGTCACTGTTTGGACACCGGTAATGGACACCGGTGATTAAAAACAATCGAACAACAGCCGTAAAACGCCAGCGACAAAACAAACAATCATAAAGACGGCGACGGGACGCTCGTCCCGTTCGTTGTCTTGTATCTCGTATTACCGGTGTAAAATTTTCATTCTCCCCCATTGGCAAAATACAGCAACAACAGTGAAACAGAGAAGCAAATATCGAATCAGTTTATCGGTGAAGATATTACTGACCGGGTGGGGGGAGACGTAGTACACACCAAACCAACCTCGCGATACTTGCGTTCGGATTGCCCAAGACACAAAGTCAAAGGACGCACCACACGAGCCAAACGTATCCTGTTTGTTTTTTTTTTCTTCTTCCTGTATGTTTGTGTTTGTATAGACATTCCTTCTCTTTCCCCACTGTCTAGGAAGGTTTTCATATGAAAATCCCATTTTGTAGCGAATGCGTCAAATTGCTATCGATTTTCTCCGATCTTTTCTTCCCAACTCTCTCTCCCGTCCCTTCGCTGAAGGTAGACAAAAAAAACTCTTTCCACAACGCAGAAAAAGGATGATAGCAGAAGGTAAGCAAATACATTGAAACATCACAAAAAAATGTTGAAAAAGAAACACATCAACCGGAAAATAGTAACGAGAATCTTTAAAGGCCCATCGATAGAATGCATTGTGTGCGCATTTTATGAGATCTCGTTTACTTTTCTTCTGTCAGGAAGTTTTGTGGAGAGTTTCGGTTCTATTCTGCATGTGTATTATTGGGGGTGAACATTTGAACAAACTTGACAGAACCAAATTCTTGGCAGATTCATTTTCCAACTTTTTCTATGCGATTGAAATCCTTGAAGAAAAAACAAACTCAACCCCGTGGATGATCTTTAACCGTGCCCACATACACACTCACTATCACAGTTAGCGAGTAGCTTCCGTCCATGCTTCCTTCGTCCTTTTGGTACCGTTAGAGGAAATTTTTTTATGTTTTTTTTTCTTCAAATTTATTTATGCTCTCCCTTCTTTTTTTCCCGCGAAAGGGCGGATTTGTAAGGTGGTGTGTCCTTGCACCTCACTACGACACGTTCGCCTTCATGTGTACGTGCGTGTATGAGTGCGTGTATGAAGATGTGTGGTTCGGATGAACTGGGCTGAAGGAAAACCATTTTCCCCCAAAACGTTAAAAGCCTACTTCACACACATATACACACACATACACGCGCGCGCGGGAATCCATAAAACAAGCAGAAAAAAATAGAAACATTTCACGCAGTGGAAAAGAGATGTAAAAGAGTGTGGTAAAAAGGAAGAGAAAAACAAAATAAATAAAAAAAAGATATAAAAAGGAGAAATACGAAACCGGGAATGTTTTGGGAAACGGGACGAACCAACCACACACACCATACGAGAGACGATGAATATTGCAAAATTCACTGAAGCATATGAAAAATCGGGGTGAGTTTCTTCGCTGTCTCTCTTTCGTGCACGAATATTCGCAACAAACGCAGTATTTTGGAAAGAAAGTACACTTTAAGGGAAAAAACGGGAAAAAGTACAAAGAAAATACACACACATACGCAAGTACCGATGCATGTGTGGATATGGTGCTCACATCCCCCTTTTTTTGCACGCTCGAACGCGCTTTTCTTTAGCAAACAAAACAAACGAAAAATCGATTCCGCAGCAGATCTCGATTTGGGGAGATTGGTAAAGTGACTGAAAAGAAGAAGAAGAAGCTTGTGGAAAGAAAATTGTTTTACGCTTCGCTCGTTCGTTAGAGCATTTGCCGCCTCTTAACTGTGTCGTTTTTTTTTTCATTTCGTTACTGTTTTTCTTGTACTTTTCTTTCCTGCCAGTTTGAGGTAGAAAGCTATCTTTGCTATGTAACGATATGTGTTGGTATGAGGGTTTATAAAAAATTAAAATACTCTCTTGAGGGTGGTTTTCCTCTTCTATGTTTTAACCACTTTGAGCTAACGTGTGGGTGTGTCCCATCCGTATATGATTTACTGGATTTAAAAGCATTCAAAAAAACTTCTAAGTATCTTATAAAATATCAATTTCTTACATAAACTTACAGTAATAAATAATAAACAAAGAAATAAAACAATTGTAATAACTTTATCAAATTTTGTAACATTCTTCAAATTAACCCTTAAGAACAAGAACACCAACCACAACCGAGCGTGCCCTTCTAAACTGACCGTGAATAATGGGCACCGTTCTCGGTTGCATTTGTCGACCTTACCGACCGAAAGACCGAGGAGGATGCTACGAGCAATTTCACACTAATTAATGATTACAAATTTTGCGTCAGGCGTGATGGGGGCCTACGATGACACCCATTTCCGGTGCACGGAACGACGTATCGCGCGGCACGGTTGGTAGTGTAAGTGTCAAGGTTCTTAAATGCCTTTCGACGCGGTTTATGAATCAATTATATCTTTTTACACCACACGCTGGTAGTACCGCCGACGTTACGGTGGGTCTTTTTATGGGGTGTAATTACAATGCCGGGTGCGGATTAAGATTGCTCTTGGGAGCGGTTTCGGAATCGGGAAAAAGAGAGAAATATCAGCAGAGTCGACAGAGAATTGGGAAGGCGATGCGTTAAGGGATTTGCAAGTACGTGTTTTGAAGGAATGCTTAAGTGAGGTGTAAAGGCGTTTAATTGTTGTCGGTACATCTTGTAATGAGTGGGAAACACGCTATAGTGAATATTTCATTTATTTTCACTATTTTTTGGAGAAAAATTGAGTTTCTGTGTTCCTTTTTTTAAAAAAATATGAACAAAGTTAAAAACATTATTTCAAAAATGATTTTTTTAAGTTTATTCTCACTCACCACCAAAACACTTCAAGGTGTTTGAGCTCACACTGTTGCAGTACACCTTTTATTTTAACCCGATCGTGTCAAACCTGGTTACATGCAAGTTTTATGGACTTTAATATTCATTAACCTTACCAGCCGGTTCCACCTAAATGCACTGCACCACGCGTACACATGCTGACCTCTCATTAATACCTCTTAATATCGCAACATATTGATCGCTTATCTCCCGGTTCGATTTATGTCCCACCGAACATTTGTGTGACAAAGCGGCTCGCGCGCGCAACAGAGAGAGAAAGATCACCTCATTAAAACCAGATTAACTCCATCACACCGGTACCGTTTTCCCTAGGTAGCGCCTGCCCAATTGAAGCGCGTTCGTGAAACGTGTTCTACGGTGCACTTTAACCGTCGATGGCCACCTTTTGCTTTCTGACCACAAAAACACCACGCGAAACGATCGCGTACCGACGCACACTATCTGTGGGATATGCTTTCAATTAGTGCGCTTATAAATGAAGACATAAAACGCGAAACAATACGACGACGATCGTGTATTAATGCTTTTTTAACGATATACGACGATATTTCTTCGTCCGGACTTGCAGTGTCTGCAGGGCAGGTTTTTTGGCCCCCGAACAGGGGTAATTTATTTTTATGCATCACCGGCAGCAGCCCACAAAGTAGGGTTTAATGCTAATGTATTCCAACTTTTACGATGCTGTTGTACGACGTTGGCTGTACGACCCGGGTGTCAAAGAGCACTTGACTTGCAAAACCGTGATGAACGTTATTGTAACCCGATGAGAACGAAAGGTCCAGGCTACGGTTGACCATTCTGCGCCTACCGTATGTGGACTCATTTAAAAAAAAAATTATATTTAACAACCCTTTTAACCCCCAATAATTATTTATTAAAAGTAAAATTAATTAAATGAATAAATCCATGCTAAGAAATATTTGATTGCGCTGACTTCTCCACTTACCACTGTGCTTCTCCAATATTCTACACATGACGCTAGCGCCCTCTGTTGCTGGGTTCTCAAACTAATCCCAAGCAAACGGCACTCAGCACAGGTTTTAAATTTCCCCACCCTAGCTAGCGAAATAAGGGTTGCTTTGAAGTGCAATCCATTTTCGAAAATCAAGGGAACTCACATTTTTCGCCACCATTGAAAGGGGAAGTTTTATTTTCCCCTTAAATGCACTCACGCACACATGCATATTCGCACACTTACGCACTGATGCAATGGTTCGCTATAGTTTTTTTTCTTCATTTTTTAATGATTTAAAAAATGTTTGAATAAATTCAATCAACACAAATGACAAATTGCAATTATTTTTAGTTTGTTAAATATAGTTAATTCAATTTATTTTATCGAATAAAATAATTTAGTTTCATTCCAATTAAATTAATTAATTGTTTTACGTAGCGTAATTGTTTTACGCTACCTTAATATTGTATTTGCTTTTTGTTAAATTAAAAGAATATTGTTATTGTATTATTTGTTTTGTGATATTTATTCTAAATATTGAAACAATTTAGAAAGTTAATCAGGCTATGAAACTTTTAAACTTATGAAACAGTAATAGAGTATCCAGTAGGCGCTTGGACATGGAATCATGGACGGAAAATCGTGGAAAGGAACTTCAGAAACCACTAACAATCACATCACAAGCCAATGGATTCGTTTCATTTAGTCCATTCGTAAGTCAATTAATAGTCAATCTATCAGTACCTAAGCTAAATTAATACATCTAATTACCAAGATCAATCAACCCCGAACCGATGGCTTTTCCAACGAATTGCGCCACCACTTACAGGGAACCACAATTCAATTAGATCGAACCAACCGGACACCGTGCTACCGGTTAAGTGTGAAGAAACGTGCATCAAGGGAAAACATGAATCGGGGTCAAAGTTGATAGTGGAGATGGACATTCATTAAAACGGGATTACATAATGCCTTCCCCGAAGAACAAAAAACCACACATACTAACCTGCCGGTGCATCTGCATACGGCGGAGAAGAATAGCGAAGGGATCCGATGGGAGCAAACAAGTCCTGCTGCCCCAGATAGGTCACCGTTGGTCGACCATTGCAGGGACGAATAATGAACGAGAGAAGAATCGTGCCGGCCGTACTGCGGCGACGAAGATGAAGGAAGACGAACGCGGGCGAGACTTTAAATAACAATTGCATCTGCAGTTGAGCGATTTATTTATTGCATCCTTTTATTGTGCATGGTGCATTTGCCTGGTTGCTTTCACGTTGCAGCACAAGGGGATAAATAAAATCCTCGCATGAAAAACTAGTCCATTGCTGTCCTCCATTCGGGTCGTCTTCCCCTCCCCAGGGTCGTCCATTTGTATCCCGCCACAGCGTCGGATTGAAGCGGGGTCACCATTGAGGTCGGTCAGGGTTGGTCCGGCGCCCGACAGTAGTAGTCCAGCTCGATATAGTACGGCAACACCCAGGGCCCGTTCAGGCTGAACGTGATGCCCTTCTGGCCGATGGCACCGCGGGTGATGAGTGCATTGAAGCCCTGGTACGCCACGTTCGACGCATCGAGACTGACAGCTGTTATCGGGCGCTGTCACGCACGCAGATCCACAAAACGGCCGGCACAACATTATTACTATTATTAATGGGCACTTTTCTTACAAAACCGTGGGTACCGTTCTTACGCCATACTTACCATGTTGCTGTAATCCACCTGTACGGGTGTCTTCGTACCGATGCCAACGACTTTCTTCGCACAGAGCGTATCCGTCGGTGCGATGGTGCCGTAGAAATAGCTAAAGTCACCATTACTAGCCACCTGCCGGGACCGGATGGTAAGCCAAAGGACTAGCAGCGCTAGTACGATCGATCGAAAGCTGCAGCGATGCATCCGTTTTTTTTCACTTCGCCCTTGTGAACGTGCGGGAGGTCACCCGTCGGCAAGGCGTACGATCGTGAGTGATCGTGCGAAATGGGGAACACGTTTTATAGGCACGCGTATGATGTTCACCAACCCAAGCAGTATAAGATTCGGGTCAGAAACAGACGGCAGTCGACCTGTCGAAGCCATAAAAGGAACTGTTGGGATGTGTGTTTTACGGAAGTAAAATCCATAATGCAATCTTCTTGTAAAATTAAAAAAAAATAGAATTAATGAATTTTAAGTACATAATAATTTGTTAAGTATGTAACAATTTTAGATGCTGTAAATATCACAAAATCAAGCATTAGAAAATGAAGAAAATGAAAATAAGACTTTTCATTATCATCATTGTCAGATAGTTTTGCTTTATCCAACTGCTCCTGAAACGAAACGAATTCACAACAAACCGGTTTTGCAATCGGACAAAAATGCGTAATCTATTTTATTACTTAACAATGTTTCAAATTCTATCCCACTGAGCTATTTCACCTCCTTCCTTAACCGCCACACAATTTCAAATCCCCCCTCACTAGATCTCACGCTGATTACGAAAATTTCTGGTGAGAATTCCTCACTTTGTTATCAACCTTCACTCGAGCACAACCTGTTTTTTTTATTGTACTTTATCCTTATTTTGATAGGCAACAAAAAAAGTATAACGGTACGAAAACCGGTTGTTTAGAATTAAACAAAAAAAATCATACAGTCTTTGGCCGCATCGAGCAAACGATTGTTTTGTGTCAAACTTTTTGTGAACTCTGGAAGAGTAGTTGAAATGAATCAACGGGTAAAGTTTTCTAACCGCTTTACGAAGAGAATCGACTCACAAAAAATACCCAAAAATCTTGTACACCCTGGCCGGAAGTAACTGCAGCGATATTCATCAGCATCACATCCTTATTATCCTTTCGATTAACGCCGGGATTCCCAAGCCCGCGCCCGGTAGTAGGTCGCGTGAAACTGGTTTGTAGAGTTCGTGCGAAACAACGCATGGAACAATAATAATTATAACAGTAATAATTGTGTTTCGAAGAAAAAATGACAACATTAAAACAACATCCGTTGCCGGCAACCGACCCGTTTTATGGTCCGGGGATGACGAATTGTCTTGACGGTTTAAGACACCCGTCGATCGTTGTTCCGTTTACAACGCGACGCCACACACGGAAGCGATCGCATAACTTCACGGCTAAATGCATCGTATCTTCTTATGCAAATGATGTTGTGTTTTTTTTTTGTTTGCTTCTTCTTAATATTATTGTCCCGCATTCAATCGGTAACGGGTTACACAATTTGGTCACCCTTTGACCTGGGATGCTGTCGTGCGAACTCCCAGAAAGGTGAAGAAAGGTACCTGCGTGAGAGCATGTTTTTTCTTTTGGTGTTTACATTCTTCAAAGTTCTTTCCCGCAGTCCTTTCACCCAGCTTAATGCCTTTTTTGTGAGATCCTTTTTTTTCTAAGTTAAGTTCTCAACACCTTAAACACAAGAAATGGAAAGTCTGTGTCTTAAAGCCATGTGCTGAGAATTGTTTCCTGTTCCGGGGTATCATTTCAAGACTTTCAATTCTTTTGATAGAAACTAGATGAAGGAAGTTCCCATGCATTGAAACCACATGTTGCTTTGAGTAATAGGAAGAGGGACAGAATTAACATGTTGCATTAAATGTTGTGATTGATAAAAGTTTTGAGTATGAGGAGTTATTCGACTCATTAATCGACTGTAAAAAAAATGAGGAATCTTTGAGGATTCTGAAATTTCGGCAGATTTAAGAATCTTTCAGTATTCATAAATGCTTAAATGATCATAAATTATTTAAAGATTCATGATTCATGATTCATGATTCATTACATATACAAAAATTAGAAAATAATAAAAGTGAATATGAAACTAGCAATTAAATATGAAAATCAACTTTATAATATAAAACAGGATAAATATTTTAAACAAATTGTAACTAATAGCTAAGAAATTTGATAAATCCTCAACCAAAGAGCAGAAATTGTTTTTACAAAACTTGCAACCATTTTCAAAGTACAATTCCATTACCTGCTTCCGCAACCAACTTACACGAGCCACGATGCCTTCAATTTTACTTCTTTTGCGGGAGAAAAAAAAAATCATTTCGATTGACCGGTCGTCCTGCTTCGTCCTAGCCATGAATCTTTTGAAACTAATCCTCACGCCACATTTCCCCCCCCCCCCACCCCCCCCCCCCCCCTTCCAACAGTTGGCGTTGGCGTCGGCGTGTTAGTATTTCTCCTCCCAGCAGTGATGCGGAAGACATCTAGCGCAAGAAGCCCATAATGAAGAAAATGTAAAGAAACGAGAAATAAAAAATACAAACACACACACACACAGAGAAACCAACGTTCGTGTGCGGCTATCCAATGGTCCGCACAAAAACCACCACTAGAAAAGAAGAAAAATATCGATCGATCGACAGCGGCACCGGGGCGCGGTACGCAAAACCGCCCGGCTTCACCACCAATGGAAATGGGGAAAATTTCTTTTTCCTGCGCACACACCAACAGTGGGCGCACCGTAGTTGGGATATGGACGGAAAAACGCCATACTTTTTTTTCCTGCCCTGATAGCGTCGTTTGCTTTCGCCCTTCTTTTCCACACGCGGCCATCATCGTGGAAAACTCCTCCCTCACAAGAGCGCCCACACACACACATCTTTACACAACAGTGTGTCGGGGTGGGTTAGTAACGTTTGAAGGTGTAGAAAAATTAAGTCAAAAAATTGTAGAAACCGAGTGTCGCAGGAAGCATAAAGGAAAATCGCATGCATACTGATAGGAGATTGAGATGGTGGTCAAGAAATGGTGGGAAAAAATGACGGGAAAATTCGAAACACGTTACCAATACATGCAGATGGTGTACAGTTGGTTCCATTTGATGTACTTGTCGAAGACATCATTAGTTATTTTTTGGTAAAAACCACTAATCACATTAAAACTATGCGATAGTGTTATACGTAAAATGAGATGGATTTTTAACCTTCTTTAAAAAAGTGATTTGATTAGAGTTATGAAAAATAAGTTATTTTTTATAATATGTACATTGAAAGATTAAATCCTTTATTAACTACACACAATTAAAATCAACGTAAACCTTTAAACTAAAAACAAAACATTCGTAGTGCTAAAACCTGGTGACGCACTGTAACATCAGAGGGAAAAAACACGTCATTTTCACCACACCACAAGCCGAGGTTTCGAGTTCTCGTTAGGCGTCCATTTCTAGCGCCTTTCACTTTGATGATGCTACGTATAGCTCAAACTTCGCTTTGCTGCCAGTACGAAGCCATGATTATGTCGTTTATGCCATCCAACGTGCCGGTCAGGGCCCATTTCCACGCGCGATGGTTCGTTCCTTCGGGGACAATTTTCATCCAGCGCTGACTGATGTAAGCAGGAAAACACTACACAACGCTGATGATGATGTCGATGATAAGGACGATAATAAAAATAATAGCAAACAATAAAAAAAGCAAGAAATATACCCATATCAAAGTGAACGTAACGGTCGTGGCCGCTAAGTAGGCATCTTTCAGACCTAAAAGTACGTGAGCTTCAGTTGCACGAAACGGGAACCATAAAACAATTTCACAGCATCTTCCCGGTAGTTTTGCCTGTTACTTTGAATTGTCTTTTCCCTTTTTTTTGTTTCTCCTCCCACTCGAAATTCCTTTTAGCCATCATCACGTACTTTTTTAAAATGTATCAAAAGCAGTGAATTTTATTTTTTTCATCTAAAATGTAATTTCGTCCTCGGCTGTCTGTGTCCGCGGCATCCCTTAAAACGTCCGCGCGGGATGTTAATTCTGTCCACCAACTGAACACGTCGGGGATAACGTCCCAATGCTTGCAAAATCTCGAGACAGTGACTACTTGGATGGACTTTTCCACTAATTGGAAAATGATGAGGCACGGAACGGAACTTTTGGGTACTTTTTTTTTTGGGCGAGTAAATACTACGCCATTAATATTCTTTCAATTTGGTTTTGGCTTCCTCTAGCAAGGGTCAGCCTGGAATCGTGTATTTGATGGTTTGCAGAAATAATTTGCATATCGTCTGTAGTCTTTACACATCAGTTTTTTATCATTTAAATAAGTGTTCCTGTCTTCGTAAGCTAACAAAACAACTTCATCACCATATAACTTCTTACAATGATTTTTTTTTCAAATTGTTATTTTTTCATTTAGAAAAAAATCATTCACCCGAACCCGATAAATATATTCTTCCCAAAAGACCATCATTCCCATTTTCCTTTGTATGCTGAAGGTTGATTGTTTCGAAAGAATAAAAAAATGGCCCACGTTGGCATTCAACTGTATCCTAGCGCACCAAACATAGACCATCACCGTTTGACACCCCTAAAATAATCCTTGACTTGAATAACAGACGTATATTTTTAAAGATAGAAAATATTTTTTTCTACTCGAATGTTGATTGTCCTTTTTGTCGTGAATTGGTCTAGGGAGCGTTTATCGGTTAAGCTAAACTATCGTAGGGTTTCCTTTCTAAAAACGAGATCATCACAACATCCCTCAAATAAAGGGAAACAGATACTAGCTGGCTCGTTTTTTTTTTCTTTACGCTCCAATTTAACTACCTGTTTTATTTTAAAATGCACTTTTTTGGTGCTTCCCAACATTCCCTACTGTGTGTGCAATTGGTCTTGTTTTTTTGCTTGCTGGCACCTATTCCAATTGCCACACCACTCGTGAACCAGTTTAAATAAAAATCTGTCAGGATTATCGTTTACAAAATGGTAAGCGTGGAATGATTTCATTAAGAACGGTTATGGTTCACCAACCAAGGCTGTGTTTTTTTAACTACATGTCCATATAAATCATATAATTAATTACGAAAAAAAAAGATGAACAAATGGCTAGATGTGGCGACTGTTAATGATAAGTCGCTTTAAACAGTAGCTGCCATAGATTGGTTTAATTAATAATCAAAATATTTCATCTTAATAATTAACAAAGACATTAATGCAACGTATCCCGCACTTCATAAATAATTTTAATCCCATTAATTACTGCTTCATCTTACACATGATGTTTCAGGTGCAGCAAAATCAACCAAACATCAGGGTAGTGAAAATGGAGGCACAAGTGAATATTCCCTACCATGCATATCGATGCAATGCAGAGAGCAAATGTTTAACAAAAAAAAGGTCACCCCAAGGGCCAAATCGGCATCTCGAGTTCCGATCAATCAATTCTCATTAGCACCACACTGTAAAATGATCACCCTTCAAAATATAATGATCCGGCACGGTTCTCGGTCTCCCGAGGCCCGGCCTCGACACTGCAGCATACGAATGGCACGGATCAGCGGATCCTGTCTCGATTGAGCGGCAATAAAAATCCATCCTGTTAGCATCTGACTCTTCAGTCCCTACCATTTTCCTACAGTCGAGATTGATCGTTCTGTATCGGCGCACGATCGTGTGCCTCGGTCGAGAGCTCAGGTTTTTCTGTGCTTCTTTCTTCTACATGCATCCAACTCACTTCTTTTTTTGTGTGTGTTGTTTGCATGAAATCAATGCATTAGAAACCTCCGGGGTAGATGGTTCGCTCAGGTGGCTAATAAATAATGCAATAGGTATCGAAATCCGTAAGTGATAGACCGTGACGATGGATCAGAATGTTCGTTTTTTGTTTTTGGGGTTGGTTCGATTGCACCAGACAACCAGGCGATTCTCCGGGTTCGATGACGTACCGATGAACACCAACTTGACTGCCACTAATCCCGATCTCTAATCGTCTTCTCACAAGATCCGCACCATGTTGAGCAAGAACGTTAAAGTGACGGTATAATTTGCAGCGGCAAGGTAACATTTGGTTCACAAATATTTCAACCATAATCACGCAAAAAAAAAGAAAACAGAAAACAAAGCACAAAATTTTAAAACTCTTGCTCTCAAGTCTCCACAAGTGGTGGAGAGCTGCATGGGGTGCAATTTTCATATACAGGCATGGGAACAGACTTGCATCTTCCTGCGTTTGGCCTTTTACGACTTGTCCGATCCGGGACGGAACGGTGTGTAATGGTCCGATCTTGGCGATGATAGGTTTGCTGATAGCTTTGGACAGCGCATCGGTAACATGATAGCACAAGAAAGAAAGAACGTCAAAGGTGAACCGAAGAACGCCATGAATGCCATCTGGTATCATCGTTTGGAGAATAGTTTTGCTTCCTTTAGAAGATGGGTTTTTATTAGCGATTATGTCAAACATGTTGAATATTTTTTTCCAGAAAAATAAAAAAATACTAATCTAGAGAAAAAAGCTAAAAAATACTTTAAATAAGATTTCGATTTTGAGAGCAAATATTTATATAAAAAACTAAACATAAAATAATTATTAATTCAAATCTGATATTCCCTATGAGATGAAGCGTCCTTATTGAAATAAGAACAAGCTCTCCAGTAGACTACTTCATTAGATCTTTCCTAGTACATCCTATTACACTTCAATACTTCAGTATCCAAAGGCAAAGAGCATAGCAAAAACACATCCATTCCCGACAACGTTTCGGTAACGGTCGACCATCGACACTAACGCGAAGAAAATTTAATTATATTCATATTTCACATCAACAGCAAATGTCAAACATCTTTCAAGCATGGAACGTTTTTATTACTTCGCCGCCCATCAAAACGCGTCCCGTGTCCGTGTGGCACAAGCCGTCGCATCAATTTATGCCGTATACTCGCGTGTTTTTTTCATCTCACATACACTGTTTTTCTCATTAGAATCATAGAGTTGTTATTACAATCGTACGGTTTATTTCATTTCACATCTCTGGGGTTTTTTTTGCATACTCGTTTTTTTTTATTCTTGCTGCTGTTTCCCTTTTCTTCTGTAGGAGAAATATAACATTTTTTTTGCCAAGCCAAAGACCCACTATAACGCATCCGATAATGACGTTGAGAACGACATGAAGCATGGTAACACGAAAGAAGAAAAAACAAATCGTACTGCTACACTTTTCACTCCGTGTCTAACTTTTTGGTGGCGTTCCGGTTACAGCAGCATTTCCCTCTAGTGCACGAATTGGCGCAAAAGGACAGAATTTTTCCGCACACCCCATGACCCAGGCCAAGAGGGGAAGTCAACTAGTTTTGCCGAGAGCAAACCAGGGACCTGGGACTTGCAAGCCAACAGAGAGAAAAAAGTCGTCTGGTTAATTGTAATAAATTTTAATGAAAAGGATACGGATTTTTTTTCTTCCAAAAATTTTGTTTCAGCTACATGGCGCTTCTCGTCGATGATTTTTTTTTTCATCTTGTTTTGCATAGTTCCTCTTGTGCTGGGTGGTAGTTTTAAAAATTTTAACGAAAGTTCAACTTTGAGTTTTATCAATTTTAAACATCAACGAATGGAAACCAGCAAACGACCCATGTCAATGTAACTGTTAAAAATGTACCATTTTTTATATGACGACCCTCTGTTAAACCATTGGAAAATGTGTATTTTTTTTCTCAACAGAAGGATAATGTTTTTTTCCTTCTTTGTTGAGCACAATAGGATCACATGACTCTTGTACGATAAATTGGAACACCACCAATTGTATGTCGTTTTTTTTCTACAAAAATATTTTTAAAACTGCCGCGCTTTTCGCTTTTGACGTCACAAATGTCAGAATATAAATCTGATTAAGCTGACATCTTCATCGGTATCGGTTTATAGCGAACCAAAACTTCATCCCTTTAACTCAGTTACAAAACGATGCAAATCAATGTGTTTTTGTGGCTAATTCGCACAAAAGCTAAACATGAGCTGCACTGAAACTTACCTCTACTGCTTCCACTATTTTAAACTAAATCATCAAACGAACCTCAACCAGCAAAACTTTCATTAGCGACCACTCACAGTAATTACAGCTACGCACCGAATACTCCAAATTACTAACAGGAACGGAACCGAATAAACTACTGCGAATGTTCATTAGCGAAATGAAAGTGCAGTAACGCTCGAATGAATTTAAAATTTACACCACAAATTTCTGCTTCTTCTGTCGGGATGCTGCTTTTTCGGTGCTTCAACCAAGTCAGCTCAAAAAACGCTTTCGTCCTGGGTCGCTTCTTACTTCTCTTTTTGTTGCTATGGTTCAGTTCCAGTATCATCACAAACTAGCTCACTTTAATGAACGGGTTAATCTCCCTCTACGGCACTCATTTTGCTTGGAAGGATTTCTATTTACCCCAGAAACGGAACCTAACGCCAAACGAAATAAAAGGGGGTGTTGACAGTGAAAAATGTTTAGAATGAAATGTTCTCTCCCACTTTTCTTCAGCTTTCTTCTGCCTGGTGCTCAAGAAAATGAGCAAGATTTAATCCTTTCGCTTATCGATTTTTCATTTCGCGCGATGATAAAAAGAGTGAGAATGGGTTTTTTTTTGTTCATTCTTTATTGGACAGCTTAAAAGGGTTTGCTTCGTAATTAAAACTTTAAGACGAGTTTTTGCTACAGCTGTGTTATCAAAGGGATAGCAAGCAGTTGAATAACACTTTTTTGCAGGATGTGACGAGGTATCTGCTTTTTTTTTGCAATTTAAAGCTGTGATACAAAGTTGTGATACAACATTGAAAACAAAGAGAAAATTATAAAAAAATAAATGGCTTTAACCAGATCATCATGAAGTATGAAATGTTATTCATAATATTTTAAAGAAAAAATATACAGTAAATAATTTAATAATAACCTCCAAGGATATGAAATCAGGAAAAAGTTCTTATCAGAGGTTATTTTTGTGCCAACAATTGTAAGAAAAATGCCTGAGCAAATAGATCGCGATGGTTGTTCTACTACGGTGTTTTTCAGAAGTTGGATATTAATTATAGATTGATTAAAAATTCTTCGAATTTTAACTTGATTTAGAAACAAGCAACACAAATTTAAATACATTACAATTAATGATAAATAATGCCCAAATCTCCAATAATTGGAAATATTGAAAGTTTGGAGATTCTTTTTCAATTTCTCCAGCCGTTTTTTGTAAAGACATTTTACACTATTTCGTTGGAAAAACAAAACTGTAGTGTTTTATTCTATTAGCAATAGTTCAACATCCCTTCGGTAACATAAACCACACGCACGCATGTTCATCCGTTTACGCACCGAATGGTAAGATAATACAACACCACATCCAGAACCACAAACCGTTGAAACACTGCCGAACGGATGGTTCACCTGTCACCGAACAAACAACTTATGGTTTGGCATAAAATCGAAGTGAAAGGATACCGTCCAACACTATCCAATATCGTATTTCAACCCCGAACAAGTGCGTAATTCTTGGTGAAAGTAGCGAAAGTCTAATTAAAATTGAATTTCCAACACTACACTCGTGCAAGGCTTGAAACACGCAGGGAAATGGTCACCAGCTGCGAAGGTGGTTCGGGCAAGGTGGTTCGAGGTTTCAGAACGAAATTACCCAACACCCCAGAAAAGGTAAGATAATACCAGCAAAACTTTCGCAAACAGCGAGGAAAGCATCGATTCGCTCCACGCAAGAAAAATCGGTGGTAAAACGTCCGGACGTGACAGATGAGAAATGAGCATTTTTTTCCTCCTCTTCATCCCGGTTTTGCACATTAACCAGTCACCCTTGAACGAGTGCCCGGACGGGTAAATTTGTTCTTTATTCTTGTTTGTAATCTCGTTGTGCAAGATTTTTATATAACTTTACCTTAAACCAAAAAAAACGAGAACTGAAATTGGGACTATTTCGGATCATGGAGCATTTGCATCCTTTGGATATACTTTCCTTTCCAATTTATCATTTTCCCGGCTGAATCGAAAACAAAAGACCACCACAGAAGAGCAGTGGCCCTTGCAAAACCCTTTTTTATCTATTTTTTGTAGTTGTGTGTTTTGCTTCACTCTCGCAGCAAACTTACGCAAACTCATCGTTGTCCACCCCCGGAAAGTGTGATGGAAAACGGTACATGTTCGTATCGATTTTTGCTCTAAAACGGGTATGTGTGTGTGTGTGTGTGTGTTTGTATGGGTTTTTTCCTTCAGTTCCTATCAACATTTCCCTTTCAAACCCTTTTTGCCCGATTCCGATACCACTTGACGCTTCCATTCGTCGTCCTCGACGCGTAAAACTGGGCTTATTGGAGATGAAAGTAGGAGAAGATTTCTGTTAATCCTTTTTTTTCGTTTGGGTGTTTGTCCCTTTTTTCTCCTTCGAAACTTATTTTTTTGCCTTCAACTTCAAATCAAGAGCGCAAGTTTAAGAAGAATTTCACCCGAATGAAATACCGGAAGAATGATTAAAAACCTCGAGTTGATTGATGTTTAACGTTTCTAAGCAGTTTAGCAAAGTGTAGCAAGAAACAACAGAACAGAGAAAAAAAAACGAGACACGGAAACAAACACAGACGAAAGTGGAAATTGGATACTTTGGAGATTTTGTTTTTAATCGCACGTCGAACATGAATGCGAAATGAAACATGTTTGTTAGTTTGGGGTGGGTAACATGTTGCTGGAGCTTTTTTATTTCGATTCTTTTCTAGCTTAAAACCTTCAACATCATGTTACCTTTTTCAGGAGGTTAACTCTCTCTCTTTCCCCTCCGTTATCCGAAGACCCAACATCCGAATCTAGGAACCCTTTCGCTTATGAAGGGCTTCCCCGGACTTTCGTAGCCACAACATCCACTTGATACACTTCATCATGCAAAACTCTTGTGGCTACTTGCGTCCGTTTCCCGGAACACGCAAGCAAATCGAATAGACACCTCGGAATAATAAGTGCGGCTAGACAAGCGGCCTATCTACCTTCCAGCCAACCGGACCGGTCATCGGAGTGACATTGACCCTATGGTACTCGGGCTCGGAAGTCTGTGTTGCTTGGGCGCGCGATAAACCCCGCCGCCACCACCATCTCGGTGGCGCAATTCACCCTTCAGCGCAAAGGACACACTCGGTGCGAAAATGGTAAAGTGTCCGGAGCGATTTTCACAGTCGAATGAACCGACGATGGGAGAATAGAGCCGCGTGGCTGCGTTCTGTGGCGGTGTTTTGGTTGTGGTCGGGAAATGCGAAAAAAAGGGGCTAACAACACGAAAGGGAACATTCGTTTGCCGGTTATCGTTCATATGGCAGCACAACCCCGCTCGAACCAGGGAAAAATGTTGGTTGGACCATTCTCTGAAGGTTTCTCCATTCGCGGAAGAGAAGGTGAGAAAAAATCGATATACGTACACAGTTTTTTTTGTTTAAT
This sequence comes from Anopheles funestus, assembly GCF_943734845.2. Lineage (NCBI taxonomy): Eukaryota > Metazoa > Arthropoda > Insecta > Diptera > Culicidae > Anopheles > Anopheles funestus. Next base: position 4,520,034 of record NC_064599.1, read on the forward strand.
TTCTTTCACTTTTTATCATGCGTTTTGGGGCCGAAAGGGACACGATCTATTTGCTGGCAGTTTCAACAGACGATGGAAGAACTCTTTTGATTTTATTTTAAGCGAATCGCAAAGGGTTTTTTATTTTCTTTCTATGTTCTGCCGTAGTTAGTGCAACTATGTACCCAGCCACGTGCTAACCAAATTGCGAACGTTACAATTGATTTCTTTTTCGTGTATTTTTGGACTAAGTTTGTCTTTCGATATTACTTTTTTCCGATCAAAAGGCAAGCATCAGCTTGATGGACTGAGAAGCTTCTATTTCCATTAGTCCAGCATCTTGAATGGGTGAGCAAGAAATGGTTTGGTTGTGTGTTCTTCGTTTGCAAAACCCCTTCACTTTCCGGATGTTGATTGTTTGATTAGCAAAAATCTTTTCTTCTTCTTTTGGGGGATGCGTCAGAGGAAAAAATCTTCATTTTTCACTGCCATTCAAACTTGGCTGGTTCAAAAGACGTTAACGGTTGACTGAGCGGACGGAATCCTTTCAAGGTTTAACTTTTAATTTCCCTCTGGAAATGGATTGGCAAAAAAGGAAAAAAAAAGCACGGTATTATTACACTTTGATGTAGAGGTCCACGCTTTGTACAGGTTTATATTTTTAGCAACTGAAGTACAAAATTATACAAATAAAAATTCTATTTTTACAGTTTATCAATTATTCCACCTTTGAAGATGGAACCAAGATTCCTACAATCAGAGATTCAATCTCAACATTCGATGAGGTTATAAGATAGAATAAATATCGCATCTTCTTGTAGGTATTTGTTCTAGATCGTCTATTACGATCCTTCCACGAAAGAGATCAACTACAAACGAACACCAATGTTTCTTCCTTTCGTTCCGCGAAACAAGCAAGAAATTATTGCAATAACCGTTACATTCATATAAAACTATCAAAATATCCACTTAAGAAAATAGTTTTGAAAACTATTAATTGAACGCAAAACACAACTCCAATTAATGGATCGTCGAGCAAAAAAAAAAAAAAAACAGGCGTACGCGTACTCATTTCGCTCCGCACATGTTATACTGATATCGTTCCCATTATCCACCATCAGCAAACAATTTAAACTCATTTAACCCGATTAAAAGACCGCGAACCGCGTGTACGGAGCGGGTTTTTTGCATGTAACACCGTGTACTGGGCCGTCCGTTACAAAAACCTTCCGCCCCTGTTAGGCAGAGCCATTTCCAACACCTTCGCGGTGTGCGAGTGCTGTGTAGCCGTGAAACCGTGGTGGCCCCGAAAAGCGACTGCTAGAGGCTCCACACCACCACGCTGTATACGCTGCTTTGCCGCTCAATCAATGTACAACATAAATCATCATTATCAACAACAGCAGCGCAACATCAGCGCAACATCCCGCTGTATCCTCGGCTGCTTGTCCGCCGTGTCTCGGTACCGTATCGTGTCTTTATCGTACGTCCGAAGAAGACGACCACCTTTCCGGACCCTTGTACTGGCTAACAAAAACCCCCCTTTTCGCTCGCAATTGAAAACTACCACCAAGTCCGACCACGGGGAAAAGCTCAACGGACCACCGATGGACGCCCTGGGAGGGCATAATTAAATTTACATATTTTTCATAATTTTAATTAGTTTTCTTAACGATATTACAACGCAAGAAGTTTGTTTATTACAAATTTGCAAACACACACACGCACAAGGGTGCTCACACACGTACAAGTGAACAAGACACGAGTCAGTTGGTCGTCCCGGATCAGAATGAAGGTGTCATTTGAATTGGGGATGTGGATCCTTGCTATCCGGAAGCGTATAAGCGCATCCGCACCACGTTTTGCAGTGCATCCAAAGTGTGAAATGCCACTGCATAACCGGTGCGAACAAGCAACGGTTGCCAACAGCTTGTCCAGTTCGGCCCGGTCTGCTTCACGTAAAAGTGCCACTGGATCACTCGGAATCACCTTTTTTATTTTAGGCTGACCATCCGGCCGTGTGTATTTCACATATTTCTTTTATCATTACACCGAGTCGAGAATCGAGATGCTCTCAATGTGCAGGAACGGTGTATGAGTTCGGTACATTTCGTCGTTCTTTTTTCTGTGTGCCTACCCGACGGCATAATTACTGATAATGAGTTGCACGCCTTGTCTGGAAAAATTCTTCAACATTTTTTTTGAAATTTTATTTTATTTTTTTTTTTTTGGGAATGGGATATCCCCAGCAGCCCGACGTATTTGTTGGGCACGGGAATTGAGAACCTTGTTCCCATTTCTATGCATACATAATGACATCGGCATCAGATGGAATGATACTAGAACTTGGTTCTGTTTTTTTTTCTTTTTTGTTCCTTTTCTTTGCAAAACCATTTCGGTGCTGTTTTTTTTCTCTCCACAGATCCGTAGCGCTTGTTGTACGGGGCGAAACTTGGCCCGTTTCGCGCTTGCGTCCAGCAATGTTTCGCACTCGAAACATGTACATTAATTAGCAGCAACAAGAGTATGAAAAAAGAAAATCCTTCCCCCGGAGTTTTCTTTTTCCAACTCACCCTCCTCCGCCACCCCCCGTCAGCGTAGCCCATCATCACCATCATGATCGTCAATGTCTTAGGAATTAACGAGCGAATAAAAAACAAAAAAAGGAAAACGGAGTAGGAATGTTTTGCATGTATTTGTTTCGACACAGGTTAAGGCGTGGGCAAGCGTACGCAGCCACGGCCACCCAGAAACTGGAAAAGGAAACTGAACCGTTCTTGCTCCAATGCTGGAAAACGGTAGAAGTATGGTTTACCCACACCCCAGTACTAAGGTTTCCTGTGAGGTTTCTCGAAATAAGGTGGTTCTGATGGGGTTTTTTTTTTCTTTCTCTGTTTTTTTTTGTTTTCCCCATAGTATGCTCACCTTCATCTGGCATGGCTTCGGTGAAGTGTCTTTTCCTGTTATTTATTACGCACGCAATAATCGGCACTCGAGATCTCGAGAATGTGCGTGAGGATATGCAAAAGAAGCAAAAAAACAACAAATCAACAAACACCACGTCCTTAAGCGGTAAACATCTTTGTCAAAACAATTAATGCATTGAAGGGAAACAAACAAATATCATTGTATTCTAATATCTGGTTTGAATATTTTATTATTGAATGGATTTATGGGTCTAAATATTTTTTACTCATTTAGAATGGCTTTCCATTTATTTGATTTCTTTTATATTTTTTTCTAAGTATTTGATTTATTCTATTATCATTCTCATTTCATATTAAAGTTTCAATTTTTTTTTTCTTTTAAATTAAATCGTGAATCATTATTATTTTGCATAATTTTCTTCATTTTCTTAATAGTAAATGAAGAACCAGTATATAATAATTAACTCAAATTGCTTCCATTTCACCTCAAACATTCCACAAACCCTCGCATTCTAATCTTCTCGATTTCAAAAACACTTGTTTGTAACTATGCCCGTGTAAGTCAAACGGTTGGCAAACGAATGGCATTCTGAAATGAAAAAGCCACTCTCGCGAAGCCTGTGTACATGGGAGAGACACACAACAACAAAAATGACAAACAAGGATAAAGCTGTTTTTCTTCATGAACTCCTCGTGAATCCTGCAAGCTTCATCCACATCAAGGACAACTCATCTCCATTCGGTTGCCCCCCCCCCCCCCTCCCCCCCTGGTCCCCCAGGGGAAATGTCTGGACGAAACTGGTAAAAAACCTGAAGCCAAGGGGTAGAACGCGTCTGCTAATGAGGCCCCCGTAAAGATGCCGGTTGACAGTTTTTAGACGAGTGGCGGGCACACTTTCATCAACCATGCACCACCAAGACGCCCTAATGAAGGAAAGGCAAACACCGGAAGGTGCGGGACAGACAGGCAGGGGAGGGATACAATTCAAAAGATTTTTCAATTGCGCACCGGCTAGAGTGGAGCCTCCGGTCGGTTCGTTCGGATGGAAACACTTCCGGGCGAATGTGCCGGATGCGTCCTTCCAAACCGCACCTTTTTCTATTGCTCTGGGAGATTTTTTTCCCTCCCCGTTGTTTTGTTCCTGCTTTCTGGCCCGTGTACCGATTTTGGGTAAAGCTGCGCAAATCCGCTAGCATGTATGAGTGGAAGTATAGTGCAAAAATTGCATACAAATGCTAATTGCGATAATGCTGCTTAAAAAGCCCACCCCAGCCCAGAGTGAAGGTGGTACTTCTCGACGTGAGATTTTTTTTTTTGGTTTTTGTTTTAAGTATCCCCGCATTATCCCCGCTCATACGTGCATTTGCGGTGCAGTTTTGCACCTCCTCACACAAAGCACACACTTGCCACATTCAACGTTCGACAGCCGGTGCACAATTCAATCTGCCCTACTCATGCACGGCTTACCGTTCGCTCTATTGTGAATATGTTGTCACCGGAAAAATCTATTGTTTTGTACGCCTGGGGTTTTTTTTGTTTTGAGAGGAAAAGGTGGTGAAGTGGGCGGTACAATTTTCCAACCATTTCACGCTCACGCAACAATAAAAAAACGAATGAATAAAGAACGGGTTTTTGCCATTTTTCCATTAAACAGATGCAACGGCAGTGTAAGAACATGTGTGCATAAGTGTGCATTTACAAGCATAAATATATCGCGCTGGTGGACGTGTTTTCCTTGTGGAAAATGGTGGATTTTGGTGGATGCTAAGGGCAGGGCATTCAAAGTGGTGTAATTTGCACCATAATTATCATACGCCGAAGAGTGAATGTGATTTGTAAACATTTTTAGCGATATGTTGTGCCTTAAATGCTACATCTACAGGCATTTTCAAACATGGTTAAGACATCCTTTAAATTTCAAAACATGCTGTATTTAATGACTTTATTTCTTCTATGCCCAGTTGCTCAATTCTACGCCTTTTCAAACATTTCAACTTCGATCGTTAGTGGAAGAATCTATAATTGAAAATTTTTATCTAAATTGAGAAAAAACAAGGTAA